>NC_058092.1:150890000-152140000 GCF_020171115.1 Neogale vison | reverse complement strand
CTTGGACGCTATGACTGTAAATTTTTTCCCAAGGACTTCAGGTTCACATTAAAAGGAACGACCTAAACATGAGTGCTCTCACCGCTGGGTTTCCTTGGACGACTGACTCAAGTGGATAATAATACATGCCCCTACTTACCTCTGTTGTGAGATTAAGAGAGAGAGAATCCCACAAGGCCTTGGTTCTAGAATTCGCTGTTCTATAAAATCTCTTGGAAGACGAGGGTCCAGGGCCAATAGATGGCAAGAGCTATTTCAGGAATTGACTGGCTTTAAAAATCTCTTTCCCTGAATCATCTAGGCTAGAGCATTCAGCACAGAAGAATGAAAATGAGGATGAGTAATACTTGGGACCATGTAGAGACGGGCGGACTCCACATTCGGGCCTTCACTCCCTTACTCATTTATTCCATAAAGATTTACAGAGCATTTCTCAGGAGCTCCCTACAAAGTATCCAACAACCAAGCCCAGGGTTTGGGTCATCCCTGTTTGACTCCCGCCCCTGGGACAGCTGTCCCGGCCTTGGGTCTCCCTCAGAATCAGGTCATTTGGCTGGCAGCCTCACACCTGCTTGCATTTTGCTCTCATTCTCCGTGGTCCATGGGGTAAGGTGGCTGCCAGGTAAAAGAAACTTGTCTTCCAGGGCGCGCGTGCGTGTGTGTGTGTGTGTGTGTGTGTGTGTGTGTGTGAAAGAGAGACAGAAAGACAGAGAGAGAAAGAGAGAGAGACCAATGGAGGGAAATAACAGAGACCTCCAGCATCCTAGGATGGGATTTCCTGGGGTGAGGTGTACAGAGGGCCTGTCCAGGTAAAATTTCCCATGTCCCTAAGGAATATATAAGTTTCTCAAGCACAAGGATCTGAATTCCCTTATCTTGGGGAGGGCTGTTTACACAGGAGGGGTTTATTGAATGGCAATTGAATAAATGATTTACTCAGTGAATTTGAAGAGCAGATCATTCACTGTAAGCTCCTGTGAATAGAACCAGAGGCCACAGAGGCTCCCTGTTCCTGCATGATATGGTGGCCTGTGGCTCCTGTCCTGGACGACCGAAAGTGGAATGCACAGAAGGAGAGCAGCAGCAAAAATGCTGTCCCTGAAGAGTCTGTCCCTATAAATTAATCCTAAACTTTGAATCGTCTAAATGGGCCGCCCCTTGCCATGGTCTGTGAAACCGAGCGTTAGAAGAACATAAACAGAAATGACCCTTGGGTCCCGTGCATCTTCTCTTCCCGCTCAACGGCTTAAAGAGGCCGGGGACCACTGGAGCTTTTCCTGTCGCCGGCTTCCATGCCCAGCGTGGGAACCCAGGGCAACCTGGGACTCACCTGAGCGTAGCCAACATGGCGGCTCGCCTTTAGGAAGAGCATTTTACGACCAGATCTGCCCAATGATAGAATGGCATGAGTCCCTAAATGGGGAGGGTGGGCCCCGTGTTGGCTAGCAAAGGCTATGGCCGCCACCCACCTGGGGCGCTGTAGAAGGGGTTCCCACCCTGGGTCACTTACACTGAAGCCTCTTTCATCCTCTGCTTGGGGGTCATGGGACTGCGGGAAGAATGTGATGAGTCACAGACTGACCCCACAAGAAGGAACAATGGGTTGAGAAACACAATGGATTTGGTGTTTGGGACCATCCTAACCAACAGATCCAACATGTGCACGCGTGGGTCATGTGGTCGAGCATGGAGCAGTTTCGGTGACAGTGGATGGTCATGGCCTCAGTTAGGCAGAAGCCACCAGTGTTCCTGTTCGGCTCGTCTCCGACCTCACCCTCCTGAGTGCCTTGTCCATTGATTGAAATACGCAGTTGGTTCACGATGTGTGTGAAAGGCGCTTGCATAAAAGTGATTTTATGGCTCTGGCTTGGGTTTGTAAGCCAAGCAAACAGAAAAATCTCAGGAATAAAAGGGGCAATAAAATAATCACGTAACTCTTTGAACTCACACTAAATACCACCTTTATTTCAAGGCTCTCAAAGTGTTTTGCAAACAAGTTTAGAACCGTCATCGTATCCCCCCCTTTGTCAGGGAAACTGAGTCACGGCACAGTAAGGGTTGGTTGGAGAGCACAAGGGGTTTATTTCAAGGAAGAACTCTGGGAGACACCTCCGAGCTGGGCCCATGGGAAGCACCCGCTGACCACACCTTTGTTCTGAGCATAAATGTTTAGCTGCTTCCCCACAGGTATAAATTTCACCCGCACAGCCCGACCCAGCGGAACGCCAGTGGATGGCTTGTTGACCCTGGAGTTAACAGCAGTAGAGGTCATGCTTTTTGTACGCCAGACAGCGGCTCCCCTACAGCTCCCCACTGTCCTGTGAGGTGGGTATCCAAGTCCCCGTGGGTGAATGGAATGAGGCTTGAGATGTCACACTTGCAAAGGACCCAGAGCCTACCACATATGGGCCCAGGGACAAGGACTCTCAAGAAAGAGGACCCGGGCCAACATTTTTGTTCCGAGCCAGAAACGTTCATGCATTCCTCCAGTCTTGGAGGAACACTTTAGAATATGGAGAAGGCCAGGACGGATTTGGATAGGTTTCCCTTAGAGTCCAAGGAAACATTTTGGGAGACAAACAGCTAATGAGCAAAAACCACGAGGTGAGCCAGACAAGTGTTTCTAAAATTATACATATATAAAGAACTCCAAAAAAGCCCCAAAAGACTGTTAAAATAATGGGAAGAATTCTAAAGCACTGTTCTTGTTTTTTTTTTTTCCCCTTGGTTTGTGGCTTTTTTACCATTTACCATTTGAAAATTGTTCCACTGAATGTATTTTCATTGTCCAACGGGGGTACGGAATTAGATACCAGTGACCCAGGCACCCACTCTGGATTGTGTGGTACTCGGCCGCTCCTCTGGGCACACCCACAGCTCCTCATGTCCCCCAAGGGGACTCTAGCTGGCTGTTCACCAGACCCGTCTCCCTCTCTTCTTGGGCTCACTCACCTCCATTTCCCAGCCTCCCTTGCGGCAGAGTAAAGCCATGTGGCCAATTCCGGCCAATGGACTGCAACATCCAACCAATGCTCTTTAGATGTTCCTGGGCCATTCTCCACTGCCTTTCACTACTGTCAGTCTCCTAGATGTGAACACATAAGGGGCCTCATCTCTGAAGCCTCGCATCGAGGATGGCAGAGCCTCCATTAGCCTGGAACCTTAGGGAGTGGGTGGGACAGAACCCTTCCCCCTGTCCTGCTGCTGATCGAAAAGTTGATGTGGTGTGTAGAACCGTCCTAATGAACGGATCCAGCATGTGCAAACTAATCCAATCCATGGGGGAGAAGCTGGTCATTTGGATGACTGAAAACAAACAAACTTGCACAGTTTCGACAACAGTTGTAATATGTTATAAAATGTCATAAAATGTTAAACTAGCTGACATAACCTGAAATTCATAGAGCAACTTAGAGATAAGAATCCACGCTCTCCAGGCTAAAAATGAAAGGTTCTGTAACATCTCCCTGCGACAGAGCAGAAAGAAACCTGAGGCACAGAAACAGCCCATTATTTTCCTTCTTTGTTGTTAGTGGCCTATGACAAGACCCAGCTTCTTCAGTCCCCCTCCTGCATTCTGCAGGCTGAAGAGGACAAATTGCCTTTTCCTTGAAGCTACCTCTGTGTGACCGCTGGTCACTACCTGCACTGGGAAGGACTCTGAGGCCAAGTCAGGAAAGGGGACAGTGATCAGGAGGCATCTCGCCGAGCCTGGGGAGAGGGGAGTGGCCACATCCGCTCTTGTGTCAGGCAGCGGCTGCCCCATACCTGCCCATGGACACATTCCTTATCATTTGGGATCCCTGCGTGGTGGCCGCTCAGTCTCCAAGCCCCGCCCCTCACCCTCCCAAGATCTGCTGAATTGAAATCTCTGGGTGCAGCCCCTGGAAATCTGTATTTTTATAATATTTCCATGGAAGCATGAGAAAGAGTTAGCTCTGGAAGCCACCTGGCCGCAGGCAGGCACCTCCTGGATGCGCAGTAACTCAGTAGTAGAGTCCCGGGCGAGTCAGCTGTCTCACCTATGAATTAGGGGTAACAATAGCACCTTCTTCATAGGATAGTAGGAAGACCAAGTGAGATTCTCCATAAAAAAACAGTGCAAATATTATCTTTATTCTCTTACCTTCTTCGATGAGTCTGTGAGAGGCATTTTGCTCGCTGACCCTGGTATCGGTGAAAACACCATTTCTTCAGATTTCCAGATGCCCGGGACAGCTTCCTCACATCCCCAAGTACCAGGAAGCACGCAGAGCTCCAGGGCAGACGTGCTCTGCACTCCCCGCACACCGCTGTGGGCAGCCCTCCCTCACCTCCACACGCAAGCCGCATCGGGACCCTGGATGGGGAGCAACCTGCTGACAGGAGCCCGGGGGACACAGGAGGTTGGGCACACATCGATGCTAGTCTAAGTCACGACCACTGGTTAGAGTGCCAGGGGCTATCATGCCAGCGAGGACACCAGTCATGCTGACGGCAGGGAGATCGGCCACAAGGCACCACCCAGCAACGTTGCGGCTGTGGGTTCAGCTGGAGACGAATGAGCTAGCTCATCTCAAACACTAGCTCCTTACCTTTTCAGACGTCCCGCACCGTGCCATGCTTTTACCATCTCCGCTGTACCCCGGTCTCCTCGGAGTCTTAGAACCCATCTCTCAATACTGGGAGGAAAGAAAAGAGAAACCGCTCTCATTCTGCAACTTGGTCCCAACCAAATACAAACAAAACCCTTGACTCTGGTATGCTTCAGGGAGGAATTTGCTGGAAGGAAAACTGCTAACTCACAAACAATCCCGAGGTTTCCAGAAATGAGCGGGAGGCCGAGTGCACTCGGGACAACAGTTCTAACCACAGCCAAGGTCAAAGACAGCAGCAATCTGATGGCAGAGCCGCCTCCTCCATCCCACTGGCCCCGCGGCACCACCGCTGACAGGCCTGGGACGCAGGCATCTCCACCTGCCACCCGGCAAAGCCCCCCTTCATTCGTATCAGTCACTTGCGTCCCCGGCAGCGCTGTAAGCTGGCCAAGCTTGGGTCCCATGCCCACAGCCTGGTGCCGGCAATCTAGGAGAGCACGTTGCTGGCCTTTTCTGTTAACCCTGGTAGATGGAAGAGCTTAATCATAAGTGGGTTTAAATGCAGGGCAGATGAAATCCAGGAAATGTATACTACCCCACGGATCCTGGCTGCTTTCAGCTTTTCAGGAAAAGCAGGAAACCAATGTCTTGCTTCTCTCTGCTGATACCTCTGTGGCCCGTATAAGCAGACACTGAGAATCAGTGGGACAGGCCTCTGGGGACAGAAGGACATAGGTGGCTATTGGACACATGTGCTGAGGGCCTTTTCAAAGCAGAGCCTTTGCTGCTGGACAGTGGTATCTCAGGGGCCAGGGGACCTTGGCCAGTCCTAGATGATGGGTTACCAGAAGGCTGTGGCACGGCGGGACCCTGAGAGGTCAGGAGCCCGGACGCGGCCGATCCCAGCACGTTCCGTGGAACCGCTCGCCAGACCAGGAGCCAGGATGTCTGAGCTCTGGCCCTGCCCAGTCTTCGCTCCTGGCAAAGCTTTGAGCAGATCTTTCAACTTTTGTGACTCAGTTTACTCGACTGCCAAATGGAGGTAATCACGTGGAGCTCAAAGGACTTTAGTAATGCTCTAATGAGTGTTTATAAAGCACTTTGTAGGAGTTTATAGTTATTTGAGCTGGGAAAGGAATTACAAATTATTCAGGAGTAAACAGTATTTAGAATCTGGATTTTCAACAGCCAACAGGTTTTCCTGGATGTTTACAAGACCCTCGCAACAGGACAGCCTGAGGGTCCATCGGGACAAACTGGTTTCTTTCGAAGCCCCCTCCTCCCTGAGGAGCATGTTCTGGGCTTTGGGAAGCCATCCGTCTGCGTGGCGTGCATCTCTTGACAGACGAGCCACCCAACACCTGGTTTTGGAATGGAAGCTGGACGCTCAAGTTTTGGTTTATTTGTTGCCTATTGTTTTGTTTTAGGGATTGAGGATGAAGAGGTAATGCATAATTCTCCCCAGATACATCCGAAGTGCTACACACTTGGTTCACAAAGAAATGTAACTTTCTGTCCCGCCAGAGTTTGGAATAGAAAAGGTAGAGTACTCATGTGCAGGGAGAAAAGAATAGACTACGGTGAGTCCCTGAGCCAAATTGTGTGCTTCTGTCTGCCCTTTGTCTCCCTTGTTTGCACAACTCTGTGAGGATAGAGATCACCATTCTGCTGATGGAGACGAAAGCTAAGGGGGGCGAGTGGCCTCAGAGTGAGGGCTCACCAAGCCAGCACGTGGCGGAGTTCACGTTCATGCCCATACTCCTCGTCCCTTCCTCTCTTTCATGACTGTGGTCACTGCCCACCACTGTCACCTACGTCCCGCTGCTGCATTCCCAAGTGCTGTACAAATCTGCCAGCCTTTTTGGGGTTCCCTTGTGCGACAATCAATGCCTTCAGCCTTGACCAAGCCCCAGAGGCAGGATGTGGAGAAGACGGGGAGAAGCTGAGCACTTGGGCAAAAGTGGGTGCTCTCTGGCTTTTCTCGGGTCGGCTGGAGCAGAAGGGAAAAGAGAGATCCTCGGGATTTTTCGTATTGGGAGAAAAGCCAAACTCGGTTCTTGTTTTGCTGTCTGTTCCAAAGACCAGCCTGATTCGGTGGAACCACGTGCAACTGTTCTTCTGGTTAACATGAGTCAGGCCTTCCTACCCCCTCCCCCACGTGGAGGAGAACAAATATATGGGAAAATGGGACCTCTCGTCTCAGGAGATAGTGTCCCTGTCCAGACAGCATGATTTTAGTGGAAAAGCAAGAAAAGAGAGAGGGGACACTGACCAGAAAGAGGCAAGTTCAGAGCATTTCCCACAAACCACTCAGCCTGGCCCTGGGGACCCGTCGCGATCTGACAACGAATTTCTGCTCCCATCAGAGGGTTTTCCATTCAGATTCATTCAACAAACCTCTACAAACCTCAACAAACCTCTACTGGGAATCCTTACCCTATTCCAAGTATATGGTCTATAAAAGGATATGAAGGATGCTCCCTGGCCTACAGGAGATGATCATCTAGAAGGGAGACAGAAAAATTATATCCATTCCAGCAAATTGCTTTAAAGGTGAGATGAATTCCTTTAAAGGTGGCACAGTTGGTTAAGCATCCGACTCATGATTTCAGCTCAGGTTGTGACCTCAGGGTTGTGAGGTCAAGTCCCAAGTCGGGCCCCATACTGAGTGAGGAATCTGCTTACTCGCTCACATGCGCTCTCTAAAATAAGTAACTAAATCTTAAAAAAAAAAAAAAAAAAAAAAAGAAAAAGAGGTGAGATGAATAAAGTACCATGGAAGAACATTCCATTCTGCTCAGCTGAACCAAACTCTTCACAGCTCAAAAAACCTCAAAGGTCTCAGCTCCAGGCCTTCGGTCGTGCCACCTTCTCTGCCTGGGATGTCTTCCAGGCTCCTGTCCCCTTTGGTTTAAGTACACGCGCGCACACACACACACACACACACACACCAGCTATCACAGCACTGCCTCCTCCAACAAGCCGTTCTCCACGACCCACACTCTCTCCTTTAAAATTTTATGACTCGTAACTAGTGTCTCCTGGATGACACCTCTTATTTTCCACCCAGTTATCTTGTCTTAAGCCCCACAGAGCACTGTAACCCCCATTAAGGGCAGGGACTATATCTTACAGAGGGTAGAAACTCAATAAATATTTGTGGGATTTAATTAGATCCTATTGAAAATCCTAACAAATAGAACAATGAGGAAACATATTTGTACTTACTGGCCTTAAAAGATTCCTATCACCAAGTATTGTTAACTTTAATAGCAGGGACCCAGACGGAATGCATAGTACAGCGGCACATATGTAAATACAGGGGGTATTGTTTTAATCAGGCCCGATGCAGACTCTATCTGGTGTGGTTCCTATAGAGGAGATTTAGCGAAGGGACCCATCCCAGAGCTGTGGACAGCTGAGTGAACAGCAGGAGGGTGACACTGAGACCAGCAATGGTGAGAAGCCATCATGACCCCATGAGCAGGAAGAACAAGGAGGGGGTCATGTGTCCCGGCCCTGGTTAGGACTGGAGCCATCCAGGAGCGGTCAGAGGTAAACACTGAAGTCCGGAAGGACAGTTGACCAGGGGGTGGCCGTGGGGGAGAGGGAGGAGCAGTGTACTGACTTCTCTTCTTCCTTCCACAGGCTTCGTTCTGGCCAGTGCCGCTCATCAGCTGAGTATAACTGGAAGCCGGGAAAGGGTGTGCAAAAAAGCCTGGTGTCTGCCAAAATGGGTCAGCCCCCTAGGCACAGAGCAGGGTCTGGGGGCTCCATGGAAACCGTGCAGAACACACCCAGGGCAGTCTGGAAAGATGTGCTCTCGGAGACACACGGACGTATGGTTATGAGGGAGAGTCAGGCTTTTCCTCACTTCCTTAATTTATTTTTTTACAATGAGCATATGTTGTTTCTATAATCAAGGTTGAGGGGAGATAAGATTTATCATTTAACACTCTGACCGCCTATAAATCCACGCAGGCAATACAAAGGGAAAAAACTACGTAAACATATTGTTTAACATTTTATTTCTCTATTTTTCTGAGAGAGAGAGAGCGCGCACAAGCAGGGGGAACAGGAGGCAGAGAGAGAAGCAGGTTCCCTGCTGAGCAAGAAGCCTCATGCTCCGTCCCAGGCTCCGTCCCAGGACCCTGGGAATGTGACCTGAGCTAAAGGCAGACGCTCAACCGACGGAGCCACCCAGGCACCCCTGAATAGTGATTTGGACTTTAAAATCTCTTTAAAACTTTTTCAATCTCTCAGTTGAAAAGTCAAAGGCATACTTAACTATTCATATATTCTCCACTCACTGATTTATTCATTCAATAAATGTTTTTGAACATGTCCTGGGCTGGACCCAGGAAAAGAAGGTGAGGCAGTCACAGCCTGCATGTACAGGCCCCAAAATCTAGGCCTGGAACCTGACACTATATGACAGAAGGGAAGGGTCCCAGGTGACAGGCTGCCGCGGGGGGCCCCACCCCACCGGGAGACGCACAGTGGTGCCCGGGTACTCAACTTGGTGGCCTCTCTCCTTGCCGTGAGAAAGGACGTGGGGGCCTGCTTCCCACCGTCCCATTCGATAATATGATTTTTTTCCCTCTGAAAGGTGAGAGGCATGAAATAAGTCAGAGCCTCCATTTCTGCAGGGCTAGCTGTCCAAACAGCCTGGATCCGCAACATGAAAGTGAGTTTAGATAAAAGCACATTTTAAAAATTAACAAATTAAGTGGGTGTTTCGTAAACGTGTTGCCAAGCCACAGACCCTATAAATGAGTGGCTGTTCCCAGGCCTCTTTACACAGAAGCCCTTCCTTATTCCTACTGTCCTCTTGCTATGCCCCCAACACGGGAGGCCCGCGCCTGCCCTGCTGGGTCTGCGATTTCAAAGGTTTGTCCCCATATTGGCCTTGGATCTGCTCCGTATCAGTAGCTCCCATACTCTCAACATGGGGACCCCTTTGTAAACCCTAAAATGTGGCAGACTCACATGAGATAATGGTTACATGTTTGATATTTCTGATTAAGAAAATACATACTGACGGAAGTCCATATAGAATTCAGGTATGCTGGGGCGGCTGGGGGGCTCAGTGGGTTAAGTATCTGCCTTCGGCTCAGATCATGATCTTGGGGTCCTGGGATCGGGTCCTCCTCAGCGGGGAATCTGCTTCTCCCTCTCCCTCCTGCCCCCTGCTCATGCTTGTCTCTCTCTCTCAATAAAATCTTGTTTTATAAAAAGGAACTTAGTTATGCTTACCCAAGCCAATGTACATTTTATTAACCCTAACCACCTACATAGAATCTGGCACATAATAGCTCACATGGGTGGGAGGGGCTATCATTCGGACTCCGCAGGCAACACTTGGCTGGCACAGGTCTCCTCAGGGGCCCTGCAATGACCCCGGTGGTCCCCCTCCCCCTGGGACCTGAGGCTCCCAGGTTAGAAACCACAGAGTGACAGAGGTACCCTCACAGGATCAACCCACCTCGGCTCCAGTCACTTGGGACAAATGCCTCCTCCACGGCGGGAAGGGAACTGGCACATCCAAGAGAGGCTTAGATTTCCAAAAATTCTCTGGCTAATTAGAGACATAGAGCAATGCAGGAAAATGGGAGTGAGCCCTGGCTCTGCTCACAGGCTGCGGACCGATCTCTTGCAGCCCTTGTTTCTGTGTCACCAAAATGTGTCCTCACCACCCTGACCTCCACCCTGTAGCCCATTCAAAGGGCACAAGTGTAGCCGCTTCACCGAGGACCAGAACAAAGAGCCATTGAGCTGCCTTCTTCCTTCTATTGCTGTCGTATTTTTGACCGCTATTAGGCACGGCATTTAGACTCAAAATATTTATGCTTTATCGAAATGCTGTGTAAACTGTTAAGAGCTTTCTCTAGGACTATTTCCACACCTGGGAGGCTAAGATGAAAACAACACAGAACTCCTGGGGCCACCCTAGGAATACGTGTAACTGTATTCCTGCAGAGGTCCTGCTGCGGACCCCGGACAGAAAGCATGAGCCAGCGTCCCGCAGGGAGAAAGCATCCCTGATTTTACTGGTCGGTTTGTTGATCGACTGATCGATCTCCTGCCGTTGGTGCAAGAGAAGCACAGAGAGCCCGCCCAGGGATCACAGCCCACTCTGCCGTCTCTGTTTGCCCACAGGCATGCTGGGGATGGTCCGGTCCATCTCCCGACGACAGGAAAGCCAAACCGCGGGTCAGGTTCCTAACACCGACATAATCGGGGGCTAAAAAGCAGCCATATCTGCGGCGACAGCCTTGGGTCTGAATAATCGTTTTCAGAGGCAGGATGCTGTCTCCGTCCTGAGAGCCTCAACCCAAACAAAGCTCGCCCTGTGGGCCTGCTCGGGGGGACTTGCCTTTTGTACCAAGTGGCTTTCCCTTTGCACGTGGAGGGGAAATGCACCGACTACTCTGGACTCTGGGAACACTCCGGATCGTGCCAAGGGCTTTTCCTTGCTGTACTTCATCCCAGCAATCAGCCGCTCCGCAAGATAGGCCTGGTTACCTGTCATTTTCCAGATGGAGAACCTGAAGGCCAGCGAATATGAGGAATTTGCCCAGAGTCGAGCAGCTTGTAAGAGGCCAAGCTGGGATTTTTAACCTTGGTCCAATTAATTCAGAATTCTATACTCCTTTGTCCTCATTCCTCAGACTTGGCAGGGCCTCTGAACGCTGACCCTTATCTGCAAAGCCCCTTCTAGTCTTCAAAGGGAAGAATCCACAAACCCTGAGGCGCTGGGCACTTTGCTCCTTCCTTCTTCAGCATCTGGATCCCCAAACGGCCCTGACGAGTGGCCTGCCAAACAACCAGGTTCTTCAGCGGGGGGTGGGGGGGGAGACTTGGGTCAGTGTGAGACATTCTCCAATCGAAAGCTAATGTGCATGAGAAGCCCCACTGAGGCCTCTCCTTGGTTAAGAGGCTTAATTCCAACAGCATATTGAAGGAAACGTGGGTCCGGAATACAGGCCTTTTCAGAAAGAGGGATGCATGATTTGTTTCAAATAAATGAGAGCCAGTTGTAGCCTTTAAAAAATTTTTGAAATTTGAAAAAAATTTTGAACTGACTGGGTGGCTCAGTCAGTTAAGTGTCTGCCTTCGGCTCAGGTCACAATCATGATCCCAGAGTCCTGGAATCAAGCCCCACGTCAGGCTCCCTGCTCAGCAGGAAGCCTGCTTCTCCCTCTCCTCTGCCCCTCCCTGCTCATGCTCTCTCTCTCTCACTCTCTCTCAAGTAAATAAATAACATCTTTTTTTTTTTTTTAAGATTTTATTTATTTATTTGACAGACAGAGATCACAAGTACACAGAGAGAGAGGGGGAAGCAGGCTCCTTGCTGAGCAGAGAGCCCGATATGGGACTCCATTCCAGGACCCTGAGATCATGACCTGAGCCGAAGGCAGAGGCTTAACCCACTGAGCCACCCAGGCGCCCAATAAGTAACATCTTTTAAAAAAAAATCTTTGGAGGATAAATGATAGGCATTGAGCCTATCATTCAGTATCTATAAATCTGTAATTAAACTCCAATCCACTATGAGCCCCTGTTCCTCCTAAGAGAGATCTACTGAAGTCAACTACAGTTCTCAAGCCAGTAAACCCTCAGGATCATGTGCTAGAAAAACAGTAAACTGCTTTATCAGCAGAGATTAGAAATTTCCTAACTCTGCCAAACCAGGAAATATCAGCCCATTAAATGTCACGGTTAAGAGATGATGAGGGGAGTCGAGTGACTTCCCAGAGTCTTGTTGCAGGATTTCAGAGATGTTGGTGCCTGGAGGGAATTAAGGTGAGCAAACAGGGTTTTCTGGTGGCCACCTTTCCAAAAGTCACGTAATACCTAACCACCAGGCACCCTGATCATTTAATTCAGGATGAATGAAAATAATTGTTCGCTTCTTGCTAGGGACACCTCATTTCTTTAGGTAACAGACCCTGTAATCAAGGCCATCAGAAGTGGGCTTGGAAGCCCCAAAGAAGAAATGGGGAGATTGGGGGAGCCTCCCACTCCCATCATCTGCACCTTCCCTGAAAAGGACAGGCCAGGCTGAAGGCAGGCCAGCACGACCTCAGACCTCAGCTCCCCCTAGTCTTTCCATCTCAAAGCCAGCGAGACTCATTACTGATGTGCTTTGTTCAACCCCTCAGCTCAGAGATGTTCTAAAAGATCCAGTCAACTGTAGGGCAGCTGAGATTTGGCCCTTTTGAAGGCTCTCCCAGGATGTACTTGGATAACGTGAGTTCTGCATTCCAAAAGTTAAAATTTTGTAAGTCCTGGGGATCTCATGTACAGCAAAGTGACTACAGTTAATAACACTGTGTTGCATATTTGGAAGTCATTAAGAGAGTAAATCTTAAAAGTTCTCATCACAAGAAAAAAAATCTGTAATTATGTGTGGCGACAGATGTTCATTAGCCTTACTGGGGCGATCATTTCGCAACATACACGAATATCGAATCCTTATTCTCTATACCTGAAACTAAAATGATGTCCTCTGTCATTTATACCTTGATATAAAAAAGGTAACTCTCTGTGGGTTCCATGACGAGTAGGAGCTCAAGGAACCCAAAGGGCAGATAATAATATAGTAAAAGTTGTCGGACCTAAAACGAACTTAAAATGTTTTATACAGAAGCTTCAGCTTTCAAATTACATGTTTATCTAGGCAAACACATAAATCTTCTCCTGGTCCCAAGCATCCGATGGGGAATGGATGTGACTACGTGCCTCCAGGGTGACAGTGAGCCCCTGGCATCATGGATACATCACCAAGCTGGATGTTTCGGGGATAAACCCCGCTGTCAGACTGGCAAGACTGAGATCGACCCATCTTGAGTGAGTAACCCACCAGAAAACAGAGAGATGTTTGTTTGGAGTATGAACATGGTGGAACTCTTGTCTTCTCTTTCCATCACTTTCCATCAGTGGGTTCTCTGTTATCAGTCAAGTGAGTCAATGCCCAGCCTGAGCCAGTGGAAATTCTTTGTTGGCACCATCTGTAGCTCCCCTTGGTGTGGGCAGGCTTGCCCTACTGTGTGTGCAGACTCATGCTCCCATTATTTTATAGGAGAACACAACGTTAACCTCCTGACCAGCTCACGGGTCACCCTGAGTAAACTGCCCCCAGATCTCACACGGAGCTAAAGGGGAAAATGAAAGCCTCTTGAGGAAAAGTTGGTTTAACATAAAATAAAAAATGCCTTTGGAGATCCAGACATACAGCAATACTTCAAGGTGTGGCCAGGGAAGGAGGGGAATCATCTGGGCAGATTGCTGGGATAATGGACCTCGTGAGTATGTTAATAAGAGGGAGAAAGCTTCCTAAAGTCATCCAGTGACACAGCCCTGGCCTCACCCGCCAGGCTGATAGGTAACAGCCTCTCGGTGTAGCCGAAGGCAGAACCACCCGGATCCCAAACGCCCAAAACAACTGCCAGGGGTGCCAAGCGCGCATCCAAGTGCTTCGCTGAATTCTGTCTAGAATCGTCTCTCCTCTGAAGTCCAGCCAAAGAGAAAATCTGTTTCCAGACGAAGCGGGGCTTTTAGAAACGAGGTGACTATTCCCAAGGAGACACTGAGGACATTTGCCTGCGTGTAAAATAAATCGTGATCGAGAGGAATCAAGTACAAACCCATCTGCAGCTCATTAATATGACCTGTTGGAAAGGAGGCCAGATTCACCAAGTCAATCTGAAAATCTAAAAATAACACTAATGTGAGCCTGGCCCAGTGCATGCAGGGCAATAAAAAGATGTCTACATCTGCTAGAGCCGGCGTCCCTGGACGCTCCCTCGCTCTTTACTACTCATCCTCAGCGGTAATTGGGAAGGGAGGCATTTATCTGCTTTCCAGAAAAAGCAAAAAACATTCCATGAGGATCCCTGTGGCCAAAAATATCATTCTGTGCTGATGCAGGAGGATAAACAGACGCTGTCTTCCCATCGAGTAAATCCTACATGTTTCAAAGATCGCAGGAGGATCTCCTCTTAAATTGTTCAAAGGGAGACATCTCCCTTGGAGAGATGTGGGGGTCACTTGGGTGGCAATTGCCAAAGCACTGTGTGGGCACTGATCACGGGAGGTACACAGAAGAGCGATTTTTTAAAGAGTTGATTTTTCATCATGTGTTTATTCAAAATAACATAGCAGAACACACCCAACCCGTGGCTCCAAGACGTTGCTTGGGACTTAAGACAGACTAAAACAGACTGTAAGTCAAAAAGTGCAATTGTCCAAATATAAAAATGCTAAATAAATTGGTACAGGGGGTCTGCCAAGATGGGAAAAAGAAAATCAGAAGGCACAAGAACCTAAGAAAATTGGAAAACGCCGTTCTAGGCCGAAGCCAGATGGGTTCCCATGGCGTGGACAAGTGACATGATTCACAGTCATTTTCACAGCCTCACTGAACACCGAACCACCAAGACCTCCAAGTGCCCAGGGACCTTATCGCCGGTCTGGGACCTCGGTAAGATTCCAAGAACCACTTGGTTTCCTCACTACCTGAAGAAGTTTTAATCCAAATGAACGGGCGACAGAAGAGGATTCCTTTTGTGATCTACCATCTCCGAGCCCAAATCTCTGACAGTTGAACCAAGTGTGCCCAATGTCCTGGAGGGGACAACAAAGACCACTTTGCTCTTCTGAGCCAGCCTGAGGCTACAGGTGCAGGGAAGGAGTTCCTGCAGACTTCTGAAAGTTTCTTCCACCTCCTCATGACCTCATCCCTGAGAGAACAAGCAAGAGCTTTGAAACCGCACTTGTTCATGTCCTGGGCTGTTGCAGGATGCCCTGGTAGGAGGCAGGTGGACCATCGCGGCACCTGTATGGGATTGTGGTTTCAGAGGGAACCTGCACTTTGCTGGGGCGGTCAACTTGGGGAGTTAGCCATCAACTCACATGGAGGAAAGAAGAGTCTGATGTCTTTTTACTTCCCAATAAAGCTCTGGTCTGTGGCTCGTGCCATGACGAATAGTGTGGCAGTTAAAAGCAGTGAGCTAGAGCAGACATGGAAGCAGAGAAAAAAGAAGGAGTTGCAGAATAACATTTTAGCATGATTTTCTTTTGTGTAAAAAGGATTTCAATAGGTATGCATATAACCCAGGGTATTTCTGGAAGGATTTACTGAAAGTGTTAACGATGGTTGCTTATCCAAGTGGTAGGAGAGGGGGCACCACGTGTGGGAAGCAGACTTTTCAGCTCCATTCTATAGCTATCTGTGTGTTGGCAATTTTTGCAGTGATCTGTGTGCTTTGATAACAAAAGCCTTTTGAGAGATAGCAAACAACGGGAAAATGTTCCAAAGCTTACATCGATGCCGCAGGCATGTTAGTCCATGGGACGTATGGTAGAGCGAGCCGCTCACTTGCACTTACAAAATAATTACCATGCATAATACATATTACCGAGTAAGCATTATGACATAGACTCACATTTACCTAATAATCACGATCTGGAATGCGTACTGCATAACCATCTTATGGATGGATCCTCTTCATGCAGAAGAACAGGATGGACAGGGAGCCCTTGCAGTAGCTGGGGTGCTCATGAGCCTGGACCTCCCACCCCCCGTGGCTCTGGCCAATGAGACAGCCCCTCCCCTGCTGGCTGTAATCGCAGAAGTGCCTGGTCCACGTCAGGCACAACCTTAGCCACATCACACGTGTAAGCTCTCATCCTCACGGGGACGCTCGGACATAGGCCTAATTTTTATTTACGCATAAGGAAATCGAAGCTTTAGAAGTTTACCCCATGATTATGACTGAGAAACTAACTGTCCATCACCACACCCGCCCTCCTGGCCACAGCACAAAGTTCTCACTGGGATTACGTTTCCCTGCCTTCCACTTAGTGAAATGTGGGTGTCACTTCAGGCTAACACAAGCCGCACTTTCTCTCACCTTCCATACAGGGCTCTCCAAGGTCCTAGGGGACAGCAGAGCCACAAGCTGGAAGGAGCCTGGGTTCACCACCTGAGGATGGTCAGTCCCGGATCCGAACGGGATGTAGACATCAGTGTGAAGGCTCTGAAGTTGGAGGCTTCTTTGTTATGGCTGCTACTGTTACCCCGTGTAATGCAGCAAGTGAAAGGAAGTGCCAGAATGCTGGTAGATTTCAGAGGCAAGATCCCAGGGCCATTCGCCTTCCAAGCACCCTCTCTCGCCACCATGCTGAAATGCTCCCAAGCCACACTACATACCTACTCGGCTCCTCTGTGGCCTCCACCAGCCACCTGCCAAAGGGGGCCTTGGGACCAGAGCTGAGTGGAGACCAGCATGGTCGGTACAAGTAGCACCCCAGCCACGCAGCCCCACTCAGCTACCTTTTCTCTGCACTGAAGATGATTGGAGGGTGGAAATGCGCCCCCCCCCAAGATGGACTGCCATGGCCAGCAGTTCCTCCATGGTGCCATCGGGAATCACTACGCCAGGGAAGGCTCTGCTCCCAGCTTCACCTCCCATCACCTGTCTCTGCCCCTGCTCTGCGTCGGCGGACACATGAAGCACTACGCTTCCTGCCAATGCACCTCTGGGACGCTGTGGGGCCTGGCCAGCGACTGCCTTCTTGTCAACTCCCTTCCCACACTGACCCATGCCCCTAGCCCTTGTCTAAATCATAGATGAAGGGATGCAATGGGGTCTCGAGACTGTCTAGTCCAAAAGGGACTGGGACTGTGTGGGTCAGGATCGGTGCTCCAAAAATCTTTTCTATTTTGGAATCATCCCTGGCATGACCAGTGGCCCAGAAAGGTCTGTTGTGCAGTGAGGGGCCCTCTTAGCTGAGCTGTGGGGAACTGAAAAGCCATCATCTTTGAGGACCACGGAATGTTGCTCCAATGATAGGTGTCGTCTTTGGCTTCCTTGTCCAGACATGGTCACTGCAAGTGAAAAAGGGGTGTGTAGTGATAACCACATAAGGTTAAGGGGAAAGAAGCAGGGAGAAAAAAGGCAAGGGTTCCCGGATAACATTCGGGGGCACCCTGAGAGGAAGCCTCCACCCATGTTCTGTTCATTAGCCCCTGCTCTGGTGGACTACACGGCATCCCAGCACCCTCTCTAAGAGAGAGGTTGTGCTGGCAATGGACTTCATATCTGTGTGAGGCTCCGGAGGGGTCAGAGAGAGCCATATCACCTCCCACTGCATGACTTCCATAAAGACAGCATGGCTAGCTGGTGGTCAAAAAACAGAAGTGAGGACCAAGCCCGGGAGACATAGGAGGAACTGCCGGGTCAAAACCAATCAGAGTCCACTGGGGAATGAAAACAAGCAACTACGTGCTACTGTGGTCAGCCTATAGAGAGGCTCTTTTCTAACATTTTCCAAGACCTCAGCTTGTTGGGGGTTTTGTTTGGTTTGTTTTTTTTTGTTTTTTTTTTTTTTATGAAATCCTAGGCAAGAAAATGTTACACAGCAGCCCTGTTACAGCAATGTCTTCACAAACGTTACCTCACATCCTCAGTGGTGAGATTAGCATTTAACCAAAGAGAGAACCAATAGACACAGATATCCTGAAAATTCAAGTAGTTAATTTCCTCCTTCTTTTTTTTTTTTAAGATTTTATTTATTTATTTGACAGAGAGAGATCACAACTAGGCAGAGAGGCAGGCAGAGAGAGAAGGAGGAGGAAGCAGGCTCCCCGCTGAGCAGAGAGCCCGATGTGGGACTCGATCCCAGGACCCCGAGACCATGACCCGAGCCGAAGGCAGCAGCTCAACCCACTGAGCCATCCAGGGGCCCCAAATTTCCTCTTTCAATGCTAAGGGTTTCAGTGATACATCCAGATGATTCTATGACACTTGCTAAGAAGAAAGGTAATCAGTGATGTTATTTTAGGAGAAAACAACTAATTAGTTTTCTTTAAAAAAGAGGAAAAACTGGGGCGCCTGGTTGGCTCAGTGGGTTAATGATCTCAGGGTCCTGGGATCGAGCCCCACATCGGGCTCTCTGCTCAGTGGGGAGCCTGCTTCCCCACTCTTTCTGCCTGCCTCTCTGCCTACTTGTGATCTCTGTCTCTGTTAAATAAATAAATAAAATCTTAAAAAAAAAAAAACACATCTTTTTCCCACTCTAGTTTCTTAAAGACCTAAAATAGTTGGGAATAGTTCTTGATTAAGTAGCTAGCACGAGTGCATTGATCCACGGTATCATTTTCTTGTTTCTAGCAACATGCTTGTCGGTATGTTCATCCGCTCACTGTCCTGACAATAAATGTTTCCTCCAATTGTAGGAGATATTCACCCTTTGGTCCAGACTCTCCTGCAGGCACTGAGAATCCTGGAGTGATCAGATCAGCCCCGAGGAGTTTATATTATGATGGAATAGAGAGATGAGCCGGAAGAAGCCGCCATGTTGACGCCGACTCAGCTGACCACACTTGCTGTAAGGTATGACATTTCAGCTGTATATCCAAGGGCCCCAAAAACGCAGCGGGAAACTTGGAGCAGCCCTCCTCGTGACTTCAGGCCTTTCCCCAACTCCAGTGAGACAAGCCAACATGTTTCAGCTCCTAACGCAGGGCAGATCTCAAATATAACATGTGACTCAAAGCAGTCAGTGAGATATTGCCCCTTTGGCGAGTGTCTGATTGGTTCCAGAGGAAATATTTTAGACAGCCCAGCTCAGATCGCATGTCTGGAGGGGAGTCCTTGGGGCCCCGGTTTCTGGCAGGCATCTGGACTGAGGGACTAGCAGAGCTGTCTACGTACTCACATGTGAAGTCCTATGAGACACACAGCCTGTGGAAGCCAGCAGGGCTGTCCATGGGGCCAATTCACTGTCCACCTGCAAGCTGCTAAGCTCACTCCTCCAGCCCCTGATGAGGGAGGCTGGGACATGATTCCAAGGAGTGGTAGCCTCTTAAAGCTATAATCCTGTCAATCGACTTGAATTAACCGATATCACAACAATGGAATCTTCAAGAAGAGATACATACAAAAATGGTCGTGTTGTCATAGAGCTGGGCCCATTAAGGAACGTTGACCGTCTTCCTCTGGGCCATGCCAAGTGGTGAGTCAGTCAGGGACAGGCCGGACATGTGCCTTTCAGTAAGTCGTATTTCCTTTGATTAAAAAGGTAATGGAGAAGCCAGACACAAAACGACAAAGTAGGATTCCACTTACGTGAGATCCCTAGAGGAGTCGAATTCAGAGATGGAAAGTAGCATGGTGGCTGCCGGGAGCTGGGGCAGGGGAAAGGGGGAGCTCGTGTTGAATAAGGACAGAGTTTCAGTTTGGGAAGATGTAAAGGTCCTGGGGATGGATGGAGAGGGGTGATTCTGGCACAGCAGTGTGAACAGACTTAATGTCGCTAAAAAATGGATAAGGTAAATTTATGTTAGGTAGGCTTTATCACAATTAAAAAAAAGCGATGGGACTACTTGTTCTGATTCTTTAATTAGATCATTTGAAGATTAATTGTGTTCTGTTTAGCATTTTCTTTCTATATATGTGCTGGCCTTTCCACGAGGCATTAGATAGAGATTCTTAAGGACAGGAACTATTTATCATTTATCGTGGGAGCCCACAGCACCAGTACGAAGCCCTAATACATAATGCTGGATAAATGTTATTTGAAAGAAAAAAAAAAAATGAATGAATGCATGACCCAACGTTCCTTCATCTGCAAAGGCCATGCCCCTGCACCATGTTTGCAGCAGAGTAACAACAAAAACAGGGATGTGATTGCATTGCAGTCAGAGTAATGAAGACTTTCAATCCAAAAAAAACACCAACATTAAGTACACATCTGTAGTCATATTGAAAGCTTCTTGTCTTCGTTTCCCACAAAGCCTTCCTCACTCCACTCTAAGAAGAGGAAAGACTGATGAATGAATGAATAAATGAATGGCTTCCCTTCCCGGTCCACAGCGCTAGACTGTCCCCAACCAGATATCAGCAGCTTCCAAGCAGAGAGCCTTCCTGGTCCCTGGAGAGGTAAAGGAACCACCCAAAGCTGGGCCGGCGACAACGTCCCTTTCCGGGGCAGCTCCTTCCCCTGGGTGAGACAGGAAGTGATCACCAGCTGCCCTCTTGCTGACTCAGCCATGAAACCTTTACAGTAATCTGACTTCACGGCTCTGGTGCTTCCCTGGGCAAAGACTTTCTCATTTTCTGGTAAAGCAGATCTCTGAGGCGCG
Organism: Neogale vison; assembly: GCF_020171115.1. Classification (NCBI taxonomy): domain Eukaryota; kingdom Metazoa; phylum Chordata; class Mammalia; order Carnivora; family Mustelidae; genus Neogale; species Neogale vison. The sequence goes on along the minus strand of NC_058092.1, from coordinate 152,119,270 downwards.
GGAAACTCAACAGCAAAAAGAACAGAACAGCAGAAAGAGACGCTTGCGTTATTCAAAGCCGGGGAGCGGGCATGGCACAGGGTAACTGAAATACTTTTTTCCTCAGTTTGCTTTTCAATGCTGAGCAACCGTCCTGGTGTCCTCAAATTCCTAAGATTTTTTCTTTTTTAAACATCTCACATTTTGGTACTAAATAAATCCAACCATTTGCGCACTCCAGTCATTTTTAGCAAAGAGTACATTTGTTGTTTTCTCTGCAGAACAAAACCCAAACCTCATCTAAATTAAAAGCTGTGCACAAAAATAAGGGGGGGGGGGATCTTCTGGTTAGTGCTGCAGAATTGCCTTGAGCTTGGCCAGGCTTCCTGGCCCGCTGAACCATTTTCTGGTGGCATTAAGTGCATTCACCGTGTTGTGCAACCCTCCACCACCACCCATCGCTAACGACTAGGGAGATCTCAAAATATGTAATCATAGTGAGAAAGCTTTTTCTGGGCTCAGAAATTCAGAATGACAGAAACTATCATTTGCGGCATTATCATGGAGGAGAATCTGAAAAACCTCCGGCCACAAAATACCTAGATATGCCGTACAAAAATAACAAACACAGTTTTAAAAGCACAGCTGAGATCAGTAAAGGAAATCCCTGAGGCCAAAGCCGGCTGAACACCGGGGCAAGGTGCTGACGCTTTGGCTGCCGGTCACAGCGGGAGCTCTGGCAGGGAGAAGAAGTCACCTTGAGTCTCATAACCTCAGGCCACACTTCACACAGCCTCGGGGTTTACGCTGACACATCTGTACCGTCTGGGAACTCCCAGCCTACTAAATAACATAGAGAGAGTCCCGATCTAATCATATCGCACAGCACCTCCTGGAGCAAATAGCCAACTTCTCTGTGGCAACCAATCCCCGACCTCAGCCACCCAAGATCCCCTCCGTGAGCATTCTTTGAGAAGCTCACAATCAAAAACTCAAAAATGCTTCAGGGGACACGAGCACGAAGTACCGGAGTCAATGGACACAGCAGGCAGCAAGGGTCATGAACCTCGGGAACCCCAAGAAGGCTGGGTAATGAACTATCGGAAGAGGCTAAAAAATTATGGTTACGATCATTTAAAAATGTAAAAGGGAGGATCGAAATTATGAGTAAATAATCAGACTCTGCTTTAAAGAAAAAAGAGCAGGCATATTTGGAAAGGGACCAAATACAACTTCTAGAAACAAAATGTAGGTCATCAAAACCAGAAACTTAATAAGTGGGTTTCATGGTCAGATTAGACAGCTAAAGAGAGAACTGTGGCCCGGGATATGGTGCGGAAGGAGATCACCTGGAGGACAGCACAGAAAGACAAAAAGAATCTCAAAATGAAAGAAAAGTTAAAGACGCGGAAGATAAATGAAGCTCCAGCGTGCACCACATAGGCGCTCTGGAAAGAAAGACACTAAGAGGCAATATTTTAAAGATCGGGGCTGAGAATGTTCTAGGAGAGGATTCAGGAAGCAAAATTGGTTTGAAACAAGATACACAAAATTAGATCCATTGTAAGGAAAAGCTGGCAAAGGGCAAAACCCAGGGTGGGGGGCAGCTTGACTGTAGACTTTCAGTAGCAGCAACAGAAGCCAGGAGTCTGTGGAAACTTCTCAAAGCACCAAGAGATGCAGGATGATCCTACTCTGTTTACAAACTAAAAATAGCAAAGGAATAAACTAAGGCTAAGTCATAGATCATGCTTAGGGTTAGTCATCAAGTTACTTCTGTAGGAATGACCAACTTTGTCGGGGGGATGATCTGTACAGTTGCACAGGATCCCCACTCTTGGCCCAAAGCTCTGCTGTCACCAGCCTGAAATTTCCTAATCATGCTGAACAAGGAGCCCTGCAGTTCCAGTTTTCACTGGACTCTACAAATTATGCAGCTGGTCCTGTATGCAGCCCCTGAGGACCTGGTGCCCGTGAGAAGCAAGCAAGCAACATCCTACACGATGTGTGGTCAAGTTCATTAGAACAAAGCAAACACCATGCGGGAAAATCGAAGTCTTGTAGCTGGAAAGACAGAGAAAAGGATTTATGACAATATACTTGATAGCGTTTTTCAACTGCAAGTCTCCCCTTGTACATGGGGAGAGAGGGGAAAACCAAGCTCCATCAGGGTAGTACCAGAAAGGAGTGCGATAAATTGCCAAAAACAGACACATGTTAAGACCGGTGACTCGCACAATGCACCCAGGAGCTGATTAACACAGTGGATGGAGCTGATGGTGGTGGAAAGAAAAATATCTTTCTCAAACATATCAGTAGAAACACTCCACGGGAAGCGCCTGGCTGGCTCAGTCAGTTAAATGTCTGTCTTAGGCTCAGGTCATGATCCTGGGTCCTGGGATCAAGCCCTGCGTCAGGCTCCCTGCTCAGGGAGCCTGCTTCATCCTCTCCCTCTGCCCCTTCCCACACTTGTGCATTCTCTCTCTCTCTCGCTTGCTCGCTCTCGCTCTCGCTCTCAAATAAATAAAATCTTTAAAAACGAATCTTTAAAAACAGCGTCACTGGTGAAATCTATATATTGGTCCAAATCAGACAGCTAGAAACACGGTAACACCAATCAAAACAATCTAGAAGAAGTCCCTCCTCTGCTCCTTCAGGTTATAACAAGTAATGATGGGGGAAAGCTGCTTTAAAAAGTGTCCCGATGCATCATATTGTTTAATCTTTCTTGTTATCAAGAGATTCTGGTAATATCAGAAGGTGCCTTACAAGGCAGGAAAAAATAGCAGAACTGGTATGAAGCTACCCTATTCATTATTTTTTCAAAGACTCAAGTTTAAGGCCTTAATGAGAGTGGGCTCTCTCCAGTAAAACAGGTTTTCACTATTACCCTGACGTTTGAAGAAATAGAGAGTTTATTAAACCACATGTATTGTATTTGCAGCCATTTCGGTCCCTTAGGCCAAAAAAAAAAAAAGTCTCAAACATCTCATAGAAAGTACCATTTTTCAGACTAAAATTCAGAGTTGCAAAATAGACAGTCTTGTAATATCAGATTTAAAATGGAAACTTTTCATCTATAGTTTCTGAGGTTATGTGGGTGGGATGGGGAAAGATGGTGAGCCACGGCAAAGTGGCAGATGACAGAGGGACACACACAGAGACAGAGACAGAGACACAGCGAGAATGATGGTTGCAAGTCTGCACTGGGTCCTGGGGGCCACGTCTGTAGTTTTTCATCTGGAGATACTTTTGGGGGGAGGGGGGACTGTTTATGACTATCCTCATGGAGGCAGAGAGTGAAAATTTTCCTCGGATATGAAACTTACAAGCCCTAGTAAATGACCCAGTTGTTTATAAATGCTGATCTCCTTCAGTGAGCTGACCTCACACTGGAAAAGGGGTAGTGCAAAGGGTCCTTTGGAAGTCTTTCACAATAATTTAACTCTTCGCTGGCCTGAGACACTCCTTCTCAGATGGGACATCTGTCATGTCCCATGGGACATCTGTCATGTCCCATGGGACAGCATGGCACAAGGAATGGAAACTGGGGGAGTGGGAGGGATGAATTCAGAAGGGGGATTCCAGACCGGCCGCACCTGGGTGTCCCTAGAGTCCACACACGCCTGTGTTTCTCCTTCCTTCTCACTCCCTTCTCCATTCCCCAGAGAACTCTCTGAAAATGGCTCTCTTGGCCGGTTTCTTTCCCTCCCAGGACAAGCTATGGCGGGAGGTGGGGATATTCCCACATACGAGGTTGAAACAGGGACATCTGAGATCAGGACTTGAGTAAAGACACAAAGAATGGCCTTCGCATCACAGCTTCTGCCTAGCTTTTCAGCCTCTTCCTCCTTCGAAGATTCCTCCAGTTCGGCTTTGATGGCCAAATGTCCACTCCTTCCTCTTTCGGCCTTCCTAGGCATCTTGAGTAAACAATGACACTGGGATCCGGCATGTGCTTCTCCTTATGCTTTGGGGATGTACATTTTGTGGAAATAAAAAAGAGAACCTGTTTCTACTGGTTTCCCATGCAAGGGAGGTCGAAGTTTGGGCAGTGGTTTGCCGGTTGGTTTCTAGGCCAGCGGCCTGGATGAGCCACACAGATGGGGGCTTTCACTGGGAATAGCACGCCACCTTTGCTAGTCCAGTGAGTCGGACCTAATTAAAATACAAGGTGAGCACGTGGCAAAAATGCGAGGAGGAAGAAAAAGAGAGAACACGACAAAGTAAAATGGGTCATCGAGACAATGAAGACAAAGGGGAGGAAGGAGGTGATTTCGCTGGTGGTACATTCTAGAAGAGTCACTGGCTAACCCCCTTCTCCCATACAGAGTCTTGCTGTGAGGACAGCCCCCCAGGGACTAAGGCATAGCCCAGAACAAGCAGCCAAAGCTTCCAAGTCAAGATCTTTTAAAAAGCTGGTGCACAGTGGACAGAGAAGGACTTTTTTCAGAACGTGGTAGAGGTATGCAGGAGACATTTGAACACTTCCAGAGCACAGTGGGTAATGCTGACCAGAATGCAAGTTGACCCTCACATTTATTCCTTATTTATATTTAGTATATATACTGAATGTGCCTCCTGCAGTACAGTCCATGGGCATGTACAAAAAATGATAATTTTTTTTTTAAAGTGCAGTCCCTGCTATTAGGACTTAGAACCCATTATCTGAACATGCATGCCAAGGCAAGCTATTTCCGGGGATCATTTTGTATAACTGCCTGCCCATTTTCTCCTACCAAAGTTTCTGGGAATAGCTCCACGAATGTGTCATTTGACAGAGACTTTCTGTAGTCAAGGTTTCCACAACTTAACACAGGACAGAAAACACTGGGTAGACCAGTAAGACGAATCCTATTTAGGCAGAGCATTACATAGATAGAGGAGATGTGTCTACACAGTTATAAATGCAGCCTGCCAAAGCACAAACATGTTGTTAAATAGTATTTTTAAGCTAAAAAAAAAAAAAAAAAAAGGAAGCTCTTTAAAAGGCACATTGTGAGGAGCTTAGTACAAAGAGCCAAAGCCATAAGAATGACATCTTTAGGGGCGCCTGGGTGGCTCAGTGGGTTAAGCCTCTGCCTTCTGCTCAGGTCATGATCTCAGGGTCCTGGGATCGAGTCCCACATCGGGCTCTCTGCTCAGCAGGGAGCCTGCTTCCTCCTCTCTCTCTGCCTGCCTCTCTGCCTACTTGTGATCTCTGTCAAATAAATAAATAAAATCTTTTAAAAAAAAAAAAAAGAATGACATCTTTAAAAATGCACAGGAGATGGGGTGCTTTGAGTGGCTCAGGAGGTTAAGCATCAGATTCTTGATTTCAGCTCAAGTCATGATCTCAGGGCCGTGGGATCAAGCCTGCGTCGGGCTCTGCACTGGGTGTGGAGCCTGCTTAAGATTCTCTCTCTTCTCTCCTGACAAGTTTGCATGTGATTTCTCTCTCTCTCTCAAATAAATAAATAAATATGCACAGAAATGGCAAAGCAGAAAACTGTGTAGACCTCGTGTTTTGGTAGGAAACTTTCGAGGACCAAATAACTGAAGGGAAAGCTGAATGAGCGCATGGACATTGACCCAGCCTAACCACCACGGGCTCTTGGGTGGCCCCCGCCCAGCCCAGAATAGTTGTCTCCAGAAACGGTGAATCACAGCATTCCCAGCAACTGGCACCACTGCCTACCCCCACTCAGCATTCTTTCACTTCCCCTTCCGCTTTCACCCACAGTCTGCAGCAGGAGGTGAAGAGAAAGGAAGAAGGAGCCAAAGGACACGGGGCTCATGGAGGAACTGAAGCCGCCATATGACCTGTGGAAAGAAGAGTGATTAAGATCTGTGGCCCCGAGTCTGAAGCCTGCTGTGCCTTCAGGAGGCTTATACTTCCAATAGCCACTACCTACGGCTCTTTTTCAGACTACTGCCTGCAAGCCATTAGAGAGCTTGACTTGCTTATATAAGGAACCAGAAAACCATGGCAATGACTAAAAGGCAGCCCTTACCCAAGGATCGAGGGCTGATGGCAGGAGTATAGAACCCCAACCCCTTGCTGCCAGCGGGAACATCCCTGAAAGGCATACACTTCCCCCTTGCAGGGCACAGTGCAAAATGGAAATGCCGGTCCCTTGTTTCAAAGTTATTAAGGAATTCAAGACATCAACAGCAGAGTATCGAGCCAAGCACAGGGCTCTTCTGAGCATGGACCCCCACGTGCCAGTGCCCGATACAAGCCCACAAAGCCAGCCTGGCCTGTGGAATCAGACCGTAGCCACCTGCCCCGAGATTTCTCTGAGATGGTCCCTACTGGTTCACTTCCCAGTCTGGCTCTCTGAGCAGGTTTCTCCAGGAACCACTTCCCTACCACGTCACCTCATCTCTCGAGGTCTGCTTCTGGGAGCCTGACCCGAGAAAGGGCCTTGGAGGTACTACGTGAACTTCTTGAAACCTCGGTTTCCTTCGTCTGCAAAAATGGGAGGGAAATAGAGTGTCTTGTTGAGCTGCTGGAGAGTCATGTGGGATAATGCATGAGAAGTATTTAGCATAGCTTTGGGTGCATAACACATGCGCCATAACATTAGCTAGCTAACAGTGTTTTTATTATAATTACCGACAAAATTAAGTGCGCTTAATTTTGAGCCATTGAGGTTTGAGCCATTCTGCTAGGAACATCCACATATCATTTGTGCTTTAGAAACCCCTCCATTCACTGGAAAGCATATTGCTAAAATACACAGTCATCACAAAACCCCAGCAAGAACCAAGACTCCAGCCAAGCCAAGACATCCTCAACCACTTCGAACCAAATGAAAGAAAGCAAGCTTTAGGACAGCAGAAGTTGGTTTCTCTTTATCAAATGGGTATTGACTGAACTGGCTGGCCCTCGCTCTGCGTGAGGCATTTAAGGCTACCAAAATATCTGAGACACAGTCCTGCTCCCCAGTGAGCTCATAGGTTCAGCCAACTGAGTCAGGGAAGCCCAAACGTTCTCTGACTTAGGAAGACTTGATGTTTGGATGGCCCAAACATCAAGTCTTCCCAAGTCAAGCAATATGGCATTTGCCCTCTGCTCTTGGTTCCAGATATGCCATGTAGAAATGACTGGCTGCAGCATGGTCCTCCCTGAGCACCTTGCAGCACTGTCCCCTATCTCCGACCAGACACCCCTCACTGCTGCTGTTCAGATCAGAAGAACAGTCATGCATCCCTGGTGATTTCCTGGTGTACAAAAGGCAATGACTGACTCAATAAATGAATGAATCGCTCAATTCACCAGCCAGTCAACCCACTAACCAACAGAGATACTTGGAGTGCACTTTCCCAAAGAAACAACATAGCGGGTGGCGAGTGGCCCCAAGGCAGCCCCATACCCTGTGTCCACCTCTAACACAGTAGAGGGGAGCTGGGGATAACTGGTCCATTTCAACTCTCCTTAACACATTCTTCTCAAACAAACTGTGGGAGACCAGCTGCATTCACACACTATAGACATGCTTCATGAATGGGTCCCTACCTGACTTTTCCTGGCCAAGGCTTGAGTAGAGGGAAATGCAGTGCTTGAGTCAGCAAAGCTGCAAGCTTTCCATGAAGGTGCTCCCAAGGCTTAGCAAGGGGCCCCTAGAGACAGCCAGACCCACTGAGTGACAGGTCTATTTCATGAAGCAGCATTGTTCAGAGGAAAACTTTGGGTTTCATTTGACTCTCACCTCAAATAAGGTCCAGGAGCTTATCACTATAATGTGGCACAAGGGGCAACTGTCCCCAGTTTGGAAAAGCTATTTTTCCCCCCTTAGATTTGCTTTACAGTCAAGGCTATTGCAGCTAATTGGGTGGATTAATCGTGGCCAAGGCGATTTGCAGTCTCCTCTCACAGGGCACTGTCAGATACAAGCAGAACCCCTCAGAGGCTCTCCAGTCCCCAGGAGTACCCTCAGCTACTCCCTTGCATCCTTGCTTGGCGACCAGTCCCCACACTGTCCTCCCCAGGAGCATCTTTTGTGTCATGCTCACCTGAGCAGAGGACTGAGATAGGACGCCCTCACCATCCCTGCAGAGGGAGCACCATGTCTGACACTGAAAATGGGTACATGCCACCCCTGATCACGACCCTTCAGAAAACGTATCTCTGTAAATAGCAAATCAGAAGCACTGTGCCTACCATTCAGAGCTGTTGCAGGAATCATCACGTACAGACTTCCAGCCCGCTCCTGGCTTGAGGTAGAGGTTTCGTGTTGTACACTGGAAGCAGTGGCTTGTGTTGGGCTAGATGAGCCATCCTGCTGAAGAACGGACCTTATGCTTGGAGATGAGGTTTTCCTCTCTGACCTACCAACCTTGAGTATGTAGAGATCCAAGCCCAGGACCAGGGTGAGAATTTCTGAATTCTCAGATTCAACTCATGACTCACACGTGGTGAGGATCACATAAGAGGTGTCTGCATCACAGAAATCCTGCAGATGATTCTCCTGTTCTCAGACACCTTTGCTTATGTTCTGGCCACCTACTTATAGAAGTCATTTGCCACTGAAGAATTTCATCATCAGGCTCAGAAATAGAATTTTTCCCCTAATGTCAGGGCTCTCCAGAGGAATAGACCAATAGAGCATGTGCATACAGAAACAGAATGGTCTCACGCAATTGCTGACAAGTGTGAAATCTGCTGGGCAGACTGGCAAGCTGAAGACTCAGGGAAGACTTACTGTTGCAATCTCAAGTCTGGAGGCAGAAGTCCTTCTTCTTTAGGAGCCTCAGGTTTTTTCTCTTAAGGACTTCAACTGATTGGATGAGGCCCACCCACATTATGATGGGTAATCTGCTTTCTTCAAAGTCCACTGATTTGAATGTTATTTATATCTAAAAATACATTCACAGTGACACCTAAGCTAATATTGGGGTACTATAGCCTATGCTATAGTCATATGTAAAATTAACCACTATACCTCTGTAGTATTTGTTTGAAATCCTTGTTGCTAAGTGAGGTTGATATGGCTATACAGAGAAATGAAGTATAAGAGATGAGGTATGGAGACTTATAGGGCAAAACTTCTTTCAAAATATAAGCTCCTCATTGACTGTAAGTTACTAGAAGGAAGGGGCCATGTTGGAATGGATTCTGATCTCCACTGCCAAGCCCAGGGCACATGAGAGATGCTTCATGAATAGTAAGTGTATCATGGACTCTGGATCCAAATGGCCTGGGCCCCCATTCCAGCTCTGCAATGGACTGGCTGTGTGATCTTGTTCCAATTTTTTAACCTCTCTGTCCCTCGTTTTCGTAAATGAAAATAGGAACAATATAGTGAAAACAATAACTGGTAAGAGGGTTAAATAAACTAATATTTGTAAAATGCTTACACCAATATCTAGGTGTTTGTTAATAGAATACAACTCTTCCCCAGCTGTGGACCACAGATGATAAATCATTGCTCATTCCCTTGACCACCATCCTCAAAATTTGAGCCTGTTCCCGTTAAGCTCCTGATGGAAGGTCCTTGCATCCTCTGGTCCACAATCAAGAGTCTAAGGGTGGAACATACAGATGTTTGGTGCTGAGCACACCCGCCTGCCCACACACGGCCCTGGTGCTGCTCACAAAACGCAGCCATCCAGCCACGGAATTCTGCCCAGGACACAAGATCTTCACAAGCTGTAACTGCTCATAACCATCAGGAAGAACAGAACACAGGGACTTCTGAAGATTTGCCTTTATCTTTGTAAGGAATGTGGAATAAATGAGCTCCTCTACCTGGAAGGCCATTTTTCCTATCTTGAAGATGTGAGTGGGTTGTGTTGGACCCAGTGTACGGAGCTTCTCCTAAAAAGGCTGATTATGTAATTTGGTATTATTTTGCAATGGTGGTAAGAATAATGGTGCTGGCTTCCCCCATCAACATTAGATTCAATCTGGAAGCCAAAAGGATGTGATGATGATGACAGCAGTGATGATTTTAAAAATCCTCTTATTTCTAGTATTCTTAAACACTTTTGAGTAAGATGATAACAGAAGCACCAAGGACCCTTAATCATTAGATGCAAAAGGAAATTTAATCTGTAAAAGTATATAATGAGCTCAAGTACTTTTAAAAGTGCCTCAACTTGATTTGAGTGATTCCTGAGTTTCTAATTCTTCCCAGAGACACTACTGAGTGACTGGCATGGCTGGCTGGAGGATCTTTGGTTGCGTGGCATGAAGGGAGTGGGGAGAGGGTGGCCACAACAGCATCTCCCCATTATAGCACTTGGGGAAAACATCAGCTTTACCCCACTGCTGGGCCTTCCAACGTGGCGCTGATTGTGGCAATGGGTTGGAGGACCTTGCTGGGCTGGGCAGGTTGTGGAATCACCTTCACAACTGCCTTAGCTCTCTCTCAGCTCTGAGCAACTCTAAGCTTTCCCCACCTGATAACACCCCTCAATGGGACCCCTCAGATCCACTAGGATCCACTAGAAGCAATGGTGGCAGGTGTGGGGTGTGGGTAGAGCCAGGGGTCTGCAGGTGCTGCCAATTCAACCCCCCCCCCACCTAGGGTGGAAGGATGAGAAACAATGGAATGGAGAACCCAGACTCTTCCACAAGAGAATACATTCTTCAAACCAAAACGTAATGGGAGCAAAGCAGGTGAAGGCAGAGCTATTTTCATCAATGCAAGGGGAGTGTGGAGTCCAGAGCTCTGCATCTGTTTTCCTTGCTGGACCCGGGATCAGCCACTTACCAGCTGACTATCCTCAGGCAAGGTAACTGGCCCTCGGAGCCTTCGTTCTTACTGGTAGAGCAAAGAGGCTTCAGAGGACTTGTTAAGAGGATTATGTAAACTGACGTACAGATGGCATCAAGCATAAATGAACCGGTACTGGCGAACCATTCCTTTCCCTCCTCTGACTTGTGGTAGGTGAAGGTGAAGAAGAGCTAAGCTTTGTTCCCTAAAATTTTCCCAAGTCCCAGATGAAGCTCCAAGCCCGTGGCTGCATAAACTATATGAGAGATTCCAGAAGCGCTGGGCTATTGGGGCTGGGTCTGCCTTACACTGCAACCAAGACAGAGCAGAACATGGTAACTGTCCCTTCCGGGGTCATTACATAGGCCACCTGTTAATTCCATTGTCTTCCATCTCCAAGAGAATAGATGCATGATGAATCTCCATTCTTTCCTCGTGTTCTAACATCCCTCCCTTGATGGGCCCCGATGAGTGGTTCTGAAAGCTAAGAATGCAGACCTTGGTGGCCAATGCCCCTGCATTGCCTTCTGTAGCCACAGGCTTTGTAGTGGGCAAGAAACTTGCTTCTCACTGCAATCAACCTTAGACATTTTCCTTCTGTGCTTTGGGTCTTGAAGGAATACAACCACATACACATTCATCACAAATGCATTTCCAAGTAATTGGTTCTTCTTTTACACCTTTTAAATCTTGGCCCAAAATGGAGCTTCTGAAATCAGATTCCATCCCCCAAGTCCACCTCACTGAAGGGAATTCAGTAAATCTCAGGAGACACACTCTTTAGCACTTCCACCCCAATTATGGCTTTCCCCAAACCCACTTGTAGCTGCCTTCTTGTGATTGCTGAACCATCCATTTTGGATAATTTCCCAAATAACATTGTTATTTTTTAAATTAAAGGCTTTCTGAAGAAAAAACAAGTACAAACAATGAGCTCATTAACGTAGCTTGGTACACAACCAACACACTGGATACGAACAACACTTAGAATCACAAATAGCAATCAGTTGGAGGATCCAGTGAGGAAAAAGCGTATATCGTTTAAGAGCTTTTTTTTTTCTTTTACAATGGCAATACAAAAAAAAAAATTATCTGCAAAAAACCTAAGGTTCATGCAAGATGTCTCAGAGAAAAACTGTTAAGAAATGCTAAAGAAGAGGGGTACCTGGGCAGCTCAGTTGGCTGAGTGTCCAACTCTTCATCCTGGCTCAGGTCTTGAACTCACAGTTGTGAGTTTTAGCCCCATGTTGGGCTCCGTGCTGGGTGTGGAGCCCATGTTAAAAAAAAAAAAAAAATGCAACAGCAGAGTAGAACCGATGGAAACACATACCACATTCTGAAGAAAATTCATTATCATGTCAGTATCTCTATGATAATTAACATGATTGTGTCCATTATGTTAATTTCTAAACAATGTGACTTCAATAAAATTTCCACTTTTTTTTTAACTAAGTAAGCAGATTTTAAAGTTCACATAGCAAATGAAGCAAACAAGAATGGTCAGGAAAAGGAAAAAGAAAACAGAGCAAAGGGGGAAAAAGGAAGAAGGAACAACCATCCCACATATCAAAGCAAGTCATAAAGTCTCAACAAGGGTAACAGCACTATACCAGCTCACGGACAGACAGACCAGTCAGTGGAATAAACTAGTAAGAGACCCAGTTCTGGTCAGTAAATTACAAAGGTGGTATGTCTAATCATTGGGGAATGGGCCAATAAATGCTATCAAAACAACTGAAAAAGTCAAGCACGCCATACCATACTTCCTATTATGTCTCAGCATTAACTCCAGATGAATCAAAGATATAAAGATTTTTTAAAAAATGAAACCATAATAGTACTAGAAGGAAACACAGCAAGTTCCTGTAGAACCTTGGAGTATGGAAAGCCTTTCTTTTGTATCCGGAATCCATTAAAAAAAAAAAAAAAGTTTACAGTATCCTACCACCTAATTTTTGTAAATCTTATACATACACACAAGGTAAGAAAAATCAAAAAGACAACAAGTTGGGCATAAATATTTGCAAGTCCTATCACAGAAAGCTAACCCTTCCTCGACAGGAAAAGAGCTCCCGGAAATGATTAAGGAAAAAGAGCCAACAAGACGATCTTTATTTAGATGCGAGAGGTGACACAGAGGGAGCTCAGAGAAAAGGAAAGGCAAAGTGGCTCCTTAGACGAATGGAATGATGTTCAGTCTCACTTTAAAGAAGAATGCAGATGAAAACCGCCATCAGGGGCGCCAGTCTGGCTCAGTCAGTTAGGCGACCGACTCTTGGTTTCGGATGAGGTCGTGATCTCAGGATCCTGCGATGGAACCCTCAGTACAAGTTCTGCTTGAAAGATTCTTTCCCTCTGCCCCTCCCTTCACTCATGAGCACTCTTTCATATAAATGCATCAATAAATAAACCTTAAAAAAGAAAACTGCTGTGAAATGTCCACGCAGTGAGGCTGTGGGGAACAAGCATCCCTCCTCGATGACCAGGAGCTGTGTATAAGGTACAACCCCTTTCAGAGTATCTGGAAAGCCTTATAAATATCACAAACACACTTGCTTTTGACCCAACCATCCTTCTTACGGGAATTTATCCTACAGACATACCTGCACATGCAGGAAATGTCCTTGGGGGTGGGTAAGGTGGGGGTGTTGTTTGTGGTAGCAAAAGATTGGAAGCAACCCAAGGGTCCATCAATAGGAAACTAGTTAAATAAATTTATAGCATATCCATAAATAGGACACTATAAAGCTGTAAATATGAAAGAAGACACTATTTAGGCACTGATTGGAAAGAGCGCCAAGATCTACAATAAAGCGAAGAGAACAAAGTCCAAAGCCGTTTGCGTAGAACGCTGACTTTTGTCAGGCTTGCCACGAGGGCATCCCACCATCCACATCCAATGTGCATTTCTCCTTCCTTAAGCGAGACTGGGGATCCTTCCAATCTTACATGAGCCATTTACATTTCCTCTTCTGTAAAGGGGGGAAGAAAAAGATAAAACTACACACACACACACACACACACACACACACACACAGAAGCACCATAAAAATGCCCAAGAAACTACCCTCAGTGTTCACTTGGGTTAGGTTGATGGGAGCAGGGGTAGAAGACAAGCTTTTCACGGTTTCGATTCTTGAACCAAGAAAATGAATTATCCATTCACATTTAAATGCAAACTAAATGAAGTCTTTCCCTACCAATTCTTCAGGCTCCCACTAAGCCTCTCGTGTTTCCATCCATCAAGTACTTTTCCCACCTCTACGTTGGACTTTGGAGGACGGGGCAAGGTCAGGGTGAACGGGCAGCTGGGGATGCCCCACAAGACCCATCAGGATCGCCCCCCATGTGAACGGACTCCTGCGCGTTTGTAAAAGATGAAGTCAGCGGCGGGGCTATTTTTGCCACAAGAGGAACCCGCGCCTGCTTTGGGAAGAAATGGGCCACCGAGTCAGGGCATCTAGGCAGAGCAACCGTGACCACGGACGGCACATTCCGGCCGCCAGCCCGGGCAAGAGAAGGCTCCTGACCCCAAAATGTTTCTGCTCCAGCCTCCCGTGCTGCAGCTGGACCCCGACTGACCCGACTTCCCTGCGGGGTTTAGAGCTTTACCCGGATTACAGATGTGCAACTGCTCTGAGGTTTGGCTCAGTAACCTGCATTTCTCTTAGAGCATAGCCTGTCACCCCCCCCACCCCCCACCTCTAAATACTTCCCAGCCTAAGGGACACAGGACCACAGCTTTGTTTTACCTTCCTCTGCGGAAGGGCAAGACCTGGCCGTGTCTATGCAGGACAAGCCGGCGCATCTGATGGATGTGGAGGGAAGAAAGCAAACGGGTGTCTCCAAAGCGGCTGGTCCCCGTGGGCCTGGGCACTGGCAGCTCCCCCTTTGCTTCCTCTGATTCTGTGAGCTCAGAGCACAGCACACTGGAAGTCAGCAGAGCAGCTGCCCCGGGAAAGAATGTGCTCGTTCCCCCGTTGGGACTTCAAGGGCAAGGGCTGAGGGGTGTGCGGGTGCTGGGAGAGGGGGAGATACCAGTTTCTCCAGTTTCCACCAGTCTGAACGCGGTCTGCATGAACAAGCTGGTTTGGCTCAGGGAGGCCCCCGTCCCCAAGCTTTGGCAGCGGGCTGGAGAGAACGCATTTGTTCTGTCGCTAAGGGAGAAGACAGATGTATCCCCCACCTGGTGCCGTGAGGGCTGCATGAGGGTCTTGGCCCAAAGGGGGCAGGAGACGTGGCTACTGGCCACCCAGGAGGGGTCCTGGGGACAGAGGGCTTGAGGCTGGGCTGCCGTCTGCCTGGGCATCAAGCAGAGCCATGGCCCTCTGGCCCCTCCACGGCCCTCCACCGCCTGCAGCAGCCCTCCATGTCCACAGTGCCCCCAGGTTTCTACGAGGCCGCTTCAACTCCGTAATTAAAAACTGCAGAGGAAGGAGGACTTCCTCTGCAGGAAGGGGGCCTGGTTCACAAGCTCAGTGACAGAAAGGGGATGCCGGGTTCCCTGGGGCCTGTGACTCATCCGCCCTTCGGAGAGGATGGGGCATGGCGCTGTGCTTTCCCTGCTCTCCGCCAAAGTGCTAAGGATCCAGGGACCGTCAGTCAAAGCAAATGGGCCACTGCTGTCCAGCATAGCCAGGCCACACACCAAGAGGCCCTGGGCAGGTCAGCTGAGGGCAGGACCTTCCTCCCGCCAGCCCAGGGACGTTCCACACAAGGAAGCACAGGACTGGGTACTCCAAAGGACTTGTCAGAGTGTGGCCCACCGGCCGGGGAGGGCCTCACCCTCTGATCCCCATCTGAGCCATCTGGCTGGGACTGGGTGACTCCTGGGACCAGCGGTTCATCTCCTCCCTGAGGGCCGTGGTGTGTCTCAGCATCTATGACGCCCTTCTTCATGACACAGGTCTCACAGAGGCCCTCCCACCCGTCGCAAACCTTAGCTCCTGAGAGGGCACAAGAGGACCCATGGATGATTTCCAGACTATGACATGCCTGGGGGCCTCCCCGTCAGAGACAGCATCCTCAGTGCTCTCCTGCCCCCCCCACTTGTCACCAGCTCCCCCATTCACCCTACAGCCGCTCCTGTTTTCCCACGCCCCTCTGAAAGTGGGAGCCCCACGGTGCCATCCCCTCCTCAGGGTTCTCTGAGCAGAGCAGAGGCTGTGAGAGTGTGGCCCCTCAATCCCCCGTTGGCTGGATATGCGCCAAGCCCTGGGCTCTCCAAGCTCTTCAGAGTCAGGTTTCTAGCGTCAGAGGTCTCTGCCAACCCCCGGACAGAACACGTCAGCCCCAGCTTCTCTGGCTTAAAACTCGGAGTTCTTGGTCCCTCATAGTGCTTGTGAGACCAGGTCTTTGTGAGTCTCGGGTGGCCTCCTGCTGCCTCGGGAATCACAGGGGGAAGTGAAGCTTTGCGGGGTGGAGGAGGCATGGAGGGTTCTGGAAGCCCGCCGGCTAACGTGCGTCCTCCTGCCAAGCTGCCGGCTGACTTCATCACACGCTCCATGTCTGTCCCCAGGCCCAGGGACCTCGGGACGGAGTCCTCCGGCTCCCACACTGCACCAGTGTGCAATGAGCTCCAGAGCCTGGACTCCTACGGTGACCCAAACAGCAGGAACACAAGGGACGAAACATCCCCCAGCAGCCTGAGACAGCAGACAGGCCGGGATGTTGGAAGGAAACACTGGAAGATGGAACCTGTACCTGAGTCCAGACTGACTCGTAAGGCCCTGCGTGCCTGCATCAGACAGATGAGTTCTCCATTGCCGTGTAACAAAGGAGCCCAAACTTAGCAGCTTAAAACAGCGAAGCCATTTCTTAGCTACAGGTTCTGTTGGGTCAGGAACCCAGGAGCGGCTCAGATGGATGCTTCTGCTTAAGGGTCTCTCTCCTGAGATTGTCACTAAAATGTCAGCAGAGGTGACAGCCCCCTGAATGCTTGACCGAAACGGGAGCGTCTGCCTCTAAGATGGCCCCACTGTCACACGCTGGCAAGTCACTGCCGGCAGGAGACCTTGGTCCTTACTACAGCGACCCGTCCGTGGATCTGTCCGCAAGCATCCTCTTGGGACAGCTGGCTTCCCAGAGGGACTTAGCTAAGAGAACCAGGTGGAGGGAGCCTCAGTATCTTGTAGGACCTAGCTTCAGAGGTCACACTTGAGCATTCCCATAATCTTCTGAGGGCGACACGGGTCAGTCCCGTTCAGTGTGGGAAGGCGCGACCACCAGCAGGAGGCGGGACTCTGGGGGGGTCGCAGCCAGCAAGCCTGACCGGCCGGAATGGTCTGACTGACAGCCAGCATTTGCATCACCCAAGGCCTCTCCACATCTCTACTCCCACATCCCTTTGGGTTTGTTTCTATAAGAGCACATGGGGGATCAAGCATGTGTCAAGGGACACCCAAGCCTGCTCCACAGGGGGTGGACAGATTCCAACTCCCCCCAGAATAAGGGGGCACGTGCTTGGTCCTGCCACAGAGCCACATCCGCCACAAAGTCAGGGCAGAGGCCACATCCCGCCCGCCCTCACCCTGCCCTCCACCGAGGGCCTGCGGAAGCACGTGAGCATCATACGACAGTAGCCAACTGTCCAGGGAGAGGGACAACTTGGGGTGCGATGCTGAATGCTCTCACATGTGTTGTCTCTCCACACAGCCCCTGGACGTGGTCTTAAATTCTTGCAGCACGGGGGACATTGGAAGAAATGGTACAAGTGAAACTCGGGGCTGTGGTTCTGAGAAGAAAGCAAGAATTACCTGTGTTCAGCGTAAGCTGGTACTCTCAGGGGAGCCGGCTGCCCCCTCTTCCCACTGGGGGACACGCGGCCATGGAGCAGATGACGTCAACACTAGGAAGACAGCGAGAGACACCTCGGTGTGGACATGGCGAATCTCAAGGTCCTTCCCCAGCACAGCAGAGGGCCAGACGGCAGAGCAAAGGCCTCCGAGGGGCAGCTGCCATGCAAACTCTCTGCCGCCAAGGAAAGTCCTCCTGGGACATTTACTCTCCAGAGAAAGGGAGGGCCTGGGTTCTAGAAGTTTCAGTGTGCCTTCAAGCCAGAGCCTACTTTAGTGGGGGACACTGCCAGTCACAGAACACAGACCCCTCCACGGCCGGGGAGACGCAGCTTGCCACGGCCACTGTCCAAACTGGTATCAGGTCCAGAAACAGCCGCAGAACACCGACCTAGAGCTGCCTCGGTTTCTCTCTCTGCAGAGAAAAAAAAATGGTGAAAAAACAGTGTTTTTGAGCCCAAGAGGCCAGTGCCCCTGGGACCAGCAGGCTATCCCAAGGCGAATTCGGCCACACCAGCGCTGTTACGCATCTCAAGGAACCACACAAAATGGTCCACACCACTCACACCAAAAATGTTTACTTTACTCCCCCTAAATTTGAAACTAGTGTGCTGTGACGGGAAGAGTTTTGAGCCAAGAGTGCGAACGTCTGGTTCGGTCCCCCTTCAGCCGCTGACTGGCTCTGTGACCTCAGTCAAGTCTCTGAGCCTCGAATTTCTTGACCGCACAGACAGGATGGTGTCAGCCAGCTCACATGTCCGCATTTGCATAAGTTGCTGCAATCTATATTTTTTATGTCACTCTTAGTTATTCTTGTCACCCTGGGCTCTGAGGAGGGCGGTGGTTCCTGGCCCACACATGATGCAGGCCCGGGCAGTGCCATCTTGAGCCCCTGCGGGGGGCCCTCAGCCCTGGGAGCCCGGCCGAGCACATGAATGACTTAGCAACGGCTTATGCGTTGAGGGGGCGGAAAGGGACCCCAGGCACCGTCGGTGTAAATGCCCCCCACCCCGCCCTGCCTCCATCACGGACGTAGAATCCAGGGCCAGACAGCCGAGCCTCCCTTTACCACCGTGTCCTGCTCCGGGTTCCGGAAGGCAGCCCAGTGAGCCAAAGAACAGGGTGCCGGCACTGCCAGGTGTGTTGGTACTTCCCCTGGAGGAAGACAATAGCTTCTCATTTCTGGCACTTTGTATTAATTCTTAAGCCTAAATCTCACGGCTGGCTCGCCTGACACCCTGGGGCCTTCCTTCCTGCTGGCGCCTGTCTGCCTGCCCGGCTCACCGGGGCTGCACCTGCACCAGCTGCCCGCGGGCTGATCTGGCCCTTCTCCTCACTCTCGGCCTCCCTGCTGCATCAGACAGCAGGCCTCACCCCCAGCGCCCCCAGGGCAGGCCCTACTAGATCCTCCTCTGGCCGCTGTCCTCTGCCCACCCTGCTCCTCCTCTGTCAGCCTCGGACCCGTGAAATGTTCCCTATTCCGGTCCTCCATCCTCTGTGCCACCCAAAAACTGAGAAGCTCCCGCCCCGTCTCTGCAGACAAGTCCCCGATCCGGGGACCAGGCCTGATATGGCTCCCCAGCGGCCCCATCTCCTGGGGTCCGAACACCAGCACACTCTCCCCTCCAAACCTCCAAACCAGCTCGTCCCATACCGGCAAGGACACTTTCTCATGCATCACCTCCCCCAGCACCTCAAAGTCATCTTACACCCCTCTGCCCCCCCACAGCCCCACATTCAATCACTACGAGCTCCTGCAGGGGACCTTTCCTTTTTTTTTTTTTTTAAGATTTTATTTATTTATTTGACAGAGAGAAACCACAAGTAGGCAGAGAGACAGGCAGAGAGAGAGAGAGGGACAGGCTCCCTGCTGAGCAGAGAGCCTGATGCGGGACTCGATCCCGGGACCCTGAGATCACGACCTGAGCCAAAGGCAGCAGCTTAACCCACTGAGCCACCCAGGTGCCCCAGGGGGCCTTTCCTAATGGCTCTCATAATTACTTCTTTCTTCCCATCCCCACTGTCAGGAGGAGCCTCCAGAAATACTCCTTTCCTACCACCTTCCTGTCATCCGGACGCTCTCCTTGTGCTAGTTTATCATTCAGAGGAGCCCAGCATTCAGAGGCCTGGACGATGACCCCGGCCCGCGTTTCCACGCTTACTTACCCTTCCTTGAACCTTCGCCTGACTACCTGCTCACGTGTGGTTTCGAACCTGATTTATAAGCGACCACTTCTTGTATTCCTTTGCCTCAAGAACTAATAACAGGAGCCCACGTTTCCATGGCAAGTCCATGTTTCAGGCACTGCTGTAACCACTTTCCACATACCACATTGTGGAATCCTCACACCAACGCTAGAAGCACAGAGATGTTAAGTAAGTTGCCCGAGGCCACCCAGCCAGCAAGTGGTGGAGTCAGCGTTCAACCCTGTGCCATCTCTGGCTCCAGGGCCACAGAACCAAGAGACCCACACCGACAAACACACCTGCCTGTGCAGAGGTGTGCCTCTGCCCTTACAGTTCAGTATTTTAGCATTAACCAAGACCGGCACAGTGTTAATGTGGATTTTAAAGTGTAATTCCTGGAGGAAAGAAAGTTTTCCCACTGACCTTCAGGCCCAGGAGAGGATGATGAAATGGTAAGTCATCCTGCCATTAAAATTAAGTCCAATCACCCCTAATGGAATGTCACCTCCAAGATAGCCATTAACGCCACCCGTCTTGCACACGGATCGGGGGATCTGCATATATCACCATTACCGTGTCTAACCGTTAGCCATTTGTCCAAGCGGGGAGACCTGAGGAGACACTGAGGGACGCTGGGACCCGCACCGTACCTGGCGGCGAGGAGACTGCTGCTTTTTCTGTGCGACGGAGGCTGGCAGGGACAGCCGGGAAACACGGGCCTGACTCACACGCGGAGTTCTTGCCTTCAAGGGGAAATCAGGCTCCGGGAATTCGCAGGCACAATGAGAGAAGGTGGTATTTTTATCCCATTTTGCAGAGGAGACTAACAAGATTCGGGGAGGTGAAGGGACGGGGTAGAAGTAATAGGGGTGCGGGGAGAGGGCTGGAGAGCGCTGTCGGCCTCACCGCACCCTGCGGGTCCTTGGGCCCCTGCACAGGCGGCGTTTCTGTGATGTCTACACTCGGCCCCGTAAAGCAGACAGCACGATGCCCATTGCAAGAAGGGAAACCGAGGGCCTGGCCTCTTCCCCTGAGCGCGCAGTGCCCTTCGCGTGCCACATTGCCACAGCAGCCGGTCCCTCTCTCCCCGGGACCCCCTGCGCCTGCCACAGCTGGAACAACCCACCACTCCAGCGCCAGCCCCCTTGGCTGTGGACCCGAAGTCCCGTCCTGGGGTCCAGCCCTGCCCTCATGGGCTCCCCCTTGGCTTTGCTGGTCTTCAGAGGCCTGCCCCCCTGCCCTGCTGGGTTCTCTTTATCCCCTCAGCACGTGGCTCCACAAATCCCCCAACATGCCCAGCGCCATCCGCTTCCCTGCGTGGACCCACTCCCTCGGCACTGCCTGGCAGGCCCCCAGCGCCTCATCCACCTGCCCCATGGGTCGTGCCCAGCGCTTTCAGCCGAGCCACTCTGACTCTTGGTCTGTCGTCCCTGGGCTACGTGGGCACCCACACGCCCCCCAGCAGACGAGATGACACTCTCGCCACTGATGCCCAGGCAAGTCGGCTTGGGATATGGGCCTTGTTTTGCACACTCTGGGCTAGGTTTTGACCTGCCTCTGCAGGTGGAGGCTTGCCCCTCGCTTTGATTCCCCTGGAAGCACCTTCAGGAACCTGCGGCATCACTGAATTCACAGACGGTTTTCAGCTTTTAGTTAATTTCTGGAGTCTTCTTCTCCCGAACTCTGTGCTTTTCCGTGTCCAGCCTAGCAGAGGGATCTGGTGCAGCAGGAGCAGCCCATCTCCTCGGGGGCTCTGGGACATCCCCCTCATACCAGCGAGGGCTTCCCGGCCCCACCAGGCAGAAGCCCCGTCCTGGTTGACCCACAGGTTCCCTAACTGTTCAGCTGGGGCCCCCTCTGCTGCCCTCGAAGATAGGCCAACACCCTGTCCTCTTCTCAGATAAGACAAGCCAAGGCAAGAGGCAACCTCGATTTCAAGCAAAGGTCCCTACGTGAGGTGGTTATCTTCATGGTCTCTTCATGAGGTGGTTATTGGTGCCAAGCACTGTTTTGAGGATTTTTAGCTGGGTTAACCCCTTGAACCTTTCCTGTGAGGAAGGTACCATTATTTCCCCATTCACGACGAGGAAAGCTGAGGAAAAGGAGCTAAGTAACTTGCCCAGAGTGAGTAATTTGCTTGAGGCTGGGTTCAAACCCAGACAGTCTGACCTGAGAGCTCGGTCTTGGGCATCCGCTCTCATGTGTGAAATGTAATCATGGTGCTGAGGGAAGAGGAGACTTCGGGGTCAGAATGCTAATTTTGCTCCTTATTCTGTGACATGGCAAGTTATTTAACCTGTCAGAATTTTGGTTCCCTCACAGGTGAAAACTGGGCTAATAACCACTGTGTGACTGTATCAGGTAGGGTTCATTAACGAAAATTAAACAGAACAGCTTTTGGAAGTGTCTAGAATAGTGTCTGATGTGTGGTGGGTGTGGGTCACTGTTAGTTCCCTTACTTCCTCTCAGAGAGTCTTCAAAGTGCTTGCTGCCATGGTGATCACCTCAGGGCCAAGTACCTCAGGGTCAAGGGGTTTTTTAACAGCTCATTGAACTGTTCTAGAAGAACACTTCTAAGTTTCCAGAGACTTTTTTTTTTAAAAATCATCTGACAAGAAAAAGAGAAGAAAAATTTTGGTTTTCCCTAAGATTGGGTCTGGATTAACTGCATTTCTGATCATTTCACATATATATAAAATAAAACACGATGGTTCTCATATAACATATAAACAACCAAATAACCCTGTTTGGTCAGTGGTCTGGTGTTTCTAGCTTGTCAGGAAGCCAGCATAAAACAGTCTGTGTCTACTTCAGGAAGAGAAACTTTCTTTGAGATAAGGCTTGTTGCCCTTGGTGCCCAGTCCTGAGGACCACAGGGGTGTTGTGAACAGGCCGTAGATGATTCCGCTCACATGTAGACCAGGCCTGATGGTTCCTACTGGAATGCAGCAACTGTGTGCTCCCTGAACCGGGCCTGGATCTTCTATGACTAGCACAAACGAGACTTTTAGAGTTACTTCATGGAGGAATGGGTGTCCACATGGGCATAGAGTAAAGTTGGGACGCTGACCTGCTTCTCAGAGAATCTGCGGACATAATTCTAATTCTCTTCCTCCCCTTGGACAAATCTTTTAACCTCTCCAAGGCCTATTTTTTTTTTAATCATGTGAGAAGTTTAAATGACATTACAAATGTCTCTGAAAATACAGGGTAAAAAAAAAAAAAAAACGAGTAAATACAATTTCCCTTTCCATATGTTATTCTGTATCCCTGGGCTATGTCTGCAATGTTCTTCCCTCTTCACCTTCTCCCTGCAAATTCCTATGCATCCTTCAAGGCTCAGTTGAGAAGCTGCCTCCTCCAGGAAACCCTCTGGTACTCCAGCAGTCTGACATGGCTGTCCTTCTGTCATCCACAATGTCCAACCTTCCTTCTTCTATAGCTGGTAAAAGGGGCCTTGGCCCCCTGTGGACTCCCAGAACCCACACAGGCAAGGCCTGGCAGGTGGTAGACTTGCCAAAGAAAAAAAACAAAACAAACAAAAAACCCCAGCTTGTCGAACCAATGAATCATAGAGCTGAATTCCATGATCCAAGCCATATTTTCTCATTCGCTCTCAATACAGCATATGTATTACACCTCTAGAAATAAACAAGTCAAAGGTTGTGAGATCAGGGAATTGGGTCAGAAAGCAAGGAGAGGGGCAGGACGAGCCACCACCCAAACACGCCAGGCCCTCACTCCAGGCAACCTCACTCAATGACAGAGCAACACGCGGAGGTCAAGGGATAACCTTTCTGTCCCTTGCCAAGCTGTAAAAAGTGACGGCAAGAAATCATGCCCTAATTTCCCTCCTCAGATCACGCCAGCTTATGGAATTTAACCACACGGACGTTGATAAACCCCAGAGCAAGGTTGGAGGACGAAGTCGACGTCTGGCATCATCCAGGCTCTGGATGGATCCCCAAAACTGCAGAGTCACGCTGAGTCTACAAGGTCATCTGATCTGCCCTCCCTCTGGGTACAAACCCCTCTGGAGCCAAAGATCACTCCCAGCCGTGGGGGTTCCAAAATCCGAAGACTTTGAAGTTTCAAGTGGCAAAGAGAAAATTCACTCGAGGCGGTGATGTGTTGGAGCATCGATGGGACGCTTACTATGCACAAAGCACCGCGTCGTCGGACGTGCGGGACACACAGATGAAGAGTATCCATCACACCTGCTCTCAAAAAGCTCACGCTGTGGAGGGACAGAGGGCCGGGGCAGCGGTGGCATAATTGAGAACACCTGTAATAAGGGCTGTAAGACAAGCATAAATGGAAGACAGAGGCAGAAGCCACGTGTGGGAGTTGTGCAGAACAATTGGCCCCATTCTTTCAAAAACTCGACCGAATCAAATGGTAGACTTGATTCAAAGACATCGACTGTTAAAAAAAAAAAAAGGTGGGGGGGAACAATTGGAATCTCAGTATGGGTCAGGTATTGGATGATAGCAAGGAATTGGCGGTAATTTTTAGGTCCATAACCATGACATCGTTATGACTGAAAATGTCCGTCATTTTTAGAGATGCAAAGTCTAGCATGCTGAAGTGAAATGACACGATGCTATAAAAAATTCATGGAGAGAGAGAGAGAGAGAGATGAAGCGAGTGTGGCTGAGTCTTGATTCTGGATGACACATGGGAAGTGCCCACCATACTCTGCTCCCCAGTTTGGGGCATGTTTGAAAGGCTCCTCCTGCAGAAAGGTTAAAAATGGGAGGGGGGGCGGGTAGGGGCACCTGGGTGGCTCAGTGGGTTAAGCCTCTGTCTTCGGCTCAGGTCATGATCTCAGGGTCCTGGGATCGAGCCCCGAATCGGGCTCTCTGCTCAGAGGGGAGCCTGCTTCCTCCTCTCTCTCTGCCTGCTTCTCTGCCTCCTTGTGATCTCTCTCTCTGTCAAATAAATAAATAAAATCTTAAAAATAAATAAATAAAAATTCGGGGGAGGGAGGCGGCAGGCAGCAGAAAAGACACTTTCAGCAGAATCTTGAAAGGCGAGCAGTATCTCACAGGTGGAAACGGGACCGTCGTTGGGGAGGGGCGGGGACCAGCCCAGCAGAGTCCCTGGCGCAGGAAGGGCCAGCAGTGGCTAGGGTGCCCCTGTGTGGATCAGGCCCCTCGGGTTAAAAGGGCCACCTGGGTGTTGACCTGTTTCTCAAGGATGTGGTAAGTGCTGATCAAGAAATAAGGCAAAAGAGGCGGGAAATTCTGGCCCCTGAATGGAGGCTGAGGGGGAGGGCGCCAGAAAATTTTCCAAAACAACTTGTTTATTCTCACTGGGCTGACCCTTGCCTCTAGGACAGTCTCCGCACCCTTCACAGCTTGCGTAATTGCCCCTCCTGCTGGATCAGGACTCCCTCTACAAAGACCACCAGCCCCACATAAGACTCACTGTCTTTTTGGCAATGCAGTTCCCATCATCCCTCCTTCTGTGGATTGGCCAGCATCTCTGGAGAGAGCAGACCAGAGGGGACCACACAGAGCCCACCTGCCTCTCCCCTCCCCTACACCTGCCCAGTGGTGCATCCACCTGCATCTCCCCTCCCCCAACCACCCCTGCCCAACTCTCCCCCCCCCCATCTGGATCCCTCTGCTGGGGCAGGGTGGGTTTTCGGGACCTGCCACAACGTCCTCCCTCATCGCTGAGCCTGATGTTTCTGGCTTATCCTGTTCTGCTGAGATCATGGAAAAGTGAACCCGGGTCATATCTACGGAGTGGCTCAGTGTTCTCCTCATGGGGTCATTGCATTTGACAGCCTGAGAGTCACTCGGAAATTGCCCTTGGTTCACAAGGGCCAGATGGGAGGTTCCTCTCTTGCAAGCTTATCTTCCCTTTGCAGCTCCAGTCACTAACTGCCATGGGTTGCAAAATCAAAGAGAAAATATTTACAATGCGAGCTGGCCTAAAAAAGGCTGAGATGCGGATCAGCATACTTTCAGCTGGGTTTGACCTCTTCCCAACAAAGCCCTGGGGAGAGGGGATGCCATCTGGTTACAAAGAATGTGGCTTTCAGAGTCAGCCTGAGAACTGGGTTCAAATCCCTCCTCCCTACCTAGTCATTTGGACGACAGAGCTAACCTCAGATTATATTTCCTTTCCCGGAGGGTTTTGCAGATTAACTGAGAGGCATGCGAGTGAGATGCCCGGCGTGCGGTAGCCCACGTTGCCTCCTCCTCCCACTATGGACATCTGGTTCTCCATCTTTCGGATAAGGGAGTTGGAGGACATGAACACCAAGGCCACTTTCAGCTCCAACTTTCTGCTATTCCACCAAACTCCAGGAGCAGTGAGTCACTGTCCTTGGAGGACTTGGCGGTTTGCAGCCTCTGTCACCCTGCCTGTCACAATGCCCTGGGCACAGCTGGTCCTGTGAAGCCACAAAGACACAGAGACCCGGATGGAAGCTTGACCGCACGTCCAGACAGGCTCCCAAGCTCCCCTTCTCCACCCAGAGAATCTTCTCTGTCCCACAGCATGGCAGGCTCCTCCTTCCCTCATTCCCAATGAGGGAATTCCCAATTCCTGTCATTCCCAATGAGGGAATGACAGGCTCCCAAGCTCCCCTTCTCCACCCAAAGGATCTTCTCTGTCCCACAGCATGGCAGGCTCCTCCTTCCCTCATTCCCCACACCACCCTGAAGGTCACTGTTTGGGTAGAAAGGCACTGTCAGAAACTTGGACCTTAGCCATTTTCCTGGTAGGTAGCGTGGTGGATCGAACATTCCCTCAGCAGATGCTGGGAAACGAATTCCTCCCCGCAGGCCGAGGACTTTGGGCCCATCTGCTCCTCAAGTCCCTCACCTCTCAAGTGGTAATCTGCCCCATCCCTCCTTGGAAGGTCGCTTGGGGTTTGACATTCTGGAAAGGATAATACCCGGGAAGAAGGAGCATGAGGATGACTCCAGTTTGGTCTCCAGACCTCTAGAGAGGGTCCCTCCAGCAGCAGAGGAACCACCTTTCTCCACACAGCTGCCATTGGCCAACACTCTTCTGGCAGAAACAGTGGGACTTTTTCTCCCCTTACCCTATACCCTCCTATACCCTCATGAAGTGGCCTGGCCACCCTTCCCTGGGAAACCCCGTGGGCTAATTTCCTCCACCAGGCTCTCATGGCCTCCAAGGAAGTGACCATACATATGTCTCCTCTACCCAGACCATCCCAGTTTACTCCCATTACCCACAGTAATTACTAATAGCCCCTCCTTTCATTCTCAAAAAAGGTCCCACATTACATGAGAAAGTTGATGGTCCCCCTACCTCTAGGCCATGGGGCCCCACCACAGACCTGCCATCTAGCTGCATGACCTCACCACTGAGGTCATTTCAAGGTGGCTCACTCCCTTTAGAGATCATCTAACACAGATGTTATCCCCTATTTTGTGGCTGCCAAAGGGGACGCGGCTGTCAAGATAACAGAACAAAGATCAGAAGGCGCCAGGCCCATGTGTGCCCACGGCCATCACCAAGGAGGGACGCAACTCTGTTTTGCTCCCCTGGAGGAACATTTTTCCTCCTCCACAATTCTCCTGCCCCATTTTTATCTGAAGCGTACCTCTGCCATAGCAGCCCCCCTCACCCAGGGCTGCCCCTGGTGGTGGCTCCCAAGTCCTGGAAGTGGCTTCAGTCTGAGGAGAGGCACTTGGAGCCAAGGATGTCATATGCCAGACAGACTGAAGCTCCCCATCCCTCGGGCTGATTGTCCTCTGTGGTTACCACACCATGACAAGAGAAACTTGAAGGGTTAGGATGCCACAGATAGTTGAACTGCTGATGTCTGGACATTTTTTTCCCTCCTCGGCCAGCAATCCTGTGGTTTTTCTTATTGGACTGTAGAGGGAACAAAATGCCTTCTAGAGCACTTTATGTCTGCAACCATTTATAAATTTGTGACTCCCACACTCAAGCACCGGGCCCATTTTACAGGTGGTGAAACTAAGTTCAGATAAGGGAGGAAATGCTGGTCTTTTTTTTTTTCTCCCAATTTATTTATTTTCAGAAAAACAGTATTCATTATTTTTTCACCACACCCAGTGCTCCATGCAAGCTGTGCCTTCTATAATACCCACCTCCTGGTACCCCAACCTCCTAATGCTGGTCTTTTTAAGTTGACCTAGCCAATCAGGCTTCCTTCTGGAAATAATCATGCCTTTGACCAAATTGTTCACACACACACACACACACACACACACACATATTCAAACCTATTCTCTCTCTCTCTCAGACACACACACTCACACTTCACACAGACTCTGCCATTCCCTAGGGGACTTCATATGGTTTCCCTGCTCTGGTTTTACTCATGATGCTTTCCTACTTCCCAGCTATAAATACACCAAGGTCAAAGCTGTCTTAGTTCCACTCGACCAGCCAAAGAAGCAGTTACTCCGAAACAGACAGCAGGGAGCGGCAGCAAAGGGAGAGGGGACAGATGTGCTCCACCCAGGACAGAGACAGAACTGGCTTTGTATCTGGCCTTTCGGATGTGGCAGCCAGAGCGCCCTCCAGTGAGGCCAGGCCCATCACACACTCCTGGTCCCCCCAAAGGCTTGGACTGAGCAAACAAGCGTCCCCAAGTCACTCTCCTTGGAGATCCCACCTGCCACGGACTGGCTAAGGAAAGACTCCCTCCTTGTGAGCCACAGGGCCCCCGCTGGGAAAACCCACCTCTAGCCTTTTGAGGCGGGGCTTCGAGGCCATACCCCAGAGAAGCCATTTCTCCTCGATACCTCTGTCTTCCTCTTTCCTCACGTGCCCAGTAAATTCTTCCTCCATTCCTCCTAGACTTAGTTTCATGCTGCTTTTGTTCTTGTTGTTTTTTGTAATTAAGACACAGCTGTAGGGGTGCCTGGGTGGCTCAGTGGGTTAAAGCCTCTGCCTTTGGCTCAGGTCATGATCTCGGGGTCCTGGGATCAAGCCCTGTGTCAGGCACTCTGCTCTTCGGGGAGCCTGCTTCCTCCTTTCTCTCTCTCCGCCTGCCTCTCTGCCTGCTTGTGATCTCCGTCTGTCAAATGAATAAATAAAATCTTTAAAAAAAAAAAAAAAAGACACAGCTGTAGCAGTTGTATGATTATGGAGTAGTGACATTAGCAAGGACTTGCTGGCTGCTTGCTACGTATCTGGTGCCCATCGCCCGTGATCCTGTATAACTTTCCCAGCAGTCCTGAAGTATAGGTACTACTGGTGGTGAGTACTGTTGTCATTGTCAGCATACAGGTGACAAGACTGGCCTGGAAGGTTAGGTCACATGCCCAGAGTCACACAGCTACTAGGCGTGAACCGAGGTTAGCCAAATCTGTCCTGAACCCTATCCTCTAAGACATTACGCCCCTTCCTGCCCCATAGCATTGGCGGTCTCAGGGCTGCCCGAATGGAACCAGACAGCAACAGGTGCTAACAGCGGCTTCCTGACCTGAAAGGGGTGAGGGAGGGGGAGTCTGGGTCAAAGAGGTTTCAGAAATACTCCATCCCTGAGGTTCTCAAACCTTTGGTTTCAGGAACCTTTTACAGCCCTTAAAATTTTCTATTATTAGAGTGCCTGGGTGGCTCAGTCCATTAAGCGTCTGCCTTTGGCTCAGGTCATGATCCCAGGGTCCTGGGATCAAGCCCCATGTCAGGACCCTCATTAAGTGGGTAGCCTGCTTCTCCCTCACCCTCTGCCTCTCCCCGTTCTTATGTTCTCTCTCTCTCTCTCTCCCAAATAAATAAATAAAATATTTTTAAAAAATTCTATTATCAAGGTACTTGGGTGGCTTAGCTGGTTAGGTATCTGCCTTCAGCTCAGGTCATGATCCCGGCGTCCTGGAATCAAGCCCCACATCGGGCTCCCTGCTTAGGAGGGCGCCTGCTTCTCCCTCTCCCTCTGTTCTGCCCCCTACTCATTCTCTGCCCCCTACTGAATGAGTAAAACTCATTCAGATTTGATTCTGAATCAAATAAATAAATAAAATCTTCTTTTTAAAATTTCTATGATCGAAATCCCCAAAGGGCTTCTGTTTATGCAGCTTATGTCTATCAAATGTACTGTCTTAGAACTGAAACCGAAACAATTTTAATATTTATTAATTCGCTTAAGACGAATTAAGACGGTAGGCGGGCCTCGGCCATAGAGATGGGCCTGCCCTTCCCAGAGCAAGAACAGGTCCAGCGGGGCCTCAGTGGCCCCCTCCCTGCCGCTTACCAATGCCCCAAAGAATGGTCAAGCTCGTGCCCATGCATGCACTGGACGCTGGAGTTAGCAGAGCCACGGCCACATAGAGTCCCCAAAGCCAGGAACCAGCCCCTCTCCAGACCCTGCATGGAGAACCTGCTAGTCCCTCCCAGAAAACTAATATAATTAATGGCGGCATAGACCTGTGGCCTCCTGCTGCCCTGTGCCAGTGCCCCAATCACTGTCCTCCAGGCCCTATCATGGCCCCCAACAGTCTATGCCTATGGGAGTTGCCCGTGGTACAGTGGGTTGCACCATCAGCCCTGTTCTTCTCCCCTTATGCATGTAGCCTTGCCATTGAGGAATAACCTTGCCCACCCCTTGGACTTGACCATGTGACTTGTGTTGGCCACAGTTATGTGGACATAAAGGCCATGTGCCAATTCCAGACCTGGGTCTTGAGAGTTTTGTGTGTTTCCACTTGCTCTTTTGTTGCTCCGTCATTATCAAAAGAAGACCTACTGCCAAGTCACTGCAGCCCCTTAGTCTGGGACCTGGGATAAACAACCATGGAATAAGAGCAGCCCAACTAACCCTCACAGACCTGCAGCCTGAAACTCAACCATCCCACTTAACCCACAGATCCTTGAAGATGCTTATTGTCATTCACTACTGGTACTTCTGGAGGGCTTTGTTACACAGTGATAGCTAGCTAATACACCTGTTTCTTTGCCTATAGTCTCTATAACACTATGAGTTATACAAAGGCTTAGACCACATTTATTTTTTATCTTGCTCCCCAAGAGCCTAGCATGCTGCAATTATTTAATAAGCATCTTTGAACATACGGAGGAATTTACAGATACACAACTAGACTCCTCCAGGAACCAGACTAGCCTTCTAGGAGACCTCTGACCTGAGGAGGGTCCCAGGAAAGACTAAAGAATACCAAGTAGGTACCCCAAGGAGACACACACACACAATCCCGGGGGCTGTGCCAGCATTAGGCCAGCCCTCATAACAGTCAATGGACCAAGCAATGACTGTTGGGATTGTACTTAGCTGACCTTTGAATGGACTGGTATCCTTGGCTTCGTTCTCATGGGTCAGAGCAAACAGCCTCTCTTAGAGGTAAGCCCTAATGATTGCTGGCCCTTCTGTGCCCTAAATCTCTGAGTCAGAGAGCTCTGGAGAGGAGCTCCACACCTATGTGCCTGCCCCATGATATTCTGAACTGAATGTTTGTGTCCCCCCACAAAGTTCATATATTGAAACCCTAATCCCCAGTGTGATGACATTAGGAGGTGGAGCCTTTGGGAGGTGATTAGGTCATGAGGGTGGGGCCCTCTCCAGAGGATTAGTGCCCAGGGCAGAAGAGTTTGCTTCTTTCTCTCTGCAACTCGAGGACAGAGCGAGAAGATGGCCATCTATGAACCGAGAAGCAGGTCCTCACCAGACACTGAATCTGCTAGTGTCTTGACCTTGGACTTCCCAGCCTCCAGAAACATAAGAAATAAGTATCTGTTGTTTTAAGGTGTTTTAAGTATCTGTTGTTACGGCAGCCCAAACTGCATGATACCCATGGAATGGCCAATGTCCCAAGAGGATCCCATTCGTCATAAATAAAAGGAGATGAACAGACCAGGAGAGGCCCTCCTAAGAAGCAGAGGGAGGTTGGAGCAGCTGGTCTGATATCCTGAGTTCTCCCAGACTTGACACCTCTGGATACAGAGCCATGTCCCCATGGATGTGTCCCCCTAAAAGGGACAGGCTAAGTGGGGTATAGGAGGGAAAGTGTCTATGACTGATCACACTCACCGGCTCCATGGCACTGGGGACCAAAGGCCACAGTGCTGAGGGTCAGCAGCCCAGAGGGCAGGGTAGGTGAACCCTGACTGAAGTTAGGGCTCCTTCCTCTTTCCCACTGCCTGTTACCTCTTGGATGACCAAGAGCACAGAGGACCCCAGCTTTACCTAGAAAGTTCAACGTTATTACTGTCCCTGGAGACAGCCCAGGCCCCACAGCAGCCTGGGAGCAGGGTGAGCCTCAGAGAGCCATAGTAGTTGTTAGATGGCTCCCTTGTGGGGAAAGTACCACATCTGAACTTCCAGTGGACCTTGGCCTTGAGGCAATCTTGACTGTGAAAAAGCTCCACTATTTCTGGAAATTAGTTTGGGGGGAACACTTATAACTTACCTCACTTATCACTGGAAGGGCAACCCCAGCTCTTTTGAAGGAGGCTATGAAATAACCCTTGTCACCATCTTCTGGGTTTGGGATTGTATCTCTACTGTAAGCCAACGAACAGCACCACGTCGAATCTGGATCTATGAAGACGGAGTAACCAGGGCTCACGTTATGAACGAGTCCAGCAGTTTGGTGCCTGGCAGCTGGGATGTGGGGGGACCCAAAGCACCATCCCCCTGCCCAATGCCAAGAGCTGTCGGGCCAAGCTGCCTGGCTCACAGAGGTGGGCACAGCCGAGAAACGCAGGCAGCACCCCACAATGGAAAGAGAAAGGGGGGGTCCCTCTGCTTTCGTTCTTCTGGAAAGAGGATGTCTCCCACGGCCCTAGCTCCTCTACAGCAATGCTCTTGTTTTCAGCTTTAGCCAATGACCCAGCACAGGGAGGCTCCGGGGCGTCAGGCTCTGCATGTTCACCGAGAAGCCAGAGGTGACACTGAACTCCGGAAAGCTCCCCCTGTGCTGTGCTCATGTCTCAATTCTGGGAAGTTGGGAACCCAATGACATAATAGAAGGGTAAGATCCCAGGACTCATTACCTGTGAACCCATCGTCGGCCTAGCAGATGCCACTTGGGTGAAGTCACCCACAGCAGACGTATTGGAAGGACGTCACCCACGATGAAAGTGGCACCTTCTGTCCCTCGGGGCCGGCACAGTAAGTAAGGACGAAGAGAGGGTTGACATTTCAATTTAAAGCTCCAGTAACCTGCAGGTAATGTTTCAAGGATGCTCAGAGCATGGGAGACAAAGGAAGAAACCCAGGATGGACCTTTACCCCTTCGCCTCCACCTCCTGTTGGCTGGGACCTTCTCAGCCACAAGTAATGGCAGAAGGCACTCCCAGGAAAGGTGGGGGTGGCAGGGGGTGGTGTTGGGAGGTTTCCCAGCCTTGGCACCAAAAGCCAGGTGTAGTCACAGATCGTTCACATGCAAGAACATGTTGCCTGATGTATCTGTTCCTTCAGACTTCCATTAACGGAAACAAATATTTATTAACTCTCCGATCTGATCAAAAATAAATATTGAGTACCTGTGTGAGGCTTAGGCCAGGTCCTCAAAGAGCCTAACACAAAGCAAACCCACCTAAAGGAGTGTAGAGCCACTGGACACAGCAGGTTGAAAGAGCTAATGTAAAGGGGAATGAGAGCTCAGCATCCGGGGACCTGGGGCAGGGGATTCATCCTCTCCAGCGGCAGTGCGTTCAGGTCTCACTTAAGAGATGGATGTCCTGGGTCCCTGGGTGGCTCAGTCATTAAGCATCTGCCTTCAGCTCAGGTCATGCTCCCAGGGTCCTGGGATCAAGTCCCACATTAGGCTCCCTGCTCAGCGGGAGGACGGCTTCTCCCTCTCCCACTCCCCCTGCTTGTGTTCCCTCTCTCACTGTGTCTCTCTGTCAAATAAATAAAACCTTAAAAAAAAGAAAGAAAAAAAGAAAGGTAGAAAGAAAGAAAGAAATCGAAGTCTTGCCAAGTATTGATATGCCATCGTTCTAAATATCCCACGCCAGCAGGTAGCAATAGAAGCCCACGTGTCTAGGTCAGCAGGCCCCGGCACACCTGTACGCCCCCCTAAGCTGGACCCAGGCTTTTCCTTTGAGGGATAAGCAGGCGTCTAAGGGCAGAGAGAGAGGAGGGCTCACTCGAACGCACCCTGTAGCAGGAGAGGTAAGAGAGAGGGCTGGTGTTCAGAAGAGCGCAGAGGTAAGGAAAGGCAGAAAGACAGCTAGGAAGAACTGAAATCACGGGCTCCGACCAAACCAGGACATAAAAACCAGAATCAGTTCACTTTCCAGCCATACTCTTCACCAAACCCACTGGCCTATCCCCTCAGATTCACTGGAACAATGCCTCATCTCTGGCCTGTGTTCTATTGGATGCTGATAACAATCCTGCAAGATAAAGCAAGGATTATTCACCCATTTTACAGATGGGAAACGGAGCATCATGGCCGGGGAGCTGCCCCACAGCTGACGGTTGAATCACCCTTACGCCATGGAGTCTGAGGGCCCATTTTGAGCTGAATCCCAAAATACAGATTTTTTCGGAGTCTAAAGGCCTTCTAAAAACTACTGAACCGAGACATCAAAATACTCTCCAAACAGAACTGTCCTTTCATCCATTTCTGGAAACTTCTATAGAGAGGACCACCAGATAGCCCTTTGCCTGAGAGTAGGGGCAAGCTCCTGAGGTCAGCTGGGAGAAAAAAAAAGCCCCTCATCAATCAGTACAAGGAGGCCAGCCCTCCACCAGCCCAGAATCCCTGCTGTTGGAATGTCTTTTTTTTTCAACCTGGAGTATAAAATAAATGAGGTCTGCAGGAAAGTTGAGCTTCAAGATGGGATGCACACACACACACACACACACACACTCAGTGGACACTTCACTTGGGAAGCACACCTGCACAGAGGAGGTACAGATGAAATTGTGTAGGGACGACTCAGGATCATGGACTCTGGATCACAGGGAACCTGCGTGAATCTCTAGCCCAACAACCCTTTCATTTTGGGAAAGAGAACACGGAGAGAGACCTAGGAAGGTCGGATGCCTTTCTCAAGGTCATAGAGCTAGCGTTCCCATTCATTGCCAGTCTGCCTCTCCAGACTCCAGGCCGTGGCCTTCCCCTTCCCGGAGCCAAGAAAAGCCCCTGTCCTTGCTCTTTGAGCCACACTCTGCAGGGGAACCCATCACTGGGGCACCATCAGCCACGCATGGCTGCTGAGCCCTCCCCGGGGTCATGGCCCAGCAGGGCCACTGCCAGATTCCAGCTTGCAGGCGAGCGAGGACTGGAGAG
Source organism: Neogale vison (assembly GCF_020171115.1). Classification (NCBI taxonomy): domain Eukaryota; kingdom Metazoa; phylum Chordata; class Mammalia; order Carnivora; family Mustelidae; genus Neogale; species Neogale vison. The sequence goes on along the minus strand of NC_058092.1, from coordinate 152,084,386 downwards.
CTGGCATTGGAGCGGGGCCGGGAGGGGGGCTCGCTGGGAAGGGAGCTGAGGTAGGAGGGGGCAGAGGTGTGCCCGCCGGATCAAGCTCAGTGTAACGATGTGAGCAGCCATGCCCCGTGAGCAACGCACCTGCTGGGCACAAACAAGTGTGACTACGGGATCCCCGTGACGCAGAGTTCAAGAACAGGCCAAACTAACCTAAGGGACTCCAACTCGAGAAGTGAGGGCCGTCAGGTGGGCAGCGGGCTGGCTCCTGCCAAGGAGTAGGAAGAAACTTGCTGGGATGGCGACATGCTCTCTAGCGCGACCTGGGAGGTGGTCACACACGCGTGCAAACGCGACCATTCAGTGAACTGTGCCGTCACTGTGTGTTCCGCATGTTTTATTGTGTATAAGTTGTGCCTCAAACAAAGTCCACTGGAAAGATAAAGAATGGGCTGAGTCGGGCTATCCTGCCCCTGGAAATCCCAGACATGTGGTATTTCTCTGTTCAGCTGGGCCTTTTGCAGGGGAATATGAGCATCAGGATGAGAAAACGTACGTGAGAGTGTCCTTGTCCGAAAAGGAATGTCACAAACCCATTGCTCAATCTGGTGACATAAGTAAACATGGGTTCAAAGAATTTAGCCCCGAGGTTGCTCGGCTTGAACACGGGACGGGATCAAGGATGCGTCTGCGATGAGGCTGGAGTGGAAGGGCTTGCAAAGAACACGCTCGGCGACGGCCGTAAATCGGGTACTAGGAAAGTCCCCCAGGAGGCTGCCTCCGTGGACTGAACACGACAGGATCCAGGACCTCCCCTCCAAGCACCTCCCAGGCTCCACACCCGCTGTGTCAGTCCTTACTCCCGCCTCGAGAGGGGGACATAAATACCCACTCACCAGACAGGAAAACTGAGGTCACACAGCTAGCGAGTGGCCAAGCGGGGAAGTCAGTGAATGGCCCATGCTCGAGGAGCTGCTGCTACAGGGGAGGTCCGTGTGGGCACCTGCCCTCGTGGGCTCTATGGTCTGTGGGGGGGATGAAGGCAGACAGTGAAACAAGAAACCCCAAAGCAGTGTGGCCACTGTGGGAGTCCAGGTGCCTGGGGGCTGACAGAGGACATCCCGGAAGAAGTGGCATTTGAACCAGGATGACCAGAGGAAGGATGTCATGGGAGCCCTTGCCCAGGAGATACGGCACAGCCAGAGGGCCAAGGGGCTCGACACCCCACCCACACCTCTAACACCGCACACCCCACACACCGCCAGGCCCACCACACCTCACTTGGAAAGCACTTGACAATTTTCAAATCACTTTCACATATGTTTTCTCATTTGAGTCTTATAGTGGTGTTATTAGCCCCACTTTGCAGATGGAAAAAAATATGAAACATGAAATGACTCAGCAGGGCACGCAATGAGTCAGCATCCAGGCAAGGTGAGCGGCCCTGCCACACGATGCCCAGGCCCGAAAGAGGCCCAATCGCATGTCGCACATGCCACAGAGAGGAAGACCAATGATGCCCAGCCGAGGAAATCGCCCGCTTCTCTTAAATGCCCCCAGATTCCTCCTCCCTTCCTGCTGTGGTGGTTTTCCACCGAAATCTGGGTGGGCCGCCGCCGCCCCTGGATTCTGAGAAAGCCCAGAACCTTCTCAACAAGGGAGAGCCTGCTTCTGCTGAAGACACCTGCTCCTGGAAGGGACGGCGACCCAGCCTGGAAGCCTGGAAGCCCGGGGCCCCCAGCGAGTGGAAGCGATCGCGACGCGCACCAGGCCTTCCTGCAGCTGCGACAACAATGGCCGCGGGGAGCAACGGAGACCTCGCCGGAGGCTTGGGCGGAAGATCCCGGTACCCAGATCGGCCCCGCTCTGGAAGGAAGCCACTTCCCATGTGCACGTTTCAACAGTGCTGCGGGATTTCTTTGTTTCCACTGAGATTTCCACTGAAGAGCAGCTGTCAGCAGCTCAGGAAGACGGTGCTGCGTTCCAAGTCTTTCTTCTTTGCAAGCGATCGTCAGTAAACACGCAGCTGCCCTTTCCAGCAGGGGCACAGCGCAGGCAGGCGCCGCTGCCCGAGGAGGCAAAACATTTCCGCCTACGTTCAAGCCTTTGTTTGTGCCTCTGTCCGAGGGGTCACCGTTCCTCCATGGAGAAGATGGGGTTCCAGAATACACCGCTGAAGGAGGCGGTTATCTGAAGCACCTTCTACTCTCTTCTAGAACCTTCCTTTGGTCTTTACAAAAGTTTCAGTGGAATAAATGGTGTTTACCAGGGGTTGGGAGAAGTGGGGAGAGGGATGAGTACTTCACGAGGGCAGAGTGTCTGGGAAGATTAAAAAAAGCTCTGGAGGCGGATGGTGCTGAGAGCCGGACGGCAGTGTGGACACGCCTGATGCCATTGAACTGTACGCTTGAAAATGGCTCAACTATGGGCACCTGGGTGGCTCAGTCGTTAAGCATCTGCCTTCGTTCAGCTTAGGTCATGATCTCAGGGTCCTGGGATCGAGCCCCGCATTGAGCTCTCTGCTCGGCAGGGAGCCTGCTTCCCTTCCTCTGTCTCTGCCTGCTGCTCTGCCTACTTCTGATCTCTGTCAAATAAATAAATAAAATCTTTTAAAAATTTTTTTTAAATTAAAAAAATAAAAATAAAAAAATAGATCAAATGGTAAATTTTATGTTGTGTATTTTATCATAAAAAAATCATGCCAAAAAAAAAGTGTCAATGAAATTTTTAAAAAACTGTCACCATGCTGGAAAGACTCTAAAAGGGTTTGCAAGCCTATTCCGTTGTGCTCTTCATCTTTAAGAATAGCCTGTTTGAATGAATTTACCTAATTACTAATTCTGCCTTCAAAACACCTGCTTTGCTGAGCACCCAGGGGAATTGCATCCACCCACCCGCGGCCGGGCCTGTGTGGGAGCCGTCGGCCTCGCGGTGTGGCTGTTTCAGTGGCTTCCTCCTATGTAGAACTCTCTAGACCCCGTCTCACCCAGCCTTTCATCTGGACGGCTCCGTCCACCCCAAAGCGTTCAGGTGACCTGACTGGGAGATCACAGTGAAAAGTCAAGAAGCAGGTCTTCCTCTGGGCTCGGCTGGCCAGGGCTTCCATCGCTGTCCGTCGCGGGCTGCCGACACACGTTTCCTAGAGGAGAATGGACAGCGAAGCATGCCAGCATCCTGAGTCAGCCCCCCGTCTGCTGACAGGCTGGACCGTGGCTCGAGGGCCTGCTTCGGGGCGGATGTCCCTCACCCCGGTCTAAGAGGAGCACTGTAGGGGACTCACCAGAGGGGCACCTTATGAGGGACAGTGAAACCAGAAGCTCAGACGTTCCTGGAAAGACCTCTGCTTTCTACTTCTGGAAACTCTTACATCTTTCTTCCGTTAAAATTTTGAAACAGGTCCTCCAAAGTTATTTTTCCACTGGGGAAGGTATATTGACTTTTCCAAGGCCTCACCCAGAGGCAAACTCCATGGTAATAACAAAACAACAATAGTTTACGGATCCCCCACCACGTGCAAGCAACTTGCTCTAGATCTCTTGCAATGTCCCCAACAGCCCTACAAGCGCTCTTACGGCCATTGGAGAGAGAAGGGAACTGAGGCTCAGAGATGTTGACTAACTTTCCCCAGGTCACACAGCTAGTGAGTGGCAGAGCCAGAATCAGACCCAGATCTGCGTCCCTGCAAAACCACACTGCGTCTGAAAAGGGAAGCGAAACCTTAAAGACTCCCACTGAGGCCAGGTCCATTTAGGACACCAGATATCTGTGTCCTTGAAAAACTCTGGGGAGCTATTGGAAACGTTCCATTCTTGGAACAGATGCCATCCCAGGCTGTGAAAGCTCCGTGGCCCCTCATGGCATGCAGGAGACCTTCAGGTCACAGAACTTGGAGTCGAACGCTCTTGGACGCGCCCGCGGTCAGTAATGCAGTGAGCGGGATAACAAACCACAGGAAAGGAATCAGCACACCCTCTGGAATACTGCTCGACAGAACGCGACACACCAAGTCATCCGGTTTCCCTACCATCAGGGCCGCCCTGCGGGACGAATAACACTATCTGGGTCCAGGCACCATACTGGTCTAGACACCATGGCCGTGTCCGTTCAAGAAGGACACTCCACCTGCACACCTGGGTAATCGCGGGCCCATCCAGCCGTGAGGCCCCGGCTGCCCTTGCCCTGGGAAGTAGAGCCAAGATGAGAGCAGGTGCCTGTGCTCAGGCTACAAGAGAACGGAACGGCACAGGGCCTGCCCATTTCTGCTCCCAGCGAAGGAAGGGGGCAGCTCTTCCCCGGGGGGCAGGAGGTGATGGAGGAAAGCAAAGCCCGGAACACTGAGCAGAAGCCCTTGTCTGTGATGGGAGGAGGGGCTCAAGGGTGCTGGAGCCCTTCTCTTGTATTCAGGCGGGCGTTTACTCAGCCCCAGGACTCAGGGTTCTGCACTGGCCTCCATGGCTCTTAAATTTGTAAACCCTCCCGGATCACACCCGGGAGCAGGCAGGCATCACAAGGCAGGCAAAGGAAATGACCTTGAAAGACAATGTTTTGAAAAACGTTTCTAACTCAGAGGTTCTCCAACTTGGTGGTGCGTCCAAATCCCAGAACGCAGATTGTGGAGGTTGCCTGTCCCCAGGGCTTCTGAATCAGGAGTCCCGGGTGGGGCCGGGGATCTGTGTCTCCGACGAGCTCCAGGAGATGCTGAGGCTACTGTCTCAGGAGCCACACTTTGAGAACCGCTGTTCTAATTATTTAAAGAGAATGATTTAAGGGCATGAGAACATTGCTCTGAATAACAAGGATATTATTATCAAATGCCTCCCATGTGCCAGATACTTCACTGCCTTTGATATTTACGACATTCCTGCCAAGAAGGAATTAATATCCTGCTTCACAGACCAGAGTGCTGGGGCTCGGGAGCTCGGGGACATGCCTAACATTACACAGCTAAGCACCAGCACGGTTGAGACCCTAACTGAGGTCAGAGAGACTGGAAGCTCTTCTTCTCTTTGTCTTATTTCCCACCTTATCTGGTGAGCCTGGAGCTGGCTGGTGGGGCAGGAGGCAGCTACACGCGGAGCAGGGCATTGTGCAAAGCGGCCCAGAATGATTTGCCCTGACAAAGCCTAGTGCCATGCAAGCCAGTAGAAAACCAGCTCCATCAGCTACAAACAAGCCAGCCCCTTCGAGGGTGTGGGGATCACGAGCACCTTGGGTCTGTAAGCATCAATAGAGGCCATGGGCTCTCAGAAAGAGAACAGCTGTCCTCGAGAGCCAGTGCATTCCATCTGAATTACACTGTATCTGGAGATCCTCCCCTCCTGGTCTGGAAAGGAGACTTGGGTCCATGGTAGAGCGCACTTGGGAGAAGGAGGGATTGTGTTGCCCATGGGCCTTTGTCAACTCAAAGGAGAGAAAAGGAATTTAATCACCATTTACTCAGCATTTACTATGAGCCAGGCTACTTCTCATACCATTTTAGGGGTAAGGAAACTGAAGTTCCGAGAGGTTAAGTAACTTGCCCCAGGCTCCACAGCAAAAAACCTGGGAGATGGGACTTAAACTCAGGGGTCCCAGAAGGGAGAGTGTGCACTCAGCCCCTGACTGACCATACAGAATCTCAGAATCCCTAAAATCCTGGCAACTTCGTTAGATAATTGCATTAAAACTCATCAGACCTCCAGCTCGCCCGTGCCCAGGGATAATCGGCCCAAAAGTGGGGGTCCACCCGTTAAGGAACTCCAGGAAATCTCTCTCTGGAGTGTCTAGCCTGAATTTCCACTTTCACTTTTCCCCCAGAGGGAGGTCCCCTAACGTGTGAGAACATTTTAACACCCGGACCGCTTCCTGCCAATGGGGAGCTCAGCAAATGGGAGTGTCTACCGAATCCATGTGAATTTCGGGGAGCTGTGGCCAGGCCACGGGCAAAGGGGCCCCCTCCCTCCCTCCTCTGCTTCTCTGCCTTCCAGCCAGGAGAGAGGTCTTTTCTCTGTCACCTGGGCCACCGTGGACTCTGAGCTGGGACCTCACCTCTACAGAACTCACCACAGGAGAGAGCCCCCCATAGTCACAAAACCCTGATTCAGGTAGAGCAACGATGTAGGATCACACCTGCACCCCAGCAGCCACCACCACTGTGCATTCAGTGGTCAGGCTCCCACTGGGTGACAGCGTACCCACCAGACATCAGGCTGCTGGGCCCTGCACGTCCACTGGGCTCCAGGTCGGCTTCTGCTACACTCTCAGCCACGGAGTTTCACAGATGGGTCTTGGAGCGGCCTCCCTCCAGGATTGGGTCTTGTAAGGCCCTTGGTCAGACAGGCCCTGGAGCGTACATTGGGCTAGGCCTGAGGACCTCTGCCAGTTCCTGGAGGGATCCTCTAGCCAGGGCACAGAAATCCAAACAGCTTTCAGCTTCAGCACGTAGGAAGAACCTCCCTCCAACCATGGGCCCACAACACGAGGCGCTGTCACACCTCCCTGCACGGACCCGATCAGACCTCCTGCTGGATTTAACGCCCAGGCAATAGCAGGCAGAGGACGAGGACTCAGATGCTCACTGTGGCTGTGATGTGGCTCAGTGTCGTGTCTTGCCTTCTTTGATAATAAGATGTAGTACATCTCGATGTAAATGCCATCTAAGCTAGCATCGGGCTGGCAATGCACTCTCCCAGGGGACCAGCTTCCCGCTCTGCAATGCTCGCAGCCCCGCAGTGCAGCACGAGGCGCCCACCTTCCCTTGGCCTCAATCTGTCTGCTGAGGCCCCCACTGATGTTAATGGTTGGGGGGGGGAGCACGCAGGGCTGGGGAGCCTGAGCCCCAGCATGGGGTGCGAAATGGAGTCAGAAAATTGTCCGTAGTGAGACACTGACGTGAACCTGCTTGTTCGCAAAGATGTTTTTGGCCGAGGCAGTCTAAAAATACAATCCAACCAAAACATCTGTGAAACCAGTGAAATGGGGCATCCTTGGGAACAACGGCATAACAGCACAACCTCGTTCTATTCTGACTAGGCCGTGAGACACACCGAATGTCACCAGGCATAAAGCTCAATTTGTGGAGGAGACAAATGAAGAGTGGGGGTCGCTACAGTTAAGCGTTTTCATTGTGAGAACCTTGGAACCTTCTCGAAGGGTGAGACTGCCAGGTGACTGGAGGGACAGAGGCCAGCAGGGCCCTGTGGGGCTGGCCATGGTATCCGGCTGCTACTCTCCCCGGTGAGCCTTTGTGGCATGGACACCCACCCAAAACGTTGTGTGGGTCTTAGATCTGCCCATGCATTTACTTAAAAAAAAAACAAAACAAAAAAAAAAAAAACTGCCTGTACGCTCTTTCTCTAGGTGAGAATGTCTGTCTCCATCTGTCAGACCCTCGGGAGCAAGGATTTCAAACCTCTTCCCCATGTGTTTTGTCTTATGTCCAGGGAAGCTGCTGGAATAACGTAATCAGCTAGGAGAGGAATTGTGAGTCCAGGGGAACTGACCAGTGGGGAGGAGATGACAGAGCTCAGGGTCTGGGGAAAGAAGATCCAGCAAATAGGAAGCAAGGTCAAGAACAAAGGCGGTGAAGGTCAGGTCATGCTGAGTCATGAGGGAGAAACACCGAGCAGGTTCCGGAGTGGGGCTGAGGGGCGGGCTGAGCGGGAAAAGAGGCCCTGATAGTGTTAGATGAGCCTGGCCCGCCGCCTTCTCACTGTGGTCCCAGCTGACTGCTTAAGCCTGCGTGACTGCCTGTCTTCTTCCCTGCAGGACCGACGGTACAGACACGGGATAGACGTGGTTGGCTGAAACAAGAGTCCTGCCGCTACTCCCCTGTACTCCAGTGGAGCATGAATTCTTCTGCACACAGTATTCACAGAGTGGCCCAGTTCAGCTTCAAAGTCAGCAATGAGACAGACAAAAGCATCAGACCATCGTGGCAACTGTGAATTTACTGCAGAAGCACCATCAGGCATCAGCACCAGGCACGTCCTTCCCACTATTAGCCTGGGAGTGAGGGTCTAAACCAGGGTAAGAGGGGCACCTGTGTGGCTCAGTTGGTTGAGCATCTGACTCTTGGTTTCAGCTCAGGTCATGATCTCGGGGTCGTGAGATCGGACCCCACATTGGGCTCCATACTTAGACCAGAGTCTACTTGGGATTCTCTCTCTCCCTCTCTCTCTCTCTCTCAAATAAATAAATAAATAAAATCTTGAAAACCAGGGTGAGAGCCGATATTCCGCTGCAGTGTACCTCTGGACAAGACCAACACGGACTGCAACTTCATGCAGACCACACAAGGATACTCATTCCCAGCCAACTGTACAACCTTTACTTCAACTCCAACACTGAACTGTTTCAGGAAGGACAGAATGAGCCAAGAGGCAAGCCAGGCCTCTTCAAAGGCCCCCACCCCCCAGAAGTGGGCAGGCCAGAGCCACCAGAAGGTACCAGAAGTCACCCCAGTAGGAAATCCTTCCGGGGATCTTGCTACATTGGAGAGGTTGGCACTACCAAGAGACTGAGGGAAAAGAGATCCTCCCCTGAGACTTGTGCCTTGGACACTCACAAGAACAACGTTGCTAAGGCTCACACGGCCCCCTCCGCTGCTGGGGATCCAGTGTTCAGGGCTGTCAAAGTCTCGCTCATCAACCAAACACCCACTCCTATGATCAACACAGCTCAGGCCCCAAGATACCGCTTCTCCAAAGCTTCTCTGTATCCTCTGCTCTATGTCCTTGGGAAAAAAGAAAAATCCACTGTATCCAAGGACCATGAAGTTCTGCAGGTTGTACTGGGGCCACCGATTTGAGGCAGGATGGTAGTTCAGAGCGCAGAAAGGATTTGACCAGTAATGCATGCAGGGGAGAGAAAAGACAAGCACATTCACGTGTCAGCTCTTTCTCCTCAGGCACGTCACTTCCCAGGGCCACGACTCGTCTGTTTCTTTGCTTCAATTCCCGGTCCTGGAGCTACTTGAGAATTAGCCTGGTATTTGTAACAATTGCATGTGGCAGCTAAGAAACATGGCGAGGTACCTCACAATACCTGTTACTCTCCAACCAGTATCTGTGTAACAAGTGTGCTGCAAAATACACATCCTTTATGTTAGCTGCAGATGAGAGCTGAATGCTAGAAATAGGAAGTATCATCAGCATGAATATTTAGTGAGATTTAAGTTTTAGAAAATTAAACTTAAAATTCAGTTTTCTTTAAGTAATTTTGTTTTAACATTTTTACACATGTTAATTATAATCTGTATTTTCCCTTTCCCTTTTTAATTTTTATGTTTTATAAGAAAAAGTTACTTTTAGGTCACCTGGGTGGCTCAGTGGGTTAAGCCTCTGCCTTCTGCTCAGGTCATGATCTCAGGGTCCTGGGATAGAGCCCCGCATCGGGCTCTCTGCTCAGCAGGAAGCCTGCTTCCTCCTCTCTCTGCCTGCCTCTCTGCCTACTTGTGATTTCTGTTCTCTGTCAAATAAATAAAAAATTTTTTAAAAGAAAAAGAGAGGGTCACCTGGGTGGCTCAGTTGGTTGGACTGCCGCCTTTGGCTCAGGTCATGATCCCTGAGTCCCGGGATTGAGTCCTGCATCAGGCTCCCAGCTCCATGGGGAGTCTGCTTCTCCCTCTGACCTTCTTCTTGCTCCTCGCTCATGCTCTCTCTCACTGTCTCTCTCTCAAATAAATAAATAAAATCTTTAAAAAAAATAAAAATAAAAGAAAAAGAAAAAGAGAAAGTAACTTTCTTTGAAAATACAGATGAAAAATGAATTTTGATATGTTTACATGTACTTCACATTTTTTATGAAATACACCCGCACGCTGTGTATTTTAAATACACTTAGATTTTTTAAATCCTTTAGCTCATTGCTGTGGATAGAACAAACTTACATGACCATGTTCACGATAATGACAGAATTCATGATCATGCTGTAATGAAGACAAAAATTTAAGAAAATACATATGAAATAATTACAAATTATATGCCTCCGTTGGGCACCTGGGTGGCTTAGTGGGTTAAGTGTCCAGCTCGTGGTTTCAACCCAGGTCCTGATCTTAGGGTGGTGAGATCAAGCCCTACATGGGCTCTGCACTCAGTAGGGAGTCTGCTGGAGATGCTCTCCCTCTGCCCCTCCTCCTACATGCATGTAAATTAACAAATAAAACTTTTTTAAAAATTACATGCCTTCAGGGCACCTGGGTGGCACCTGGGTAGTTGGTTAACTGACTGCCTTCAGCTCAGGTCATGATCCTGGAGTCCTGGGATCGAGTCCTGCATCGGGCTCCCTGCTCAGCAGAGTCTGCTTCTCCTGACCCTCTCCCCTCTCATGCTCTCTCCCTCTCTCAAGTAAATAATTAAAATTTTTTTTAAAAAATTACATGCCTTCATGCTGTGTCATTCAAAAATTTAAACATATACAATAATAATTAATTTAGCCATTTTTTATACCTGCTACCTTTGGGTCATGTAAAAATTATAGCTTTACACATTTTTCCATTTCATCTTTATAAATGTGTTTTTTTTTTTAAGACTTTGTCTATTTTGACAGAGACAGCGAGAGAAGCAACACAAGCAGGTGGAGTGGGAGAGGCAGAAGCAGACTTCCACGGAGCAGGGAGCCCGTGGGCTTGATCCCAGGACCCTGAGACCATGACCTGAGCCAAAGGCAGACGCCCAATGACTGAACCACCCAGGTGCCCCTGAATGTGTGTTTTTTAAAAGTAAGAGAACACAGTATATATTTTTTAAATGTTGGTAGGCTTGATTTACATTCCTAAATACTGGGACACACGATGGCCCCCAGTGGTCCTCCTGCCCTGGGCTCTGCAGAGGTCAGAGGCAAGGCCACGAGTTCGGAGGGCATGAGGCCACGCACACTTAGAAACACGGAAGATGCTATTCTACATTTCCCTTTAAATAACCCCCTGAGATAACTTCAAAATGCCGCCAGCTTTTGTTCACAGGAACTTCTTCCAGCCTTTACCATCGCTCGTCTCGCTGGGTCGCCGAGGAAAGCACGCCCCGCACGCAGCACAGAGATAGTCCACAAGTGTTTGTCGACCGACTGCGCGTGACGGCCCACAGACTATGCTGCAGCTTGGACCCCTTGGCGCTGCCAGCACTTCAGTTCATTACACGCGGAAGAGACCATGAAACCTCGGCAGAAAGTGAATGTAGCCTGCAATTCCCCCAAGAGGAACAGCTGGCTTTCATGTCATTCACGCGTCACTCCTACTGGAAACAGTCATTGTCACTCTCGGGCATGGGGGTGCCATCTCTCCAGAAACGGGGTCCCAACCATCTTACTATGATGTCTCGAAGGTGGGGTGCCGCACAGGGCACCAGAGCCCCAGAGCCTTCCCTTCGTTTCAAGAAGAAAAAGCGCTGCCCCAGGGACAGATCTGCGGTCCCTCCCAGCACCTCACAAAGACAGAATGTCAGCCTGAGCTAGAGAGGGCAGCTGCAGCGCACGTCCAAGGACGGTGGATTGTCAGCCAGCTGCACATTGTCCGCAGGTGGCCCACTGCTTACTCAAATTAATCTGGAAGCCATGGGACCACCAGGTATGCTCAAAGGCAGTGAAACAGGTCAAACCACCTTTTCCTTGTTTAAAACAGATCCCATGTTTTCCAAACAGCCAAGTACAGCATTGTCGTTACCCCAAGGCAGTGCTTCTCGAGAAATTGCACGAAAGGGCACACCTACTAAATCGTATTTGCGTGGCCCGCTGGGGTACGTGGGAGCATGCGGCTCAAAACAGAAGGCGATCAAACAAGGACCTGTTTGATCAAACAAGGACCCACACAGGCTCCTTCCTGGCCCCCAAGGAGGCAGGCGGGTCACAACACCTCGGCACGGCTGAAATCCATCTGGCACAGGCCTCGGTCCATCATGAGGTCTTGGAAAGGAGATGGGAAGGGGTGGCTTCACAATTCTAGGATGCAAGACTCACCCAGGGGAGAAGGAATGGCCTGCCATGAATTGTAGGAGGGGGCACTGCCTTCCTGTGCAGGTGCCTGGCCAGGCACAGTGCTGCCCCTTGAGGGAAAACAGGATCCATGGTAGGAAAACATAGCAGCCTGGAGAGGCTCTATACTTGGTCTCCCCTTTTGACTCCATGCCCCTCTGCAGGTTCTCAGATTCTCTCTGAGCTCCACAAATTCTCCCTTGACTGAAGGAACGAGGGTGTCCTGCCTGCTGGTGGTGCTCCTTTTTCTGGGCCTCTACCATTCCGAGACAGCCTCGGAGCACCTGTATATTTGGCCTTTTTATAACGATTATAGTATCGGTAAGAAAGAAGCTTGTTGTAAGGAGAGAAAATGGTTTACAGATCAATAGGATTAATAAGGAGGATGCTCCTGAATTCACTTCAAGCCTTCGGAGTGGCCCCAAAGGTGACCGATGACAAGTGTTGATTAAATTGCTCTTCTGAGCAAATCTCGTGAGGATAAAATAAAAATAATTCCCGAAAAGCATTTTTATGTCCTGATTACAAAGTCAGGCATGCGGGGCATCAGACACCCAGAGCAAATCATTTTTAAAAACCCCCCTCTCTGCGCCGCCGAACTATTCATCTAAGAGCCCCATAATAATCAGTAATAGCCGTGACCCTCTTGATGAGTTCGTTAGCTTTAAAATGAACAATTAACAATTTAGAAAGAGAAATAAATGCCAGTGTGAAAAATATTGCTCGGACTCAGTAAAATATTTCATCTGTGAGCTAACATTTGTGCTCAGCAAATACAAATGTTACACCTCGCCATCCACACTCTGCTCCGCTGAGCTGAATTTTTAACCTAAATGAAATCTCCCAGCAGTCACACAGTGACAGAATCGAGGCGGCTTACATATGCATCTTTGTCTTTACGATCACGGTACTCCCTTTCTTCTTTTTCTTCTAGCGTTTCTTATTTGTCCTTCGAGAGATATTCTACTCATTTATAAAACAGATACACATGTCACCTTTTCAAATACTGTTAAGTGTTCCATATTTTTCTTACGTCGTTGAACATGGTATATTTGAGATTGGTTTTGCATCATTTTATATAGATCTACATTTTTCTTGTTGATAATTACATAATATTCCATTAAATTGATAACACCATTTTTTGAGGTGGGGAGAGGGAGGGAGAGAATCTCAAGCAGATCCCCCCTGAGCACAGAGCCTGTTTGGGGGTTCGAGCTCATGACCCTGAGATCATGGCCGGAGCTGAAATTAAGAGTCGGATGCCCAACCAATTGAGCCACCCAGCTCCCCGCCTTGATATACCTTTTTTTTTTTTTTTTAAGGAATATGTTACACCTCGGGGATTGGAGACAGTGATCCTAAGTGAGCTTGGATACTTCCAGATCGTTATGAATTTACTCCTGAAATAAAGAACATAGCTGCTGGGTAAGCATGTGTTTGGGGAACCAACCACCTCCCTGGGAATTCTCCGCGACACCTTTCACAGAGAATATAAATGTTTAGGAAAGGATAAGTAACAAATGTGTGCCCATAAGTTTACATAAACATTATTAAAACTCAACTGTTGAGAACTTAGGGCAACCATATTATTTTTTGCGGGGAAGACTGTTTTACCAGAAATTGCTTAAAAATATCCATGCATGGTGATCATAAAAAGTAGACTCAGTTTGGGCTTTGTTTTATTCTGTTTTAAATTCTCTGCAGATCACGTGCCCTGTGTTGCTTTCACCAGAGGAAGACGACCCTACTGCCACCCCACCAACACCACCACTCGCTGCTGGTACGCTACTACAGAGGGCCATGTCGCGGGTGTGCATTCTCCTTGTCTAAAATATAAGCTCTAGGGGCACATGGGTGGCTCCGTGATTAAGCATCTGCCTTCAGCTCAGGTCATGATCCCAGGGTCCTGAGGTCGAGCCCCGCATCAGGCTCCCTGCTTGGCCGGAAGCCGGCTTCTTCCTCTCCCACTCCCCCTGCTTATGTTCCCTTTCTCGCTGTCTCTCTTTCTCTCTCTCTCTCTCTCTGTCAAATAAATAAATAAAGTCTTTAAAAATAAATTAAAAAATTTTTAAAAAATAAAACACAAGCTCTAGCCCTGTATTTATGAAAGTTGTCCAGCTTGCTCCCTGTTTCGAAGTGATGTCCCTAAAATGGAGGGTGGGGGGTTTTCTGTAATAAATCCCAATTTCCCTTCTGCTTCCTCCCCCCCAGCACCAGCCAATGAACAGAAAGCTTACATACTCTGGAAGGCAAAAGAGAAAATCACATCTATAAATTTCAGACTCTTGCCCGGCTATACAGCTCTGGCGTGCTGACAGTGTGTCCGCCACTGTGCCAAGAGCTCCCTGCTCCTCCTCTCCTGTAGTTCTATGGACCCCAGGAAGTAGCTATAAAAATTATCATCCCTGTTTTTCAGATAAGAAAACTAGGGCTCAGACAGATGAAGTGAACTGGCCATAGCCTCACAGCCAGTAACAGGCAGAATCCTGATTCATAACCAGCTGGTTTAGCCCTGAACCTTCGGCATCAGCCCCTCAGGGTGGGTATGAAGCGTTAAATCCCTAACACTCTAGAATGATTATATTCGTCAGGTGTATTGGATTTTCTCTGCGATGTGGAAGGTAGGAGTAGCAAAGCAGGACAAAGACTCTGGCAGGAAAGGCAGGCTCCCAGCCCCCACTGAGCCACCAGGCATGAGGAATGAGGGCAGAAGGAAGAAGTGGGAGGTGCCATGGGCCACGTCACCTGAACTGTTCAGAGGTGAACATATGAATGTACCCTTTAAACAAATGTTGGTGGAGCGCCTTGGTTGAACCTGGTGCCGCCCCAGGTGCCACAGCAGAAACTCTCTCCCTCCATCCAAGATGGCGCCATCTAACGCATCACCACGAGGAAACATTAAGCACATGAGGCCTAGGCTAGGTCTTAAAGAACTAACACTCCACACAGAAAATGAGGGGGGAAAGTCTGGCTGTTTCTACAAGCTGGGAGACAAGAAGGAACTTCGTCCAGTTATAGGCTTCCTCCTTGAGAATTAGTTTTCCATCAAGGACACACTTGGCCTTGGGGTTGGCCGACCTCTTACTCACAGCGCTGGCCTTGTGATTTTGTGTCAGGCCGCACGTTTATTTGCTCAGCTGCTCTCACCCAAAAGCACAGCCATTTCCAGAAACCCTGGCAGCTTCCCAAGGACGAAGTCATAAGTTTCTAAGATTCTCTGGTGGATCCGGCACTCAGATTTCCCAGACCATCACCATGACCACACGTTCCATTGTTCCCTGGACATCCATACATTCTGGTGATTGGAACCCTGAGCTTTGGGACACTTGGACCTGTTTTCCCTCCTAAAATCAGCTCCAAATCAGCCTCTAGCCTAGCCTCCTCCCACAATGGCCTTGGTGGGAATGGTCCACATCCTTGATGGCCAGATCTGTGCATGAAAAGTTAAAGCCATTATCTGGATAAATACAGATGAAAATCACACTTTAGTATGAGATACTGGAAAGCTGAGACCTTAAGGGGGTTCGTGGGGACTTTTCCTTCTTCCCCTCAAATGACCCGTATGACAGTCATGAGTCCCCGTTTCTTTTCTGTACAACCCAGCTGGGCTGCTGAGGTATTCTGTACCCCATCTACTCAGAATTTCTTGCAGATCCCAGAGCTCCACAAAGGGAGTTCCGTGAGAAAAAGGAAAGGCACTGTCTCTCTCCTGCCTTCTGTGTATCACGACTGCCTGGGTCCGCCCCACTGTCTGGTGGCTGCCCCCTCCCTTGTCCCACCTGTTAGTCTCTACTGTTTGCAAAATTGATCCTTCCTTGGCCAGATGCCTTGGATGGAGGCCACCTGTTGTTTCAATAACCCTAGGAGGAAAATATCCTTCTTGTGAGGTGTCCATGGAGCCTTCCTTGTCTGGTGGCCCTAGAGGTTGTCAGAGCTGGTCCGACGAGCTTCTCCTTATCATGCACTGGGACTCTGGCTCCTTTGAAGAGCTCTCTCTGTGCCCACCAGAGTGTTGCTTCCAGGTGGCTTCCTGAGGAAACTGAGTCTCAGAGAGTTGAAATGGCTCATCTAAGGTCACTTAGGCAGCAGTGGTGAAAACCCAGCCCCATGCCACCCTGTCTCTCAGTCAAGGCTGGGTCTTCATTCATTATATTGTTAGATATGCCCAGAGTTTGACCTCAATGACCCCCAGAGCTCCTCTCTTCTGATTCCATTTCTTCTTTAGTTTTGTCAGTCGTTCTTTGTCTTCCCACCTTAATCTTTCGACATCAAAGTCACTCAACCATTACTAAGATTCACTGAGAGCCCCTGTCTATTGCAGAGCCCTGTGTCTAGCAAGTTCTACAAAACCATTAGAAAAAGACTCCTTGGGAAGCCTGGGTGGCTCAGTAGGTTAAGTGTCTGCCTTTGGTCATGATCCCAGGGTCCTGGGATTGAGCGGGGAGTCTGCTTCTCCCTGTCCTTCTCCCCCTGCTTGTTCTCTCTCCGTGTGTGTGTGTGTGTGTGTGTGTGTGAGAGAGAGAGAGAGAGAGAGAGAGAGAGAGAAAGAAAGAAACAAACAAAATCTTAAAAAACAAAAAAGGAAGGAAGAAAGAAAAAGACTCTCTGTTTCTGCCTCTCAGCATTCCTCCCATGCCCTTCCATCCCACCCAAATTGCCCCCAACCTTCTAGGGCTGGCTCAGGGTCCCCTCGAGCTATGCTGCCTGATACAGTATCCACTCACCACAGGTGGCCATTGAGCACTTGAAAAGTGGCTGGTTGGAATTGAAATGTGCTGAAAGTGTACAATACGTACCAGATTCCAAAGGCTTAATATGAGAAAAAGAATGTAAAACACTCTAGGTAATAATTTTTATATTGATTACTTGTGGAAGGGACAACATTTCAATATATAGGGCTAAATGAAACATAAAACTAAAATTAATTTCACCAGGTTCCTTTTGCATTTTTTTTTAAACACAGCTATGAGAAAATTCGAAATTACATACCTTTGCTTTATATTTCTATTGGGCCAAGATGCTTTAGAAAGAGGATTTTTAGTCCAAGAGAAGCAGGGAATCACTCTCCAGTCACCAAAAAATACACTGAGCAGACATTCTTTAAATGCATGAAGGATACAGGCCAAGTGCTGTGCTGGTTATTGGGGGAGGGGGTTCCATATCTAATAAGACAGGTTCCTACTCTCCAGAGGCTTATGTCATCAAGGACTATAAGCTCACAGAAATTTCTAGGTTCCCAAACAGACAAGGGACAATTCTAACTGAGGCAAAATCACACACTTTGGGGATACATAGGCAGGTTGGGAGGACCTCACAGAGGAGGGTGAGTTTTGAGGATATCAGTTTTTGGATTCTCTAAAGAAAACCAAGTAACAATAGCTTGAGAAAGAGAGAAAGAGAGGGGGAGTGAGGACACTGATTTTCCCTCGGATTATTGCTTGAACACCAGGAACCCAGGACTGATGGGGCAGCTGCACCTTGTCAAGAACCCAGGCACCTTCCTTCCAGCTTGCTGCTGGGCCAAGATACCGAGTCCTGACACCAAGTCCCCATTCCCGCCAGCAAGAAGTGTGGAAAGAGCCAGTCCTAGGCTCCATAGCTGCACTGAGCTTTGAGGAAGCCTGGGAATTTTTTGCTTTTAGCTATGAATTCAGCTCAAGGTCAGGGGTTCTGTGACCACCAGAATCAGAAGAGGATGGATATCGGGGAATGGGTCACATTCTCTGCCACAGAGGGATTATCTGGCTGAGCCTGGACGAATGGATAGGACTTAGTAGGTGGGGAAAGCAGATGCCAGGCTCTGAGAACTTCATTAACAGAAACCTCACAGTGTAAGAGCACCTGACAAGCTTGAGGGATGACTGAGTGAAACATAAAGGAGATGCCTTGGTCCGAAAACAAGAATCAGAACTCTCTAGAATGTCATCCATATGGCCAGAAGCACAGTTTAGTTTCCTGCGTTATTTCTCAAGAGAAGTTGGCTGTTCCCTTCAAGCTCGGGGGGTATCCATCACCTGGAAAGGGAGTAAAGCCACAGCTGGGGAGCCACAGAGCAACAGAGTTTGCTGAGCCCAGGGAAGGCAAGGACCGAACCAAAAGGATGGCCTCGGGGAAGGTCCCGGGTATGAGCCACAGCAGTCATCCCACCCAGGAAGAGCCTGCGTAGGCAGAAAGACCATGGATTTCTGATGCCACTGGCTCCCTGAGTTTGGGGAAGTCAGATTTGGGATCTCCATGATGAACCTGTCATTAATCACCTGTACAGGTAGTGTGGACCTACCACACGCCTGCAGTCCTCCTGCTTTCACCGGGATAAGATGGGAATAAGGCCAGAGCTTTGCTGACTGCGGATCTCCAGCACGTATAACATACTCAATCTGCAGTTGTTAGATGAACAAATGAATAAATCATCCACACCTACAGTAAAACAACTTTGTTACACCGAAGAAGACATTTGAGCATGTGACGTGCTGGAGACAGCTTATTGCAAGAAACAAGAGAGGTCACAGTAATAATAGTAATTGCTACTTAATAAACAGCTGTTGGTCGGTGTTCTTTCTTTTCCCCACAGCCCTCTGAGAAAGGCATCATTCCCATTTCGAATGAAAACTCTGAGACTCACAAAAGTACCGTTGTCCCTCAGACAAGGGTTTGAATTGTGGGGTTCCACTTACATGTGGATTTCTTACACTATGGAAACATGAATGTATTTTCTCTTCCTTATGATTTTCTTTAAAATATATATATATATATATATATATTTTTTTTTATTATTTATTTATTTATTTATTTATTTATTTATTTACAGAATCCCCACTGAGCAGGGAGCCCGATGCGGGGCTTGATCTCACAACCTCGGGATCATGACCTGAGCCAGATGCAGATGCTTAGCCAGTCAGGCACCTCTCCTTGTGATTTTCTTAATAGCATTTTTTTTCTCTAACTTACTTTATTATAAGAGTACAGTATGTAATACATATCACATATAAAATGTGTTAATCAATCAGTCAATCAATTGGTAAGACTTTGGGTCAATAGCAGGCTACAAGTAGTTAAGTTTGGGTGAGTCAAAAATTACATGCAGATATTCGACTGTGAGGGAGGTCGGCAACCCTAACCCTTGTGTTGTTCAAGACTCAACTCTACATTCCTTGCCTAAGGTCGCTCAGGGAAGGAAAGAGAAGTCAGTCTAGGATTCAGACTTTCGGCTCTGCAACTGCCTTTCCTCCTCCCTGCTTCTTTTCTTCCACAATGTTCTCGAGACTTTCAATCAATATCTCAACTACAGACAAACCCACACCAGAGGCTTCAATGTCCCTACCCCAGCTGATGTAAAAATCCATTGGTTTGGGCTTTACATGACCCTCTTCGGGAAAAGAGCTGGCCTTGCCCAAGACCCTGGTGAGTACCAGGCACTATACCAGACATTATCCACACACTGTACCCTGCCATCTTCACAGCAACCCCATGAGGTTGGGACCATTACCTAGTTCCCTTTGGGGAGTTAGTAGAATTCTGAATTGGCCTTGGCTTCTCGCCTGCTGAAAGAGAATGGGCTAATCTTGGTACTGAAGCTAGTGAGGGACTTTGCCAAAGTCTGAGCTGCTGGAAAAAGTGCTAGGAGAGACACATGTACCAGCCAAGGAAACACTCTTGTGGTTGGTAAATAATGCAGGATCTTTATGGTAGGTTCCAGACAAAAAGGGAGATTTAATTTCTCCTTATGCATTTTTCTTATTAGAAAAATTTTTAGTACTGAGTGCTTTTAATCAGAGCACCATGGTACATACGCTGTACTGACATCTGGATATAGTTAGCGACACTACAGACGAATCGCAAAGGAGCTCACCCAGAGCATCCAATACAAATTTGACTCGAACCCAGACTCCTAGCAGCACTTATCGAAAGTGAAGGAGCATGAAATTCCTGACTACACCACCTTCCTCCACACCAGATACAGACACACTTGGATCGGGTTCCTGGGCCTGGAAGAGACTGGGAGATCCTGCTATGTTTCCCACCAGCAGGCACCGGGCCACAGGACTGGAGGAGACAGGGCAATGGTCCAGACAGGCCGGCACACTCTCAGTCCAGGGGTCAAGGGCAAATGGGGTGAGGTCAGCAGAGGTCAGGGCTGGATGAGCAGCCCCATGCACCAGGTTCAAAGCCTTGGTGCCAAGCCCTAAATAGCCCTAAATACTCATCAGGAGCTCAGTGGCTGGGCCATCAGAGGCAGGCCAGAGTCACAACAAAATGTAGTAGGAACTGGCTGGGAAGACAATGAGAGCTGCAGAGCCCTCCCTCCTCCAAGGTGGACACGAGCTGGGCAGACTCCCCAACTGGAGTTCCAGAGGGAGCTAGACATTGCCCCACATGCACATACACCCTTGCCAAGGCCTTCTGGGCCTTCCCTCCTGGGTTGGACAAGCCCCTTCCCTTATATTTGCAAACCCAGTCCAGGGGCACAGGCCCCCTTGCCTCCAGAGGCCCAGCTTCATCCCCAGGTCATTCACTTGCTGCCCTAGCTCACCCAGCGTACCTTGCCTGCTATCTCCACTGTCCCTGGGGGTTTCAGAGCCTATGGGACACTCCTGTTGCCCCAGGATTGTCAAACAGTTCCACTGAAGAATATACCCCCCCCAAGTCTGAAGCCCCCTCCTCTTCCAGCTCCTCCAGCCCCGACCCCAAACCAACGTGGCCCTCTTTAGTGCCCTCTCTTTAGTTTCATTGAGAGAATGCTGGGACACTATCTTAGGTCCCTGGATATACTCGGGCGTGTCTCTTAACAAGGAAATTAAACTCCATCTCCTCCCGAAACTTGCTTTCTTTTCTATATTTATTCCTGACTCAGATATGAGCATGGCTGTCTGCTCAGACTGAAACCCCAGGGGCCACCCCAAACCCTTCCCTTCTCCTCCCTCCCCCCATATCCAAACATATACGAAGTCCAATGATTTTTTTTATTCTAAAAACTTGGCACAGTTGTGCTCTCCTATCTGCCTCTATCATCTCCCAAATAATTATTACAATGGCCTCTCATGCTTCCAGAACAGTCTTCCTAAAACAGGAACTTGATCGTGAGCTTCTCCTCTCATGGAAGCCTTCGTTGACTTCCCATGAGAGATGGATGATCTTCTCTCTGGGGAAACACAGACCCACCATCTCTCCAGCCTTTCTCCTCTCCCTCCCTCCTGGCCTGAATCTCTAGATCAAAGGGTTTAACCAAGGCCTGTGGGAGGCTGCAAAGGCCATGAGCCACTGAGATCATGTGCAAAATGCCAGGTACATGCATGTCTTCTAAGGTGATTGCCAATAGTTTTCAAAGGGGGTTCTCAAGAGTCTGTGACTGGGGTGCCTGGGTGGCTCACTCGGTTAAGCATCTGCCTTCAGCTCAGGTCATGATCCTGAGGTCCTGGGATCGAGTCCTGCATCGGGTTCTCTGCTCAGCGGGGAGCCTGCTTCTCCTCCTCCCTCTGCCTGCTGTTCCTCCTGCTTGCACTCACTCTCTCTCTCTCTCTCTCTCTCTCTCTGTGTCAAATAAATAAAATCTTAAAAAAAAAAAAAAGAGTCCATGACTTAAACACAAGTTAAGAACTCCTACGTCTTGGGGCACCTTGGTGGTATCATTGGTTAAGCATCTGACTCTTGATTTCAGCTCAAGTCTCAGTCTCAGGGTCATGAGCTCAAGCCCTGCATTGGGCTCCACACTCAGCTCAGAGTCTGCTCGAGAGTCTCTCTCTCTCTCTCTGCCCTCCTGCTTGTGATCTCTCTCTCCGAAATAAATAAATACATCTTAAAAAAAAAAAAAAAGAACTCCCATGTCTCACGTGGCATCCCTTCACACAGTTGCCTCTGCTCATCTCGCACACATCTTGTTGAAAATGTTCAAATGTATTTGGCCATGACTAGAGTAAGAAACCATATTTATATGTAAAACAGAACCAAATCTTTACCAAAAACTTCTTAAGCTTACTATGTCATATATGTGTTAATCTTTCCTATTTTACTTATTTTCCTTTTTTTAATGCTGACTGTGATCCCTTAAACTAATTTTACAACACACCCACCAAGGGATCCCAACCGGCAATTTAAATTTAGGTCTTGATACTGTATTGTCTTTGTGGTTCTCTGTTGTTTTTTGTCATGATTCTAAGCTGAATTGTAAGCTCCTTAAGGGCAGGGATCATAAGATACACATTTTCAATAGTGCCCATTGCAGAGTAGGTGCCTTAGACATGTGGAGAAGCAGCTGGATGGAATGTGGGAACGCCCTAAAACATGTTGCCAACTACTTTATGTATGGAGATGTAAAAATACCTGTTTATTTAGTGGAAAAGAATTCCCTGGATTGTACCCAGGAGTAAAGCGGGGTCTCTGTTCTGTTGGTTTAGTACAATTGCACATCTGCATGATTCTATGCCTGAAAAAAGGGGACTACATGAACTTATGCAGTAGCAAATACATTGGCCTGTGAATAGCTCAGCAGAACAATAAAGCCTAAACGCTTTGAGGTCTCTCCCACTAGACATAGGAGAAAAAAAATGAATTGTTAATGGAACTAAAAGGCTGCTTTGTAGAAGACACAGAGATGAGGAAGTAACTTTTTTTATTACTAAATTTATCAGGGTTCCTAGGGGGCTCAGTCGGTTGAGAGTCTGCCTTTGGCTCAGATCATGATCCCAGAGTCCCAGGATAGAACCCTGCATCAGGCTCCCCACTCATCAAAGAGGCTGCTTCTCCCTCTGATCCTCACCTCTCTTCTGCTCTCTCTCTCACTCTCTCGCAAATAAATAAATATTTACCCACAAATTTTAAAAAAATAAATCAACCAGCCTTTAAGAATTTGTTACTCTCTGCTACGTCAGGCTGGCAAAACAGTAGACCAACCAACACACCAGAATGGTTAAGGGTCCAACTGCAGGTATGGACACAAAGGGGAAAACTCAGAAAGGAAGATCTCATACTCGACAGGGCTAAATTCTTCATTCCACCCCAAAGCTGGAGTACGAGTGTGGCCTTGACATAAACATGAATATCACATGGGACGCCTGGGTGGCTCAGTTGGTTAAGCAGCTGCCTTCGGCTCAGGTCATGATCCCAGCGTCCTGGGATCGAGTCCCACATCGGGCTCCTTGCTCGGCAGGGAGCCTGCTTCTCCCTCTGCCTCTGCCTGCCTCTCTGTCTGCCTGTGCTTGCTCTCTCTCCCTCTCTCTCTGACAAATAAATAAAGAAAATCTTTAAAAAAAAAAAAAAACATGAATATCACAGGAAAACAGGGACTGGATAAGCTGGAGGACATTTGTCGAGCACAGCAGCTGCTCCTGATGGCAAGAAGTCTGCTCTGGCCACTTTGTCTGCAGAGGGAGGAGACGCTCCATTTCCCAGACTGCAAGGCTCCCACCTCTGAGTCAGAGCACCTCAGTCTCCTGCTCTGAGGCCCCGAGGCTGCATCCACAGGCTAGGCTTCTCCCCAACTTGAGAATCCCACCAGCCCCCAAACCCCATCACACACAGACCTGGCAGACCTGGAGGTAAGTGGCTCCAGCACTCCAACCTCGTTCTCCTGATCTCCAACGTGAGAAAACAATCCCTTCCTTTCAGGGTTGTTGCCAGAGTGACGAGAGCTCTGACATTTGGGACCTAGACTACGGTGCGCACTCGGTAGATGGCAGTTGCTGCTGCTTGGGAATGTTGTGCATGTCGGTGACTGACTTACACTGTATACGTTCCCATGCGCGTTTCCTGACGAAGAGTGTGAGGGCTCACAGGGAAACTGAGGCAGCCAAATCAATGAAGCCCAGCCCAGTGGCACACCCCCATGCACAGAGGCCACGGAACAGCATCAGTGGCTGTGAGGGGAGTAGCCCAGGCCCCAAGACACAGGACGTGGGGGAGCCAACTTGAATAAATGGCAGCAGTTCCTGTTCAAGTGTGGTTTGGCTGAGACAACAGCCCATTGCATTTCCATTACCAGCAGCATTTGCCTCTCCCCTATGTCCCAGTCCCCCATCCCCAGTACAGACCACTCCAAAGCAAGGTGATTCACCCTCTGGACACAGCAAGCAGGAGTCCCTCATTCCCAATCCTGCCGGCTGGACTTCCCAGGGGCAAGTGTGCTTTCTGCATGCTTGAGTCCAAAAGCATGAGAACAAGAGGAAATGTCCAGGCTGGCATACTTAAACAAAACAAAATAAATTCAGCTACAAGTAGTTACAAAACTGCTCTCGGGGGAGCGGTTCCCTGCCTCCAACACACTCCCATGAGAGTCATGCTTTTAAAAGGAGATTTAAAATTCCCACCCTAGAGTAAATGTGCTTTCAATCATAGTGCAGCAAAACCCAGGGCCCCCGCCATGAACGCCTAGCACAGTCCTTGCTCAGCACTGCCTTTAAACCCCGACAGATTTCCCTTGGGTTCAGTATTTGCGTCGTGGACAACCTCGAGCCATTTGACACGAGTAATCCAATCAGAGTACGTGGCCACGAGCTCGCCCCACTCCCAGGAAGAGCTAAAAATGACCCTGCATAGGAACACGGGGCTTGGGACCTTCCATTCGCTTCCCATCGCACATGAAAGAGGGAGTAAGGAAAAAGACACGTGACCTCCCCGCAAACACCACCGTGCCAGAGACCGCTGGTGGCCTGACTGAACCATCTGCATAGCCTTTTCACCTGGGCACGTGGCAACCCAGAATAAAGATGATAATCCAGCCTTTTCTACAGCCAGGGATGGCCATGTAGGCTGTAGACAATGAAAGACCAGCAGAAGTGTCCGTGTCCTGTGGCTGCATTTTTTTTTTTTTGTCTCTTCTTTGTCCCCTCTTTTTTTTAAGGATGGGGTCTATGGCCCCATCCCTAAAGCCACTCCTCATAGCAAGGAGCTAAAATACAAGTCGTCACCCAAGTCTCCTTAGATGGCTTCTAGAACAGCCCAGGCACCAATGAGCCCCTTCGTTGACCCACTAGCTTCCGAGTGAACCCTCTGTGCGGGGCGCCGGGCTGGATCCTCTCAGGAAGGGGCCGTCCTCCCAGGAAGTGCTCCCGGTCTCACGGGGAAGAGGAGCCAGGGAACAAGCAGTGGGACTGAGGGGAAGAAAGCATGAAGAGGATGGCACGGGCTGCGCTGGGCTTGGTGGGGAACTCAGCCCCGTGAGGGAGTGCGTCCATGGACAAGGACGTCCAACTATCCTACGGCTGTTAGACTCATTTTCATAGGAGGAGAGGGGAGCTGTGGGGAGGGAAGATGGCTCGCAGGCCAAGGGAAAAATGTGCACACAGTCAGAAAGGCAGAGGGGAAGTGGCCACCACTGTGCTTGGAGGAATGCTGAGGTCCCTGCCACCATCCGCCAGCTCACCTCCATTTTCATGGGCTCATGGCATCTCGGGCTCCCACGGCACCTCCATGTCCTAGGCCAGATGTGGGTGCAGGTCTGTGGTGAAGGACACTGGCTTCTCCTGTAGGTGAGGTGGGGACAGACCTAGGCCACTGTGTCGCTGTGGGGATCATTCTGTCCTCTCCCACTTTATACCACTTCTTTTCCTAAATGCCTGCCTTGCTCACTGCCAGAGACCCCAGGCCCAAAACTCCCTCAAAGAACAGCCCTCCCTAGACATCTTCCTAACTCCCCTGTGTGGTCCCGACTGAGCACTTTCTTCTGATCCCCCCAGTAACGCCCTCTGAGAAGCTCACTTCCCCGACCTCTCCCATCATGGGATAAGGGCTCTTCTTTCTAATCAATCCCCGATTCCATTGCTAACCATTCTGCTTCCCTTTCCAGGTCCTGACCCAAATATCGATGGCTGTGAAATTCAAAGAAAAACTATAGAAACAACCCTTGCAGATTCAAGGAGACATAAGAAACAGAAGAAGAAAATGCAGTGACCGAGTCTGGACTGGATCGTGGATGGAGGGTGGGGAATATTATAAAATCAGTATCGGGACGTTCATTGGTGAGACGTGAATATTGACTTCACGTTAGATCATGGCGTTGGATGAGATCATCGTGTCCTGGTTATGTAAGAGAAAGTCCCTCCTAGGAGATATTTGCCGGAGCATTTCAGGGCGAAAAGCTATGTTGTCTGCAATATAATCTCAAGCAGCTCCACAAAAGACATGAATAATAGGTATTTGGAGAGAGAGAGAGAGAGCGAGAAAGCAAAACGTTCCCTTGTAAGCCTGTAGGAAATGTATACAGATGCTTCTTGTCCTGTCTCGCAACTCTTCCGAGGGACGAGGTTCTTTGAAAACACAAAGCAAAGGAAAGCATCGGAAAGATTGAAAAAGAAGAAGAGAGTAAGAAGCCCAGAGACAGGCATGGAGATAGTATCGAAAGAAGAGTCTGAAATGCCAAAAAGGTCACACGGAAGGGAGGCACCGCCAAGGCCGGGGACAGAGCCGCAGGGTTTCCCAGCCTCGGACCCCAGCCTCCCCGCACCCTTAGAGCCCCTCCCGGACTTCGCTCGCCCTGCTATTTATAGAGCGACTGCTTTCCTACAGAAAGCCCTGAAATAGAAATGTTAGAAGAGCAGCTGGTGCCTCCCGGGAACCTAATAAAACGTCTGTTTCCAAACAGTCCTGTTTCTGTCGTAAATATCCTGTAGCGCGTGCCCCTCCAGTCTGTATTAGCAGGCACATTTGCATGAAAACGGGACTCCGTTTATGAAGAATTTATCTCTCCCTGCTGTTTACCAACCGCCCGGGGCCGCCTGGGACAAGGCCCACGCACAGGAGTCACACCAGCCTTAAGGCCCAAGGCGAGGGACGCTTGGCCAGCCCGGGGACGAGTCTGAGAAGGCTCCGTGTTCTAGGGCCTCAGCCACTGCACTCAGCAGCCGGTCCGCTCACGCTTGCACACGTGTGCATTCACTGGCCACGACGCTGGGTGGGATCTGGGGGCGGCAGCCCCCACGGCCTGGCAGACAGATGCCTCAGATAGCCTGGAGGATCCGCTTGCCCCCAAGACCTCTGGGTCCCTTTGGCTTTCCGGTTCATTGTTGGATGATGTCTTCAGTCGCTCGGGCTGCCATAGCCGAATCCACAGACTGTGTGGAACCAACAGTGGACACTTATCCCTCACAGCTCTGGAGGCTGGAAGCCTGAGGTCAAGCGGCTGGCCCTTAGGTTCCTGGTGAGATCCCGCCTCCCGGCTTGTAGACGGCCACCTTCTCCTTGTGACCTCATGCAGGGACCGTGGGCGGGGGCGTGACAGTGGGGCTCTCTGGTGTCTCTTCTTACAGGGACACTAATCCTATAGGACCAGGTCCCCACCCTTAGGACCCCATTCACCTTAATTACCTCCATAAAGGCCTGATCTCCAAATACAGTCACAATGAGGGTTGGGGTTTCGATGCATGACTTTGGGTTGAGGGGGGGACACAGTTCAGCCACCACAGATGATAGGACTGTCACTGAGGCCCCCAAGCCCTTCTCTGGGCAAGAACCAAGGCCGCCCCCTCCTTTCAGCTGCCTTTGGCCCCTGACTACAGTCCCCGGTCTCTGCCAGCTGCCGGCCTGTGCCAGTCATATGCCAATAGCCATTCTTGGCCCAGAGCCTGCCTCACGCTGCGAGGATGGAGGGCCGGACCGGGGGCAGGTAGTGGAAAGGCCCAAGGCGCCAGGAGCAGGAAGCAGGCTGGGACACGGATGGCCAGTCAGGCCAGGACCTGCTCTGGAGGCCCCAGCCTGGTTCCAACCAGCCTCAACCCAGGGCCAGCCTCTCCCCGGAGGTGACCATGAGAGAGGCACCGAGTGACCCCTGCGTTGGGCGCTCAGGCGCGCGGAAGGGCTGGCTCCGAGCAGAACTCACGTGTGAATGCCATTCAGCTTTTTTGTTCATTGTTGCCTGCTGAACAATCGGGAATGTTTTACTTGGAACCGGCGTGCGATCCCATCATGCCGCACTTCCTTTGTACTGAACAAGTGTTATTTAATGGGGCAGTTTTGATTGTTTTGGAGATAGGCGCATATTTGGAAAGAGGAGGGGTTTGTGCGCGTTGATTACATTGGCCTGCTTCCTCTATTTTTTCTGGGAAATCCTTCTTCCCGTGTGTATAGATGGTAAGTCTCACAGAACCCCACGACACAGCACGTGAGACCCTAGCCCGGGGCAGCTTCCCGGCGTCCTGGCCCGGCCTGCCCCTCGGGGTCCTGGGGGGCTGCAAAGCAGGGGTGGGAGCCGAGCCGGTGGCGCCCCATAAAGTCACACGCAGGTGAAGCCATCCGTGGGGGCTGGCCGGGGTGCACGTCCGTCTCCGGGTCCAGGAAGGCCCGGACCAAGCTGGCCTGGGTCAGCACAAGCATCTGGGGCACCTTCCCTTCCCAGTCTCTCCTTAAGCTGCCCCCGCCCCTCCACCAGGAGGCCTTTCCTCTCTCACGGAGTGTCAGCTTCAGTGGAAGAATGGCCATTGTTCCTTCTCAGGGAAGAGGCCTCCATCCCCGTCCTTTCTCACATCCTGTTCCTGGTTTCTAAGTCCCACCGCGGAGCCGTCTAGGCTCTCGGCCTACCTGAGAGCCTGCCTGCCCTCAGACTGGCCTCCCCTGCCCACCCCTGTGCCCTTCCTCTCCCCGAGCCAGCTGGCCCTGGCCTCGCTCCTCTCCCCCCTTCAGAGCCCCCAGACTCCCTCTGTGGGGAAGCTCCACGCCTAGGCCCTCCCTCTGACGTACCTGGGCGGCTCTGCCTCCCCTTCTCCCCCTTCCTGCTTTGTCCCTCGTGGGACGTACTGGCCCAGGGCTTGTATGAAAAGACACGGAGCCAACTCCCTCACGAGGGTCCTTGGCTCTCCTTGGTGGCAGCACCTGGGACGCAGACCACGAAAGCTCATTAACTCACCAGGGGCCGAGGGGACTGTCTCCTGAAGGAGACCTGGGCAGTGTCCCGTCTCCCAGATTCACGTGGTCGCCTGCTTGCTCCCCAGCCCCCCTTCCCGAGGAGCCATTTCTTCGGGCTGATTAACCTGAGGGACCCAAGGGACAGCAGGCCTCGTCCTGCCTGCCCCCGGGTCCTGGGGCCCTGGAAAGTGGTGTCTGGCATGGAAGCTGGAATCTAGAACGTTGTTCAGACCTTCGCAGCTCTGTGTTCTGTTCATATTCTAGAAGCTCAGAGGACACAGGAGTAGAACCCAAGAACCTTGAACTAAAAACACCAACTCGGGAGATGCCCCCTGAGAACACAGCCCTGGTTCCGTGACCCCCTGTGCTTGTCCGGTGTCTCCTGCCTGGAGGCCACACCAGGAGCGAGGTCAGGAGGAAGGTCCTTGAACACGGCTTCTTGCACAGCGCTCTCTCTGTCCTCTGCCCGTCTTATCCTCATCCTCCGCGTGGAAACAACGAGAGAACGATGTGCTGCCCAGCTTTTGGAACTTCATCTTCCTGGGGTTATGAAATGTCCCTAAACCCACACTCCACGCAACACAAAGGAAAATCCATGTGTTTCCATACCTGGGTACAAAGTGTACCAGCTGGAGGAAAGGTGCGCTCCCCTGCTCTGGGTCTCCAGGGACCCCCACTGCCATCTTGCTCTCTGGGCCTGGCCTGTTTGGACTCAGCCCCGAGCTGTACTGTCTTCTCATGGGCTCTGCTCTATCTGCTCTCTTGGGGAGGTGGGGGAGGTCCTGCTCCTAACAGCCGAGGCTCTTTCTCGCTCAGCCTTCACCCCTGTTGCCACCTCGGCTGCAGTGAGCACTTCCCCCGGCTCCTACCATCCATCCCGGGGCTCACCCGCGGCCAGTCTGAGCCAGCTTCTCGAAGGGCAGCCAGCACAGGCCAGACCTCCCACAGCCTCCTCCTGTCCTGGGCCTTGAACAGAAACAGTCCCCACCGGCTGCACAGCTAAGCAGCTCCTGGGGGATCCTGTCGTCACGGTGATCCCACCACAGTCTGCGGCCTCATTAGGGGAAACCATCTCCCCAGGACACAACAGAGGGCAAGCCAGGGAAAAACACGGCCTTCTCTCCCACTCAAGTATCTCTGGTCACCTTGCTCCCCCTGCCTGTCCCTCCCAACAGATCCATGGCAGAGAGATCTCTCTCTCTCCCTCCCTCCCTCTCTCTCTCACCTCCATGCAATGGCACCTCTCTGGAGAAAACACTTCCCGGTACAACAGAGCATACCAGGAGTGAACACTGCTTCAGGGCAAGGGGCCAGCATTTCATGGTTTTGTTTTCTCCTCATGTTCCATCTTGTTGGACATGTGGGTCGTTCCCAGGTTAGGGCTGGTATACTTAGGCTGCCATGAGCATTCTTGGGCTTGTACACTGGTGCAGGTATGACCTCCAAGCCTGGGGTTTTCCTTGTGGAAACGTTTCAGATTGCAGATTGGATTTGTTTCGTCGACTAGTTTAGACTTAACTTAGTTAACCTCACTTAGTCTTAGACTTGTTAAGATTCATATTTTCTCTAGTGTCCATTTTGATAAATTGTGTTTTTTAGGAATTTACCCACTTGTCTAAATTTTCAAAGACAATGGCATTTTAAGGAAGGCGGGCTCTATTGCGATGTCTCCTTATCACACCTGACAATGATTACCTTTTCCTTTTTTTCCCCTCTTGTCTGACCTTGCTAGGGTTTATTTTTTTAATCAATGTTATTATTCTTTCCAAATAATCTAGCTTTTGATTTTGTTTATATTTTCTATTTGTCTTCTGCTTCATTAAATTCTTCGTTTATCTGGGTTTTTTTCCTTCTTCTTTTTCCTTCCCTGGGTTCAGCTACTGGACTATAAGCTCCTTGAAGACAAATGGTATGTGTTGCTTTTTATATTTAGCTGTTATCTACAGCCTAGCATAGTATCTGGCACATAGAAAATGCATAAGAAATTTTTAGGGATATGAGAAAAGGAAAGGAAAAAGAGGAGAAGAGGGAAAAGAGGGAATTGAAAAGATCACAGAACGGGAATATAAGCTGCCCACATATCCATATATCTGGGGGATTCGTTGTAAGATCCCTGCACCAATCTGCAAGTCTGTGTTCGGAAGATCTTCATGGAGCACTACTGCACTCGTACCATGAATCAGGCCCCATGAGAGACACCAAAGAGGCGAACATAAATAAGAACTTGTTCCTGCCCTTTAAAAGTTCAAAAAAAAAAATCTGGTCAGTAAGCAAGTGGACCAAATCGGGCCACCACCTGTTTTGTAAATAAAGTTTTGTTGGAACACAGCCATGCCATTCACCTGTGGCTACCGAGTGGAGTAGCCATGACGAAGCCATATGGCCTTCAAAACGGGGACCGTTTGGTCCTCTGCAAACATACCTGTGGGCCTACCCAAGATAACAGTCCCAGGCCCCATGACCCATGTGTGCATGCCCAGCAAATGGGTTCTCGAGGCCCAGGAGCTCTCTAGAGTCGGGCTCACTGGTGGGTACCAGTCATTCCTCATCACCTAGTAAGTGTGCACCTCTCTGTCCAAGCAAACGCAGAGCAATCCCCAGCAGGTATGGATGACCTCTGTATAAACTCGGCAGCTCCTCCCGCATCAGCACCTAAACCAGAGGTCTCACTGGGTGCCCTCATGGCCTGTGGCCTTAGCTGAGCAAATTCTGAGACCCAGAAGCAAAGACTGAGGTTCCTCCAGAAAAGAGAGGCTGGCCGAGTCGTGTCCCACCACACTGCCAACTTCAGGCTCCACTGCCTTATCTTAAATCAGAAATTCCAGCAGAAGAAAACATCACGCTTCAGCCGGGATTGTGTTAACAGTAGTCTCAAAACCAGCGCTCAAGACAATCTCAAAGACGTTCTGTTCTCCTGCTCCGGGCACTTAGTGACCATCCAGGGACAAAGGCCAGGGAGCCCCAAAGACTCGTCCAGCACTAGAGACACACTGGGGCCTCCCCAAAGCTGCACCGGGAAGCCAGGCTCCTTCCTACCGAGTGTCGGTTCCAACCGCCTGGGCTGGCTTGTCTTGCCTGCAACCCTCCGGCTTGCTTTTCTCTGAAAGGGAGATGGTGTGTCTTTATGGAAGAACTCCATGACGTACTCATCCTCTAAGGAAACAAAGTGTTAACAGCCTATGTAGGGCTGTAAACGAGTAAAAGTTCGATCTGTTTTAACCAGCTACACTAAGAACGTTTGTCCTGGCCCTTGCTCTAGGAAGGTAAGGCTTTGCGCTCCGTTGGCTCTTACACAGGGCTGGCTGGTTTTCATGGGTTTTTTCCCCCTATAAGTGTGTGTGCATGCATACGCTTAACTTTTTTAAAAAATGGTGGTTAAAAAAAAAAAATAGGGCACCCGGGTGACTCAGTGGGTGAAGCGTCTGCCTTTGCCTGAGATCATTATCTCAGGGTCCTCGGATCGAGTCCCACATTGGCCTCCCTGGTCAGCCGGGAGTCTGCTTCTCCCTCTGCCCCCTGCCCCGGCTTGTGATCTCTCTCTCTCCATCTGTCAAGTAAATAAATAAATCTTTAAAACACAAAACAAGTTGATCAGTAAGTCAAAATGTCAGAACCGTCTGGTGAGCGTGGGTCCCAACAGGAAAGCTGGAATCAGCCTTTGAGTTTAGAGTCAGAGAAGGAAACAGAATCTCCATTCAACCCCAAGACGGCGGCGGTAGCTCTCTGACAGCCAAGCCCAGACAAAGCCAAACTTCATTTTCCTTATCTTAATTTATTGATTTCTGCTGGCTGTCGGAAGCATGCAGGGGTGGAAGTGTGGTGGGTTCGCCACTAATGCCTCCCGTTGTTCTCACAGTGAGCACCAGGGGGGTCAGCCGGCGGTGGGGACCGCAGGGGGACCACGGTGTGCCTAAAAGTGGTGGTGGGCATGCAGGCAAGCCGTGGTACTCAGAGCAAACACACGTGCTCGCATGTCTTCCCCTGCAGCATTTTTTAAAGTAACCTGTTCATTTACTTAGAAGAGATCTGATGCCAAAAAAAAAAAAAAAAAAAAAAAAGACATCATCTCATTCCCAACCTGTCCAGTCATTTTGAATCACCAGCCCAGAAACAAAACCGTTGCCGGGGCTGTACCCCAAAAAATCACCATCCCCAGAGCGTTTGTTAAAAAGTCTGTGATCACAGAAATATATGTCACCGGAGCCGAACGGAACACCTCTCCCCAGATGTGGCTCCCTCCTAGATGTCAGGGAGGCCCCAGGCAGGCAGCAGCACAGGTAGAGGAGACACCCCAAGGTCAAGATCAGTCTACAGCCCCGAGAGAGATAATGGGCCTCCAGAGATGCAGTAAGCTGCGTCTTGAGAGTTCTATGTTCCATTCTGCTCCTTCAAGAGAGCTTTTGGGTTTCACTGGGAACACTCATTATGAAACTGAAACTGAAGTCACAGAACAATGAGAAATCACCAGCCCAGGGCACAAAGTCGGAGTTGTGTGTGATGACTGCAAGTCTCAAGTAATTTTTCTGAGCCCGTGAAGTGACCTCCCATGGTGGCCTTCCCAAGCTGCTGCTCTTTTCCTCACCATGTCAGCCCCCCACCTCCCACAACCTAGAGCCTATAGGCTCCCCTCTAGGTTGTCTCTCTGCTGAGATCTCCCTGTTCAGCTCCCTGCCAGCCCCAGGCCAGGAGCAGTGCAGACTCGGGCCTCCTCCCCGGGGAGCCTCCTTCACCACTGGACCCCGTCTCCCGCCAGGCCTTGAGGACGCCCCAACCTGCCCAGACCGCCTTCTCTGTTGTTCTCCAGCACAGGGTTTGCCGCCATCAGAAGAGACATCATGGTGTCCCCATTGCTCTGTGACTGCCCCTTCTCTCACACCTTCAGGGTGTCATAACCCCTCCTGGACATTTCTTTCCTCCTAATCTCCCCACTCCGCTCCTCCTCAAAGCTCAGGTTTGCAGGTCTGCCTCCCTCCTGTCACCCTCCTGGACCTAAAAAATCCCTGCACACTTCCCATTTACACTGCCTCTCATCTGGCACCGCTCCTGTGGGACCCTATTATACCGTTAGGACATGGCCGTTCCCGTACTTCCCAGAACCCACAAGGTTCCCATCATCTCGCTTTCAAAATCAGTGAAAGTTTCCCTTTCCTCAAAATGCCACCTCTCAGATGACCATCACAGTGGACATAAGCCATTTCTGCAGACCGCCATGAGCGGTGGCCACTCTCCCTCACCCCTGGTTTCCGGCAGCGGGGCCTTCCCCACCCCAAATCCAAATCCAAGTCCGCGATCTTCTGGCTCTCAGGTGGGCTTTGTGCTGATTCTCCGGGCTGTTTTAAGAACTCGATCGCTCAGAATTCCGAAGGACAATGGCCTTCCCGCATGGAGAGCTGAGCTCTGTGGAGCACGGACTTATGCCAGAACATGGGGGTGGGGAGGGGACAGATTGGGTTGGTGCTGACGGGAATTAGCCACGTACCCACCCGAATGGGAGTTACGGATTGACAGGAGGCAGGAAGGAAGACATACACAGGAGCACAGCTTAGACACTTGCGGTGGCGGGCCCCATGAAGCTTCTCCGGGTCCCCCCTCCACACTCATGCACGCCGGCAGCATGAGGCATAGAAAATGCCAGAAACCCCAGATGGGATTGGAAGAAACAAGAGAGTTAATATCTCCAGATACTTTGTACCATATTACTATGCATTTTTCTCACATGGGGCTGCATCTCGCTGACTAAGGAATAAGCTCCTTGGGGCAAGATGGGGGCACTTGTGGGCCTAGACCTCACAGCCCTGTCCCCTGTGTGCGAAGCCTACACACACACACAGACACACACACACACACACACACACACGTTGGCTCCTAGGAGGGCCCCTGGAGTCCGCTGGCTCATTCCTTGGTGCGGAGGTGACTAGGAGGGGCTGCCATGATTCACAGGAGTTTGGGGAACAAGCAGCTACGTGGAGCCGGAGGGTCAGAGTGGTTTCGTAGAAGAGAGGGGGATGTGGTGTTGCTTGTTCTCCACCTTCCTGTGCCCAAGGGAGCAGGGGAGAGGAGTCCTGACAGGAGTAGCCAAGGCCTCGCATCACGAGCCCCACCCCAGGGCCCGGCCCTACAGCAACCCCAGCGCAGGGCCCGGCTCAGCCTCACTCCTTGGTAAAAAGGACGTGGGCTCCGGCCCTCTGAGTTCCCCACCTGCAGGGCCTGCCTGGCTTGGCTGTCCGGTCCACGAAAGGTTACCTCACCTCTGAGCCTGCTTCCTCAGCCACCACACAGGAGAGTACTGCCGCCTCCCTCCCACAGCGGTCGGGAGGGTCAGATGAAGGGTGGGCTCCCTTTCTGGCTCTCTTTGAGAGTGGCTGTGGAAGACGAAAGCCTAGGAGACCCATGGGAACTAGCCTCTGACAGCCCTGCTCCTGGGGAGCTGTCTGGGGGCCCCTACATACCCTCAGGGCCTCAGGAGGTGGTTCCTCTCCAGGGCCTGCCGCCCCCACCCGCCCGGTCTGTGGCACATCCATCCACCCAGTTTGACCCAGCTGCTCTGCCCTGTGGTCTTAGGATGGCGCCGCCACCCCTGGGCCCACCCTGGCCCATCCATAGCCTCCTGCGCAGACAACACATGTAAGGGCCCAGATGCCAACCGAGAGCTGTCCCAGCTCACACCATCCACATCCATGGCGCGGAAGCCCACAGAGTGGGAGGAGGAACCCAGGCCCACAGCAGCCTGCTCACCCCATATGTCTCTGTCTGACCGAGGTCTGCCGTCGGGGCTCCATCCCAGGCTGGAGCTGCCGGAGTCACCTGTCCTCACGGTGAAGAGGCTTACAACGGCCTGCTCTGGACTGGCAGCCGCCCGGCTGCCCCGCTCCTACGTGGGGTGACCTTCATATCATTGGGACACGAGTCTCTGGGAGTATGACATACACTCTGTTTGGCTTCTCTGGATGCCAGCCATCGGGTATCGGGTTTGGTTAGATTTATTCTCTCAGGAAGGTCTACACAGCATACCAAAAGCCGGTCATCACTAGGATGGAGAGTCGGCTTGGGGAGGACTGCCCTGGCTCGTTGGCTTAGCTGGGGATTTTCCCTCAGTGTCTGGCCAACCAAGCGACTCCAGTGTTCCCTGCCGCTTCCTCATGGAGTCAGGCCCCCAAGCCCTGGGGAATGTGGGCTCTGCTCTTTGACTGCCATAAGACCAGTGTATTTATAGAAAGAGCCCCGCTTCAGTCTCACATGGGCTGGGCTCACATGGACCGTGGGCCATTCCTACCAACAGTAAACAAGGGCCAAATTTCCCCACACAGACTCTGGGGCCTTCCTACGATCACTTTAGCCCTTCCAAGATTACTAACAGCTGGCTACCATTCCAACAAATCAGAAAGGAATACGATGGGAAAGAAAAGAAGAGTGGTAGGATTGCAATTGATGGTTTAGGTGTCTAAATCTTTCCAGAAGTCTGTATGTAGTGGAGGGAAAGGATTCCATCTTCCTCATTGTCGTATCCTCAACACCTTAGCACAGCCTGGGGAAGAGCCAGCCCCACCCCCAACCAAGTCTTCAGGGGCCTACTAGCCTGTATGACAGCTCTGCAGAACCATACCCTTATGCAAAGAAAAAGGTGCCCCTTTTCAGGTGAAGGCAGCCCCCTGGCACATCCAGCAGGAAATCACAATCAGGATTTCAGTACCCATTCACATTCCACCTCCCACAGGTCACACCCTGGGCCAAGCCCAGAACCTTTGTGCAGTATACGAACTGCACATCTGTACATGGCATCCCTGAACATAGAGAGTGCTCAGAATATGTAAGTAAGTTGAATCCATGCAGTAGGGAGACATACTGTGGCTTTCCAAACCATTTGGTTTATAAATGCCAAGTAAGCACCTTTTTTCTATATCGGGTTTTCATTGACTGGACTTTATACAGTGAATCAAGCCTTTTGGAAACCCCAACCCCAGACCAAATAGCCAGACCACTGTCATTTATCTTCACCTGCTCTGGAGACATACACAGAACCTTAAGGGAAGGAACCCACTCTGTATCCTAGAGACCCTGAGATTTCCTAGACTCCTGCCTGGCTTTTGCCAGAAGCTCCTATAACAGCCCTACTCCCAGCACAGCTGTGGCAAGGGAGAGCAGACATGCTGCCTCAGGGGAGTTCTGAGGGGAGCCCTCCAGCTGCCCCCGCCCCCCTCCCCAGCCTCACTCATACCTCCCAGGGCTCCCACCTGGAGGAGCCACCAAGCCAGTCCACGGGCAGAGCTCCATTCACCTGCGTTCTCACTCACAGGTGGCTCCACAGAGCCTCGGTAATGTCATTATTCACTTTTCATTTTAGTTCATCATCCCTCTCTACAAGGTGAGGAAGTACGTGAGTGTGTGCTGACCAGGACGGC
Source organism: Neogale vison (assembly GCF_020171115.1). NCBI lineage: Eukaryota > Metazoa > Chordata > Mammalia > Carnivora > Mustelidae > Neogale > Neogale vison. The sequence continues at coordinate 152,047,229 of NC_058092.1, read as the reverse complement.
TGTCACCAGTGCATCTCAGGGCTGGTCTGCCCACTGGTCACTCCTTCTGGCCGCCCCAAGTGGGTAGTCCCACGGGGGATGACTGTCCCATGGCCACAGGTGATCCCTGACTATGTGGCCTCAGAGGGCAGGGGGGACTCCTCTCCTCTGGAGCCACCAGAACACAGGGACCACTGCAGACCCAACCGCATTCCTTCAGGGCTCACCGGGCTCCGTGCAGAAGAGAACATTTCCCACACATGTGTACCATATGCCCAGGACATGTGGGGCGCTGTTCCCGGGCATTTGGCATTCAGCAATGAGCCACCGGCACCCAGTAACTGCCTTGCAGAGCTTGCTTTCCCAATCCCCCAGAGCGTGCCACATCAGCAGGCTGTCTCCTGATTCTCCACGCACCTTCTGCCTGGCACTCACTATCCAGAACACAGAGAGATTGAGTCCAGCCTAGAAGGTGATGACCCCCCACGAGAAGTCACTCCCAGTGCACGACACTAACCATCCCCCCCCATGTAGTTTTTCTTCTCTTAGCTTCCTCCATGTCTCAGTCCTCTTGATGTTCTCTCTCTTTCTTTTTTTTCTTTTTTCTGTCCTATTTCCTCCTTTTCTTTCTCCTGTCCTCTTGTCTCTCCTGCTCACTGTTAGGGCCCCTGGGCACATGGTAAAGAAGCTGTTGACCTTGGCAAAGCACCTCCATGTCTGAGTCACTTTCCAAGGGCAGGCGAGCTTGAGGGATGCCCTTCCTCTGCAGCCAGGTGCCCGGGGAAGGCTCTGTTGGCCATGGGCATATCCCATGGCTCCAAAGAAAAGGGACTGAGGGCGTGGCCCCACTTGCCTGGTGGACCCACCCAATGAGAAGGGATGCCCATGTGCCAGCACCTTCCACCATGCTTTCTCCAAAGCAGCCCAGAGGCTGTGATGATCGATGGTTGTCCCCCTAGGTGCACTCCACCTCTCTCCCCACTGCTGGCAACTTGGGACCCAGGAGGATTCAGCACCCCCAGAGGACGCACCTCCTAGATCCTGTGGATGAAGAATGAAGATGTCAGCCTCTGGATCCAAAGCCAATGGAGCGTCAGCATGGACACCAGAACATTAGCCTCTAGGGGCAGCCATTCTAAGCCATTTCCAGAAATACACGGCTGGCCACACGAGACTATTCTACACTCAATATACAGTCATGTAAGTTGAGTTACAGTCTTAGAAACAGAAATCTGTTTGGGGGCAAGAGCAAACGAAAGGTTGACGGTTTGCAAGGAGTCTACACAAAGGAACCCCAGAGGGGAAGAGTGAGCCAGGGCATGTCCCACACACCCAGTGAGCAGAGGCCAGCTCTCACACGCTGGGCTGAGCCAGGCCCACACAGCCCATCCACGGATTCGCAAACATCTCTCAAAGCTGCCCCAGGGTTTAGGATCATTAAAAGAAGCCAAGAGCATTCGTGTCTATTTTCACTTTTTTCAAGTCAACAAATTAATTATTTCACACTTCCCTCTTTGAGACAAATCCATTAAGAGATGGATGAGTCTGCTTTTGCCCCAACCCCTCACTCCCAGTGCCCTCTGCTGACTCAACCATGTGCCCTCTTTAATTGCTTTTGTTCCCTGTCATCTATTGTTTATTTTATACCCACATTGGAGCATCGCTGGTAGACAAGAAGCATAAGAAACTGATGATGAGTTACAAGGAGCATATTAGCAGGAAGCACAAAATGGTAATAGTTTTGCAAATTTAGCTCTGGATTATTTTCCACATCCAGTTTCCAGTACTTCAAAAATCAAGTTTAAAAGAAAAAAAATACACATTTATATACATAATTATATCTAATTTGGTGGGTTTTGTTCTCAGAGAGGGAGGAGGAAGACCAGAGGGGAAGAGAGAAAGAGAGAGAATCCCAGGCAGAGTCCACGCCCAACACGGAACCTGATGTGGGACTTGACTCCACAACCCTGAGACCATGACCTGAGCTGAAACCAAGAGTCAGATGCCCAACCACCTGAGTCCCCCAGGTCTCCCTGGTTTTTTATTGGTGAGCAAAAAAAATTTGTATTTCAGAGTAGCTTAAATCCCATGTCTCATCTTGTCCTTTAGAATTAAAATGTCAAAAATTATAAATATAGACCAGTTTCCGTACAAAATTAAGCATTCACATCAAGAAAATAAAATAGCTTTTCCCTATTTTTTGTTATAATGTTGTAAAATAATCATATATCGTGTGTGTGTGTGTAGAGAGAGAGAGAGAGGACCTAAAATAAAATCATAAGATGGTTTTTTCTATTCACTGTGATTCACATCTTTTCTCAAATAATTCACCTCAATCTAAGGGCTGTGTGCCACTAAGCAAACAAAGGACACATATCGTGAGTATCATTTTAAAGATTATATAAAAATAAACTTTCAATTAAAAACTAAGAATACACTAATCTATAAAAGATGTTTTACTCCAAATCACTTCTTTATCAAATACCCCTCAAAAAGGAAAAACATGTTAACTCATAGGAAGTTTTAAGAGATTGCCAATGGGTCAAAATATGGGTCAAAACTCTCGTCGGGATATGTTAGGTCCAATTTTAATTTTCAAGTTTCTTTTTTGAGCAGTTCTATTTGTAAGAACTGATACTGCTTGACTTTTATTAGAGGTTTTCCAAAGAAGTGACTACTCTTCTTTTTTTTTTTTAAGATTTTATTTATTTATTTGACAGACAGAGATCACAAGTAGGCAGAGAGGCAGGCAAAGAGAGAGAGGGGGAAGCAGGCTCCCTGCTGAGCAGAGAGCCCGATGCGGGCCTCGATCCCAGGACCCTGAGATCATGACCTGAGCCGAAGGCAGTAGCTCAATCCACTGAGCCACCCAGGTGCCCAGAAGTGACTACTCTTCTTAAAGGAGAAAGAGTCATTCTGTCTTCCAATTACTCTCTATGCAACCATTGGACCCTTTAATACATCTAAGTTACATTTGGGGACTTTGGGTTAATTTTCCCATATTTTGAAACATGTGCTATTTCATGGATACTCATTAATTCTTCTGAACAAGAAGGGTACAGTGACCTGGATCAGCGGGACGATGCAATAGTGAGATAGATCATCACAACTGCATCATTCTTAGCCTTCCTGTCCAGGGGGCAAAAGTATGGCATCATCTTCAAGAGCGTATAAGGAATGCTGGAGACGCCATCTTTGTAGCTCGCATTGAACACTGTTGCAAATTCATAATTTTTTGCTTTCTATCAATAATGGCAAAGAGAAAAAAAAGAAAGCTGTTCACAATTCTTAGATGAATCAGAAGATGAAGGCAGAGGGGTGCCTGGGTGGCTCAGTGGGTTAAAGCCTCTGTCTTCAGCTCAGGTTATGATCCCAGGGTCCTGAGTTTGAGCCCCACATCAGGCTCTCTGCTCAGCAGGGAGCCTGCTTCCTCCTCTCTCTCTCTCTCTCTCTCTCTCTCTCTCTCTGCCTGCCTCTCTGCCTGCTTGTGATCTCTGACTGTCAAATAAATAAATAAAATCTTTAATAAAAGAAAAAAGAAGATGATGATGAAGGCAGAGACAGGAGAACCCGAGACTCTTAACGACAATGATGAAATTGATCATGTCAGTGAAATCTCAGGCCATAAGTGTTCAGAGAGCAATATGTTCAACAAATGTTTTCCATCTCAAACTTTGGTGGGTGGATGATATATTGCCAAGGACCAAAAGAACGCCGGTGTTCTCGTTCTGCCAGTCATTCCACTGGGAAGAGTTCATCCTGCAATATTTTATCCCAAGATCTTGGACCATTTTCTTTGCTCACAAGATGTTTGGCAGTGTTCTTTCATCTTCTGTGGTGTCTATGCCCTGGGAATGTCCTTGAGGGGATAAATGTTGAAAGCAGGGGTACAAACAGAGGTGGCTAAAAGGAAATAGAGAAACTTGTTGGATTGATCATCTTAAATTGAAAACCATTCTTTGCGATTTTGAAGCAAAGAAGATGGCCATCTTCTCATCATGATTATGTGCCATGAAAGGCTTCAGATTTTTTTTCTCATATTTTGAAAATGAAAGTACAAGAAGGAGAAGCAGAAGCAATGATGAGCTAGAACCTGTTAGAGATGCGTGTGGAGCCTAAGTCAGTACTTACAAGACAGATGGCTCCAGAGTCCTGCATGACAGCCAATGGACAGTTGGTTGCATTCGAAGGGTATTCCTCCCTTCCAGTGTTTATGTATTCAAAATCAGGAAAATGGGGGGGGGGGAGATTGGATATTTTATGGTCAATTCTTGTGTCTGAATTTTTAGCAGGGTCATTATTTATTCTCCCTTCACTCTTGTGCCGTATGATTTCACTCATGTGGAATTTAGAAACAAAACAGAGGATCACAGGAGAAAGGAAAAATAAAATACGGCAAAATCAGAGAGGGATACAAGGTTGTTGGAGGGGAGGATGGTGGGGGGATGGGGTAACTGGGGGATGGGCATGAAGGAGGGCTCAGGAAGTAATGAGCACTGGGTGTTACACGCAACTGATGAATCGCTAAACTCTACCTCTGAAACTAATAATACGCTATATGAATTTAAATTTAAAAATGAACTAAAAGAAAAAAAAAACAGAAATAAAACAGAACAGTTGCCCCTGAGCTGCCCAACGCCAACACCACCACTCATCCCCTGACTTACCCCCAACTCCTCAAGGATCCTTTTGCCATTACTCCCTTTCTCCCTTGATCCCACATCTTCTCCCCCACTGACCCATTCCCATCCTTCCTTTCAGAGAGAGACTTCAAAGAGTTGTACAGACTTCCCGCCACTACACCGCCATTGTCTCTTTCAACTGCTCCAGCCAAGGTCTTGCCTCCACCTCCTTCCTGAAATAGGCCACCAAAGACCGACGTGAAGCCCATGGTGAGGTTCCCTCCGCTCTAGAAACCATTTCTTAGGTGACTTCTACAATCCCTCCCATGTCTAGCATTTCCCCTAACCCACTCCCTGTGCTTTTTCAGACCCCTCTGTCTCTGCCAGACCTCTAAATAGTCTTGGAACACCTCGAAGTTCTGACTTCAACTCTTCTCTCTTCCATCTGTATGGCCTCATCTAATCTCAAGACTTTAAGCATCACCTACATGCTGATGACTTTCAAATTTTATCCCTGTGCTCGTTTCTCCCTAAAGCCCTAGAACTGGTGCAGCCCGGCAGCCTAGCTCAGCATCTGCATTTAGACATCTCAAACTCTGCATGACCAGAGTGTTGGGTCTCAGTCCCAGCTCAGCTCCCCAAGCCCCCCACCCCCCCATCTCAATAAATCATACCAGCGGTGTGAGTCACACACCTAAGAATCCCCATTCAGTCCTCTTTCTCTTCATTGGACTTAGGGCCCACCTTAATCCAAGATGATCTCATCTCTGGGGTACATGGATGTCTCAGTCAGTTAAGCATCCAACTCTTGGTTTTGGCTCAGGCCATGATCTCAGGGTCATGGGATCAAGCCCCGCAGCAGGTTCCATGGTCAGCAGGGAGTCTGCTGGAGATTCTCTTTCTCCCTCTCCTTCTGCTCCTCCCCCTTGTGCGCGCTCTCAATCTCTCTCTTTCTCTCTCAATAAATAAATCTTAAAAAGAAAAAGGGGAGAGAGAGAGAGAGAGAGACCCTTTCTGACCATTCTAACTAAAGGAACCAACACTCCCTCCCTAGCCATCAGATGATTACCCCACTCTATCTTCCTTATAGCCCTTACCAGTAAAGACAGACCTCATTTTATTGCACTCTGCTTTATTGTGCTTTGCAGATATTGCTTTGTTTTATTATTAACTGAAGGTCTGTGGCAACCCTGTGTCAAACAAGTCCATTGGCACCATTTGTTTCCAATAGTGTTTTCTCACCGAGTCTCTGTGTCACATTTTGGCAATTCTAGCAAGATTTCAAATTTTTTTGTTATTGTTAGGTTTGTTGGAGTGATCTGTGATCTGTGATTACAATTTACTGAAAGCACAGATGATGGTGAGCATTTTTTAGCAATAAACTATTTTTTAATTAAGTATGTACTTTTTTAGACATAATGCTATTGCACACTTAATAGACTACAATAGGGTATAAACATAACTTTTATATGTACTTGGAAACTAAAAATTTCATGTGATTCTCTTTAATGTGATATTCATTTTAGTGCAGAGCTCTAGACCCAAAGGTTTGCCTGTCTGTGACATCACTGTCGATGAACTTAGCATCTACTACACTCATGTGTAGTAAGTTCCTTGAGCCCAGAGTCTCTGCCTTGTTGGCAGAGAGCAGTGCTCAGCATATAGTAAGTGCTTATGTTAGAAATCCCAGATTCCCAGATTAGGGGCACCTGGGTGCCCCAGTACATGGAGCATCTGCCTTTGCCTCAGGTCATAATCCCTGGGTCCTGGGATCGAGTCCCGTCTTGGGCTCCCAGCTCCACGGGAAACCTGCTTCTCCCTCTCCCACTCCCTCTGCTTGAGTCCCCTCTCTCTCACTGTCTCTCTCTCTCTCTCTCTCTGTCAATTAAATACATAAATAAAATCTTAAGAAAAGAAAAGAAATCATGGATTGGCTCAGTGCCCATGGCATCAGGATTGCAAAATCCATCCCCACAGGGAGTTACCTATCTATAATACAGAAGCTGGAAAGCTAAAAAATCACATTCCCCAGACCCCTCTGAAACTAAAGTCCCAGTTGTAATTTAAATTCCTCAAGTAACAGGAAGTCACACAAGACTTGCATTTGAAACTGGGTTCTGTGGGGGAGAGAAGTGCAGCGTAAGGCATCCAGTTTGGAGGCACAGAGGAGAGTGATGGATAGGGCAGCTTTGGAGCTGAGCGGCCAGCTGCCTGGCAACGGCAAGAGCAGCATCCCTTAGTGACTCATCCCTGAAAGCTTGGTCTAGAACCTCCCTCCCAACCATTCCACTAGCCTTCAAATGCCTTGCAAAGAATCTCTTTCTGCTTAAGGTAATGAGCGTGGCTTCCGTGCTCTGCGGCTGAACACAGATCAAAGTGTTGCTTGATAAAGATTTGCTCACTTACTCTGACATGGCATCTGGAGCACCCCAGATATCGGTTTGCAGGCTGGGGGCTTCCAACCTAGAAGTGTAAGGTCACTTCTGCATGGTCGTTACTGGCTGAGCTGGGCTCTCGGGGCCGCTGTAACAGATCAGCACATGCCACACACATGATAGTGAATAACCATTAAAGCTACTCTCTCACTGTTCTGGAGTCCCAAAGTCCAAAAGCAGTATGCTGGGCCAAAGTCAAGGTGTAAGCAGGATCACGCCCCTGCGGGAGGCTCTAAGAAAAAATCTGGCCCGGGCCTATTCCAATTTCTGGTGGCTGCCAGGCATTGGTTTAAAGCTACGTCACTCCAATTGTTGCCTCTGATTTCCCATTTCGTGTGTGTGTGTGTGTGTGTGTGAAATTTCCCCCTGTATTTCTTTTATAAGGACACCAGCAATGGCATTTAGGGATCACCTAGATAATCTGGAATCCCTCCATCTAAAGATCCTTAACCTAGTTCTATCTGCAGAGTACTTTTTTTCAAGATAAGGTAACATTTACAGGTTCCAGGATTCGGGCCTGATAACGTTAGGGCCATTATTCAGCCTGCTAGACTGGCCGTGGTAAGAACCTTCCCAGTTACTCTACGGCAGCTCCACCACACGCTCATACACGCCTCACCTCCATTTCTCCTTCCCATCCAGGGCCTACCTAACGGTGACGAGCGGGGAAGGCAGAAAGGAGCTAAGACACCCTGGCTGCCAGACACTCCCAGCCAAGGGAACAAGGAGGTGGGTGAGCCAAGCTCCAACCAGGTGGTCTACACTCAGCTGAAAGCAGAAAATGCAACACCAAATTGCGGGAGCTTCAGCCAAACGTATTCAGCTGTATCTGATGGGCCAGGAGGGAGATAAGTACTTGGCATGTCCACTCCGGCAGACAGGTGTACTGGGCCTGATGAACTCTTGGAAAAGGGCCACTTCCTGGCTGAGTGCTGGTTTTCCAACGCCAGCCTCACCCACCTTTAAGGAGGTCAAAAAGAGACACGAGACCAGGGGAGTACAAACAGATGGCTGCCGGGACCCAATGGGCTCTTTGACAAAGATCAGGAGAAGTGAAGAGTTGAAGCAATTACCTGCATAAATTAAGCAAGAATAAAACGAGGTGATGGGCTTTGGGAACCTTTCCAGCCAAGGCCAGCTATCTACACGATTCAACCCACTAGACAATTATCCGAACCTCCCTTGTGAAGGCAACGACAGATGGAGGCTACGGTGGCTCTGAAGGCCCATGATTATCTCACCAATCTTAGCAGCTCTGTGACACGACACCAAGCCACTAAACTGGATAGAAATAAAAGTATCAAAGTAGCAACTGCATATAATCAAGCAGCATTCAAGTGAACAAAATAAAGTGGGTTCGACCTTTTGAACTGATGAATAAAATGCTGACATTGGCACCATGTTGTTTGGCAAACTGCACAATATTAATCCATTCATCTGGTAACTAATAAGTACTTGAGCCATGTTAATCAGAAATGAATATTACTCTTAAGGAACAAGTAAAAGAAATGGACTATATTCATAAATAACTCATCTAATCTGTTCAATAACCTGTGAATTAGTCAATCTTGTTCCCATTTTTAAGGATGAGAAAAATCTGTGACTAAAGAAGTTGGTGACAGAGCCTGGATTTGAGCCATATCTCTCACTGTTGAAGTCTTTTTTTCACATTACTCCATGGTTTCTTGAAGGAGGGAGCATTGAACTGGTCCTCCAAAGCTATGTGGGGTCTGAACAAGTTGAGATAGAGGGAAGGTCACTTAATGTAGTGGGGAAAGTGGATATAGGGATGTAGCCATGGTGTGTGATTGATAAATGAGGAATCAGAAGGAAGAGGAAGTTTATGGTTAGAAATTATGAGCCCAATTTTTTTAAAGATTTTATTTATTTTAGAGAGAGAGAGAAAAAGAGAGAGTGTGTGAGCAGGGGGAGCAGCAGAGGGAGAGAGAATCTCTAGCAGCCTCCACACTGAGTGCAGAGCCCAATGTAGGACTCAATCTCACAACACTCAGATCATGACATGAGCCAAAAACAAGAGTCCGACGCTCAACTGACTGAGCCACCCAGAGGCCCTATATGAGCTCAATTTTAAAAATACTTTTGTGGAACATCTAGGATATGCAGGTAGAAGACACTGACAGTCATTCAGAAATGCAAAACTGGAAGCCTGCAGAGAAGCTTGGGACAGATATTTAGATCTGAGCAACCTTGCACCAAAAAAGGTGTGCCATAAATTTACAAAGACGAAGTCAATCATGAGAAGAGGAAAAAAGAAGAGAGCCAAGAGCCTTCAGAAAGTTCTACCTTGGGGGAAGAAGAAAAAGAATGAAATGTGAAATGGGAAGGAGTAGTCAGGGGAGCCCAGAAAGTCAAGCATCCCAGAACCAAAAGGAGGAGAGAATTTAAGAGAAAGAGGTGGAAACCATGACAAATTCTGCAAAAAGATCAAGGAGAATTTGGACCAAGAAAAGGTCACTGGGTAGGCAGCTGGGATGTTTTGGTGACCTTTAAATAAGAATGTATGTTTCAGAGACAGCAAGAATAGATTACTCCTTTTAAAACTCTGACACTAAAAAGGAGGAGAGGGAAATAGTAGGAGAAAGAGAGGGAAAACCTTTATAGAAAAAAGTTATATGCTGGACTGCATAATTTAAAACTTTATAAATTTCCTCTTTCATCTCTTTTTTCCAACCATCCCCCACTATTCTCCACTGATTTGTAAACTTAATCTGGCCAAGTGAACCAATCAAGATGGGAACACTAAGTTGAGTAGACTTGTCAACATAGTTCTGGGAAAAAAAAAAAAAGAACTGAGACACTGTTCTAGCAAAAACTGTCATTAAAAATAGCACCGCATGGTCTGGTGATTGACTAGAACTGCAGGGTTTAGGTTTAGGTTCAGCGTGGCTTTATTTTTTGTGTGTAGGAGATAGTTGCACATGTTTAGAGGGGAAGGCCCAGCATGAAGGGAGAGACTGAAGATGCTTTATGATTCTAGATAAATATGGAGAGAAAGAAGACCAAGTTGTACAAGTAAGGGCTGGCTTTCGAAAGAAAAAGGGACATTTTATCCCCCTGAAATTTGAAGAAAAAATATATATATAAAGAAAAAAAATCTGACATTGAGGGGAAATTGGAGGAGGACCATGGGAGACTAGGTAATTCACACCAATCTTGCCAGTGAGGACAAACATACAGGTTACAGAAAATATAAAAATCATCTGTCTGGAGGCATCAGATAGTTTACAAAAGAGTGAAAAATTAGCAAGCTGGGAACTGGGGAAAATGGAGCCCCAGAAGGTAAACCCAGAGCCTGAAGCTGCTCTTCCTCTGGACTGTTAGCCAACTCCAGACCAGGCAGCAGAGAGACTAAGAGGCTGAGTGGCAGGTGTGGCAGCATCAAATGGCTAACAAATCAAAAACTGGAATCCAGAACTTGCCAACTTGGATGTCGCACGAAAATCCTTATCTTTGGGATGGGATGCTGAAGGATTGTACAATAGGAGAAAATATTAACCAGAAAAATCCAGGCCTCTGTAGACAGTGTAGCTCACCTTCAAGTCATTTTCAATTCTTGAAATTGGATTAAATTAATTCCAAGGTCCTAGTGCTCCCAGACTCCCAAAAAAGTAAAGTAAATCCTCCTTAGAGGAAGATATCATCCTAAACCTCAAGTTATTTCCACAATTAGCTTTGCAAATGCATCTGCTATAAAAAGCAAAAAATAACTACTTAAGAAGAAAAGATAACAAGACTAAAACCCAGCAGAACAATGGACAACAGAAACAAGCTCTCAAAGGGTTCCCAGATATTGTTATTATCAGACACCAACTTTAAAAATAAGTGTGTTTATTATGTTCAAAGAGATAAAAGACAAAATTGAAAAATTCAGAAGAATTAGAAACCAGGAAAAAGAAATTAGCAGAAACTCTAGAACTAAAAAATATAATATCCAATTTAAGAAGTCACAGATAGCACACAAGAGAAAGCTGAAGTGAACTGCATGTTAGGGCAGAAGAATATATACAAAATGAAGCACAGAGGATTAAATGAGGAAAAGGCAAGAGGGTACGGGAGAAATAATACAAGGAAGAAACTAACTGGAATCCTAAAAAAGAGGACAGAGAATAGGAAAAAAGCAATGTTTGAAGAGGTAATGACTGAGGTTTTCCCAAAACTAATTAAATACATAAAGCTACAGATTTAAGAAGCCCTTAGAAAACTGAACCATGAGAAATATAAAGAAATCCATACCTACATGAATCAAAATAAGACTGCTAGAAACTAAAGCAAAGAGAAACATATTACAAGCAGCCAGAGAGAGTAAGAAACAGATTATTGTCAAAGGAACAACAACGAGACTTACAGCAGACTTCTCAATGGAAACAATGAAAACAGGAAGATAACAGAATATTTTTAACAGGCTAAAAGTAAATAACTGTCAACCTAGAACCTTATGCCCAACAAAAGTATCCAAGAGGATCCACTAAAGATAGTTAGAAACCAAAAGTAAGACTATTTGTCACCCACACTAAAGGAAATATTAAAGACAATTCTTTAGGTCCCAGGAAAATAGTCCCAGGTGGAAAGCCAGACATGTAAGAAGTAAATAAATGCATAGAAAATAGCAAGTATATAGGTAAATATAAATGGATAGTGGTTGTATAAAATAATTTTAAAATTGTGAGATTTAAAATATATGTCACTTAAAATTCATGGCAACAATAATACAGGGGCACCTGGGTGGCTTGTCAGCTAAGCAGCCTTGATAATCTTTATTTCAGCTCAAGTCATAATCTCAGGGTCCTGGGATCAGGCTGCATGTGGGGCTCCCTACTCTGTAAAGAGTTTGCTTCAAGATTCTCTCTCTCCCTCTGCCCCTCCCCCTCCTTTCTCTCTCTCTCTCTCTCTCTCAAATAAATAAATCTTTTTTAAAAACCATAACATAAAATAATTTGGGAGGGAGCAATGGAGTTAGAGTGTTCTAGAACCCATGACATGTCTGAGAAGAATATAAAACCACCAATTAATATTAAACCTTAATAACACAAGAGTTTATGCTGTAATCCTGGGGACAATCTCTAAAAGAATAGTATAAGAATACACAATGTCCAAAGTAATAGAGGAAGAAAATTTAATATTAAAAAATAATCAATCCTAAAGAAGCAATAAAATGAAAGATAAAGATAGAATATAGGTGGAACAGATAGAAAACACTTAATAGTATGGTAGATTTAAATCCAAATATATCAGAAATTACATTAAATTTAATGTAAATTAAATTGCATTAGTAAATATAAATAGACTAAAGGCATCAATTAAAAGACAAAAATTGTCAGACTAGATTAATTTTTTTAAGTTGTATAATATTTACAAGAGAAGCTTATAACACTTAAGGATACAGAATGGATAAGAGTAAAGCGATGGAATAATATATCCAATGTAAACATTAATCCAAAGAAAATAGGAGTACTATATTATTTATTAGACAAAATAGAATTTAAAGTGAAGTGTATTACTAGAGATAAAGAAGACATCTCAGTGATAAAAGTTTCAATTCTCCAGGAAGTTAGAGCATTCAAAAATAACATTTACCTAATACCTCAAAATACATAAAGCAAAAGCCAACAAATATACATACAGACAGATCCACAATAATAATGGGAGAATTTAACACATCTCTCTGAATATCTAACAGAACAAATAGACAGTAAGTCAGTAGGAATATAGAAGATTCAAACATCACAATCAGAAACTATAACCTAACGGACACAAATGGAATATTAAGCTCACAACTACTAACAGTATACCTTCTTTTCAAGAACACAAGTTTCAAAAGTCAGCTGTATGGTGAGCCATAAAGCAAGTCTTGACAAACATCAAATAACTGAAATTGTACAGAATATACTCTCTAACTACATTATGATTAAGCTTGAAATTATTAATAGAAACATGATTAGAAAACTCTCATGTATTTGAAAATTCAGGAATATTTCTAAATTCCCATGTGTAATTGAAGGAAATTTAAACCTATTTTAATTGAATGGTAATGAAAATACTGTATTTTGAAACTCATAGGATAAAATTAAAGCTATGTTTAGATGATTGTAATTTTACTTGGGGGTGCCGCAGTGGTGCAATCCATTAATCATCCGACTCCTGATTTCAGGTCAGGTCATGATCAAGCCCTGAGTCAGGTTCTGTGCTGATAGTGGAATCTGCTTAAGATTCTCTCTCTCCCTCTCCCTCTGCCTCTCCCCCAACTCATTAAAAAATAAATAAATATATACATCATTTTACTTGCATATATTAGACTATAAGAAAAGTTTAAAATCAATGAACTAAGACACCATCTCAAGAAATTAGAAAATTGAACCTAAAGGGGGGGAAAAAAGAAAAGAAAGATAAATGTAGAATTTTATAAACTAGAAAACAAACATACAATAGGAAATATCAACAAAACCAAAAGTTGGATTCTTTGGAAAGAGTAATAAATCAATTTTTAAAAACCCCTAAACTAAAAAAAAAAAAAAAAAAAAAACCCTAAACTTCAGCAAGACTGCAGAAGGGGGAAAAGAAAGAAAAGATAAACATAATCACTGTCAGGCATAATACGGAGACATCACAACAGAGCCCACCATCACTGAAAATCGTAAGAAGATATTATAAACAATGTTGTGCCATTACATTTGAAAATTTAGATAAACATTAGTTCCTAAAAAACACAATTTACCAAAATGGACACAAAAAAATATGAATCTTAGCTAGCCAAATAACTCTTCAACAAATTAAATCCATAATTTCAAAACCCTTTCCACAGGGAAAATCCCAGGCTTGGAGGTAATGGTCTCAGAAATGCATACAGTGTACAAGCACAAGAATGCTTATCACAACCATGTATGTACGAGCCCTAAACCGGAAACAACCCAAATGGCCATCAAGAGTAGAATAAAAAGACAAAATTGTGTCACATTCATAAAAGGTAACACTATCCAGTGATGAAAAAGTATAGACTCCATCTGTATACAACGGGGTGAATTTCACAGGTATCATGTGGCGTGAAAGAAGCCATGCATGAAAGAATACGTACTACAGGGTTATGTCTGCATGAAGCTGTAAAAACAGGCAAAACTAGCATTTAACACGTATTTTGCTGGCAAAACTATACAGAAAATCCAGGACATTTTACCATGGATGTCAGGATAGTGGTTACCTGTGGTGAGGAGGGAGAGAAGGGAAGGAATGGAGAGAGCTTCTAGAAGGCCGCACGGTCCTATCTGCGGACCTGGAAGTGACACCGGTGCAGACTTAGTGATAAATCACTGGGCTCTAGAGCGTTGCTGTGAACGCTTTTCTGTAGGTTTTATTTTACAGTTGAAGAAGTGAAAAAAGAGAGAAAGGAGGAAGGGGAGACAAGGAAGGAGGAAAGCAAGAAGAATATGGTGGTCCTGGGGTCTGTTACAGATAAGAGAGTGCAATGTCTTTAGCAATCCCCTTGCCGAACGCACTCCACTGAGCACGGACAGGAAACTCAGGTGCCCAGAAGAAGCTGGCAGGCCTGTCATGAATGACGTAGATCCCCCCCATTGATCACTGACATCTAAGACGCAGTCTCTGTGTCCAGGAAGACACTCTGTCCTGTTGGAGAGACGGTGGCCACGTGGAGAGTGTGCGCCACCTGTCAGAGGGCAGCTGCCACTCACTCCAGAGAGCGAAGATACGTTACAGACCCTCCCCCAACCTTTCGAGTTGAGCTAAAAATCTGGATTTCCCTTGATCTCCTGTTTCTTAAATGTCGATAACTAAACCAAATTATATTAAAGCTCACCCATTTTACGTTTCAGATGCAGCCTAGGAGTGTTGAGACCCCCGGGTGAACCCAGCATGGAACCAGTTCAACCCAGGGTCTGGCTTTCTCCAGCGACTCCCAGGTGCCACCAGTGAGCAGCCCCCTACTCTGAGATCCAGAGAGCCGGAAGGTTCTCTGGGACCGTGGGCCGGGGCAAAGCCTAGACGTAGGCCGGGGCAAAGCCTAGAGACAGGAAGCCCCCCAGAGAGCAAAGCCGAGTTAGGAGGAGTGAGGAAGTCAGGAGGAGTTTCTGGACTCAAGAGCTTCAAAAATAAATCTTTCCCTTTTCTCTTTCTACTTTAGCTGTTCTCAGCTTCCTGCTTTTTTTTTTTTTTCTTTTTTTTCTTTTTCTTTTTAAATTCTAACAGTTCTACAGACAACCGGGAGTGTGAAGGCAATGAAGCAAGGGCGGGTCTTCACGGAGCTGCTCTGCTTATTAAAGGCTCTGCTTCCAGCCCATCGGTCTGAAAGGCAGTCACGCACACACCTTCCAAACCATGCCGTCATGGATTCACGCCGCAAGCCAAGGCCACAGGCACTGGGCCCGGGGCTGCATCTGCCTTGGCCCCTCACGGCCCCCTTCCAGGAAGTGCTGGAACAGCGGAAGCAGCGAGCTGCACGCCTAAGAAGTGGTCAGCAGTTGGGAACAGCTGGAGGGAGGAGGGCCAGTGAGCAAATATCAGAATTTGGGAAATAAAGCTTTGGCTGAACAAAGTTCACAGTTGTTTTCCAAGAAAGCAGAGCCTGGTTGAGCCACCCCAGAGAACAGGGCAAGGAGCAATAAATACACTGAACATTGGCTCTTAGCCTCCCCAAGCCTGGGATGCTTGGCCACCCGACGGCGACCAGGGCTAGCGTGCTTCCCCTCGGGGCAGAGGGCAGGCGGCAGCTCAGGGTAAAAGGGGAAAGATGGATAGGCGGTCCGAGCAAGCCCAGACTGCAGACATGCGGGGCGGCAGGAAAGCGAAAACAACAAAAAGCCTTTTTATCCTTGCCATGTCCTGTGCAAATTGAAATTAACTGTGGCACCTTGAATCTTTGGGGTCTTGCCTCCCGCAGGTGCCTACCTTCTCAGGTAGCGAGCTCTCCATTCCTAGCAGAGCTGGAGCAGAAGCTTGGCTATTCTCTCTCCAGAGAGAGGAGCAGAGGCAGGTCTAGATAATTTCTGATCCTCAGAACCGTAAATTAGCAAAACTGGATAATCCTGATAAATGATAGCCTTTCTGAGGACACACGTGTCCCTCTTTCGAAGGCACTAAGACACATCAGACTGTCCACAAATAGGTATGATTATCTGCAAATTAGCTGACTGACATTCTCAGGTATGAAGCAGTGCTTATTTTAAGAAATGGAGTTAATTTAGATAATAGTTTTACTGAAAAGCAATGAGTTAAAAAACAAGGGGAAATAAGACAGCTTTTTTTTTCACCTCATACATTTTCAAATTGTTTCTGCTAGACCATCTATGAAGAAAGGTTCTTTGTGAATGAATTAAATGTTCTTGGGAGTCATTATTACTTTCAGCTCAATAGGAGTATTACTATTTGTCTAATAGCCTATTAATTCCTATGCTTTACATGTTTGTACGCCTACAACACCCAGCGACGTCACAGGCGCTCAACAGATGTTTGTTGAATGAATCATTTGCAACGACAAAGCACGTGAACTGCCCACTTCTGCAGGTCGGCGACAGTCACAGCATTTTGAACCCTTACCGCGTGCTAGTCACTAGGCCAGATAAAGGAATACGCATCGTAACGGTCCCTAAGATGTGGTCGCTGTGATTGTTCCCATTTCAGAGATGACTCAGCGGAGGCTGATGAGTCGGGGAACTTGAGGATTTGAGGGCAGGCCTGTCCCCGGCCTGAGCCGCAGCTCTTGGCCATCGTACTGAATGGGTTCTGGATCCTCAGCTCTATGCATGCATTTTTCAGCAGAGCGCATGGTGGGTTCCGCGGATGGAAACTGCCGGGCCACTCCGCCCCAGAGTCCGCGGTCCGCACCCCAGAGAGGGCCAGCTCCCCCTCGGTGCCTACACAACCTGCCTCCCCAGCTGCTTCGGCTCCGGACACGCAGCCTCCCCTCCCCCCGGCCCTTTGTTCTTCCCACAGCTGCTCAGTAAATTCCTTGATTTGAAATTATGATCACAGGTTGGAGTGCTACTTAAAATAATTTTGCCAAATGTTCCATCTCTCTGCGTTGATGAACATAATGGATGAAAATTTAAAGAGAAAAAAATTTATGAATTCACTTTGTTGAAGACCAAAAAAAAAAAAATCACAGGCTGCCTCCACAGCCTGCCTTTGGACACCTGAAGGATTCTCTCCCATGCTGGACCTTTGCAAGCTCTCGCCTGGTGGGGAGAGCCGGCTGCTGTCAGGTCCATAGCCCGCCACAGATGGAGGGGGCAAAGGTCAGGGTGGGTGTTGGGTTTGTTTAAGCACGAGTCCGAGGAGGACTGGAAGGAGTCCCTCGGTGTCCGATTTCCAATTTCCTGTGCGAGTCACTGATGGGCACCCCTCCTCTGCCCCACACAGCAGAACAAAGACCAGCCCGAAGACACGCAAACACCCTGGACAGGCCAGGTCCTCCCACTCTAAGCTAGATTGCTCTCTCAAGCTCTGAGAGACACAGGGCCCAGAGGCAGATCCCCTTCGTGAGGCACCAAGATCCCACAAGGCCGCGCGCTTGGGCCCCCTGCTTCCCCTCCTCGGTGGGACGCTGGCCCCGGCTGCCCGGGCTGCCCCATTGCTCAGGGGAGCCCTCCAGGTGCCCGCAGCTCAAGGAAACCCGGAAGGCCAGAGACAGGCCATGATGAGTCCCGCCAAGGGACCTTGCATGGCTCTGGATTCTACCACCCCAGATGGACTCTGGCTTAAGACATTTCCCTCATTTCCTGAGCCTTCCTCGGTCCTAAAGAAGTAGGTGGGAAGGGATGAGCAAATCCAGAGCACAGACAGGACAGGGAGAGTCTCAGATTTTCTGGAGTCAAACAGCGCTCACAACAAGGAGGCTCTTCCACCAACAGGGCAGCATGGCCAGGCCTGTCTCTGAGCGAGGATTCCAGAAAACCAATAAAGATCGTGTTCCTCCAGGGCCACCCCCAAAGCAACCTGCTCCCTGAAAACCCGCCCCACCACTCCGTAGGAGTCTGGCCAGACACGGAAACAGCCCCTGCTCCCTGAGAGTCTGTGCATTAGGCATTGTGACCTTCAGGAACCATAAGGTGATGCCTTCAGTTATGCTGAATCACGATAAGCCGGGTTCGTGAGCATACGGGGAGCTCCATGGGTTCCCCCCGAAATGATTGCACACAGTGCCGAGCCCTGTAAAGGGACGGTCACTTCTGCAGGGGCCTTCTCAACCTTCGAGGCAGGAAGGACATGGGGGTAGCAGATTCGGGCCAGTTCCCAGAGCTGGTGCTTCCCAGCCGGATGAGACTGGGGAGGGTCCTGCCCCTTGTTGAGCTTCAGCTCCCTAATCTGTTCAACAAGCAGGACTCCGTGTGCCTCCCCAGGCAGCCACTGGGAACCAGGACTGTTCAGAGCACCAGGAACGGCGGGATGGCAGGGCCAAAGGCGCACCCACCTCCAGGTCAGGGCAGAGGGGGAGGGAGTCCTGACATACAGGAAGACCCTCTAATTCGGGGCGCCACGGTCTCCCCTCCACCCCGCTCACGCAGTCCCCACCTGAGCGGGACACAGAAGGAGTGGCCACCCGAAGGAAAGTGGGTTTGATCACTGATACAGTTTAGAATACTGGTGCGTGGCAATTAGAAATTTAAGAAGTGAACTCTCTAGAGACAAGGCACTCCTCGTGGCCACTCCCAAGGCTGATCCTCCCCATACCCTCATCTCCTGGGTGACCCACCCCTGCACCCCTCATCTCCTGGGTAACCCCCCTTTTGCTCCTGATGTTATCACAGAAGGTGATCTGCACCCTTGCTCATGTCTCTACAAGGGGAGCAGTCAGGAGAGAGGCTTGTGAGAACTCAAAAAAAAGGTGTCGTCCTTCTCCCTAGAAGTTACACTTGGGCCCTTTGGGTAAGCAAAGAAATAACGTTGTCTCCAGAGACCATGTGTGAGTGGGGCCCTAGGTGCCTCCTTGTTCTGCTTGGGTATTTTTTCCTTGTTTGCAGATCACGGCGTTTATAATCTGGCAGTGCTGACCACCTGGAGGAAGCCTTCATCCCTGACCCCTCCCAGGACCCAAGTCCCTAACCCCCCATGAGGTAGGACACTCTTTCACTCAAGTCCTTCAAGGGCCACTCCACCCACTCCTACAGCAACGAGCAGGAGAGGCACAGAGGATGAAATCCCATTTTGTGCCTCGGACAGGTGACTTCCTAGAGAAACTTCTGCAAAGCAAAAAGAGAAATTTTTTTCCCACACAGTCAGAATGGCTTCAGTCATACATAATCCCAGCAGCTTGTATCCGCAGTAGATGCTCCATATCTCCTTATTGAATCCTTGTAATCACCTTCTGAGGGAAATCACTTTTTATTCCCATTTTACAGATAAGGAAATTGAGGCCAAAGAAGTACAGGGTTTGCCCAGGTGGCACAGGGAGTGAGAGCACCAAGACATTAACCTGCGAAGGTCAGCCTTTATTTGGTCACACATCTCCAGGGGTTCAGCGGGGCCAAGCGCTACCCTGTTTATAATGCCTTTCAGCTGAAAATGTCAAAAACCCCTCATCAAGAGAGAATGACCTCCCTCTTGAAAACCTGGAAACCGAGCCTTCTAAAGCAAATGAATTTCCAAACCTGGGGTTAATGATAAAGCTGGAAGAATGCAAAGTCTCACCGTTTCCTCTCCTCTTTTATCAACATGTGACTTGGATTTTCTAGAACTAGATCCTTAGTGGTAACTTATTAAAGGGTAAATCAAAGTTTGCTTTAAGAGAAAAGTAAATACACCCAACTTTCCATACGATGCTGGACCCTAGGTCCACTTCCTGCTTCTGCTGTTGACTCAGGCTGTAATCACAGATAAGTAGCTGCATACTCAGGGCCCAGAGCAGGAATCCTGGCATCCGCGTGCCCCCCACGGGACTGGGGTCTGGAAACGCTGTCTCCAGCAGGGTGTGCGGGCTTCGGCGAGGAAACCTGGACAAGAGGTGAAGACTCAGGCTGCACGGCTCCACGGGCCGGGAGCAGCTGCTTGTCCTTGCGTCTCTCGTGGCAAGGAAAGGGGTCGCTGATTTGTCCCATTGCCAATAAACCCTGCTGCCCTTTGGCTCTGAACGCACCGTGATGATTGGGAGGGAGGTGGGAAGGGCTGCACTCTTGGACCCAGGGGGCAGGGAGGATAGGAATAAAGTTGACAAGAGTAAACTTTAATCACACAGGGAACATTTTCAAGGAACAAATAAAAATAGCCAGAAGTGGGTCAGCACGGCCACTGAGGTTAGTGGCCGGAAATTGGGGCAGCGTCCCGGGTAGAGGAATAAAAGTTTATTTTGTGAATACAAACTCATACTCTCTTTCTGATCCGATTGCCTGTTTTCCCCTTTTGGCTTCTCCTCTCCATCTTTTGGACACACGAAAAGCACACACACGTGCACAGAGCGAAAGGGAACCGTGTGGTGCCGAGTCCTGCTCCGTCTTCTCGATCCCAAACTCCCTCCTTTCTCCTGAGGCTGAAGTAGAACGGTACTTTCAGAGCTCCCACTGGAGTGGCAGGCGGGACGGAGATGGAGTACACACTTCCCCGGTCTTCAAGGTTTCTGTGATGTCGGCACATGTGGGTTAAAGGGGAAAAGGTAACAAAGCAGAAGAGACGTCCTAAGTGCTGGTCCTGTTCCTGAGCAGGCCTACCCCAGCCAGCCTCCTCCTTGTCACAGCCCCCTGTGGGTGTGTGCCATCCCACATGCCACACGCACAGTAGGCGCGCCTGTGTGCCCTTAGACACACACAGATGATACACGTGCACAACCACAGGCACACGCATGCCCGGTGCTCATGCACACACACGGTCCTAACACATACACACACGGTACTCATGCACACACACCATAGATATGCATAACACAGAAAGTGGCTCTTGTCCCTTCGGTAACCTTAACCTTCGGGCAGTGATTAGCTCCCGCACTTGGCAGGATCACATTTCCTTGTGGCCTCAGTGGCATGGCTGGGCCAGACTTACTGGGCTTACCAAAAAGAGAAAGGGCAGTAAAGTCTGAAAAGCAAACATCCTGGGAAGATCATCAGGGCCAAGACAAGGGAATCAGGAGGGTGGGCTCGTTTGGTGAGACTCAGCAGGTGACACTGGTCATTTACTGGAACACTAAAACATACACATCTTCCTCACGTTATTTTCTTTGAATTCACTGAAAAATAAAAGGAACTTGTGGGCTGGGCCAAATAGCATAGATAACACGTGTGTGTGTGTGTGTGTGTGTGTGTACGCAAATGTACATAGACACATGCATACATATAGACGTGCATACACACTTAAGGCATGTAACAAAGAATACAGCCATAAGGATTCTAGAAGGAACTTGGGTGTGGATGTAGCTTCAACCCATTTGCTCTCTGTCTCCCCTGGACGGAGAGCAGGCATAGCAACACGTCAAGCCCACCAGGCTATCCCCACACCGAATCTTCTCCAGAGCAGACAGGAGGACTCCTTTCTGCAGTTCAGTCTGCAGAATGTTTGCAAGGCCTAGGACAGCCCACGCATCTCGCTGGTGGAACTCTCTGCGCTGTGGTCAGTTAGCTGTGTACCAGAATGGCATCTGTTTTCACATTTCAGAACACGACCACATATACTGGGAGCTGTTGCCCAACTGAGCCTCCCAGCTGGCCGGGAGAGGGCTCGGTTTCCGGAAGGATGCGGCATTCACCTGGAGGTCCTCACCCAGGAGGCTGAGGACACGGAGAAGTTCCAGAGTGTTTTTCAAAAATCATCCGGTTTTTAAAGATCTGCTTGTTAGGAATCCAGCCTCAAAGGCAGATTAATCAAACACAGACTCACTGAAAAATGTGCAAGAACGGATGACTTTTTTTTTTTAAGCATGGGGTTTTCAGGGTGGGATTTTTGAGGAGTGGGAGGGAGGCTACGCAGTCAAGATAAACTCCTTCAGAGCATGGGCAAAATTCCCTTTTCAATTACCAGTTTTTAAAAAAAAAAATGACAAAGTCACACAAGAGAGGAAATGAAAAGGGAAATTTTTAGACTTCTCATCCGTCCAGAAAGCCCCGGGCCTGTTTCAGAAGCCGGTCAGGGCAACTGTCGGGCCTGCGGTCACCGCGCTGCAATCCCAGGAGGCCTTGCGTCACCAGCCATTATATCAATAAGGAAGTAGGATCACCTAACCACAAGCCAGCTTCTTTTCTAAGCCCACATGTTGCTCTAGAGGGTTTTTAAACAAGAGACTTTCCTGTTTTTGAAACCTGTGAATCCACAGGTCTTACAGGTTACTCAAATTACCTTATCACTTGTAGCAACCACTGGCATGAATTTCAAAACTGCTTACTCCAGCCCTCCCCTCCCCTCACTACAGACATCCATTTACTCACCGAATCCTTATTTACAGGATCGTGTTTCCAACTGCTGACACAGAAGAAAAACATACTAGTTATACATTAAGCTTTACGGTTAAGGCCTCTGTGCCAGGCCCTGTCCAAACGGTATTTATTCACCGGCCAGAAGGCAGGAGAACCACCCCGGAGAAAACCCAACAGACGGGACTTTGCAGCCAGATCAGCGTTCCTTAATACAGCCGTGCTATTTTTCATGCAAACACGGACAGGCGCGTGCAAATGTAGTGTACGAGATCATCACGACTCATGGGGAAGTAATTATATTTATCGTAGGATGTGCAGCAAGTCTATTGGAAAATCTGTAACACAAGCAGAAGGCATCCCAAACCACCTAATGAGGTTCCTGGAAAATAAATGTACAAAGGCGTGGGTAGAGGACTCCATGGGACCGTCCAATTTAAAACTCTATGGTGTGCAAGTCAGCCTTGTTTTTCTCTTGAGCAAAAAAAAAAGGTTCAGATTAAAGAGTGCAGCAGAGAACCGATGAACTAAAGCCACAAACAAACCTCTCTCTTTCCTGCTCCACACAGCAGCTCGAGAGAGATGTGCTAAACCCCAAAACTGCATTTGATAGCCATCTCCTGGTTTAACTCCGACCCTGGCCAGGGGCCACTTGGCGTTGCTCAAGGAATGGCTGCAGAATTCGTCCTGAGATCCCTTGCTAGAAGCATCCACCCTCCCTGGGTAGACCTGAAGTTAGCAGATGGTGGTGCAGGTTCTGTTTTCAGGAACGGCCCAGTCCAAGCGAGCATGAACGACCGGTGAACTTTACCCTACAGCCAGTGACCTCTAAGCTGACTCACAGAATCCACATGGCAGTCGTGAATCTAGCAGACACTTATCTAACCTCACACTTCTCGGTCTTTGGGGGTTAGAATCAACACTTAGCTCATCAAAAAAACATGCATCTCCCCAAAAAGAACCTGCCCTCTGTTTGTGCACACTGGTTTGGTGTTTATCTTATTTTGTTTTCTGCTGGCACTGAAATGTTGAGATAGTCACTAGAAGGCCGTGACGCTGTGACTTTTACGCTTCAGGGAAGGTTCTTACAAAATATGAAAGATTCTCTCTTATGACATGGTAAGTGTGAATGGGGTGACACCCAAAATTGTCAGAAGTAACTCTCTCAAAGAAGGTGACTGGCCTGTGACATAGCACAGTGCACTCGTGGGGGGAAAATACAATATAATACAAGAATTCCAAAGAATTCAGACTTCCCACACAGGCTGGATAGATATTTTTCATTTTAATACTCTCTGGCAAATAATCTACTGTGTTTGTATGGAAAGAATCCTATTCTTCAAAAATGTTTAAAAATGAAAATAATGTTTCCTTTCCTCCTTTGGAAGGGTCATTACTACAAAACGAGTAATTTTTTTTAGAGGCGGGGAAGAGCAGAGGCAGAGGGAGAGAGAGAATCTTAAGCAGGTTCCATGCCCAGAGTGGAGCCCGACACAGAGCTCGATCTCATGACCCCGAGATCATGACCCGAGCCAAAACCAAGAGTCGGGCACTTAGACTGAGACCCCCAGATGCCCCCAAAACTAATATAAATTTTGAAGAGTTTTCTGATCCCTTTGGACTGTGGATATTTACAACACTTAGGCCCAAGCCCTCTCGCCTGACATCGGCTGAGCCTGCTGGACAGTTGCCCAACCACCCTCTGGGGCTGGCTGTGCAGACCACAGCTCGGTGCACCCTCTCCAGGGGAGAAGCATTGCCCAATGAAGCAACGTTGCCTCTCCCCTTTTGCACCATCGCTGACACCCCAGCCCCAGCCCTGTGCTGCCAGGCCTGCTTACAGAACTGCATGTCCCCTGCGATCCTGTGCCTTCCAGCTCGATGCCAACAAGGGCAATAGGTAATAGGTACTTTTGACAAAGGACCGTGCAGCAAGCCTTCTCATTACTTACAGAAGTTTTCTCTTTGGGGCCATTACCAACCCCATCGACCCAGCCCAACAAAGAGCAGATATGAGACGATGAGCAGATATGAATGGGGGTAGATACGAGATGACACCTTGTATTTATGTCTATCAAAAGATCTTCCTCTTACCAAGTGCCCACTTGATTTCTTTATTTTTAAATAACAAAATACCCTGCAAGGAATTCCATCAGTGCTAGTCTGGGATAATCACAGAGTTTGCCCGGAAGAAGGATTTGGTTTTGGTTTTTATTAAAAATAAAAAATATTTCAAGGTTTTTCTAGTTATTCCTGCAAGTATTAGATACTGTCAGCAAGTCTTTAAAGCTTATTGGGGGAAAAAAGAAGTTTTATCGTGAAAGTTTTCAAACATATCCAAAGAGCATATAGTAAAATGAAGTTCCATATGCCCTTCTCCTTGATTAATAACAACCTAGATTGTTCCAAATTTGATCCACTTCTTCCTTTTTTTGTCTTTTGCCTTTTCTCTTGCTGCACTCTCTCTTTTTTTAAGATTTCATTTGTAAGTAAGTAATCTCTACACCCAATGTGGGGTTCAAACCTACAACCCCCAGATCAAGGGTCACACGTCCACCTACTGAACCAGCCAGGTGCCCCGCTTCGCTGAACCATCTTAGAGAAAATCCCAGACGTGTCATTTCTCCCCTTCATACGCTAATATGCACCATTAAAATGCATGGACATTTCCTTATGTAACCCCAACCTCATTAAAATCACATTTAAAAGCAGTACTAGAAGAAGTTAGCTTTACGGAGATCGCAAATAAGGCATGGATACCGAGCTTAAGCTAACACTTCCAGTGACCACAACACAGATGCAGAAAGTACTAAATCCCAAAGATACTCCAGCAGCACCAGGATGGTGTGTTCTGGAAGACCGAATGAGATCTCTCAGAAAGGGGCTCCAGTGACAACAAAGACAGGTGTTGATAAAGAGTCTGAATAATAAGCAAAAAAAAAAAAAAAGAAAAGAAAAGAAAAAAGGAGGCAATATTTCTAAATAAGTATACATGTATAATTTTATATATGCAGGTAATTAACTCAATAAATGTTATAACTAGATATCTGACAACTTCACTTGCATCATTAAAAGCGTATACATTTGGGGCACCTGGGTGGCTCAGTCAGTCAAGCATCTGCCTTCGGCTCAGATCATGCTCCCAGGGTCCTGGGATGGAGCCTCAGGTTGGGATACCTGCTCGGCGGGAAGCTGCTTCTCCATCTCCCTCTGCCTGCCTCTCTGCCTACTTGTGTTCTATTTCTCTGTCAAATAAATAAATAAATAAGTTTGTTTTTTTTTTTTTAAGCGTATCTGTTCAAGCTGACACAGACACACACAAGACTTTTGGAAGCTGCTCATTGGGAAATGGGGTATAGACTCGTATTTGGAGTTGCAAATACAGGATCTGCAGCCCATTGCCTACCCTTCTTGTCAAGAGGATTTCTTGAGCGTCTTCTAGATTCCAAGCACTCTGCCAAGCCCTGAGTACATGTGCCCCTCCTGTGGACACCAGCCCTCCGAGAGAAGACCTACTGCCCCCTCAGTTTTACAGGGGAAGATCTGAGGCTTCAGGAAAGTGAGTTTTTCTCCCGAAGAGATAAGGATGGAACACACGTCCCACTTATTCTGCTCTACACTGCTGACTCTGCAAGTTCACGTCTCTCTCCCTTCCCCGGGGAGTCACTGCAGATCCACCCTGAAGCCAGTGGCAACATCAAGGTTCCTATGACACACTCAAATGAAGAAGAACCAGGAAGCAGGGAGGAGGGCTGAGTGCAGGCGTGATTCACAGCAGAGCTTGCCTTCCTTTTGTGATCACTGAATCGTTTCTGGCTGTAACAGTCTGGTGTTAAACAGTAGATGACACAACCCAGTGGTGTACAACCCCCGAAGACAAAATGAGCCAAAACGTTTGCAGACGGGGTGGGCTGCCTGGGCCCCTGGCCTGACCTGAGCTTCCATTGTGCTCTCCTGACTCACGTCCCTTGATGTGACATCTTCCCATTCAGAGCTCTGAACCCCCTGGGTCAGTTCTTGTCTGTCACCTCTTCTGGTACGAACTTCCAGGTAAGATGAGGAAAAGAAAGGCCACCCAGGCCCCTGCTCAGGCCGGCAGTGGGGCACACGCAGGTGGGTGCGGGCCCTCAAAGCCAAAGACTCCGAGATCCTTGTGTAGCGTCACCCGGAGCTGTGGGGCGATCCCCGGCCACGCATCCCACCTTCCTCGCTGCAGTTTCCCCTTAAAGGGCACTATTCGAGGAACAGGCCTGAAAGAGCCAAATCATATTACCCAGTTAGGGCGGAAAACTCCCCAAGAGCGCTCTGGAGGCCGGGCCTGCAACCGGCACACGCGGTCTCACGAAAAGCGCTCCGGTGCGCCTGCGCTCGCTGGCAGTAAAACCCGCCTGAGCGGAGCCGCCTGGCTGGAAACGAACTGCAAATTGATAAACGTTCAGTTGCTAATGCCGTGTTTATTGTTTTTTACTAGGATAAAAATTAACTGTGCGGCCTGGGCCAGAAAACAGCCTGAGCTCTCCCATCTGGGGGGCGGGACCGTGGTCCCTCCGGCCCCGGGTGCGCACAGGTTCCCGCCGATCCCGTCTGCACACAGGCCCAGGTCCGGACCGCACAGCCGGGGGGGGGCTTCTGGGCAGCACAACCGGACCGGCCACCGCGCCGAAAGGGGGACTGTCCTGAGGGCGCTTCGGCAGCAGGGCCGCCCGTATCACGCCCGGGGTCCTGCACCTCCCAGGGAAGAGTTGCCACACCTGGGCCAGAAGGTGGACTAGGGCTGGAAGGGCCGGCACCGCCCGCGGTGGGCAGGGCAGGGGGCGCGCGGGCTGGGGGCGGGGCTGGGCGCGCGCAGGGGCGGGGTGCAGGGCAGGAGCCAGAGCAGACCCCGCGGACCGGCCAGGCCCCGTGACGGAGCAGCCCCAGCCCCAGCTGCGAGGCCACGCCGTCCCCGGGGCCCTTCTCCGCGGGCTGCGCGCAGCTGGATCCGTTTACTGCAGCCCCAGCGCCTTGCACAAGCACCGGCTGAGTTATTGCTCTTGGAAATCCCCTCTGTTTCGGGGAATCAGGTAGCTTTCAAACTCCCGGTAATTAATGGTCCTTTTGGTCCAGAGAGAATAGCAAAAAAAAAAGCCAAAACAAAATAACAGACTGCAGGCTACAGGTTTCAAAACAGGCTGTTCGGTTTGGAGTAAATTAGAGGGAGTGGGTGGCTGAGGTCCCGAGTAATGTTATCCTGTGCCATGTGGTCTTCTTTGACGTCAGCAAGATGTTTCTCCCCCCCTTTACCCTTCTCTCCCTCCTCTCTCCTTTCCTTGTCCACACCCTCCTCCCCTTCCTCCCGCCTTCCCTCTTCGTGTCAGGGAGACAGATGACACAGGGGCGCTCTGGAAAATTGCTCGTGCTTGTGCGAGATAGCTCACAGGCTCTGATAAATCCCACATTTTCAAAAAACATGAAGGCTGTGGGGGAGGGGGCAATTCAGCCACCGTCTACATGAGCAACCAAAAATACATGTGACTCAGTGAGGAAGAGAGGAAAAGCCTGCTGGAAAGCAAACAGCAACCACCGCTGGCTCCACATTCCACAGCCCTTCCTTGTGCTGGATTAGCGGTCCTGTCTGAGGGAGCATTCTTCCTGTGGTAAAGAACGCATTTTTGTCTCCAGCCGGCCTGAAATAGAAGCCCGGAGAGCATGCGTCCTCCTTGCCTGCTACTAGATGCAGGGAACCCGGCTGGGCTGCTGTGCACCTTCTCCTGGCTCCCCCCAGATCTCTGCCACCCAAGCCGTTTTTCGGCCATTGTCTCATTAAAGACAGCCAACAGCTGCCCTTGGGTCAACACAGAACTATCTAGAACAAGGGCTCCGAGGCTAAGTAAGCATCTGTAGCCTGACCCTCCAATACCTTTGTTTCCTCTTTAAATGGCTTTTGTCCACCCCATTGTTTCAACAAAGGTGGCGTGGCCGGGCCACGGCAGGGCCTTGTGGGCGGCCACATAGTGAGAGCTGGGGGGAGTGGGGAGATCTCCCCAGGTCAGGATGACTTGGTTTCCAGAATGACCCGACTCTGTCATTTTGCCCAGGCATCTCTTTGGAAGGAGAAATCTGTCCCAGACCTCACATGACGGAAAGTGGTTCCAAGTAGTGCAGGGTAGGGAGCAGGCCCTGGGGCACATGTGGGCCTGATTTTCTCTCTCGGGAACATGGTGGTTCCTCCCTCCTCTGTTCTCTGATCTGGACAGCAAGGGCCTCAGAAGACCTTAGAACAGTTCACGTTTTCTAAACCAGGGCCTCTAAATGCTCCCTGCAGGCGTGAAGTTCCTATGAAAAACACACTGGGAATGAAAAATGCGCATACGAGAAAGCAAGTGAGATCACACAAATCTATTCCGTGATTAGACCGGATCCCGGAAAAAAGGCATGGCATTACTATAAGGGGGGGCTCCTAAGCAGATAACAGCACTTTAGCAAGAGCCCAGGCTAAACCTTTAGCATGAGTGCTGGAAGGACAGAGGAATTAGCAAGCCAACCAACAGGAGGAATTAACCTTTTTAGAACAAAGAGAAAAGGAGCCCGAACCTTCTGGGAGGGGAGGAGGATGGGGTTAGAACTGTTTGGTTTGAGGAAGAACAGACCAGTGCAGCGTAAACACAAGGCCGGAATCTGACGTGATGATGAGTGAAATCAGCGACGTGAAGGGACATATGTTACACGCACTCCGTGTGCCAGACCCCGCACATCTCGTACAGAACACACTCCTGTTTAGTTCTCGTGGTGCCCTCAGGAGAGAGGGGGTGCGCTCTTTGGGGCAACAAGAAAGAGAATCCTGGACCTGGAGAACTTAGGACACCTTCAAACAGTTGTATCCAACCGAGAGCAACCCACGCACAGCCTCAGAGCTGGCCTGAGTTGGTCCTTTTACAGTCCCGCCGGCTCAGCCTTGCCTCCACTGGTCACGGCAGAGAGGGGACACTTGGCTGTCCTTCAGAGGTAGCAGGCACAGACCCCAAGGAAAGAATGAGGGCTCGTCTGTGGGCAGCCAAAGCTGGCCTACCTGCCTCTGCTCTACGGCTCCTTCCTCCCCTCAGAACCACCGGACACATCAAGGAAGCCCTGTGAGCCTCACATGTGCTCCTTCTGGAAACACCGCTGGCCCTAGCCTCACTGAGGAACCTCTGGGCTCTCAGGGAAGCACAGTCCAACCTCCTGGGACATTCAGGGACTCAGGTTGGTGACAGGGTTGCGAAGGGGCCTTTCCTTGGTGGGCCTCTGAGGGAGGAGCAGGGAGCATAGGCTTCACCCAGCCGAGGCATTTGTGTCTGGAAGCTCCGGTTTGTTAAGCGTAAGCTTGCTCTCCTGTCGAAGTCGCCGCAAAGATCTTTCTTTCCTCCTCACACCACCTCTCCAGGAAACACCCCTCACTCATTTCTGGCCACTTCAGCAGAATTCTCTCTCCTTCCTGGTCTGCACATCACTCTGCTGAATTCCTCTCCCTTCTTTCAAACGTATAGCCCTGATGTCACAGATGTCCCTTTAATGACACATCCTGTGAGGGCATAATGGCAAATCCTATGCCTCACTTAAAACATTGCCCTGAGACGCCTGGGTGGCTTAGTAGGTTAAAGCCTCTGCCTTCGGCTCAGGTCATGGTCCCAGGGTCCTGGGATCAAGCCCCACGTCAGGCTCTCTGCTCAGCAGGGAGCCTGCTTCCTCCTCTCTCTCTCTGCCTGCCTCTCTGCCTACTTGTGATCTCTGTCTGTCAGATAAATAAATAAAATCTTTAAAAAAAAAAAAAATTGCCCTGAGAGCGGTGGGTGGGAGCTACTGGGAGGGCACTTGGAGGAGGAGCTCCTGCTTCTACAGTCTGTTTCCTTCCTTTTTTTTTTTTTTAAGATTTTATTTGTTTATTTGTCAGAGAAGAGAGCAAAAGCACAGGGAGCAGTACGCGGGGAGGCAGAGGGAGAAGCAGGCTCCCCCCTGAGCAGGGAGCCCAATGTAGGACTCAATCCCGGGGCCCTGGGATCATGACCTGAGCAGCCACCTAACCGACTGAGGCATCCGGGCACCCACCTAACCGACTGAGCCATCCGGGCACCCCGTGAACAGTCTGTTTCCTTCTGGTCACCAGGACAGAGTGGAATGGCTCCTATCTGGACTTCTTTCCCGCCCCTCAGGCCCCCTTGACCTCCCTCCCCCGCCCCCACGCCTCCCAGCAATCTGGACTCCGGTCACCCACCCATCGACATTCCCCTGAGCATGTGGATTCTCAGCAGGTTCCAGAACACTGCTCTGCCGCTCAGCAGGTGTGTCCACCTGAACCAAAGGACAGAACATGAAGCTCCTGCCAGGTGGTGAAGCAAGGGCTTTGTGAAGCTGTTTGGCCAAAGACACCCAGACCAGTCGGTGCTCGTGTGATAGGGCAAAGATGAAGCAGAAGACCCGGTGTCCTCCTGATGTAGCAAGCCGCCAGCCTCCACCGAACACCTGCCCAGTCGGGACCTCTGGTGTCCCAAAAAGGTGGCACATGTGGTGGCCAATGTCCGCTGTCCACAGCACGTCGTGCCTGGTTTGCAACCTGGCCAGCTGGACCCCCGAGCCTTGGGTTCCTCCTCTGTAAAATGGAGACACCACCACTTCCAGGAGGGGAGACACAAGGCATAGAAGACCCTTCCCTATCGTAGATTCTTCCCAGTTGAGTTCCTAACACCCTACAGTGGTTGGCAGCCGCAGTTTTCCCGGTGGCTTGATGCTAAAGACCATAACAGCTACACATGACAGGACAGGATTTATGAGCCTTGTGTGTTAAATATATTATCTTGACTCCCATCACGAGCCCAGAAAGGTGGGTGTTATCCCCTCATTTTACAAGGAAGGAGTCTGGGACTCAGAGCAGTTCAGTAACTCACCCGAAGTCACACAGCCGGTTAGTGGCCAAGAGATAGCAGCCGTCAACACGGTGCGTCCTCAGTGCCTGCTGCCCGACGCGCGCTTGCTTCCTTCGGTGTTGCCCGACAACACAGTGGATGGTAAGTGACTGTGCAGGGGCTACCGCTATGTGTGCGTGTGTACTTGTGTGCACACATACCTACCTTCAGCCAAGGGTGGCACTTTTAGCTGACATGCTAAAAACCTGTCATGTCATTTTGCCCAGGCATCTCTTTGGAAGGAGAAATCTGTCCCAGACCTCACATGACGGAAAGTGATTCCAAGTA
This sequence comes from Neogale vison, assembly GCF_020171115.1. Lineage (NCBI taxonomy): Eukaryota > Metazoa > Chordata > Mammalia > Carnivora > Mustelidae > Neogale > Neogale vison. The sequence goes on along the minus strand of NC_058092.1, from coordinate 152,015,631 downwards.
GTGCAGGGTAGCAGGCCCTGGGGTACATATGGGCCTGATTTTCATTCTCGGGCACATGGTGGTTCCTCCCTCCTCTGTTCTCTGATTTGGACAGCAAGGGCCTCAGAAGACCTTAGAACAAAGGTTCAGAGCCCACCTACGGAAAATTCATCCCTGATTCGGCAGGACAGACCTTCAGCCTGAACGCACCGCGAAAGTAAACAATGGCCATTCGAAAGGGCCGGGACACAAATGGGAAGTTCCTGCTCGGTGACAGAGCTTAAAAAGCCCAACAGCCAAACCCAAACCCGTCTGAAAGCCTCAGTAGACACTCAGGTGATGATGACTGTATCTTAAGTACCTGAGGAAGGGAGGGCAAGAGATAAAACCATCTTCTGTCTGAGCAGAGGTTCATCCCTGTCCCTCGTCTGAGAGCAGTGCCAACAGGCCCAAAAGTGTGACCTGAACAGAGAGTGACCACCCCCGTGGAGCCATGGGAGTCCACATGTAAACACAGTGGAAGGGTGCCTACATGGATAAGCAGGTCGTAAACACATCTGTTCCGAAGGTGCTCTTGGTCTCTCCAGACCCCTCCAGACCCTCTGTGGCGATGAGGATTCCTTTTGAACTTTTCCTTCTTAGCAAAGCTACTCTTGTTAAGAAGCCAATACCCCAGGGGCACCTGCGTGGCTCAGTGGGTTAAAGCCTCTGCCTTCGGCTCAGGTCATAATCCCAGGGTCCTGGGATCGAGCCCCGCATCGGGCTCTCTGCTCAGCAGGGAGCCTGCTTCCTCCCTCCCTCTCTGCCTGCCTCTCTGCCTACTTGTGATCTCTGTCCGTCAAATAAATAAATAAAATCTTTAAGAAAAAAAAAAAAAGAAGCCAATATCCTAAAAACCAAGGTGACCTTGGATGTCCTTCTCCGCTGGGGCGGACCAAACTTTCCTTGCTGAATCAGACCCCATAATGTATCACCTATGAGTCACACACCAGCAGATGAGCCACTATTAGGAAGAGAGATAATGGGGTGGTATTTATCAGCAGCTGTATCTTAGCAGATGACAGGCATTGCCTAATCACTGATCATACTCATATACATTACCTTCCAGATCACTGCGTGGTAGTTCCTGGGATGGTTTCTAACTGTCAATATTTACCAAACCAGGCACTTAACAACACAGACCAAGCAGGCTAGATGTCTCCAAGGATGAGTCATGCCAAATGAAGCCTTTTATCTAAGGGTCACTGCTCAGTCCTCATTGGCCAAAGCGCACGGACAGTCATCAGGTTATTGAAAAAGCACATGCATGGTTGCAGGCTCTGCTTGGTTCTCTGGAGGAACCAGCATTTATGAAATCGAAGGCTTGGAGGAGAGGGCAAGGCTTTGAAAGCATATACAGCTCCCTTTTTTTTATCGGCTGGGTAGTAAATAGAAGTCTGGGGCTGGGGGAAGTGACAAAGATATAGCCCCAAGAACCCAAGTCAGTTTCCACCTCCAAAGGGCTCATAATAACCTCCCTAAAGTCACATTGTGGCCTTGACCAGAGAAGGCACAGTGTCGCACCAAACACACCAAAAGGGGGGCACCTGCTAGACTTAGAGCCAGGCCAACCACTCACTGGCTTGGTCCTTTGAGTAAGCAAAGCAGACCCAGTCCAAGGTAGAAACTCTTGGTTCCATTCAAGCATTGGAATATGATCTCTGGGGCTTTTGAAAGCTTATGCATTCAGGAGTCACTGATTTCCAACGCAGCTAGCCTCCGGAGACGGGCACACCTCAGGTCTTACGAGGAGGGAAGAGGGAAGGCACGAGGGGCCAACCGAGGAAGGCAGTGCAAGAGGAAGTGGGGCAGGGAGTGGCCCCGCACATGGCAGCTTTGCAACACTCTTGCTGGGCTAGCCCTCCGACCATCCCTGGAACACATTCACTTTTCTGTATGGAGAAAAGGTAGGAAGCTTGTTTTAACATCAGCGTTACATGAAAATGTGCCACTATCAGTATGAGCGACCGTGATGTGCAAATTTCAGTCCCTAGTACGCACACAGAAGTGGATTGCAACCACTGGCAGTGATCTATTTACTGAAGTCCTTTGGGGACCCAGTACTAGGCAACACGGGACCCGTTGGCCAATGCAAGCTCCTGGAATCCCAGTTCCCCTTAAAATCAATGAGCTAAGTGAGGATTACAAAAGGACCCCATCAGGACACAGGATTATTATTGAGCTGTTTGGTGGAAAATATCTTTGACTGCAAATTGGTAGGTAACATGGAAATACAAAAAATATCGAGACTTGTGTACTGTGCAAGTCTTCAAAGAGACCTGGCTTCTTTTTTTTTTTTTTTAAAGATTTTATGTATTTATTTGACAGAGAGAAATCACAAGTAGATGGAGAGGCAGGCAGAGAGAGAGGGAAGCAGGCTCCCCACTGAGCAGAGAGCCCGATGCGGGACTCGATCCCAGGACCCCGAGATCATGACCTGAGCCAAAGGCAGCGGCCCAACCCACTGAGCCACCCAGGCGCCCCAAGACCTGACTTCTTTATTAAGGAGACCTGCAGCCCCGCAGATCTGAAGGCCCAGAGGTGTTCCCAGATATCGCAAGATTACTCCACGATGAAATGACCTCGTGATCCTGCAAAGAGATCACGGCCCACAGCCACCAGCTGGGGCCATAATTCAAAGGACAATCTCCCAGTAACAGCAGTATGGAAATACAACATGCATCACCTTTAGCCACAAAGGGCAACAAGGGATATAAGTCATGGTCTACAAAGAGAGTTCACTGTGGCCCTGCCCAGCTAGCAAGCCCCATAAAGCCAGTGCTGGGTAACACCCTGCTGGACATGCCACCCGCTGGACAGTCATGTGTGTCCCCAGATGCTGTGAACCGTCTTCCTTAGCACATGAAAGGCTGCTCGGGCCACGGGTCTGTTCTGTCGGGCCACGGGTCTGTTCTGGCCACGTGCATACACACGTGTGCTAAATAAGAACTTGCTGGGGAGAAGGGGCAGCCAAAAAATAAAAAATGAAAATAAAAAACGGTGTTTCTGACTCTATAGGAAAGGGTTCTCATTCCTTTCCAGAGCTTCCATCAGGCGGCATCTCATAGGGAGCCCTCTGTTTCATTTTCTCCTGCTTCCCTCTGTCGGGGGGTGGTGGTGGGCAGAGGTAAGGAAAGGCTGAAGAGAGAGGAGTTTGGGGGAGAGAATGGGAAGAGAGATGGTCCCCTCACTGGGCCTCTTTCTCATGCTTCTTGACTTTGTCTCTGGACCTCCTACAGCACCTTGCACTTGGTTGGTTATGTGCTCCACAAACCTGTTGAAAAGCCATGTTAGTCCACTAGGGCCGTCCTATAACAAAGCACCACAGACTTGGGGGTAGGGAGCGGCGTTCAGCAACAGGAATGCATTTCCCCCAGCTCTGGAGGCCAGAAGTCCAAGATCAAGGTATCCACAGAGTTGGCTCCTTCTTGAGTGAAGGATCTGTCCCAGGCCTCTCTCCTTGGCTTGTCGATGGCGGCCTTCTCCCTGTGTCTTCCAACATCTGTCCCTCGTATATGCCTGTGTCTGAAATTCCTCCCGTCATAAGGATTGGTGCAGAGCCTCATTTTAACTTAAAATGACCTCATGTTAACTTAATGAACCTCCTCAAAGATGCCCATCCCCAAACACAGTCACATTCTGAGGTCCTGGGGGTTAGGACTTCAACAACATGAACTTCAGCATAGAACTTCCACCCCAACAAAGGTGAAGCAGAAAGAGAAGGGAGCAGACATGTGCGGAGCCCCACTGCAAGCTTGGCCCTGTGCCATGCAGTAGAGATGAAAGATAAGGCCAAGACCGGCCTCATCGGGACAGAATGACTGGACCACAGTCCCAGTGAACATGCGAGTGGCCAGATCGGTGAGGAAGGGATCCAGGGGGCAGACATCAAAGCCGCAGAGCCCTGGGCCAGCAGCCCACCCCCCCACCTCCCTCTCCAGTGCGGTCTCAGACATTATGAGGGAAGTAACGTGGCCAAGGGCTCCCCCCTCCGCCCTCACTCCCCGCCCAGAGCAGCCGGCACAACCTGGTCCCGTTGGCAGAAAGAGAGCAGAGCCATCACGCCGAAAGGCTCGGCGCTCCCAGATGAAAACCAGACTTTTCCTTCACGCTCACCCTGCCGCGCCCTGGGAGACCTGGAGAGACACCCCCGCTGGGGGTCACAGCCGCCCGAGGCCACAAACCAGATGGAAAGACGCCATGAGCAACTTCAAAGGTCCGCCGTGCCAGGAGGACTGCCTGCCCCTGGCCGCAGCCAGCTGCCATGCGGTGACAGGATGGTGCCCTGGCCCTGGGATACTGTCACGCCCATGAAAGGAGAGTGAGAGTCCCCACATCCTCAACTCCAACTCCTGAAGACACTCTGGGCCTGAAACTGCGACCAGAAGCACGGAAGCCAGATTAGAGGAACAGAAAGGTGAGATGCCCCTGAGCTTTACAACCAGCGATCCTTCCACTTACTACAGATACTGGGCCCACGTCACTCAACTATTCTCATCTGTGCTGGGAGCATTTACTTAATCTGTCTTCAAAGAGATTTCGAAACGGGTATTTGTGTGACCGAACAGGGGTCAGAGCCCCTCTCACATCAGTGGGAGCCAGCAGGGGGCAGGCCAGCTGCCGGTCATCTGAGCTCCCGGGCTGGGCACAAACTTTGAACCGGTTCCTGTCGGGTGTCGCTTTCAGACTCCCCGTGACCCTGGTCATCGGTCAGTTCCTGAATCGCAACAACACGCCACACCAGTGCGCACACCAGCGGCCCTCCCTTGCCTGGATGATTCCCTTTCATTGTCTTCCAGCACATTCTCCCTCCAGCCCAAACAGAATCGCTTCGGAACGGCCTATCCTTGAATCTTTCCTTTATTACCAAATGCGTGGCTCAAAAGCATCAAGTTGGTATTTCCTCTGCCCCAGTCGGGATTTTTATGGGGTTTTTATTTGGTTTCATTTTTGCCGTGCTTCTGAGAATGGCTCCTTTGTTCTGCCCTCACTCGTTGTTCAGATCCTCCAAGGCGGTCTCCTCAGAAAGTCAGTGAGGCTGCCCCGGACAGGCTCCCTCCCCCCCACCCCCCCCCCCCGCAAGAAAAACAGAGCAAGAAAACCCCCATCTTTTATGGATCTTTAAGCAACACAGCAGTGGACTCTGAGGACAGACAAGGCACCTCCCCTGGGCCGTGGCCCTCACTGGGAGGGAGAAGTGGAGGGAGGCAGCGAGGCTCTGAGTCCATGGCGGGGGGCCAGGAAAGAGCCTTCAGCACGGGGCAGTAGCGGGCCCATCATTTGTCTGTCAGAACAGGAGCCCCTTGTGGAAGACACTCCCTCCACCGCACTCATCACAGGGTCATCTGCTCAGTCATCTTCTCCGAGATCCTGCCCCAGCCACGGTGATTGAGCCAGTGACGGTCACCTGACTCCGACGAAGGCCATCACGGCCTCTCTCTGGGGCTTTGGAATTCTCAGTCCCTCTCTGGCGGTGACACGGTGAGGTATGACAAGCAGACCTGCCATCGCGCACATTCCCCACCGTGAGGAGAAAGCTTATCAAAGAGATTAAAATCAATATTTGCTGGAAGATGATGTGAGAGAAAAGAGAGAGCGCCGGGCAGGGTCAGGTCCCAGCTGCAGGTGTCCTCAGGGCCCCTCCTCCTCCTTCTCCAGTCTGTCACATGGAGCTCCCTTTTAGAAGCCCCAGCGGGTTGGAATCGTGCTTCTCTTGCGTGTGACTAATAATAGAGTCGTCATTAAATACCCCGGTGACTGGATGCTGGCCATCCCTCCTGAGTGAGATCAGCTGACCTCTGCCCCGGCCGTGGAAACAGGAGGGGGTGGGGGAGAGGGAGGTGGACCGAACTGACCTGGAAAGAGAGACTGTCCTCCAAGGTGACTCAGGGCACTGGAATACGGAACCCCTACGGTGGTTGTGAGAGAATTTTTAAGTCTTTACCAAGCCAGTGCTTTTATGATTATGGACTCTCAGGCAGAGGCAATTATCTGGGTAATTGAAGTGTTTCTTAGAACCGGTTTCGGGTGAGAGCAGTGAGGGCCATTTAGGCAGCACCCTTGGAAAGCTCAGAGCCAAAAGCCAATCACTACTCTTCTCGTGGGAAGGCCGCAGTTGCACACCCAGCCCTCTCCCAACTACGGCTGGCTACATGGACACGGACTCCAGGAGAGCCCGAAGCTCCAGGCAGTCTACGGCCTCCTCCATCAGTCTAACATCTGCCGGGACTGAGCCCCCCAGAACCCAGCTCCTCCCCCAAACACAGCTCCCACATATAAGGAAGCCCTCAATGTGGGCCAAGACCCAGGAAATGGCCCTTTGCTGGTCTCCATCGGCCGAAACCCCAGGAAGGCCTCGAGTCAGAAGGGCTGGGAAGGAGGCCGCAGAAGCCAGCTTAATCCTTTTACTCATCCCAAAGGGTCAAGGGAGGGCCAGCACCCACCAGGGGCAGAGCCTCCGTTTTTACTTCAATTTCAAAGAATCCAGCTAAAGCCACCCAGGGCCCCCTGGCACCTCCCTAAGAAACAGATCCAATCCTGAGTCAGAGAGGAAGCCGACACTCATTGCATCAGCCCTCCACTTCCTCCTGCCCACGGCGGCTCGGCCAAGGCCAGTAGCCACTTCCAAGGAACAGCTTCACGACTGCCACTCGGAAAAGTTGATGCCCCAAAGAAGAGCCAGCAGGCGCGTATTCACGGGGCCTGAGCCGCCGAGACTGACTTCACTGTGCCGCCCCCAACACCCCCTGCATTTTTCAAAGTAAATCTTCTCATCTTGTGACCACCCCATCCTGTCCTGTGCTGTCCTGGGCTGTGCTATTTTTCACTTCCCTGTTCAGAACACGGCCACACTGTCCAAATGCCATGAATCATCACCACCGAGCAATGCCCCTTCAGCGAGGCAGGAAGCCACTGAGCACCAGACCGAGAAGAACGGCTCCGCCACGGCCCTCTCCCGCCCCAGCCGGTCATCCTGGCTCGAGGCCACAGCGGAGGCTGCCGGGCAAAGCTGCCACTCCAGACGCGGGACTTCACCATCAGCCCTGCCGGCCGCCCTCAGCATCCCAACCCACGCTTGCACGAGGTCACAGGCAGTGAGCATTAGGCATTTCTGAGCTTTCCAGCAGATTTCTGGGTGGCGTTAGCTAAAGTGAAGCTGATGTCTTCTGATCCTGGGAGAAGAGAAATGGGAAGACACATTCGGGGCCTGGGGAGATGCTATCAGTGCCTACAGAACAGAGCAAAGCCTCCAGCAGGGGCACGGGGAGCCGGCTCTCTGCCTGTGCATAGCTTCACAATTATGGCCCAGATGTCCTCCCTGTCATCTAAGCCCTTCATGACTGGAACCCTGTGACCTCCTAGATGCTGTTCAACAGGTGCCCAAAGTAGTTGCAAGTGAGCCTAGGAGGAAATAAATCAGTGAAATATGATGGTCCTCCAGGAGGATCCAACTCTTCCATCCTGGGCCCCTGGCTCCCCTGAATGATATATGTCTCCCCTTCTGCCAGCCTTAGGTTCTCAAGTATTAGAGAGGGAGATAGGAGAGCCTGATAGGAAGTCATCATTTCTCCCCTGCTCAATCACAGACGGTATACCACTCAGAAGTAAAATGATGTAGGAAATGCAAATCAACACCACAATATTAGGTCACTTTTAACCAATCAGGTTGACCCAAACTCCAAAGATCAACAATGACAACAACCAGGGTTGGCCAGAGAGTGGAACTGGGCGCTCTCCTCTACTGTCGGTAGACGTAAAATGTCACCATGCATTTTCTGGAGGCGATGTGACCCTGTGATTGCAATTATTAATGAGTAACCTTTGAGTCCTCGGTTTCAAGACCAGGAATTTGTCCTCAGCCAAAGGAGCAGCGAAATGCTCAAAATATAAGTACAAGATAGTCCCTACCATGTGGTAAACAAATAGACACACACATACACACACACACACACACACACACACACATTGGAACAACCTAGATGTGGTTGAGCAGGTGAATTATAGTATGTTGGACAAAATACTGTGCAGCCATTGAAAGTCATGCTGGAAATCTATATCCAAAGCCACAGAACAGTATTAGCATGAGGCACTTTGATAAATGAAATGTAGGAGACAAAACATACATAGCCCATTTAGGTAACCGCGTGCCGATGGCATGTGTGCCAGCAAGAGACATCTGGAAGGTTTCTCCAGTCGTTAGCAGTGCTCATCTCCGCAGAGCTGGATCTCAGGGTAATTTTTACCTTCTTCCTCGTATCTTCTATACTTCTTCAAAGTAGCTACAAGAAATGTGACATATTCTTATGATCAATGAAAATATAAATATTTATTTTCATTTGAAAACCAAAAGCAACACAAATGCAAAACCTGGTTTCCTGGCAGACCATCTCTGCCCAAGAGAAGTTGCGGGATTCGTTCTGGTAGAAGGCGTTATTGTGTGGGGCACTTGGATGGCTACGTTGGTCGAGCAGCCGACTCTCGAGTGGCTCAGGTCATGATCTCAGAATTGTGAGACTGAGCCCTGTGTGGGACTCTGCACTCAGCACGGAGTCTGCTTGAGATCCTCTGTCTCCGTCTCCCTTTACCCCTCCCCCACTCACACATGGGCCCTCTCTCTCTCTCTCTCTCTCTCTCTCTCAAATAGAGAAAGATACACCTTCAGAAGGTGCTATTTGGACCATTCTATCGGGAGGGCTTGAGTTCTACATTGTTTCTCCTAATTTCTGATGGCTTAAACTGGTTGCATCCATGCTCCTTTAACCAGCCTGTGTGGTAATCCCATTTATCAGGATGGCTGACCAGGATTGGGAGGAGGTTAGCACATGTGAAGGTTTTCTCCCACAGGTGCCAAATATCCAGAGTGGTCATCAAATCCCAGATTTCACTGCATGTAATTAAGCAAATTAACTAACACAGACCTGTTTGGGTGGCCAAGCAGATTTCAGATATTTTGAATATACATGAATCACAACACTCTAACTACTCAGCTCCAGAAATAAATTCTAGGCCCTTAAAGGGCACAGAAACCTAAAGCCAGAAAGATCTTTAAGTAGATCATCTATTCTAGAAACAACCTAAGTGTCTATTGATGGATAAAGGGATAAAGAAGATGGGGGGGATAGATAGATAGATAGATAGATAGATAGCCAGCCACACAGTCGAATATTACTCAGCCATAAAAAATGAAATCTCATCACTTGTGATAGCATGGATGGACCCTTAAGGGCATTACATTTGTTAGACACAGAAAGATACACACTGTATGATATCACTTAGATGTCAAGTCTCAAAAGTAAAACAAGGCAACAAAACAAAAATCATAAATAGCCAGAGCTGTGATTGCCAGAGGAGAGGATGGCATAGATGAAGGAAGTCAAGAGGGACAAACTTCTGGTTATAAAATAGGTGAGTCATGGGGCGCAACGATTAGATTAGTGACTCTAGTCAGTAACATTTCAGAGCACAGCTGCAAGTTGCCGAGAGAGTAAGTCCTAAAAATTAACTTTGGGCGGGGACAGATGTTAACTAGACTTATTGTGGTGATCGTTTTACAATATATACAGATATCAATTAATTATGTTGTGTGCCTGAAACCAATGCAATGTTACATGTCAATTATATGTCAATACAAAAAAATTTTTTTCAGTATCCATTCCGGACCTCTCATTTGACGCATAATGGAACCCAGGTACAGAGAAAGTGAAATGACTTCCCCAAGGTCCCATAGCTTAAGGGCAACAGAGCCCAGAAGAGGACTTGTGTCCCCTGACATGCAATCCGAGGTTCTTTTTGTTTGATCACAACTGGGACCAGCACAGAGTGGGGGAGGTGGATACTGGTGTAGAACTTACCCCACACACCATCAGGAACTTCTCCTGTGAGGGGTCCAGCATGTACTACCATGACCCCAGGCTCTGTAGAGGGTCTAATTAGAGTTACATGTAGGCATTCTTAACCAGGAGGTCATATATTTTTCTATAAGGGGGTGTATATAAAATGTTCATCACATTTTCAAAGGGTTCCTATCGCACAACAAAAATAAGAACCAACGAACTAGAGTACGAGCTGGCAACATTTCGGTAAGGAACTTCTACAGAAAGAAAATATTTTGGCTTCACAGCCATACGGTCTCTGTCCCAATTATTCAACTCCCTTGTACAGCTCTCTTGTCCCCCATACGGTGAAAGCAGTTGGAGAGAGTAGAAGAAAAAATGGTCATGGCTGTGTTTCAATAAAACTTTATTCACAAAAAGAGGCTGTGGGCCATATTTGACCCAGGCAGTAGTCTGCCAACCTGAAACTAGAGAATCAGATCAACTCCCTTCCCCTTACCTCAGGTTTTGCTTCTGGTCATACAATCACTTGCCACACTCCCCCTTTTATCAGTTGAGCTGAGAGACCGCCATATTCCTGTTGATCCAGCTCTAAGCCAGGGACCACCAAGCAAGTGGGGAAACACATGAAGGGAATTTGTTTCACTTTTTCATTAAACAACAAGTTCTTTGAATTCTTAATTGGAAACTTTCACACATGAATTGAGGTTGCTGCATCTCATTTCCTGCAGTCCTGCTCACCATCTATTTTGAGCAAAATAATTGTCAAACGTGGAGGGTGACCTTTGACCTCTGGTGGCTGCCTGCAAGACACTTAACTGGCTCATTTGCATATAGGGTTTTAGAAAACATGCTGGCACAGTCTTCTCTTTTTACCTAAAAGTCTGATTCCTTGATTAACTAGGGACAAAACCAAGATCCCAAGACAGAACATGGCCAGGAAGGACTGAAGATTTATTTTTCCCCCTTCCGTTGTTGGCAAAGAAACTCTTCAGTTCAAGTCGAGAAGCAGTTGAGGGAGATACCAAGTCAGGCCCTGTGAGGGAAGGGGTGGCCACTGCCCAGAGCACGGGATCCCGATCCAGGACATTTGTCCTCTGCTCTTGTACAAAAGATGGGATTGATATACAGCAGCAGCAAGGAATCTTTCTTTCCTCCGTTGGATCTCCACACAGAACTCATCACTCCCCTACCCAACAGACCTTCACCCATTCTGAGAAGGCAGAAGAGAGATGACAGAGCCGTCCTCTAAGGGTGAGTGTGCCCCTGTCCTAATTGGGACAGGGAGGGAGGGATAGAATTGAAGCTGAGAAAAGATGGCAGAACAGCCTCCCTCAGCTTTGCCCAGCCCCCTTTCTGGCCTAGCCCTTTCCCAATTCTGGTAGCAAAAGGACTGAGTCAGTTAGTCCTAAAAGAGAGAGGCAGGTGTTTTTCCATTTGTATGACATTAGTCGTAAATGTGGTATGCCCCTATACACCAGAAATACCCTCTGAGGACTCCTGCTCAGAGGTGGGTCTTCTGGGTTACACACTCCTTCTCATGCATCGGTGTTAGGACACACGTGAACACACCTCTCCAAGGGACCCAAGAGATGACAAACTCTCCTTCCAAAAGGAGAACAAAAGCAGTGAAAGATCTGGTGATCAGCCAAGGAGGAGCCAATGTGATCCCGGGCTCAGGCTCCCACCTGGACGACCCGGTCCTCCACCACACTTCCATCAAGCTGGCTCCTCCCGAGAACCTGGTTTCACAACATCTCAAGCAGCTTCCAGAAGATTCGGAGGTGCCCATTTTCTTCCTTTTTCTCTTTATATCCGGACATGTTTCTCAGCCTTCCCATGGAAAATCCCTGAGCTGGCCACTTCCTGTTTTTGTTTTGTTTTCCTCCTTCGCTGGTACACCCTTTAACCTTCTGTCCTCTGTCAGGATCTGATCTTCGGCACAAACTGGGAAACTCATTCCTGGCGCCAAACAATTCACTTGGCACCCAAATGGGAAAAGGCAGATTACCTCAGCCCCACTCACTCCCTGTGTGAGTTTAAACAAACTCTCTCTCTCTCAAGGGTCCTCTGAGTTGCTTCCTCACCCAAAACAGAGCTGCTGACAAGACTGAGAGATTTGTTCCAATAGGAACACAAAAGTTAGCAACAATTGTTTTTGAGTTCTGATCTGCTTTCGTTTGGGGCTAAGGAGAGTCCATTTGCTTTGCTAACTGGACTGGTTAGGAGTGTGCCCTGGTCATGGGCTGCTCTTTCCAGGGCTTTGTCCTGGGCCCAGCATTCCTGGCATATTTGGAGAGAGTAGGAGCTGGCCCGAGGCCACTTTTCTAAGTATCTTCTCAGCTCTGCAGTCCTGTTTCCAACACAGTGTCTTTGCTTTGTTTATTCTCTACTTCCCACTCCCGGGCAAGAACCAGATGCAGGCCAGGCGCAGGTCAAGCAGGCCTCCCCAAACACTGGCCACAGACACTGTGCCACCAAGATCAAGCCGGCTGGAAACTCCGGGCCCCCACCATCTCCAGAGGGGGAACTTGTGACACAGCCAGACAAAGGAGGTGTTAACTATGCGCTGGTCTAATGGGGAATTTCCCCCAAACACATCTGGCACATACAAGTAAAAAGGAAGAGAGATACCAAACAATAAACCGCCATTGCCTCTGAGAATTTACTATGTGGAACAGGTGTCCCCTGCCACTTAATGAAAGCGGCTGGGTTGAGTTCACTAGCTCCCTGGGTGACCCTTGCTAGTACACAGAACCTCTCTGGGCCCCTGCTCTGCTCTCTCAGCAGACAAGTGGGTGGGAGCAAGGCACTCACCCATTGGAAAGAGCATGGCAACCAAGGGTGAAATCTGTGGGCACCTGGCTCCTGCACCCTCTTGTCAAGCCCAGCGAGCTCTCCCTTAAATCTTACCTCCAGGAAAGGTCAACCAAATTCATATCACAGGAAAATCTGAAGTTTACTCTAGTCTCTAAATTGTTTTCAATTTCCCATGGGGGGGAAGAGATTGATTCATTTTGTTAATAAGCAAAGGTCTTATTTTTCCACCTTCAGTCATATAAATGTCAAAGAAACAGAAAAAAAAAAAAAAGGCTTCAAGTTCAATCAAAGAACAGTTCCAGCATTTCAAAAAAGTCAAGTGGAGATAAAACAGATGATCCTCTAGGAAACAACCACAAAAGTGGCCTTAACTCCAAAACCATAATTCTCCAAATTATCTAATGTTTAACCCTCTCAAACAAAGACCTTGTGGAAATGTAAAACAAAAGGGAAAAAAAAAGTTAAAAGCATAGACTGTGCGGGAGTAACAGCCCGGATGAGACCTGGTTTCCTGTACCCTGAGATCAGTCCAACTAGTGGACTCTGGAACCCTTGGACAGATGATGAGGGATACACGTAAGTCAAGCTATAACATAAGATTCAGACTTCTGATGGCTAATTCGTATTCGTAGCAGCATTATTCATATCAGCAAGGGTCACAGCTCCTAAATGTCTATCAGGGCAGGAATGGAGAAACTAGCTGTTGCACATCCACACAATGGAATATTATTCAGCCGTAAAAAAGGAGGAAAATTCTGACCCAGCCTACAACGTGTATGAACCTTGAGGACATGACTTGAAGGGAAATAAGTCAGTCTCGGGACAAATGCTATATGAGTCCACTCCTACAAGGTCCCGAGAGTAATCAAATTTACAGAGACAGAAAGTGGGATGGTGGAGGGGCGCCTGAGTGGCCTAGTCAGTTAAGCATACAACTCTTGGTTTCAGCTCAGGTCACGATCTTGGGGTTGTGATATGGAGCCCCGTGTCAGGCTCCACATTCGGGGGAAATCTGCTCGAGATTCTCTCCCTTTCCCATTCTCTTCCCCTCTCCCCCTCTTCCCCTTTCATGCGTGTGTGCGCTCTCTCTCTAAATTAAATAAATCTTTAGAAAGAGAGAGAGAAAGAAAGAAGAAAGAAGAGAAAAGTAAAGAAGGGAGGGAGGGCGAGTTGGCGTTTTGCCAGGGGCTAGGACAGAAGTGGAAGAATGGGGACTTACTATTTAATGGGGACAGAGTTTTAGTTGGGGATAATGAAAAGTCCTGGATTGGGAATGTGAGGTACTGAAAGCCGCTGAGCTCTACGCTTAGAAATGGTTAGGATGGGGGCGCCGGTGGCTCAGTGGGTTAAGCCGCTGCCTTCGGCTCAGGTCATGATCTCGGGGTCCTGGGATCGAGTCCCGCATCGGGCTCTCTGCTCAGCGGGGAGTCTGCTTCCCTCTCTATCTGCCTTTCTCTCAATCTACTTGTGATTTCTCTCTGTCAAATAAATACATAAAATCTTTAAAAAAAAAAAAAGAAATGGTTAGGATGGTCAGTATCATGTGTATTTTGCCACTATTCAATTTTCTTTAATTAAAACTTTAAGAAATTCAGAGTTCTAAATAAAGAGTATCGAGTGACTAAATCTGCCCCCTCCTTACACTATACATGCCAGCTCTTCTCCTCGAAACCCACTGCTTGTGCCTTTAATTTAGAGCCCACACAGACCCATGAATCCACACACCCAAGTTTCTACCTCAGAACTTCCACATCCGTGGGGCAAAGAAAGGGCAGTTCTTTGCCCCATTTGACTAATGGAAAAACCAAGGGTCACGGGGGTTAAGTAGCTCGCTCAAGGTTACACAGTTCACAGGGTCGGCCCCAGTTAAAAGTTCCTGGTGGAGCTGTCTCCAGATTTATAACCCCCCAAAGTATTGAATAAACACAGGACAAAACCAACATTGGTCTGGAGAGACAGGAGCGTGCCAGGACCAATTTCCAAAATGAGTTCTAAAACCAGTGCCATGTGGACAAAAACATTCCAGAACGACCTCACATTCATCTGTGGAAAGTGTGTTCCCAGAGCCCCTCCTGTGGCTGGACTCTGTTAGCCTCAGCGTCCCAAGTCCCAGTACCCCCACCCCAGAGCACCAGGCAGTGGGTGGAAAGTGCATGGACGGGGACATGGTGGGTGTGCCTGGAGAACAGGGGGCAGTTCCAGGCCCCCTAGAGAGGTGGCCCGTCCAGTGAGGCCTTGGCAGTTGGACAGTTGGGGGGCTACATGTGCAAAGGCCCAAGATACACAGAACCTGATCTTTTCAGAGACCCATCCCTTTGCTTGCCTATGTTCCCCATTTTCCCTCAACCCCAGATTACCCCCATTTTCCTATAAGCATATTGTTCCATCTCCCCTCTTTAAAGACCTGCAGTAAACCCCATGTCTGTCTCAGCTACCTCCCAGGAGTAGTTGCTAGGGTTGCTGTAACAAAGAACCACAGACTGGACCACATGGACCACAGAAATTTATTGCCACAGTTCTAGAGGCCAGAAGTCCAAGATCAAGGTGTCAGCAGGGCGGGTTCCTTCTAAGGACTGGGAGGGAGAAGCTGTTCTAGGACTCTCTCCTTGGCTTGTCAATGACCATCACCTCACTGTGTCTCTTCACATCATCTTCTCTCTGTAGGTGTCTGTCTCTGTGTCCAAACCACCTTCTTATAAGAACACCCGTCATATTGGATTAGCACCTGTCCTAATGACCTCATCACCAAAGACCTTATTTCCAAATAAGGTCACATTCATGGGTACTGGGGCATAAGACTTCAACATCTTTGAGGGGGACACAACTTGACCCACCACACTCCCCATTTCTCTGTTTTCCTCAGAAGAGTCATCTAGAGCCAGGGGACCAACCCTGGGGCCAAATGCTCTCACTCTGTCACCTGAAATGTCATTTCTTCCTGATGACCATCAGATTTGTACCTCTGGCCTCGGCATCACTCCAGAGCCGAGACTCATAGGTGCCCCCGTTCCTTACTTCAGTAAACAATCCCCCTATTCAGAGGGAAGCACCCCAGTCATCCTTGACTCTCCTCTTGCCCCCTCACTCCTAACATCAGCAAGGATGGCGTTATCATCAGCAAGGATGGCATTATCGTCAGCATCTGTTGCAAACCTCGTGGCCACCTCCACATCACCACCTCTCCCCTGGAGCGGTGAAGGAACCTCCTAACGGCTCTACTGCATCCGTGTACTCGTTCCCCTGGGGTCACGTGAATGGCTTCTGTGATGTGAGCAAGAGGGTAACCATTGCACCCAGTTCTCCAGCAGGCCGCCTCCCTTCAGAACTTGGCCCTGCGTCAGCTTCCGCTGGATCTTCCACACAGGCCTGTGGGGACTCGGACCAGGTCCAGATCCAGTCTTACTTCCTCTCTCTGAGGGCCCCTTTAGAGCTCTGCCACCAGCCTGTCTCCACAACACTGTGGCCCCTCCATAAGCCCAGGACCCATGTGTGCCCTCGGTCAAGCTTAACGCCTTTCTAGGACACCAGCCCACCGTGTCGTTCTCCCAGACATTGGCCCTCTTCTCTCAGCCCCATCCCCTGCCTCCCTCACCAGCAGCTTCCTTTCCATTAGCCATCCCAGTCGGCCTCTCTCCCTCCACTGTCTCCTCTTGTCCCTCCCACTGCTCCTGCCCCCTCTTCAAGACTCAGCCTGAACTTAAGAGTTTGCTCCCTCCACTGCCTGGTCCAGCTAACTGGCCTGTTGACTGGCCTAATTACTCAAGTGGGTATCTTAATCTGTGAGGGCTGACATATGCTCAGCGGCTTACAAACAACAGACTGCTCATAGTTCTGGAGGCTGGAAGTCCACGATCAAGGTGCCAGAAGTTTCTGGTGAGAAACTTCTTCTGGGTTGCAGATGGCCAACCGCTCGCTATGTGCTCGCAAGGTGGAAGGGCTCAGGAGCTCTGTGGGGTCTCTCTCTTTTTTTTTTAAAGGTTTTATTTTTTTTTTTTAATTTGACAGAGAGAGATCACAAGGAGGCAGAGAGGCAGGCAGAGAGAGAGAGAGGAGGAAGCAGACTCCCTGCTGAGCAGAGAGCCCGATGCGGGACTCGATCCCAAGACCGTGAGATCATAACCTCAGCTGAAGGCAGCGGCTTAACCCACTGAGCCACCCAGGCGCCCTCTGTGGGGTCTCTTACAAGAACACTAATCCCACTTGTGAGGGCTCCACCCTCGTGACCTAAGCATCTCCCAAAGGCCCCACCTCCCAATGACATCACACTGGGTGTTAGGATTTCAACTTTCAAATTTGGGGGGACACAATCAGCCTATAGCAGGGGGCGTTGGGATGGGGGACACAGTATAGTGTTATGGTGATGTTGCCAGGGTCTCTGGTCACATTTGAATTTCAGCTCTATCATTGATTGAAAGTGGGACCCTGGAAGGGTCCCTTTTAACCAATCTGGGCTTCAGTTTCCCCTGATCTAAAATGGAGCTAATCACAGGTATGTAAGAAAATGTTCCACATTGGGACGTGTGGGTGGCTCAGTCAGTTAAGCGTCTGCCTTTGGCTCAGGTCATGATCTCAAGGTCCTGGGATTGAGTCCCACATCAGATTCCTTGCTCAGTGGGGAGCCTGCTTCTCCCTGTGCCTACTGCTCTCCCTGCTTGTGCTCTCTCTCCCCCAGTCTCTGACAAATAAATAAATCAACAAAATATTTTAAAAGAAAAAAAGAAAATACTCAGCATCACTCATCATCAGGGAAACACAAATCAAAACCACCATGAGGTATTTCCTCACACATGTCAGGATGACTATCATAAAAAATTTTAAATTAAAAAAAGACAAGTCTTAACGAGGATGTAGAGTAAAGGGAACCCTTCCACACGCTTGGTAGGAATGTTGAATGGCGCAGCCTCTGTGGAAAACAGTGTGGAGGCACCTCAGAAAATTAAAAATAGAACTACTCTATGATACAGCAATTCCACTTCTGGGTATACATACAAGAATTTAAATCAAGATCATTTTTTTAAAGATTTATTTATTTATTTGAGAGGTGGAGGGGAGAGGAAGTGGGGAGATGGGCAGAGGGAGAGCAGCTCCAGCAGACTCCCCACGGAGCACCGGAGCACAGAGCCCAACACAGAGCTCGATCTCACAACCCTGAGATCATGACCTGAACCAAAACCAAGAGCCGGGCACTGAACCGACTGAACCACCCAGGTGCCCAGATGTCAAGGTCCTGATGTGACACTGACACTCCTATGTTCATTGCAGCATTATTCACAATAGCCCAGATAGGCAAACAACCGAAATGTGCAACAGATGAATGGATAAAGCGTGGTGTATCAAGACAGTGCAATGCTATTCATTCAGCCTTAAAAAAAGATGGAAATCTTACAGTATGAGGCAACATGAACAATTAATAAATCGTCTTCAGTGACATTGAAGAACTAATATCCATTGCCAAAACGGTTCCTGCTACCCAGCTGAGCAGCAATGCATGTGTTGGTCCCCACAGAACACGGACAATGGTGCAGGCCCAGGGAGTCATTTTTCCTCTTCAGAGCTGAAAGCCAAAACAATCGACAAGCCTGGGCGAGGGGGAACATATTTCATTCACTTCCAGAAAACTTGGAGACAAGGAGCCTGCAGGTGCGGGAGGAAGCCTGCAGAGACCGTCAGAAGCACAGAAGCCTGTATCCGCCGCAGTCTGTCCACCCCCTCCATTCCGTGAAGGATTTACTGTAAATCACCGGATCTTCAGACACTGTTTTCCCAATTCTCAAGGGCAAGTAATCACACAAGCTGGTCCAAACCTTCAAGGGCAGCTTCTCAGACTTGCCAACCAATGCACAAGTTCCATTTAGAATGGTCCCCGGAGGCCCTCAAAGTCGAGCCCAGTGGCTTCCAGGGAGAACTGAACTGTGTGCAGGGACCCCATCAGCCCCACACCCCACAGCTCTAGGCCACCAAGCACCTGTCCCCATGTCACAGGTCATCAGAGTGGGTCGGGCACAGAAGATGCCTGAGGACCAGCAAGCTTCATGCCAGTCAATCATGAATGGAATGTGTTTTTACCACACACACACACACACACACACACACACACACACGTGCCCATGCCCATAAACACGCATGTCTACGCATATGCACATTTGCACAAGCGCATATGCCCCTTTCTACCTGCATGTTCTACTCATGCTCCTCTCAGAATCGGATAAAAGGTGAACCCTCATGATATGGACGAGGAGTCCAAGGCCCGGAGAAGCTCGGAGCTGGCCAGGAGCCCGCAGCGGTGAGAGCGAGCCCGCTAGGCCCTGGAGCCTCTCCCTCTGCCCGTGTGCACTGCGCCTTTGGAACCGCTCCTTCTCCTTTTGTGCCAACACACACCCTTCCCTCCCTGTGCAACTCTGAGCTTTCTCCCACCAGCATGCCCCTTTGCAACCAGCTCTCCAAGCTCCTGCCCCACTGCTCCTGAGGACGCCGACCTTACAGCAGTCCGTGAAGGGAGCAGCATCGCCTGCGGGTAGGACGCCACCTTGGACCCCTTTGCACTGGGTCTCCTGGAATGCTGCTTCTCAGGCCAGCCTCTGCTTCTCCTCCAGAAGGAAAAAACCCTCAGAAAGCAGAGCTGTCCTCGGCCTTTTCAATCAGGTCCCCTGCTTGTAAAGGGTATACTATAAAAAGCCTGTGCCCACGCAGGTCTCTCATAGAACAGGGGGGCTAGAGGGCTCCCAGAGCACCTGGGCAGGCTCCGGCATGTGCCCCAACAAATGCCCCTGCCCCTGGCAGCGCCGTCCTGGAGGAAGTCAGTTTCTTTCCTTGGGAAGCCACCAGAACAGCTGACAGTCATCCGAAAGAGAGCTCCCGGGGGAAGCCCTTCTTGGAGGGGAGTCCTCTGTTGGTAGCGGGGTGCCCACCCAGGACACCTGAAACAGACTCTTTTTCAATGTGCTTTTTCAATTGAAGCACAGTCAGAATGTGTTTCTTAAAAAAGTAAGAGAGGGAGGCTCATGAGAGCCAATGAGATCCATAGTAGGTCTGTAAGCCTCCCTCTGAGCGTGCGGAAAAATGCATCCTGTAACTTATCTTACAGACGCCATCAGACAAGGATGTGTGTGTTTGCGTGTGTGTCTGGATCCTGTGGGGGGTATGTGTTGAGAATCCTATGTGCGTGTATTTATGTGACCATGGACGTGTGCGAATGTTCACACACGGTCACATACATAAACATGCAGAATTTTAACAAACACACAACATGCAAGCACATATAATCCCCAAACCAATAGAGGACCTGTCTTTGTAAATAAAGTTTTATTGGAACGCAGCCACACCTGTTCGTTACAGTTTACATATTTTCTTGACCACTTTGGAATCATCACTTGCAGAGCTGAGCAGCTGCAATAGAGACATCTGGCCCACAAAACTGAAAATATTTACCATCTAGTCCTTGACTGAAGGTCGGCCAACCCCTAGGTTAAACGATGACCCTCTCTATGCAGCTATTAAAATGATTACGCAAATCTGTAATTGTGGCTATAGAAAGTTGTCATGATGTACTAAGTAAGAAAACTGGCTGGAAAATGTTGACTTAATCTCACTCACATGAAAGGAAAATATATTCAACTAAGTGTGCATATTTGTGTAGAAAAATACTTCCATTTTTTTCTAGAAAGCTGTGGAAGGAGAGAGATCATAGGTAATTTCTTAATTTCCTCTTCTTTTTATGTCTGATTTTTTTGGAAATAATGAGTACACTCCACCTTTTCATTTAAAAAATAGTAGCAACAGCCTAACGCCGCTCACATTTCCCCACCTCCTACCCCCGTAGATGACAAGGAGGGTCAGGGCTCGAGATGCCCAGACTGGGGGAGATAGCTTAGCTTCTACGAGAGGGGGAGCCAGCAAAGGGCCTGAAGAGACAGCCCCCAGGGGACAACAAGGGACAGGGGACAGCAGCTGCTCCCACTCAGCTGAGGTCCAGACCGTGAGGGTGAGACCCACCGCCAAGCACCACCTCCACAGCCCCCAGCCTGGCAGAAAATGAGTCCAGAGAAGTTCCCTTTCCTGAGCCAGGCCCCGGCCTCCACACGCAGGACGCCACACGAGTTGGCCTGGCACTGAGAACCAGGTCTCTCGGAGACAGAAGCATGGTGCCCAAACGTGAATGGCTTATTTTTAGAAAAGTCCACTCCTGGGTCCTGGCCCCACTCCAGGGTGAGAGATGGCATTCCCTCTGACTCGACTCCCCAAGCTGACCCCGTTTCAGAGGGTCTAGGTGGACTGCTGTAGCCGACAAGAGCCAAGGACAGCCCCATCCTTCAGGAAGAGCAGCTGTACAGCAGTTCCAGATCCTTCCGGGCTTGCGTGAGGGCTGCTTCTGGAGAGAGCACGGCCATCCCCTTAACAGTCCATGCTTCAGAACAAAATACAAAGCCTTCTGCACCACATCTCCCCGATCCCCATTTTCCCAGCAAGTACATAAGTGACAGCAGACCCCCCTGTGGTTTCTCAGCCCGGTGAAAGTCCTTGGATCCATCAGATTGCAAGTCCAAGGAAAACGGAGCGCTGCTTCCTCCCCTCTCCTCCCGCAAAGGCCAAGGCCCCATCCAGCAGCCCTGGTTCTCCACTGGCATTTCTCCATCTCTTCAATCAGGCCCCACGCTATGTCCGGCGGACAAGAGAAATGAAGGGAAGAAAATCTTTCTTCCAAGAAAGCCACTAGAACGCGTGTTCCGCTGTAATTCACTGTGTAGGTCTGACAGGAAGAAGTTCTGTCAATGTCAAGGAGAACAGTGCCACACACAGACACATCTTGCTGGAGAGGATCACAGAGCTGGTGGGTTTGGAGCGGGTGGCTCGGACAGCGAGAGGGGGGAAGATATTTTCCCTCCCGAGGCCGGCGTTGCCAACATTCCAGAGGTAGTGAGACACAGCTGTCCCTCCCCAGTTGTCCCTGGGTGACTGGAGCTGCAGATGACGGTCGTCTCAAACCAAGTACCCAAGTCTTCGGAAAGCTTCTGTTCCTCTGAGCTGGCACCTGGGCTTTGCACTTGCCGCTGCCTCCTCCCTCCTGAGCAACACGGGCAGCCCTGACCCCGCTGAACATGTCGAGGCTTCTCTGGGTGAGACCAGGAGCTTGTGTTGCCCCTCATTGTGTTGGCAGGAGTCAGGCATCAGCCTTTATTCACGCCCTGTGAAGTTGTAGCCTTTAAGGTTAGGCTTGTCCACACCTAGAATTCTCCACCAGAGCAATGTGTCACGAGGAAAGAACCCTCCAGCAGGCACTGGTTCTGAGTCACAGCTTCCCAATGTCCCCCAGCCCACCCCAAAGGGGCCACCATTACCAGTCACGTGTGCACCTCGGGCTGCTCTAGAACATGGAAAAGGTGACCAGGGCCGACTTGTGCTCATAAGGTCAAGGGACTTCTCAGAATGAATAAAAATGGTAGAACCCTCTAGATCTGGTCCTTGGTCTTCTCTCTTGGCCTTTGTTCCTTGTGTAAGGGTCAGACCTTCCAGCCCTGCCATCTGTGTTTCCGACCGTCAGTTCTACTATTTGAATCAGCAGGATTTTCCATCCCCTTGGCATGGCAAAGTGTTTTTTTCATGCTCTTCATCTGGGCCCCTGGGGCCATCTCAATGCAAGGGAAGTGGCCCCACTATGGGGTCCAGGTCTCTCCAGGGCCTCCCCTGGGCTGTTCAAATGGCCCAAGACAACCCTTCAAGGACTTCCCTTCTCTGAGACTCAATTTCTTCATTTATCCAATGGAAGAGTTGGAGTCAATATTTGATATATTTCCATCCAGCTCTAACATACCCAAAGTCTGTGATTATCTGGGTTTTCATGTTTCTGGACAAGACCTTGATCCCATTCAGCTTTCCTGTGTGGCCATCAAGCTTTAGCCCTCAGAACCAACCCTAACCCTAGAAGCGGACTTCCATTCTCAACCGTCATTCTCGCTTGGACCTCACCATACCTCAACGATGTGTACTGTACTATGGACCACCCCTTGGAGATGAGAAACTGCCAAAGGCCACAGGGCTAACAGGTGACAGAGCTGGACCTGGTCTCCTGCCTCCAAGTCCAGGGCTCCATCTAGCAGGTCAACATCTCCCCAGCACCGGCCAATGGTGGAGCCTCAACCTGGTGCAGTCTACGGGCATTCCAGTGGACCTGTTGGATTGGAGAATGCGAACGAGAGAAGCAGGAATGCTTGTTTCTTCCCCCATTCAGACTAACAGTGGGTCAGCCAGATTTCAGTGATAACAACCATCGGACAACCCCAAACGAAGCTCAGCTCTCTTTGTTCTTTTCCTCCTTCTTAGTCTCAGGGATCTGATAAATGGAGGGCCCTGTTCTGAGGATCCTTATGGACTGTCCATGAGGGTCAGATATGTCGCTCAAAATTCACAAAGGAGCCCAAGAACCCCACATGGTCCCAAACATACCAAAAACAAGTGAAGACATTATAATGGTGTAAACCATGGTTTGGGTTTAAATTGGGGCACTCTGCTAGCCCCTCAGTCTCTTGACATAGTGGGCCAGAATCAGGGAAAAGTGAACATTCTCTCCATGGTCCCCATAAGCCTGGTGTCTTCTGAAAGTGATGGAAGGTGTGCACGTGGAAGAGGGAGGGAGGTATCTGGGTCTCATCAGAGTTAGAAATTGCCCAGAGTATCAGCCTGTGTCATTCCCCTTCTCTCCACGGGTCCCTCAGTCTCTGTAGCAGCTCAAAGCCACAAAGACACAGCCTTCTCAAAACATTTACATTTCTGCCAGGCAAAGATTCATGTGACTTTGAATCCCAAAGTACACAGATTTTCACAGGAAGACTAAAAGAGGATCCTGACCATGTTGTGACAAAGTAACAAGTCTGGCCAAATGTCACTGAAAAAATTAACGATTCCTCGCTTTACCTGCATGGGTTTTCTCTCTGGAATCCTACATGTATCAGTTTCCTAACCTCACTGACAACATCTGATTGGGGCATCACGAAAAAGACATAGAGGCAATGCCGACCTTAGTCCCCTGTTTCTGCATAGAGTGCAGAAGGAGGTCACCAAGAACACACATACAAGACTTGACAGTGGGACCAAATGAGTGTTGACTCGCTGATCTCTGAAGATACTGAGGAAGATGTTGCCCACTGAGCTCTGCTTCAGAAACATTCCCTCCCCAAGTCTTGATTTCGGCTCAGGTCAGGCTCTCAGGGTCATGAGATCGAGCCCCGTGTAAGGCTCCACACTCAGCACGAAGCCTGGTTAAGATTCTCTCCCTCTGCCTTCTCCCCACCCCCAACTCTCATTCTCTCCCTCTTGTTTTAGAGATAAAATAAAGCTTAAATAAATCTTTTTTAAAAATTTTCTCACAGTCTAGTACCAAAAACACACAGCCCAGCCCACTACCCTGCCCCCATTAGGATTACATACTCTGTCCTTCATGTGACAAAGGAGCAGTCCACAGTGTTTCTCCCCATTAAATACTTTGGCCAGAAGCCCGGATTCATGAAAAGCATACTTTTTTATTCACAATTCTATCCATTTTGTTAAAGTTTAAATTCAGAACAAAACATTTATGTTCAATATACGTGTATGCATTAATAAATACAATACTTTTGTACTGCTGGTCCTGGTGTTAAAAAATTATTAGAATATTCTTTTTAAGAATGAAATTTTGCCATTTGCAATGATGTGGATGGAACTAGAGGGTATTATGTTAAGGGAAATACGTCACAGAAAGGCAAATATCATATGGTTTCATTCCTATGTGGAATTAAAGAAACAAAAGAGAGGATAATAGAGAAAGGGAAGGAAAAATAAAATAAGATGAAAATCAAGAGGGAGGCAAACCATAAGAGATGCTGAATGCAGGGCGCTTGGGTGGCTCAGTGGGCTAAAGCCTCTGCCTTCAGCTCAGGTCATGATCTCAGGGTCCTGGGATCGAGCCCTGCATCGGGCTCTCTGCTTAGCAGGGAGCCTGCTTCCTCCTCTCTCTCTGCCTGCTTCTCTGCCTCCTTGTGATCTCTCTCTCTGTCAAATAAATAATGCCTACTTGTGCTGTCTGTCTGTCAAATAAATAAAAAAATCTTAAAAAGAAAAAAAAAGAGAGATGCTGAATGCTAGGAAACAAACCAATGGTTGCTGGGAGGGGGGATGGGGATAACTGGGTGATGGGCATTAAGGAGAGCACTTGATGGAATGGGCACTGGGTGTTATATGCAACTGATGAATCACTAAATTCTGCCCCTGAAACTAGTAATAAAATAAAATAAATTCTAAAATTTTTTAAAGAATATTCTTTTTAACTAGAGGGAAGATCTGAGACATTCTATTTTGATTATTGTCCAACACACATCCTGATGATGATGACCCACAGTAAGATGGGTCTCATCTGACCTATGGGGGAGGGATGCAGAAAGGTGGCAGGAAGTGGGGGAGAGACTTGGAGCAGGATGGAGGCATTGATATGATCGGAACCATCAAACCACGTGGAAACACAGACCCCATCACCCTACAGCTAGAGTCAATATTCAGTGAAGTTTTCAGGTGATAACATGTAAACTCGGGGTTGTTTAACCCTGAGTTAGAGTGTGCTGCCAGTATTTCTCAAGACCTACCATCAATGGGCATCCCACCTGCTACTGTGAACTATGAATATCTGAGTGTTCCCTGTGAGGAGGGGTGGGATATTTCTAAAACAGACATAAGAGGGTCCAAGACACAGGCCCAAGCTACAGTCCTAGCCCACTAATGGAGCTATTGCCCAGAAATTTGAAGACTGCCCACAGGGGCACTTTGTTGAAAATCCTCAATGACGGAATAAATACTTATTCTCTAACAGTGGCTATGATTTGTAGAGGCAACCAAAGAAAGACAGTAGAGGACTCAGGTTAAGAACAGGGTTCTTTCTGAAAAGTGTTTGCCTTTCGGGCAAAAAAGTTGTCCCAGTGGACAACTCCAGTCTGCGGAAGGTAATATCACCTCCTCTCGTGCACCACTGGTGAAAACCAGTCTGCAGTCCCACGTGCTGGAGGGACTAGCACTGGCCATGTACCACAGAAGAAGAGGAGAAGAGATTTTTCACAAGCACAGCCAAAGGATCTGACCACTCCTGACCTGGCCAGGACCCTTCTTCCAAACGCAACCTGCAGGCAGGGGAAGTGGGGATACTTCTAGAGCTGTGTTCACGTGGACAAGTGATTGGATCAGTGAAAAAACAAGCAGGTCTGCAGCACTCCAGGGGTTTCCAATATGCACACTTGGACTTACATATCTGTCTGAACACCAAACCCCATATTGTCTTGGTCCCCTCTGTTGAGTCTGCCCAGAAATCTACTCAAGATTCCCTGTAGGGGTCCTGGACCACAGCTCCGCCCCCAGGCAGTCCTACAGTCCAACCTTGCTGATTGCTGTCATGCAAGCTGCTTTTCTTCCAGATGTGCACAACCTACACTGAGCTTCTGTGGTCCAAATCATGCAAAGAACCAGGTGGTTACTTTCCATTGTATCTCATGAGCTCAGCTGGTGTTAACCAGAACTACCTGACTTTTCCCTGTATGTGTACTTTCAGTTCTGGTTTTGGTGCCAACCTGTTATGGCTTTTATAGTTCCTGCTTCACTTTGCCCCTCATCAATGTGCCCCCCATATGATGCATACAAAATATCTCCAAGTATGTACCTAAGAAAGTGTCACACAGGGGGACTCCGGGGGCTGGAAACGGGTGGCTGTGGGGCTGTCTGGGAGAGAGACTTGTGAACCTTTTTAGTGTTGAACCACATGAGCCAATACCTAATCAAAAGTACTTTTGCACAGAGAACTTTTAGGGCAGTGAAAGTACTCCATGTGATATTATTATGATGGATACGTGTCATTACATTTGTCCAAACCTATGGAATATATAACACAAAGAGGGAACTGTGATGTGAACTATGACCTTAGGGAAATTATGGTGTGTCCACGTAGGTTCACCTGTTGTAACAAATGCATCCCTCTGGTGGGAAGTTTGTTGACTTTGGAGGAAGCTACACATGTCGGGGACAGGAGTATACATGGATTCTCTGTACCTTCTTCACAATTTTGCTGTGAACCTTAAACTGCTTTAAAAAACTAAATCTCTTTTTAAAAGCCAGTAAAAAAAAAAATACTCTGAAGCAATAAATAATGAAAAGAACTGACAGGGTGTTCCTGTTGGTGGGAAAGAGAGTGAGGGAAGAGGAGACATCTGCCGTCGGAAGTGGGTTCCCAGGGAAAGAGAGAGAGGCTAAAAGAATATTTTTAGGAACACTTGTGGTATGATATGAATGTAATCACCTCCCTCCAACGTCCACCAAGAAACATTCAGTAAAAGTCTACAGAACCCATCAAAACCTTCGGAGTCAGTGACATGGGGAAACTGGAACCCTTGTCACTTTTGGCGGGAATGTAAAATGCTGATATAGCTGTTATGGAAAACAGTGAGACAACTCCTCAAAAAATTTAACATAGAATTACCATGTGATCCAGCAATTCCCCTGTTACATACCCAGAAGAATTGGAAGCAGAGTCTAAAGGAGACACTTATATACCCACGTTCGTAGCACTTTATTTATAACAGCAAAAATGTGGAAGTAACTCAGGTACCCACCAATGGAGGAATGGATAAACAAAAGACGGTACATCCATGCAATGGAATGTTATTCAGACTTAAAAAGCAAGGGCATTCTGACACATGCTTCAACATGGCTGAACCTTGAGGACACTCTGCTAAGTGAAATGATCTGGTCACAACAAAACAAATACTGTATGATCCACTGACATGAGGGACCTGGAGTAGTCAAATCCATAAAGACAGAAAGTAGGTTGATGGTTGCCAGGGGCTGGAGGGGGGGTGGGGGGAGAATGGGGAGTCATTGTTTAGTGGGTATGGAGTTACAGTTTTGCAAGTGAAAAGAGTTCTGGAGATGGACAGTGAGGATGGCTGTGCCACCGTGTGAATGAACTTAACGTCGCTGAGATGTACCCTTCGAAATGGTTGTGGTCAGTTTTGCATTACGTGCACTTTATCACTATTTAAATTTCTAAAGATTTCCTTAAAAATACTTTGTAAGTCAGGGCTGTGTGCGTATGTGTGTTAGGTTGCACAAGGGAAGGGGGAGACAAGGGTGGGGAATGACGTGCTAAGCCTCGACCCAAAGCCAAGGCAAGATGAACCAGTAGCCTCTGTGTGGCATCTTGAGGGCAAACCCCTTGGCCAGTGACGAGCAAGGCTCAGGTGGCTTATTTGATTCCAGAAGTATCCTGATCCTCCTCCAACAGGAGTGCCAACTCCGGGCACACAACACGGCAGCACACACTTCCCGCCAGGCACAAGGAACTGCCTTCCATGGGCGCACAGTGTGACTTCTGGCATCTTCCTTGTTGTCTTTGAGTGAAGTTTTCCTCAACTCCCTTCCCATGTCTGCCCAGCCAGCTGGCCGGCAAATATTCGCTGTTACATTCCACACACCAAGCTCTGTGCGGTAGTGATGACTGTGAAGTGAGTGTGCCAGGGTCACTACCTGGAGGAGGCTGCCACCCCAGCAGGTTAGACAGACAAGCAGACCACACCTGCAGTCAAGGGTGAGACACATGATGATGAGCGGGCCGGGAGTGATGAGACCATGTGGTCTTGGGTGGGCAGCCTCCCCTGCAGGTCAGGGACAGCCACCCCAGGGGCGATGACAGTTACGCCCCAGCAGGGACCTCACATCTGACAGACACTTGGAACACTTTTATCCCTATAAAAAATTAGAGGGAAGGGAGATGAGAAAGCAGGGATGGGGCTACTCAAATGGAGAACAGTACGTGAAGATCTAGAAGCAAGAGACAGCATGGTGTGTTTGAGGAACAAGGAAAAAATGGCCATGAGGAAAGCAAAACGCACAAGGAGAAGTTAAGGTGAAAGGTGAAGCCTCCAGAGACGCAGGCGGTAAGCTGGGGCTGAGCGTTGTGCTGGCCCGCTTGGGAGCAGTTGGCCTTGATGCCAAGGACAGCAAGACACAACTGAAAGTACCCAAACAAAAGAGTAAGATGATCCCATCTGCATCCTTTTTTTTAAGATTTTATGAATTTATTTGAGAGAGAGAGAGAGCGTACACAAGCAAGAGAGCACAAGCAGGGGGAACCGCAGAGGCAGAGGGAGAAGCAGGCTCCCTGCTGAGCAGAGAGCCCGATGCAGGGCTCAAATCCAGGGCCCTGAGATCATGACCTGAGCTGAAGGCAGACACTTAACCGACTGCACCACCCAGGCGCCCTGCCATTAGACCTGCACTGAGTAGAAGGGAAAGGGGCTTGAATGTGTACAGACCAGTGTATGAGCTTCCTGTGGCTGCTGTAACAAGTGACTCTGAATTTGGTAGCTTAAAAGAAATGTATTTATTCTTTCACAGTCCTGGAGGATATCAGGTCACTGAGCTAAACTCAAGGTGTCAGGAGGACCAGGCTTTCTCTACTCCCTGCCTCTTCCAGCTTCTGGGGGTGAGTGGCATTTGCTGGCTTGGAGCCTCCACGCCCACCCCCAGTCTCTGCTTCCAGTTTTACACAGTCTTCCCCGTGACATTTGTGATGGCATCCGGGGCCCTTCTGGACAATCTAGGAAAATCTCCTCATCTTAAAAGTCTTAACTTACACAGTTGGTAGGAATCTTACCTATGGTTGGTAGGAATATAAAATGGTACAGTCACAGTGCTGAACAGTATGGAGGTTCCTCAAAAAAATTAAAGAGATTAGGGTATGATCCAGCCATTCCAATCCTGGGAACATACGCCAAAGAATGGAAAGTAGGGACCTGAACAGGTGCTTGTGAACCCATTCACAGCAGCATCGTTCACAAGAGCCAAGAGGCGGACAAGCAGATAAATAAAATCCAATCTGTCCAGACCATGGAATATAAACTCTGATCTATGCTACAATGTGGATAAACCATGAGGACATCACACTAAGGGAAATAAGCCGGAAGGATAAATACTGCAGGATTCCACTTACATGAGTGTCTACAGGAGCCAAGTTCATAGAAACAGAAGGTAAAATGGGGGCTGCCAAGGGCTGGAGTAGGGATCAGGGAAAAAGGCAGAGATGAATGCATAGCACGTTTCAGTTTTGCAAGATAAAAAGAGCTCTGGAGAACGTGGCGATGCTTGCACAACCGTGTGAACATGTGTAATGCCCCTCGACACTCAAACATGATTAAGATGTTAACTTTCATGTTGTGTATTTTACCAAAATTTTTTTTAAAAAAATTTTTTTTAATTCTCCATCACATTTGCAAAATCTTTCCCATATATGGTGCCATCTCAGGTTCCAGGAATTGGGGTCTGATATTTTGGGGCCCCCACGCGGACCACTACCTCCAGCTAAGAACCTCCTGCAGCTGTCAGAGGAGACATAATGGTGACTCGATTCTGGAGATCCTAAGAGCCACAGCCAGTGGTGCCAGGGGCAGTGGTGAGGCAAGAGCCAAGCCTGACCATCCCCACCCTCACCCCCCACCCCCAGTTTCTGGCCGGCCAATGCACAGAATTCAGGAATGAAAACGAAGGGCCATTAGCGAGGTGGGGGGAGCGTCAAGATGAGTTTGGGACCCATTTGTGGACACGGACCAAAACTGGGCCACCGAGCAGACTGCCTAAATCTTGAAACCCACACAGAGGTCTTTGTTCCAAATGGCTGGGTGAGAGCCTGGGGCATGCTGTCTGTCCCTGGCATCCAGGGCCACAAAGAAGAGCGACGGGAGACCCCCAGTGCAGAGCTGAAGCTCTGTCCCTTCCTTGCTCATCCTCCCCGGGTCTGTTTGCTGCTCTGTAAAAGTGAAGGAAAGAAATCGAACAAATCCACATAGCACTGACAATGTACCCAGCACTGTTCTTTGTGCTTTACAAACAGTAATGAATGCAGTCCCCAGACCAATCTCCGATGGGCACTACTATTGTGATGCCCATTTTACAGATGAGAAAACCAAAGCTCAGAGAGGTTAAGTCAGTTGCCCAAGGACTGACAACCAGGCGGAGACAGAGAGAGTGTGGATTGGAACCATGCTCCAGACTTTGCACTCTTAGCC
Source organism: Neogale vison (assembly GCF_020171115.1). Taxonomy (NCBI): domain Eukaryota; kingdom Metazoa; phylum Chordata; class Mammalia; order Carnivora; family Mustelidae; genus Neogale; species Neogale vison. Next base: position 151,984,895 of record NC_058092.1, on the reverse strand, counting down.
AATACTCTATGTTGCTTCTTTTTTCTTAATGAAGCCCTCTCCCCAAACCAACTCGAAAGCCAACAACAAGGACCCCAATAATTACATAAGCTGAATTGAGTTTCTTACTGCAAACGGGCAGGTGACAGGTAGGGGGCCAGACGATGTGTCTGTTAAGCACTAAGATACGGAGCCCAAGGACCAAGATTCTCTCCTTCCCTGTGACCATTTGCCTCAAGAGGCGGCTGATTGATGAGGACAGGAGCATGAGGACCAGAAGGCGGAGATAGTTCATAAGATCCCTTCCTCAAGCACCAGAGCTTCATGCCAACTGCCTGATTACATTCCAGGGGGAGGGGGAAACCAGCAGAAACGGTAGCCACGTGGGCTGGTGCCAGGGAAGCATCCTGAGGAGTCTGTCGGTATGGAAGCAGATGGAAGCAACTAGAATTGGGTGGAACCGTGGCAGAGAGGGAAGCTGGGAGGAGAGAGTTCAGGCCTCAGGCCAGGGCAGGCATGGGAAGCCACAGAGAGACGGTGAGGCGCAGGCTGGGCAGACAGGAATGAGAGCAGTTGCAGCGAAGAGGTGAGGACCGTGGTGACCCCCCAGCAAGGTGCTGGGCGTTTGTGCCGACGACAGCTGGAAGCCGCAGGAGGGTCCGGCAGCCCCAGCAGGCCAGGCCACGGTTGCTGAGGGGCAATGCCCACTGCCATGACCGGCAAGGCCATCTGGGATAAAATGCCCACTTCCCACTCTGAGCCTCATTCCCAGACCTCCTGCCATAGTTCCACCAAGACAGCCTGCGCCCCAGAAGTCCTTGGAGAGAAGACCCCTTGGCTTGGAGGGAAAAGTTTTCAGGAAACAGAACTTTAGAACAATAACAGCAAAAATCGGCAAAGAAAATTACAAATGGCTGAAATGAAATGGTGACTTCCCAAGAGCAGCGGAGACCTCCAGGGCCAGTGCTTAGACCTTCGTCCAGGTCAGACTCCACAGGATCTTGTCAGCGGTTTTCCCACTAAAGCGTCCAACTCTGCTGAAGAACGCAAAGTACACAGCTACAGCCTGAGCAAGGGCTTTTCACCCTGCAGAACACACACTAAGTGGTTTTTGTATGGGTTTTTTTCCCCCACTAGGGCAATAGGGGATGCCCAACTTTTGGTCCCCAAACCAGAAAGGCTGTGGGCGCCTCAAATAGAGCAGGGGATTTTACTATCGTCCCCACGGGAATCCTGGGGGCCCACTGCACCCTTGGTGCTGCCGCCCCCCACCCCACCCTACTCCTTGCCTTTTCTCCTTCTGCCGCCTCCTTCAGCCCCTCTGTCTGGCAGCCCACGCCCCTCCCCTCACTCCTCCACTCACAGGGAGGGTTGCCTATAGGGACTTCCCGTCAGTCTCACCGAAATTAGAGGCCCTCAATTTTCCTGTGCCTGAAATCTCTTGAGACGTTTGTCAAGGCCCCGCCCACGGAGCTGTGGGAGTTGGGGCGGGGGGAGCCCAGGAATCTGCACGAACGAGCATCCTAGGTGATCCCCATGCTTCTGGCTTTGTGTGTGGACTGGACTCCCCCACAGGGCGGACACCTCGCTGTGCACCTGCTCCTGCATCTCGTGCGCTGCGCATGCACCCTCCTCCACAGCTCGCTCCGGCCCTCAGGACCGCGCACACCCGAAGGCCGCGGGAACCCACCGCAGGTGTCCGATCCCCCGCTCCATCCTTCCCCGAGCAGTGGGGACCTGGGAAGGCCTGCAGAGTTACTCTACTCAGGCACCCCAGACACCTCGCCTGCTATGTGACAGCTTCCCATCCAGAAACCACACTGTAAAGTTAAAAACAGAAAAAAGAAAGCCGTTAGACCCCAGTGAATGTTATTTTTAATGAAAGTGGTGCATTTTGACTCACAATGTTGAAACCAGATTATAAATGAGTCATCAGTGAATCAACCACAAAGAGCCTCTGTGAAGGTGATTTACAGGAGGGCTCTGACGTCTGCTGTCCCTTCACATGCTTTGCAGAGATGCTGTCAGGCTTGGAGTGGGTCTGGGGCATCTGCTGCCGCGTCAGCGCAAAGGATGCTGTGTTGTCACCGACGGGATTCCCCAGCCCGCCGGCACGGCGGCCCCACCCACAGAGCGAAGGCAGCCATCACTGCACAAAGCTCGTGGCTGCATCAGAGCCGCTGGCTTCAGGGTAGTGACTAGCAGCTACGGAAGAGTCTTCCTCTTGTGCCCCCAGACTCCTCCCTAGTGCCCTCACCCCTGCACCTGGTCTTCAAGGCGCAGCCCAGCCTGAGGGCAGAGAACTGGGACCTACGGGTGGCCAAACATGGGCTGGAGTCCTGGGTCTAAGAGAGAGTTGGGCGACAGCCTCACTGCCCTCTTCTCTGAAACAGGAACAGCATCCCCTGCCCTGTGGCCCTCACAGGGATGTTGCAAGGTTCTCGTGGGAATGTGCATGTGAACACACGTGTTTTGAATAGCTTCACAGGCCATCCCAAGGTAAGTGGTCAGTAGATGAAAAATCTGCTGTCTGAATGTGTATGCACCCGCCAGCAACCCCTGCCCGGGGCGGAAACAGGCAACTAGACCAAGGGAAGCCTGCGGAGCAGGGCGCGGTTCTGTGCTCCTCCTCGCCTCCGCAGAAAGAACACACCAGCGCTCGTCTCTCCTCTTCCAGAAACAGGGGTCGGAGACCAGAGGGTCAATCCACGCACGAGTAAACCCCATCTCCCCAGCCAGAAGGGAGACTGCTCTGCTGCCCAGTCGCAGCCCAGGCTTTCCAGAGCACTACCTGGTGGCCACGTGCCACAGATAAAGGACCCTTCGGGCCATCTCGGGGGAGGCAGCAGGGCTCCCAGCACCGGGCTGCCTGCTCGCAGCTGCCTCCAGTGGGGCAGAAATCTGCAGCAAAGAAAATCCAAACCACACCGGGGACAGGAAGGTCAGCCCTGTAGGACAGCAAACCAGTGACCATCTAGCAACCCAGCGCAGCCTGGTCAACAGGGATCGCTGTCCAGACAGTAGAGTCCACCACAAGCAAAACTGTGGTAACAATGCCGTAAATGTTAATTATTAAGTGTGTGACCCAAGGAAAAAAAAAATCCCCAGACAAGGTGAAGAACTCATCAAATCTGCAAACAAGAGAAAGAAAGCAGAAGAAAAAGGGGAGAAAAATGCTTGGCAGAGTCAACTAAATCCCTCTAGACATCACAGATGCATGACCAGTATCCGTGTTAAAGAAGAGAAAACGAAACAAAAACAAAAACATAAAAACAGGCATTTAAAGTCAGAAAACTGTGGCCTTGAATGCCGGACTTCCCCCTTACTGGTTCTGGGTCCTGGGGAGAGGCCGTCTGTTGTCCTGGAGGCTCCATTTCTTCGCTGCTGCCCCAAGATCGCTGTGAGGATTATGTAGAATCACATATGTGTTGTACCTGCCCTGTGCCTGGAACATGGTTAACAGCCCATAAATGCCAGCTTCTTTCTGTGGGAGAGTGCAAAATGTGGCCACAAATCCTTTCTACCGTGGTAAGTATGCCCTTTGGCAATGACTTACCTGCTTCTCCTGTCGAGAGTGACAAGTCTGTTTCCCTTATCCCTTAAATCTGGGCTAGCCTGTGACTTATGTTGACCAAGAGAATTTAGCAGAAGTCACAGGGTATGACTTCCAAGGCTAGCCCTGGCAGCTCCCACTTTTGCCCTTTTGAAATGCCACCTTTGGACCACCCTGAAAGGAAGCTGGCATAGCTTACAAGAAGGGCAGAGGCCTTATGGAGGAGAAGTGAGACTCCCACACTTTGACCGCCAGCAACAGCCGCCGCACGTGACAGAAGCCATCCTGAGATGAATGTCCAGCCCAGCTGAGCCTCCAGCTAGAATAAGCCACATGAGTGAGCCCAGATGAAATCAGCAGAGAGACTGCCCAGCCAACCCATAAAATCATAGGGAATCCGTGTTGTGTTAAGTCACTAAGCTAGGCTGATTTATTACGCAGCAAATTCTTACTGAAACAGCCTTCCTTGCCCCACCTCCAAAATATCTTCTGCCTTGAGTACTCTAAGTTTCCCTAGCCACACTTGGCAGATTATTCAATGAAAAACTAACTGAGAACTTATGGGACCAGGAGATATGATCAGCCTGTCATAAAGCTATTTTCATGCCCACGTTACAGTAGTTCATCAATCAAATAATTAAGCAGCATCTACCAACCTACCTTGAAAATAAGCCAGTCTGACTTTTCTACCTTTAAAGTAGACCACAAATTCAACTGTTTACCCCCATTTCCACCACCAGTTCCTGCCTGAATAATGGCAGGAGTCTTTGTAATTCATCTCTCCCTTTGAATTCTCTCAACCTACACATTGCTATTCGCCACACAGGATATTTTGAAATGTATTCACTGATTCGATGAAAACTTAGTTTTGACCAGAAATATCCACCTCCGCAGAATTTATGTTCTAGTTGACATTTTAAAAATTGATAAGTAAATTAATATGGGTCACCTGGGTGGCTCAGTCAGTTAAGCAACCGACCACAGTGGGCTCTGTGCTCGGTGTGGAGTCTTCTTGTGATGCTCTCTCTCCCTCCCCCCTGCTCTTCCCCCTGCTCATACTCTCCAAATAAATAAATAGAGACAATCTTTAAAAATTTGATGAGTAAATTAATAAATAAAATATGTGGTGATAAGTGGCAATTAAAAAAAGGAAGGAGGAAATGTAGGGGTAGGGGGAATAGGTAATGTTAGGAGAGGTTATCATTTTGGATCGTGGGGCCAGGGCAGGTTTCGATGAGACAGTGACATTTAAATAAAGACCAATGGGAATAAAAAGTGTAAAGACCCTGAAGCAGAACCATTTCTGGCGTACCTCGGACACAATAAGGAGGGCAGTGTGCCTGAATTGTAATAAGCAAGGTTGAGAGTAGTGTGAGATGAGTTCAGAGAGGAAACAGGGAAGAGAGATGGAGAAAGTCAGATACATAGCACCTTATAAGTCAATGTGAAGATGTAAGCTTTCGTTCTAATGACACGGAGAGCCACTAAAGCATTTTTGTCAAAGTGGTGATGTGATCTGATATACGTTTTAACAGCACCATTCTGGTTAATCCATTGAACACGAACTGAAGCAGATTCTGGGATGATATCATAATTTTTTAATCTTCCCCGATTCCATCATGAAAAATAGCTAGTAATAGTAATACAGAACAGCAAAACCAAAATTCATGGATCATATGCACCACAAAACTGACAAAGTAGCCTCAAGATCCCCAGAATATAAGAAAAATAAATGAAATCTACAATTTATTTCCCCCAAAAAAGCTAAAGGAACAACATAAATCAGAGCTACAAGAACTCAGTAGTAAAATGATAGAATTTAGGAAGAATTAGAAATTTTTTAATCACATCAGAAATTAGATTACATTAAAAAGAAGATAAGAGTTGTGATATTGTGGGGGTGCCTGGGTGGCTCAGTCAGTTAAGCATCTGTTTTCATCTCAGGTCATGATCCCAGGGTCATAGGGATCCTAATTGTGGGATCAAGCCCCGCATTGGGCTCCCTGCTCAGTAGAGAGCCTTCTTCTCCATCTCCCTCTGCCCACGCCCCTACTCATGCGCGTTCACTCTCTCTCTCTCTCTCTGTCTTTCTCTCATGAGTTATCTCAAATAAATGAAATATTTTTGAAAAAGGATTTAAGAGTTGTGACATAATAAGAAATATATATTTGGTCTTCACCCCCAGTTTCTGGCACAGAGTTCCTAAAATCTTTATAATTTCCTGAACAACAGGGTGGAAGAGCATCTTTCATTATTCATAATAAGCCTCTTTCAACCATACCTGAGTTTATGCAAAGGGAGTAACTCTTGGTGGGCCCCTGGACAGCTTCAGTGTGAGGGTTGCTTGCCAGAGAAACCAGCTGGATGCCAACCATATGATTAGAGGGTTGGAAATTTCAGCCCCACAGCCTGACTACTGGGAAAGGGAGAAGGACTGGGATTTCATCACCAATGACCAATGATTTAAACAATTGTGCCTATATAATGGAATCTCCATAAAAAAAAAATAAAAGAAGGGGTTCAAAGAGCTTCCAAAGCAACAAACACATCCATGTTCCAGGAGGGTGATGCACCCCAAACTCCTCAAAGACAGAAGTTCCTGTGGTTGGGAACCTTCCAGACCTTGCTCAATCTACCTCTGCATATAGCCGGTAAGTGTTTCCCTTGATCCCATGAGCAATTATACCAGATTAATTAATTTGATGTGGAAAATTCAGACATTTGGTATAGCATGTTGTCAAAAACAGATCACTGCAGTAGTAAGAGTACATAAAACCAGCAGATAATACTTTAATAAGAGAGATATAAAATGCAAAGAGAAAAAGTTAAATCAAAGGAAATGAAGAAAGAATGGAAAGGGATTTGAGAGAACTTAACAAAAATAGAAGATAGGCAAAGAAGATCCAACATTTGTATAAAAGGAGTCCAAAAAATAAATAGATAAACAAACAACAACACCACCAGAAAACCAAAGCAAGGAACAGAACCAAACCTAAAAACCACAATTCAAGAAAACTTTTCTGAAATTAATTTAAAAATTTGAAACTACATATATAAAGTCAAAATCAACCCTGAAATAAGGGACAACAAAACACCAAATTTCTGGGAAATTCCTAGATTTTAAAGAAAAATATAAAATCTCTTGGACATCTGGGCAAAAAGACCAAGCTACTAGGAAGGTAAAGAAAATCAGATTGTCATCAGACATACTTTGTGCCAGGAGAATATATGGAACGAAGGCGAGGATAAAAGCAGAGGGAAACGATGGGAAGCAGAGCCAGTAGGATTTACTGACCCAACAGAGATATAAAAAAGGAAAGGAGTCAAGGGTGACCTGAGCAACTAGGATAGAGTTGCCATTTGACAGTACTGAGTGGACTATTGGAGGAGGAGGTTTGGGACAGGGGATAGGCTAATCATTTATACATATTACATTTTAAATACCTATTAATGATCCATGTGAAGAGTTGAGTAAGCAGCCATATAAAGACTCTGGAATTCAAGCTGAGGTCTGGGTGAGAAATATATATTTAGAACTGATTAGCATATAGAAGCTTTTTGAAGTCATGAAACTGGATACGGTCAGTGAGGGAATGAGTGCAGAGAATATCCCCTTATTCAAAACCACTTGTTGGTTTACAATAAAACTCAAATCCTTTATCAAGGTCGGCAAAGCCCTTCACGTGGCTCCCTCTCATTTCCCATCCTTCCCCCATCTCACTTTCTGAGCTCTAGGCACATAGTCTCCTTGCTATCCCTTGAATGATCTCATTCAACCTCAGGGCCTTTACACTTGCTACTCTCTATAACCAGGATATGTTTCCCCCAAAGTTGATCCTGTATGCTCACATCATTCAAATCCCTTCTTAAATGTCAGCTCCTCAGGGAAGTTTTCTCACACCCTATCCCAAGTGTCTGCCCCCCACCTACACCTGTATCACTCTGTAACACCTTAACTTGCTTTATTTTTCCACCATTTTACAGGTTGCCTGTTCCAGTTTCTAATGCAGCAATTGCTACATTGACATGTGTGTGAATGTACTACATACACAAATCACCCCAAACTTAGTGGCTTAGCACAACCATCTCATTATGCACATGGATTGTGTGGGTCGGAAATTTGGACAGGGCACAGAGAGGATGGCTTGTCTCTGCACCACAAAGTCTGGAGCCTCGACAAGGGAATATTCAATGTCTGGGGGTGGTTTGACAGCTCGGGTTTAGACTCATCTGAAAAGCCTTGTTCACTCATGCATCTGGCATCTGGCTCAGCTAACTAAAAGCCTAGGATTGCAGACCAGAGGGTCTACATGTGGCCTCTCCATGTGGCTTGGCTTCTTTGCAGCATGGCAGCACAAGATAGGCAGACTTCTCAGCTGGTTACAGAGATCCAAGAGCATTGTCTCAGCAAACAAGACAGAGCAGAGTTACTTCTAGTGACCCAGCTTCAGAAGTGGCATAGTGTCACTTCCCCCATACTTTACTGGTCAACGCAGTCTAAGTCTGTCAACAGGAGGGACAGGGACTCTGTCTCTTAATGGGAGAGGAATTCTTTAAATGTTGAGGCTGGGTCCTACCACATTGTAGGAGATAGAGTCTCAGTGTTGAGCTATTCTCCCCAAGAAAGAATGATCTCCTTAACGTTCTTTTGGTGACCTGTGAACCTCTTGCTCTATGCGCCCCTGCCCCTAACTATCTGAATTCTCAGCTGGTCCACTATATATCAAGAAGTCTCATTTGATATAGGATCCTGACTCCACAAAATGGAGAACCCGGTGTCTCCCTCTTCCCAGCAGGGCTGCTGAATCTGTCACCAGCCCCTCCTCCATGATGGACGGTCCATCTCTGATTTACAACCTGGACCCTGTTAATCCTCTGTGACTTCTTGTCATGACCCTTAAAGGGATAAAATATTTTTTTCTCAGCAAGGCAACAAGCACAGCAACACAACAGAGGAGTTACTGAATAAGTTTGCTGTGGCTTCTTCACAACGCCATTTGATTGAGAATAATTAGCCAGGGAAAATCAGTGCCAGACCCAACAGAGTGGTTGTTTTCCTAAATGGAAAGAAATGCTCCTCCTTCCACCATCAAAGGCCCTAAAAATGCCGCGAGGACTGCTGGATGACACTAACTTGAGACAGGAAACCAAGTGGCTGGAAATCCGGCAGCCCACAGATTCACCCTTTGGCCCAAACAGGCTCGACTCAGTGAGAGTTACATGGGCTGAGCACCTGGGACCAGAGTCAAGAAGCATCACACAGCCCTGGCCAGCAAGAATGTGTCTCCGGATCAACCCAAGGCTGGCCATGGACCTGAGCGGAGTAATGGCACTGAAAGAGGCAGGGACCACATCCCCGAGGGAGATCAGATACAGCACAACAAAAGAAGAGAAGGACCAGACCCAAACCCAGACCCCACACATGGTCCAGGACACGACCCGGGCTGTCTGGAAGCAGTTTGCAGACGGAAACCTCAGTGTGATGAATCAGTTTCCTTGGACATTGAGGGGATAAAGAGTCTGACAGAGCATATTTATTCAGGGAACGGCTGTGAGAATGAGCAGAGGCAGAGGTGGGGGCTAGGGGAGCATGGAGTATGCAGTGGGGAAAAGCCACCACGAATCCCCAGTCTAGACACTGAACCCACGATGGCCGGGGGCGGAAGCGAGTGACCTGAACAAAAGGGCGTGTCTGGGAGAAGCCAGTGGAGCCCGGCTCTGAAATGACTGGTTGGGACAGCAGAGTCAGACGCCGCTGACAAGGCTTTAAAAATCTCAGAGAGGAGGAAACAGAGGCGATTTGGAGACGAATGTTAATAGACGCACAAGTCTTTTCTATCCCGTACACCGAATCCCACTATAAACAATGCCGTACAAAAATGTCTCCACCCCTAAAAAGCAAAGGTTTCTACGTATTAGAAGAAGGCTATTCGGGACCGTCCGTTATAGGCGTGTTAGACGGATGGCATGCCTCCCATGTCCACACACAAGACAGAAGGCTAACAGGTGGCCTGCAGTGGCCTCCATTATGTCTGTTTCCCCGGACTACCCAACCTCCCCTCAACAGTAAACCTCGATCCTCCTCCTGGGACCAGCCCTGCAAAGGCCCGACACAGGCCAGACTGACTCTGCCTCCGGGGACCAGGGCTCTGGGCTACTTTTGAGTGTTTTCATGGTGCAGAAATAATAGCAACTCATATTTGCATCATATTTTTGTACTTAAGAGGCATTTTTATGTATGTTATCCCAACTGATTCTCAGGAATACATTCTCCCTCCCCGGCCTTGCTGGGGACCAGGGCTTCCCCAGCCTCCAGGAAAAAAAACAAGTTTCTGTGGCCCTTAAGGGATAGGTGCCACTTTGGTGGGCAGGAGGGACCCCACGGCAGGGTTTTTGTGGAGGGCATCAGAAGACGGGGGGAGCTACGATGGAGAAAAGCGATCGGTCTCCAGGCCTGAGGGACCAGAGATGGATGAGGGTCCCAGAAGTTCTGAAGGCAGTGCCAGGGGACAACGGTCACTGTGAGGCAGTGTCCTGGTTGAGGTGGGGGGAACCAGAGGAACCTGCTTGGTACTGAGAAGGGAAAGCAGACCACATGTGGCCTCTCCATGTGGCTTGGCCATGGAGAGCTTGCCCCAGTAGGAGCCCCACCAGGGTGGGATGTGAGATCACGCTGCCTTCCTCTGGGAGGGATCAATGTCCTGCCAGAGCTCACGTCCCCAGCTCCATCCCAAATCACGCAGCCACCCCACAACATCTCAGGCATGTATGAGCCCCCACTAGACCCTGGAGTCCCCTGCAAGGAAGGGAGAAAGAGCTCCCACTCCTGTTCTTGGGGGCCAGATGGGCGCACTTGAGACCACCCCAAGCCGTGGACACACGGGAGGGGACACTACTGGGATTCTCTCCATCATCACCATCATTGTCATCATCTGTCACCGTCATCTTTATTCCATCTTCACTGATTAGTTGTCAAGGCCCAAAGAATTTGCCAAGACCTCATCCCTGGTAAGTGACAATGCCATCCTCTGACTCGAAGATCCTGATTATTTTATTAGATCACTGTCCTGCTGCAAGGGTAAGTAACACCAACCACTGTGCTCATTTAGGAATCGAGGGAAGCCCTACGCTCTCCCTCTCCTGCATCCCTGGCTCTCAGGGGTCCAGCCCTGGGGCTCTGACTTGGAGGCAGTCAGCGCACTCACTGCATTTCCCTGCAGGAGTCTCCTCCAAACAGCACTTCCTACATCCCTGTCGTGGGCCTGATTCGTAAGGTCTGTCCTCTGCCTGTGAAAGTAGCAGCTGCTCTGTATGCCCCTGTCCAGGAAACTAGTGAACAACTCCGAAAATTCAGAGAAAAGCAGCAAAGATGATTAATGAGCTAGAAAAGCAAGTGACAGGCTTGGGGGGAGCACAGGGGCAGAGCTGGATGGGTGGCATGCGTGTGGGGGTGGGGGGAGCTGGCTGCAGTGAGAGAGAGAGAGAGAGAAGGATTCAGCGGGGCCCCGGGGAGCATTAGCACTAGAGGAGTGAGTGGGAGAGCAAAAGAAGATGACAGCTGAGTACCAGGAATGAATTCGTCACGTGAGAACCCCCAGAATAGGGATGGAAAAAGCATCACTTTGGCCACGTCCTGAAAGACCAGACCTGAGTCTCGGGCGAGGCTGGGAGCACCCACCCAGGGCCCCAAGCTCGTTAGAGCCCCATGGGGTGTTAGCATCTTTGGGCAGGGGTGGCTGGCAGCCACAAGTCACTAGGCACCTCGACTTTTCAGGGAGGGCAGCTTCCGTCCAGACTCCCGTGCTTCTGCAAGCCCACGCCCCCTGCACGGTCACCGTGATTTATGGCATAATAGCCCTCCCCAACATCGACCCGGGACCTTGGGAACAAGTCTTCCTTTCTTGGTCCACTGAAGTCGCTGGAACCCATTAGCAAGGTTCCAGCCCTGTCCGTAAATCACTGCCTTAGTCATGCAACGTAGCTCTGAAACAACGGAGGGTGTTTGTTTTTAATTCCCTCAGACTGTGAAGCATGTATGCAAACACTGGCCTGAAAGCAGCCTTTGTTCCTATTGTTCTGGCACACGTAATCTCCCCATCTCCACTCCTCTGCCGGAAGCTGCCAACACCACAGGGCCCCCCGGGGGGCTCGCAGTCTGGTGGGACGGGAAAGGGTGGCCGGGAGGCTGCTGCCCGGGACAGAGGTGGCTGGGAAGTCTGGAACACTGACTTGCAGCCATCCCCTGGGGCGCCATGCAGGTCATTTCTGCAGCAGCCTCTGACCCCAGAGCCCCCTGCCCTCTCCTCTGATATGTTCTCCATGCCCCCACCTGCTGCCTTTTGTCACCTCGGACCTCAGGAGTGTCTGTCCTGCACCAGCCCCCAGCTCCTGCTGTCTCTTTTCCCATCACACTCCCTCCCAGGTGAGGGCTGGCTTCTGAGAGTCAGTAGGCACCACGAGGAAGGGATTTCTCTTTCAGCCTACACCAAACTTCCATCCTTGACAGCATTCTTCAATCCAGAAAAGGCTTCCGGGGACCCCTATCAGAAAGCCTGGAGTTGACCCCCTGGGACAGGCTCCCTGCTCGCCCAGAGGGGCATGCTTAGCCGGGTCGATAGCCCCCAACGCCACAGGGTGCCTCCCTCACTTGGACTCCTCAACTGGCTCCTGAGAAACTTGTTCCGTCTTAGAGAAGCTACTTAACCTCTCCTGAGGTCATTTTCTGCAATTCTATGCAGAGGCAGAAGACGTAAATAATTCTGCAGGAAGAGGGTATGCGTATATTTCTACCGCTTTCATTTATTCAACAAACATTTGTTCAATAGACGTTTGTTTTCTGCCTAATTGGAGCACAGTATTGTGCAGATGATGAAACTCGGAGGCTCAGGTATTGAAAAAAATATGCCCAACAAGCACCACATGGTGTTAAGTGTCAAGGCCAAGTTTCGAACCCAGTCTAGCCTGTCACACTCTAAAGCCCCTGATTTTTCAGTTGTGTCCTATGTTCTGAAATTAGCCCAACAAAACGCTCATTTCTAGTCCTTGGTCTGAGCACTCTGTGGCCCAGGAATCATCAGAAGATAGCCGTGCTTGTCAGCGCTCTCAGTGACAAGTAGCTTAAGCAAAAAATACCCAATAAATGAACAAATTGCCCTACTACCGACAAGTCTGGAAAATCACGGGTAGGCCTGGCCCTCAGGCAAAGCTCTCAAGTGGCTGCCTCTTCCTAGGCCCTGCTGTTTTGTCATTCATATCATCCTTGGGCAGGTTTTCTCGCCAGCAGGAAAATGGCTGCGGTGACTTCACGTTCTCACTGAGCCACCCAGAGGAAAGAAAAGTCTTGGGTTGGGTCTCATGGAGCCAGTTTGGGTCAGTGTGCTCATCCCTGCCTCACTCACTGGGTTTGGAGGTTGAAATGTGCCAAGTGGCCAGATCTGGACATGAAGGCCACCCTTGAACCTAAGACGAGTCACACTTTTTCCAGAAAAAATGGGCACAGACACAGTGCAGGCCAAGGAGCTGAGGACCAACCAACAGCCCTGAGGGAAAACTGCCAGGTGGAGACTTGGACAGGTGGCCAGCGGGCCGCCTCCGCTGACTCTCCCTAACTCCCTCCCCACCCCCAGCCCACACCCCCTCTCACTGCCGCATTGCCTGCCAGCTCCCATCTGCCCTTCAACACTGTCTCCCACCTCCCTGGTCAGAGAGAAGGGATCCTCCTTTGCATTCGCACTGCGTCCTTGGCTAGCCATGACCCCAGACCCTCTCAGTGAGCCATGGTCACCAGCATACTTATCTGTCTTCCCCACGGGACTGAGTTTCTTTTTTTTTTTTTTTTTTAAGATTTTATTTATTTATTTGACAGACAGAGATCCTCCTCAGGCAGAGAGAGAGGAGGAAGCAGGCTCCCCGCCGAGCAGAGAGCCCGATGAGGGGCTCGATCCCAGGACCCTGGGATAATGACCTGAGCCGAAGGCAGAGGCTTTAACCCACTGAGCCACCCAGGCGCCCCAGGACTGAGTTTCTTGAAGGTAAGACCATGCCACAGAACCCAGCACACACTAGGTTCTCCATACCCGAATATAAGTGGAAAGAGGTCTTTGGAAAGACGGAAGAAGTCAACGTGTGTAAAGTCCGTTGCTTATTTTAATATGAATTGTAGAAAAACGAAGACTGACTTGAGTTTTCAAACGCGGCTTCTCAGTAGGGATCTTCTTATAATAACCAACACAAAGGAGGGCCCATTCCAAAGACTATTTGAGTTCTGGCTTTGATATACTATTCCTCTAAGTTCTTATTCAATTGGCACATTAAAAAGATAACAGCAAGAAGTGTTTGTGCTTGACGTACTACAGATTAAACGGAGCACATCAGGTTTACTCCTTATTGGTGCTGAGATTTTCAAAAAGTAAACACATGAAGATACATTTTACAATGTGTCTCCAGACAACTGACCTTGGGGTGGGGGCGGAGGTGCCTCCTGCCCACCGGCCGCCAGCTCAGCTCTAGCACGGGAGTCAGGGAGGAGCTGTACATACGCTGCCAAGGCCACCATCAGCACCGCCACCACCCACCATCCCTTTATGTTCGTGCTTTTGAGCCCACAAATGTCGCTTACGAGCTTAATAGACATCTAGCCTTGTGCCCCAACTGCCTCCTTCAGCATTTGAGGAAATCGTTTGGTGCTGAATCCTATTCACACAACTTCCTATGTTGAAGTCTTAACCCCCAGCACCTCAGAATACGACTGCATTTGGAAATAAGGCTTTGGAAGAGGTGATTAACTTAAACAAGGTCATGAGGATCTGCCCTCGTGCGGTAGGACTGGTGTCCTTTTAAGAAGAGGAGATGAGGACCCAGACACACAGACAGACAACTGTGTGAGGACATGGGGGAGAAGGCGGCCGCCTGCAAGGCAAGGAGAGAGGCCTCAGGAGAGGAGAAACCAACCCTGCCGACACCTTGATCTTGGACTTCTGACCCAGTGACCTTCTCAGAAAGCAGCAGAGGAACAAACCATGGCCACATGAAAACCAAGTTAGTGGCCAGTCTATTAGGCTTGAGGTCCCTGAGGACAACAGCCACGAGTCTTCTGAAAGGGTGGACTGTGGGCATAAAGCTCATGAGAGCACTACTCCAGTCCCACCATTTCGTGGATGGGGAAACTGAGACCCCCAAAGTGAAACAAAGCCCAAGGTCGCACCTAAAACCAGCCTCAGCAGGGATGACAAACACTTATTGGGCACCACTGGGCATCTCTTTGGAACACAGGCCCACCCTAGCCTGAAACCTTTGCCCTTCTACCAAGGTCCACATCTGCCCCTCCAAGAACCCCCAAGTCCTGTCCAACTCCACTCTACACTGGCCCTGAGACCAAGCTACCATCACCTGTCCCACTGAGGATGTAGCAGTGCCTCCCTTCCCTCTACACAGAAGTCAGAATGATCTTATTAACATGAATTCCATGGTCTTTCCACACATATGCTTTTACTACCTCACGCTTGGCCTCCTTGCCCTCTCTCTGCCCTGCAGCCTCCATGACCTTCATCAGCTCCCGCCAGTCATCTTTAGCCCCTGCAACCTCAGGACCTTTGCACACATTGGGTGTCCCCGCTCTCTTAGCCAGGTTAATGTCCTCATGAGACCAGCATGTGCAGGGTAAGCTGGGAGGACCAGGAGAGGGTACTCCTGCAGAAACTTCAGCATCTTGCCACAGATTGGTACTGCTACCCTCCTCACAAGAGCCCACAATGAGTCTCAAACTTGTTGCACGTCAGAATCACCCCTCACCCAGGGATTCTACCGGAATTATTCTGGGGTGTGGCCACAGGATTTTTTCAAAGCTTCCAGGTGAATCTGATGTTCTGTCCAGGTTGAGAATCACTGCCCTAAATATAATCTGAGAATTGACAGTGAGCTTTTTTTTGTTTTGTTTTGTTTTGTTTTGTTTTAAGATTTTACTTAGTTATTTGAGAGAAAGAGAGTGTGTGTGTGAGCAAGGGGAGTAGCAGAGGGAGAGGGAGAAGCAGACTCCCCACTGAGAAGAGAGCCCAACTTGGGGTTCAAACCCAGGGTTTTGGTTAGATGCATAGGGAATGCCACACTTCATAGCCATCTCAGACATAAAGTACAGAGGTGCCACCAAGAAGGAGCCAATGAGAAAAAGAACCTGAAGTATAGGAACGCATGTTTGGTTTCTGATGTCAGACCCTACAAATACTACAAATAACATGGAAGTGTGCCCTTCCATCATTGTAAACAACTATAAAATGCCTTATAAACAGACCAGAGTTATGACTGTATAGAAATCAAATTTAGCAATGAACTTCCCGAGAGATGCACTGCTTAACTGACTGCTTCTGCTTGCTTTATGAGAAAAATCTGGTTCAAGTTCATATGCGGAAGCTTCTTGAAATCTGTAAAAGACAGGTGTTTAACGGGTCTTCATCAGCCCCTGGGGCTTCTACTCAGGCATTTATTGTGAATTGCCCTTTTAATTTAGTTTTCACAATAATCCGTGGCCTGATTAAACATAAAGAGATTTTAAATTATTTATAAAATAACATCTGACATTGGGGGTAGGGAGAGGGTGGTTGAGTTATGGACATTGGGGAGGGTATGCCCTATGATGAGTGCTGTGAAGTGTATAAACCTGGCGATTCACAGACCTGTACTCCTGGAATTAATAATACATTATATGTTAATAAAAAATTAAATTAAAAAAAAACACACATTAGAGCACAGCCTCCAATGCTATCTCATGGCCAATAGTACAAAAGCATCTGTGCTTCTACCATATCCTTGGGTGAGAGATGAGGAAAAATGCGATGCTGGTTTCTGAGATCCAAACCTTGGGGCTTCCTCTTGTATTTCACTGTAATGTAGTTTTATTAAGACAAAATTGGAAACATTCTAAATGTCCATAAAGAGATGATGGGTTAAATAAATTATTATATGTCATTAAAAAAATAATAACATCTTACATTACATAGTGCTTTACCATTTTCAAAGTATTCCACATATCTTCGTTCACTTATAGATCAGGTATTAAGTATGGGTTAAATTTTTACATAAAATATATTGACTTCTTGAAATACTGTGCATTTATTTCATCATCACCTCCACACACTGTTTTAAAGAAGACAAATTAAATAAATATATATAAATGGGAAGTCCCATAAGGAAAACAGCACACATCCACAAAGATACCTTTTACAAGATCAGCAAAGTAGTGAGCAGGATTAGGAGCCCAATATTTGTTTCTACCGGGACTTTCATTACCAGCAAGATGGTGGACTGATAATCTGGCCAACCCAATTACTGAAAGCAACACAAAATAGTGAATAAAATCTTTTTTAACTAATAATACTTTTAAAAAATTTTACTTTTATTATTTTTAAGTAATCTCTCCACCCAATGTAGGGCCCAAAGTTACAACACCAAGATCAAGAGTCACATGTTCTATTGACTGAGCCAGCCAGGTGTCCCAGCTAAAAATAAAATTTGAGAAGAATCAAAAACATAAAGAACACGTGAGGCAACACTAAGTCACATCAGGAACCTGAAGAATTCTAAATTAAATTACCTGCCTAAATAAAAAGCACCAAAGTTAGCTCCTACTTTGAGGTCATTGGCCAAGTTCAGTAACTTGAGCTCTTGTTCTCTAGGTCTTGAGAAGTGCACGAAATGAGAGGCGTGGTGGAAAGTCTAATAAGAAGCATCCACAGCTCCCTATAAAGGTGACACAACCTTACAGCAAGAGTGAACTACACCAGGAACTGCAAAGAAGGTTCCCTATCTCAAACCTTGGCAAAACACAGAAAGGGAAAATTTCAACCTAAAAACGTGCAACCACAAGCTAGCTCCAATGTGGGCCTACAGTTCTAACCTACTCTCACAGCCCCAATAACTCAAGCTAAGAATTTAGTGGTCAGGGCGCCTGGGTGGCTCAGTGGGTTAAGCCGCTGCCTTCGGCTCAGGTCATGATCTCAGGGTCCTGGGATCGAGTCCCGCATCGGGCTCTCTGCTCAGCAGGGAGCCTGCTTCCTCCTCTCTCTCTCTCTGCCTGCCTCTCTGCCTACTTGTGATCTCTCTCTGTCAAATAAATAAAATAAAATCTTTAAAAAAATAAAAGAATTTAGTGGTCAAAAAAACCCTCAACTGAGAATTCTGTTTTCAAAAGAATTCTGTTTACAAAAAATTCTGTTTTCTAAGTTTCAGTTCTAGGTAAGATGGAGTGAGCACATGCTACACTGTATCTCCCACTGAATGCAAAAGTGGAATGCACAGATAAACTGAGGACTCTGAAAAGTAAACAATAGCAGGCAAACTGGGTAAGAAAACCAGAATTGAAATTAGTACAGAGGGAACTGGCCATTTTTCCCACTCTGAGAAATGAACTCACAAATTCAGCAAAAGATATACATTCACATATTCAATACACTCAAAAACCCCAAACAGAATAAACTCAATGAATGATATGCCAAACATACCATAATCAAACAGCTAAAAACTAAAGACAAAGGAAAAAAATCTCTAAAACGGCCAGAGAAAAGTGACACATTGCCAACAGAGGAGCAACCACTGACATTCCCATGGATTTCTTTACAGAAAACATGGCTGCCAGAAGGAAGTGGAACAATATATTCTGGTGTAGAAAGAAAAGTTTGGCTCAACTAGAATTCTATACCCAGCAAAAATAGCCTTCTATAAAGGAAGGTGAAACAAGTGACATTCCCAATTGAAGGAAAGCAAAGATCCACCAATAGCAGGCCACCTCTCAAGGATTGCTAAAGAAAGTTCTTTAGACATAAAAGAAATGGTACCTAAGGAAACTCAGAGCATCAAAAATGAAAGAAGGAATGGGCACCTAGCTGGCTCTGTTAGTAGAGCAGGCAACTCTTGATCTTGGGGCTGTGAGTTCCCATGTTGGATATAGAGATGACTTTAAAAAGTCTTTTTTAAAAATGAAGGAAGAGCAACAGAAATGGTAAATAAATATTTGGGTAAATATACTAAACTGGTTTTCTCTTCTGGAGTTCTTTATAACATGGCAATGGCCAAAAGCAAAAATTATAATATCTTCTGATGAGCCTTTCAATATATATAGATGGAACATATCAGGCAAGAACAACAAAAGAGGGAGGTAAAGGGATCTAAGTGGTGAAGAGAAGAGATAGTAAAGACAGAAAACCAAACTGATGAAACAGAAAACAAGCAGAGTTTAAGAAAGGAATGTTTAAAATTACATTTTAATAAGTATGAAGAGAATAATCAATAAACACTTCTAAGGAGAGTGATCCAAAAAAAGAGAAGTCAGAATTTAAAATTGAAGGGGAAGAGAACTACAAATGCTGCTGAGATTAAAAGGCTATGGTGGGGGCAAGATGGCGGTAGAGCAGCAGAGCACAAAATCAGAACTTTTAGAATTCTGCTCTACTGAGGGACATCACTCCAGAGGTTAAGCAAGGTGGGCAGGGGGGCAGGGGGACACTTGCAGGATCAGTGTGGTCTCAGGACTTGTGGGGTCACAGAAAGACCAGTTGTGTCTGAGTATGGCAGAGCTCCCAGGAATCGGTCCGGGGAAGACGGCTGTAGAGGCAGAGCTGAGGCGTGAGCTTTCAGCTCAGGGCTACCTTAAACTGTGATCTGTGGCACTGTCAGGCCACTACTCTTTGAGCAGGGAGCCCACAGGTGGCAGATGTGGGGGGAACACCTCCTTCCTCCTTTGGGAGGAGCAGCGTGGGAGTGCACTGAGGGAGTCTGCTGGGTTTGGAGACTCCAAAAGGGTCTGTGCGCCAGAGATAGAAATGCTCAGTCACAGGCTGGGTTAGCTCGGAGTGTGGCCGGAGACCAGGGAGACAGGAGGGGTTGACTGCTTTTCTCTGAGGGTGCACTGTGGAGCAGGACCCTGAGCTCTCAGCTAGTATGGGGCCGGAGACTGAGAGGCCGCCATTTTCATTCCTGTCCTGCAAAGCTGTACAGAAAGTGTTCAAAGAACAAAAGCTCCCAAGAGCAAACCCAAGCAGATTTGCCCTCCAAACCAGGCCACATAGCCTGGCCCCTCGCAAGAGCGGTGTAATTCCACCTCTGGCAAAGACTTTTCAGAATCACTGCAACAGGCCCCTCTCCCAGAAGATCAACAAGAACATCCAGCCAAGACCAAGTTCACCAATCAATGAGAAATGCAAAACTTCAGAGCTACAGGAATACAGCACATAGAATTCATTGTTTTTTTCCTATGATTCTTAAGTCTTTCAAAGTTAAATTTTTTTAATTTTATTTTTTCCTTATTCTATCTTTTTAAATTTTTCCTCTTTCCTATTTTAATAATTTTTAACTATTTTATCTTATCAATATCTTTTTCAAAAATCTTTTTTAATGTTTATTGTTATAGTCATATTCTATCCCCTCATTGTATTTGACCTTATTTTTTGTATACGTATAGGTTTTTCTTTCTTTAAAATTTTGGGATACAGTTTCTTCTAAAAGATCAAAATATATCCTACATCTAATGCATGGCTTTGTTCTAGTCTCCAGTCTGATCACATTCTTTTCTCTTTTTTTCTTTCTTTTTCCAACCAACTTCTTATCTTCTCAATTTTTTAATTTTCATCTTTATAGTCATATTCCATCCATTCATCATGTTTATCCTTATTTTTGTATACATAGAAGTTTTTCTTTCTTTAAAATTTTGGGAGGCAATGTCTTCTAACAGACCAAAATACACCCAAAATCAAGTGTGTGGCTTTGTTCTATTCACCAATCTAATGTATATTTCTTTCTCTTTTTTTTTTCCTCCTTTCTCCTCCCCCCAGCTTCGAGTCTCTTCTGATTTAGTTACTGCATATTTTTCTCAGGTTGTTGCTACCCTTTTAGTACTTTTTCTCTCATTAAGCTGTTCTTATCTGAATAAAATGACAAGGTGGAAAAACTCACCTCAAAAAGAAAAAAAACAAAAAACAAAAAAACAAGAGGCAGAATCAATGGCTAGGGACCTAATCAATATGGACATTAGTAATATGTCAGAACTAGAATTCAGAATGACAATTATCAAGGTGCTAGCTGGGCTTGAAAAAAGCATGAAGATACTAGAGAATCCTTTCCTGGAGAAATAAAAGCCCTTTCTGAAGAAATAGAAGAACTAAAATATAATCAAGCTGACACCAAAAAAACTATTGATGAGGTACAATAAAAAATGGGGGTTCTAGGGGTGCCTGGGTGGCTCAATGGGTTGAGCCTCTGCCTTTGGCTCGGGTCATGATCTCAGGGTCCTGGGATCGAGCCCTGCATCGGGCTCTCTGCTCAGCGGGGAGCCTGCTTCCCCCTCTATCTCTGCCTGCTTGTGATCTCTCTCTCTCTCTCTGTCAAATAAATAAATAAACTCTTTTTTTAAAAATAGAGGTTCTTACTGTTAAGATAAATGAGGAAGAAGAGAGAATTAGTGATATAGAAGACCAGATGATGGAGAATAAAGAACCTGAGAAAAAGAGAGACAAACAACTACTGGACTATGAGCAGAGAATTCAAGAGATAAGTGATACCATAAAATGAAACAATAATAATAATTGGGATCCCAGAAGAAAAAGGGGGGGGGTCAGAAGGTATATTGGAGCAAATTATAGCAGAGAATTCCCTAATTTGGCAAAGGGAACTAGCATCAAAATCCAGGAGGTGCAGAGAACCCCTCTCAAAATCAGTAAAAATGGGTCCACACCCCGTCATCTAATAGTAAAATTTACAAGTCTCAGTGACAAAGAGAAAATCCTGAAAGCAGCTCCGGACAAGAGGTCTGTAACATACAATGGTGGCAATATTAGATTGGCAGCCGACCTATCCACAAAGACCTGGCTGGCCAGAGAGGACAGGCATAATATATTTAGAGAACTAAACGAGAAAAATATGCAGCCAAGAATACTATATCCAGCTAGGTAGTCCTTGAAAATAGAAGGGGAGATAAAAAGCTTCCAGGAGAAACAAAAACTAAAAAAAATTTGCAAACACCAAACCAATCCTACAGGATGTATTGAAAGGGGTCTTCTAAGCAAAAAGAGTCTAAAAGTAATAGGCCAGAAAGGAACAGAAACAATATACAATAACAGTCACCTTACAGGCAATACAATGGCACTAAATTCATATCTTTTGATAGTTACCCTGAATGTAAATGGGCTAAAAGCCCCAATCAAAAGGCACAGGATATCAGAACGGATTTTTAAAAAATCCATCAATATGTTGTCTACAAGAAACTCATTTTACACCCAAAGACAACTCCAGATTTAAAGTGAGGGGGGTGGAAAACAATTTACCATGCTTTTGGACATCAAAAGAAAGTTGAGGTAACAATCCTTATATCACATAAATTAGATTTTAAGCCAAAGACTATAATAAGAGATGAGGAAGGACACTGTATCATACTTAGAGGGTCCAACAAGATCTAAAAATTTTAAATATCTATGCCCCTAACATGAGAGCAGCCAATTATATAAACCAATTAATAATAAAATCAAAGAAACACATCGACAATACTATAGTAATAGTAGGGGAGTTTAACACCCCCCCTCAGTGAAATGGATAAATCATCTAAGTAGAAGATCAAGAAGGAAATAAAGACTTTAAATGATACACTGGACCAGATGGACATCACAGGTGTATTTAGAACATTCCATCTCAAAGCAACAGAATACATTCTTCTCTAGTGCACATAGAACATTCTCCAGAATAGATCACATCCTGGGTCACAAATCAGGTCTCAACCAGTACCAAAAGACTGGGATCATTCCCTGCATATTTTCAGACCACAATATTTGAAACTTGAACTCAACCACAAGAGGAAAGTTGGAAAGAACTCAAATACATGGAGGCTAAAGACCATCCTACTAAAGAATGAATAGGTGAACTAGGAAATTAAAGAAGAATTTTTAAAAATTCATGGAAACAAATGAAAATAAAAACACAACTGTTCAAAATCTTTGGGACACAGCAAAGGTGGTCCTGAGAGGAAAGTATATAGCAATACAAGCCTTTCTCAAGAAATAAAAAAGGTCTCAATTATACAACCTAACCCTACACCTAAAGTAGCTGCAGAAAGAACAGCAAAGAAAGCCTAAACCCAGCAGGAGAGAAATAATAAAGAATAGAGCAGAAATCAATGAAACAGAAACCAAAAGAACAGTAGAACAAATCAATGAAACTAGGAGCTGGTTCTTTGACAGAATTAATAAGATGATAAAACCCTGGCCAAAGTTATCAAAAAGAAAAGAGAAAGGACCCGAATTAATAAAACCATGAATGAAAGAGGAGAGATCACAACCAACACCGTAGAAATACAAACAATTATAAGAACATATTATGAGCAACTATACACCAGTAAATTTGACAATCTGGAAGAAATGGATGCATTCCTAGAGATGTATAAACTATCACAACTGAATGAGGAAGAAATAGAAAACCTGAACGACCCATAACCAGTAAGGAGATTGAAGCACTCATCAAAAATCTCCCAACCAACAAGAGCCCAGGGCCAGACAGCTTCCCAGGAGAATTCTACCAAACATTTAAAGAAGAATTTATACCTATTCTCCTGAAACTGTTCCCAAAAAATAGAAATTGAAGGAAAACTTTCAAACTCATTTTATGGGGCCAGCATTACCCTGATGCAAAAATTCTCACCAAAATACTAGCCAATAGGATCCAACAGTATATTAAAAGGATTATTCACCACAACCAAGGGGGATTTATTCCTGGGCTGCAAGATTGGTTCAACATCTGGAAATCAATCAATGTGATACAAAACATTAAGAAAGAACAAGAACCATGTGATACTCTCAATGGATGCTGAAAAAGCATTTGAAATGTACAGCATCCTTTTTTGATTAAAACCCTTCAAAGTGTAGGGATAGAGGGTATATACCTCAATATCATCAAAACCATCTATGAAAAACCCACAGCAAATATAATTCTCAATGGAAAAAACTGAGATCTTTTCTGCCAGTCAGGAACATGGCAGGGATGTCCATTATCACCACTGCTATTCAACATAGTACTAGAAGCCCCAGCCTCAGCAATCAGACAACAAAAAGAAATTAAAGGCATCCAAATCATCAAAGAAAAAGTCAGACTATCACTCTTTGCAGATGATACGATACTTTACATGGAAAACCCAAAAGACTCCATTCCAAATCTGCTAGAACTTGTACAGGAATTCAGTAAAGTGTCAGGATATTAAATCAATGCACAGAAATCAGTGGCATTTCTATACACCAACAATAAGACAGAGGAAAGAGAAATTAAGGAGTCGATCCCATTTACAATCACACCCCAAACCATAAGATACCTAGGAATAAACCTAACCAAAGAGGCTAAGAATCTATACTCAGAAAACAATAAAGTACTCATGAAAGAAATTGAGGAAGACACAAAGAAATGGAAAAACGTTCCATACTCATGGATTGGAAGAACAAATATTGTGAAATGTCTATGCTACCTAAAGCAATCTACACATTTAATGCAATCCCTATCAAACTACCACCCCTTTTTTTCAAGGAAGTGGAACAAATAATCCTAAAATTTATATGGAACCAGAAAAGACCCCGAATAGCCAGAGGAATGTTGAAAATGAAAACCAAAGTTGACAGCATCACAATTCCAGACTTTAAGCTCTATTACAAAGCTGTCATCATCAAGACAGTATGGTAATGGCACAAAAACAGACACACAGATCCGTGGAATAGAATAGAGAGCCCAGAAATGGACCCTCAGCTCTATGGTCAACTAATCTTTGACAAAGCAGGAAAGAATGTCCAATGGAAAAAAGACAGCCTCTTCAATAAATGGTGTTGGGAAAATTGGACAGCCACATGCAGAAGAATGAAACTGGAGTATTTCCTTACACCACATACGAAAATAGACTCAAAATGGATGAAGGACCTCAATGTGAGAAAGGAATCCATCAAAATCCTTGAGGAGAACACAGGCAACAACCTCTTCGACCTCAGCCACAGCAATGTTTTCCTAGAAACATCGCCAAAGTCAAGGGAAGCAAGGGCAAAAATGAACTACTGGGACTTCATCAAGATCCAAAGCTTTTGCACAGAAAAGGAAACAGTCAACAAAACCAAAAGACAACCAACAGAATGGGAGAAGTTATTTGCAAATGACATATCAGATAAAGGGCTAGTATCCAAAATCTATAAAGAACATATCAAACTCAACACCCAAAGAACAAAGAATCCAATAAAGAAATGGGCAGAGAACATGAACAGACATTCTGCAAAGAAGACCTCCAAATGGCCAACAGACACATGAAAAAGTGCTCAACATCACTCACTATCAGGGAAATACAAATCAAAACCACAATGAGATACCAAATCACACCAGTCAGAATGGCTAAAATTAACAAGTCAGGAAACAACAGATGTTGGTGAGGATGCAGAGAAAGGGGAAGCCTCCTACACTGTTGGTGGGAATGCAAGCTGGTGCAGCCACACTGGAAAACAGTATGGAGGTTCCTCAAAAAGTTGAAAATAGAGCCACCCTATGACCCAGCAATCACACTACTGGGTATTTACCCTAAAGATACAAATGTAGTGATCCGAAGGGGCACGTGCACCCGAATGTTTATAGCAGCAATGTCCACAATAACCAAACTATGGAAAGAACCTAGATGTCCATCAACAGATGAATGGATAAAGAAGATGTGGTGTATATATATATACAATGGAATACTATGCAGCCACCAAAAAAATGAAATCCTTCCATTAGCAACAACGTGGATGGAACTAGAAGGTATTGTGCTAAGCAAAATAAGTCAATCAAAGAAAAACAATTATCATATGATATCTCTGATATAAGTAATTTGAGAGGTAGGGCAGGGAGTTGTGGTGGGTAGGGAGGGAAAAAGTGAAACAAGATGGGACCAGGGAGGGAGAAAAACTGTAAGACACTCTTAATCTCATGAAACAAACTGAGGGTTGCCGTGGTGTTGCGGGGGGCGGAGGGGCATAGGGTTGCTGGACTTTGGGGAGGGTGTGTGCTATGGTGAGTGCTATGAATTGTGTAAGACAATGATTCACAGACCTGAACTCTGAAGCAGATATTACATTATGTGTTAATAAAAAAATTAAATTAAATTAAACTAAAAAAATAAAAGGTTGTGGGAATACCTCTTAAACTTTATGCTACTAAGTTAAAAATTTAGATAAAATTGATACATTCCTGAAAAAAATAAATAAAAACATGAATAAAATAAGAACAGCAATTAAAATTTTCTAACAAAGAGAACATTAGGTCAAAACAATTTACAAAAGAGTTTGTCTACTAAACTTAAGGAACAAAAAACAAAAAAAAAAAAACTAAAAAAAATTCTTCCAAGAAATAGAAAAAGATAGACAACACCACAACGCCACAATTATGAGGCAAGTATAATTTTGACACCAAAATCTAAATAAGGACAATATGGGAAATTAAGATTATTAAGTCCATTTAATCAATGAATGAAGATGTAAAAAATCCTAAACATTAGTGAACCAAATCCCGCAGTGTATAAAAATATATAATATACCACAAGAAGATTGAGTTTATTCCAGGAATTCAAAAATAGTTAATATTTTTAAATCCACTAATATTATTTACTACATTAAAGGTTAATGGAGAAAAATCTTATTTATCATCTCCATAGATGCAGAAAAAACATTTTGTAAAATTCCACACCCATTCATGTTTAAAAAAAGAAAGAAAAAAAATTTTTTTCAGTAAACCAGGAATAAAAGAGAACCTTAACCTGATAGAAAAAAATTTATTCAACCTTCCCAATATATAATCAACAGATTATTCAGCCTACAGAATGGGGAGAAAATATTTGCAAATCATGTATTTGGGAAGGGGTTAATAGCCAGAATGTATGAAGAATATCCAGAACATATAAAAAAAATTTTCAAACCAATTTGAGTGAAGGGTTTAAACAGACATTTTTCTAGAGAAACTTATAAATGACCAATAAGCACATGAAAAGATGCTCAACGTCCCTGAGCATTAGGGAAATGCAAATCAAAACCACAATGAGAAATCATCTCACCCCCATTAGGATGTTACTATTTAAAAACAAACAAACAAACACCCAGAAAATAGGGACACCTGGGTGGCTCAGTTGGTTAAATGGCCCATTCTCGGATTTCCGCTCAGGCTGTCCTGGGATCAATCCCCATGTCTGGCTCTGCCCTCAGTGGGGAGTCTGCGTGAGAATTTTCTCCCTTCTCTTCTGCCCCTCCCCCTGCTCATGTTCTCTCTCTCTCTCTTTCTCTTTTGAATAAATAAATAAATCTCAAAAAATGAAATTAATAATGTTAGTAAGTATGCGGAGAAATTGAAACCCTTGTGCACTTTGATGGGAATGTAAAATGATGCAGCCACTGTGGAAAACAATACAACACTTCCTCAAAACTTCTTAGTAGAATTACCGTATGATCCAGCAATTTCACTCCTGGGTACCGACTCAAAAACACTGAAAGCAGGGTCTCCGAGAAATGTTTACATACCCACATTCACAGCAGCATTCTTCACGATGGCTAAAAGATGGAAACAACCTACGTGGCCATCAGCAGCCAAATGGATAAACAAAATGTGGTAAATACATACACTGGAATATACAGTTCTAAAGAGGAAGGGAATTCAGACACATGCTACAGTATGAATGAACCTCGAAGACATTTTGCTAAATGAAATAAGCCAGTCACCAAAAGACAAATGCTGTATTATTCCACGTATTTTTTAAAAGATTTTATTTATTTATTTGAGAGACTGAGATCACTAAGTAGGCAGAGAGGCAAGAAGAGAGAGAGGGAGGCTCCCTGCTGAGCAGAGAGCCCGATGCAGGGCTCGATCCCAGGACCCTGGATCATGGTCCAGGATCATGACCCAGGATCATGACCTGAGTCAAAGGCAGAGGCTTTAACCCACTGAGCCACCCAGGCGCCCCTGTATTATTCCACTTATATCAGGTATCCTGAGTAGTCAAATTCATACAGAGAGAACATCACGTGGTGGGGTTTGTAGGATCCAAGGAAAGGGAAGAAGGGAAAGTTGTTTTTTAATAGGTATAAAGTCTTATTTTGCAAGATGATAATGGAGATTGACTACACAACAATGTCAACTGTATTCTTAAAAATGATTAAGGTGGGGGGGGTGCCTGACTGGCTCAGTCAGAAAAGCATGTGACTCTTGATCTCAGGGTTGTGAGTTTGAGCCTCATGCTGGCCATAGACATTACTTTAAAAAAAAATGGTCAAGATGGTAAATTTTATGTGTACTTTACCACAGTCAAAAATTTGTAGTTTTGGGGGTACCTGGGTGGCTCATACAGTTAAGGGTCATGATCCCAAAGTCCTGGGATTGAGCCCCATATTGGGCTCCCTGCTCAGTGGGGAGACTTTCCCCTCTCCCTCTGCTGCTCCCCCTGCTTGTGCTTCCTCTCTTTCTCTCAAATAAATAAAATCTTTTAAAAATTTTTTTAATATTTTTTTTTCTAGTGGGCTCCATGCTGGGGCTTGAATTCACTCTCCTGAAGTCAAGATCAGAGCTGAGATCAAGAGCTTAACCAACTGAGCCACCCACATGCTCCCCTCAATTAAAAATTTTTAAATTAAAAAAGAAAAATTCCAACAAATATCATTCTAGATATTCCCTTTAAAATTAGAATAACACTGCAGCACTGTTTAACAGAGCCATGATGTAGAAACAACCTAAATGCCAATCAATATATTAACAAATAAAGTTTGGTACATACATAGAATAGAATATTATTCAGCCTTAAAAAAACCTCAGAGGTGCATGGGTGGTGCAGTGGGTTAAGCCTCTGCCTTTGGCTCAGGTCATGATCTCAGGGTCCTGGGATCGAGTCCCGCATCGGGCTCTCTGCTCAGTGGGGAGCCTGTTTCCCCCTAACTCTCTACCTGCCTCTGCCTGCTTGTGATCTCTCTGTCTATCAAATAAATAAATAAAATTTAAAAAAAAAAAACTTGAAAACTTTTCAAAAAAAAAATTTAAGGGTAATTTAGGTATCACCTGTGGCAGCATTTCTTAGACAACATAAAAAAAAAAAAGAAAAAGCTAACCCTAAGAGAAAAACTAATTTCTGTTCATAAAACCTTTAAAATGGGTATAACAATGGGCACCTGGGTGGCTCAGTGGGTTAAGCTGCTGCCTTCAGCTCAGTTCATGATCTCAGGGTCCTGGGATCAAGTCCCGAATCGGGCTCTCTGCTCAGCAGGGAGCCTGCTTCCTCCTCTCTCTCTCTCTGCCTGCCTCTCTGCCTACTTGTGATCTCTCTCTGTCAAATAAATAAATAATCATTTTAAAAAAATAAATTAAAATGGATATAACAAGCTACAAAGAAAAAAACTGTAAAACTTTGTCATAATGTGATAAATGAGATCTAAAAAAAAATTTAACTGTACAAAACACAGCATTGCATTTTTGCAAGAATTGTGAAGAAATTCAGAATTTCTGAAAAGAAATTTCCATCAGCATTCCCTTTACTGCATAAGAAAAAATTGAGGAAAATAGTATTTATGAGATGTGTCAGAAAAAGACATTTAAATGCTGACCATGAAAAGCCCAAGTAATCAAGTGCACTTATTTCTAAATGCCAGTCCTTTCTTAATGGAGGAAAAAAAATCTGGCCCACTGCTGTTTGTGTGCTCAAGAAGAATGGGAATTATTTTTTAAGGAGATGGGTAAAAGTCATTTTAACAACCCAAACTGGAAGAGTTTGCCACCAAGGAGACTTTTGCTTGTTTCAGAAAATAGTAAAATGACCTCAGAAGAGGAAGATCTGGATATAAGAAGGAATGGTGAGCAGACAAAATGGCAAGTATGTGGATAAATCTGTATGAAAATTGATTGTATAAAACAATAATAATAATGTTCAATTGGTGCAATTAAAATAAAATAAGTCAGAACTAGAATATGTGATGGTAATAGCACACGTATCAGGAGACAATGGTGGGAGTTCAGGTGTTTGAAGGTCTTTGCATTACCCAGGGGGAGGGTAAAGGTAGTAGTTAATTTCACATTTTAAAATTTCAAGGTTAATTACTAAAATAATAGAAATAATAGTGGAATTTAAGAAGCAGAACATATGAACATAGGGGAAGGGAAGGAAAAATAAAATAAGATGAAAATTGAGAGGGAGGCAACCTGTAAGAGACTCTGAACTCTAGGAAACTAATAGGGTTGCTGGAGGGGAAGTGGATGGGAGGAAGAGGTAATTGGGTGATGGGCATTAAGGAGGGCACTTGGTGCAGTGAGCACTGGGCGTTATTTGCAACTGATCAATCACCAAATTCTACCTCTACAACTAACAAAAAAGGAAGGAAAGAAGGAAACATCCATGTCTGTAGAGGGAGTTTTTTTTTTTTTTAAAGATTTTATTTTATTTATTTGAGAGAGAGAGACAGTGAGAATGAGCGAGGAGAAGGTCAGAGAGCGAAGCAGACTCCCCATGGAGCTGGGAGCCTGATGTGGGACTTGATCCCAGGACTCCGGGATCATGACCTGAGCCGAAGGCAGTTGTTTAACCAACTGCGCCACCCAGGCGTCCCTCTGTAGAGGGAGTTTTTAAATGGAATGAGAAAAAAATATTCATTCAATCCCAAAAAAGGCAAGAAAGATGGAAAATTTAAAGAAAAATGCAGGAAAAATAGGAATCACAAAAGACGGTAAAAATAAATTAATTGCAAAAAGTGCAAACAGACTAAATGCTCCAGTAAAGAGACAAAGATTGTCAACGGAATCCAGCCTTATGATGTTTATGAGACATAACTAAAATATAAGAACACAGAACAGGTTGAAAACAGAAAGACAAAAAGCAATATTCCAGACATACCTTTAATAAAAGAAAGTTTAGGGGCGCCTGGG
The DNA here is from genome assembly GCF_020171115.1 of Neogale vison. Lineage (NCBI taxonomy): Eukaryota > Metazoa > Chordata > Mammalia > Carnivora > Mustelidae > Neogale > Neogale vison. The sequence continues at coordinate 151,954,453 of NC_058092.1, read as the reverse complement.
TGGCTCAGTGGATTAAAGCCTCTGCCTTCAGCCAAGGGTGCTGGGATCCAGCCCAGCATCGGGCTCTCTGCTCAGCAGGGAGGCTGCTTCCCTTCCTCTCTCTCTGCCCACCTCTTTGCCTACTTGTGATCTCTCTCTGTCAAATAAATAAATAAAATCTTTTTTAAAAAAAAGTTTATGTATTACTATATTAGTAATCAATATAAATTAAAATAGACTTTAAGGCAAAAAAAATTGCTAGAGATAGAAAGTGTCTGCATAATGTAAAAGGTGTAATTCTGAACATGTACCTACCTAATAACATAGAGTCAAAGTATATGAAAGGAAAACAGAATGAACTACAAGAGACAAAACAAGGGGCACCTGGGTGGTTCAGTGGGTTAAGCATGGGACTCTTGATTTCAGTTCAGGTCATGATCGCAGGGTCGTGAGCCCAGGTCCGCACTCAGCAGGGAGTCTGCTTGAGGTTCTCTCTCTCACTCTCTCTCTTCCCTCTCCCCCTGCCCCTCCCCCGATGCCCCTCCCATTTAAAAAAAGAGAGAGACACAAAGGACCATCACAGGAGATTTCAGTGTATCCTGTCATAGAATGAACGAATGAAAAATCAGGAAACTTACAGCAGCACATTTTCACATCACAATTGACAAAGTTGACCTAAATGCCAAGGCATTTATACAGAAAACCCATGTCTAACAACTACATATGACACATTTTTTCAAGCACATACAAATATTTATGAAAATTAACCACATACTCAGCCACAGAGCCAGTCGACAAATTTCAAGAGATTGCTAATTTACAAACCATATTTTTTTTAACAATAATGCCATCAAGTCAGAAATCCATAGCAAAAAAACAATAAATGGAGGGGCGCCTGGTGGCTCAGTCTGTTGAGCAGCCAACCCTTGATTTCAGCTTGGGTCATGATCTCAGGGCCCTGGGATCGAGCCCTGATCTGCACTCAGTGGGAGTCAGCTTAAGGTTCTCACTCCCTCTCCCTCTGCCCCTCCCCCTACTCATGCACACCCTCTCTCTAAAATAAATAAATAAATCTTTTTAAAAAACAGAAATAAATAAATAAATGGGAAACTTAAAATGTTTAGAAATTAAGAAGTAAACATCCAAGGAACTTGTGGATCAAAAAAGAAATCCAGGGACACCTGGGCAACTCAGTCGTTAAGCATCTGCCTTCGGCTCAGGTCCAGGGTCCTAGGATGGAACCCCGCCTCGGGCTCCCTGCTCAGTGGGAGGCCTGCTTCTCCCTCTCCACTTCCCCTGCTTGTGTTCCCTCTCTCTCTGTGTCTCTCTCTGTCAAATGAATAAATAAAATATTTTAAAAAAAGAAGAAGAAGAAGAAGAAGAAAGAAAGATAAAAAGAAACCCAAGTGGAGACAAGGAAATCTTTTCAATGAGATTAGGACATAAATGCCATATATAGAGCCTTGCGGGATAGAACCACAGTGCCACTTCCATAGAGATGTACACCTTAAATGCTTACACTGGGAAAGAATAAAAGCAGAAATCTAACAAGTTTTCAACATAAGAAAAAATATTTAGAAAAAAAAGGAAGAAATTAAAAGAAAAAATAATAAAGAGGAAAAATTAATGAAATAAGAAACATATATACAATAGGATTTTAAAGCTGATAATTAGGTCTTATGAAGACTAGGAAAATTGCCAAACTTAGGACAAGATTAATCAAGAAAAAAGAAGAATACAAATAAAAATTATTAAGAATGAAAAGTGATTACATTTCTAGTGCCCAGGAGTAGGAGGACTGACAGGGCACAGAGAATTTTGAAGGCAGCGAAAATACTCCGTATGGTACTATGATGGCGGATGCAAGTCATTATACATTTGTCAAAACCCATAGAATGTACAGCACCAAGAGTGATGTAAACCCTGATGTAAAATACAGACTCTGGGTGAAAATTAGTGACAACAAATATACCACTGTAGTGGGGAGTGTTGACGGTGGGGGAGGCGTGCATGGGGGCGGGGGGGGCAACAAGTACATGGGAACACTCTGTGCTTTCTGCTCAGTTTTGCTATGAACCATTTTTTTTATGTGACTTAAGTATAATGTAGAGGAAAATGGTTAGTAAGACAATCGTGCAAAAAATAAATGCCAGTAACTTTGTAAATGAATGTATTTCAACTTACCATAACTAACTCCAGGCAAAAAAAGAAGAAGAGGGGTGGGGGGAGGGAGGAAAGAGGAGAGGGAGGAGGGGGAGGGAGGGACCGAGCGAGGAAAGAAGAATTAATAGTCTAACAACCACTAATGAAACTGCAGTCAGTAGGCAAAACTCTTCTCACAATGAAAACACTAGACCCAGATGGTTTTACCAGCAAGTTCTACCAAAGCTTTAACTTGTTCTCTTAAGGAACTAGTACTATTCCAGAACATAAAGAAGAAACAGTCCCAATTCCTTTTGTGATGCTATCATACTCTTGATTATAAAATTCAGCAAGAATATTATAAGAAAGGAAAGTTATAGGCTGCATCAGTGAAAATCCCAGCAGGAAATAAGATAATTTGAGGAAAATTTGTTTACAACGTATAGTTGAAAGGGAATAACAAGGGATCCTATACCTGGGATAGGAACTAGGGAAGAGAGAATTAACCAGAACCCACAAGGATAGAGTGGACCACTTTGGGAGGACCAGTCACCTTCCATCAAAGGATACAGTCAGCCTGGGGTGACCTCACTATCCTTCCTCTCTCCAGTCTCCTGCTGGGGCTCCCACTGGCCCAGCCCAACTATGAACCAGAGTTCACTGCAGAAATTCACCCCGTCATACTGGCCAGCTCCCCCTCGGCAGTGAGCACAGTAATGCAAGGGAGAGACCACATCTGGAAAAGCAAGTGGGAACTCTCCAAATCACAGCCCAAACTTAATCATGAATTTACATTTAAAATCTCTTTTTAAAAACTAGCAAATTGGGGTGCCTGGGTGACTCAGTGGGTTAAAGCCTCTGCTTCGGCTCAGGTCATGATCCCCAGGGTCCTGGGGTCAAGCCCCACATCGGGCTTTCTGCTCAGCCAGGAGCCTGCTTCCTCCTTCTCTCTCTGCCTGCCTCTCTGCCTACTTATGATCTCTGTCTGTCAAATAAATAAAATCTTAAAAAAAAAAAACCTAGCAAATTGGGGCACCTGGGTGGCTCAGTCATTAAGCGTCTACCTCCGACTCAGGTCATGGTCCCAGGGTCCTGGGATCCAGCCCCGCTCCTGGGTTCCCTGCTCAGTGGGAAGCCTGCTTCTCCCTCTCCCACTCCCCCTGCTTGTGTTCCCTCTCTCGCTGTGTGTGTCTCTCTCTCTGTGAAGTAAATATATAAAATCTTTTTTAAAAATAAAATAAAGTAAAACCAGCAAATCTAATCAATGTATGAAAGTGCTAATGTACAATAACCAAAATGGATTTAAATTGAAAACACGAGGTTGACTTAACTTTAGAAGACAAAGTAATATCATTCACAATATCGGCAAACTGAAGGAGGAAAAGTCCTGGTTATCCTTGCAGGCACAGAAAAAGTATTTGCGAAAATTCAGTATGTGTTCATGATTTAAAAGTTGGATAGTTCTCAGCAAAGTAGGAATAGAAAGGCATTTCCTTAACATGAGAAAGGATAGTCACTATAAAAAAACCTCCCGCAAACATGAGATGTTGAAATGCTGAGGGCTTTCCCTCTGCAAGTGGGAACAGGACAAAGACACCTAACACTGGAAGTTGTAGACAATACAGTAAGGCAAGACAAAGAAATGAAATGATGATATTTCTACATGGTTTCTACAGAGAATCTTCCTAAATCATCTACATATAAACCTTAGAGTTAATACGAGCATAACAAGATTACAAGACACAAACTCTCAATATAAAAATCAGTTGCCTTTTGTACCCCAACAATGAAAACAAAACGTAGGCTTTAAAAATACCAAAAGCACAAAAAATCAAAACACTCAGAGGTACAAAAGAAGTACAAGACTTTATGAGAGAAAATGATAAGGCTTTCTTGAAAGATCTTTTTTTTTTTTTTAAGATTTTATTTATTTATTTGTCAGAGAGAGAGGAGAGAGAGCGAGCACAGGCAGACAGAATGGCAGGCAGAGGCAGAGGGAGAAGCAGGCTCCCTGCCAAGCAAGAAGCCCAATGTGGGACTAGATCCCAGGACTCTGGGATCATGACCTGAGCTGAAGGCAGCCGCTTAACCAACTGAGCCACCCAGGCGTCCCTCTTGAAAGATCTTAAAGCAAAGGAAGAAGGATGCCACGTTCCTAGATTGGAAGACAATAACACCAAGCTGTCCGTTTCCCCAAGTTAGGGCACAGAGCCTGAGCCGGGGTTCTGAGTGACCATGAAAGCTCCAGATGATTCCCCACAATCATGGGGAAGAGAGGCTGGGCAGGGAACCCCTGAAAAATCCGAGAAAGCAACCATGAACTGAGAGTCACCTTTTGCCTTTTTTTAAGGTGCCAATTTTTAGGTGATTTTTAAGGTACTTTTTGTTTTAGGTGCCAGATGCTTTTCTGACAGTCTTTTGCACTCCCTTGTTCTGTGTGTCCCCTTGAGCACACGTATCCTGTCTCAAGTTTGCAGACTGCACGGGGCTCGTCCAAGACTGCTCTAGCTGGGGCTGGTGAGGGGCATGAGGGCGGAAAGAGAACAGTTTATATAACCGGTATATTAGTTTGCTGGGGCTGCAGTAACAATGTACCACACTGGGGGCAGGGGGTGCGAGACAGCAGAGATCTACTCTCTCACGGTCCTGGGGACTGGAAGTCTGAGATCCAGGGGTCCCAAATCACCTGACTGCTGATTCTCAGAGGCCATGGTGTTGTCAGCTCGGATGGGGATCTGTTCCGAGTGGGCACATCTCTCTTATTCTGATAATCCCAGGGGGAAACTGAGGAAGATCTGGGGACAGGCTCGCAGCCAGGGTTTCTCCAGTGTCATCAGCTTGAAACCTGGTGACTTAGTTTGCCAGGACAAAGTACCAAAGTACCACAGCCCCGAAGCAAGAGAAATTGGTTTTCTCACAGCTCTGGAGGCTGGAAATCCGAGATCAAGGTGTTGTCAGGGTTGGTTCTGAAGCCTCTCGGGTTGTAGACGGCTGTCTTCTCCCCTGCCGTGTCCTCGCGTGGTCGTCCCTCTGTGGGTCTGTCTGTGTCCTAATTGTCCCTTCTTCATAAGGACACCATTCATGGTGTCAAGCACGCTAACGACTTTGCTTTAACTTAATCATCTCTTTAAAAGACTGCCCTTAAAAACAGCCACATTCTAAGGAACCGGGAGTTAGTACCTCAACGTAGGAATCTGGGAACACGGTTCAGCCCCTAACACCATCTTAAGTAACCCCCCAACAACACTGTGAAGTGAACATTACTATCCCCATCTATAGAGGATGGCACCAAGTCCCAGGATGATTAAGTCCCCTGGCCAAGGCCACACAACTAGTAAATGGCAGAGACATGAGTCAAAGCAGGCCCGTCCGCCTGCTGGGACCAGGAGGCTACATGGGGCGGTGGGGGGAGCAAGTGGGAGCAGGTGGTGTGTCACAGGCTGGTACTAAAAATAATGCACAAACTTGCCTCCTCACTCCCTGCCCGATGCCCTTTGGTGGCTCCCTCCCCTCCAGGCCAGCCCTTGTGCTCATGTTGCACTTGGCTGTGACCACTGGCAGGACCTGAAGAGATTCCCTCCTTGCTGGGAAAGAGAAGGTGTGTCCAAAGGAAGCAGAAAAGGAGGCTCAGACCCAGAGTCCCGTCCCTGATGCAGGCCAGTGAGAGGGAAGGAAAGAAGCCCGTGGCGTCACACCATGCGTGGAAACAGGACTGTGAGGAGGAAAGGAGCCGGACCCACTTCTCCCTGTGGCCTGCACCCCAGTCCAGTCCCGAGGAGCTGAGTCAGATCAGAGGTTCCCGAGTATCATGAGTTGAATTGTGGCCCCACATTCATGTATTGAAGTCCCAGCCCCCAGTACCTCAGAACAGGACTCTGTCTGCAGACAGAACCTTTGCAGAGGGGAGTGAGGGAAAATGAGGTCACGTGGGTAAGGCCTAATCTAGTGTGAATGGCATCCGTAAAAGAATAGGTGACTAGGACAGACACACAGACGGCGACCATGTGAAGACCCCCAGAGAAGACGGTCACTGGCAACAGGAGAGAGGCTTCAGGAGGAGCCAGCTCTGCCGACATTTGATCTCAGACGTCCAGCTTCCGGAGTTGTGAGAAAATTAATGTGTGGTATGAGCCCCCCAGTCTGTGGTGTTCTATGGCTGTCCCAGCCCGCAAAGGTCCCAGGTAATAGATTTCGGCTTTATTATAGCAGAGGAAACCTGGCTGTGAGCCTGTCTCCAAATCTTCCCCAGTTTCCCCCCCCAATTATTTGAATAAAACAGACCCCTGAGCCACCCAAGCCAATGACATTTTGGCCTCTGAGAATCAGGACTAAGGTGAGTTGGGAGAGAACAGAAGACTCGAATTTCTATCAAGTCACTGATGGGGGGTGGGGCTCATGGTAGTAAGAGGAGAAAGGGATGGTGTATGTTTCAGTAAAGAAAAAAGTCAAGAGGTGCCTGGCTGGCCCAGTCGGTAGAGCATGTGACTCTTGGTCTCCCAGTTGCAGGTTTGAGCTCCATGCTGGGCATAGAGATTATATTAAAAAATAAACTAAAATCATAACAAAAAAAAAAATCAAGGCATGCTGACAGATCCCTGAGCAATCTCGGCCTTTCAGGACTTCGTCATCTTGAACAATGGCTTTACTGGTACTTGTCAGTCCCTTCTTCTATAAACTACAGTCTTCACAGGTAACTCAGTGAACAAATGGGTTTCCTGTTAACCAGCTTCCCCACGTCTCTAGGAATTTAGCCCAGCTCTGATTTTTCATCCCCTTGTCTAGCAGTCAAGAGACAGGCCACTTGTCTTCACTGCTAAGGTGGAAGAAGGAGATAAGAGGAGTTATTACCTGAACATTCCGGAACCTTCCAAACAAATCTGTTCCATTTTTCCCCCCCTAAAAGCTGGACCCACACTTTGAGAGCCGAGGAGTACATTTTCCTTCCAGACCAGCGAGTCCATCTCTGCTTAGTTCACACAAACATCGAGCCCTTATCAAATGACAATCTGCTAACCCATAGAATAGGGAATTTCTAGATCAGCAGCCCCAGCTGCAAGCTGGAAAGCCAAAGAGTGAAGCGGGTCTGCATCATGTGTCACTAGACTCCCACTGCCGTGCTGTAGCACCAGCTTCTCGGAGCCCCCGCAGTCCTCTGACCGTGTGAGGAGGGGCAGCGGTCAGCACGGTGGGGAGGGGTGCGGAGAGGACCCCAAGCTGCACCGTCCCCACAGTCTGAGCAGACGGAGGCATCTGAGGCCAGGCTGCCCCACCCTCCCCGCTCTGCAGGCCACAGAGTTCACGACCTTGAAGGGGACAGCCCCCGGCACCATCAGCTGCTAACAAGGCCCTCACCATCAGCCGCTAACAAGGCCCTCACCAACGTAATCGAATGTGCAAAATTGGCACTCGGGGTGCCATGCTGCTCCCACTGCGAAATCGCAAAGCAAGAAGAGGAGTTCACAGACAAAGGGGAAGGTCCACAGCCTTGAATCTTCTCACTGCCCGGACAATCTATCAAACTAGCTTGTGGAGAGACAGGACTTTGAAGAAGGGGTTTGCAGACAGGAGTATCCTGAAGGAAGCCACGCTTCTTGAAGGTCAAGTAGGGGCCTGCTGCTCACCCCGCACATGGTGGGGGTGCAGGTTCCACGCAGCTACATAGGGAGTTTACCATGTGACTCCTGCAGCTGAGTGCAGACAAGGTCGGGCCCTTTCCCAGCCAGGGAATGCAGCCAGACATGGCAGAGAAGGCAAGGTGACCAGAGAGGCAGAGACGGGACCGATGGGGCCACGAGCCAAGGATGCCAGCGACCCCCAGAAGCCAGAAGAAGCAAAGAGAAAACCCACCCTGCGAGCCTACAGAGGGAGGGAGCTCGGCCTTCCCAACGCCCGACTTCAGCCCAGGAACACTGATTTCCGACTTTTGTCCTCAGAACTGGGGAAGAAGCCATTTATTTGCCTTTAAGCCACCAGGTTTTGTGGCGATGTGCTCCAGCAACCACAGAGGACGAGTCTGCAGGTGACTCCTGGGGCAAGCCCCTGGGTCGGGGTCACCTTCCATTTCAGAGTTTGTCAGGGCAGCAATGCGTGAAGGTTGGAGGCAGATGTGGGCCCCACGGGGAGGGATCCAGTACGGCGTCACCTCGGGGCGTGACCCATGGGGGCTGTCTGGAGGGCCGGGGACCCCAGGAGCAAGGAGCTGGCGTTAAACCCCAGGGATGGAGGGAAACGTGGCAGGTGATCACCCAGCAGAGGGACGCCTCGGCACAGGCCCTCAGAAAAGCCCTACCAGAAGAAGAGCCAGCCGCCCCCCGCCACTCCTGCACTCAAGCGAGAGCTCTCCTCTACTCCTCCCTCCACCCTAGCTTCTACCGTGGGGGCAGAGGGGGCCGCGGGAGTGGGGTGCAGGGGTCCAGCAGGGATGCCCCCTTTCCCACACAGACTTCCAGCCCTCTGGAAGGGGAGAGAAGTCTGGAGTGGGGAGAAGGACAAGATGTCAAAGTTTACAGTTTTGACTAATATCTTGGCCTGGACTTTCAAATTCCAAATGGAGGCTGTTTTCCATTTCAAGAGACCTTAGGACAGACTATTTCCTAAGAGGAGCAGAAAAGTGAGCGCTTGCCAGTGTTTTCATCCAGGGCCAGGGAACATTACTCCCGCTGCATAAATTTTAAAGGGGAAGTCTAAAGCGAAAACTCACGGTGCATCCCATCACACTGCAAGCCCTGTTTACTCCACAGCACTGGCCGGCTGCAGAGGCTGGTGAAAACATCTCGGTGGAACTGAGAGTAGCTGATTTCCCGTGAAAGGAAAAAATGCAAATTTGTTTTCGGTATCACTTTGAAGCTTCCTGAGTGGAGCCCTTGGCCTGGACCGACTCTCATTGACGTCAGCCCGAGTTAGCCGTATCAGAGCAGCTGTCTGCGTGTTCCCGCGCCCTTGGTCCCCGGTGCAGAAAACACACTGGTTTTGTTTCATGGGAGATTAAAAACATTTGCTGCTGCGTCCATAATTCACAACCTCTGTTATCACTGGGACCAGGAAGACTGAACAAGAAACACTTAGCCGCCCACCCCCGCCTGGCCCTAAAACCAAGGGGAAACCCACAGAGGGATGCCAGAGACAGGATTATGCATCAGCTGGGACCCGGCCCAGACCCAGGTCACTACATCCCTTCCCATCCTCCTAGAACACAAGGCAATAGTTCTCTAGCACGCACTGAGGGCTCTTAGAAACCATTCGGAACATGGCCGTGTGCACGAAGCCATGTGTCCTACTGGACACCGCCCAGCCCAAACGCCCCTTGCCTCTGGTCTTACGGCAAAGATGCCACAAACCAAGATGAGAAAATAAGAGGAGAAGCTCCCTGGCTCCTCCCAGGGTTGTTCCAGGGCTGGTGTTGACAGGAGCCATGCTGATGGCTCTCCCTGGGCCTGCTGAGACCCTGACTATACCTTGGACCTTCCAGTTCCTTCCAGTGTCCTGGAGGAGACTTGGGCAGGCAACGCCCAGCTAGTGTAGCTCCTGGCTGGTCCTCCTCCAGAAACCCTGATGTGATGGACCACTTGTCAAGTTGGGCGATGATTCCAGACCCTTCCATGGTGCGGCTCAGACACATCCCGTGGGCAAGTTGTTTGGAACCTCCATTAACACACAAGGCAACAGAAGCCAGTGGATTCTTTTTTTTTTTTTTTTAACTTATTTATTTGACAGACAGAAATCACAAGTAGGCAGAGAGGCAGGCAGAGAGAGAAGGGGAGGCAGGCTCCCTGCTGAGCAGAGAGCCCGATGTGGGGCTCGATCCCAGGACACTGAGCTAAAGGCAGAGGCTTAACCCACTGAGCCACCCAGGCGCCCCAAGCCAGTGGATTCTTTACACCATTCATTTGTGTCATCCCCAGGGGAGAATGACCTTCCTGTGAGGCCAGTGGTGTGGGTGTCAGAGAAGGGATGTGGAAGGGGTGGGAACAGGGGCTGGCGGGCGAGGGGTGCTGCCGCACACCGTCCACCTCTTCATGGTCTTCAGTCCCCTTCAGTAGGAACCGGGGAGTCGGTGGGTGCGCCCCAGAGATGACGGCCACCCCACCATGGCTGGGGACTCAGAGCCTGCAGGGAGCAGGCTGGGCACCGGGGACCTGCGTTTGGGTGCTCCTCGCTGGGTCCCTTGTCCCGGACCAAGCACAAGTGTTTGAGCACTGTACCAAGCTCCGGCGGACGCCACAGGCCCACGGCCGCCACCTCTCCATCACCCTCTCCCGGGCCCTTCCCTGTGCTTCCCACCCCACGGGCTGGCGGGGGCCCCTGTCCCGAGATCCCCAGTCACACCGCGCTGCAGCGGGCTGGGAGCCCCGAGAGGGCGGGGCCTGTGACCTCTCTACACCCCAGCTCCCACCAGCCGAAACGCAGCATGCAGTGTGCCGTGTGCCAACAGAGCTCAGTCAGGACGGAATCGTTGATGTCGCTGCTGCTATCCTTTATCAGTGAGTAACGATAGTTTGACACGTTTCCCTTGCTCGAGTCTGCGCAAGCCCACACAGGTGTGTGGGTTCACACCTCCACTCAGGACTGGGGGGTTTTCTAGAGGAAGGCGGGCTGCGGGGGGAAAAAGAGTCATTTTGTTCTTGCTACTTTTAACCCACCTTTTGTTCACAGCTACAAACTTTGACGGGTGAAACAAGAGCATTTTTAAACCATAATAAATGCAGACCAAGCGACCAACACGAACTCTAAGCACCGACCAGAGCCAGGAATGGGCCTGGGTCGACGGCACACAGTCCACTCAGGCAGACAGATGGTGGCAGCAACAGAAATAAACTGGGGGAAATCCTGTTTCCCCAAATTGCTAAATGCTGTTGAAATAATACAGATGAACAATAAAATGAAGTTCAGGGTCGGCAGGGTGCCGGCAAGGTGCCGGCCTTCTCCCGGGGGCTGGGTTACGGCTGTAAAGGGATGGGTCTCCCAGCCTCCGCAGACGGGCACCGTCACACCAGGCTGAGCACGTGCTGTAAAGCCAGGCCAGTAGGAGAAGCGGCGCGAGCAGACCAGGAACGCTGCGTAGAGTATGGTTGTGAGAGCTGAACTTGAGTATCAGACAGACCTGAGCTGAATCCCGGGTCCAGACATCACTAGCTCTGGGACCCTGGCCAAGTTACTTAACCTCTCGCAACCTGTGTGTGCCCCTAGACAGTGACACTACCAGTGCCTACCTCACAGAGTTGTCATACAGTCATCACCTAGAACACAGAGCAGAGCGGCTGGCCTAGTCCACAGCTCAAAGAACATACTAGTAATGTTGGCTCTTGTTCTCATTAACTGCCTGACAAAGAGCAGATTCCATGGAGGTGGGAAGATTTGCGATGCGTCATGATAGGATTTCACTGACAGAGAAAGAAGTCAGGGGTTTGGTGAAAAGGAAGGGTAGCTTACGAAGATGCAGATGCAGACCGTGGCACGGCGTGGTTGGAAGCCCCCACGGAGCTCAAAGTTGCTCTCCTGATGTGTACACGGGAGAGAGAAGTTGGACAAGTGGGTCTGACCCCTGTCTGGACATTTGGACTTTATCCTGTGGGCATCTGGTCAAATGACGATGGGTTTGGGAATCAAACACCTGAGTTCCTTCCCACCACGCTTTGGGCAGCGGGATGAACAAGCAACACTAGCCTTTCTGAGCACCAGTGCCCCTGAGGTTAAGCGAGGATAGTGATACTCACCCTTGAGGGCTGATGAATGGTTGACATCAAGGTTCAGGAAATTTCTTCTATAAAGAGCCAGACAGTAAATATTTTAGGATCAGCAGACCCTACAGCTTCTGCTGCAAGCACTCGACCCTGCCATTGTAGCATGAATGTCTGATTGTGTTCCAATAAAACTTTATTTATTAAAACAGGCACTGAGCAAAATTTGACTGCAGGGAGTAAAAAATAAAATAAAGATTCTTAGCACAGTGGCTCGGAGTTCCTGCTTTCTCCCCCTTCCTTTCCACGTGCCAACAGGGGCCATTTTTCCTGGATCCTTGTATCATGTCCAGTGGTTCCAAGACATTGCTGAATGACTTGAAGATCACAGTGAGCTCCCCCTCATCTCAGCTCTAGAGACTGCAATGCGTAAAGATATTTGTTCAGCAGAGTGAGGACTGCTTTGCCAGGAGTGCCGAGTGAGTAATCAATCAATCAGTCCGAGAGCTCTTCTCGCATATGGCACGATGCCCTGCAGTGGAGATGTGAGAGGCACTGAGGCAAGATCCTCACACACAGCACGTGGTTTGGTGAGAAATTCCCACGTCCCTGTTGCCTGAGTTCTAGTCACAGTTTTACACAGTTTTCATTGCATGTGATTCTTGAGTGTCACATTTTCCATTTCTTAATCTGTATACAATGAAGAAATTCAACTAAGCGGCCGTGTGATTCTGTGTGTGACAGAGGGATTCAGAGAGTCGGGAGGGCTTCGTAGGGCCATCTCGAAGGGAGCCATGCCCGTGGCCAGGCCTTCTGGGGTCAGGCTGGCATTGCTTAGGAGGAGGGGACAACCAACAGCCAGTGCATGGTCACCACGAGCACTGAAGGAGGGGACAGGAAGGGAGATGGGATAAAATGGGAGAAATGGGTGGAGGCAGTCCAATGAAAACGCTTGGTATTTTTGTTGTCACTGGAAGAAGTAGACTTTTTGGCACATAGTATAGATCAGGAGTCAAAAAGTCAATGCCTGGGCGCCTGGGTGGCTCAGTGGGTTAAAGCCTCTGCCTTTGGCTCAGGTCATGATCTCAGGGTCCTGGAATTGAGCCCCGCATCGGGCTCTCTGCTCAGTGGGGAGCCTGCTTCCCTCCCCCCGCACTCGGCCTGCCTCTCTGCCTACTTATGATCTCTCTCTCTCTCTCTCTCTGGCAAATAAATAAATAAATAAATAAAATCTTTAAAAACAAACAAAAAAAAACAAAAACCCTCAATGCCTGTTGGGGCTAGACAGATAGAAGTGAATAGGTGGGCAGGAGGCAACCACACGGAGGGATGGGGATGGGAGTGGGGCAAACTGGCCAGTGCATGCCCTGTCTAAGAGGGATGCCAGGACTTGGCTGCAGATGACTGCTGCCGTGTGGTCTTGGGCGCTCAAGATGGCAGATTTGATTTTGGGGGGATGCGGGATGGGTTAAATGGGTGATGGGTGTCAAGGAGGGCACCTGTGATGAGTGCTGCTGGATATTATATGTTAGCGATGAATTACTGAATTCTACACCTGAAACCAATTTTGCCATATATGTTAACTAATTTGAACTTAAATAAAAACTTGAAATTTTAAAAAAGTCAGAAATTTAGTGCTCACTTCAGCAGCATATACACTAAAATTGGAATGATACAGAGATTAGCTTGGCCCCTGCCCAAGGATGACATGCAAATTCATGAAACATTCCATATTTTTAAAGACTCTGAATTTGCCAAAGCAGTTTTGAAAAAGAAAACCGAAACTGGAGGCATCACAATTCCAGACTTCAAGTTACATTACAAAGCCGTGGGAATCAAAATAGTATGGTACTGACACAAAAGTAGACACAAAAACCCAGAAATAAACCCACGATTATATAGTCAATTAACCTCTGACAAAACAGGAAAGAATATCCAATGGGAAAAAGTCTCTTCAACAACGGGTGTTTGGAAAACTGATTATTTTTATACCATACATAAAAAATAAAATGGATGAAAGACCTAAAAACCTGAAACCATGAAAGTCCTAGAAGACAGCACAGGCAGTAAATTCTCTGACACTGGCCATAGCAACATTTTTCTAGGTGTGTCTCCTGAGGCAAGGGAAATACAAGCAAAAATAAGCTATTGGGACTATGTCAAAATAAACAGCTTCTGCACATTGAAGGAAACAATCAACGAAACTAAAAGGCAACCTACTGAATGGGATAAGATATCTGCAAATGACATATTCAATAAAGGATTAGTATCCAAAATATATGAAGAACAACACAATATCTAGGAAACAAATCATCCAATTAAAAATGGTCAAACAAATGAACAGACATTTGTTCAAAGAAGACATCCCGATGGCCAACAGACACAGGAAAAGGTGCTCAACATCACTGATCACCAGGGAGCTCCAAATCAAAACCACGGGAGATGCCACCTCACACGTGTCAGAATGGCTGAAATCAACAACACAAAATACGGCAAGGATTGGCAAGGATGTGTAGCCACTGTAAAAAGTGTACAGAGTTTCCTCAGAAAGTTAAAAATAGGGGGTGATTGTCTTTAATTTTTTAAAGATTTTATTTATTTATCTGACAGAGAGAGAGAGAGATCACAAGTAGGCAAAGGGAGAGGGAAAGGGAGAAGCAGGCTCTCTGCTGAGCAGGGAGCCCGATGCGGGGCTCGATCCCAGGATCCTGAGATCATGACCTGAGAGAAAGGCAGCAGCTTAATCCACTGAGCCACCCAGGCACCCCTTTAATTTTATTTATTTATTTATTTAAGAGAGAGCATGTGCAAGTGGGGGTGGGGTAATGGGGTAAAGGGAGGCAGAGAATCTTTTTTTTTTTTTAAGATTTATTTATTTATTTATTTGACAGAGATTGCAAGCAGGCAGGGAGGCAGGCAGAGAGAGAGGAGGAAGCAGGCTCCCCGCTGAGCAGAGAGCCCATGCGGGGCTCCATCCCAGGACCCTGGGATCACGACCCTAGCCGATGGCAGAGGCTTTAACCCACTGAGCCACCCAGGCATCCCTAGGGAGACAGAGAATCTTGAGCAGGCTCCACACTCAGCCCATAATCCTAGACAGACCTCAATCTCATGACTCTGAGATCATGACCTGAGCCAAAATTAAGAGTTGGACACTTAACCGAATGAGCCAACCAAGCACCCCAAGGGGGCGCCTGTCTTAAAAAAAAAAGTTGGTGGGGGTGGGCACCTGGCTGGATCAGTGGGTAGAACATGCGACTCCTGATCTCAGTGTTGTGAGTTTGAGCCCCACATTGGGTGTAGAGATTACTTTACAAATCTTTTGTTTAAATAAATAATTTTTTAAAAGTTAAATATGGAAATACCCTACAATCCAGTAATCACACTACTAGGTATTTACCAAAAAAAACAAAAACACAAATTCAGGGATACATGCACCCCTGAGCTTTCAGCAGCATTATTTACAATAGCCAAGTTAAGGAAGCAGCCCGAGCGTCCATCAACAGACAAATGGGTAGGAGATGTGGTGTGTACATACAACAGAGCATTACTCAGCCATAAAAAGAATGAAATCTTGTCATTTGCAACAACATGGATGGAGCTAGAGAGTATCATGCTAAGCGAATCAGTCTGAGAAAGACAAATACCATATGATTTCGCTCATATGTGAAATTTAAGAAACAAAACAAACAAGAAACGGGGAAAAAAGAGAGAGTCAAACCAAGAAACAGACTCTTAACTATAGAAAACAAACGGACGGTTACTGGAGGGGATGCAGGCAGAGGGGTGGGCAACACGGGTGGTGGGGATTAAGGAGTCGCACTTAACGACAAGCACAGGGTGTTACGGAACTATTGCATCACTACACTGTACACCTGAAACCAACACTGACTGTTAACTACGCGGGAATTAAAACACAATTTTAAAAGGATGTCATTTAGATGAGCATGTAGAAACTCCTAGTTTTCAAAAATTGACCGGTTTTTTAAAAATCGGCATCATGCCCAGGGCACCTGGGTGGCTCCGTTGGTTAACGCTCTGACTCTTGATTTCGGCTCAGGTCGTGACCTCAGGGTCATGAGGTCGAGCCCCACGCTGGGCTCCACGCTCACTGGCAAGTCTTCTTGAGATTGTCTCCCGTGCTCTGCCCGCCAACCCCCACCCACCTCAAATAAATAAATAAATCTTTTTTTTTTTTTTTTTTTAATCAACATCACGTCAGCCAGACAAAACACGGCTGGTTAGATTTTGCCGAAGTGGCCAGTTTGAAAGCTTGAGTGGCAAGGGTGGAGCCTTCAGGAAGAACAGGGGGAGCCCGCAGAGCCCATGAGCAAAGTGGCATCGAGTCCTGGCCTCTGCAAACAGAGGCTTCTTTGGCGTTAGACCAGACGCAAGCTTCACGAGATCCAGAGTTAAATCTGAATTTTAAATAAACAAGGGAATACTGTTTTAGCGTACGTATATCCTAAAAATTGTATAGGACATAGTTATATTAAAATGAAAGTACTTGGGCCGCCTGAATGGGCTCAGTGGTTTAGGCCTCTAGCTTCGGCTCAGGTCATGATCTCAGGGTCCTGGGATCGAGCCCCGCATCGGGCTTTCTGCTCAGCAGGGAGCCTGCTTCCTCCTCTCTCTGTGCCTGACTCTCCGCCTACTTGTGATCTCTCGCTCTCAAATAAAAAAATAAAATCTTTAAAAAAAAAAAAATGAAAGTACTCACTGTTCCTCCGAAATTCAAGTTCAACTCTAACTGGGCGTCTTGCGTTTTTATTTGCTGAACCTGTCACTCTCCCTGGAACCCTACCCAGGCTCCAACAAGGTCACGGTCTCCCAGCTCCTCCCAACAGCAGGCTCTACACTCAGGGACACAGGGACACAGTCCACAATGCAGATTGCAAAGGGAAAAGGAAGCAGAGCAAACATTTGAGCACCTGAACACCGCAGCAACATACAAGGTGATGCACACGAACTACCCTTGATGTCAAAGTGTGGAGATTCTAGAGCCGCTCGGGCCCCTCTAGCTGTGTCCTTTGCCCCTGGGAGCCTTGGTCTCCTCATCTCTTAAATGGATAAGGGAATTCCTATCTCACAGGATCACCACAAGGACTCAATGGGATAAACATAAAAGTGTACCGCACTAGTCTGATGCAAAGCGGAGGCACAACAAACATTTGTGCATGCTGAAGGACATTCTTCAACCTCAGAGTGATTGCATTCCCACAGCTCCTGTCACCAGACTAACACCCATCTACTGAGGATCCCAAAGCTGGGGCAAGGACAGTATGTGACTCCGCCCTGGTGGCTGGTATGTCTGGGAACTGGGAGATGGCCGGGATGCTGAGCTCCTGGAGAACTGTCAGGGTCACAGTTCAGGGGGAAAACGAGGGCCCTGGATTTCTGCACTTTGGGGGCTGTATGCCAAGTGTACGGAATACACCTTTTTTACTGAAATGTATTTGACATGCATATGACATGTAATATTATGTAAGTTTAAGGCATTCAGCATGGTGATTGGATACATTTACGTACTGTAACATGATTGCCGTTGTATTTAGCACCTCTACCATGTCACATAATTAT
Source organism: Neogale vison (assembly GCF_020171115.1). Taxonomy (NCBI): domain Eukaryota; kingdom Metazoa; phylum Chordata; class Mammalia; order Carnivora; family Mustelidae; genus Neogale; species Neogale vison. The sequence continues at coordinate 151,937,075 of NC_058092.1, read as the reverse complement.
GATTTCTTTTTTATGATAGGAACAATTAAGATCTAGTTTCCAAGCGAGCTTGATAAACACATGCAATATTGTTGTCTATATTTACTATACCATCTGATTAGATCTCCGGGACTTATTTATCTGCTACTAGCAAGTTGATACCCTTAAATAGCCTCTCTCCTATTCCCCCACACCATCCCCAAGCCCTGGTTGCCAACTTTTTACTGTGTTTACATGAGTTTGGCATTTTTCTATTCCACAAATAAGTGATATTATACAGTATGAGTCTTCCCTTGACTTATTTCACTTAGCATACTGTCCTCAAGGTCCATCCCTGTTGTGGACAATGGCAGGATTTCCTTCTTTCTCATGTAGAATAATGGGGGGAAGGGGTTCTTTATCCATTCATCTGTTGACAGGCACATAGCTTGTTTCTGTATCTTGACTACTGTCACACTACACACTGGGATTGTGTATACCTCTTCAGTATCCTCTTCATTTCTCTTGGGTATATACCCAGAAACGGAACTGCTGAATCATATTGTATTTTGAATTTTCTTGAAGAACCTCCACGATGGTTGAACCAATTCCCATTTCCACCAACAGTGTGCAAGGGTTCCCTTTTCCCCACATCCTCACCAACACTTGTTCTCTCTTGTCTTTTTGATCCTAGCCATTTTGACAGGTGTGAGCTGATATCTCATCGTTGTTTTGGTTTGCATTTCCCTGACGATGAGTGACACAGGACATCTTTTCATGTATGTGTTGACCATTTGGATGTCTTCTCTGGAAAAACATCTCTTTAGTTCCTCTGCCCATTTTTTAATCAGATTGTTTAGGGGATGTTTTTGGTCATTGAATTGTATGAATCCTTTATAAATTTTGGATATTAACCCTTATCAGGTGCATGGTTTGCAAATGTCTTGTCCCATTCTGTAGGTTGTCTTTCCATATTGTCAACCCGTTTCCTTTGCTGTGCAGAAGACTAAGTTTGATGCGTCCTACTTGTCGAGTTTTGCTTTGTTTTCATTGGTGCATGGCCAAGAAATTATTGTCAAAACTGATGTCAAGGAGTTTTTCCCCTATGTTTTCTTTTTTTTTTTTTTTTTAAGATTTTATTTATTTATTTAACAGACAGAGATCAAGTAGGCAGAGAGGCAGGCAGAGAGAGAGAGAGGGGTAAGCAGGCTCCCTGCCGAGCAGAGAGCCCGATGCGGGGCTGGATCCCAGGACCCTGGGATCATGACCAGAGCTGAAGGCAGAGGCTTAACCCACTGAGCCACCCAGGTGCCCCTCCCTTATGTTTTCTTCTGGGAATATTAGCTTTGGGTCTTATGATCCATCTCGAGTTAATTTTTGCGAGTGGTGGAAGATAGCAGTCCAACTTTATTTTTCTGCATGTGCTTTTCCAGCTCTCCCAACACCTGTGCTGAAGACTATCCTTTCCCCATTGGGTGTTCTCAGCTCCCTTATCAAATATTAGTTGACCACATGCATGAGGGTTTACTTCTGAGCTCAGAATCCTTTTTCCTATTTCTACTTCCAGCTTTGCCGCTGGCCTTCAGCAGCATGGCATCTGCTGCAGCCAGGGAAGAGATGGTTTCTCATACGGAGTGTCCCTCGAGAGGCTCAGAGACATCCAGGAGCAGCTCCAACCACCCTCCCACCTCTTGAAAGCCACATCTGAACACAGAACAGCTGGGGAGGCCTTTGAGCGTTCCAAGGCTAGACACAGAACCTCGAACTTGAAGTTCTCCAAGTTTATCTGTTCCTTCCCCAGACCACTTTGAGGATGACAAAGGATGTCTGTGCATAGGACACCAAAATGCTGCTGCCGCGCGCTCGTGCCACATGCGCGCACACACGAACACGCACACACTTAGCGATCTCTGAGATATTTCACGGTAATCCCATTCCCTTGGAAATAAAGTTATTGTATGAGTTTGGTAGGGCTGTGGCTTAGTCCATTTGGGCTGTTGTAACAAAATACCATAGACTAGGAAGCTTCTTAACAACAAACGTTTATTGCTCACAGCTCTGGAAGCTGGGAAAACCCAAGGTCCAGGCACGCAGAGATGCTGCCTGAGAGCCTGCTTCCTGATTCACAGATGGTGCCTTCTTGCTGTGTCCTCCTCGCATGGTGGAAGGAGCAAGGGAGCTCTGTGGGGTCTCCTCTCTAGGGGCACTAAACTTACTCAGGAGGGCTCCAGGCTCTTAACCTCATCACTGCCCAGAAGCGCTACCTTCTATCACCATCTCATTAAGGATTAGATTTTTAACATATGGATTTGGCGGGGTGGGGGGCTGGGACATGAACCTTTATGCCGTCCACTGCACCAGCTGACCTCTAAGTCTTCAAATTCCTATAAAGGGAAGCCACCCTTTTTCATTTCACACTTAAATATAAAAGTTAAATACTTTAATATTCATTTCCTATGAAACAACTTCAAGGTGGCTGGGGGATAAGAACAGTTATCCTTGGCAACTGTCTCTGTGTTCTGGGGCACTGTGATCCAGTCATGCTGACCCCCCTCCTACCAGGAGGACCCCCACCCACCCACCCATCAGCCTGCTTGTACAGGTAAAGGAAATGATAACTCAGCATTCTGAAAACCACGGTTGGGTCTAGATTTCTGCGTCTCTGAGCCCCTCAGGATCAGCCTCACTGACCCTGCCAAGCACACCGTCCGGGAAGGGGAAGGGCACAGGTGCTCAAGGGTCATGTGGAAATGGAGATCTCTCAGCAGGGGACCATAGCGCCACGGGAGATGAGCCAGCCCTGTTTTGTGCCCGGAACCCATTTAAGACACGTCCAAGTGCTTGATGGAAATACAAGTGAGCTACAGGGAACAGGACTTGACGTGAGGCCACGAGGATTCTGTTTCAAGGAAGGAATTCCAGAGAAGGCTTTCCTCCTATCCTATCCTCCCTCTTCCCACAAACAGTTCTTGGGTCTTGAGCACCATGTGCTAAATGCTAGACCAAAATGATCAAAACAGAGGGCCTGCCCTCACAGTATTCAGTTCACCGGGCCACAGAGTCCCCCCAGAACCATCCCGCCTCCTGCAATCCCGGGCCAGATGCCCATGTGCAGAGGCCCTGGGGAGCCAGTCCTGTTCCCCAAGCAATTGGAACGAAGGATCGCATGTCCTCCGCCAGCTGCCACGCGTGCACGTGGACTCCATGCTTCCCCAGAACTCAGCCAGGCCTCTGACTCATCACAGTGAACGGAACCCTAGGTCCTTGAGGGGGGAGTGTTCTACAGGCCAACGAGGCCAGCCGTCTCCCCAGACAGGACAGAAAACTGAGGACGCCAGCTGGGAGCCAGGCTTCCCTACACTCCCTCGAAGCGGACCAGCATCCCGGGCCGTCCATCGAAACAAAGTCGATTTCTCCCGCGTAGTGACCGAATTTATGAGTTTTTTTTGTTTGTTTGTTTTTGTTTTTTCTCATGGTCAGGAGCTGGAACTGAGCGCACACTGAAAACGCTAATCTGCCTCCAGCATCTCCAGCGCCATTTCTCCCGAAACTACCTGCTCCGGCGGGGTTCCCGCGGGTTAATTACTGCTGCGGCGGAAATTGCACTGATTTATATCAGCTTTCATGGACTCGAAGCGGCCAATGGCAGTCCTGCGGGAGCAGGCTGGGGTTAAGCTGCTGGCCCCTCTGCGGACAGGTGAGGGGGCGTGGCTTTGCCCCACCCCCACCCCCCAACACAGCTTCCCACAGCGCATCACACGCATGACTCCGCCGCGGGGATCTGGTTACCTATCACCTGCACTTCACACATCCGATACTCGTCCCACCTGCTCCTCACAGCCACGCCGCGAGGCCCCGAGCCCAAGGCCTGCTATTTAATTTGGCCCGTTTGAAAAGTTCCATCCCTACCTGGTGAGCTCATCAGTGACTATGAAAGCTGCCTTTCTTCCCCTCTGAGTACCGGGCTTTTTGTAACGACTGGCTTCAGAGGTAATTGCAGAATCTGGCCGGCTCCTGCAGAAGCCAGCGCTGCTTCTGAGACCAGAGGCCGGGCCGCATGTGAAGGCGGGGTGAGTTACAAAGCCGAATCCTCTCCTTTAAGGGAAAGCAGATAGGAATCGCTATGCAGGGCTGGCCCCTGGGGCTCTGAGGACCCTGAGGCCCGGGTTCTCATGTTGCAGGGGATTTGAGAGCTCGCTGGGCTGGCAGAGGGTCCCCCTGCGTGTGTAACTGGGCACCTCCTAGGCCTGAGAAAAGGAAGTCTGTAATCCATACATTGATATGCAAATGTGTGTTTACCCAGGTGAGGCGGGTGGTGAGGTGCACCTGGGGCCGTTCCCAGCCTGCATCTCACCTTTATTCCAGTGCTCCTGTTTCCCTGGGCTGCCCAAAAGATGGCATAAAAAAGAAAGGTCTTTTGGTACACCACGGCCGGTCTGCAAAAATCTCACTGAGCCACAGCGCAACCAAAAAACGAGGGATATTATGTTTGCATTAGTATGTGTGGTCATTAGGGGCTTTTGATGATAATAATGGCACCGAGAGTTTCACATCTAGAAAGCTCCCAGAAGATCCTCAGTCATGCTGAATAGATCTATAAGTATAATAAGTATTTTATTACTTATTGATGACAGACCAGATGCCCTGTGTGTCCTCCGTGAAAGGAACTGAGCCCCTCTGCACTGACTGCCCACGATCTGCTCTTCCACAGCATTTAGCTCACTCCCTACGGGGGTTTCTCCCAAGCTCTGGAAGGTGGGGACCGCCAGGTTTCCCACCTGGGCTGAGCGGAGTGTCTGGCCTAGTAGGTGCTCAGTGACACCTGGGGCAGGAGGGAGCAAGGGAAGGTGGACATATGGACGGACAAAGGGACACAGTCTATCCTGCAGACAGAGCGGGGTCAGGGAGTGAGGCCACAGCCACCTGTGAGCCCCACGAGAGGAGAACAGTCAGCGGAAGGTGACGGCCGCCTGGGAGCCATCTGCGCCTGCAGAACGAAGTCGGGGATGTGAACAGGCATGTGGCACACCACACATGGCGTACTTTATGACCGGGTTATAGGGATCTTCCTGGGGGAAAAAAAAAAAAGGTTGAGGACTCAGGAAGTATAACCCTAACCCTAACCCTGGTTAGCTAATCTCAGGAGTGACACACACGGGCTTCAGGATGAAGCTCCTTCAGGCGTTCTTCGGGAGGGCGATGGAGACCCTGAGGCCCGCTGATGTGTGCTCCCGGCCAACGCTGCCCACTCTCGGCCAAACGCCCACGTGTCACGTGGCTCCTGGAGCTGTTGCTCCCTTGTGGGCTGGCTGGGGCTGGGGCTAACAACATGACCAGCGCCTGGGCTTCCCGGGTGTGCCCACCCCCGCAGCAGCACAGGAGGGAGGCCTGCACGCTCTATGGTGGCCCCCACCCCCACCCCCACCCATCTCCCCAACTCCCAATGCCACCCGCTCCCACCCGGGAGCTGGAACACATGCACAGAGCCAAAATGGAGCCCCTTTGTGGGCTCACCTTTGTGGTTTGATCACACATCCCACATTAGACACATCCCCCAAGAAAACCATCACCTCCCCCAGCTGCTGGGGGGGCTCACCCATCGCACACAAACCGCACCCCCGACTCTGGGACGGCAGCCCTGCGGGTGTGCGGGGCCCATGACACACTCGCAAGTGTCGCCCAGAGAGAGGACAGGTGCTGACAGGCATGAAGAGAACCCCAGTGCCCCCTCCGTTCGCTTCTCGCTCCCGGCCGCGTCATCCTATCAGATCCTCACTTCCCTCGGCAAACTGACGTTCCAAGAGGTTCAGGGTCAGTAAATGGCAGAGCCAAATCGAGCTCAGCTCTTCTGCCCAAAAAAGGAAATGTGAGAGCAGTCAGCCGCCCCAGCAAAGGGGAGAAGAGCTCTGGATGTCCCTTGGGTCCCTGTCGGATTTTTCTCTTCGGCCATCATTAGCTGCGATGAGGCCTCAGGACCACTTCTTGGTATTTGCCTAGAGTATCTGCGGTCTCAGCTCTCAGCACGTTTCTTGAGAGTCTACTTTGTGCTCTACACTGTGCTGGGAAGTGGGCCGTACAGAGGCAGTTCCTGCCTGAAGAAGAGGAGAGCCACAGAAAAAGAGTCACGACCACAGAGGAATGGGGAAAACGAGCGAGGTCTGCAAGCCACTGAGTCTGCCTTGTGACAGAATCCATCATGGGAGGAAGCTGTGGTGACACTGGGTGAGGGTTCTGCAGGATGAAGGGGTTTGTCAGGCAGATGAGAAGTCAGGAGCATCCCTGGCAAAGGGACCCATACCTATCAAGGCAGCACGCGCGACCGGGATGCCAATGCCAGGGATAGAAGCTGCTCAGTCCTCCTAGATCCCAGAGTGGCAAGACATGGGGCCCAGTCGATGGGGTCCAGCTTCGCACGCCCTGCTGGAAGCTCGGGTGGGACTCCCAACGAATCTGGAGTCACAGAGGCATGTTTACAGAGGGGTTTCCCACTCTCACTGATCTGGACAGTTCCAAGGGAGAAGAGATTCAAGTAAGGAGACTAATGTATCATCCAGTTCATCGTCCAGACCAGAGAGATATGGGCCCAGACTGGGGCACTGAGCTCAGCCCAATGGCCCCAGAAGCCAAAGGTGAGCCAGAGTCCCAGCTGAGGTCAGGTTTCCTGTCTCAGGCCTCCGGACAGACTGGAGCGCCCCCATCTGACATGGGAAATCCTGGAAGATGAGTGCACTTACGGAGGAAGATGGTGAGATCATTCCTACCCTCTCCAATCTGAGGTGTCTGCGGGACGTGCTGTGGAGGCATCCGTCACGCACCTGGAAATGCGAGTGTAGAATCGAGTGTCGAGGGCGAAACCGGTCAGATACAACCTGAGCAGGAATGTTGTCAGTGGCGCTGGGGAGGAGACAGGTGAGGGAGTGCGGACGAGTCCCGGGGTAGCACAGTTAACTGTGCGGAGAAGGAAGAGTGAGGCTCCTGCCGGGTCACACAGTCCATTTCCTCAGGATGTGAGAGCGCCACGGCAGGGGGAAGGGTGGGGGGGTGGAGAGGGTGCCCCTAAGGCGTGGGGTGACCAGGATACCTGTGAAGGGGCTGGCCACGCAGAGGAGAAGCGGCTCATTCTCAGTCCTGGGGCGATCGCGACACAGGTGGGTGCAGGCCAAGGCAATGCAGTAAGTTGGGACAAAGCAGGGCAAGAAGTCGAGAACTAGGTTTTGTTCTCTGCTATGAAAAGTGGCTATCTAGGTAATTCGGTGATTTTTTTAAGTGACCAGGGAAGAGAATCTTTAGAAAGACAAACTAGGGACACGTGGGGGGCTCAGTCAGGTGAGCCCCTGACTCTTGGTTTCAGCTCAGGTCAGGGTCTCAGGGGCCATGAGATCGAACGCAGCTTCAGGTTCTGTGACCAGCGGGGGGGCGTCTGCTGATACTCTCTCTCTCTCCCGCTACGTCTGTCCCACCCTGCCCCCTTTGCACGCTCAATCAATCCATCAATAAAATCTTTTTTGAAAAAGGCAAACTCCTTCTGAGTGTCATATGGTCATCTCTCCCCATATGGTACGTGCATTACTGATTGTACACCAACCGCCATGGGGCAAACAGTCCTCTTGGTTTGGGCAATGCTGAATAATTCCACTGAGATTTTTCAAAGCCATAAAAACAGCAGGTTTCCGCAGATAAAACCACTGGGCATCAAAGATCACGTAGACCTTGGCCATCCCTACTTGAAATAACTGAAATCCATGAAAATGTAAGATAAAGTGCTGCTCATCTGAGAAAAAGGCCGCTGTCTTGGTTTCTATTCTCATAAACGCCACCAAACTCAAGAGCCGAAAACAAACTTGAACCTCCTGAAGGAGAAGCGTCCCTCACCACGCGGAGCCAAGTAAAAATGCCTTCGGAGACAGGAGTTTGAGGGCATTTTGAAGATTCTGATGTGCTGAGAAATTTCAAGCTTGAAAGAACAAGAGGCAAGAAAAAATAAACATAGCCAGTATTTTAAAAGATTCAAGGCATGAATAAAACTGCTCATTTGACCAAGTGGGATTTACAAAATCTTTGGTGTGGAGGTTGAATCCAAAGTGGATAGCCCACAGCCACGGGCTCTTAAACCACCACGAGCTGGGAACAGGATTCCTACAGAGGGTATGGGGTGTGTGAGTGGGTGTTGAGTCCATCCATCCAATGCCCCCCGCTTTACTGTATGGTACAGGTGCTATACAGATGGGGCCCACCGCCCCAGGCTCACATTCCAGGGCAAATTACAAGGTAATGACAGCACCAACAGCACAGTGGCACTGTGAGGGACGAATGACATGGCCCAGGTAATACCAATGCTTAGCCCTGAGTGTAGCAAGGCAGCCCCTCCCCGGCAGCAGCAGTGGGGCAAGGGAGAAGACTGCGGGGTGGTGGACGGTAGGAAGCAGGTCACTTGCTCCCACTCCAGTGCCCCAGAGCTAAACCTAGCCCTTCAGGAAATCATGCCGTTGTCACCCCAGACTGTGCTGCTCTGGAATCTTGCTTTCTGTGCCTGAAAAGTTGTCATGGTGAAGTCACGATCTCCGGGAAGGGTTCAACTCTGGGCTCCAGAAGCCTGCTGCTTCCGCTGCCACGTCCTCTTAGGAAACCGGGAGAAAGAGGGGGGGAGTGGGGAGGAAAGGAAGAAGATTCCAGGGAATGTGACTGCCTCCCAAGAAGGAGGAGGAAGCCATGGGTGCCACCCAGGCTGGGAGCCAAAAGGCATGGTATGTTGTGGGCACAGGAGGAGCAGAGAGACTCTCAAAGGAGAGAGAGTCTCGGGGCAAAAGCTCAGGACTCAAGTGCCCACATGTGACACGGTCTCCTCTTCCCAACCTGATCACTTTCCTCTTCGAAAGGTTCTTGTATAGCTTTAACTCAAAGGAAGGTTTTGGACAAAAGAGAGGCTGTTCCATCCCTAAAGCGAGTACTTGTCGGAACAAGCCACTCGCCAAAACGTTGATGGGGAAGGGCAGGGAGCCATGGAGGGACTTACCCTGTGCTCCTGGGGCCGTGGCAGGGCACCAGAGCCCCTCCCCGCTCTGAATCAGAAGCAGGGCATTCTTCTACTATTACCAGCTCGGCTGCCAGCTCTAAACCAAGCCATGGCTTTCTCTTTCCCACGTTCCTGGGTCAAGAAGCAGGTGTGGTCTACTGCAGCAGGGTTGACATCAACGAAAAACACATTCCTGGGCTCCTCCATCCTCTGGACACGTGCAGTTTCTGAGGCTGGAGTACGCCTGACCTCCCGGTCCGCTGTTGAGTCATCTGCATGACTCACTCAGCCATCAGATAATGACCGCACAACCCAGGAGGAGCCCACAGGGGTCCAGCAGCCCAGTGTGCCCCGTGCTGGCGATGGCGCCTGGAAGCATCTGCTCGGATGGACCTGCCCCTCTGGGTGCCCACCTCTGCGTCAACGACTTGGCTGCACTCCTTCCTTCTTTCCTTCAAAGGACAGATCTTGTGTGTCGTGCTGAGGGTGTGACAGTGAGCAGAACCTAGCATGGTCCCATCCTCACAGAGCTTGCACTTTAGTGAGAGGGGGCAGCAGAAGCAAGCGAGCAACCGGACACGTCGTTCCTGGTCGTGCGAAGTGCCCAGGGGAACATCAAGATCGGCCTCTCTCGGGGAGGGACACCTGAGCTGAGGCCTGAGTAACGAACTACAAAGCACACTCGGTGCTGCTGCCCTGAGAAAGGAAGCCCAAAAGAAAGCCTTGATGGAGGCCAACGTTGCCAACATACAACGGAAGGCCCAGCGAAACAAGGCACCGTCCTTGCTCCGCAAACATGGGCATGCACTGCCCAGAGCACTGGCAGCAATGTCCAGGCCGCAACCCCTGGGCCTGGTCCCCACCCCTGTGAGCGTCTTCCTCTGAGGCACAGCACTTTGACGCACGACACTGTAAACGGACAAGTTCTGGACCCCCTCATTTAAAACAAAAACAAAAACAAAAACAAGTACCACCTGCTAAACTAGGAAGAGGGATGGTGTCTGAGAGGACACTCTGATAGCTCAGAGTGGCCTGATTTCCTCAGGTGACAGGAGGGTCAGGAGCTACCGGCCTTCCAATCATGCCTGTCACAGTATCCAAAAGGCCTCAGCCAGGGATGGCAGTCGGCCAGCTCCTGCTGATGGCTCCTGTGTCCTGACATCCTTACCCCAGCTCGTGGGTGCAACCCCCACATGGTATTTGGTTCCTTTCTCAGAAGAGGGGCTGAGTCAGGTATGACCAAGTTCCCCAGGGCTCTGGCACACCCTCCCTTCCAGAAGCTCCCCTTCTCCCTGCCCCATGGGAAAGGTGCCAGGCCACACGCGGGCTTGGCTCAGGAGCAGCACACCTCCCTGCAGAGTGTCGCAGCTCTGCGTGCTTCCTGAGGTGACAAATGACCTTGACTCACATTGGTGAAGTAATGGCTGTCCGTCCCAACCTTCTCATCCATTGGTCTAGTTGCAACACAGCCCTCTGTGAGCAGAACGAGTTCCTAAGAGCCAGCTCAGGGAATTCCAAGCACCACCTGGGTTGGGCTTACCACACTCACAGTCACGTCAGTCCAGGTACCCAGAACCACCCTGGCCCCCTGCCACCAAAGGTGCAACAACGAGGACTTGGGAAAGTGGAGGAGGCCGCAGGACTGGGACTAATTCTCAGATCTCCCTTTGTGTGTGACTTTGGACAAAGAACTTGACCTCTCTTAATTGCTGCATCTGCACTGACAAACTGCCAGTAATGCTCTGAGTCATGGAAAGTATCGAATGAGCAAAGGGCCGTGAAAGCACCTGGTGAACTTGAAAGCCCCCTGCAAACGATAGTGATTCCATCCCCTGAGAAGTGGGTCCAAATGAGCGAGCTTCTGGGTCTTTATCCAAGGAGTTCTTGGGGTATGAGAACGGATATCCCTGAATCTGTTTCTGGGACACGGAAAGACAACCTCACTAGACAATGTTCTCAGCACACCCGAAACTTCCTTGTAAAATCCAAGATGGCGGGGCGTGCAACTCTCGCTCCCGGGTTGTGAGTTCAGGCCCCATGTGGGCATAGATCTTACTTTAAAAAATAATACGGGAGCCTGGGTGACCCAGTGAGTTAAGCATAGGACTCATGTCTCAGCTCAGGTCAGGAGTTCAAGCCCCTGTGTTGGGCTCCACACTGGGCATGGAGCCTACTTTTTAAAAAATTAATTAAAATAATAATAATAATTCCTTGGAGACCCAGAATTAGAATTTCCATCTCACTAATGGCTTTGAGTAGACTCTGTAGTGAAACAGAGTAGGTGTGTCCAACAGGGGGCTTGGGCTGTCTTCTCTGATGCAATCCTTTCTGTAGCTTTAAAGTTTATACTGTGGGGTACACATTAAAACGTTCTTCAAAGCCACATGCCAAGTCAGTGGCCACAAAGAGTCCTAGCCCCTCTGCTTAGGGGACCCCTCCCTGGTCAGTGACCACATGGGCCCATCCTCTTCAAATGCCCCTTCTTAAAAGAAACTGCTAACTTCCACCATTCCATTTGACCAACCAAAAGACAGGCAAGACCCATAGCTCGTAAGATCAGCCTAATTATGGCGCCCAAGGGCAAATGACCAAGAATTTGGCTGTGGAAGGCCAGGAGCTGGATGGAAAGGGACAAGCAAGTCGGGTCCGCTGAACGCTGCTCCCCACCTCCCCACCTCATGGGCAGAAGGTCCCCCTTATCGGTGGTTTTGCTCTTTTTCAGTTACCTGCAGTCAGCCGCGGTCGGGAAGCAGATGATCCCCCTGATAGTATATCCAGAGGGTCAAGAGTAACCGAATGCCAGGTCACAATGCCTACGTCATCCCCCTCACTTCCTCTCACCAGGCAGGCATTTTATCATCTAGTGTCATCACAAGAAGTGTGAGTACAGCACAATAAGATATCTTGCAAGAGAGAGACCACATTCGCTTAACTTGAATCACAGTGTATTGCTATAGTTGCTCTATTTTATTACCAGTTATTGTCGTCTGTGTCTTACTGAGCCTAATTTATAAATTAAACCGTATCGTACGTATGTATGGGGGCAGATGGCGTGTATATAGGTTTCGGTACTGTCTGCGGTTTCAGGCACCCACTGGGGTTCTTGGAACATATCCCCCACGAATAAGAGGGACAACTATACACCTGGCTGGTCTGCTTCCCATGTCATAAAGCAACCGTGACAGAGACCTGTTCCAGCTCAGAGAGCAGGAGTCTCATCCTCTTTGACAAGGGTTAGGTTTGAGCTAACCCTTGAGCCCCCTTGAGCTAGGAGGCACAGGTGAATTCGGGACACACTGCGACAGAGTCCGCCATCCTTCGATGGAACCCACCATCCTTCTTCTCCGAGGTCTGAGAGGGAGAGCTTTAGGAATGCTGACGCCCGCACCGCAGGTATAGCCACCTGGAAGCAGGCATCTCAAACTCCCCGTGTCCAAGACCAGCCTCTTCGTGTCTCCCCTCCATGCACTCTTCCTCAGTCTCCCGCCTTAATCTACAGCAGTCGGTCCTCCAGTCCAAGCAAACACCTCCAAGTCAGTCTTCATTACCCTCTCCTTTGCACCCCACATCAAGTTTCTCACAAGAAGGCATCAGGGCTTCCTCTCCAAGAGGTATTGACTCACGTACCACCTGCCCTTGCCTCCAGAATCACAGCTGGCCCCATGGCCCATGACCAGGTCTCCGTGTCCCCCCTCTGGCCACCATCCAGGAGCTGCATTCTTCTCCTTAACCTTGGGACAAGCCGCCCTCATTGCCCTCTCGGACTCACAGCACAGCTGTCCTCTCCCTCTGAAATGATCATCCAGGGCCAGCTCCTCCTCCTTCTGTGGGATTGAGCCCCTGTAGATGCCTTCCCTGCCTCCTCTGTAAGGTTGCCCCCTTTCCAGCCTCCCCTCCAGCCAGTGTCTGGCACATTCCATCTGTACTTTCCTCGTGGCACATGGCACTCTCCAAAATGACTTCTCCTTAATGTTCCATGTTGATTATCTATCTCCTGCGAGCTCCACAGACCAGGCGCCCTGGGTGCTCGCTCACCACTGTACCCCCGGTGCCTGGAACAATAATCCCTGAGCCAGCACAGGATGCTCAAATGGGATCTGCTGACCACCTCTGAGGGTGCAATGACTTCCAGCCAACAGACACCTTCCGGGTCCCCAAAAGCCAGTGTCAACACCTCAGACCACAGGCCAGCCACTGAGTTCCTGGAGGCCCCTTAGTGCCGAGGGAGAAGCCTCAAACTGCCTCCACCTCTGGCCTCTTTCTCCAATGGGCCTGCCCCGGCAGCCCAGGACCCCCCCAGGAGTTGGCGACAGGGCACGTCCTGGCTGGAGAGCCAGGCGGAGATCCCAGCCCTCTGCGCCCCAGAGCCCAGGGCGGGAGAGCTCCCTTCCTCCTTTCTTGGCCTTACCACCTGGATGGACAAGCTTTTCAATTTCCCCATCCGTAAGATAGGGACAAAGAATGCTTTGTCACCCCACCTACTTCTCACGGGTGTTATGAAACAACTGTTTGCTCGGAAAACACTTTGAGCAACTTGGGTAAAGGTGCCTGTGGCTCGGATGACGCCTGCTGTGTTCAATCCAGGCCAACGAGTCATCCGGTCCCCGCCTTGCCCGCCCGAGGGACAGGAGGCAGGAGGCGCGCAGCCTCCCCTGTCACCAAGCCTGTCTCACCAAGCTCGCTGGCCCTGCCACAGGCCCAGAATATGCCCACAAGGTGTGTGTACACATTCCTGGGCCTGCCCGACCCACCGATTTCAGCAGAATATGAGCTCTCCGTGGGCCTGGACGGTGGCCACCAGACGCCCAGGCTGCCCTTTTGTCCGGAAAGAGAGCGGAGGGTTACCTGGGGAGAACCTGTCTGAGCTCCCGCCACCGAGGGGCGGGGCCGCAGCTCCCGCAGGAGCCGGGAACAAAGGACGCTGTCTTGGCTCCTAGCCTGGAGAGAGCAGATCTTAACCTGCAGGCGCTCAGGTGCCCCTCGCCCGCAGCAGCCTGCAGCGGCCACCACGTTGCCATGACAACCGTACCTGGCAACTCTCCCTCCGCTCTGCGGGGCGGGGACAGAAGGGGGTGCGCACCGCCCCCGCAGGGACCAGGCCTACCCCCGGCTGCCCCGAGCAGCTTAAGGAGGAGAACGGAGACAAGCCCAGGCCGGGGCAGTGCGAGGGGACAACGTCCACTCAGCCCACCTTGTGCATTCGCTTCCCGCCACCCCGCCCCTCCCGGCGCTGGGCGCAGAGCCCCGACAGGCCTCTCTCTCTGCAGCACCCAGCCAAGGGCCACCGCGTCCCCAGAGCGGGTGGCGAGGCCTCTAGCCGACAGCGACCGACAGGCAGCATGTACGTTTAATTATAGCTCTCCCGGATAGGAAGGGCTGGCTATATACAGTACGTCTGCTGTTACTAATTATATTTATTTTCAAACGAAGAAGGGGGGGGGATCTTCTGAAGATGAGTCAGAGGAAAAAAATCCTTCATTGTTATGAAAGCAGAGGAGCGTCTCCTGAGGGTGTCTGTGATGCATCGCTGTCACCGCCCGACAGTGGAAAACCTGAGCGCAGAGCCAGCCCCGCCAGTCCGCACCTGACGGAGGCTCTCCGGCCACATCCCTGCGCGCTGGCACCATCAGGCCGCGAGGCAGGCTCCCTCCCGGCCCAGCCGCGCTCTCGAGCCTGACCCAGCGTCCCACTCCTGCGAAGACCTGGCTGTTCGACATCTGCTGTCACCTTAATTGGGAGGCAGCGTTCCAGCTGAAGTACGGAGAAGGTTCCTCCCTCATCAAAGGGAAAGCATCTGACCAGATGGCTGCAGTGAAAAGGCTTCATCCTCAGCCTCCGCCCGGCCAAGGGGGTTACTAATAACAGCGCCAAGGATGCTGCAAATCAAACGAGAACACCTAGAAACCCAAACTAGTCCCCCATAGAAACCCAGACTAGTCCCCCACACTCAGGGCAGAAGCTGGCTTGCACTCTGGAGGCAGAGAATTCTCTGATTTCAGGGTACACACGTGGGCTGCCATCCGTGTCTGTGCGTGTCAGGTGCACACGGGTGTGCGAGAGGGCCTGGTCATGGGGCTGCCTCCAGAGTCAGCTCCCTCCTCCTTCAAGGACACACGCTGCCCCGCCCCCTCCCCACAGATTGTGGGGGAGTGGTGAGGGGAGATGGAAGCAGCAGGTGATGCATCCTCGCATCCTCGGCCCAGGAGAGCCACTCAAGGCCAGAGTGTTCAGAACGGGTTTTCCAATAATTTTTAAACAGTCACACTTGTTTTTGTTTGCTTTCTTCCAGGAAGGCCGCACTGTTCTGGAAAAGGAGGGGGAGGGGAAAAAATGTGAGTTCATTTCCTGAGTCTTTTAAATATGTCTCTGCAGAGGGAGCATGTGAGAAGCTGTGGCCAGAGGGCAGAGCGGTGCTCAGTATGCAGCACACATGGCAGGGCGATTGGAACTTGTCCCCCCCATGTGCTCTTTCCAGGTCGCCGCAAGACACAGCGTTCGCCGAAGGATCTGGATGCACGTCAATTCCCCATCTCCCTCCCAAGAAAATGGTTTTCAGGCCAGTTGTTTTTGGAATGGGTTTTCGCGTTTGTCCAGCCAAGGTTGGACTATTAAGTCGGTTTATCCAGAAGAGAGGGCAGAACGTGGGAGCGGGGGCCGGATGACTAGGGACCCAGGAGACTTCTGGGAACAGCCACACCTGTCAAAGTGCTTTTCCATGTCCATCAGTTTCCCCACTTCCCACAGCAGCCCTGTGAAGCCCGTGGCGATGTGCCCATTCCACAGGTGAGGCTCTAGGAGGTTAAGCAGCAAATCCAAGGGCACCTTGGCTGCTCCTGCAGCAAAGCGATCTTGCCTGTCGTGTACTCTCTTAGCAATCTGTTCCTCCTCTCTGTTGCTGTAGTCAGCATCTTATGCAAAGCTCTTTGTGGGAGGAGCTGGCTCACATCCATCGGCCTGTCTCCCCAACGAGGGTGCAAACACCATGAAGACAGGGACTTTCCTTGCTCACTGACGGATGCGGCAGCCGCGCACAGCCCTGAGCACAGGAGCCCCGTGGTATGCACTTGGCGGGTGCATGAAGAAATGAAGAAATGAGCAAGAGCCTCCCGCCCTGCAAGAGGAAAGAAGGGCCAGAAAGACGGGAGTGGGGGAAGTCTGGAGCAGGCTAGGACCTATAGGATTTCATTCTGAGACTGGGGCGCCAGCTCCCTCGAACAGCCAGCACCAAGGCCTGGAGGACCTCGCCACCAGGCAATGAAGTGGCCTTTGCGGTCCCAACAAGGTACCATGCGGAGTGTATGGGGAGCGTGTCCCCCCACCCCACCCCACGCAGTGGATGGGCACTCAGCAACTGCAAAGGCCCTGCTTGTCCCCAAAAGTCACATGGCAAGTCAGGGGTAGAGTCTGGAATCAGAGCTGTCAGTCTCTCCCATAACTTCCCGGATAGGCTCGTGGATGAAAGCAGTGATCTGCTTCTCAGAACAACGGTCCCGGTTCTGTTATGGCCTCATGAGGAAGACACCCTGCCTCCCAGTTGAGGAGCCTGGCTACTGACAAAGTCTCCCTAATACCCACGATGACTTCCCCCATTCTCCTCTAAGACCCCTTCCGTGGACAGTCAGACTGAGGAAAGGAAAATGCACAGCAGCACAGGGAGAAGACAGGACTGGAAAGAGGAGAGCCCCCCCACCCCTTGCCTTGCCCCGCTGTTGGCTGATTGTGCAGACAGCCCTGCTGGTGTTTGTCTTTGAGCTCGGTTATTGTTGTTGTTGTTTTTTAAGATTGTATTTATTTGACACACACACACACACACACACACACACACACAGAAGCAGGCCCGTGCGGAGCAGAGAGCCCAATATGGGACTCAATCCCAGCACCCTGGGATCATGACCTGAGACGAAGGCAGATGCCCAACCCACTGAGCCACCCAGGTGCCCCCTTTTTTTTTTTTTAAGATTTTATTTATTTATTTGACAGAGAGAAATCACAAGTAGACGGAGAGGCAGACAGAGAGAGAGAGAGGGAAACAGACTCCCTGCTGAGCAGAGAGCCCGATGTGGGACTCGATCCCAGGACCCTGAGATCATGACCTGAGCCGAAGGCAGCGGCTTAACCCACTGAGCCACCCAGGCGCCCCCCAGGTGCCCCTTTTGAGCTTGGTTTTTAATTTTTTTTTTTAAGATTTTATTTATTTATTTGTCAGAGAGAGAGGGAGAGAGAGCGAGCACAGGCAGACAAGAGTGGCAGGCAGAGGCAGAGGGAGAAGCAGGCTCCCCGCCGAGCAAGGAGCCCGATGTGGGACTCGATCCCAGGACGCTGGGATCATGACGTGAGCTGAAGGCAGCTGCTTAACCAACTGAGCCACCCAGGCGTCCCTTGAGCTTGGTTTTAAGCAGAAGCATGTGTAAGCTCTGCCTGTGCTCCTGGCCTTGCCTCCAACACCAGGACGGCTGAGGAAAGCCAGGGCCCTGCCCTCAGAAGGTCGTCAGTCCAGCGTAAGGCCCCAGAGCCCCGAGGCATGGTCTGGGCTGCCTGCCAGTCGTGGATCTGCTGCTGCTCTGCGTGGGTGTGAAGAGGTTGGGCGCTCCCAGCCTCCAAAAGCCGATTCCTCCCTTTCGGCCTCTTAATTTCTGACTCCACTGGGTCAAGGTTTATAAGAAAGTGGATCCCATTGTTTCTAGAAGAGCAGAGTAGGGGGTTTGTAACAAATCACCCTTAATGAGACCACATTTTGCTCCTGGGTCACACGAAGCAAATGTTGGAAACTGAACTCAACATGTCACCTTTCTTCTGGGAGGTGGCCCTTTAGAGCTGTGGCATTAACGACAGCTCCGGGACCAAGCGGGCCAGGACCACCAGTGGGCACAGAGCGAACATCCAGCAGAGGAGACCGGGGGACAGCAGGACTCACTCAGGAGCTGTGCTTTCCACAACTTCCCTCCAAAAGGCCATTTGGCTACAACATATCATATGACTTGTTCTTAGAGTTACATTTTAACTGACAAAGTTTAACAACAACTATGACTTATGGCCTTCTAAAATTGGCAGCAGAAAAATGAACTGAGGAAGTAATGGAAAAAAACCACAAGTGAAGCCACTCTGTATTATGCGCAATTTCTGTTGCGCTTCTTTTTCCCCCCTTTCCAAGCATGTGTGTGTGTGTGTGTGTGTGTGTATGTGCGTGCGCGCGTGTGTTTTCGAAGGGTAGCAAATATTTTCCAGATACACTGTCCTGGCATTCCCAAGCACATATTTATGCCAAGTTTATAAAAAGCAGCTGCAGACAGGGTTGACTGAAAGGATTGCTCTGCTGTCTGGCTTCCAGAAGGTGCTTCGGTTCTCACTCCGTCACCAGGACACAGCCCTACCTCCTGAGACGCTCTAGCCTGCCTCATGCGTCCGAAAGAGGACAAACCCACGGCCAGGAGGGACCCCGACGAACACCCCATATCACACTTCTGGTCTGCCAGGTGCGTCAGCAACACGTGCGCGATCACTTTCAGTCATTCACAAGCCTCACACAGATGTGAAAAGGAAAGTGGTCCGAGACTCATTTCACAAGTATCTGGATGGCTCAAAGGGGCAGAACCAGCCCCGGTTTCTGGAAAGTTCAGGACTACGGCGGAGCCCTCTGTGCGCAGGCTCGTGTCAGCCTGTCTTTGCACCGACTCACCTTCGGTTCAGCAAGACACCCTTGCTCGGGCCCCAGACCCTCCAATCCTTCCCTTCCCCTGCTCTGGGGCCTCCCGGCCTTCCCCGACTTCTGCCCACTGAGAAGCGCCAGCCTCCTCTTTAGAATGTCCTTGGTTCATCCTCACCACACACCCTCCGGCACCCCGGGCTGTCCCAAGCGACGGCTCACCTGCGCCCAACCCAGACTCTCACCGGCCTGGGGTGGGGACTCCACTCGCCTCCCTCCCCCACCACGGGCTTAATGAAGACGATAATAGCCTGCTTTGTAGCTTTCCTGGGGGTGACTAATTGGTTAATCTTGGGAAGGCCCTTTGAAGATGAAGAGCCAGTATTACTCATGGGGCTGAAGACATGCACCTGTCCCAGTCGGGGCCTGAGTCAGCAGAGAATGACCTCCCACCTGCCTCTGGGCGGGTGAGCGGGCTTGGGTCCCCGCTCAAAGTCGCGTTGGCTGGCAGGCGGGATGTGGGGAGCACACCCAGCACCCCCTGAGGGGAAACCCAGAGGCCTCAGTGGCTGGTGCTGTGTGGGCCACTCTGAGCTTGGGGACCATCCCATCAGCATTGACATGGTTGAACAAGCCTTCAGATAACTCTGGCGGGAGGGCAGCACATGTCCGCATGTCTGAGAGTATCGATCAAAACAGTATTTCCTGGTAACTGTTCGAGGAAAATGCTTTCCTCACAGCTAATTCCTCCCAAGCAATGGCATTTTCTCCCTCCTCTCTTCCCGGGAGCCCGGGGAAGGCAGGCTGCGGCGGCGACGGGTGGCTCTATGCTGGATGGACCCAAGGTCCGGGGGGCCAAGGTGGGGCAGTGGCGTTTTCCCCGTCTTCTCTAGCTCGTGGTCCCCCTGCCTCACGTGTCTGAGAAAGAGGAAGTGGCCACAAGAATAGGGAACCAGAGGCCAAAACAAGGGATGAAGGCAAGGGTCGCCGATGACCACGCCCCCACCCACCCTTGACCCGGTGGGTCGAGGGGGATTTTGACACTGCGGCAGCTGGGAAGCCAAGAACAGAAAGCCTTTAATCCGTGCAACCTAATGCCAAGATTCCGCCCTAGAGAGCCCGTTTCCTGCACGGTCTGCACATTCCTCCCATTCCGCCCGAGCACCTTCTCCCAGTGACCCCTCTCCATGCAGCCTCTGCTCTCCCCCACGGCTAACTGCCTCTTGCTTCTAGAAAACGACTCCTGTGGCTAGAAGGATTCCACACACTTCTGCTTTCTCTTTTAGATCCCCAGGTTCTTAGAAGCGTGTCGCGGCCCTTTCTCCTCTGGTGGGTTGCCTGGAACCCCAGAGGCCCTGGAGACACAGAGAGGGATACAGATCTGGCAAGTGGCCTGGAGGATGGGGAGCACAAGGGTGGGAGAGAGGGCAGAGGGAGACTAACTCTGTACGCCCTGCCCGGAACGGGCTGCAAGGCGTGGGGGCCATGCCAGCAGGAACAGGCTAGGAAATGATTTTATTCTGCCTCTGTTTGCAAGGAGGTGGGTGGAAATGACAGTTTGGAGAGGATTAGAATGGGGTGGGGGGGCCTGTTTCAAGGGAGGCAGCCTCTGTTCTGCAGTTCTAACAGTGCCATCAAGTGGCCCTGCGTGCAGAAGCAGGGCAGAGCCTCCAGACAGCCCACGTGACCTGGTAGACGGAGGAGCCGTGGGCTTTGCTTGCTACCTGCCGGCGGCCGGCCAGCACCCTTCCCCAGAGCGGTCCGCCAGGCAGGAGGGAGGCGATCTCCCCGAGTGTACATGTGATGACCCTCATGGAAACGGGCCATCAAGTTTAGCCCGTTCCTGCAAGCTGCCTCGTCGGGCCTGTCTGCCCACATGTGAGGCATCGCTAGGAGGCACGAAGGCGAAAGTCACCATCCCGTGGGAAGCGCCACAGCACATTGTCAACCTGACACAAGGTCGGTGACCAGAACCCGTCTGTCTGGGCCACCAAACCCTTGCCTATGTTTGAAGGAGGGAGGAGGACTGAAGGGTGCCGGGCAGGACTTGGTCCGGCGAGGGGGCCCTGCCGGCACCCTCCACCCACCCTCCTGGCCGGGGACACGGGTCTTCTTCTGGCGCCCCTTTACCTTCCCTGTGTGTAGGGGTTTTGTTTTTGTTTTTGTCTTTTTAACCCTGCAAGTGAAAATCGAATCAACTTAGAAATACAAAAGTGGTTTTCTTTCTAAAAAGAGGAATTTAAAAAGAAACAAAAGGCTTCCCCAGCAGTGTGTGCTCGTGATAGTGGGAATGAGGAGACGAGCGAGGAGGAGAGTGGACATTCCACAAGGAGCCGGGGCCCTGGTGCCAGTCCCAGCCATGGGTTGCAGCGGTATCTTCTCTGAGTGACCAGCCTTGACGCCTCAGAGGAGATGACCCCATTTTTTAGCCTCATTTTCCTATAAAAACAGGGGGTAGAAATAGATCCATAGTTTTCAAAACTATACTTCCAGGCTCCAGCAGAGGGGGTGCCAGTTTGGTAGGACTTTGGTCCCCGTACTCGCTGCCAGAACAACTCGTCTTTATCCATCCTACGTGTGTGGCTCTCAGACAAGATCTTATTTCAACAAAGGCTTCCACAGTATCGCAGTCAGTTTCGAGGTATCTGCGCAGACCACGACTCCCCCAAACTCTCCACCATGCCCGTGGAGTTGAGGCCCGAACACCGTGTTTATACTTCATGACCCCAGACCCAGAAGACAGTGGGCCGCACACAGTGAGCCAATATGAGCCCCCTCCCCAGAATCTGTAACTGGATCCAACTGGATCAGAGTCGGTCTCTGTCCAAGCTGGGGCAGCCTTCTTGGATCCCAAAGCAGAGCGGCTCAGGGCACCAGCCCCTTTCTGCTGCCCGCCGCACCTTCCCTGTGCTCCCTGACAGTGTGTTGCCCCTGTTGAAAACTTTAAAATCTCTGGACAAGACCATCCTAAAACTGCTTCTGGGGGTGCTGCGTGACTCAGTCGGTTGAGCATCCAATTCTTGGTGTCAGCGCAGATCATGATCTCAGAGTCAGGAGATCGAGCCCTGAGTCTGGCTCCACACTCAGCAGGGAGTCTATGTGAGGTTCCCTCTCCCTCTCCGCTGCCCCTTCCCCCCTGCTTGCCCTCTCTCTCTCTCTCCCTCAAATAAATAAATCTTTAAAAGAACAACAAAAAGACTTCTTCCCAGCTCTAAGAAATAAGATCACCAACACAGAGCAATACACCTCATCTCCCCAGAGCCACATTCTGTTTTGGAAAATAAAGGGAAGTTCCTAAACAGACCAAGTTCTGATGGGTCATCTTATGAATTAAAATGCTGAATAGAGTAGGCATATAATGACTCAGTAAATATTGACATTATCATCATTTCTAATACTGATGTATTCAAAACTTCCTTATAAATCAATCATATTATCCTATTACTATAAATTTTAATTTCAAAAACATTTGTTACTTGTATCTACTTGGACCTCACCTGCCAATAATACTTTTTTTTAAATTTATTTGTCCTGAAATCATCCATCCAAGGACTTAAGTGTTTGTAAATATGCTAGTTCATTCGTTCTTCCGTTTTCTTAGATGTTCCAAGTTCACCAAAGAAACAGATGCCCTTCGCTAAGATCTCACAATTTCAAGTGCATTATTTTTTTAAATATCTTCTCATGTTAAAGGCCTCTGCACTCCACAATAGATTGAAAAATTTTAGATTAGTCTCCATTTTAGAAAAGGCTCACAAGGTACTTGACTATTTGTCAAAATCTGGGTCATGACTCAAGAGTGGGCCCTGAAATCAATTTAGTGGATCAGAAACAGCATTTTAGAATTTTATTTTTTAAATTTAAGGGTGTTCACTTGCAATAAGACTGCGTGTTGTTATGTAAACCCTGATGTCAGGTATGCCTGTGCAGGGTGAGGAAGTCAAATGCACGTCCCACTGTGGGCCTCACAGTGATGTGTCAGGGTCCCAAGCCCAGCCATGCCACCCCTCTTCTTCTTCACCCGCCAGCCCAACCCCACACATGTGCATGGCTACACCTGCGCCCCACGATGCTTCCACACCATCCCACTTGCATACAACACCAGCAGGGTCACAATTGCCACCCGATCATGACTTCCTTCCTCTCCCGATTATGCCACATCCACGATGGGCCAGGCCCGCCACATTCGATTCCCAGCACACATCTGTTGGGCTTTCATTTTGGCTTCGGAGGTGGAAGCGTGGTAGGGGGCGTCGGGGAGGGTGGGAGTTTGGGGCAGGTGGCTGTTGGCATCGGCAAAGTCCAGGCAACCGGTCTTGAAACCCGCGAGCTCTCTTGGCCATGCGGGTGCTGGGCCTGGCTGGTTGGGGGGATGATGGGAACTGTCTGGTGGCCATTAGTCTGACAAGCAGGCAGGGCTACAAAAGGGGCCTGGTTGCCCTCACCCCCTGGCAGGACAGCAGCGGTCTCTGACAGCCCTGGCTGCGTCCACACAGTAACAGAGAATCTAGTTGGAAAACTGATGCAAAATAACCCTTTTACCTAATTTTGTATTTCACTGGCACGCATCAACCACAGGACTGTTTCCAAGGCGGTACAAGGCACACTCTGGCCAAGCAAAGGTGGAACTAGGGGCTAGATTCACCCAGAAGCAACACCCCCGCCCCACACCTGATGAATGAGAATCTGCATTTTCACAAGACCCCCAGAGAATCGTGCCAGCTCTTGAAGAAGCGTGAGGAGCTCTGATTCAAAAATGCTGCTCCCCTAACTAGCGACACCCACTGCCCCACTTTCTCGCCGGCGCACAGTGAAGATGTAATGTGAGATTGGTCTTTTCTTGGTAAGCACTGTCTTTCACTCTGATTTTGTTCCCTTTTCTGCCCATAAAATGTGCTTTGCCTTAGGAAGAGTGATCGTGAATGTGAGTGCAGGTGTGTTCAGGAGGCAAAGTAAAACGCAGTTACCCACGCCTGCTTTTTGGGTGGAATTGCTTGAGTCCACGAACCCACAGCCTGGGAACATTTGGAGAAAAGGAAGCTGGAAGCGAGTCTTACTGGTTTTGGTGCCATCTAAAGCAGGACTGGAAAGCGGGTTCCACATTAAGACTGGGGGGCCGCAGCTGCATCTGCGGAATCCTGCACAGTTCTGGAAACTCCAAAAGGCGCGGGCCGCGAAGAATGCTGTGTGCTGCTCAGGCACGGGCCCAGGAGGAGAGCCGGCGGTCAGACATGGCATTCCAGTCGCCTGCAGAGCCAGCTCCAGCCCAGGCTCACCACCCCCCCGCCTGTACCACTGCACCTGGGCTTGCCCACCCCTTCCACACCCATGCCCCCAGAGCCCCCCCCGCTCAGACAAGCAGATCGCGGGAAGAACGTCCCGTGCTTGCAAAATGGCATCTTTGGCCAAAGCCAGTTGGACGTGAAATCTCATAAAAACGAGCCCCGCATTCGGGCCCGCATAAGATCGCCTCTGCAGCTGGACACCCAAACGTGGGCAGGTTTGCCTTCCCTGACATTCCCTCCTGAACCCTGGAGGACATATGAGGGGCAGGAACCAAGCAGAAGGTGAAGAAATCCTGCCATGGGATCAGTAAGAATATTCTTCCTGAGCAACCGGGATACTTGGGGTGACCCTGTGATCCTCAGGAAGAGCCAAACTAGGGCCTCATCGTGGGAATGAGAGAAGATGGGGAAGCAGGAGGCATCTGAGGCCCGTGGCCCTGAGGAGGGAGGGACAGGAGCAGCGCTGCGCCATGGCATCAGGCCTCCTGGTGCTGCCCCGCCCGCCCGTCTGCCCTGCCTGGGGCAGGCAGGCCCTCCTGCCCAGTGTCCTGGGATTCCCAGCATTCCAAAGCCCGCAAATAACAAAGGCAGTTTTGTGGCATTTCAAAACAAGCTTGGAAACTTTTAAATGTCAAAATGAATGATGTGGAAAGACTTGTGGGAGAAGCGAGGAGGCAGAGGCTGAGCTGGGAAAATGGAAAGGCTCGGGGGCGCGGAGGGGCCGCTGGTTAACACGTCTGCGGGGCTCAGAAGCCTTTTCATAAAAAGGATGCTCAGAAGCAGGAAAACATCTTGAGCTGTCACGAGAACCAGTGATGTGGCGAAAATGTAAAGATGAATGCGGTCCCGGCCAGGAAAGCTGGGATGCGTGTTATTGATTTTATTGGGGATTGGCTAAGGGGGAAAGCATCTGATTTGCACAAGGATGTCGCAGAGCAAGGAACGCTGTCACCCCATCTGACCCAGACCCGGGATCGGGATCTGAAGACACTCGCAGCTCCGTCTTGCAGAGAACAGAGGCCCTGTGACCGGGAAGTTTCCCACCCTGGAGGCCAGATCTGTCATTGGACTTCCGCCATGCATGTCAGCCCATGAGGAGGAGAAGGGACACTCTGGCCTCTCTTCGTGCTTTATGACTTGGGTGGTGATGCGTCGTGCCCCACAAGACAAGGCACAAAGAGGACAGCTGCCCCCTGACCTCAGTCTTCTCATCTGTGGAGATGGCAAGACTCTAGAAGCCTCAGAAATAAGAAGGCTGTGGCTCACCCTGCAGAAGAGAAACTTGTAATTCCACAGCGTGCCCCAACCTCTAGAGCACTTTTGTATATTCTGTTTAAACCTCGTAACAATCCCTCAAATGACAAAGTTCTCTTCTACAGATGGAGAAACTGAGGCCCAGAGAGACAGAAGAACACAAAACCGAAGTCATCAGGTCCATCAGGGCCCATCAGGGCTCCCTCTATAACCTCAGCTGATGGCAGGAAACGTCTTCAGGGACGGTGGTCGTGGGCACTCTCAGCCAGGGCTGTCCGGCTGTCCTCCGCTGCTGACAAAGGCTCCACTTCCTCCATGCCCTCTGGGGACAGTCCCCAGCTTTATGAGCCTCTATGCCCCAACAGGAAAAGAACTGGTCTCTTCCCAATGAGGTCTTCCCAGTGCCTGACTTTTAAGCATCGAATAAAGATCTGGAAATTACGACCCCCACCCTGCCCCAATTGGGATGCTCCATGCCTGACCCTGCCCATCAGATCCTTTCTTAATTCTTGCTGTTCCCACAGACCCTGCCCCAGCCCCAGTTCACCCCCACCCTGCCCCAGAGCTGGCAGCCAGCTTCACCCCTGCTGGGACTGGGACATCCCCCCACCGAGCACCCCGTCAGCCCAGAGCCTGGGTGTCCACCCTGAGGACTGTGGCAGGGAGGACGGGGAACAGAGCCTTGGGGCCCCTCCCCTCTGTCGTGTCACTGGAATATCTCAGAGGACTCGCAGTGCCGCAGCCTCACCCCCATGAAAGGAGCTGCTACAGAGCCTAGGGCCTAGGGCCCCGATGCTGTTGCGCTGTCTCTCTGCCTGTGTGTCTCTCACATGCACACTCTCTCACACTTGCCACTCAAACAGGAACAGTGGCTGAGCCCTGAGAACTCGCCCCTGAGATGGGCACCCAGCATCCCCCATCCACCCAGCCTCTCAGGCATCTTAGCTTGGTCATCTGCCATTAAAACAATAAACAGGGGCTCCTGGGTGGCTCAGTGGGTTAAGCCTCTGCCTTTGGCTCGGGTCATGATCACAGGGTCCTGAGATCGAGCCCCACATCGGGCTCTCTGCTCGGCGGGGAGCCTGCTTCCCTCCCTCTCTCTCTGCCTGCCTCTCTGCCTACTTGTGATCTCTGTCTGTGAGATAAATAAAATCTTAAAAAAAAAAAAAAAACAATAAACAGACTCTAAGAAGCCCCTCATCATAAGCACACTCCGATCAGGCACTGAGACCATGATCACCCCAAGAAGCACGGGCTGTCTCGCTCTGTCCTCTGGCCATGGGCAGAAGGGGAGGGAGAGTGGCGTCCATGTCACCCTGCAGCCTGTCAGTGATGCTCATCCCAAGCCTCCCAGATGCGCCGTTACTTGCCCGCATCACCCATACCCAACTCCCCCTGCACCATGCCGGGTGCCTCCCCGGGCCATCAGCCCGCAAGTCCAAGCACCGACAGCACCTGACCAGCAATGACATGGGCACTCGGTGATCACCGCCGCTCTGCTGAGCAGGGGAGGAGCCAAGGCCCCCGCCACACTCCACGCGCTTCCCCACTGACCCGCAGCCAGCAGCTAGGGCCACCTGAGGCACCTGACCATCCCAAGGGAGACGTTTACCTGGGGTCTACGCAGCCCTGAGCCTCCTCAGAGAAGGGACTGCAGAACCACTCCAGTGCTCGAGGCCCGGAGATGGGCTGTCAAGGAAGGAGGTGGACCACTCTCTCAGCGGAGTGCCAACACAGCTCAGCACTGCTGCGGGCCCTGGAGAAAGGACAGCGGCAACCTCTCCAAAGCCCAGAGCCCCCTGGGGTGAGCCCCGGAGTGCCAGCCTCTCCCAGAGAGTCTCTGGGCAACAGCTTATCCTCCTGGAGGCAGCCTCAGCATCTAGCACGGGCCAGACCGGAACAGAATGGGCAGGGGAGGTGGGCAAAGGCCTGTCATTAGGCCAGAGACAATGCAGGAGAGGGGCCAAGCCAGCCTGCCTCGGGGGCGGAGGAGCAGACCTCAAATGAGGGGAGCGCAGCCTCGTAGCCCCTGCCTCCCCCCGCCCCCGCACTCCTGCTAGCTGGACTGTCCAATGGGCCTGAGTTTGGCAGGGATTCTTCCAGCAGCAGCTAGAAAACAGGGAGAGCCCAGAGGCCAGGTGGACCTCGGTCTGCTGCACGTGCTTGTCAGGGCTTAACAGCCCCACATGTGTTCTTGCATACAGCAGGTGCTCAGTAAGTGGTAACCACTATCAGCTTAAGGCGGCTCCTCCAACAAAGCAACACCAAAGTCTGCGGCTTGCAGGGGCACCCCCGAGGTTCAGAGGACGTCTGAGTCCACAACGGGGATGGGTGCTGAGGGGAAAAGGCTGAAATGCTGAGGTTCTGAGTAGGGCAGGGGGCAGGGACCCCGGCAGGGAGGCACAGGACTGGACGGGCTTCCTCCTCCTCCCTCTCGTCAATCCTGCCCAGAGCAGACGCTCAGAGGAGTGAGGGGATTCACTCCTGCCCCAGCCCCTCGCGACCTCAGCCCCTGATTTCTTCGGGGACCCTCTCACCCCATCCCTACATGGCAGCCCTCAGCAGCGGCCAAGCTTAGGAGCACTACTAGGAGCTTAGGAGTGAAGGCCCCGATCTTTAAAGAACCACTGCCACACTCTGGCAAACAAAAGGAAGTCATCCCTGGTGCTCTGTGCCTGTAAGACAGCCACTGGCCATCCTCTGTTTATGGACGGTCATAGCCAAACAGGGCGGAGGCCAGGCCTGCCCGTACAAATCCCGGGCATGCACCAGCAGGAAGCTCATGGCTGCGGGCTAGGAGTGGCTCCTGTGGGACCAGAGCCCTCGGAGGCCAGGGCTGCGAAGAAGACACAAAGGCAGAGCTACACGGCCCAGCCAAACTTCACGATGAGCGCATGGAGGACACAGAGGCTGACAGCCACAGGGGCTTTCAGGAAGACTCAGGTCCCCCCTGGGAAGCAGACAGGATGCCTCTCTGACACTCAGTCCCTCGCCCAGGACGGGACTCACAGAGCCGACCCAGTGGGACCCTGACTGGCACCAGCACAGCCCACCATGCAGAGCTGTCCTCTGCAGCCACAGCAGGGAAGCTTCAGGAAGCCAGGGGACTATGGCCTGCCCCCCACCCGACCTGAGCCAGGCTGCTCAGGATGCCTGCCCAGGAATCTGATTTGCTGACACATTCGGGTTCTTCCTAGAGGACCAACCTGAAAAGTATATGCCTGAGAGCTGGACGCAATCCTGCCCTCCTCCATAAGGACTGGGAGGATACAACGTAAGAGAGAATAGAAACTAACAGAAGCACTCCCAGCCTCCCCCTCAATTCTGTGAGCTATCTGATACTTTTCCAAGAAATCCTCTCTCTACTTAATGAAGTTTGATTTCTGGTGCTTGCCACCAAAAAACTCAGACTGGCCATGCATGTTATCACATTGATTTCCCATAACATGACCCTACAAGGGCAATACTATGATTTTTCTTGAACACACAAGGAAATTAAAAGGAAGTCTCCAGAGCTTGGATCTGCTCCTGGACAGTCAACCTTCAAAACCCACTGTCTTCCTTGTGGCATTGTTCGCCTCTGAGGCTACCTCTCCTGAAGCATAAAGACGGGAAATCGAAGGAGATAATGTCACTCGAATAGAACTTTCTGCTATTGGCCAACACATCTATGCTCATGACAGGATGCAGTGGCTGTGAAGAAAGCAGGCGGGGAAGGAGAATGCGCCCACCAGCCCCAAGGCTGCTGCAGGGAGTGGCCATGACCCTTCTATGCCCAGAGCCAGCACCATGCCTGGATCAGAGTAAACACTCCATCGCATGGTGGCCCGGCCTCAAAGCCCCCTGGCTCGTGCCTCGACTCCTTGTTCACCTTTTCCCCTTGTCCCTGAGCAACAGTAACTATGATCACCAGCTTTCAATCCTTGTCTCCAGTAAGACTATGAGCTCCGAGAGGCAGAGACATCACTTGCTCTTTGCATCTGCTGCACAAGCAAGCCCTCACTAGATGTTTGTTGAGTGAATAAAAGAGTGAACGGTGCACATGAATATGCATGTCTCCTCATAGGTGCTTAGGGAAGGAAAGGGGTCCTGCCCTCCAGGGAAGCAGTGAACCAGGCTAGGACCCTACAGTACCTACATCTGGCACTAGATGGCACCCACGCACGCACACGAAGAAGGTGCTTCTGAGAAAGACAAGAGGGGCGGTTTTGGTGGTGGGTTTTTGAGGAAGGCCGTCGATGTTCATCTAGAAGGTCTGCCTGATTGAAAGTCTAGAGTCTTGCACAAATGAGCCAGCCTCAGCAGGACACACTGTACTCATCAGGTCGTCTGGAGAAACGGAATCAGTAGGCTATGTACACTAAGAGATTTCGTATAAGGAATTCGCTCAGATCCGCAGAGGCTGGCAAGGCCAAACTCTGCGGCGTGGGCCAGCACCAGGCTCAAGATCCAGGAGAGCTCATGGTGCAGATGAAGCTGGAAATCCTTCTTACTGACAGACGCAGGTCTTTTTGTTCTATGCAGGCCTTCAACTGACTGGATGAGCCCCACCCATGTTGTGGAGAGGAATCTGTGTTACTCACAGTTCACCAGTGTAAATGGTTATCTCATCCAAAAACACCCTCGCGTTGACACATAAACTCAATCACACACACACACTTTAAGCTTTTGGCCCAGAGTGGTCGCGATCTTGCACGGAGACCTGCGTTTCTCTGTCTCTCTTGTCCTCTCCTAATAGTTCTGTAGCGAGTGTCAAGTGCTAGAACAAAGATCCTGTTTCCTCCCAAAGAAACCCAAAGGTTACACTGACCACTGAGTTCTTTCCACGCACCCCCAGAAGACAATGCAGGGAACACGGCCCCTGAAAGTGGTTATAAGCTAAACTTCTGAGGACATTATCTTAACCTAGAAAGCTTAAATACACTGTTTGGAGATTTTTAGTCAACGTTTAAAAATGAGCGGATCAACCCGAAAGGTCTGTGAATTGACTGTAAGGAAGTTCACTAGAGAGGAGTAACTGGGAAGACAAAGGGGGAAATTTTTCCTTTGGCTAATGCAGCTCAAATCATAGATAGGAAAAAGCTACTAGTATATTCACTAATTAGAGACATGGGTACGTTCCCCTTGTCAACTGGAAACATTGGCTTGTGTAAAGGAAGTCTCCTGAGTTCAGTGGAAGGGTTACAACTTCTCTACGGAAGGAGCGTCCTGGGTGTAAACCAAAACAGGCACCCGCATAAGTGACCATGCACTAAGGCAAGGCACCAACCTGTGATCCCGCTAAATCACTCTCGTTCACCCGACAGCAGTCAAAGCTCCTGCCCCCAGTGAAAGAGTGCGTCTCACTCTTTCATGTTAAGAACTGACAACTATTCTCAGGGAGAAAACCCTTCATCTGTGTTTACATGCTATTGGTTAGCATAATAACAGAACTTTTGTTTAAAGCACAATTAGTCCATTGGAACAGACTCACACAAACTACTACAAAGAAGAAAAACTACAGTGAATCATACGAGATACACTCTACTTTGCAATCCAATTTTTAAAATAAGTCTTCTAAGTATATAACATGAATCGTGCCCTGGTGAGGCGACTGTGTTGGAAGAAAGCCATTGTGTCCTGGAGAGACAAAGCAACCAAAAAAAATTTCTTTATGGTGGGGATGTCCCTCTACCATGGCAGGCAACCTAAGGCATAGGCTTACCAGGTCACATCCTATTCCCCAAGAGCACGCTGAAATACCCAAGGCCCATTCTGAGCAATGGTCCTCACCTTGGAAATGCTGGTGGCTGCAGGTCCACTCACATAATGTCCTGCAAAGGAAAAGGACCACAATCCAGAAGCCCATGAATAGAATATACCACTGCAAGTCAAAACACTAAAGTCCAGGGGCACCTGGGTGGCTCAGTGGGTAAAGCCTCTGCCTTCAGTTCAGGTCATGATCCCAGGGTCCTGGGATGGAGCCCCGCATCAGGCTCGCTGCTCAGCGGGGAGCCTGCTTCCCTTCCCCTCTCTCTGCCTGCCTCTCTGCCTACTTGTGATCTCTGTCAGATAAATACATAAAACTTTTTTAAAAAGTTTAAAAAAAAAACACACCAAAGTCCAGACCATAAGAATAACACAGAAGAGAGACTGATTAGATCATACAGGAAAGGTTACAAATCACTTCCTTTCTACAGTCAAATTTAGTCTCCAATCTGGCTTTTCCAGAGGCGGGGGAAATGCTGGCCATTACAAAGGTGCAAACAGGAACAATCTAGGGAAGAAAATATCCCGAGCAGTAGTAAGCCCAAAAGGTGCCCTCCTCTCCCTCCCTCTGGGGGATCAACAGTTCCCTGCAGCTACTTTGTAAACTTGAAGCTGCAGAGGCAGAGTGGGGAGGAAGGGGCCATCAGGCTAACATTTTCTTTTCCCAAAGCCGCCATGACATTTGTCAGGAAGGCGCCCTACGGGGCCCAGTGAGCGGCCCTCTGGCCAGCCCTCCCCTCAGCATCTGCAGGGCCAGACACTCCAGCTCCGTTCCATCAACAGATGAGGCCTGGGAGAGCAGGCCCAGGAAGGGGCCAGCGCCTCGCCCAGCCCCCGCAGATGCGCTTCCTCTGCTTGTCAACGCAGGAGAAAGAATTGAGCGTGAAACTCTCAGGATCTGTGAGAAACTATGTGGTCTGGGAGGAAAATCTCAGAAAACCTTTTTGATGCAAAAGACATTGTGACGTGGGCTTCGGAGAGGAGAATTCGACTTCCCCCTGCACAAGGCGCTTTCTACAGTCAGGCAGGAATATTGGCATCACCTTCTGATGGAGCTCAGTCCTTGGTCAAAGGGGAGAGTCAGGGGGTGGTGGGAGGGGCTGGGGATGACTCAAAGAGAAACAGAACTAAATTCCAAGTCCCTCGACCCTTTGTTTCTGGCTGACTGATGATCAAGAGGCAGTGGATTCTTAGCCTTTCAAGTTCAGGTTCACTGCCTTCCGCCAGGAGTACACAGTGAAACGGGATCGCTGCACTGATCCAAGCCCCCAGATGTTCTGACAGTTTCCTATTCAACTGTGAAGAAAGGGCAGCAGGCCATATAGTGGCTCTAGGGGATAAGGACTCCACTCAGTACACGAGAAAAAGGTGAAGACTGCCCAATACAAAAATAATAATAATAATAAGAAGAAGAAGAAGATAGTAAGAAATGTTGGAGATGGACAGAGAAAAGTTCTGGAGCAGACAATTTAAAATGAGCCTGGAGGGGTGTCTGGATGGCTCAGTCGGTTAAGCATCTGCCTTCAGCTCAGGTCATGATCTCGGGGTCCTGGGATCGAGTCCTGCATCAGGCTCAGCAGAGAATCTGCTTCTTCCTCTCACTCTCCTCCTGTCCTCTCCCCCTCAAATAAATAAAATCTTTAAAATAAATAAATAGATAAATCGATAAACAAATAAGCCTTGGAATCTTAGGAAAGCTTTATCAGTTGTTGATCCTTCCTTACTAGCAGTCTGCGAACCAGACTTTGCCTTTGGCCTTGGTTGCCAGGAAGCTCGGAGCTACATTCTGAGCTCAATTATAGTAGATTCCCTTAGCCTAAGTTTTCTGCTGGGGTTGTTGCAAATCATTTCTGGAGTAGGGAGGAAGACAGCATTTGCAATTTTCTGGCGACGCACCATCTGCTCCCCTGCGTCTTGTGTTAGCTGGATACCAAATTCCCTGTAGGAAAATACATTTCCCTTCTCCTGGCTCCTGCACTTTGGGGAGGGGAGCCCACCTCCACCTCAGGAGAAAGGCATGTAACCCAGACACAAGCCAGTCAGTTTTTCTATCTCCCTTGTCACAGCCCTGAGTTATAGATGGACAAAGGAGCCAATGAGAGACTAAGAGCATCTTGCCAGGAACTGGGGACTATCCATTGCTTCCACTGGACTTGCAGTTGGAAAGATACACGTCTCAAGCCCTCACGGTTGTGACGTGACCACAAGGGAAGCATCCGCCGGAACACGAAGCTAAATCTAGAGCGAGGCCTGCAGGATGAAGGGAGACGAGGCAAGTAGGTCCGGGGGCGTCCCTGGAGCCTCAGCCCAGCTGTGCCTGAAGCCCACCCGCCCTGTTTATAAAGCAGCAGATCCCCCGGCTGCTTCCGTCTGACCTGGATTTGTTGTCATAGCAGAAAGTGTCCCACCTGACACAAAGGTAGAGACAAAAAGCCATACTTCATTTTCTCCTACTGTGAGAATGATACGGGACGAGGGCAGAAATTCTGAAAAACACAGGCAACTGTGAGAAAAAATATCACCCGAGTCCCATACCCTAGAGACAATGGTAAAATGAACTAACTGTTACCAGAATTTACTTTGAAGCCAGGAGAAAAACACCACTTGTGACCACCTACAAAGAGGCAGTCGCCCTAACCCCAATCCCATCTTGGTTTACCTGCCTCAGCCCCACGGCGGGGCAGTCGCGGTTCCATTTCTGGTTGACTGCAGTGGACTTAGATTTCACCATTTTTTTCACCCCCCAAGTTGAAAAGCCGTAAATCTGGCCCACCACCAAAGCCGTTCTTGCTAGAAGAGTTGAGCTGCTTGAGCAATGCCGGCATTTCAGGCGGACTCGTCAGCTTTCCGAAGCCACTCAGGGAGCCACAGCCCAGCCAGCTGAGGAGCCAGGAGCTGAGCGGGGCCTGTCCTCTGGCTCCTCCGGCATCCGGCAGCCATCGTGGGGCATGTCGCTTTCCAAGGACAGCACTGCAAAAATGCTACTGCTCCGCTTCCCCACAAAAGCTACATAGCAGGTTTTCTGTTTCTTTTCTGTTATGAAAAGTTTTCAAACATACAGAAAGAGTAGAAAGAATACAGTATAACAAACACAGGCACATTGGTTCAGCTTCACACTTGTTTACTTTTTGCCAGCTTGGCTTCATGTATTTCTTTTTCTATTTCAAGTGTGTTATTTTAATTTTATTTTTAAGTAGGCTCCACACCCAATGTGGGGATCAAGGGAGCCAGCCAGGAGCCCCTTGCTGAAGTGTTTTCTTTTCTTTCTTTTTTTTTTTTTTTTTTAAGATTTTACTTATTTATTTGACACAGAGAGAGAGATCACAAGCAGGCAGAGAGGCAGGTAGAGAGAGGGGGGAAGCAGGCTCCCTGCCGAGCAGAGAGCCTGATGCAGGGCTTGATCCCAGGACCCTGAGAGCATGACCTCAGCAGAAGGCAGAGGCTTAACCCACTGAGCCACTCATGCACCCCGAGTGTTTTCTTTTCTTTACTTTTTCTTTTTTTTTTTTTTTAAGATTTTGTTTATTTATTTGACAGAGATCAGAAGTAGGCAGAGAGGCAGGCAGAGAGAGGGAGGGAAGCAGACTCCCCGCTGAGCTGAAAGCGTGATGTGGGGCTTGATCCCAGGACCCTGAGATCATGACCCGAGCCAAAGGCAGAGGCCCTAACCCACTGAGCCACCCAGGCGCCCCTGCTGAAGTGTTTTCAAGTAAATTATAGACATGTTATGTATATATATATATATATATATATTTTTTTTTTTTTTAAGATTTTATTTATTTATTTGACAGATAGAGATCACAAGTAAGCAGAGAGAGCCCGATATAGGGCTCAATCCCAGGACCCTGGGATCATGACCTGAGCCAGAGGCAGAGGCTTTAACCCACTGAGCCACCCAGGCACCCCTACAGACATATTATAAATGGACATATCTGACGGCTTCTTCGTGGTGCCATTTTCTTTCTTGGGAATTTCCTATTCCGATTAGGTATCTGAGGAGGACAGTGTAGAACAATTGCCACCGCGTGTTTCATGGCTGCTGTTCACCAACTGCTTCATGCACTTGTTCATTCAACCATCCACTAGGCAGTATTTATTGAGCCCCAAGTAGGCCACAGTTTGAAGCCTCATGGACATAGTTACACACAACACTGGGGGCGCGCAGGAAGCCATCCCCCACGGAGCTGACATTTTTGTGCAGAAGATGGACGTTAAAGAGATAAGGTGGGGCCGGACAAGAGTGAGGGGAATGAATTCTGGCTACATCATGAAGGCAGAGTCAACGGCAAGGTTTCCGGACAGAGTGGATGTGAGGTGTGAGAAGGGAAAAAAAAGGGGTCAAGGACGATGGACAGTTTTGGCCTGTGCATCCAGAAGCCTGAAGGGACCATTCACTAAGATGGAGATGACCCCAGAGACAGCAGGTCTGGACAGGAAGATCTTAAGCTCAATTTGGGGGCGCCTGGGTGGTTCAGTCAGTGAAATGTCTGCCTTTGGCTCAGGTCATGATCCCAGGGTCCTGGATTCTCCTACTCTCTCCCTCTGCCTGCTGCTCCCCCTACTTGTGCAATCTCTCCGACAAATAAATAAAACCTCCAAAAAGAAAAAAAAGGTTCACTTTGGCCATGCTATGTCTGCGATGGTCACAGAGGAAGCCAGCTGAGTCCGGAGTTCAGGGGCGATGCCAAGGCTGGAGATGCTACTCTGGAGTCACAGATATACAGATTATCTTCAGCCCTGAGACTGGATATTAAGGGGCATAAGTGGCAAAGATAACTAAGGACTGAGCCCCGGAAAGTGGGAAATAGCAGCCAACGTGGTAGAAAACGTCAGTGTAGTGTCCTGACGCCAAAAGCACAAAAGGTTTCCAGAAGGGAGCGACTGTGTCCAATACTACTGATAGGCCTTTGCAGATAGAGACTGAGAACTGGGGGTGCCTAGGTGGCTCAGTCAATTAAGCGTCCAACTCTTGATTTCAGCTGAGGTCATGATCTCCGGATCCTGGGAGAGAGCCCCACATAGGTCTCCAGGCTCAGCACAAAGTCTGCTTATCCCTCTTCTCACCTCCGCTTGCATGCTTACTCTCTAAAATAAAATAAAGTCTTTAAAAAAAAGAAGAAGAAGAAGAAGAGTAAGAACTGACCCCACGGTTCAGCACCAAGAGGTCACTGGTTTCCCTGGCAAAAGCAGTCTGAGTGAAGGACCAAAGTCTGACAGGGCGGGTCATGAGTGAATGGGAGAAGTGGAGACAGCACGTGCGACAGCTCCTTAGAGACATTTTGCTATGATACAAAAGGGAGGAGAAATGGGGTACTAGCTGCAGGGGACAAAGGGTTGAAAGTTTTGGTTAAAATGGAATAAATTATATCATGTCCGTGCTAATAGAAACACCGAGTAGAGAGGGGAATGATGCAGAAGACAGGAAGAACAGCCGGGGAGGCTCCATGAGTGATCCAGGGCAGATGGGGTCCACGTGCTGGGGGCCGAGAGGAGCACCCCCAGAACCGGGGACCCAGCAATGGGGCTGGCTGCAGGTACAGTAGACACTAGGTGTGGTCAGGGGATTAACTCTCCTCGTGAGGACACTACTGTCCTCTTTGGCAATGAATCGACTGAGCCTCAAAGAAGTTAAGTTCCTTGTAAGGGGCAAATCTGGGCCCCAGGCTCCAAGCTTCCAATCGCATTCCGCTGCAGGCACCCCTCCACTTCTGCCCAGAACCAGACGCGAAGGAGTTAAAGAAACCCTCTGCCGCATTTTATTCTCCACCTTTTACACAAAACAAGGTTGCTCTGAAGCAGTCTGACAGTACAACTGGGGTGAGGGCTCTTCGCGGACCGGCCGGCCGTCCTCCCAGCTATTTGTCTGACTTTCTCATCTGGCACGTTCCCACGTGAAATTTCAATTTATGGGGCCAAGAGACCAGGCTTGACAAAACGTTATCCTGGTACATTTTCCAAATTGAACTTTATTTCCCCCTAAACATATAAATGTTCGAGTGTGCTCTTACTTGGCTACGGGCCATCTCCACGCTTTGCGCAGACCTTGGTCCGGGGCTTGTGAGGCCAAGTCGCAGCCCGCGGCGCTCGGTTACCCGCCGGCGCCACCAGAGGGCGCAAGAACCCCGCTTGCTCCTGCCCCCGCCCGCCGCGACCTGCACTGCCGGGACTCCCGTCCGGAGCGCAGCCGCCCCACACCCGCGTGCCGTCGGCGCCGCGACCCCAGCCGCTGTCCCCTCCGTCCTCCTCCCGGCTTGCAGCACCCCGGCGCGCTGAGCTCCCCGGCAGACGGTTCCAGCACGCGTGCGCACGCGACCCCGGCAGAGCGGAGCTAGACTGGCACCGGGAGCAGGGAGGAGCCGGGTTTTGTGGGAAACAGGACCAGACGCGCCGTCCGCTGGGTCCTCCGCTCGCCGAGAGCCCGGCCCAGGGTCCAGCTCCTCCTCCGCCTCGACCCCGACGCAGCGGAGACTGGGTCCCACGTGCGCGGCCTGGACTTTAGATCATGTTCAGACGCGCACGCGGCTCACCGGGCTCGTCTGTTCCGTGGGGACACGTCGCGGCGGCGCGCAGTGCGACCAGCCCGCGGACGCCGGAGGAGTCCGCGCAGGGCGGGTGCGTCCCTGATGCGCTGGTGCACGCGGCCGGGACCGCAGGCCAGGTGCGCCAGCCCCGCCGATGACCCAGCCCAGCCCAGCCCAGAGCCCTCTGAGAGCTGGGGGGATGGTTCTTCTCGATCCCTGTAACTGCAGGTACCTGTCCGGTGACTTTCGGCACGGAATGAACTGAAGGCTCGAGACCGTGAACCCTGCAGCAGGTCAGCTATGACTCAAGACAGGTCTCTTCCAGGCTCACTGCTGCTCCAGGGCTGTTCGGGAGGCCGGCGCAGAGTCTTCTGGAACCATCGGTGTCATAGGCCTTAAGTCCCTCCGAGGAAGAATCTGCCTGTCTCCGCTTTGGAAGACAACAGCTGTGCTGAAGGAGAGTGTAACCGAGGAGACAGAACCTTCACGATGAAAAGTCCTTTGTGTCACTCTGTACACAAGTTCCTATTGCTTTCTTTCCTTTCGGGAGAAGGCGGAATCTGATGGGTTTGACTAACAGTTTTCTATCAAACTCCATAAATTTTGTGTGTGCGTGTGTGTGTGGAATCGACATCTTTTTAAGTAATTCACTTATCTTTTACTGAGGTGCCCAGTGTGTGTCAGAACCCATGCTAGGCACTGGGGATGCAACAGCGAACAAAAAATAGCAAAAAACAGCAAGGCTGTGGGTGCCTGGGTGGCTCAGTGGGTTAAAGCCTCTGCTTTGGCTCAGGCTGTGATCCCAGGGTCCTGGGATGGAGCCCCGCATGGGACTCTGATCAGCAGGGTGCCTGCTTCCTCCCCCCACCCCCGTCTGCCTGCCTCTCTGCCTACTGTGATCTCTGTCAAATTAAAAAAAAAAAAAAAAAAGGGCAAGGCTGTACTATAGAGCTTACCTCCCTCCAGGGGAAACCACCAAATGTTTCTAAACATGCATCCTGTTAAGAGGAGGGCATTCATCAAACTTGCTCTCTTCAAAGCATTGTGATGTAGTGCGACCTCTGGTAAGGTGGTTCGGGTGCGAAGCAGGAAGATGAGCCTGAACTCACTGTGAATCACTAATTCTGTGATTCTCAGAAGACGCCAGTTTCAGGCAAGAGGCTTGAGCAATGGAATCTCTGGCCGAAGGTCCCTACGTAACCCTCTGGCTGAATACAGAGAGGCCCATCAGGCAACCTGCCTCAGAATACCCAGAGGCCCTAACTAACCAAATGGCTAGAACAGGCACAGCTACCAAAAAAGAATTCCGTATGCTCCCATACCTACCCCTCCCTAAGTTAAGTCCCCACCCACTGCCTCCAGGCAGGTAGTCTTTCCGCTGCTCCCCTGGTATTCAATAAAGTTCTGTCTCCTCTGTCCTGCCCCAGGTGAATTCTTTCACCACCTGCTCCCACCCCATTGGGTCACCACACATTTTAGGATTCCAGTTCCAGCATTGCTGTGCCGCAACCCCCCCCACCATTGATATCCTACTTTCCTCACAGTTTAGAGAATTCAATAATAAGCCACCTAGAGCTGTCAAAACATTACACAAATGCAGGTTTATACATTTTTATGTTATAAAAATTAGTAACTAAAGAGCATAAGATAAGGGAACACAATCACGAATGATTAGAATAATCCTTCAAACAGGGTCAGAGGACTTAAAGATTGGGCTAGAACTCTAATCATTAAGTTTCAACTCTTATTTACTTCTCTGAAGCACAATCTTAGGAATCCAGAATATTCTAAATATCTCTTAAAGGATCAGGGTTAAGGAATTCCTGAAAAGGAATCCCCAAGTTTTATCCCCCTGGTAGCCAGCATCCTTTGGAGAAGAGCTTTAGGCATGTCTTTCGGCTTTACAATGACTGGCTCCCCCAGACAAGCTGACCAAAGCTTATGACCAAGCTCAAGGCCACTGGGGATAAGGTGACATAAGAAGTCAATAACCTTTGAGGTGACTCCGTCCAACAGAGGGACATTCCAGAACCTCTCTCACCAGGCAGGATGAACGTGAGATGCAGAGATTAGAGGACACTCCACAATCCTGAAGGCAGCTGTGCTATCTACCTGGTGGTCCAAGGCCTACAGGTGCCTCCCAGATAAGGAGTCTGTGGAGGTGACTGAGTGACCTTCCTGGGTGTTGAGATAAGTGTGTTTTCTAACCTCCCCACTTGCCACTGATGAAGAGAACAAAGGCAAAAGAAACGTAGATAAAATTAAATTTCCTTACAACATACAGCCCATTGACATATACTTCCATTGACAAATACTTGGGACAGGCTGAGCAGGACAACCCTCAAGGAGTTCACAAAGGAGTTAATGTTAATGCACCGCTATGGCAAAAAGCAAGGTTGGCTTGCGAACAGCAGCCCTCCAGGATGGTGCTGTAAGTCTTCTTTCACACAGGAAAATCCTTTTGGCAACTTCCTTTATCCCCACCCCTCCCTGCTAACTTGAAAGTGTATTTTTTATCAGTCACTCCTCTCAATCGCAGTGCTGCTCCTCCTCCCAGTCTGTCCCGAGCTTGAATAAAAACACCTTTTTGCACCAAAAATGTCTCAACAATTCTTTCTTGACCACTGACAATGCCATCACCTAGAGGCTGCATGTGGAAGGATTTTTCAATTTTCTCAGATTAAGTGGAATTAATACTATTTTTCTTAAGCAAGTATAGCTCGATCTGCTCTTTCGTAGAAGCTATTACACTTGGCAAAAGGAAGAATATCTAAATTCTGCAAATTCCCTTTCAAAGTCCCTCTTTATTTTGAAAGATGCTGGCTGACCATTTTGTCCCCATTAGAGAATCAACAGAAATATACTCCTTCATAGGCCCAAATAAAATAAAAAAGCCTATGGAGTGACAATTTATCCACATGAAAATTAAGAGTCAGAAGACCTCTCCCTTTCCACCTCCTCCACTCCACGGAAGTCTGGTATCCTTGTGTTACTCTCAAAATCAAGGACTCTGCATCCAGCAGCATTTAGGAAGAAATCTCAAGTTTAGCAGACACCTGAAAGCATTAACAGAAATATCTGAATGCTGCATGGTATTGTCTTTCACAGAAATCAAAGGAACTGGGGCACCTGGGTGGCTCAGTCAGTTAAGCGTCAGCCTTCAGCTCAGGCCACAATCCCAAGGTGCTGGAATCAAGACCAGCATCAGGCTCCTTGCTCAGTGGGGAGTCTGCTTCTCCCTCTGCCCCTTTCCCGGCCTCCCCTGTTTTGTGTATGTGCACACGCTCTCACAAAAATAAATAAAAATCTTAAAAAAAAAAAAAATCAAAGGAGCAGAAACATTTTGGCTGACTTTTCACCCCATCCAGAAACTTCTATTCCCTTCTAATTAAAAGAATCTGCGTTGGGCGCCTGGGTGGCTCAGTGGGTTAAGCCGCTGCCTTCGGCTCAGGTCATGATCTCAGGGTCCTGGGATCGAGTCCCGCATCGGGCTCTCTGCTCAGCAGAGAGCCTGCTTTCCTCTTTCTCTCTCTCTCTCTGCCTGCCTCTCTGCCTACTTGTGATCTCTGTCAAATAAATAAATAAAATATTAAAAAAAAAAAAAGAATCTGTGTTAAGCCCTAGCCAAGAAAGGAAAATCATTTCTAGTACTTTTTTTGTCAAGTACCAGAATATTTTAATTCAGATCAAATTAACAAGACTGTCCATCCTCCCTGATTTCTGCTCAATAAATATTTACTACCTGCCTACTGACATGCCAAGACAATACTCAAGATCCAAAGAAAAGGAAGATCTAGCTCCAGCATCAAAAACTCATGGTCTAGGGGCGCCTGGGTGGCTCAGTGGGTTAAGCTGCTGCCTTCGGCTCGGGTCATGATCTCAGGGTCCTGGGATCAAGTCCCACATCGGGCTCTCTGCTCAGCAGGGAGCCTGCTTCCCTCTCTCTCTCTCTGCCTGCCTCTCCATCTACTTGTGATTTCTCGCTGACAAATAAATAAATAAAATCTTTAAAAAAAAAAAAAAACTCATGGTCTAACTAATAAGCAAATGACCGCAATACATCATTTCATCGTTTCTCCGTCTTACTGATGAAGAGTAAAAAAAAAAAGCTAACAAGGTATTTCTAAATAATGAGGTACCGAAGTAACTGGATTACCCTAAGTCATTCAGTATGCGGCAGACCAGAATTCAAACCACAGTATCTTACTTATCCTTGACATCCTAAGACTAGTAATATTATTTATATTGAGCTTGCTCAATGTCAGATACCTGGGAAGTCAAAGAAAACTTGGAAAGGCCTTTCTGTCATCAAAAATTTAGTCGGAGCATGAGTATTTTAGCTAGCATCTTGTTCTGAATATAAAGGTGAATTTTAAAATGAGTCACCTGGGGCGCCTGGGTGGCTCAGTCAGTTAAGCATCTGCCTTCAGCTCAGGTCATGATCCCAGGGTCCTGGGATTAAGCCTGGCATCAGGCTCCCTGCTCAGTGGGGAGCCTGCTTTTCCCTCTCCCACACCCCCTGCTTATATTCCCTCTCTCACAGTCTCTGTCTGTGTGTCAAATAAGAAAGTAAAATCTTTAAAAAATAAAATTAAAAAGAAATTAGTCACCTGTGAAAACAGATTAAATTTCAAAGTCTTCAAAATTCTGTATGAGGTGTGACTCCGGACTACTGTTTTAAGTTCCCCTTGCCCAAGGGGAAGGTACAAAACAAAACAAGCTGGGCCCTTCAAAAGGACTGGGAAAAGACAGTATACACTGGTCCGCAGAAGCCTTGAAAGAGGACTACACATAATTCAGCCCCATATTTGACAAGCTTTCAAGAAAAGGATAAATAGTTTAGAATGACATTTTTTAAATCCTCATAAATGTAAATTCAATGGCTGGCAGGTTCACTTTTTAATAAATGTATGACATTTGTTCAGCTACAAGGCTGTCAAGATCTATGAGGAAGACTAGATTTGTGCCCTTCTAATCTCAAGCTTTGCATGTGTCTAATAATCCAGTGATGTAACTGATGTGGGAAACAAAGGCAGAAGAAAAATTATTAAATTTCCTTACAAGCTACAACCCATTAACCAGTCCTTGAAAAAGGCAGAGTGACATTCCTCTAAGGACTCCACTGCCCCAAAGTTAACACTTTGCTAAGCGTAAAAGGCAATCTTAGCCTGAGCCCCAGGATCCTGTAAGTCTACTTTAACATATAAAAATCCTTTTGGAAACTTCCTTTATCTGTAACCCCCCAAGATACCCATTGGCAATCATCCCCCAAGGATATGACCTACCAATCAACATCTGAAGGGTCTTGTGACTCAGGTTTCATTAGATGGTAACAAACGACCTTTTCCCAAAAATAGCTAGAACCCTCAAGGTCCTGGAAACCTTGCTTCCAAAATCCCTGAGATATTTAAGCTCTCCCTAACCCCCTCTCAAATTGAAAGTACCTAACAGGCCACTCCTGCCAACTCCAGGGCAGCTTTCTGCCCACAGGTCCAATCCCCGTGCTTTAATAAAACCATGTTTTGCACCAAAGACATTTCTTTATTCTTTCTTGGCCATCAGCTTCAAACCCTAATGTCTTTTCCTACATCAGTAATTAGCAGTTTTTCACTCTTCACAACCATATGTTTTTTTTTCCTTCCATTTACCTTTCATGTGTCATGTCAAAAAAGTATTTCATATTCATTTCACTGTTAAAGATTCCTGGTCAACTTCTGCTCATGTGGATTTCCACTCATAAAGTATTTCCTAAGTATTTAACTATGCTTTATGCTGGGAAACCCAATCATCAGTAAGACATAAGTATTTGGGTATGGTCTAGTAGAAAATGGGGCACATTACTAAAAACATTACAGTAGATCTTACTGAGAAAATGCCAGGGTTCTACAGACTCTCCCAACAGGGGGTGTCTAACCCTGCCAGGGGTAAGGCTTCACTGATTATCTTTCAACCTAAAGGTAAAAATCAGTGAGGGAATGGCCCATTTTGTCTATCCAGAGATCCTTGGTAGTAAGCATAGTGCCTGGCTCACAGCATTGGGCACATCATGTGAGACAACAGAATCATAGCTAGAGAGGAAAGGGCCTATGGGGGAAGTTTGCTCCATAGGATCTAAGCCTGTGTGCTTCTGTGTGTTTGAAGAGGGAGGAGGAAATCTGAGGAATAAAGTTGGGAGAATAAGCCACATCTGATTACAGGGGCCGTGGATGCCATACAAGGGAGGGACAAGCCTCAGAGCAATTCCTGAGGCAGCAGATCAGATCAGAGGACAGGAGGCCACAGAGCAACTGGAGGCAAATGTCCTAAGAGACCAGCAGTGAGGCCAGAGAGAAGTGGAATGGATCAGACACCTACTAAGAATAGGAGGGGCAAGGTTTGGTCATCGATGGAATGTGGTGAGTATAACAGCCAAGTGGAGGGCAGCACAGAAGGTGCATGTTTAAGGGGAAAAAATCAATTCTGTGCATGTCATGTGAGGTGCCTGTAGACATCCATGTGACACCGAGCAAGCAGGAACCCATATCCACCTGGGCCTGGGGTGGGGGCCTGGGGGGAACAACATCAAGGCCAGGTGCTGCTGAAGCCAGACAACATGAAATCACCCAGGAAGAATGGAAAAATTAGAGAGCGATTCTAAATGAAACAGAATTTAGGAGAGGAGCAAGTTCTAGCGGAGGTTCCACTCCCTGCCAGGAGCCGCAGCTCCCAGCCCCAGCCACTAGACCGCTCTAGCCCAAGTTCATCCCGGCCCTCTCAATCTAGCCTTTCCAACACTCTGGCCCTGTTACCTGGTCCTGTCTGTGACAGCAGCTTCGGAAGTCATGGCATGGTCTCCTGAAGCATTATACTTGAGTAATTTGGGAGGAGGCAAAAATATTATGTTAGACCATGCAAAGTTATAAAGCAGAAAACAAAAAAACCTCTCA
This sequence comes from Neogale vison, assembly GCF_020171115.1. Lineage (NCBI taxonomy): Eukaryota > Metazoa > Chordata > Mammalia > Carnivora > Mustelidae > Neogale > Neogale vison. Next base: position 151,892,727 of record NC_058092.1, on the reverse strand, counting down.
TTTTTTAAAACCAGTAAGACATCATTTCAATACTGTTTTGGGCTTTCAACTCCTCAGGCTGTGTATTCTCTCAAGAAATAAGCATCCACCCTGTGTACAACTTGAATTATATAATACCTGTCTTGTTTTGTTTCCTCATTATGTCTCTCGGGTTTGGTGGAAAAGTACCTACATTCTTAAAAAAAAAAAAAATAGACATTTACCCTTTCCCTCAAATAGATAAGCAAGTACAGTGCTAAGTTACCCATAAGTCAAACCCTAAATCCCATAATCAACTAATCTTCAACAAAGGTGCCAAGAACACACAAAGAGGAAAGACAGTCTTCAAAAAATGTGTCCGGTCAACTAGATATCCACATGGAAAAGGATGAAACTGAACTCATACCATATACAAAAGTCAACTCAAAATGGGTTAAAGATTTAACATAACACCTGCAACCATACGACTCCTAGAAGGAAACACAGGGGAAAAGGTCCTTGACATAAGTCTTAGTAGTAATTTTTTTTTTTAATTTGATACCAAAAGGTTAACAAAAAGGAAAAACAAGTGGGACCACACCAAACTAAAAAGCTTATGCAAAGTAGACAATCAACAACAACAAATTCAACCTATTCAATGGAAGATATGTGCATATAAAATAAGCAATAAGAGGTTAATACGCCAAATAAAGGATTTACACAATCCAACACTCCCAAAACTTATAATGTGATTAAAAATGAGCAGAGGACCCGAACAGAAGACATTTTTTCAAATAAGACATTTTCCCAACAGACACATGCAAAGAGGCTCAACATCATTCATGATCAGAGAAATGAAATCAAAACCACAATGAGAGATCATCTCACACCTGTGAGAATGGCTAGAATCAGTAAAGCAAGAAGTAACAAGTGTTGACAAGGATGTGGGGAAAAGGGAACACTTTTGCACTGTTGGTGGGAGTGAAAATTGGTGCAGCCACCGCAGAAAACAGTGTAAAGGTTCCTCAGAATGTTAAAAATAGTACTACCATAAGACCCAATAATTTCACTGTTGAGTATTTCCCCAAAGAAAATGAAATCACTGCTTTTGGGTAAATTGGAAGGGGAGATGAACCATGAGAGACTATGGACTCTGAAAAACAATCTGAGGGGTTTGAAGTGGCGGGGGGTGGGAGGTTGGGGTACCAGGTGGTGGGTATTATAGAGGGCACAGCTTGCATGGAGCACTGGGTGTGGTGAAAAAATAATGAATACTGTTTTTCTGAAAATAAATAAATTGGAAAAAGAAAAAAAAAGAAAATGAAATCACTAATTGAGGAAGATGTATGCGTTTCTCTGGTCCACTGCAGTATTATTTACAATAGCCAAGATACAGAGGCAAAGTAAGTGTACATCCATAGATGAATGGATGAAAAGTAGTATATACACACAACAGAGTCTTAGACATAAAACGAATGAGATCTTGCCATATGTGACCACAGAGATGGACCTAGAGGATATCACGCTATGTGAAATATGTTGTACAGAGAAAGACAAATACCATGATTTCACTTTTATATGGAATCTAAAAAACCAAATGAACAAATGAAAAACAGAAACGGACTCATCAATACAGAGAACAAACTAGTGGTGGCCAGAGGGGAGGCGGGTGGCAGGATGGGTGAAACAGGTGAAGGGGATTAAGAGGTACAAACTTCCAATTATAAAGTAAGTCAGGGGTATCAAAAGTATAGCAGAGGGAACACAAGCAATACTGTAATAATGTTGTATGGTAACTACACTTGCAATGGTGAGCATTGCACAATGTGTAGAATTACTGAATCATCATGTTATATATCTGAAACTAATAATGCTGTATGTCAATTATGCTTCCATTAAAAAAGTAAAACAGCAAAAAAGAAATTTACAAAACTGAGACTTGAAAAAGAATTCTGGTTTCAGAATGTTGTATGGAAAACTGTGAAGGTGAAATTCAGAATTCTGAAAGCCAAGGTATTAAATATTTTCATGTTTATAGTGAAATCATAAACAGAGGGGACCACATCGAACTAAAAAGAAATCATCAACAAAGTGAAAAGACAACCAATACAATGAAAGAAAATACTTGAGAATATCTGATAAGGGGTAAAATCAAAAAAATATGAGGAATGCCTACAACTCAATAGCAAAAATCATCATCATCATCATCATCTAATCTTAAAATGAGCAAAGGACCCAAATAGACATTTTCTTCCGAGGACATACAAATGGCCAGCAAGTGCTCAACATCACTAATCCTCCAGGAAATGTGGATCACGCTTGCCTTGGCAGCACATACACTAAACGACAGTATCACCTCACCCTGACCGAACAGACCAAAGTCAAAAGGGAGGTGTTGGAGAGGACATGGAGAAAGGGAGCCCACTGTAAAGTGGTGTAGCCACTCTGGAAAACAGTATGGAGAAGTCTCAAAAACTGAAAAAAGAGAACTACCAGCTGATCCAACAATCCCACTTCTGGGTATGTATCGGGCAGAAGTGAAGTCAGGATCTCAACGAGCACTCTCAAGTTCATGACAACATTGTTCACAAGACAGGAGAAGAAGTTAAATGTCTTTCCATGGATAAAATGGAAATCCAGCCTTAAAAAAGGAAATTCTGCCACTTCAGGCATCGATGGACCTAGAGGATATCATTATGCTAAGTCAAAAAAGCCAGAAACAAAAAGACAGATACTGTTATCTCGCTTATAGATGGAATCTAAACGAATCAAACTCAATGGAAAGAGAATGGTGGTTGCCAGGGATAGGGGGTAGGGTAAGTGGGGAGATGCTAACTAAGGATACAGACATTCGGTTACAAGGGAGTTCTGGACATCTGATGTACAGCATGGGGACCACAGTACCGAATTAGGTGAGGTGAGAGATGTTAATTAGCCTGATGGTAGTGTGTACTTCATATCCACATACACTGAAACACAGCATCATATATCTTAAATACACAAAACTTGAATTTATAAATCACCCTTCAATAAAGATGGGGGGGAAATCCTGAAACTTCCATTTCCCATGCAACACTTGGCAGGTCTCTTAAGCTGTATAAGGGGAGATTGTAAGGAGTGAACTGAATCCATTCTAAAGCCCAGGAAAGGTTTGTGTCATCCATTAGGTTGTGTTAGTGAACATCAAAAGGCACAATGAGGGGCGCCTGGGTGGCTCAGTGGGTTAAAGCCTCTGCTTCCGGCTTGGGTCATGGTCCCAGGGTCCTGGGATCGAGCCCCACATCGGGCTCTCTGCTCAGCAGGGAGCCTGCTTCCTCCTCTCTCTCTGCCTACTACTTGTGAGCTCTGTCAAATAAATAAAATCTTAAAAAAAAAAAAGCACAATGAGATGCAGAGGTGGAGAGCGCTGGCCTGGTATGGGGTGCTCACTCTAAGGTGAGAGGCAAGAGCTCCTTTTCCTGAGAAGCTAACAAATGCCACTAACGCTAATCCAAGCTGGGTCTTGCTAGCGGAGTCCTAACTAGAGCGGAAGCTTTTGAAAACTACCATAGGGCTCTATAAAAGCGGTATATTGATGTAACTGGTTTATAAAATAGTCTCTAAACCACAAAGTTGTCCTCTTCAAATGCTGAGTAGGGTGAGCAGGAGCAGGCACAATGGAACACTGTCCGGAGGTCACCAGGAAGCTGTCTAACCTGTCCAGGGATTCCTCTCATGTGCTGTTCTGGGTGAAGGGAAACAGGTGCTGGTTTTAGAACTTCCAAATTTACCCACTCTACAGAGGTACAGACTAAAAAGGGCACTCAGTTCAGTCTATCTACTTCCTCAGGCAACAAGGGAAAAGGCAGGGCCTTGGGAATTTTAAGATCTCCGTGTAGTTCCAGTGGGATCTGGTTGTTCTCCCTGAATGAGCAGATCCCGTGTGGGCACATTACACACAGAGGCCCCGCTCGACACCCGGTCCATCTTTGTACGGTCAAGGTCCAGCTTAACCACAGGCTCTCTTCAACCAGTTCTCCTCCCACCACCCCTTGGTTCTATACCCCTATGACTGCAAAGTATTCAATTGCTCTATCAATGCCTGTGGAAATTAAGAAAGGATTTAGCAGGGCGCCTGGGTGGCTCAGTGGGTTAGGCTGCTGCCTTCGGCTCGGGTCATGATCTCAGGGTCCTGGGGTCGGGTCCCGCATCGGGCTCTTTGCTCAGCGGGGAGCCTGCTTCCCTCTACCTCTCTCTCTGCCTGCCTCTCTGTCTACTTGTGATCTCTCTCTGTCAAATAAATAAATAAAATCTTTAAAAAAAAAAAAAAAGAAAAGAAAAAAAGAAAGGATTTAGCACCTCTGCAATCTCCTGGACTGTTTCCAGAACACAGCTGAATACAGCTGTTAAAAGGAAAAAATTACATATATAAAAATGTCCTGGACAGCCTGTATCTAAAAAAGGAGAAAAACCTATTCTATTCGTCCAAAGACACAAATAAAACTCACAATTAAAATGCTTAGGGAATGTAATTTCTACTTAACCGATACGTCCAGTTGATAGGCTGTTTACAGAAAAAGTATTAAAACACATTTAAATGGACTGGCCGATCTTGAACATGAATTCTGGGAACTGATGGTCTTTATGCTTCAGATCATTAGCATGAGTGAGTACTAGGTGTTCTTAATCACATTCTACTTACACATCTCATTTTTACTTTTATTTATTTATTTTAAAGATTTTATTTATTTGACAGACAGAGATTACAAGTAGGCGGAGAAGCAGGCAGAGAGAGAGGAGAAGCAGGCTCCCTACTGAGCAGAGATCCCAATGCAGGGCTCTATCCCAGGACCCTGGGATCATAACCTGAGCTGAAGGCAGAGGCTTTAACCCACTGAGCCACCCAGGCACCCCACACATCTCATTTTTTAAAAAGATTTTATTTATTCATTTGAGAGGGAGAGAGCACACAAGCAGAGGGGCAGAGGGAGAGGGAGAAGCATGTTCCTTTCTGAGCTGGGAGCCCCACACGGGTCTCAATCCCAGGACCTAGAGATCATGATCTGAGCCAAACACACACACTTAACCATCTGAGTCACCCAGGTGCCCCTACACATCTCATTTTTAAAGAGTATAGTGCTAAAGTACACCACCTGTGACATTAACATGGCTGCTATCCTGTAACAATTTACTGTTTTTAAGTGATTTTTTTTTTAAAGATTTTATTTATTTGACAGAGAGAAATCACAAGTAGGAAGAGAGGCAGGCAGAGAGAGAGAGAGGGGAGAAAGCAGGTTCCCTGCGGAGCAGAGAGCCCGACGTGGGGCTCGATCCCAGAACCCTGGGATCATGACCTGAGCCGAAGGCAGAGGCTTTAACCCACTGAGCCACCCAAGCGCCCCAACAATTTCCTGTTTTTATACCACCTTTGAAGAGTTCACTTAAAAACAAAAGTATCTTGGGAGCACCTGGGTGGCTTACTTGGCTAAGCATCAAAATCAAAATCAAGAGTTTGGCTCAGGTCACGATCTCAGGGTTGTCAGATACAGCCCCACACTGGGCCTGGAGTCTGCTTAAGATTCCCTGCCTGTGCCCCCTCCCCCTGCTTACACGCTTTCTCCAAAAATAAATTAACCTTTTAAAAAATACATTTTGAGGGGCGCCTGGGTGGCTCAGTGGGTTAAAGCCTCTGCCTTCAGCTCAGGTCATATCTCAGGGTCCTGGGATCCAGCCCCGCATTGGGCTCTCCGCTCGGCAGGGAGCCTGCTTCTTCCCTCTCTCTCTGCCTGCCTCTCTGCCTACTTGTGATCTCTGTCAAATAAATATTTAAAAAAAAAATACATTTTGAGGGGCACCCGGGTGGCTCGGTTTTTAAGCATCTGCCTTTGGCTCAGATATGCAGCTTCACACTGGGCTCCCTGCTCAGCGGGAAGCCTGCTTCTCCCTCTCCCCCTGCTTGTGTTCCCTCTCACTGTCAAATAAAATCTTTAAAAAATGTATTTTATACATATGTATGTATGTGTATATATATATATGTATCTCCATTTTGATTTTAAAAAAAAGAAATACTGGTAATATGCTCCTGCCTCAGACCTACTGTTCAGCGATGTCTTAACTCCTTCTAGGCACCTGCTTAAGTTGGGAACCCACTACTATGAAGAATCCTCACCTACTGACAGGAAAGCACGGGCTCTTCACCTGCGATCTGTCAATCCCAAGAGCACATGTGCGCTGTCCTGGGAGAAGCTGCACAAATGCCAACATTCTTCGAGGGATATGAACCGAAAAACAGGTGCCACCGCAAGGAATCAAATTGAGAATTCACTTCTGCAAATATACACTTAACAAAAATTTTCTCCAAGCCCTTTAATATTTAAACAGTTGAGGCACAAGCAATAAAACTGTTTATATTTATGTTACAAGAAAGAAAATTTTGTGTAACATTTGCATGATATACCAATTTTCTCAAAATCTTTCCTGTAATATTTCATTAATACTCTGGTCCGTAAGTTCGTTCAACAAGGTCAGAAAAGTAAGCAGAAAGATGGTAAAAACTATCAACCATATTAAGGGGTAAGAGGACTCAAACATCTGCTAACTGCCTACTAAGCCTGCTGTACTAGGTTTTTATGTACTTTACATAAATCCAATGTGAATGTAAATTCTAGTTATTTATGAACAGGACAGCACGGACACAGCCAGGTAGGCCCGTTTTCAGTGCACTTTCAACTTATGTACAAACTGTGGAATCAGATAGCTCCTTCCCAGGGAAGCACACTAACCATGCACTAATACATATTTCCATTCCCAAAGACTTTCAAGTCCCTGGAAGCTGCACACATGTGGCGCATGTGCAACGTGCACACGGGCACATTCAGGTGGTCGTCACTCTAATTAAACCTTGGGTTGAGCACCATTTGCCCAACATCACCCCCACTGCCTGGTTCCATCACCCAGTAAAACTTGAGACAGGAAACCGTGTTCTGTAATTACGGGTCTGGGAGAATACCTTGTTTGGACTTTTTTTTTAACCAAACTATTACCTTTCAGAAGTGGCAACTAATTTTAAAGCACAAAAGTTGTCATTTAAATAAGAAAATGACCGCATAATCAGCTATGCAGACAGCATAGCCTATTCAACAGGCGTTAGATCGTTAGATCGAAGCTGATTATCTTTCAGAAAAGCCAGTGCTACCCAGCTTAGACTACACTACAATTCTCAAGGGCATACAGCCCCCGTCAAATCCTCTCCCAAAGCTAAGTGGACTGCTCATTCCTCCAGCTAGTCCTTGGCTTCTCTAGGTCCATTCCTGCCTTGCCACAGGGTCTGCCCCTTGCTCTTTTCGCCCCCTATGTTCTCACTCTGACCTATACACTGAATGCCCCTGATCTGAAGACTCTCATCTGGCTGAGGGGAGTACAAGATGAAGACTTTCCCAGCTATGTGACCAATGACCACGACACTGCTTTGGATTTGGGATCTTTGAGTGAAAATGACTAATCAGCATATTTGCACTGCTCACATCCCTTTTCCCAGATAAGAGTAGGCAGGATGCCATCAAAAAATTTTTTAAAAATTCAAAAAAAATTTTAAAAACCATACTGTTTTAAAGGTACAGGAACATAAACTTGGAAGGTACACAAGGAAGAATCCTTAAATGTCTGCGTTACATAGTTTAATGTTCTAGTTTTCTAGATGAGCCTCCTCGGGATAAGTTCAGAGATGTAATGTGACATGTAATGTGATGTAATGTGACAAAGGCTATGCAAGCTGTCCAGAAGCGAAAACTTAGTACTCCAAACTCTTTCCTCTATACCCCAATCACAACAAAAACCCAATGCTAAGGTTAAGGAAAATTTGTAAACAAATTAAGTAAAAGACTTAAGTACATAGGAAAAGTCTGCAGGATCGCTCCAGATTTTGAGATAGAATAAAGGCAAAGTGTATGTACAGGGAGGAATTGTTACTCAGTTCAACAGATGACAAGTAAGTACCAAGGATCTTTATTCTCAGACCTAATGTTCAACCTGTGACTGCAGATAACATGTCACTATTTCGAGAACACCTTCATTCTTTCCAAGTCTTCGGCCATAAGGTTATACCTTATTCTCATCATAACAAGATAAATGAATGAGATTGAAAGAGGATTAAGGAGATACACTGAAGATAAAAGCAAACGGGAACAAACATTTTACAAGTTTATCATCCCAGTTACCCTAAAGGTTAAGTTTCAGATTTACAAGAGTAATGACAGAACCGCATGATTTCAGTGAAAACCAACACAAGTTAGATCTTTAAAAAAAGGGGTGGGGTGGGAGAATCAGTTCAGAAATACTAAGTCAGGCAAGCATGCAAACTTCAGAGTATAAAAAATGCAAGGCCTGGTTGTCCAAACAAATACATCCCTCAGGAGAAGGTGGTTTTAAAGATGCTTAACAGAAACAAATGAATTAAAAGCTGAAAGGGACACTTCTCTGAAATAGCAGACCAATTCCCTCATTTTTTAAGTGAGGAAAGAGGGTAGAGAGTAATTAGTGAGGCTCACATGGCTAGATAAAGGATGTACATAGATTTAATTCCCGGTGCTATTTACTACATACATCTAAAATACGATAAATATCCAGAACACATTAAGCCCACCGATTAAAATGACAAATACACGGGGAGGAGGTGAATTAATACAGCACAGCAGCACTTCTCACATCATATTTAAGAGATTAAAAGGAAAAAAATAATCTCTCAAAGATTTTAATGCTCAGTTTTGATAGACTCCATCCAATTCTTTAATGTAGAGCAAATGTACGAGCTTAAAAAAAACGTGCATTCTTCAGCTTTCTCCTATACTTTTTCGGCCTATCTTTCAAAACTAAGCACTGAGTATTTTTAACCTAAGTAATGTGATGTTATATGTACACTTTAATTGCACGTTTTAGGAATAAAATCCATGATATTTTGGTAACTCAGTGTATTTATAAAATGAAAGGCTTTCTATCAAAATACACTTTTCACTGGGAAAAATAAATAAAACAGACGAATGGATCTACACAAAGTAAAAATTAACTTTGGTAGATTTCAGTGTAGGACAGTCCGTAACAAGCCTATTTGCCCTTTTTCCCCCAGAGCTGCTCATCTTCCAACTTAAGATTTTAAAAATATTTTTAATTGAGATTATGTTGACATGTTCTCATTCCACATCATCTTCAGCCAAGCTCTGAGCACTTACAATTCTCTGAAAGAGAAAAAAAAATGTTTTTTAATTTTTAGAAGTCTTTTGTAGGAGGCAAGAGTATCCAATGGAAAAAGACAGTCTTCTTCAATAAATGGTGTTGGGGAAACAGTACAGCCACATGGAAAAGAATGAAATGGGACCACTTCCTTACATCATGCATGAAAATAAACTCAAACTGGATTAAAGATCTAAATGTGAGACCTGATACCATAAATTCCTAAGCAGTAATCTTCTTGGACACTGGCCTTAACAACATTTTCTAGGTGTGTCTCCTCAGGCAAGGGAAACAAAAGCAAAAATAAACAACTGGAACTACACCAAAGTAATAAGCTTTTATGTGGCAAAGTAAACCAAAAAAATGATAAGGCAACCTACTGAACTAGAAGACATCTGTACATGATATATCTAAAGAGGGGTTAATATCCAAAATATAGGGGCGCCTGCGTGGCTCAGTGGGTTAAGGCCTCTGTCTTCAGCTCAGGTCATGATCTCAGGGTCCTGGGATGGAGCCCCGCATCGGGCTCTCTGCTCAGCAGGACGCCTGCTTCCCCCTCTCTCTCTCTGCCTGCCTCTCTGCCTATTTATGATCTCTGTCAAATAAATAAATAAATAAATAAACTCTTTAAAAAAAAATCCAAAATATAGGAAGAACTCATACAACTCAACAGGAGGGGGAAAAAAAACCCCTAATAATCCAATTAAAAATGGGCAGAGGACCTAAACATACATTTTTCCCAACAGACAGATGCAAGGATGCTCAACACCATTAATCATCAAGGAAATGCAAATACAAAACCCCAATGAGATATCACCTCACACAGTGTCAGAATGCCCAAAATCAGGAAGACAAGAAGTAACAGGAGTTGGCAAGGATGTGGAGAAAAAGGAACTCTCATGCACTGCTGGTGGGACTGTAAACTGGTATAGCCACTGTGGAAATCAGCTGGAAGGTTCCTCAAAACATTAAAAAATGGGAATACTGTATGATCCAGAAATTTCACTGCTTGGTTATTTACCCAAGGAAAATGAAAACAGAGGGTGCATGGGTGGCTCATTCAGTTAAATCATCTGCCTTCAGCTGAGGTCATGATTCCCCTGGGCTCCCTGCTCAGAAGGAAACCTGCTTCTCCCTCTCCCGTTGCCACCTAGTCATACTTGGTCACTCTCAAGTAAAATTAAAAAAAAAAAAAAAGAAAGAAAGAAAAGAAAACAGAGATGCCTGGGGTGGCTCATCTTATTAAGCCACTGCCTTCCGCTCAGGTCTTGATCTCAGGATCCTGGGATCAGAGTCCAACATCAGGCGCTCTTCTCACATGAAGTCTGCTTCCCCCACTCCCTCTGACCCTCCCTCCTAGCTCATGTGCATGCTCGCTCTCTCTCTCTCTCTCTGATAAATGAATGAAATCTTTAAAAAAAAAGAAAAGAAAATGAAAATACTAATTCAGAATGATGTATGCACCTCTAGATTTACTGCAGCATTATCTGTAAGAGCCAAGATATGGAAGCAACATTAGTGTCTATCAATGGATGAATGGACAAAGAAGTGGTAACCATATACAATGGACTATTATTCAGCCATAAAAAAATGAGATCTTGCTATCTGCAACACAGATGGACCTAGAGGATATTATGCTAAGTGTTATTTCACTAAGATAAATACCAGCTGATTTCACTTATATGTGGAATCTAAAAACCAACAAATGGGGCGCCTGGGTGGCTCAGTGGGTTAAGTCTCTGCCTTCAGCTCAGGTCATGATCTCAGGGTCCTGGGATCGAGGCCCAAATTGGGCCACTGCTCGGCGGGGAGCCTGCTTCCCCCTCCTCTCTCTCTCTCTCTCTACGCCTGCCTCTCTGCCTACTTGTGATCTCTCTGTCAAATAAATAAAATATTTTAAATAAGTAAATAAATAAAATAAATACCAACAAATGAACAAACAAAGGAGAAAGAGATCTCTAAATATGAACTGGTGGTTACTGGAATGAAGTGGGTGGGAGCAAAATTAAGTGAAGGGGAGTGACAGGTCCTGGCTTCCTGTTACATAAGGATTAAAAGTACAGCACAGGAAATACAATCAGAGATCACATAATACTGCTGTATAGTGAGACAGACAGCAGTCACATTTATGGCAAGCAGACCATAACATACAGACCTGTCAAATCAGTAAGTTGTACGCCTGAAACTAATGTAACATTGTGTGTCGTCAATACTTCAATTAAAAAAAAATTTTAAGAGGGAAAAAAATAGTATGTCCTTTGTATTCAAAGAATACAAAACTTGCTAAGGTTTACCCATTCTGAGATTTCAATATTTAACATTTCTAAACACTGTTATCAAAGAAAATAATGATCACACTACTGTCAGTCCCATCTCAAAATCTAAGAAGGAATAATATATTTTACATGTTACTCAATTATATAACTAAAACCAAAAAGAATTCAAGATATCTTTTCACTTTCATAGAAATTAAGAGTACTGGTCATTCTATTCTCCAAACATTTCCCCTTTTGGCCTGAAAATGCTCAGTCATCATAGGACAGTAATTCCAAAATTAGCATTTGAAAATATTTCCAAATAACATGAGTTAACTGAGTAAAGAAGGTCATTTTTATAAAGAGGAGTTCAGGTTTCATCCTGAACTCATCCACATTTCAAAAGACCTCACACCCTCAGGTCCATCTTCCAAAAGCACTATGCTATGTTGCCTTTCCAAGAGCAGGTAACATTAAACAGAGGATTCTGATTTAGATAGACTAGGAACCACATTAGTCTAAATAAAAAGGGTTAAGACCAAATCTTTGTTTTTTTCAACCCTCTCCCTTAAATCTCTGGGGCCTTTGTTTTCTTTCCAGTCCCTTTTCAAACTGAGTAAAGATCAGTTTGAGGAATTAACCAATCTTAAATCACACCAACTGTGGAAATTCACATATGAGTAAACAAACTATTCCAAAAAATAAATTCATTTCGACTTTTTGAAAAAAACTAAAAATGAAGAGAACGCATCTTAATCAATTCTTAAGTTATATATAATCTTTTATACAAATGGTGTATTCAATATCGCTTTGGAGATGCAGTCAAATAACTCCAAGCCCAAAGCCCATCTTGGCAAAAACAGAGGCACTGGGGCTTTTCAGACAAGGGAAGTCAGAGGATATCCAACAATCCTTTAAGATCTATGTCATCTCAGCCCCTATGCCCTCTGCCAGGCAACATAACTGAATTCATGGGCTCACAAAAGTCGACAGAAAGCTAGTTTCAGAAAGTAGATGAGAGTGGCCCGAATTCTGCTGAATACCAAGGCCTAAGATTTCAGAATATGAGACGTACTTCCTGATGCACAAATAGGACACAATGACCAGATCTTAGTATCGCTCACTCCAATACTGTTAGGGAAGAAAAATTTCAAGCACTGCTATCTCCAATTCTACTTTGATTCCAAGAAGGGGTTTCAAATTTCATCATGTTCGGGATGCCTGGGTGGCTCAGTGGGTTAAGCAGCTGCCTTAGGCTCAGGTCATGATGCCGGGGTCCTGGGATCGAGTCCTGCATCGGGCCCCTTTCTCAGCGGGGAGCCTGCTCCTCTCTCTGTCTCTGCCTGCCACTCTGCCTGTGTGTGTGCGCGCGCTCTCTCTCTCTCTGACAAATAAATAAATAAATAAATAAAAATCCTAAAAAAAATTTTTTATCATGTTCACTAATTTTTAAATGCCAATGTCGTTAAAACATTTACTTCTCAGATTCTACTCACTTTTACTAACATTTCAAATCCTTACCTGACTAATTGTTGGAAGCTTGGTCAGAAGCATCTGGAACACTGGTGGTGGGAGAGTCTGCTGTAACACTTGCAGCAACTGCTGTGGCTGTCCACACACAGCAATTGCATTTGTCAGATGGTCTACACCTTTCTCATATTCACCTGAAAAGGTTACATAAAAATAACATGTGACCTGAAAAGCCTTTGCCTTTGTCAAAAATTCACCTCTAGATCCTTCACTGTATCTCCAAGTGATACTGACCAAAAACATCCCACAGGTAAAAACTTGGAAATAATGTACAGTTCATGTAACTGAGTATTATGAAAGCATTAACAAAAATGAATCAGATCACAGGTACTGATATAAAAGTGTCTTCAAAACACATACAAAAAGGGAGAAATTAAAGTGCAGAAGTGTCCAGGTATGTATTACCATTTACAGACTTAAGAGTATTCCTGAAAAATTATATAAGAAATTGCTAACTTGGGCACTTGGGTGGTTCAGTCAATTAAGCGTGTGCCCAGATCACAATCCCAGTCCCGGGATCAAGTCCCCCATAAGGTCTGTGCTCACTGGGAAGGCTGCTTCTCCCTCTGCCTACCGCTACCCCTGCTTCTGCTCACGACACGTGCTCTCTCTCCCTCAAATAAATAATATCTTTTTTTTTTTTAAATAAATAAATAACTTGCTAACTGTGGAACACTACCCTTCTGAGAAGAACTGCAAGACTGGGGACTGAGGTGGAAAGGAGGCCCAAATTCACTTTAGATTAATCCTTTTTACTATTTTGAATGTTATCAGATGGAATTTCAAAACAAAATTAATCCTACAGTGGACATATTACTTTTGAAAGAAAAATGATTACACAAAACACAAACTGAGCAAATTTTAATTATGTCAAAAAATAATTTCTTCATCTTTCTGGGTTGGTGAACACATTGAGGTACTAAGAGGGTGGTGCATCCAGACACAGTGGAAGATCCTCAGCCCAACACCTTGCCCTATACGATAAACCAGTCAACAGTTTTCTGACCCTGACTAAGAACACGAATAAGTAAGGGACTGCAGAACAGCACATGAAGCAGAGGAACAGCCAGCTGCAACATTCCCCTTGAGAAAAGCTAAGGACTGAGGTATTCAAACTGAAAAAAAGCAGAACTCTACAGAGCATTAAAAATGGAAAATACAAAAGACTTAGATCTTCTGCATGGGCTTGGACTTGCACTGGGGGATACAATGGCTCCACGGACTTGGAAATTAAGATGTCACTTGGCCACTGAATCCTCACATCACTGAATTTACAGGCAATACAGGGGATTATAACTCTGTTGCCTGGGGATATTAATTCCAATTATTAAATGGAAACAGAGCTGCTACTGGACTGTTGTGTGTAGAACACAGGATCCTGAGACACCTCCTAATATTTCTAAATACATCGGAAGCAGTTAATGTACCACCACAGCAACTCAATTCAGTTTCCTCTCTGCACATGCAGACTTGAGCCTGTTACCATCATCCTGAGATGAGATCTGCCTCAGTTAATTATGCTTATGGTTATGCTTATGGAAGAATTGTGCTTATGGAAGACCCCTAGATGGAGGAGACCACCAAGCAATGAGGTTCACTGCCTAAATCACTTATGTCTTCACAAGACTTACTTTTATGTTGACCTTTTCCCTAATTTTAACCACCTGAGTCTTTAACATCAGGTTCAGTTGGTAGTTTCCACCAGAAGAAAGGCACCTTGGCAGAGTTAAGTAACCCTCTGGACAGTGCTAAGCTACAGTGTGAAACATGAGCTTGGGAAAAAGAGTAACTGCTGCCTGTCCTTCCCTAGCCTTCTTCCCAGCCACCATGAGTGGCACCATGAGCATAGATCTCCAAGACAATCCAAACAGAAGTTATTATGAGTGTACTTTTTTCTTTCTTTCTACTTTTCTTTTAAAGATTTTATTTATTTGACAGACAGAGATAACAAATAGAGAGGCAGGCAGAGAGAGAGGAGGAAACAGGCTCCCCGCCAAGCAGAGAGCCCAATATGGGCCTCAATCCCAGGACCCTGAGATCATGACCTGAGCTGAAGGCAGAGGCTTTAACCCATTGAGCCACCCGAGTGCCCCGAATGTACTTTTTTCTAATATGTTTGACTTTGAGTAAAATAATTTAATATAGCAATTCTAGGGGCAGCTAGGTGGCTCAGCGGGAGCATCTGCCCGGGGTTCTGGGATCAAGTTCCACACTGGGCTCCTTGCTCAGCATGGAGTCTGCTTCTCCCTCTCCCACTGCCCTGTCTGCTCTCTCTCTGTCAAATAAATAATCTTTTTAAAAAATAAATTAATTATATAAAATAGTGTTTCTATTTTGGAAGATAGAAAACTGTGACAGTATCAAATAGACCTCTTTATTTAGGAGCATGAACAAAGTATTTTGAGACTGTTTGCATGAAATGAAATACAACCTATACCTTAGATATCCCTATACATGCAGATTTTTCTTTTTAAATACTAAAGTAATAGAGTCTCTCAAAAGAGCTCTATGAAGATTTAAGTGCTTTACTATTACCCCATGATTAAACCTCATGTGTTTCTTATTGTAATAGGTTAAACAAGCCAAAATTATTTCCCAGTAACACAGCTGCATTTTTATTTATATGTATTATCAGCCTACTATGCCATATAAATAAGATAATTATTTCCTACAGAAAAAAGCAAAGCAAAGCAATTACTGGGAAGGGGGAGACACAAAAAGTTTAACGTGTCATTACCACCTCAAACCTTTAAATCTTTTCCATAAAAACAAATACAAAAAAAAAAATCACAAATAACCTCCACCATGTAGTTCCATACTATCTAAATCTATGATACAACAATGAGCATTAAGAAAAACTTGATGCCTCATACCATTTTTATTAATGCTAGCAAATACTTCAAAGCTACTTTTGAAATAAAAGCTAATTTGGGGGCACCTGGGTGGCACAGTTGGTTAAACATGAGACTCTAGATTTCAGGTCAGGTCGTGGTCTCAGGGTCCTGTGATGGAGCCTGATGTCTCTGAACTGGGGTATGGAGCCTGCTTTAAGATTTTATCTCTCAAAAAAAAAAAAAAAAAAAAAAAAAAGATTTTATCTCTCCCTCTGCCCCTTCCCCTAACCCCAGTTCCCTGCATGTAACATTCTGTCTCAATAAATAAATAGAAATCTTTAAAAAAAAAAAAAAAAAAAAAGCTAATTTGTCACTAGAAAATTTTCAAATACATTTAAGACTCTACTGAATTATAGTTCTCAAATTTGTCAATTTCATCATTTTAACTTCATAATAGTCATGTTTCTAAAAAAAAAAAAAGAACTCTTAAAAAAATAATAATAAAAAATTAAAATTAAGAAAAAATAAATAGGGGTGCCTGGGTGGCTCAGTGGGTTAAGCCTCTGCCTTCGGCTCAGGTCATGATCTCAGGGTCCTGGGATCGAGCCCCACATCGGGCTCTCTGCTCAGCAGGGAGCCTGCTTCCCCCCTCTCTCTCTGCCTGCCTCTCTGCCTACTTGTGACCTCTCTCTCTCTGTCAAATAAATAAATAAAATATTTAAAATATATATATATATATATATATATATATATATATATATCTTAAATAAATAAATAAATAAATAAAAAGAAAAGAACTCTTAACTCTTCATTAAATATGTAAAGCACATAGCCTAAACTCTAGATCAGATTCAGATCACTGGCTAGCCATGAACTCACTGTGTGACCTTGACAGGTAAATTAACATTCTCTGGGACTTATGTTAGCCAGAGACTTCTTATAAATATTGGAAAAGGCTTGAAGGTTAGATGAAGAAGTTGAGAAAGTATATGCCTGTATCACATTCCTTCAATTACTATTTACATATTACGTTATGACTATATTCTCTAAACTGGTAAAAAATAACCTCATTCGTAAAGATTACTTATATTCTTTGTATCATGTATCAAACAAACCTAAAACTCAAAACATATAGTGGACAATGACAACCCACAAGAAATATTTTTCTAGAGCCAGTCTTAAATAAAATCATTTTCCCATTACTCAATGACTTATCTTGAAATATTTAATAACTTTCTTAAAAGCTGCTACACCATACCCAAAAAAGCCCCTTATCACCATAAATATATATTTACTGTAAAGAATTTCAATTTCCTAGTCTAAATTAATGACTTACCTTGGGCTAGCAACTCTTCCCCAAGTTGTATTTCTTCAAGGAAGAATTTCTGAACAGCTTCGGCATCTTTAAGGTCAGGTAACTGTTTGGAAATAAAATACTTAATAACTGATACCAAAATTATGCTGGGCCACATAGAAAATCATGCCACTAAAAAAGAAAACAAAAACTGAATAACTCGTAATAAAAAATGATAAAAAGAAATTTACTCTTCAATACTTACAAGCATTAGTTTAATCTACATTTATCTACATTTAAATGAATATAAGAAAAAAATACATATTGATCAAATTGATAGAACAGTTCTCAAAAGCTGTACATCAAACCTAATGTAAAAAATGAAGAATTATCTCTATCATAAAATATGTACTTTACTATTTATACTATTTTGACTGCTATTCCTATAGCTTTTTATGTAACTATAATCCTTTTTTTTTTTTAAGAGTTTATTTATTTGAGAGAGAGAGATTACAAGTAGTCAGAGAGGCCAGCAGAGGGAGAGGGAGAAGCAGGCTCCCTGCTGAGCAGAGAGCCCCATGTGGGGCTCAATCCCAGGACCCTGAGATCATGACCTGAGCTGAAGGTAGAGGCTTAACCCACTGAGCCGCCCAGGTACTCCTCAACTTTCTTCTGATCCACATTATTTTGTATAGATTTTACATTCATCTAAAAGACTATTTTTAAATGGTAACAGAATATTCCACTGAGAAATATATGACTGCTTAATCGTGATCTATTTGTTGCACATGAGCTACTTCTAATGTTTTTGCTATTACAAAGCAGCTTTACTTAAATAGTTGGCATTTCTTGTTTTTGTTTTATAGTTTGTTACATATTACCAGACTATGGTAATATATAATGCCATCAGCTATATGACTTATTAAAAAATATAAACCTACTACAGGGACACCTAGGTGGCTCAGTGGGCTAAGCTGCTGCCTTTGGCTCAGGTCATGATCCCGGGGTCCTGGGATCGAGTTCCGCATCGGGCAAGGTCCTTGCTTGGCAGGGAGCCTGCTTCTCTCTGTCTGCCTGCTCTCTCTCTCTCTCTCTCTGACGAATAAATAAATAAAATCTTTTATATATATATCTACTATTAAGAAATCCTATTCTATTTAAAAACCTAGACTTCTGTTAATGGAAGTTTTTGGTTCCTGATTAGTATTATATACACTCTTATTACCAACACAGACGAAAAATTTAAACTTATGAAAGTAAAGGCATCTTTCATCAACTACCAGAGCACAGGCAAGAATTTTATTATTCCTGATCTAAAAATACAAACTGATGCATGTATGTATTTACCTTCCCATGTCCTTAGAAAGAAAAGGCTACTGAAACACTAAGAACATATACTTCGGAAAGGTAGTTTATTAATTACATGACTGTTTCAAAATAACAACATGTATCATTTTCTGATTTAATTTTTCTTTGCCTCAACTTACTTTAAAAAGAACCACTACTGATCCTGTAAGTCCTGGGAATCCAGACAATGGAACTAATTTTAGTAAAAAAAGAAAAGCTGTATGTGTAATGATTAACATTTACTTACACATGTCACAGAACATTTTTTTTTATCAAGCAGAGAAACCTATGTAGTCATTAAAAAAAATCATGAACACAGGATCTATAAAAAGAAAAAAAAAAAAGATTTTTATCTATGTGTACATGTAACATCAAGGTAAAAAATCTGCCATATGGTAGGATTCTGGATCAGTGGGTATGAACAATCCTATGTAACCTTTGAAATAAATAGCAGGTGGTTCTTTTAAAAAAAGCCGAAGGAAGGAAAATTAATTAATTTTTTATTGTATTGTTTTGAATTAATTGTTTTAAATTAATTAATTTTTTATTGTATTGTTTTTATTGTATTGTTTTGAGAAAGCTTGAACCGTTTGGTAGAATTGTCTTCTGGAGACTAGCAGCTTATTTCCCCTTAAATACTGCTCATGTAGTAAGTTGTCTTCTATTTGGGCCAATAAGGGGAAAATAATGATGGACCAATCTACAGCTGAACTAACCAACCAAAAAAAAAAGAAAAAAAAAAAGCTCAAGTTATTTTTTAAAACAGAAAATGTCTGGTATCAACTAGCTTTCTCAAAAGACATTTGAAGTCATTTATAAATACAGTATTTAAAAAAAAAAAAAAAAAAAAAAAGATTACCTTGCAAAGTCCAGCTCTCTCCTTGGCAAGCTTTTGTTTCTTTCTTCCTGCAAGAAATGAGTATTGTCATTTTACCACTATTAAAATGGGTATCAAAGAAGTCAAACTGCTGTAGCAGTCATTCATTCTATTTATAAAACCTCCCAGAAGAAGGGCTCCCCTATTCTCTTGTCTCCTTGTGATTTATCAGGGTCAGCATTCTGGTCAATGAGCTACATACAATGTAATATTTCTGGGCAAGAGCTTTTTCCTTCGTTCTGGTGCACCAAGATCAGCAATTTTGAAGATGGAGACAGTTCTAACAGGTGATTAACTGCCCCAAGCAGAGCAAGCCCCGCCCACCCAAAAGCTACACAAGACCTGAAAGACAACCAAGATTAAACCACTGCTGTTAGAAAGCTTTATTATTGAAATATAAAAGATTCAACCTTTACTGAATGTTGAAAGCTATCAGACATTCCTAGATGAGGGGGAAAAAAAAAGTGGGTAGGAGGACAATATTCAGAAACACACTGCAAAATTCTTAACTACTGCTGGCTGGTTAAGAAAAAACCCTCTGCCTACACTCTCTAAACTGTTTAATTTTTTGGTCTTGTTTTTGATTTGAAAAAGCAACACTACGTATCTCAGAAGTAGGAGATGTTTAAAATCTTAAAACCCTTAAGCCAAAATAAAGGCACCAACAATGTTTTAAATTGTTATATGAGCACCTGCGTGGCTCTGTCAGTTTAAGCTTCTGACTCTTGGGTTTTGGCTCAGGTCACAATCTCAGGGTCACGGGATGGCCTGTGCCCGGCTCTACACTCAGTACAGTCTGCTTTCCCCTTTCCCTCCACCTCTACTCCCCCCCACCCACAGGCTAAGGGTTTATCTCTCAAATAAATAAAATCTTTAAACATTTTTTCAAAAAATAAAAAATAAATAGCTACTTAATGATATACTCTATATGAAAGGGTGTTAGCACAAGGGTTGCATAAGCTTGGTTAGTGTCAGCTCTTCTTAGTGTCAGAGTGACTGTGGGCAAGTTACAGTAACCTGTACCTTGCTTTCCTCTATGTAAAGCTGGCCTAAGAACAGGTACATGCTTCACAGAGTTGTTGTGCTTGTAAAGTATTTTTTAACAGTGTCAGGCTTATCATGTGCCATCTGAGTTGGTAAAGAACCACCTCCTCAGTAAGCATCTGGTACTGAGACAGTGCACTACCAGCAACTTCGCTAAGGAGCTGTGCTATATGCTAAATACCTAAAATAAGTTTATTCCCTAGTCACTAAAAAGTATCAGTGACATGGAGACTGTGGCATAGCTATGAAAGGTTAAGGCTCTAACACTTATTATCTTGGTGAACTCTGGCAAATAAATCACTTAAAACTCCCTTAGGGCACATTTAAACTTTACCACTGTGAGACACAAAGGCTTCAAAAAATGTCCTCTGAAAACCTTTAAGTGTTCTACAGGTCCAAGTCTCAATCAATGCATGACTAAACAGACAGTGACCTGTTTGCCTACCATGTGAGGTGGGTTAATTTATTGTGGTTAAACACAATAGATAACAAGTTTTCTTCTCTTATCCAACTAACAAACTGGGTTTAACCACACCCACACCTCTTGCCAAATCTAGCCGCCAAAACACCTAAAGTGCTACAACTTTAAGGCTTAAATACAATTTTAGCAGTTTCAACAACAAAAAATACGTCAAATAAGCTGATCTTACATATAAATTTTTAGACGCCTATTTTTCTAACAAACTACCTTTCCTAGGTGTTCATCTTCGGGCAACTACCTGTAGGAAAACTGAACCATAACATTCTACCCTCTATTTCTTCAAGGGCTTCCCCTGGCTGTCCATAAGCAGAAAATACTGAATGCTACCCTACCACATTAACTAATACTGAGTATCACTAGAAAGAGACTACTAAGACTAGAAGAGGCACGGAAGACTTCATAGAAGCAGCGGACATGAAGACGAACACTGAGATGTTAGGTCGGGTAAGCACCCAGAAAGTCTTGGATGCCAGACACTATTCTAAAGGTTAATTTGCTTACTCGATCCTCACAGTAGCACTAAAAGAAGTACTATCATGACCTCCATTTTACAGATGACAACACTTACTAAGGTCACAACCTGTAAGTGGTAGAGAGGCAGTTCAAAGCCAAGCAGCTCCATTTACGAAGACCCGCGCTCAGACATGACTCTCTACTGCCGCCGCACGCTGTAGAGAGCCTGAGGGGGCAGACAATACCGACCCTGTCTTTGGCCTTCCAGCTTCTTGCCCACGTGCGGCAGATGACCTCTCTTGGGGCTCTATGTGCCAGGTCCCTTGGAGATTCCTACACATACCTTAGAGAGGCCCAAGACCACGACTGGGGGAGGCTTTCTTTCGTCTCCCATGAATCTGTGAGAGGCAAGTCTCTCCGTCCTGAGGCACAGGTAGTACCACAGTATCTTTAAAAGATTAGCTGTCATTTAGGTGCACAGAAATCCTTTGATCCTGCAACAGTGCTCTTCTGCTAGTGCCCTCAGACTAGAAAAATCTGTGGACTAAGGTCTGGACTCTGTACCTGTGTACCTGTGCAGCTGGATCGTCATCTGCCCACTCCTCCCTAAGTTACGCTGCATGAACCTGTCAACTGCATGGAGTCACCTGCTCCCGGTCTCAAAGTGCCTTCTCAGTTTGGGAAATACTTCACTATCCCTCTGCTATCTTCTAACAGAAGTGAAGGCATTCCCATAAACCAAAAGGCACCTCAGAAGTGAACATGGAAGTCTGTGGAATAAACAGAGAAATACAGTTTGCTAAGCCAGATTTATGGAAAATGACAAAAAAATAATGAAACCCAATAGACAGAAACTTAGTTGCCATTACTATTCAATCTTACATTTTTTTTTTAATATGGTGGAGAGCGATTGTTTTTGATTGTTTGACTGATACAATTACCAGATTTGAAGACTGACTGGATGCTTCAGATTTCTAAATTTGTAAATTTAAGTTTGGTATTCTAGCTTTAGTTTCACAAAACAATTTACTTGTTACCTTATCAGTGTATTATACTATCTCTGTGATAAAGGGAAAGATGGTTAACAGACTGAAACATCATAGTTACACATTCGATGAGTAAAATGAAGACTTGACTCAGTATTTACTAGAAATCAGTCCCAAGTGCTACTGTGTAAACCTAACAGGTGGAAAAAGACTTTGTCAACTTTCAAAAATATACATAAGGATGAACTGACAGAATTACTCTGAATGTAAGTTTTACTTCCTAAAGAAAACATCAAATAATTATATTCATAGACAATCTTTAGCATCCATCAATTACCATCTGCCAGGGGCTGTACTAAAACTCTATGTACTGAAACTACGTATAACATTTTACAAAAAAGGGAAACGAAAGCTTTAAGTCGCTCACCCAGGTTACTCAGCTAATCATTCAAGCCAGACCACTGAGATCTTAAGGCCACCGATAAAGCTAGAAAAAAAATTCATGGATTAAAGAGGATGGAAAGGGATTTTTAAAATACTCTCTCAAAGTGTCTAAAATGAGAGCTTTTATGATTTTTTCAACTGAAAAATTAGCTCTCTCAAGATTTCTAACAGGATTTCCAAAGGAAAAAAGGATTAATCCAATTCTTTCCTGAGCTGTCTAGCCATACCACACCACCAGTCCTCCGACTATTTTGAAACTACCAGAAAACGATCTGAACTTCCAGCTATGCTTTACAGCTGGCATTTACGGAGGGGCTAGCTCTCCGTCAGAAATGGTGGAGGGCACTTCAAACAGCTCAAGCTTCACAAAAACAACCAGAGGCAGGTGACACTACCTGATTTTACAAGCTAAGAAAAATTAGATTCAGAAAGTCTAATATTATGCAGCTGATCTGTAACTAACCTGGGCCTAGAAAACTCAGGAAACCTAGGAAACTCTGAATCCAAAATAGCTTTCTATCCATTAGTCTATAAAATAAATTCCCCGCATCCCTTCCTTCCTATAACTAGAATTAGATGTCATATTCCAGATGGTGTAAGGTACCTATACCCCCAAAACGGGTAGGTCACTAGCCACGTGGGGCTCAACACTTGGAATGATCTACTATTACTTCATTAAATGGTAAGTATTCATTAGGATAATCACACCTTCATACGTTCTGGGCTTTAATAACTTATGTATCAATTTTACTTTTTTAAAGATTTCTTTATTTTAAAGAACGTGCACAAGTGGGGGATGGGGGAAAGGGGGGGAGGGAAGCAGACTCCCCGCCGGGCAGGGAGTCCCTGCGGCCTCGAACTCACGACCCTGACCTCGTGACCTGAGCTGAAATCAAGAGTCGGACGCTCAACCAAATGAGCCACTGGATGCCCCTGCATTTTAATTTTAGGAATCATTTTGATTGAGCAACCTAGATGGGTACAAAAACACTTATCGCAGCAGGTTGTTTGCTCTTCCGCTGCTGCGAGTAAGGCGGCCTCCGAAACTCAAAAATCACGACGGTCTGGGGGACACGATCTCGCTCACGGGAACAGCTCTTAGAAAGATGTCGCAGGTATGAAATAAGACTGAGCCACCGCAGGAGCGCAGCCCTTTGGACTCCCTGCAGTCTCTGTAGCATTCGCTCATATCCTGGAAGCGTGCGCAGGGAGGCCACCAAGAGGGTTTAGGAATGCAGCAGCGACACCGCGCACTGGCGGGCCTGGTTTCGAGCACAAATCCGTAAACACGCGACTTTCGACTGAGGAACACGGGTTTAAACAGGTGAACGGCTAACGGCTAAAAGAGCCCCCCCTACAAACGCACACCTAAATCCCGCACCAACCGGAGCGCGTTCACGACGGGGCGCGGCGGGGTAAAGACACGACGGGAAGAACTGTCCTCCAAAATGGAGGGAACCCTGCAGGGCACCAACGGCGGGAGCTGCACCGGGAGCGCCGCCGCCTTACGGCCAGGTGGGCCGCGGCCGCCGGGGACCCCCACCCACGGCCCCGCGAGTGGCAGCCGGGGGCAGGCGCGCGGAGGGGCGGCGGCCGCTGGCGCCCGGAGCCGAGAGGACGCACTCACGTTCTCGAAGCCTGTTCTTGAAGTTGGGGTCACTCCGCCTCTTGCGGTCGAAGTAGATGCAGTACCCGATGAAGAGAGCCCCGCAGACGCCGGCGGCGATGGCGCTGTTCCGGCCCACCATCTTCCCACTGCCCAGAGGAAGGAGCGAGCGCGGCGGCGGCGGGGCCGGCTAAGAAGCTGTTGGCCGGGAAGCCGCGGACCACGCCGCTGCGACTGGACGCTCGCCGCGAGAGACGCGGAAAGGCCGAGCGCACGCACTTCCGGCCCCAGCCGCAAGGTCCTCCGGCACGTCCGCGGCTGTGCCTGAGCGGCGAAGTCCGCGCCGCTTTTGCGCCTGCGCCGTTTCTGCGCCTGCGCAGGGGGTGTAGGCGCAGCCGCCCAGGCGCGTCGGTTGGGGAGTGTGTTGGCGTTTGGCTGTGCGGCTAGTCTCTCACTTCCTCAGAAGCCGCTGAGCGTTACGTAGCGACGGTGTCGCGTGGCCGTCGTGCAGATTCGGAAGACTTGCTTCTGGACGTCCTTGCTTGTGTCGCACAAAGATGGCAGGGGCCGACGACACGTGCTTCCTACTCCTCTTGTGTAATGGAGGCAGCCCGTGGCTCCACGAACTGAACGGAATCTGCTTTTCAGGTTCATTCACAGCTGTGCGGCGGCAACGTAATCCAGCGACTCGCTGCCAGAGAGGCTTACAATATAGTTTCCTGAGGGGCGGGAGGAAACTGAGCTGCGCGATTCCTGGAGAAATAACGGATAAGAGAAAGTGAAAACATGAGTTGTCTTACAGTCGCTGGAAACGTGCGGGGTGGTTTGAATGTAAAGGACAGCGGCACGAGGGTGGCTCAGTCGCCTAAGGGCGTTGGCCTTCCGCTAAGGTCATGATCCCGGGGTCCTGGGACGGAGACCAGCACGGGGCTTCCTGCCCTGGGAGAAGTCTGCTGCTCCCTCAGCTTCTTCTCCCCCCTGCTCATGCTTGCACTCGCTCTCAGTGAAATAAATAAAATCTTTTATAAAAAGTAAGTAAAAAGACAAAACCTTGGTCAGACTACAAATTGAGATGGGTAAGAGAAGGCACATATAAGGCTGTGTAATAAAAGTGGCCACCTCTGTCACCAGTCTTAGGGAGGGAGCCTCTCTAACCCTTGGAGTGACAGCAATGGCTCTTAAATCCCGCTTTGTGCTAAGGAGTCGCCTCATGGGGGCTAGCCGGGCCAGAAAGACCAACTGTGTGGTTAGAGGGTTGGGGCTTTTGATCCGTGTGATATCCCTGGAGAGGAAGGGGATTGGAGGGAAGGAGAGAGGGAGATGGAGTTGAATTTCATGGCCTGCATAATGAAACCCAAATAAAAACTCAGGACCCAGAAGAGGGTGCGTCTTCCAGGTTGGCAATACTCTGTGTAGTGTGCCATGTGCAAGGAGGGTGAGGTGTTCTGACCACTGGGAGGGGACAACAGAAGCTTCAAGTGTGGGACACTCCCAGACCTCTCCCTATGTGTCTTTCCCTATGGCTGGTTTGGTTTGTATTTTATTTTATTTTGCCATAGTAAAATTGTAATCCTAAGTGTAACATGTTCCTGGGGTACCTGACCGACTCAGTCAGAGGAATGCGCAACTGGATCTCCCATTTGTGAGCTCCAGCCCCACACTGGGTGTAGAGATTACTTAAAACTTAAAAAAATAAGCGTAGGGGCACCTGTGTGGCTCAGTTTGCCTTCAGCTCAGGTCATGATCTCAGGGTCCTGGGATCAAGCACAGTGTCAGGCTCCCTGCTCAGCAAGGGAGTCTGCTTCTCCCTCTCCCTGTGCCCTTCCTCCCCCCACCCCCTACCAGACACACCACTGCTTGTGCTCTCTCAAATAAATAAAATCTTTTTAAAAAAAAAGTGTAACATGCTCCAGAATTGTCTTTATAAATTGTTGACCCTGAAGGAGTAGTGGGAACCCCCTAATTAGTAGCCAGCTGGTTAGAAAAGCCAGCTTTCTGACCTGGAAACACCCCCACCCCCCACCCCAAATTTTTTTTTTTTTTTAAGATTTTATTTATTTGTCAGAGACAGAGGGAGAGAGAGCAAGCGAGCACAGGCAGACAGGCAGGCAGAGGCAGAAGCAGGCTCCCTGCCGAGCAAGGAGCCCGAAGTGGGACTCGATCCCAGGACCCCGGGATCATGACCTGAGCCGAAGGCAGCTGCTTAACCAACCGAGCCACCCAGGCGTCCCCCAACCCAAATTTTTATCTGGTGTCTGAAGAAGTCTTGTAGGAAGCTGTGCTCTCTGTGCTCTTAACCTATGAAGTCTGGCCTAACTGGGTAGCTGGTGTCAGAAGTTATTGCAAGCGTACTTACAGAAACATTCAGAAGCCCTAACCTAGTCCAGGAGTCCGGGAAGACCTGCTTCAGTGATGATGAACTTGAGACCCAATGGAAGACTGGAAATTGGATCGAAGGTATGTATGCTTTGCCTAGACTGGGGTGGAGGAGGGAGAAGTGTGCGGAGATGCATTATGTTCCAATGCAAAGAAAATAAGATATACACAGAACAGAATAACACAGAAAGCTTCTCCTTATTCAATGCAAATGTACATTCTCATTCTTCTTGTTCCAAAACATTGCCAGTGAACCTCAGCTGTTAGTATACCCCGAGCCTCAGGTGTGTTGGAACAAAAGAGACTTGTCCAAGGCAACACAGAGGACATGAGGCCTAGCATTCCACTCTCTTGAAAACTTGAACAGACTACATTGCCATTAGATTAAGACTCCTAGGTGGCTCAGTTGGTTAAGTGTCTGCCTTTGGCTTGGGTCATGATCTCGGGATCCTGGAAAGGAGCCCCGCATCAGGCTCCCCATTCAGTGAGGAGCCTGCTTCTCCCTCTGTGCCTCCCCCTGCTCATGGCTCTCTCCCTCTCTCCCTTCCAAATAAATAAATAAGATCTTAAAAATATATATATAGATTTTGACTCCTGAATGAACAAACAACTATCCCTGTGTTGTGCACGGTAAACATGAGGTAAATATTCAGGTCACTCCTATGAGGTAAAATATACCAGGAACCACGCTTATAGAAAGCACAGTTGGAGCAAGATTTGTGCCTTGTTAGCCCTTAACGGCTCTACATTTTATTTTTTTTTAAACATTTTATTTATTTATTTGACAGACAGAGATCACAAGTAGGCAGAGAGGCAGGCAGAGAGAGAGGAGGAAGCAGGCTACCCGCTGAGCAGAGAGCCTGATGCGGGGCTCGATCCCAGGACCCTGGGATCATGTCCTGGGCCAAAGGCAGAGGCTTTAACCCACTGAGCCACCCAGGAGCCCCATGGCTCTACATTTTAAAACCCCTGTTGTACAACACAAGCACAGAATCCTCAAACAGAAACAGTATGGAATTTCCACACTTGTTTGTGAGTCAAATCATTAGTGAGTCGTAATACCCTTAGTGGATCATAACCAGTCTTTTTAATAAAATAGAATTTAAAGTATCCAAAAGCAGAGCATCTGGCTCTTGGTTTCAGCTCGGGTCACAATCTCAGGGTCCTGGGATCAAGCCCGGCATCAGGCTCCCCACTCAGGAGGGAGTCTGCTTGAGATTCTCTCTCTTCCTCTGCCCCTCTCCCTGCTCATGCACTCACACGCAGTCTCAAATAAATCAATCTTGAAAAAATTATATATTTATATATATAAAAACATGAAAGCAACCTGTATAGTAAGGACCCGTACTGCCACATGCAACTTATGTCAGTTAAATATATCCATGTTTGTACTGGTTGCAAAGTAAAGTTAAAGCTACTACAGATCATAAAAAGTATGAGAACACTGCTCTAGTCCATGCCCCTTAGTTCACCAATCAAGATATTTAGATATCTTGATATTTACTTCACCAATCAAGATATTTAGCTAAAGAGGCTGAGAGGCTTGTCCAAGGTCTTGCACACACAGCCACAGAGCTGGGTCAAGAACAAAATGCCCCTACACTCCAGTCCAAGGCTCTTTACACAAAAACCTAGAGACCAAAGGAGCACTCTATGTTAAAGACTGAAATAACACAAATTTATATGTACACTATAAATCATACACAACATAATGGGCACTAATAAACACTGTAAGATACACATAAGAAAATTATATACCATATATGGTCTCCATCTACAGTGATAGTCTATATGGGCAATGCATCTTTATGTAAGTTTAACTGGAAATACATGCAAAAATGCTCAAGATGACCAATTAGTATTTATTGAACCATATTTATGAAAAACTAGATTCTAAGCACCATAGGGGATGCCAAACAGGAAATATCCAGTCTCTGGATATAGGAAAATAGAGCTTGATTTTTACAATTTACCGGGTTTTTTGGTTTTTTTAAAAAGATTTTATTTATTTACTTGACAGAGATCACAGAGAGGCAGGCAGAGAGAGGGAGGGGAAGCAGGCTCCCTGCTGAGCAGAGAGCCTGATGCAGGACTCCATCCCAGGACTCTGGGATCATGACTTGAGCCAAAGGCAGAGGCTTTAACCCACTGAACCACCCTGGTGCCCCTAGAATTTGTTTTCAAGACCCATTAGGTTTTCCTGGTGCTGTGGCCAAAAGAAGTATTTTTTTAGTAATCAGTAATAACTCACTGTCCCTCAATCCCCTTATTCACCTGATAGACATGATATCATGGATTCTGCCTGCCTCAGAGCAGCACCCCTGGATTTCTCCCACTCCTCCCACCTGGGCACAGATGAGCTTGGTGAGATTTGTGAGATGGGCAGCAGCCATAGCACGAACTTGAGCCCCAGGGGAATGCACTGATACTCTCTCCCTTGTTGAATTTTATACTTTGTGACTTAATTACCATATTTTATCAGAAAATGCCCCTTAAATGGATTTTTTTTGAAGGACTGTTTCATTCTACTGTGTCATACTAATTTAAGAATCACAAGTTTTGCGCGCCTGGGTGGCTCAGTAGGTTGGGCTGCTGCTTTCGGCTCGGGTCGTGATCTCAGGGTCCTGGGATCGAGTCCCGAGTTGGGCTCTCCGCTCGGCGGGGAGCCTGCTTCCTCCTCTCTCTCTCTCTGCCTGCCTCTCTGCCTGCTTGTGATCTCTCTCTGTCAAATAAATAAATAAAATCTTTAAAAAAAAAAAAAAAAGAATCAAGTTTTCCTGGGAAAACATTTTTTCAAATTAAAAAACAAATAAAAGTAGAAATCTGCTTGATAGTTTGCCAAGGACTTCAGTAACAACTTTAATTACTGGTTAAAAAGTCAAAGCAACTGGGGTGCTTGGGTGGCTCAGTGGGTTAAAGTCTCTGTCTTCAGCTCAGGTCATGATCCCAGAGTCCTGGGATGGAGTCCTGCATCAGGCTCTCTGCTCAGCAGGGAGCCTGCTTCCCTTTCTCTCTCTGCCTGCCTCTCTGCCTACTTGGATCTCTGCCAAATAAATAAAATCTTAAAAACAAAACAAAAAAAGCAACATTTCTATAATATTCTTGGGTTGGTTTATTACGAGGTTGCTGAAAGAAAATAAAAACCCAGAAGTCCACTTTTCACAAGTTCAAGAGAAAGGGGGAAAAAATTAGTAGCT
The DNA here is from genome assembly GCF_020171115.1 of Neogale vison. Taxonomy (NCBI): domain Eukaryota; kingdom Metazoa; phylum Chordata; class Mammalia; order Carnivora; family Mustelidae; genus Neogale; species Neogale vison. Next base: position 151,862,841 of record NC_058092.1, on the reverse strand, counting down.
ATTATATAACAGCCCTTAAAACCCTTCTTCTTAGGGACTGGGATTTGTATTTGATCAGTATTTCAACTCTGTCTAGGTCCAGTCAGTATTAAGGTATGTGTGTGTGCTGTGTGTGTGTGTGTGTGTGTGTGTATATATATATATATATTTGCTCATTTTAGTCTCATCCCAAATAATTCTCGAAATAACCATCTGAAATGTTAATTACATACTTCTAACTTAAATTAATATATAACCACTAACTTACACTAGTACATAACCACTAAAATTCTAAGTGTTTACCCTAAGTCTAAAATCTTTAAAACTATACATATATCAGAAAGCAACAGATATAATAAGGACCAGTACTGTCATGTGCAACTTTCCTGTCAGTTAAATATATCCATGTTTGTATTGGTCACAAAGTAAAGTTAAAGCTACTACAACAGATCATCATCAGAAGAATGAGAACACTGCTCTAGTCCATCAACAGAAACACATAATCACTGGTGACTAATCTGCCTACATTTTAAAACAAAGGCTTCAAAGGTGTTATTACGATGTGAACAGACTGAACAGGTTTCCACGTTTCACACGCACCATCCATAAAAAACTCTGAAACTCAATTCATGGTTTTATCACAATTTATTACCAGTACTCAGTAGGAACAAAATAATCTTCAGGTGGTTACTTCTGTTTTTTCTGTTTCTTAGCTTGTCCACTTTTCTTTTGTCCTTTCTTTTTCTTCTTAATAAGAACAGCTTTTTCTCCAATAAACAAACTTTTAGAAGGTCCGACATTTTTTGAAGCAAAATTAAGTCCCTGCTTATTAGGTTTACTGACATTCTTCAAGCCGGGATTTAAATTTGATTTTAATTTTTCTTTATTAACAGAGCGCATGACTCTGAGTTTTCTTCCCATCAGTTCAGAATTATTTAATTTCAGAGCAAGATGAACAGCATCTGTATTCTGCAATAAAAATTAATATATTAATTTCCACTAGAAATTCCTCTGCAAAGGAACTACTAAAATTGTGACCTGAATGGATTAGAACAATTTTCCAGCTTGCCCATGGACTTCTATTTCCATCTCCATGAGAGCTAATCCCCTGGGTTACACCAGCTGTGCTTGAAGTGCTGTTTTCATCATGATCCTCACGAGTCTTCCCCCAGGAAGCACTCAACTGCCTTGTCACAACCTGACAGGCTTCATCTTTCTCATTGTAAAAGGGGAGTTTTGGCCAATGATCTTGGTTACATGCAATGTTTTAAACCACTGAACCCTCCCCGCCCAACCCACAGGCTCTTTCTGCAGAAGCCCCACGGTGTTAGCTGACTTGAGAGAAGGAACAGTCTCTGAGATGTTCAACTAGATGCCTTACAGCCCTCTGTTTAGAGAGTAACAAATTCTATTACTCTTTTATTGTAACATAAAACCACTAAATGCTAACAGTCCTGAATATTCATGAAATTTTTGTTAAGGACTTCACCACCTGTCAAGTAAGAGTAGACAGCAGAGAGACAGTAAGTTTACTCCAACGCAGTCAAGACAGAAACAAAAGGCTATGCCCACCTCTGTCAAAAGCTCTCTGGTAATAAAACACAGCAAGAGTACTAAACATGGCCGCATCTCTTTGATGAGGGAGCAGAAGGCAAGCTGAGGGCAAAGCGCAAGCTGACACCTAGCAACCCAACCCCCATTATCCCAGTAGGATGACTGTGAGATTCCTTAGGTGTTCTTGGTTGCCCTTCAACTAAGGGAACGCAACCCATGGAATGGGAGAAGATATTTGCAAATGACATCTCAGATAAAGGGCTGGTATCCAAGATCTATAAAAATCTTCTCAAACTCAACACCCAAAAACCAAATAATCCAGTTAAGAAATGGGTAGAAGACATGAACAGACACTTCTCCAAAGATAAATGGCTAACAGACACATGAAAAAGTACTCAACATCACCAGTCATCAGGGAAATACAAATCAAAAGCATAATGAAATACCACCTCACACCAGTTAGAATGGCAAAAATTAACAAGATAGAGAACAACAAATGTTGGCAAGGATGTGGAAAAAGGAGAACCCTCTTACACTGTTGGTGGGAATGCAAGCTGGTACAGCTACTCTGGAAAACAGTATGGAGGTTCCACAAGAGGTTAAAAATAGAGCTACCCTATGATCCAGCAACTGCACTACTGGGTATTTACCCCAAAGATACAGATGTAGTGGAAAAAAAAGTGACACATGCACCCCAATGTTCAGAGCAGCAATGTCCACAATAGCCAAACTCTGGAAGGAACAGAGATGCCCTTCAATAGATGAATGGGGGAAAAAAAAAAAATAGATGAATGGATAAGGAAGATGTGGTTAATATACACAATGGAATATTACACAGGCATCAGAAAGGATGAATATCCACCATTTGCATCAATGTGGACAGAACTGAAGAGGGTTAAGCTGAGTGAAATAAGTCAAGCTTGGAAGGACAATTATCATATTTCACTCATACATGGAACATAAGGAATAGCATGGAGGACTACAGGGGAAGGGAGGGAAAACAGAATGGGAAGAAATCAGAGAGGGAGACAAACCATGAGAGACTCTGGGCTCCGAGAAACAATGTGAGGATTACAGGGGGTGGGGTGGGGAATGGGGTAACAGGTCAATGGGCACGTGTTGTGATGAGTACTGGATGTTACACACAAATAATGAATCGTTGAACACTATATCAAAAACTAATGATGTACTATATGCTGGCTAACTGAACATAAAAAAAAAAATAAAAACTAAGGGAAGGGGAAAACAAATGGTTAACTGAGATCACAGGATATGAGTGTCCATCGGTTTATAAATGTCTTAGTCATTCACAAAGAGAAAGCATCCTTATCAACAGCCTAAATTCCAGAGACCCATGGATTCAGTTTCTGGGAGCCCTAACATCACCCTCCCCTCCACAGTGATGTGGGAAACAGAGGCAGAAGGGAATGTAAATAAAATCAAATTTGTTTTTAACCTGCAGCCTACTGACAAATACTTGGACAGGCAGAAGATAACGTTCCTCCAGGGAACTCTCAACTACATTAATGTTAATGCCTCACTAGAGGGAAAAATAAACTTCCTTAGCTTGATAAGTGCCAGGCCTACAGGATCCTGGGAGTCTTCTTTACCATAATAAAGTCCTTTTGGACACCTCCCTTTGTCCTTTCCTCCCCTAACTCCCAAGTATTTAATCAGCTACCTCTCACACTTAAAATGCAGTCCTTTCAGGCTTCCAGTCCCTTGCTTTCATAAAATCATCTTTCTGCGCCAAAGACATCTCAGGAATTCCTTCTTTGCTGTCAGCACTGCATCCCAACACCAACATTCCAAAAACTATGGGGCTCAGGCTTTTCATCTGGACTCCTAGCTTCAGAGCAAACTTGGTGAGTGCTTTCTCTTCTCTTCCTTTACTCTCACTTCAGAGGTTTTAAAGGAGTACAGTCTAACTGGAACACTTCCATTGCTCAGGCAATCCTTTAGCCTGTGGCTACCTTACCAGGAGAAGAAAGCCCACCTTTTGGCTAGAAGTTAGTACCCTGGCAGAAACCTGATGCCTTCTCTTTATTCCTGTCCTCCTACAAAGTTGTCTGTCTTGGGCACGGGACAGCCACCTCAGTGACTAGCACGGCTGCCAATCTTAAGACCGGTGTGAGGTTTCCTCCCCATTGGTCTAAAGTGATCAGGTCCACATCTGTGGTCTAGCAGCTTCTGGCCAGACCACCTCCACCGGGAGCCATAAGAAACCAATACCCGACTGAATTAAAACCCAAATGGGGAGGTTTCCTAGAGAAGCTGGCTCTAAAGACTACGTGTGTTAGAATGTCACTTAGATCATGATCGATGTCAGTCTTTCCTGTTCTGTCACTGTCCTCTACTAACTACTTAAATCATAAAATTGGATAATTTCCCTTTGTAAAATTGGTTTTCTAGTTTTTTCTGTGGGTCAAAAACAGCGGGTTCTTCATGGCCTTCACAGCAAGGCAAACTTGGTCCATACACCAGGCCTAGGATGCATCTGGTCATGTTTTGCGACCGGCCTGCCTTCATGATAAGGCAGGATAGTGATCAATAGTGATTTCCATTTGAGGGACACCTCTGGTAGCTTTGACACCTGGAACCTCTGACACACCCTGTGCGGGCTGCCACCCGGGAGCCAGCTGAGGTAGGGGTCAGGTTTGCAAGTTGAGAAGAGAGAAGTTCTTTATAGATCTTGGATACCAGCCCTTTATCTGGTATCCACCATTTGCATCAACGTGGACAGAACTGAAGAGGGTTAAGCTGAGTGAAATAAGTCAAGCTTGGAAGGACAATTATCATATTTCACTCATACATGGAACATAAGGAATAGCATGGAGGACTACAGGGGAAGGGAGGGAAAACAGAATGGGAAGACAACTGCTTTGTCTTCCACTTGCCTTCTGCTCCCTGATCATCTTGACCTAGTCGATAATAGCCTGTTGGGAATCTACCCTAAAGAAGTAATCAAAATCTGCCAGCAAATATTTGAAGAAAAAAACCAACCACTCCAATTTCATTATTACAGGGAAAAGGAAGAATGCTGCAAATTTCCAACATCAAGGAAAAGACAGTATAAATTATTTTACATCACTCGATGGAACGTACTCACACAATAGAAAACAACACAAAGAAGGTTGCAAAATGTGCTATATGTTCACAGATACAAGTTCAACTATATATAAGACACAGAACCTGAAAGGAAACGTATTAATTTGTGCTTGTAGGGGGAAGAAAAACTTAAGTGCCATCAGGTAGTATGTGTCTTCTAATAATAATAGGCATGAAACACTGGGTAATAGCTAAACATAACCAACTTTGTATAAACACTAAAATTTCCTTCTACCTGCATGAACTGTCAATTCTTGGAAGGAATGTCCTTCCAAGACATTCCTTAATGTCTTAATGTCCAATAGCGAAAACATTTAATAACATTACTATGGAGAAAAAGGGAACTAGCGAGGCTTTTGGAGAGGTGCAACCACAGGAACAATTCTCTATTATGGCAGGTATGAGTTCAGGTTTCTGAAGATGGAATCTGAACGTGACAGTGACCTTTATGTCTGAGTGATGAAAGAGCAGTGACAGTCTGTCCAGCACATTTCAGAGGACAGTGACAATGCACTAGTCTCCCATACCTCAAAGAGCACATAGCCGAACCCTCTGCCGACTCCAGTAACTCGGTCTCTCACAATCCTTACTGCCACAATACTCCCACAGTCCAAAAAGTGTTCCTCAACTGCAGATTCTTCAATTTCTAAAAACAAATTCAACCAAAGTGCAAGTAAGGACAGGATCGCCTTAGAGAAAGCTGGAGATGCTAAATAATATAGCAAATTAATATAATATAGTTAATAGAGCAAGCCCCATGAAAATCAGTCAAGTTAACATTCTATGCTTTTTCAAGTTAGTCTTAAAACATGGTCTACTCTGTTACTTTAATGATAAATGGGTACTTTTACTGGTTTAAACAAACTTACTGTATGGGAGATTCCCCACAAACACTGATCTCTTGTCTCTCTGAAACATAAAGAGGGTTGATAAAAATCACTGGAGCAGAAAATGGAAGTCATCCTAAAATTCACTCTTGCCCTCACCCCACCTATCTGACTGGTCTCCATCTCCTGATTTAACCACACACCAGTCCCGTTTGATTGTTTCTTCCGTCTTCCTGCCTGAAAGTGAGTGAGCCTCGGAGGAAGGAGCTTTCTGTTCACACTTTGCACTGACACGTGGCAGTGCTCACAAAGGGCGTGCTAGACTGGCCAGCTCTCTCCGTGCTGGGCTAGACAGCAAGTATGTTAGGCTTTGCCAGCCATGTGGTCTCTGTTATAACTCTCCCCTCTGCCTGTTACAGCACAGCACATTAACACATAATCTGATGGGTACAGCTGTGTGCTAATAAGACTTTATTTAAATTAACAAAGGCTGGGGGCACCTGGGTGCCTCAGTCGTTAAAGCGTCTGCCTTTAGCTCAGGTCATGATCCCAAGATCCTGGGATCAAGCCCAGCATCAGCATCAGCATCCAGCTTCCTGCTCAGCAGGAAGCCTGCTTCTCCCTCTCCCACTCCCCCTGCTTGTGTTCCCTCTCTCTCTCTGTGTATCTCTCTCCCTCTGTCAAACAAATAACACAGGTGGCAAATGGATCTGGCCCTCAGGATGGGTCAAGGATCAAAGCCAGAGAGGTCTACCAGACCTTGGTCATTTGTCAGCTAGGTCACTGACACCCAACTCTGATTCTGTGCTGAGCTCTTGTAACGCAGCCTTCATTCACTGTGAGAGACCTTTGTAAATTGCAGATCTCCTGCATTTAAACCTGTGGGACTGCTCCTGGACAAAATCCAGACTCCTCAGCATGGTGGATCACAGTCCTCATGATCTGGCCCCTCCTACTTCTCCAGTAGCAACTCTTACTGCCACTTCTCCTCACAATCTACCTGCTATTAACTGTATCAAGCTCTTGCCGTTCCTGAAGCAAATTAAGTTTCGGCCCCCACCACATCTACTGTTTAAAATTTCTTGGGCCTAGGTAACACTGACTCATCTTTCAAGTCTGACAGAGCATCTGTTCTCCTGAAGCCTTCCTTTGTCCCTTCTTGCTGGCACCTCCCCAAGTCAAGCGTCCCATTTCTAAGCTGACAAAGCATCTTGTGTATTTATCATAAAACAGCCCATCTGTTTTTCTTCACCTCTAACTTCTAAAGGACTTCACCTCTGAACTTCTAAAGGACTGAGACTATATATATGCATCAGCCCTGCATGCCTGACACCGGGTAGAGACTCTAAAACAGTTTAAGGAGCAGTTGAACTTTCTTGATCTCAGTACATGAAATAAGGTAATGGCCCGATGGTCTCCAATCCCTTGCAGGCTACCTCTCTCTGATTACTTGATCTGGGGGTAGGGGGAAAGGGAGAACTGTGCTCTCAGAAGCTGTTGACTGAGGTTCCTGTGTCACTCTGGGCCCCAACGCTGTGACCACACAGGGCAAAAGTGTTTCCTTCTCGGCTTCCCTCACACTCACCGCTGATTCCACTCCTCTCTTAGCAAAAGCTCAGAAGAAAGAATTTCTCCCTCTGAGACTCTAGTGAAGTTCTTTAAACAACTCCAGTACCACTTACAGATGAAGTCTCGGATGCAAGGTCAACTCTAATCCGAAATCCATCTGCGATTAGGGCGCCATTTCTGCATTACAAATATGAAGGGGGAAGAGGGCCATTAAAAACGAGCACAACTATGAACTGTAATATTCACTCTCAAGTCAAACCAAAGAATAAAGCATGTGTGCTCAGACATACTCAAACACAATCATTCTGCTTAAATCTCAAAGAAGTGAAATTACCTTTTCAATGCTTTTGTAGCAGCGCTCTCGTCCTTAAACACTACATAAGCATTAATATTTTTCTGATCAGGATGAATTTTACGTCTGCACAACAAAAAAAGACAATATGAAATCTGTTAATCTCAAAGTCACTAAAACAATACGGCTTGTTTCCTACTCACTCTCAATCAACACATATGACAAGAATTCCAGGGGAAGTTTTATATCTTTTAATAAATCTTTGATAACAACTCAAAAAATAACACACAACTTTATACATGTCACCTGTGCCTTATTCGTCACCGATCACTGTGAGAGAGTGAGCAGGCCCCTGTGCCATGCTATAAAGCTAGGAATGAGAATCTTAGATGCAGCTCTGCACCTAACACACATGTAAACAGATGTGATAGCTAACTTGACCTGTCCTTTTTACGGCAAAATGGAAACTACACAAACGTGTTCAGCTTAGAGAAATATTAAAGATCAATATCCTTGCGGCCATTACCCACCCCAAAGCCTCTGTCTGTGACTCCCCTCCTTCAAAGGTAACTACTACCCCAACTCTTACAGAAACCATTTCCTTGTGTGGCTACACAGTTTTACCACTCAAGTATGTATTCCTTTATTTTATTTTGTTGTGTTTTATTTTAGTTATTTATTTATTTATTTTTAAAAGATTTTATTTATTTATTTGACAGAGAAAGAGATCACAAGTAGGCAGAAAGGAAGGCGGGGTGGGGGGGAAAGCAGAGTCCCTGCTGAGCAGAGAGCCCGATGCGGGGCTCGATAACAGTACCCTGAGACCATGACCTGAACCAAAAGGCAGAGGCTTAACCACTGAGCCATCCAGATGCTCCACTTCATTTTATTTTTTTATTTGAGAGAGAATGAGCGAGCAAGAGAAGCAGGGGGAGGGGCAGAAGGAGAGAGGCAGACTCCTCACTGAGTGGGGAGCCTGATGTGGGGCTCGATCCCAGGGCCCAGAGATCATGACCTAAGCCAAATCTAAGAGTCAGACACTCAACCACCTGGGCCACCTAGGCGCCCCTGTGGGGTTCTCCTTTTCTCTCTCTATCTTACTGTTCAACCTATCGAATTTTCCAGCCTGGATTTTGTTGAGTGCAAGCCCACAGTATAGTTCAATGTGTAGCTCTGTCCTCCCTATTTCCTGGCAAACTGGTAGTCAGATCCAGAAGTTTGATGGGACTCAGACTGGACCCCTTTGTCGGTACTGGAGGTAGTGCTATGTTCTTTCAACAGGAAGCACACTGTGACTGGTTTTTACTCTTCTGAAATGACAGCAGCAATAGCTGTTCCGTGCCTACACCCACTAATTCACTAGGTTTGCAGAAAGGTCACATAATTTAGATGTGAACAATCAGCAAAAAGGGCCTAGTAATGATCACTGATTCTCTCTGAAGCCATGGACCTACTGTCTTTGAAGTAGCAAAAATGCTAAAAACAAATGAGTACCATCAAAAGAGTAGTGGGAAATGTCAGGGCATTTCTCCTGACATTCTGTAATAATATGCTACACTGAGAGTTTTACATTGATAAAACCAGCTACGGTTTACTGAATGCTTCATACCGGGTACCATGTTAGACATTTTATGTATTTCATTTAATCTCACATCTCTGACATGGGTGTTACTTTTCTGATATTATGGATAAGAAAGCTGAGACTCAGAGAAGTGCCGTGATCACAAGGCAAGGAGTGGCCAACCTAGGATTTTAAAACAAATCTAGCTGACTCAGAGAGCTCTTCCTTCAGTCCTGTAACACTGGTAACATCCTAATCAGCATGTCCTAGGGCAATCCTCGTGTTGTAATGTTTGCATCCTCCCCAAATTTGTAATGTTGAAATCTATTTAATGCCCAATGTGATGGTAACAGAAGGTGACACCTTTGGGCGTTGCTGAGGTCATGAGGGTGCAGTTCTCATGAACAGGACAAGGGCTCTTAAAAAAAGAGACCCCACAGAGCTCTTAGCCCCTTTTTTATCTTACAGCTTAACATTTTTATCTTACAGCACAAAATGTGAGGCACAGTGAGAAGGCACTGGCTACAAGTCAGGAAGCTGACCCTCACCAGAATGCAACCATGCTGGCATCCGATTCTCTGACCTGCCAGCCTCTGAAACTGGGAGGAGGAAATTTCTTTTGTCTGTAAAGCCTCTCAGTCTGTGCCATTTTGTTATCACAGCCTCCGCGGACTAGGACAAACCCCAAGACAACCTAAATGGAAAATGACTTTAAAACTCTTAATTGTACTGTTACTTCGTGATAAAAGACCCTTTCATAGCACAGGGAATGAAGAGGGCCAAGAATGCAATACTGCTCCTTTCTATGTGGCAAGAACATGTTTTGTATCAAGGCTGATGATTTAAAAACACTAATGACATTTAAAGTTCTACTTCTACCTAGAAGACAGAAAGCCAGGAATAGCATCATTCCCACCCTAACAGTAAGAAGCCAGACATCCTACGACATTGTGACTTTTGTTGAAGTCATCAGAGCTGAAGACAAAGGGAAACCAAGCAGCCTGAAAGCTAAGCAAAGACAGGCCCATCAGAGGAGAGAGGAGGCAGCTCTGGCTCACAGGACAGGTGCCAGACAAGCCAACTGGACCGATTTCAGCTAGGATTTAATAATTGCTAAAGCCTAGTGTGGGCTGGGCCTGAAATGAATCTCTTGGATGCTGCCAACCCAGGGACACACACCCACTAGCAGTCTCTGCTCCACTGACCTCTGCCGGTGTCCCCGGGAATGACTGAGGGCAGGAGAGAGCCCAAAACCACCACGGGGTGTGGGCTGCAGAAGAGAAGAGCCAAGGCTCCCGTGGGAAGGGCACAAAGCCCCACCTCGATTCTCCCTGCGGAGAGGGCGAAGCTGCTGGGGCAGAGACAGCAAACTCTGTTACCCCCAGAGTACCTACCACAGGGCAAAGAATGGGAAATGTTCTCCAGCACGAGACCCACCAAAGGCACAAGTGTGGCTGCCACAGGAGGGAAGGCCAGCTGGGTGTGCACAGATACACAGATATGGTCTGCCTGCATATGAAGCTGAACCAGGACAACAGAGAACCCCGCTACCCCCAACCAGACCACCCAAAACCAGCACTCTCTACATTGGATCTTCAGTAAAATTTAAAACTTTTGCTCTTCAAAAGACACCCTTAGGTAAGTTAACCACAGGCTGGGACAAAATATCCAAAACATATACACATCAGAAAAAGGTCTTACGGGGCGCCTGGGTGGCTCAGTGGGTCAAAGCCTCTGCTTTCGGCTCAGGTCGTGGTCCCAGGGCTCTGGGATCGAGCCCCACATCGGGCTCTCTGCTCAGCAGGGAGTCTGCTTCCCCCTCTCTCTGCCTGCCTCTCTGCCTACTTGTGATCTCTCTCTGTCAAATAAAAAATTAAAAATTTAAAAAAAAAAAAGAAAAAAAGAAAAGAAAAATGTCTTACATCCACAATAAAGAGCTCTATACAAGTCAGGGCACCTGATTTCCCAACAGGTCATGATCTCAGGGTTGTGAGACTGAGCCCTGTACTGGGCTCCACACATGGAGCCTACTTAAGATTCTGTCTCCCTCTCCCTCTACCCATCCCCACTCTCTAAAAAATTAAAATTAAAATTAAAAAAATTAAAAAGACAAGCTGCCAGAAAATGGGTAAAATTTTTGAACTGACACTTCTCCAAAACTAGATACAAACAGCCAATAAGCCCAAGAAAAGACACTCAGTATCTTCAATCATCAGCAAAACAGAAATTGAAACCACATAACAAACCTTCTGAATGGCTAAAATTCAATGACTGACAACAAGTGTTGCTGAGGATGTGAAGCAACTGGAGTTCTCACACAGCTGGTAGAATGTGAAACGATGCGACCACTTTGGATATTAATCTGGCAGCTTCTGAGAAAATCGACATATACCTACCACAAGACCCAGCAATCCCACGCCTCCAGATACTTTAGGAAGAAAAATAATTTGTACACCAATGTTGTTAGAACCTTTATTCATGACAGCCCCAACCTGGAAATAACCTGAATATTCATCAAACTGGTCACTGGATGAACACCTTTTGGCACAGCCACACCATGGAATACTACTGGTCAATTAAAAAGAAAAAAAAAAGAACGAGCCACTGAACAACCAACAGTAGGAGCGAATCTCCAAACCATCATGCTGAGCAAAATAAGTAGGTAAGAGTACCTCCTACATCATGAGTCCACTTACATAAAATTCTAGAAAATGCAAACTAACAACAGAGACAGGGAGGGCGTCAGTGGTTGCTTGGGGATGGGTGGGGGTGATGATACGCAGAATGATGAAGTAGTCAGTATCTTGAGTGTAGCAATCACTTCATGAGCACATACATATGCTTAACCCACAGAATTGTAGATTTTAAACATACGCAGTTTATTGAAGATTAAGTTATATCTTAATGAAGTAGAAACACAGCTAAAAGAATTGACTATATGAAAAGCAAAGTATGTTTTACATGGCAAAAATCCTCCAAGCAAAAAAGCAACGGAAAATATTTGTTAAATCACTAAAGGCTAATTTCCTCAACATTCCACATCAGTGAGAGACAATTCAACAACAAGAAAAATGGGCATATGATAGTAACAATTCAGATAAAAGGACACACAAAAGACTCCTGAATATATGAAAAGATGCCTGCTCATAAGAGAAATGCAAATTACAAGTATCACTTTTCAACTATCACTGAAAAGCTCGAAAACATACATTTGTAAAGGGAATGCACACAGGTTACCAGAAATACAGAAATACACATAGGTTACCAGAAATACACATAGGTTACCATCTCTGAGATAGCAGTCAAAATGACAAATGCAAATACCTTTTTGGCCAAACAATTCCACTACTAGAAGTTTATCCTAGAGATAATTCTCGCATGTACAAAATCACATGCAAACGAGGTTATTCACTCAAGCATTATCTGTAGTGGCCACAAGACCAGAAAAACACCTCAATGCCCACAAGAGGAGAGTTTGTTGACACAAGTTATCATATACCTTACAGAATATAGAGATGCTCTGAAAAATAGGGAAGCAATTTTTACACTGCTAAACTGATCTTCAGTTTACAGTAAGTGGAGAAAAGGAAATGTGGAGTACACATACTGAATACCACTGTGTCAAAAGTTATGTGTGGGGGGAAGAACGTATATGTGTATCAACTTGTAAATGCATAAAATGTCTCTAGGAGGTTATACAAAAAACTAAGAATAACAGCTGCCTGAGGCAGGAAACTGGCATAGGGAAAAGGTCTAGGAGAGAAACTTTTCACTGCATGTGCTTTTTTGTTTGTTTTTCAAAGTAGGCTCTATGCCCAGCATAGAATCCAACACAGTACTTGCACTCACAAGCTTGAGATCAAGAGTCGGACTCTTAATTGAAAGGTTAAGGTGCCATGGAAGTCTATTATTTTTTTTTAATTTTTTTTTTTTAAGATTTTATTTATTTGACAGTTAGAGATTGCAAGTAGGCAGAGAGGCAGGCAGAGAGAGGGAGGGGAAGCAGGCTCCCTGCTGAGCAGAGAGCCCGATGCGAGGCTCGATCCCAGAACCCTGGGATCATGACCCGAGCCGAAGGCAGAGAGGCTTTAACCCACTTAGCCACCCAGGCGCCCCTGGAAGTCTATTATTTAGACTCTCATGGCACCATGAAAGTCTATTATTTAATACAACTATATCTATAGATGTAATCTGACTCTTTTTTTTTTTTTTAAGATTTTTCTTTATTTGACAGATCAGAAGTAGTCAGAGAGGCAGGCAGAGAGAGAGAGGAGGAAGCAGGCTCCCTGCTGAGCAGAGAGCCCGATACAGGGCTCGATCCCAGGACCCTGAGATCATGACCCGAGCTTAAGGCAGCGGCTTAACCCACTGAGCCACCCAGGCGCCCCTATAGATGTAATCTGTATACTTATTAATATATCTATATCTAATACATACAACTCTGCTTGTTAAATCTACTATTTCATGTCCTTAGGAAAAAAACACCAACATTAGGGATTAATAGGAAACCCTGCACAGAACTGAAGGCAAATGAGAAATAAAGGTTGAATACTTTGAACTTACATGTTATAATTCAATTATATTTCAATTTTTAAGATTAATGAGAAATAAAGGAGTAGTAAGGAAACTTGAATGTCTTATCCTTGGCATCAGGTAGATAGAGAGTAGGGGAAAATCCCCTGAGAATATGAATCACAAGCCACAATACCAGCATGGTCCCCAAACCCTCAGAGAGCTTGAAGTAGTCTTGGGCTGGCAGTACCCCTGGGTGACTGACAGACACAAACATTCTCTCTGGGAAAACTTGACCAGCCAACAGCACCTATGGGGCATTCCTGATTTTCAGATACACCCTGCTTCAAAATGTTAAGATATGGGGAAATGTGTGCCTTAGAACTGACAAAATACAGTATTTATGATTTACACTGGAATAGCTAGGCACAAAACTTTCTTATTCTTTTCCAAACACTATGCTCGATTAAATGTCCTTGAAATTTCTCATGGCACATTTTTCTAATAAGTTGTTTTATAATACTTTCTGTCACTCTACCATTTCTATTAAGGCTTAAAGACAAACATTTGAAAAGTTTATATGCTATTACAAATATAAAAAAATGGTCCAGTACAATGTCTTACCCAAATATAAAAATCCTTGAAAACATGATCTCATGTTTAACCAAAATTTAAGAGAGTTTAAAACTATTCCCCTTTTGTAATTATAAACTTACTTTATTGCTGCCAACTTTTTGGTCAAAGTTCCCTCCGCTGGAATCTTTTAAAAGAAAAGAAAAAAAAAAAGAGAGTATTAAGGAAAACTCATCATTTGAAATATTACTTCAAATTAATTGTATTTTAATTCATTGAATTCTAAATATCTTATTCTGATGTGATGTGATTAAAAACATTCAAGAGAACTACTGCATCCTCTCCTAACGTTATATGAACGAGACCTGGTGGCTTAAGACAAAATCTTCCAGTGACAGAGGACCATATTCAGATTTCATTGTCATTAACCCTCCATCTAGATGGAAGTAAACAGAATGTGCCCTCCAACTGTGTCAGATGATTCAAGGAGTCTCTGGTCATGAGGAAGCACTGAAGTTGAAAATGCGTATGAAAAATATAAGGAAAACATTTATAAAGTAAGTTGGAAAAAGGCAACACTTCTAAATTAATATTTTATGATAAATTCTACAGGATTTTAAATATACTGAACTAAATTGGTAAATAATGTAAAGACATACTGTTTCATCCATATGCTAAGAGTTGATATATGCTATATGCCAGCTGGCAAAACAAAACAAAAAAAACACCACCAACATGGTATCTTTAATTGGCCAAATAGGGGAAACCCCCTTTACATTCAAGCTCACTTATCTTCAGTCATACACATTTTCCTTTAGGACTACCTAAGAGTGAAGGAAAAACCTGACCAGGGATTTTCCCTCACAACTTTATGGAAAAGATGGAAATTCAAGTCAACAACTCTGTCAGTGATGTTCTGGAAACAAAAGTCAAATATCCACCCTCCAACAATGGTATCATTTCACTATGTGAACTCACTAAATTATGAAGAGTCCAAGTGTCAATACTATATACTGAGAACACGTCTTCTCTTGGGCTAGATTTGAACCTATTGACTCAAAAGGCTGTGTTTCTCCATCTCACTAATACCAACATGTTAGTAAGTCTGACTTAAATGCAATACATTTTAAGATTTGCAACTTCAAGGTGAGGAAAACACATACCAGAGAACGAAATCGTACAGATTCTATTTGTCCATATTCTCTGAAAAATGACTTCAGCTTCTAAAACAAAAAAGTATACATATACTTTAGTTTACTTTCAGAACATCAAATAAGTGTTATAAAAAGGATTAAGTAATCTGATAATTATCTTATCTGATTTTTTTTTTTTTTAAGATTTTATTTATTTATTTGACAGACAGAGATCACAAGTAGGCAGAGAGAGAGGAGGAAGCAGGCTCCATGCTGAGCAGAGAACCCGATGCGGGGCTCGATCCCAGGACCCTGGGATCATGACCTGAGCTGAAGGCAGAGGCTTTAACCCACTGAGCCACCCAGGTGCCCCCATTATCTGATAATCTTTTACTGCCAGGTTTTATTTTAAGAATATTTCAGGAAAAAATGAGTATTCAGTTGGAAGACAAAAAAACTCTTCTGAAATTTATACATATGCACGTGTATACATATATATATTCATAAAAACACAACTCAAGTAATTGTTACTATGCATAAGGTACACAACACTTTTGTCCTTCAATCTTTACCACATGTAAACTATAAAAGTAAAGTGGTTTATTTTGGGTTTAGTGACCCCCACACAATGGAAGAAACTTAGGATGTATTAATTCATTTATACAACATTCATTGAACCTCTTGCTATGCACTAGGCACAATTTCAGGTTTATATCCTAGTTACATGTAACAGAAGAGACAGCTGGAAGAAAGAAAAAACTAGGATAGAAGGCCACCACAAGTAAGATTTACAAAAGACTGAATCAGGGCAGTGACTATGAAAATGGAAAGGAAAGGGTGTATACTGGAATCAATCCATAGAATGATTAATGTAGTCATTTTAATGAAGTTAAATGTTAGTAATGATTAATTATGCACTTCTTCAATAAAGGAAGAGTATCAATAAAGAGTAAACAAAGTTTGATTAATGTCTCTGAATCTTTACAACATGCAGTTTACACACTTACCTTCTTGTTACATGTGACAGGCAAATTCCCAACAAACACAGTTCTCTCATTCTTTAATCTCTCCTCCTCTTGGTTGATTTCAATTTTCTTCCTTTGATTTACAACTGCGTGATCTACATCATCAAGTACTTTTTTATCTGCTACTTTAATACCAGATTGAGAATTACTCTTTTTTTGTTCCTGTTTTTGATGAATTTCTTCTTCTAAATCAGCACTTGCTAGAGCATTTTCCCTTCACGAGGCAAAAAAAAAAGGGGGGGGGGAGCAAAAAGAAGAAATAAGAGTCATGGAAGTCAGGTATAATATTTGACAAAGCACAAGAATCAGAAATATTTCCCGGGGTGCCTGGGTAGCTCAGTGGGTTAAAGCCTCTACCTTCAGCTCAGATCATGATCTCAGGATCCTGGGATGGAGCCCCGCACTAGGCTCTCTGCTCAGCGGGGAGCCTGCTTCCCTTCCTCTCTCTCTGCCTGCCTCTCTGCCTACTTGTGATCTCCTTCAAATATATAAATAAAATCTTAAAAAAAAAAAAAAAAAAGAAAGAAATTCCCACCTACTTCTGGCTTTCCCAAATATAAATGTATGATTCATAAATATATTTAAATTTAAAAAGCAGCATTATCAAAAAGTAACTGGGATCTTCAGAAAACTCAAGATTAGAAAAAAATCAAGCTCAGTTTTTTAAAGATATGTTAAAACTGCCAGGTAACAGCAGAGCAACCAAACTTCATTTCAACAAAAGTTGGTTCATTTAAAGCTCTTGGGAGATTTAGTTTACGCTCTATGAATGCCTAGTTTCACTCTTGGCTCTAGAACTCTAGGGGAATTGCTGCACTCCTGGGGGGGTCTATAAAGGTTAATATGGGCTGCAAAATACTTTAAAAAAAGCAATCTGGTCAACTCACAACCTAGTCAAACCAGACTTCCTATTTATATTAGTTCTGTAATAACTAAAGAACTACTTGTTAAAAGTACATTCTAAGATGGTGCATGTGGGTAAGTGAGATCTGAGCGTCTCTCCTAACAGAGAACAGGACCAGGATCTTCATTCTTTTTTTTCCTTAAAGATTTTCTTTATTTATTTGACAGAGATTAGAAGTAGGCAGAGAAACAGGCAGAGAAAGAGGAGGAAGCAGGCTCCCTGCCAAGCAGAGAGCCCGATGTGGGACTTGATCCCAGGACCCAGGGATCATGACCTGAGCCGAAGGCAGAGGCTTTAACCCACTGAGCCACCCAGGCACCCCCACTGCTCAGTGCCCCAATCTTCATTTTTTTAAGTTTGTTTTTAGTAATCACTACACCCAGCATAGGGCTCAAACTCACGACCCCCTGAAATCAATAGTCACATGCTCTTCCAACCAAGCCAGCCAGGTGTCCCTGGGGGCTAAACTGGATAAGTGAGATCAGTAAGGAGACAGTTATAATTGAATGTATCTGAGAAGACAGCAGACCAACTAGAGAAAGGAAGAGATTTTTTTTTTTTTTTTTTTTTTTGACAGACAGAGATCACAAGTAGATGGAGAAGCAGGCAGAGAGAGAGAGAGAGGGAAGCAGGCTCCCTGCTGAGCAGAGAGCCCGATGCGGGACTCGATCCCAGGACCCTGAGATCATGACCTGGGCCGAAGGCAGCGGCTTAACCCACTGAGCCACCCAGGCGCCCCAAGAAAGGAAGAGATTTAAATTAAAAGCATCATCAGGACTTAGCAGCTGATTAGATGTGTAGGGAAGACAGAGTATAAGATGACTCCCAAGTCACTGGTTTTGGCAACTGAAAAGTTGGTGGTACCACTCGTGGAGAGAACAGGTCTAATGAAGCATTCTGAACTTGAAGTGCAGCTGACTCTTTAACAATTTGTGTCTGAGTTCCACTTACAACTGCCTTTTTTTCCAATAAATACAGTATAGTTCTATAAATGTATTTTCTCTTCCTTAGGATTTTCTCATTAACACTTTTTCTCGTTTATTTTTTTTTAAGATTTTATTTATTTATTTGACAGAGAGAAATCATAAGTAGGCAAAGAGGAAGGCAGAGAGAGAGAGAGAGAGAGAGAGAGGAGGAAGGAGGCTCCCTGCTGAGCAGAGAGCCCGATGCGGGACTTGATCCCAGGACCCTGAGATCATGACCTGAGCAGAAGGCAGAGGCTTAACCCACTGAGACACCTTGGTGCCCTCTAGTTTACTTTAGTATAAGAATATATACTATATATAACATAAAATATTTGTTTAACAATTGTTTATAGTACTGGTAAGGCTTCTAGTCAACAGTAGGCTCTTAGCAGTTAAGTTCTGGGGGAATCAGAGTTCTATGTGGATTTTTTACGGTGTGGAGGTCGGTGCCCCTAACCATTCCACTGTTCAAAGATCAACTATATATAGTGGAAGATACAGGTGCAAATCCAGCAGGCAAACAGATCAGGAGAGAAGCAAGAACGATGCAGCCATGGGAATAAAAGATATTGCTCAGAATGAATGACAGAGAAAAGGCCAGAGCAGGGGACCAAATGGAATCCTGAGGAAAATCAACACTTACAGGGCAGTCAAAAGAAAAGGTACCCACAATAACACTGAGAAGGAATGGACAAAAAAAGAGAATCAGAAGAGACTGCTATCAAAAAATCTAACAGCTGCAGAAAGAAAAGCAGTCATGTGAAATGCAAGACAGGACTCGAGACAAAGGCTTACTGTCTATTAAATACGGCAACTAGGTCAGGATGGCTCCACTGAGCACTGTTTCAGAAGTCTGATCAGATCATAGAAAAACAAACACAACAAGATGGGATCGGGAGGGAGACAAACCATAAGAGACTCTTAATATCACAAAACAAACTGAGGGTGACTGGGGGAAGGGGGTAGGGAGAGGATGGTGGGCTTATGGACATTGGGGAGGGTATGTGATATGGTGAGTGCTGTGAAGTGTGTAAGCCTGGTGATTCACAGACCTATACCCCTGGGGCTAATAACACATTATATGTTTATAAAAAAATTAAAAATTAAAAATAAACCACAACAAGCAAACAATCAGACTACAAGCTCATGGAAGATAAAACAGATCCAGAAAAGGAAGAGAACACAGGAATCACATTTTTCTGAAAGCTTGACTATGAAGAGAAAGACCAAGGGAATTGTAGGTAGCAAACGAGGAAGCAAGACTATAGACAGGGTTTGGTTTTGTTGGATTTCTCTTTTTAGGATGAGAATCTTGAGCACATTTGTATGGTAGACAGAGAAAAGACACAGGAAAAAGAAGAAAATGCATATACCTGATAGCACAATCCCTAAGGAGGTAGAAGAGGCCTGTGCTATTATACACATCACAGGTTACTGAATTCATCTTGGACAAAGAGGAAGACACCTTTCTCTAAGAGAAAGGGAAAGAAATTAAGGATGTGCATAAAAAGTAGTAGTTAGTAACTGTTAGCAATTAATAGCTCTCTGACTAGGTAACATCACCTGGGGAGAGAGAAACAAGAAATAAGGGGTTTTGGGACGCCTGGGTGGCTCAGGTCATGATCCTGGAGTCCCGGGATCGAGTCCTACATCGGGCTCCCAGCTCCATGGGGAGTCTGCTTTGCTCTCTGACCTTCTCCTCGCTCATGCTCTCTCTCACTGTCTCTCTCTCTCAAATAAATAAATAAAATCTTTAAAAAAAAAAAAAAAGAAATAAGGGGTTTGAAGAGAGTGGCTTCATGAGGAAAGTTACACAGGAATGTTGTGATGTTACTGCAATTTGGATCTTTTCTCTTTTTTAATTATTTTTATTAACATAGAATGTATTATTTGCCCCAGGGGTACAGGTCTGTGAGTCATCAGGTTTACACACTTCACAGCACTCACCATAGCACATGCCCTCCCCTATGTCCATAACCTCACCACCCTCTCTCTCCCTCCCTCCCCCAGGCAACCCACAATTTGTTTCCTGAGATTAAGAGTCTCTTATGGTTTGTCTCCTTCCCGATACGATCTTGTTTCATTTCACTATTTGGATCTTGATCAAATAAACTGTAAAGAAAACTTTTTTAAGCTAATGGCAGAAATCTGATCTCTGACTTAGTAAGTTTAAAAAAATAAAACTCACCTTCTTCACAGCTGAAATATTTAGATTCAGATTACAGATCTCAGATTTGCTTTCACTTAGTGAGGGAGCTATGAACGGGGTAAAGATGAAAAAAAACTGGACAAGTGTGAGTAACAGCTGACGCTGGGTATATGAGGTCCTCCTCATCCTTTTTAAATTTTGGAATGTACATGAAATTTCCCATAATAAAGCTTTTAAGCTTTCTTGGTAAAAATGAGAACTATGAAATGAGGAAAAAATGAGTATCGCAGGTCCAAGAAGCCTAATTCCTCTACCATCTAACTTAACGTCAACTTAAGAAGATTCTACTAACCTGCTGGCCACCCTTTTATCTGCGTCAGAAAGTTTCTTCTTCGCTTTCATGTTGTTTGAAAGTCCTTCCAAGAGTGGTCTCTGAATTCGGGATGTCCTTTCTTCCTCCTCATCCCGTTTCCTTTTCCCGGTGTTCTCCTTTCAAAAATTGAAGTTACGTTTGACCCCTCATCTTTTTCAATCATTTAGGAGTCTTTCTAAATTAGCAAGTTTTCTTTCCCACTGGATGTCCAGCCAAGGAAACGTGACTTCACACAAGGAAACGTGACTTCACCTGCCCCGCCCTGGAAGCCAGACCCAAGAGGCAGACCGCCGCTCCGGAGAGAACGCGGGGACTCACTTTAGGCACCGGCACATACACGGGCTGCAGCGGAGGCTCCGAGGAGCTGAAGAGGGACGCCAGCCGAGCCGCGCGGTCTCTGGAGGGCCGCCGGCCCTGGAACAAGCTGCCGGAGACTTGTCCAACCACATAGTCTCCTGTCAGATTCCCGCCGACGCCGCCGTCCGGGTGGTCCCTAGACACCGACGCCACAAGCTCAGCCGCGCCGCGCCGCGCCCCACCGTTTCAACCCGAAACTGTCTGGGAGCCCGAGCTCCCAAACGCCCACCTTCGCCCAGGCAGCCATGCCACGCGCCACTCACCCTTCCACCGCACCTCCCTTTTTCCTCCGTTTGGACTTCCCTTCCACGGGCATGCTCACCCCAAGGTTTCCTACACACCAGCCGTCGCGGTCGCCCGCGCTCGCACTGCCAGGTCTGGCCACTTCCGCTCCCGGGCCACGCCCCTTCCGCTCCAGGCAGAGTGGGAGCCGGAAACTGCGGCCCTCTGGGGCAGGGCTTCCGGCAGCTGGTTGGATCTCTTCAGGTTTGAGAGAAGCTCTCCTTGGAGTGAAGGAGTCTTCGGGAGTCCTGCGACCTGAAGTATAAATAACCACCAGCCAGGCGGCGAGCGGGACTTCAGGCCAAGCGGACGGAACACACGGTCGAAACCCCCCGAGTCGCTGACGATGGGGGAGAGGGGTTTACCAAGAACGGCGGTTACAGGGATGTCGGCTACGTAACGTTAACGTTTGATGAATCGGCATCAAGCGTTCGTAGGTATTCTTTGCATGGCTCTGGCAATTTTTCTGAAATTTGACACATTTCAAAGTTAAGTTTAAAGCAGTGGAGGCCCCAGCCCTACCCTGCTCTGCCCTATTCTACCAGATCCTTGGCACTCCGAACTCCTGCTATTTTCTCAGCCTAACTTCCAGACTCCTGTCCCTCCAAACCAGCAAATTATATCCTTTTTTGTTATTCCTTCACCCAAAATTATGTATTTACTTATTTTCATCTGCAAAATCCTCTCCATTCTTCAAGGCCCAGCTGAGATCTCACTTATGATAAGTTCTCAGCTATCTGCAATCGATTTTTTCCAGCCCTTCATCAAACCCTCTCTAGATGTCTGGGAATGGGTGTCTTATCCCATTTTGTACCCCTATTTGCTGTACCTAGTGAACATAGGTAAACTGATCTTTAGGTAACAAGATAAATACTAGATTGTAATTAGATAATTGAATCCAGAACTTTGGTGGTTAAATCGGATTGAATTTTGACTCTGAGTATAAACCTGATTTCTGAAAGCTCTTAACAGAAGTCATTGAGAATATAGCTGACCTTACATAGACCACATCATAAAAAGGGTGAAAAAAAATATTCATCTGCTTGGCCATGGTTTTGTTTTCTGAGTCTGAATTAGGTTTCCCCTAATTGTGACCTTTACAGTATTTCACAAACGATGGGACAAATCGAATTGTCCGTTTGCAATTCAAGTATCTCCTTCCATCTATCCTACACAGTCCAATGAAGAAATTCTTTCTCCTTCAGAATGTCTCCCAATCCCATCCCTTCCCTACTCTCTCTAGCATTATTCCAGGAATCATCTTATCCGTAGCACTGCAACCTCATCACATCTGGCCTTTCCTGACCCTTCCTCTCCATTCTTACCTACACATTCCACTTCCAGATGAATTTCCCTTGAACGTTACTTCAAGGTTTGCATCTCCTCTTTGTCACCCTCATATCTATCACAATTCTCATATGCTCATTCATCTCATATGCTCATTCATCACCCACTTTAAACATGTATGCACTGGTTTTCCCTGACCATCCAGTTTAGCACATATTTTATTAGGCCTTACATCTAGTACTTCCATAACTAAACCAGGAAAGTATTCCTCCCGGGTATTACATCTAATATACACAAAACCTATCATGATGTTAGCCAAAAATCCCTGAATAGTAGTTTAAAATTAAGAGAAAGGTGGAGAAATGGATCCAGAAAGAATGAAAGGCAGCACACATTTCTAGAGGACAATAATTAGTGAGGAATAAAGAAGCTTGATTGGAGAGTTAAGAAAAGATCCCCACTGCCATTCAGAACTGGTTTTTAAGTGTTTGGAGGTCACTTCACTCCCTTTTAAGAGTTTAAAATATAAAGTCATTTCAGAGGAAAGAACACACAAGGGGTGCCTGGGTGGCCCAGTCTATTTATGTGACCAACTCTTCATTTCAGTTCAGGTCTTGATCTCAGGGTTGTGAGCTCAAGCCCTTCACTGGGCTCCACACTGGACATGGAGCCTACTTTAAAAAAAAAGGACGAAAACTTTGTAAAAAATGTTAGTGGTTTTATCTGTGCTGCTTCAGCTTCTCCAGTCTTCCCAGGATAAGAAAATTAACAAGATCTCTGTTTATTTCAGTAGGGAAAAAGAAGTTTTGGAAAACACTGCAAAAAAACACCATATCCTTTTAATTTTTTTTTTTTATTTGACAGAGAGAGACCACAAGTAGGCAGAGAGGCAGGCAGGCAGAGAGAGAGGAGGAAGCAGGCTCCCTGCTGAGCAGAGAGCCCGACGTGGGACTCGATCCCAGGACCCCGAGATCATGACCTGAGCTGAAGGCAGCGGCCCAACCCACTGAGCCACCCAGGTGCCCCCATATCCTTTTAATTTTAAGCAGGTTGGTAAAACCTAGTTCAGGAGACCAGATGAAAACTCAAGTCAAATTCTGGTAATACCAAGAAATTCTCAAACTCTCCAGAGGAGCTGGGGAGAAGGGAGAATTGTGAGGAAGGCAGAAAGGCTCAAGAGTATAAACCTCAACTCCAACAAAGTTCAGAATTGGTCCCTTTTAGAGCACTGTTTCTGTAACATACAAAGTAGGTTGTATTTGTGGTTCCTTGAAAAACAAGGTTTCATGACCAGACAAGATTGAAAACAGTAGGGGTAAAGGAAGTTAGCCAGGTGTCTCTTCATAGGCCGCCTCAGTTTTTAATATGCCTCAGTTTTTAATGAATCTCTGTGGGGAAAAAGTGCTATATGTGGCATAGATACTTGACAACTCCCAAAGCATTTCCAGGAACCAGTATTCTAGGACTTCATTTTGGGAGCACTGTTCCAGATTTTAAAACTCATCCCTAAGAAGTTAAGTTTCTGTAAACATAAAAAAAGGGTCATCCCAAAGGTAATTTAAAACTATACATTTGAGCTTTTTAGGCCTTAAAACCTGTTTTAAGAAAGGACTGTCTTCTTGGTGGAAAGTTCATTAAATGGGGCAAAAAACCTAATTACCAATTTTTTTTAAATGGGGAGAAAAGCAGTGGTTCTCAACTCAGATGCATATTAAAGTCACTGGAGACCTTTAAAACAAGTCTCATCCTAGACCAATTCAGTACAACTCCTTGTGGGGCAACAGCTGCCCCGCCCACCACCATAGGCACAGTACAGAGTGCTGACTATTATTTTAACAATGCCCAGATAATTCCAATGTGCAGTGCAGCAGAGTACGCTAAAAGTCAAAGTCCAAAGAAATGACAAGACAGAAAAAAGGGAAAAAATCTGGTGGTGACGGTTCCACATGTTAAAGAAAATAATTTTTTTCGTCTTTAGACAAATCTCCAAGTCATAAATATTCATGTTCAGAATCAAGCAAAATATATAGAGTGTATATACAATGATAAAAATTGCCTAATAAATCTTGTGTCTGGTTAATGGACTTTTAATTTTTATAGGTATAGCACTTCCCCTTTTTTGGTATGTCAGTTAATCCCTTCTGCTAATACAGGCTGGAAATGTATGTTCCAGTCAGTGATCATATACAGAAATGAACTAAAATTACTTAATCTTTTAGAAACAAAATCAAGGATTCACAAACTATGGCATTTTATTTCAGAGCCTTTGCTTACATTTGTACAATATATTACATAATTCTTCATTGTTTGCAGATCCTAATATATACTTTATAGCTTTTATTCTATAAGCTTTTTCTTCAACGTTTTGCTGTCAACAAATCTTTACAGTCCTGTACAAATTTGAATAACTTGAAACCATTTTCAACAAAATTAGTTACTTTAAGCACACACTACAAGACTGAAAATGCTTTTCTTAGAAAAGTTGAATGTAAAGGATTCTGACACGTTAGCATCTACAACAAAACGCTTCGAAATTCTCACATGTCGTATTGCCAGAAAACAAATAAAACATGCCAGCTCCATCCAAAAAAAGTACACAGAACTACAATTAAAACGGTAAAACAGTCTGTACAGTAAAGTACTGTGTATTAACAGTGCCAGGTATTAAATAGCTTGAATGAACACATCCGCAATATACAAATGTCTTACAAAGGTGTAGAATTAAATACAAGTGCCAAACAGAACAGAGATTGGAATCATATAACATAAAGTCAATACAAGTGAAAACAGTTTTGCGCTCATTTTGGATTTTATACAAGGCATTTAACTTTATAGGCCTACCACCCCGATTAGCTATTTATACTTAAAATAACAACCATCCTTTTGAGACAGTTCATATCAACAACCTTGAACCATACTAATACAGTTTACTTGTTCCTGAAGTCCTCTTGTTGTAGCTCATAATAAAATAAGCAATACAAATGAATTATCTGTATTTAAGGAAAAAGAAACATTTACAAGAAAACACAAAAATATAACTGTTATAATTCATTATGAATAAATATACACTTTGAACTGGCTAAGTACAATCTTTATACATTGTTTAAGATTTAATACAGTTTATTAGCCATTTTCTTTTTTCACACAATGTATTATATCAAAATTAAAAAAAAATACTGATTTATAGAAAAATGGCAAAGTACAGTAGTTCCATTCCAATTTGAAGGGGCGTGAAAAGCCACTGCAAGACCTTTTAGCCTAATTCAAACCTGTAAACATGTTCAGTCTTTTTTAAAGAGAATCTTTAATATTTGGTTACCAGGATTGATGTCTAATATCCTGTTAACTGCAGGTTTTGAATTTATTACATGTGCTTGACTTATACAATTAAAGCCACCCTAAGGTGACTTGCTTTAAAAAACAATTAGCTCGTACAAATGAAAATAGGTTCATATTTTTTCATAAATAAATGGAAAAATATCAAATGTTCCAGCTTTAACAAAATACAAGGGAATACATATACAGTAAGTTATCTTAACCTGTTCTGGCCCACCGAATAACTATGCTTACTGTATTGTCTCTACAGGCAGTGAAAAGCCTCCATTTGCCACAGTGGAAGGCCTTCAAGTTACCAGACACACAATTCCCAGACAAGTTGGAAACAATTATTGCTTGAGGAAAAGCAGTTCATTGTACTTTTTCTTCATAAAAAAAGTGCACTTAAGTGCCAAGTCAGCTTGTCAAGAAACAATTTTTAAATATAAAATAGTGCTTGTCTGATTTTTTATTTTTGTGCCACTGTGCAGTATAAAAAAAAGACGTGGCCCTCAACAGCCATTAAGTGCAAAGTGCTTTAGCAAGTCCTGCTGTCACCTGCACTCAACTGACATTCCATTTTGTGATGCGCTGGACATTGACGGTTCAGCTAAAGTTAACATAACAGCAGCTGTTATAGAGCTGGATGAAGGGGAAGAAGAGGATGAAGATGTAGCAGCACCTGAAGAAAGGGAAGACCAAACCAAAGGCTTAATAAATGTATACACAACAACAGAAAGGAAGGAAATGGAAAACGTCAGTCCTCTCAGCTAAAATTCTGTGTACTCTCTAAAACCATTTAGCTGACAACAGGAGCAGTGTAAATGTCACAATACCATATGTAAAGAAAGGAAAAATTAGTGTATCTGAAGTAGCTAGACCATGCCAACTACAGTTAATGAAAAAGGGTAGATCAGGGATCAATTAGAAAAAAATCATGGGCCCAGTCTACTAAGACACGGAAATAAAACTAAGAATCGACTTTCTAACAGAAACAAATGTCAAAAAGAACTCTGAATCCAGTAGGAAAAATCTGTAACCCACCCAAAAATCGCTTCCTTCCTCCTAATTCCTGCATCTTCCAGTGTTGGGAGTTTCTTAGGAATTTAAATGGTGATGAGAAAGGGAGGCTAATTGATTCTGCATATTCCTTAACTTCATTTACAAAGTAAATGACACATTTGTTATTTTCCTCAGGGAAATTATCTTTGTTATCAATCAGTATTTAAAAAAAAAAAACATCTTTTTAAGGAATACAAGCACAAGGTAAAAGAAATCCTTCAATACAGGAATATAAGGTGGAAAAGCAAACCTTCTCATCAAAAACCCTCCTAAACCCTCGAAATTCCCCTTCCCCATTGTTATCAGTTGCTTCATAGTCTTTAAAAAACTCTAGAATAGTGGCTGGCAAATTACTGCCCCCAGGACAAATTAGCCCACCTGCTTTTGTTAAGAAAAATTTATTGGAACACAGCCATGCCCATGTATTTACATCTTGTCTATGGTAGATTTTCCACCTACAATGGCAGGGTCAAGTTGTTCTGAAGAGACCACTTGGCCAACAAAGCCCAAAATATTTATCATCTGCCTCTACAGAAAATGTTTCCTAGCCCTGTTCTGGAAGAATGTTATCTCCAGAAGCTAGAGATATGATATGTAAATTAAGCATGTGTAGCTACAACCCTACTTTAAAAAAACAAGTGGAAGCATCATAGTACAGTGTTTGACTCTTGATTTTTTTTTGAACACTTTATCTTAGGAGATTGTTCCATACTTGAACATATACAAATCTACCTCTTTTTCTTTCTTTCTTTTTTTTTTTTAGAAGATGTTATTTATTTATTTGAGACAGAACAATTAGTGCAGAGGGGCAGAGGGAGAGAGAGAAAGAGAGAGAGAGAGAAGCAACTCCCTGCTAGGCAGAAATCCAGATGCCAGATTAGATCCCAGGACCCAGAGATCATGACCTGAGCCAAAGGGCGATGCTTAACTGACAGCCATCCAGGCACCCCAATTTGGGGCATTTTAAATAAAAATTTAAATGTCTACTTTTTCAATGTAATGTATCCCAATTTAAATAATTTCTGTTATTATAAATATAACCACAAACTTCTTTATGGTTATTATTTTTCCTTCAGACCTATTCTCAGAACTGGATTTAGCTAGTTCTCCAAATATAGAGTCAAATTGTTTTCCAAAATAATTGTGCCAATGCCTACAGCAAAGTGTATGAATTTTAGTATATTTTCCTACCAATGGTTCCAGTTACACTTTTTTTTCTTTTTTTTTGGCTAGGAATAGTATCATATTTGGCTTGCTTTTCTTTGATAACTAGGATAGTCATTTTCCTACTAGTATTTTATTTATTTCAGAAAGAGCATGAGAGAGAAAGCATGAGCATGGGGTGGGGTGAGAGGGTCACAGGGAGAGGCAGAAGCAGGCTCTACACTGAGCAGGGAGCCTCAGTTAGATCCCATTATCCCATCCCCAAGGTGGAGGTATGATCCTAGGACCCTGGGGTCATAACCTGAACTGAAGCCACATGTTTAACCAACTGAACCACCCAGCGGCCCCTTCCTACTGATATGTTATTAGTATTAGGAATTGACTTTTAGAGCTAACTCCCCAGAGAAAGGATTCATTTATCAGAACCACTTGCTACAGAGAATCTACGGTGACCACATATGTTAGAGGAGCAGTTTCTGGATAGAAATCTTACTACATAAAAAACATTCTAGGGGCACCTGGATGGCTCAGTGGGTTAAAGCCTCTGCCTTTGGCTTGGGTCATGATCCCAGGGTCCTGGGATCAAGCCCCACATCGGGCTCTCTGCTCAGCGGGGAGCCTGCTTCCCCTTTGCTCTGCCTGCCTCTCTGTGTACTTGTGATCTCTGACTGTCAAATAAATAAATAAAATCTTTTAAAAAAATAAAAATAAGTAAAAATTCTAAAAAGGATTACATGACTTAAGGTTAAGGAGCTCTAGCATAAGCCTTTAAATAGTATGTTTATAATAATTGATTTTTATTATTTTTAGACAGTTACAGATCACAGAGAACCCTGATCCCCTTCCTTTGACAATGTTTCTGTAAATAATTCCTATATTTTAACATTTAATTTCTTTTCAAATTGTTCCATAACCCAGACTTTCAGCCAGCACACAAATTAAAAAGCCTAGGGGCGCCTGGGTGGCTCAGTGGGTTGGGCCGTTGCCTTCGGTTCAGGTCATGATCCCAGGGTCCTGGGATCGAGCCCCGCATCGGGCTCTCTGCTCAGCAGGGAGCCTGCTTCCTCCTCTCTCTCTGCCTGCCTCTCTGCCTGCTTATCATCTCTCTCTGTCAAATAAATAAATAAATAATCTTTAAAAAAAAAAAGCCTAGACAAAAGATGGAGAGAGTTACAGGACTTATCGCAACAGCAAAGGAGAAAAGGAAGAATATTCATCTAAATAAAGGAAAATGAAAATCAAAGTGCTTCAGAGAATGGGAACAGTGGAAAAAGAGGAGAGTTAGGGAAGAAAATCGTAAGCTTGTCCCATGCCCCCACTTTTAATGTCCCCTTTCTGAATTTGCTACAAAACTACAAAATGTGGTATTTTCCTAGGGTTCCCTTTCTCCTAGGGTCACCATCTCTACCTCCTCTTCTCCCTACTCCATCTTCTGCTAAATCAGCTTTAATCCAGATTCTCCATCTCCAAAGCCCACAGTAAATGCTCTTAAAAAGGTCACTGGTGATTCCAACATTGACCAGTCACTGGTCACTTCACTGGCCTTTCAGACAAGATGACAACTCGCTTCCTCAACTCCTGGCCAGCTCCTCCTGGTTTTCTTCATTCGAGGCTGCTCCTCAAGTCTTACTAGTTTGCTCTTCTCCCTCTCAGTCCTACTACTAAAAGTGGGCTTGCCTCTGCTTTCCTTCGTTTGTACCCTCATTTCTTTACTAGGAGATGGCCTCAAGTACTAGGAGTTAATAAACCATCTGAAGTAACTACTGTGCTGTAGCTATGCTTATGACTTAAAAATGATCTCTCTAGTCCTGTGTTCTCCCCTCAGCTACACACTTACACATGCCACCATCTACCTGACAGCTCCACTTGGATGCCTTAAGGGCATTTCAAAAAGTGACATGGGAGGGGCACCTGGGTGGCTCAGTGGGTTACTCCGCCTTCGGCTCAGATCATGATCTCAGGATCCTGGGATAGAGCCCTGCATCGGGCTCTCTGCTCAGCGGGGAGCTTGCTTCCCTTCCTCTCTCTCTGCCTGCTTGTGATCTGAATGTCAAATAAATAAAATCTTAAAAAAAAAAAAAAGGGACATGGCAAAGGGGCGCCTAGGTGGCTCAATCAGTTAAGTCTGACTTCAGCTTAGACTATGATCTCAGTGTGCTGGGATCTGAGCCCTTTGTTGAGCACTGCACTCAGCAGGGAATCTGCTTGTCCCTCTCCCTCTGCCATTCGCCCTACTCATACTCTCTCTCACTCTCAAATAAAAAAAATCTAAAAAAAAAAAGATAATAATAAGGCAACATGGTGAAAACGAAATGTCTGATCCTTTCTGTGTTCCCCAACCCATCTCCATCTGTGTTCCCCAGATGGAGAATCTGGATTAAAGCTGATTTAGCAGAAGATGGAGTAGGGAGAAGAGGAGGTAGAGATGGTGACCCTAGGAGAAAGGGAACCCTAGGAAAATACCACATTTTGTAGTTTTGTAGCAAATTCAGAAAGGGGACATTAAAAGTTCCACACTGAGGAACCCACATCTTTTCTAGGTCTTCCTCATTTCCAATGTCAGCACCAAGTAAGCCTTGTGTTCCAGCTGAAAAAACCTACAAGTCATCTCACTTCCTTTCTCCTCCACCTGCACCCAATCCATCAGCAAGCACTGTCAACCCAGCACTGACCACTCTCCATCTCTCCTGCAAGCACCCTGTCCAGGGTACTGTCACTTGCCCCCTGAAGCCACTGCAGTGGGATCCCTAACCAATACAGCTTGCCTCTACCGCTGCCCCTTTATTTTTTTTTAAGATTTTATTTATTTGACAGACAGAGATCACAATTAGGCAGAGATGCAGGCAGAGAGAGAGGAGGGAAGCAGGCTCCCCACTGAGCAGAGAACCCGATGCGGGGCTTGATCCCAGGACACTGAGATCATGACATGAGCCAAATGCAGAGGCTTTAACCCACTGAGCCACCCAGGCACCCCCACCACTGCCCCTTTAGAGTCTGCTTTCAAAAACTACAGACCATGTTGTTTCCCTGTTTAAAACTTTCAAATATGGGGCACCTGGGTGGCTCAGTAGGTTAAGTCTCTGCCTTCAGCTCAGGTTGTGGTCTGGGGGTCCTGGGATCAAGCCCTGAGTTGGGCTCTCTGCTCGGCGGAGAGCCTGCTTCCCCCCCCACCCCCGCCTGCCTCTCTGCCTACTTGTGATCTCTCTCTGTCAAATAAATAAAATATTTTTTAAAAAAACAACAAAACTTTCAAATAGCTGTCCATCTCACTTAGAATAAAATCGAAACCCTTCATCCTTGCCTACCAGGCCCCACATGATTTGGCTTCTGCCTACCTAACTTGTGTCTCTACCACTTTCACCACAGTGGTTTTCTTTCTGCTCCTGAAAAGCACCAGGTGTGTCCCCACCTTAGAACAGCTCTTCTCTATCTGGGGTGATTTTGCCCTCTAGAGGATATCTGAAAAACATCTGGAGACATTGGCTGTCATGACTGTGGGGGACTACTGGCATCCAGTAGGTGGAGGCCAGGGATGCTGCTAAACCCATCCCAAAGTGCACGAAACAGCCCCCACAGCAAAGAATTATCTGGCCCAAAATGTCAACAGTTCCAAGTTTAAGAATCTCTACCTTAGGAAATAATCTGCTGTATCTTAGGGAATACAGGATTCTTTCACAGAATGAATTGTCTCTCTCCAAATTTCTATGTTGAAGCCCTAAATTCCAGTGTGACAGTATTTGGAGATAGCAATACATTTCCTGTTGTTTAAGACCCCAGTCTGTGGTACTTTGTAATGGCAGTCCTGGTAGACCAAGAGAACTCTTTACCCTCAGATTTAACTTCTCTCACTTTCTCTTAATGACCATTAAGGTCTCAATAAAAAGGTCTTGACCATTGGTAATCTAACACAACCCACCCAATCCCTGCCTTAACATTAATATCTCCCCAGTGCTGTTCATGATCTGAAATCTCATTTGGGTTTTTTATTGTTTTGTTTTGTTTTGTTTTAAGGCAGATTATAAACTCCATGAAAGTGAACACTGTGATTTAAGATAATTTTTTCTCTTTAAATAACTTTTTCCATTTTATAGATGAGGAAAATAATGCAGAGCAATTAAAGAACCTGCCCAAAAATACACAGAAATACACACACATAAGTCTAACTGCAGTCAGAAACTGCTCGTTTAAGTAAGACCAATACTTACTTTCTCTCTCTTTCTTCTTTAAACGCTTTCTCCTCCGATCAATGGAAGCTACTTCAGATTTTAATGACAGATAATGTTTTCTGATTTCCTGAAGTTTTTCTTGAAGAATTGTGATACGTTCAGCACTTGTCATATTTTCCAGGTCCGCTGTGAATTTAAAACTTTCATCATTATGTATTTTTGAATAAAATCATAGTGCATAAAAGAAAACATATAGTATGGTTGTAGAAAAATGTCAAATAAACTAAAAAATAAGGCTTGTGGGTATTTGTTTTCTTTCTTTCTTTCTTTCTTTTTTTTTAAGATTTTATTCACTCATTTGACAGACAGAAATCACAAGTAGGCAGAGAGGCAGGCAGAGAGAGAGAGGAGGAAGCAGGCTCCCCGCTGAGCAGAGAGCCCGATGCGGGGCCCGATCCCAGAACCCTGGGATCATGACCTGAGCCGAAGGCAGAGGCTTTAACCACTGAGCCACCCAGGCGCCCCGGGTATTTGTTTTCTAAGATTTTTTTCTTCCTAGCGTAAAACAACATAAAAAGCCATGCCTATATAAGGACGCCTGGCTGGCTCAGCCAGTTGAGCAAGTTGATTCTTGATCTCGGGTAGTGGGTTTCAAGCCCCACAATGGGTGCAGACATTACTTAAAATTTTTTTAAAAAGGCAGGGGGGAGCGCCTGGGTGACTCAGTTGGTTAAGCCACTGCCTTCAGCTCAGGTCGTGATCCTGGAGTCCCGGGATAGAGTCCCGTATTGGGCTCCCAGCTCAACAGGGAGTCTGCTTGTCCCTCTGACCTTCTCCCCTCTCATGCTCTCTTCTCACTCTCTCTCAAATAAATAATCTTTTTTTTTTTTTTAATCTTAAAAACAAAGAAAAGAAAAGAAAGGAAAGGAAAATCCATGTCTATATATGCCTGGTACATAATACATGCATGGTTTACCTGCTGAATGAATGAGTGTGTAGAATTGTAAACCTTAGGACCTAATAAACAAGTATGCTAAAAGTTCCATATTCATATACAGTATCACCACAACAGATCACTAAAAATCATACTTAGAAATAAAACTAGAAAGACAACAAAATGTTGAAATCATAATAAAGTTCTGAATGTCAGGTCTGCAGGTAAATTTTTCTCTTCTGGCCCCTTTTTGTCCTCTTTTTAGATTTTTATGAGTATGTATAACTTTTTTAATGTTTAACTTTTAAATTGTAGGATAATTTTTAAAAGCTCTAAAAAGCAGTTTTAAAATTCCTAAGAATATCTCTGTATGTGAGAAACTCTGGGGTAATCCTTTTCAAAAAGTTTTTAATTATGGAGATCTTTCATATAAACAAAAGTACGCAGAATAATAAGGCAGTCCCACATACCATTATCTGGCTTCAGTGACTAGCAATTCATGGCAAATCTTGTCTCATTTACACTTCATCGACTCCCACCCCCAAGAGAGATTATTTTAAAGCAAATTTCTAACATCCTATCGTAAGTATCTAGTTAATGTTGGTATTTGCCTGAATTGCCTTGAAATTTTTCTTTTAGGAACTTGTTCATTCCAATCAAGATCCAAGTAAGCTCTCTACTACTGCAATTGGTTATGATGTGTCAAGTTTGGTTACAACCTCTTTTTTAGGGTAATTTAGCCTCAGGAATTACCAGGCTGCAGATTCTTCCTCTTAACTGTCAGTTTACTAAATGTCACTTACACATCTGAAAACTCCATTTGTAAACTTTGGGTAATCGATTACTGGGTTCCTTGAGATCAGGATCCTTATCTCCATTCTTTCCACATTTTCCTGGGGACTGTGTCCTTGCAGGAGATTTGGTACTGTGAGACTTCATTCCGGTGGAAACTGATTTGACTGATTGAGTCTTAGTTACACTTTCCCCAGCAGAAAGTTCTTCACTATCACTACTGTTTGCTGAAAGAAAAATTAAAAGAAAAGCATGAGTAAACAGAAAAGTAAAAAATTTTCACTGATTTTAGTAAACAATATAAAATTAACCATATGAATTTATTACTAAAGTAAATAACTTGCTTTATAGACCCTGCCTAGAACCTGGAAAGTCATCATATACAAATATAGCAGCATCTCAGTTAAGAAAAACAAAACCAGAACCAAAAAATTCTTCTTACCTGAATTGCCAATAATCTTTAAAAAAAAAAAAAAAAAAATTCAAACTAATCTTCCATTATACCTGGTAGACTGTCAAATGTATCATAATTATGTATTGGAATGGCTTTTTAGTCTATCATGTTACTATTTATATAGCATTTTTAAAAATGACCCATTATAGGAATTTAAATTTAATATTTTAGGTTGTATACAGATCATGTTCACATAACACTTTTTCTACTCCTCTGGCCATAAGGACACAATGATGGAAAATCATGAAATTCAATAAAAAATTCTTTGTGTTTCCAAACTCTAAACTTTGATGTGTACAATGATTCTTTTCCTCAAGTTACTCCTACATCATAGCTTTTAACTAAAATAAACCATCAGTTCAACGCTGCTAAATATATTTGGTATGAAGATTTCACAAATCTATGTAAAAACTACGTTACATCTGCCTCTGCTGAGTAAAGCCTCAGTCCTCCAACAGAAAAGGTTAACCTTCCAAGTTTACCATGTGAACAGGTGATGGGATTGATAGTTCCATGAATTACCGCTTTCTGGATACAAAGTATTATCTGTGATTCCATGAGTTGGTTCCACTTTACTAAATTATTCTCAGAAAATGGTTTCCTTATTCTGATTTACCAAGCCCAATGATGAAAATGGAAAAATACAATTAACTATAACTGCTACAGAATAGTCACAGAATACAATCAAATGTAACTGCTGTACCTCAAAATTATAGGAATACATTAACTGACTTATTGAAGATGAACCCTCTTAGGAAATGTCATTTAAATGGTAAAGTCTTGAAGACAAAAGTATCACTTTCAGTATCCTGTCGGTTACTCCACAAGTAACTGATGATCAATGTGGCACTATTTATTCTTTAACAGCTACCCCCCAAAAAAGCACAGTCAGGCTCTCAAAGCCTGAAAAGCATTTAGATAGAAAAGGTACACAGCAACTCCTCCCACTGTGGCACTTGGAGAATGAAGCAACTCCACCACTCCTTTACACACACCTTAAGTGAACCCCTCCCAATCCCACCACTGCTGCTCTGGAACCCCTGGCAACTCCTAGCTAAGCCACCCAAGGCTTGGCCCCACTCTGATGCAGTGGTCTGCCTCAGCCTGGCTTTCATGGCCTTGCTGAGCACAGCCGCCCGGGGCCCCGAGGGACGCCATATTCACCGCCTGGAAGTCATATGGGCTCAGCAGAAGCTCGGGGAGCTGGCCGCATAACCCTTTTCTGCACTGAAGTGCAGCCAAGCCGGCCGATAGCAAAGGTCAGGCAGTGGAGGTGGCAGGAGTCTCCTGGAAGAGCAGCAGGAGGTCAGTGTGGGGCACCTGAAAAAAAATTCTTTACATATTTTCTGCTTCTCACTTTGTCTACAAAAGAGAGATAAAATGTGCAGCTCTCAGGAGAAATACAGTATATAAATTCCTGTTGGTCAACAAACAGAGCCATTACTAAAGTTAAGTCTTTAGTACCATATATAGCTGCTCTTGGGACACACAGTTTGGGGTACCAAAGATAAAAGTAATAGACTGGAGTTGTTGGAATTACAGCTCTAAAGCTATCTTGATTATTCTCTTCCAGTCTCATTTTGCCTTGAAGAGTTACAAAGCAATCAATTTCACTGTAATAAAAATAATATATAATTGAAACACTTTCAATTATATATAGCACATATAATGGCAAGTGGAAAGAACTGTGGGACATAAAACTAACAAGGATGTTGCGCTTATATTATATTGGCTATTATTTTAAAAAGAATTACCTGATCATTCATCAGCAATCAATACCACTGCTGAATATCAACACCAAACTGCTTAATCCTAGAATTTACCTAGGATCAGAAGACTTCTGTGTGACTTTTTTGAAGGCAGAGACAAAATCAAAATATTTAACTATCCCATATCCTGAATACCCTTTCCTTTATGGGGGGGGAAAAACATATCCGCCATTATTTTTATATTTAAATAATGAGAGGTTTCACACTTACTGCCTTTTCCCTTTTTTTTGTTGTTTACCACTGTTGCTTTATGGCTTCGTTTCTGCTTTTTTGATGAACTTCCTCCTCCCTGAGATTCTTTCCCTCTTTTCTGACCTGTACAGGCTACAATGGGAAAGAAATTATTAAGTAATACAAAATAAAATCAAGCTTTTATAGGTATAAATTCCACATTTTAGAAGCATAGAACAATTCTGAAACTATGCATGTTTTTTATGAGATTTATAAATTCTCACAGAAATTACTGTAATTTTAGAATAAATTATCATTAATGAACTGAATTACTGCACACAATAAAGGAGTTTTAAAAAAGCAAATAAAGTATGCACATCCTTCTTAGAAAAATGAGGTGTAAACCAAAAATAGTTCTCAATTTAGTACGGGAGCTTATGAGTCTAGTAATTCAAAAACAGGTAAATGCTGAAAATAAAAAATGAAATTTGTTAAAATTCAATAAAACCAAAATAAATATTAAGATTTAATTAAAGGTAAAAATATTGATATACCTTATAATGATATTAATATAATTTTTAAATGACACCATATTAATGGGATAAATTTTAGCAGTAATTCACACTTAGTTATTTTACTAATTTATTTATTCTAACAATAACTTCACTGCCAGAGCACTGGTTAATGCATATACCACTTACAAATCCAGCATAGTAATTCTAAGAAACGTTTCATCTTCTTCTTAGGAAACTATCATAAATGTCTCTCTTTTCTTCAAAGACTAGCCCACATCCTACATCTTCACTAAGACCTTTCTTGATGGCCAGGCTTTCATGGCTTAACCACTACTCCCAACGGTAGTTTCAGTTCGTTTTTCTATACTATTAACTTCGTCCTCAACATCTGCTATGTTTCTGTGTATTTCTAATTACATGTGTCGTCTACCAGACTTCTTCGGAGATTAGGAAAGTCCCATCTCTACTCAATACAATGTCGGATACTGTAATGACATGATATAAATATGATTAAAAAATTATGTCATGTTTGCTACAAGAAATATTTCTTAGTCCTGCTACCTATGATAAAATCAGTCTTGAGCATACAAGAAGACATGGCTTCCTTTGTCAAAAATGGAATAGGTTATTGACTATTTTGTTTGCAACTTCCTAGACAGTTTTTTAATTACACCTTACTGATAACTCTTCCTAATGCTATTTTAAAATCACAATTTAAATGAAACATAAAGAAGGTGATTAGGATGATGACTATATTGAAGCAGAGAGTCTTAAAAACAGTTGCCAGAATTCTCCCTAAAAGAGTATTAATTCTGAAGCTTTTAGCTGCAAGAAATAGAAAGCTTAATGTAAGCTAATTGGAGGGAATCCTAAATCTAAATTGTAAAAATTACATTTTTTACTTTTGATATATGTGAATTCTCCGGTATTAGTAGACAAATTTCTTAAAATGAGGCCATACGAAATAAATGCTTAAGAATTTATTTCTAGGGGCACCTGGGTGGCTCAGAGGGTTAAGCCTCTGCCTTTGGTCAGGTCATGATCTCAGGGTCCTGGGATCAAGCCCCGCATCCGGCTCTCTGCTCGGCAGAGAGCCTGCTTCCCCCCTCTCTCTGCCTGCCTCTCTGCCTATTTGTGATCTCTGTTAGTTAAATAAATAAATAAAACCTTTTAAAAAAGAGAGAGAGAATTTATTTCTAAAGAGAGAGCAATTCTAAAAATATTATATGTTTTGATCTGATAGAGCAGATGGTCTCTATTACCCTAAATCTGGGAGTATTCTTCAAGTTGAATGTTTTTTAACCTGGTCAAGATTAAGATTCTAAAGGGCAGTGCTAACTTAGTCTATCAGAAGATAAGCTCTTGTATCTCTTCTTCATGGCACACATACTGTATGTAGCTGTATGAATGTGAAAACACAATGAAGATCCCAACTGAATTGCAACTATATTTTTTACTTAATATTTATTTTTTAAAAAGAATGTTTTAAGTCAAGATTTGTGTGACAATGTTATACCAATTATATCTCAGTAAAGCTGAAGAAAGAGAAAAAGGAAAAAAATATTTGTGTGAGAAAACCTGGAATTAATTCATTTGATCTCTACCACATCTCCTTAAGCTCAGCTAAAAACATAAGTCTAGCACAATAAAAACTGTATGTTATAGAAAATACATATCCTATCTTTACAACAGAAAACTATGTTTCGAAGCCAAGTGTCAGCGTATGTTATATTCATTTGAGGACACCATAGAAGTGGTTTATAAGAAAAATGATGACAGAAGAATAGCCATGGCAAAATCAAAAGGCACTAACACTTTTGGGAAGTACTAATTTGAATTTCCACCTTTAACAATTGCACGGGAAATCAAAGAAGTATTACTGTAGGTTATTAACATACACATTGGTCCTTCGATCTGGAAGCTATGCATCTAAGAAAGCATCAAATTCCTTTACAAACTCACACAAGTTAGTCAGGCTTGAAAATCAGTTTGACACGGTTGTCTGAGGAAAGCAGTGCCTGGACAGTTGGTTGCTCCAAACCCCTACATACTGTATTTGGTTAAGGGTGGAGGGGTCTGTCAATAAATCAAAATGTTTGTGAGAAACTGCATATTACAATTGCAAAACAACGTTACAGAAATATATTTAAGCTGCTCATGCCGTACAGTCAACCAGTGTATAATGAGTCTTCAGAAAGGTCTGGATTTGGGCCGGGGGCACTTCCAGCACGTGTCCTGGTCCACTATGGAATGTAACAGCTCAAGCAAAGGACATTAAATCCTCAAGCTTTTAAACTCATTCACTATTCACTGACTCAAATTACCCTCCAAATTTTCATGTTCATCATGTTCACACAAGGACCTCACTTCAACACCTCACGTTCTAGCGAGAGATACCATGAAGCCCGTGAAAATGCAAGGAGGGAAACCTCCGAAGCAGGCGGTGTGCATCTGCCGCGCCTCACCTTTGTCAGGATGTTCCGGCTCCGGTTGATTACTACTGCTGGAGCTCACGCTCACGTCGCAGCCCGCAGGGGAGCTGTTCCCTTCCGACTGGAGGTCCTGGAGCTCCCCCGCCACGCTCTCCACCTCAACTGTGCTGTCCGTTTCACTCTTGATGCTTCGAACCTCCTCCTGGTTTGGAGCCAGCGGTTCTGCGACCGTCACAGAAGACGGCTGCCGACCGGCTTCTGTCACAGTGACCGAGGAAGGCGACTCAGGGGTGGTAGGAGGGGTGTTCAGCACTGAATTGCTGCCACTACTAGGAAACTCTGCTTTTTTGTCACTCATCTCCACTGGCTTTTCCTCGGCAGGTTTATTGTCAGCGCCCGCTGGAGGCGGGGTTTCGAGCTCGGCGCCAGGTGAGCCACTTTCCTCCTCGGCCACAGGCTGCAGGGACCCCTCTGCAGAACCCTCTTCTGGGGCAGGATGGGGCGGGGAGGCTGCCGCCTCTGTGTCCGAGTCTGAAAACAGCTCCTTCAGTGTTTTTTTAGGCCACTGTCCCTGAATGCTTGACCAGACGTCTTTGCGATCTTTAGCTCTGCTGTTCTGAAGTCTTTCATCAGAGTTATTCAAAAGTTTTATCCTTTTTTCTGCCACCTCTGAAAATCCGGAATAAAAACCAGTTGTCCGTAGAGATTTTCTCTTTTCCTCCAAACCGTTATATTTCTTAGTTGGCGTCAACTTCGTTTTTGATTTTTCTTCTTCCTCTTCATCTGAAGAGCTGTTACTACTGTTTTCTAGGCAAAGTGATTCTTTGTTCTTGGCCTTATCTTCTTTCTTGCCAGGTGATCCACTTTTTAAACACTCCTCTGTGTTGCAATACCTTCTCTTACCACGTTTGACTTGTGGCTTTGAAGATTTCTCTGTGGTGTCCTTCTTAATATCCTTTCTCTTTTTTGTGATTTCATCTTCTTCTTCATAATCAGTATCTTCAGATAATCCTTCCATATCTTTTCTTAATCTTTCTGGAGATTTTGACACTGGTTTGGATATTACCAAATCTGCATGGATTTTGTTTTCTTCTAGCAAAGATGAACTGTTCTGTTCCTCTTTTGCAAGAAGATCATTTCTGGTGTGGGTCAAATGATCAATCTTTGAGTCTTCTCTGCCACGGTTATCCGTGTCTTGAGCACCTGTCTCACCCTCCTGCTCACTGTCTTCAGCAGAACTTTCAGAAGCTAGAAAATAAGAAGAAAGACTAATGAGTTTTTCTAGCAATGTCTTCTCTGTGCAAATTATACATTAGCCCCTGTGGTTATAGCCATCTTAGGTTGCTAGGTTTTATCTCCATTTTGCAGGTGAGAAAATGGGAGTTTGAGAGAGGGAAGATACTCACACGAAGACGGTAATGTTTTATACTGGGACAGTGGCAGTCACTGTCCCAGTGACAGTAGAAACAGTAGTCACTGTCCACAGTGACAGTAGAAACACTACTGTATACTTTTGCCAAAACACATCAAATTATAAACATAAAAGTTGTGAATTTTATTGTTTCTAAGTTATACCTCAATAAACCTGATCATAAAAAAGAAACTTCTCAATTTTCTGAGTAGCACATAATAACGCCGTCAGGAGGCAGTCCCAGATCCAGGTAATTCTAACTTCAAAGTCCGTATTCTTATGAAATTGTACGCTTCACTGTCAGTATAGCAATGATTATTCAAAGATTTGTGAATAACGCATTTCCAAGAAGTTTTAAAGAACGACACAAGTAGCCTAAGTAACTGATACCTTTTGTAAAAATAATTACATAATTTTTAAGATTTTATTTATATATATGATATATAAATAATTTATATATCATATATATATATGATATATAAATTATTTATATATAGAGAAAGAGACAACAAGAGAGAGTATGAGAGGGAGGAGAGGGAGAAGAGAAGCAGGCTCCCTGCTAGCAGGGAGTCCGATGTGGGATTCCTGGGATCATGACCTGAGCCAAAGGCAGACACCTAACTAACTGAGCTACCCATGTACCCAAAAGTGACATTTAAAAAAAATTTTTATCTTCTTTTTTAAGATTTTATTTTTATTTATTTTGAGAGCAAGATAGAGATAGTGAGAGAGATAGAGGGAGCATGAGCAGGCAGGAGGAGGAGAAGCAGGCACCCTGCTGAGCAGAACAGAGTGTCTGATGGGGGACTTGATCCCAGAACCCTGGGTTCATGACCTGAGCTGTAAGCAGAAATTAACCCAACTGAGTCAACCAGGTGCCCCTAAATTTATTTCTTAAAAATTGACTTTAGTAAATGAATTCAATTAAGTATAAAAAATAATTGCCAGGGGGCTTGGGTGGCTCAGGTAGTTGAGTGTCCGACCCATGGTTTCAATTCAGGTCATGATGTCACAGGCCCTGGGCTGAAGCCCTGTGTCGTTGGGCTCCACACTCAGCAGGGAGTCAGCTGGACTTTCTCTCTCCCTCTGCCCCTCCTCACCACTTGCATACACTGTCTCAAAATAAATAAATAAATCTTTAAAAATAATAATTGCCTCTGTTATGACTTTAATATAACATTTACTGAGAAAATGCTACATGCCAGACGCTTTGATATGCTTTGTATAGATTGTCTGATTCTTCACAACAACCCTATGAGGGGCATGTTATTATAATCCCATTTTATAGTTTAGGAGACTGGGATTTAGAGAGGTAAACCAAGCCAAAGAGCTAGTAAAAGTCGAGATGAAATCCAAACTGAAGTCATTTGACTCCAGAATTTAGAACTGTAATTACAAAACTATACATGTTCTTTAGCTAAGTTTCCTAAAAGTAAATAACTGATACAATTATAACAATTAAAAACATTTAAACTTTTCTACTGAATTTTTTTAAACTGATAGCAAAGCAGCGTGTCTATGACTACAAACAAATGTACACTCACACTAGAGAACTAACAGCTCTTTTTCTTTCTCTCTCAGCCTACAAAGTCTCAATTCTATTTTCTCAGATAGTATATTATTAAAAGATGGTAATAGTAACTATTTGTTTAATTAGAAGTTCAGCCTGCACTGAACAGTGAGGATGTTTTCTTATTAATTCTTATTAATACTCCCACTTCCAGGGCGTCTGGGTGGCTCAGTGGATTAAGCCTCTGTCGTCAGCTCAGGTCATGATCTCAGGGATCGAGCCCCACAACTGGGCTCTCTGCTCAGTAGGGAGCCTGTTTCCCCCTCTCTCTCTGCCTGCCTCTCTGCCTACTTATGATCTCTCTGACAAATAATTAAATTCTTTAAGAAAATTACTCCCATTTCCCACCATACTTTCTATATATAGTTATCTTTAGTTAATTAAATATGCTATTTGTAATGTATATAAATGTGGTTCACTGCAGAAGTAGCACACTTAATAAACTTCCTTTCTCATAGAACCATTTCTTTTTCCAAGTTTCCAAAAGTCCTTTTTTCTATGTTATGTCTTCCTCTGGTAGGCCTTTCACATTTATTTCTCTTTTTTTAAAGATTTACTAAGCAGTGAGACAGCATGAGCAGAAGAGGAGAGGGAGAGGGAGAAGCAGACTCCCCACTGGGCAGGGAGCCTGACAGAGGGCTCGATTCCAAGACCCTGAGTTCATGAACCGAGCCAAAGGCAGACGCTCAACTAACTGAGCCACCCAGGTGCACCTTTTCACATTTATTTCGTAAAGTCAAGCACTCCATCCAGTTCCCTTATTCAGCAAATCTCTCTGTCCTAAAGGCCGACTTTCTACTCCATCTAGCTGGCTGCTCTCTGGGTCTGCTCTAACAGCCATCGTCCTAGGAATTCCCTTCACTGCTTTCTCTTGACAGAGACCCACTGTTAAGTGAAATGCCCATCTTCCCCCTTCTTGGTTTCTTCCCATATATGTTGGAGCACATCATCTAGTACTTTCCTGAAAAAGGCACAGAGGAGATATTCTTTGTCTACATGTCTAAATACATCCTAACCCTCAAACTTCATTGTTTTATGGATAGTTTAACCAGGTATGGAATTCCAAGTTGAAAATTATTTCCCTTCAAAATTTTTAAAGTACTTTGCTTGTAAGTGTTAAAAACTCTACTGTCATTTGTCTTTTCATCTTAAGTGGTGGTTTTTATTCCTGGTGTTTTAAAATTTCATAATAATGCACTGGGGCATGGCTCCTTCTTCACTGATTTTTCAGGTGTCTGATGGGCTCTTTCAATATAAAGATTCAATGTCCTGGGGCGCCTGGGTGGTACAGTTGGTTAAGCATCTGTCTTCAGTTCAGGCTCGGGTCATCATCTTTGGAATTGAGCCCCACATTTGGCTCTCTGCTTTTCCCTTTCTCCCTCTCCCTTGTGTCACCCCCACCCTGCCAGCTGGTGCTCTCTCTCACACCCACACATTTTCTCAAATAAATGAATAAAATCGTCAAAAAATAAAAATAAATATTCCAGTCAGTTCTCCAGATTTTTCTTCTTTTAGTTACTCAGTAATTTCTACACCCACCTAAGGAATAAGGATTATTCCAGAATGACCCTAGTGATTAATATGTATACAGGGGATGGGGAGACTACACCACGGTATATATACAGCACTCACTAAGGAGAGAGCGAACATAAGAATAAGCATGATATGTAATATATAGTATGTATAATAATAAATATTCACTAAGATATGAAGTATAAAGCAATAAATCAATAATATAGTTGTGAGATAGTTCATAAGAAAACCCTGAGTTTTTTTTCTTGTTCAGTTTTCCAAAATCCAATTGCTTTTTATAGTTACATGTAACCAGAAATGCTGTTTCCGTGGCTTCTTGATTCCTCACGCTGACCGATTCTAGCAGTAATGCTAGTATCTCTCTCCAAAAAAACAAAGATATAAACATGTAAGTATACTCTAATTAACAGTGGTGTGTGTGGTTGTTAATTTCTTCCCCTCTAATTTCACTATTCCTAGAAAAAGACTCGATATCACTCATCTCCTAACATTTCCATTACTGCTTCCTTATACTTTCTGGAAGTTCTCCTCAAAT
This sequence comes from Neogale vison, assembly GCF_020171115.1. Taxonomy (NCBI): domain Eukaryota; kingdom Metazoa; phylum Chordata; class Mammalia; order Carnivora; family Mustelidae; genus Neogale; species Neogale vison. The sequence continues at coordinate 151,818,568 of NC_058092.1, read as the reverse complement.
TTAAACTATGCTTTATTGAAGTATAGTTTCAATTTTTATTTCCAAGTTTTTCTTCTTCTTTGTTCACATTATACTGTTCACATATATATACCTTTTCACATTATACTGTTCTTTTTTATAGATGCTTATGGGTTCTCTGAGATTAATAATAACCAGAGATAATTTAATGGTTTACATTTGTTACCTTCATTATCTCTCTCCTCAAGGGTCATTTCTTCTGTTTTAGTTTCAATCTTTTATGCTGGAGCTTTCCTTGATTACTCACACTGAAGGATGACCTACTAAAACTTGACTGTGTTGGTAGAGTTTATTAATGGAAAAACTGTCCATTTGGTGATTAATCAGAAATCTAGTTTACTTAGGGGATCTCTGGTACTAAAATGTGGAAGAGTACTCTCTAGAGGGGCACCTGGGTGGCTGAGTGGGTTAAGCCTCTGCCTTCAGCTCAGGTCATGTTCTCAGGATCCTGGGATAGAGCCCCATGTCGAGCTCTCTGCTGAGCAGAGAGCAGGCAGAGAACTTCCCCCTCTCTCTCTGCCTGCCTCTCTGCCTACTTGTCATTTCTGTCAAATAAATAAATAAAACTTAAAAAAAAAAAAAGAGTACTCTCTAGAGACATTCAATTTCTCCACAGAATTTCAACCATCACCCACTCTCTTGTTCTGTTCCCAGCCCATTTCACACCAAGGGGAAAGACTCCTAGCTGTCTGTGTTCTACACTTTTGGGTGGTCTCACATTTTTAGAAAAATTTTATTCATTTATTTAAGAGAGGGAGAGAGGGAGAGCACAGGCTAAGGGGCAGAGGGAAAAGCGGACTCCAGTCAAAGCAGGGAGTCTGACCGAGGGTTCCATCCCAGAACCCTGGGATCATGACCTGAGCTGAAGGCAAAATGCTTAAATGACAAAGGCACCCAGGTGCCCCTCACATTATTTTCCTTAAATATACATCTAGGGGTGCCTGGGTGGCTCAGTGGGTTAAAGCCTCTGCCTTCGGCTCAGGTCATGATTCCAGGGTCCTGGGATCAAGCCCCACATCGGGCTCTCTGCTCAGCAGGGAGCCTGCTTCCTCCTCTCTCTCTCTCTGCCTGCTTCTCTGCCTACTTGTGATCTCTGTCTGTCAAATAAATAAATAAAATCTTTAAAAAAATAAATATACATTTACATATACATATACACATGCATTCATAGCAACAATCATTTTTTAATTGGAAAGAATCTGAAATGTCTTGAACTTGAGCTATAGCCAAATCTAAAATAAACTAGAATTTACCACAGAAAAGGAAAAATATGAAGAAAAGAGTATCTGAAATGTTACAAATATGCCAATGTGATGCTCACTGTTGAATTATGCATAATAAGAAAAATAATCGAAATAACCTAAATATCTTTATCAAAAACTTTTTAAAAAGATTTTGAGAGAGAGCATGAGTAGTGAGGAGGAACAGAGGAAGAGGGAGAAGGAGACTCACTGCTAAGCAAGGAGATGGATGTGGGACTTGAGCCCAGGACCCCAGGAACATGACCTGGGCTGAACGCAGATGCTTACCCTACTGGGCCACCCAGGTGCCCTATCAAGAGCTAATTAAACAAATTATGATGCAGCTATTCCATAGTATGAATGTGCTGATACAGAAAGATTTATCAATTATACTATAGAGAGCCCTGCCCCAAAAGATGGGGCTTGTAGTGTCAATGATAAAATATCATATCGTATATATGTGTTATTTGGGGATATATATTTATTATAATATATAATAACATATCAATATATGAACAATTATACATCACACACATCTATCATATATATGGTATGTTAACACTATTTCTGAAATAATATAGCAACAAAAATGGGGACAATGACAACAGCAACAGAATGTGCAAGCCAAAAAGCAGATGAATGAGAGTAAACAGACCCAAGAAAGACAACCCTTTTCTCAAGTCAGCAGTGAATGGGGCTGAGAATAAAACGAGTCTGCCAGAGACTCAGGGATAACTAGCTATACCATGTACCTATGAAAATAAGCCCAAAATAAGAAGCATTAGGTGAACATTATCTGAAAAGCATTTAGGGCGCCTGGGTGGCTCAATCAGTTAAGTCTCCACTTTAGGCTCAGGTTATGATCCTGGGGTCCTGGGATCACGCCCCACATGGTCAAGCTCCCTGCTCAGCAGGAGTCTGCTTCTCCGTCTGCCTCTGCCCTCCCCCTGGCTTGTGTGCTCTCTCTCTCTGGCTCACTCTCTCTCTCCCTCTCAAATAAATAAATAAAATTTTTGAAAGACAAAGTATTTACATTCCTAGATCCTCACTCCCACTGCCGCTTGCTAGGTGACTCCTCTTCTGGAAGTTTATTCTCTGAAGATGGTAAGACAGAGTTCCTGGCCTAGGCAATGCTAAGAACTATTGAAGGCATAGGTATAGGTGTGATGCTGAAGTCAGTGAAGTCAGGGAGCTAAAAATGCTAAGGCGCCCCTGGGTAGCCCAGTTGGTTAAGTGTCCAACTCTTGATCTTAGCTCAGGTCTTGACCTCAGGGTCATAAGTTCATGCCCGGTGTTGAGCTCCATGCTAGGTGTGGAGTCTACTTAAAAAAAAAAAAAAATGCTAAGAACTTCCCCTCTTCCCTTTCTTATTCCTCAACTGGATAGCCATTCTTTTACCCTCCAGTCAAGACTAGAAGACTCCTCTCTTTAGAATGCAACTAGTCTAAGAAACAGACCTAAAGATCTGACAGTAGTCCTCTCCAAAAAATGACCCACCCAGAATACCCTACAGTGAAACTCAAAGTTGACCTGTCCCAATCATGTGCTCAAGATTCCTAATCGGGAGAAGACAGCCAAGGAAAAAGTCCTTGGAGGAAAGATCAAGTCCAAGGAAAAGATCAAAACAATAAAGCAGGAAAAAACAAATTGGAAGTAAGTACCCATGCAAAAGAAGAACAAACACAAGTAACATTCTTTGGAAAGGGCAAAGACAGAAAGATAAGATGTTGTACCCAACTTCAAAGAACAGAAATGGTACGAGACCATATAGAAAATAAAGAGCTCTTGAAAATTAAAACCACTACAGCTGTCACTAAGCATTATAGCAGTAAATTAATAGTCAATAAAAGGATCATAAGATGAAGTAGGGACGCCTGGGTGGCTCAGTTGGTTAAGCAGCTGCCTTCGGCTGAGGTCATGATCCCAGCATCCTGGGATCGAGCTCTGCATCGGGCGCCCTGCTCGGCAGGGAGCCTGCTTCTCCCTCTGCCTCTGCTTGCCCATTCTGTCTGCCTGTGCTTGCTCTCCCTCCCTCTCTCTCTCTGACAAATAAAGAAAATCTTTAAAAAAAAAAAAAAAAAAAAAAGGATCATAAGATGAATTTGAGAAAATTTCTAAGTCAGAGAAAACAGGCACCTGGGTGGCTCAGTTAGTTAAGCGTCCAACTCTTGATTTCAGCTGAGGTACAGATCTCAGGGTCCTGGGATCAAGCCCTGCATCAGACTCCCAACTCAACAGGGAGTCTTCCCATCTCCCTCTGGCACTGCCCCTCCCCTGATCGTGTACTTGCACACACACTCTTCTCTCAAATAAATACATCTTTAGAAAAAAAAAAAAAGGAATCAAAGAAAAATATGAAATAATTAATAACAGCCCACCCCCAGAAAGAGAAACATAATAGAATATACTACAGAGAGTACAATATTGATATAATGATTAGCCAAGAAAAAAACCACACACACATGCGCACACAACCAGTAAATGCAGAGGACGAAATAATCAACAAAATAATTCAAGAAAAGAACGTGGAACAGAAAGGCACAAGTCTCTAGAATGAAAAGAGCCTAGCAAGAACACAAGACAGTAGATAAAAATACATCCATATAAGCCATAATCACTGTGAAATTCTAGGACATTAGAAACAAAGATTCAAGATTCCAAAGATAGGAAAAAGCAAAAAGCGAAAAACAAAACAAAACAAAACAAGTCACACAGAAAGAATGAGTTATTGGAAGAGTTCTGGACTTCACAGAAACAACATTAGTATATGTGCTGCCGAAGCGAGCACCACAGAAACAACATTAGAAGAAAAAAAAGACAATACCAATAAAATACTGAAGGAAAAACATTCAACCCAACTAAACCATGCACAGAACAGATTTTCTTAGACTTACATAGTCTCTCAAAACTTACCTCCTTCTCACCCACTTGTTCTTGAAAAGTTACTAGAGAGTATGTTCCGTATGCTCAAGGAGGGTTAAAAAAACATGAGATGCCAAAACAAAGCAATCCCAAGGAGTACTCTGAAGAGTGAGTGACTGTAGAATGGGATCTCCCCGGGAAGATATCCATATACCAGATGCGGGAGGAAACCAGTCCATTCTAGCAGTGTAGTGTGAAGGACTACTACCACTAAGACGGGATCAAGCCCCACATGGTCGAAAGGAGTTTAAAGAGGTTTAGCTTGCCCCCACAGAGTCAAAAGGAATGTCGAAAGCTGACTACCCAGAAGAAACATTTTGCTCTGACCTGCACCTGAAAGCTAGAGGTGTAAGATAAGGTGTAAGAGGCTTTGGTAGGCCTAAAATCACAAAATACAGAGCAGCTTCCTACTCCCATATTCTTGTTCATCATCCACTACATTTACATCAAATTTTCAGATCATGGAGGGCCTCAATGTATCCCAGAACGCCTCTATGACCTTGCCACACTGAATTTCCTTAGAGATGATTTTGCAAACTCTCAGAGAAGCTGAACATGAAGTAAGAATACGGCCTACAGACTCTATTCAGGTAACATTCTCAGGCAGCTTTCATCTGAGTGCAACAGCACCTTTTCTCACACAGCAAGGCTTATGCTTGCTACTCAGTTTAAAAAACACTCAACAATATGCTCTTCAGAAATGTATGTTTTTTACATACATACACACACACACACACACACACGTTTAGTTCTATAGAAAAATAAAGGAACGATAACGCTAAAATCAGGATATTAGGGGTGCCTGGGTGGCTCAGCTGGGTAAGTATCCACCTTCAACTTGGGTCATGATCCTGGGCTCCTGGGATCGAGGCCCGCATCAGGCTCCCCGCTCAGCGAAGAGTCTGCTCCTCCTTCTCCCTTTGCCTCTCCCCTTGCTTGCACTCACTCTCTCTTCTCACTCTCTCTCACCCACTCGCTCAGATAAATAAAATCTTTTAAAAAATTTTTTAAAAGTCAGGATATTAATTACTTCTGGGGCAGAAATGCAAAATTCTTTTAAATAAATACTGTTTGTTCATCACTATGGTAGACATACCAATGATCATATTTATATTATTCTTTAAATTACATATATATGTATACATTTTGATATACTATCTGTGTATCTGATACATCAGAAAATTACAGCCTGAACTTAAGAATATTTATAGCATTATAAAACTGGTTCATGTAAATAACCATCTAAACTAAGAAACATAAAACAATCTGTCATACTCCAAATGAGTAAAAATCCAAACTCTTAAGTCATGAGAAATGTCAAATATTTTTATGAAGAAACATACTTCATTTAACAGGTCATATTTCCCCCTTTCCCTGACAGTCAAATTGATTAAATCCCCTCTCCAGTCTTCCTCATTTTTATTATTTGATAGTTCTGCTTCATTCTGCCTTAAGTATTAAGCAATAATGCCATCATAAAAAAGATCAGAATAGATGTAATCAAGATAAGCAAAGTTTGGTATTCTTTATAAAAAATTCAGTATAACTATATAGTCTAATATTGCATAAGACAAACCATGCTTTTACCTGGCAATGAAGAAGGACAGTACCTGAAAAACCCACAGTACAGTACGGTAGGGTGAATAATAAATCGTAACTAAAATTTAATGACACCTTTAGGTCTACTACTGATAGAAATATTTCCAATCAATCAATGGCTGATTTTATTTCAAGTAACAACAGAAAACAAAATTATGGTCCAATTAAAAAACAGTGAATTGGCTTTATAGAATTTGACTTGTAACAACTAAAAATATAGAGTTGCATGCAACAGGACATTTGTTATGTTTACCTTGAAGTCCATTAAGGATAGAAGTAATTTCTATGGATTTAATATGAGCTGTATCAGAGTTTTTGGCATCGGTAAGATCCAGTTTGGATACCATTTCCGGAGACGGATTTGTCTGGAAAGGCGGTTTTGACAAGCGCCGAAGTTTACAGCTCTTAGGAGAGTATTTTTCATCTTTGTCTTTTTCTTTATCTAATTTATTCTAGGTTAAGAAAAAAAAGTATCTCATGTTAGCCATAATTTATCATGAAGCATTTATTAGTAGCAATGTTAACACTCATTTTAAAGTTGTTATTACATATCATTAAATAATACGAGAGTAAAGAACATAAGAAGCTCCTCACAAACAGCCAAAAATGTTTTTCCAAAGTTTTAAACAAATACTATAGGATAAATAAAACATTTTTGTCTAATACTTAAATTTTAATAGTGGAGATAAATTAGTGATCCCATAAGCAATTCAGACTAACAAACCACATACTGGTAATAACTGACATCATAAATTCTTCAAAATTAAAACCCAAAAGGCTTAAATATTCACTAAAAAAAATTTCAACCTGGTAGTTTCAAAACTTCTAACATTTTCAATATAAAATGTTGGTTGGGAATGACAAAATTCCAAACATCTTCAGTTAGCTGATACTGGGAATAACTCTAAACAAATGATCTCTTAAAAAGTGAAGTCACAAGGCAACCTCCCTCCCTCATGTCGAAAAAAACTGTCCGTTTACAACTAAAATGAGGAGAGGCAAACTAAAATACTTCCTGGAAACTGCTTTTTAAATTTGTTTTGAAAATAATGTATAGGAAAAATCACTGAGACGAGCCTCCTAAATGATGCTGCAGAGCATGACGGAGCAGTAGACAACTCTGACGTCCCACCACAGAGACAGACTACAGAATCTCAGGGACTACTTTCACACTTCTCTCAAAAGTGGAACATCACTATCATCATTCTGGATGCAGAGAAGATAATTCATGACATATTACAGATGTTTCGGGGTAACAGTTCTCCAAGTGTGGTCCCTGGACCGACACCAAGAGCATTTTATTGGAATGTGTTAGAAATGCAAACTCCCAGAACCAACCTCAGATCTAGTGAATCATAAATGCTGGGGATGGGGGGCACCTGGGTGGCTCATTGGGTTAAAGCCTCTGCCTTTGGCTCAGGTCATGATCTCAGGGTCCTGGGATTGAGGCCCGCATCGGGCTCTTTGCTCAGCGAGGGGCCTGCTTCCTCCTCCCTCTCTGCCTGCCTCTCTGCCTACTTGTGATCTCTTCAAGTAAATAAATAAAATCTTTAAAAAAAAAAAAATGCTGGAGATGGAGCCAAGCCATCGGAGTTCCAACAAGTCCTCCAGGTGACTGTGAGAGATGCTCAAGTGTGAGAGCCACTCACTTAAGACATCTGGACTTAATTCTCAGAATGCAATGAAAAGCCTGATGTGCAGGTAGATGACCACAACCTATCAGTAATTAGTGCTGCTCCATTTTTTCTTCTGTTGCTAGCCTTTTCACTACTTCATTACTTTATTCCAGAGACCATAATGTATCCTGTACTCTTAGGGCAGAAAAGGTCCACCCCATTGGGAATTCAAATATGGCTTTTAATGGCTATCAGAAGACAGACGAGACAGAGTGAGGGAGGAGTGTGTAATATCAGAGTATTATCTAGAAAGCTCTTCCAAAATTCACATGATTCTTCCCTAATGACCAGGAATTAATATATGCCCTGGGAGGGGGCAAGAACTGAACTGAGAATAAATATTTAGGGAAAAACTCCTAGGGAATGATTTCTTGTTTCAAAGATTTTGTTTATTTATTTGACAGAGATAACAAGTAGGCAGAGAAGCAGGCAGAGAGAGAGGGGGAAGCAGGCTCCCTGCTGGGCAGAGAACCCGATGCAGGGCTCAATCCCAGGACCCTGAGATCATGACTTAGGCGAAAGGCAGAGGCCTAACCCACTGAGCTACCCAGGCGCCCCCAGAATGAATATTCCCATCCCTACCTCCTCCTCTACCTGAGAAATACTCCCTCCTAAAACTTGCTTTGTCTGTGGAAATGGGCTTTTTTAACACCACTCGCATACAACCCTTCCAGTAGCTAAAGATAATACTATATATTCTGATTTCCATACTTCCCAGTAAAGACCAAAAGTGGAGATGAAAGGGGTTTGAGAAACCCTAATTATAGCCCCTGGGTTGCTACACCGAAACTTGAAGAACAGATCCAATTTTACAGTGAGAAAAGAACAATTGCTCTGGGGGAAGCTTGCATGATCTGGGGCCACCAGCTCTTCAGATGCCCCCTCCTTTTCTTCCCCTAAATAGTATACAGGCATAGACTAAAAGCCAGGCTCCCGGTCATACTATTTTATGGCTCCTAGCTGGAAATGAGAGGGGCAAAAAGGATGGAAATAAGTAAGCGAAACCTGGCTGGGTGGCCTTACACAATGCTGGGATTAAAACAAGCCTCAAAGATCACTTAGTACAGTACTGTTCCTAAAGACCTTTCCATAAGCTGACAATTTTAACTATACCCAGATCTAGCATTTGGTAAATTCACTGCTCTTGAGTATTGCTATCTCTACCAACACTAACACACACACACACACACACACGCTTAATGCATATTTTAGAGGAAATTTTCTTTAATTAACAGCTATGATGTAGCAAAAAAAGCATTTTTAGCAAAATAACTACTTACCTTTATTTTCTTCCGATGTTTTATCTTTGGCACGTTTTTATCAGCAGGTCTTACTATTTTATCTGCTTTAATCCATTCATCATATCTAAAATTAAAAGAAATTCATATAAGTACACAAAACCTCACTTATGTAACTATGCCATACTAAAGAGAAACTCATAAATAGAATTGTAACATTTTAGAACAGGAAACGTCAACTTCCTGGTTCAACGAATAAAGCTACCAAGGTCCAAAAAGAGAGATGAAGTGATATGCCCAAGGACATAATGTCAGCTACTGGCTGAACCAAGACCAGAAAGATCTCTTGACATCTAAACTAGCACCCCTTACCCTGTTACCATAACTAAAAGAAACCAAATTTGTATTGTAAAGAAACCACAATTTTTTCTACATTTTTTTTTGTCTTACTCTGTTTGCCTTTTAAGCAGCAAGTAGACCATTTTTCCCTCCTAGACACATCAGGAAGCTAAGGTAATATGCTCTAGTTTTAAATGACATTGTGTTATAAAAGAGCATAATACGTAACTTACAGACAATGCAAAATCAACAGGAAAAAACAAAAAAAAACACCTTCTCATAAAATAGTGGGAAATCTTTACTCGGCCAAGTTTTTCAATATTCTGAGATGCTTCCTACATATACACCCAGCTAAGAGTCAATAGCTCTGATGGCCTTCCCACTCAATGCCGACAATCTCTCTGAGTTTCACAGGGTGCAACTTACTCCCAACTGCAATAAATCTATTTGTTTAAAGCAAAAAGGAATGGCAGTTTATTTTTGTAAAAACTCAACTAAAAGGAAGAAACATTAAAAATGAGTTAACATCTTTTTATGTTCAAAAGTTATATATATTTATTGTGATGGAAAACTCACTAGCGTTTTTAACTCCAGAACATGAAGAACTGAAAATAAGCTTTTAAATGAAAATGTCCTCATTAGTAGAAGTAATAAATGATGTAACAGAGGCCCCAAACCAGGCATTAAATGATCTGGGTCATCACCTAACTGAGAAAGTATATTCTTGCTCCGGAGTGGGCCTGAAATGTATGGCTGTAACAACTCCCACGCAAATTGCTACTGCTGGTGCAAACACTGGCTTTCCTAGGGCCTAGGGCACACCCCCCAGGCAAGGGATTAGGTCTGTATCTGCTGGAAGCTGCTGAGGGCCAAAGCGATAATTAGAATGAGGAAGAACGGAATGCGCTCTAAGAAAGTCTTCCTAGAACTTCCCTGTGGCTGGTTATGTGGCCCTGATCAAGCCATTCTCTACATCAGACTCAGTGTATTCTGCATCAAATAAGACTGTGTTTAAAAAAGAAAAATAAAAAAATAAGACTGCACAGCACATCTAGTTTTCAATAATCAAACATAGTAAGAACTTCGAAAAGTATTAAAACAAGTATTATTCTACTCAACACATCCCTTTTGGCATTTATACTGGCATGGTATCACCTTCCTAAATACTTACAGTACTTATAACTTTCCCATGAATACTGAAAATTGCATTATGCTTGAGATGAAAGCTATTTATTTCCTTCCAAAACTGGAATGAAGGTGGAAAATGAAGAAAAAATATAGTATCTCTGCCCTTCACAAAGCTGAATGTAAATGTCTAGAAGTGGGTCTTACTTGGATATAGTTATGGAAGTTAATGCTGCGTACTTTGTTTAAAAGAAAACAAAACAAGCTATCTTCTTATGAGATAATTGAAGACAGTTCATGATGGTTACTTATACCTAACATCAACGTAAACTAAACAAGGATATATTATTTTTTACCTTTCTTTACTCAAAACTATCTGTTACGCAGTTAGTTTGTAATATCAGACATTTTTACTATTCAATTTGGGCTTTTGGCATGAATTATATTTCAAATTAGGACAAAACAGTAGTTGCAACTTAAGATCATCACCATGATATCTATACTTGTCAAATACATCAAATAAGCAAAAAAAAAAAAAGAAAAAAGAAAGAAAGAAAGAAAGAAAAAACAAAACAAAAACAAAAACAGTTATTGCCTCAATAGCTGAAACGTTCATCATGAGGGAGAAAGATTTATGAGTCACAGAGAATGGATATTCTCTTAGGAACAAGGTAGAAGAAACATGCACATCAATAAAGTAACAGCTGCTGCCTTGGTACAGGATGATGCCCACTGCCTAAGCTCCACCAGTATACACATGCTATCTGGTCACCATTTTCTGAAGAGTCCTGTAAGAAGACTGGCTATCAGAAGAACTTAAAGTAGTGACTGTGGAATGTGTAAAGAGCATTGGACAAAGCAGAAATGAAAAAAGACAAATTCTGAAATTAGATGAAAGGAACTATACACACTTATAAAATACTGGAATACAGTATTTAAACACTATGGTCTTACTATCTTGGATGACAGTTTTGTTTTAAAATAATGAGTATTCTGTATGGTTTTAAGAGATGCCTTGGAAAATTCTTTAAATATGTTTCCTATTGAAATAATAGGTACTTCGTACATAGTAACTTACAGTCCTATAAATATTAGTTAATATTATTACTCCTGTATTATTTGCCTCTTTCTGATTCTAATTTCTCAGTGTTTTTTGCTTGTTTAGGTATTCCCCTGTTCTGACACTATTCTTTTAGATTTGTTCTTTTCTTGGCCAGACTTATTCTCTATTTTTAATAAAATGTAGTGACACAATATTTTTATTGTTATTATAATTAATAACCTTTAGAACTAGAACATGCCTTAAAAATCTATCAATGAATTTACTTCACAGATTAAGAAAACTCAAACCATGGAAGTAAACTGACTCTGCGAGCAATAGATTTGCCAAAAAAGCATGAGGTAGGGAGTTAGAGAAAAATGGGTAAGGGACTGCCTCTTAAGACATTCTGGTCAATACCAGAATAATAGTAGAGGGCATGGATGGCAGGTCCTATCCAGAGAAAGAACAGAGAAAAGAATAGTAGATCAGCAGATAGAAAAGCCACATTAAGAACGCACAACCTGTGATGAGGAAGAACCGAAAACAACGTGAGAATTTTGATTAAGGGAGAGCTTTCAGATTATAAATGCCCTTACCAAATAAAGTTGAGATCATTGACACAAACATTAACCCAGACAAATATTTCAAAACTTAATGAGGTTTTAAATAGCATTTTAGTTTTTGATTACTCTTACAAGGAACAAAGATTAGAAAATAAACTGAGAGCTGTTAACTGATCACTGTATTTTAAAAATAATTAATATTCCTTCCCTTTATGCAATTACTCAGAGTATCATGCAAGTGTTCCATTTTCTTTACAGAGTACTTTCAAAGAACAGAAAAGAGAGACACGAAAGTTCATGTGGGAGAAAAACAAAAACCGGTGCTCAAAACAAAACACTACCAAAACTTTTCCTACAAACACTAACTCATAAAAGAAAGAGGAAGGCCAATTTAATTTTGACTTTCCTAGTGCCAGGTAATTTAAATAAAGGAGGCAATATTAATGGGTCAAGATCTCTGACTCCCTATCAAATACCAAGAATAAACACTTGAATGAAGGGAATCTAGTTCAGAACTACAAGAAGTTGATGATGTTCATTCTATATAAACATTGACTTTTAATACAGTGTATTTTATATTAAAGAGACCATACAATTACTGTGGGCAGAGTAAGAAAGTAATCAATGAAGACAGAAAATGAGAAAATTCAGCTCAAATCCAACTATCTTGAATACCATAAAAACCGAAATTACTGGAAGTGGCAAAGAGCAGAAAATTGCAGCTAAGAAAAAGAATACCATAAACTAGTTCTCAATTTCTCCTTAGAGTAACATATTAAGTAAGATATCCATTCATGCTTCAAAATACATTCTTAAAGAACATTAAGAATCTTAATAACTCAATGCAATACAGTTTGTTTGTTTTTTTAATTTGAAAACGTTTCTAGTCCTTTTCTCACATATCCTCAAATACACAGGCATGCCATCCTTCGCTTGGCTGTGACAGTCAGGGACTCTCCAATGTTCTCAATTCTGCTCTAAGTACCACAGAGGGAATCAAGAGCATATTTTGATGGGGTCTCTCCACTGCACAGGAAGAGCACTCCTTAACAGTTACTTAGGGGAACATGCCTTCAGACTTCAGGGAAACCATTTTTTCTCATTAAATACCTAGATCACTCTTCAAGGTTAGTGGGCCTGTTGCTGTCAGTTGTCATGTTTAGTGGTCATGTAGTCTGAGAACCAGGAGAAAATGCAAGCTAAGCAGTGGGCTTACAAACAAAATGACTTGCAGCTTTAGATCCAAGCAATAAGAGAGTGCTGTGAGGATGTCTGAAGCAAGCCAGGCAGTTTGGATTATTGTAAAAACTGTCCTGCCTTAAACTGGACATTACCTTTAGAAATTATGATCACAAGCCAGTAACTGGCCCCTTTGTGAGAAAAGGAAATATAGTTTGCCAGAGCACAATGAAAAGATTACTAAATTCTTCCATTTAAAAACAAATATTGAGGCACACCGGGGTGGCTGAGCATCTGCCTTTGGCTCAGGTTGTGGTCCTGGGGTCCTGGGACAGAGCCCCTCATCGGCCTCCGTACTCAGCAGGGAGCCTATTTCTCCCACTACTCCCCCTGCTTGTGTGTGCATGTGAACTCTCTCACTCGCTCTTGCTCTCAAATAAATAAAAACTTTAAAAATAAATAAAAACAAATATTGAAAAACAAATATTAAAACAAACTGAATTTAAAAAAATACTGAACAGAAAATTAAGTCTGTTACTAATTAGACCATACTTTTTCAATGATTAATAAATCTACTGTAATTAAAGGATGAAATCTAGATAAGTATCTCATCAATATTTAAAATATTAAGGAAGATATTTTCAAAGAATGTGTATGGCATACCTGAGAATATCTCTACTAACATTCAACTAATGGAACAAACATGAAAGAAAAGACACATGAGCATGGGGGCTTAAGTGGGTAGGAGAAGAATCCATGAAACAAGATGGGATAGGGAGGGAGACAAACCATAAGTGACTCTTAATCTCACGAAACAAACTGTGGGTTGCTGGGGGGAGGGGGGTTGGGGAAGGGGGGTAGGGTTATGGACATTGGGGAGGGTATGTGCTTTTGGGTAAATTGGAAGGGGAGATGAACCATGAGAGACTATGGACTCTGAAAAACAATCTGAGGGGCTTGAAGTGGCAGGGAGGTGGGAGGTTGGGGTACCAGGTGGTGGGTATTATAGCGGGCACAGCTTGCATGGAGCACTGGGTGTGGTGAAAAAATAATGAATACTGTTTTTCTGAAAATAAATAAATTGGAAAAAAAAATACATACATACTAAGGCAAAAAAAAAAAAAACAACAAAAAAAAACGTCTGCTCCCTGTCCTATATAGAATGAAAAAGCTGGACCAGATGATCCCTAAAGTAAAAAATTATATGAAACTATATATATATATATACATATATAAAAGTATGCATGAGGGCTTATTCATTTGATAAATGCTTCTTAGGTACTATTTATGTGATGGATTCTGCCCTAGGCACTGGGTATTCAGGAACGAAAGCAGCACTGCTCCTTCCCACAAGGAGTTTACCATGTAACAGAAGACAACACCAAGCAGTAATTACAGAAGTAACAATACAAACCTTCTCAACCTTCTGAAAGCAGCAGCCACATAGATATTTGAATTTTTTAAATGTGTTGAATTAAAATATGCATACAAAGCTAGAAGGAACCATTCAGAGACCATAACATACTTGCTCTCACCAGAGAAAAACAGCTTTCTGATTTTTGTTTGGATGTGTTGGCAAATCATCTAAGAAATTACTTGGCAATGATAAAAAAGGAAAACAATGTTAGTCAACCAGGTAAGAAACCAAAATGGTTCTGTTGCCCACATCAATTCAGATTTCGGTTCTTCATGACCCAACCAAACCACTTTTCAAAGGAATATTAGCAGCATGTATTAAGACATACTCCAAAAGACATAACCTTAGATATTAAAAAAAATTTACATGCAGAATAAAAATATTTTTAAAATAATTTCATAAGCAAAACCAAGCTGACATATTAAAAAGCTCACTATTTGAAACATGTATACAAATTACAAAAAATATAAAATCTAAGAGCCAATCATTAATTTAGATTAAACACTGAAATCATCTGTATTTTATTTTCTGTAATGATTAGAGAGACTCACTTAGTAACAGCTGAATAATTACATACTTTGTATCTTGCCTATCTATATATAAAAAGTTAATGAATGTCACATATTTTTATATATTTTTATATTTTTAAAACCTCACATCTAAAGTGGAAATTTTGGCTATCTTAGCAAGGAAAGAAATTTTTCCCCCTTCTTAAAGTAAAAAAATATATAGAAAAAAAAAGTATGACACTGTAATAGGAAAAAAGACCAAATCACATGAAAAACAGCAACAGCTATTAATTAAAAATTTTATAATCCATTTAATCCATATTTGCTTACTTTATGAATTTTCTGTAATAACCTCAATTTATACATATATTTTTAATGAGAGCATATCTAAAGCAAAATTTATAAAAGACCCACTGAACATAAATTTAATGCCTTCTGCCATGTTAAGATATAATGAAACAAAAATAAAGCATTATACTATTGAAAAATAAAATTCTAAGCATGCCATTAACATTTCATATTTCCACTTCATATAGCACTTAATATTAAATCCACATTAAAGACACAGAATGGTGCTCAGCATAATAAAGAATATAACAGAACGAGAATAATTTGGATAGTATAGCATAAACATATTTAATATTTGACACAAGCAGCGTATTGGACATGGTATTGTAATTATATCAACTGGTTTTCCTGAAGAGTTTAACTCTGTAAAATGAAACAAAGGTGTAAGTCTTTAGGCAGAGGTAATATGTAATGTTAAGAACACATCACAAAGCATTGTACCAGGCTCATTTATAGAGATTACTGCAAATGGTTAACAACTGAGGCATTCACTGTATTTTGTGACGCAGATACTGACTTAAAAGTACCTGAAAAGTTTACTTCATTAACATTTGATAAGTTCAGGGGACTGGTATCTATGCACAGTTAGACAAATATACCGATGAACCTACCTATCTACAAAACCACCAAATGAACAGGTCCATGTTTATGTTTTACATTAAATGTACCTGCCAACCTACAAAAACTACTGAATGGAACAGGTTCAATTCAGTAAACACTTTTAAATTAATACAAAGAAAGAAAGCCCATCTGAGTGCAAAAAGAACCAAGTTACTCATCTTTGTTTATGAAGGAAATATTTATATTCACTTGCACTGAAAAACTAGTCAACTCAAAAGTCGTATATTTTTTAAAAATTTTATTTATTTATTTGACAGAGAGAAATCACAAGTAGATGGAGAGGCAGGCAGAGAGAGAGAGAGAGAGAGAGAGAAGCAGGCTCCCTGCTGAGCAGAGAGCCCGATGCAGGACTCGATCCCAGGACCCTGAGATCATGACCTGAGCCGAAGGCAGCGGCTTAACCCACTGAGCCACCCAGGCGCCCCCAAAAGTCGTATTTTTAAAGTACAAATTATTATGTTCACTTCATTCACTATATGTCTCTACAGACAGGACTGTCTGATACAAAGCATCTTCATACTGCACAAGAATTTTTCACATGAGTGGCAACACAGTCCTTTGACTACCCGAGTATTTTTTAATTTTAGTATGTTTTCCATCCTAGAAAGTGAGTAAGCTGGGAGACTGTGACAGAGGGTTGAGGAAGTTGAGAGTTTGGAAAACATGACAGTGAGGTATGAAGAAAAAAAGAATGGGACACAGGAGGAAAAACATGCAAATGGAATTGGAAGTCTTGGTCAAAAAGACTCCCTATCCTCGGAGCACCTGGGTGGCTCAGTGGGTTAAGCCTCTGCCTTTGGCTCAGGTTATGATCAGGGTTCCTGGGATTGAGCCCTGCATCAGACTCTGCTCAGCAGGGAGCCTGCTTTCCCCCCCCGCCTCAGCAGGGAGCCTACTTATGATCTCTCTCTGTCAAATAAATAAATAAAATCTTTAAAAAAAAAAAAAGACTCCTTATCCTCTAAAACAAGTTTGTAGATACTCACTTAGAAACCACTGTCAGATCATCTTCATTTATAGTTTTTTAACTTCCATACTATAGCAATAAAGCAGACAAGTTCCTAGAGTACTTTGCTTTTCTTTCTATCATTACCAGAAGAATTATTTTGAAGCACAGGAACAGAACTCTGTATGTACTCTTCTGTCAACATTCCTAAGTCCAATGGAAGTAAGGCAAGGATCAGATTACACGGAAGTAAAAAAAAAAAAAAAGTAAGGCTGTAGAACATTCTGCAGATAGAAGGAATAAAGAAATCAAGCTGAAGTGACATAAAAATTCTTAAAGAGACAAAAGGAGACAGAGAAGGAAAGTCATAGAGCGGGAGTGTTTCCAATCAGATTCATTCTAGTCTCTCATCCTCAACCCCATTTTGGCTACTCATTGGGAGATGGGCTCTTATTATGACAAAAAAAGATCACAAAGAAGAACTGACTACCATATTTACATATAAAAATTAATTCAAAATTGGTAAAAAAAAAAAAACTTTGGTATTAGAGCTAAAACAAACATGGGGAAATTTTCACTACCCTGGATTTGGTGATATTTTCTACAATACAGCACCAAAAGCATGGACAACAAAGAAAAAATAGATATATTTGGATTTTATCAAATTTTAAAACTATGGTACATCAAGACACTGTCAAGAGAGTGAAAAGACAATTCTGCAGGTTCAAAGAATGGGAGAAAATATCTGCAAATTATTTATTTGAGGAAAGATTAATATACAGAACACATGAATAACACCTACCACTCAACAACAAAAACAATTCAAAAATGGGCAAAGGGCTTAAACAGACATTTCCCCGAGGAAGACATACAAATAGCCAATAAGGACACGAAAAGATGCCCAACATCACGAGTCACTATAAACATACAAATCAAAACCAAATGAGATACCTGCTAGGTTGGCTATAATAAACCTTTTTTTAAAAACAGAAAATAATAAAATGTTGGTGAGGACATGGAGAAACCAGAACCCCAATACAATTCTGGTAAGAATGTAAAATGGTGTAGCCTTTGCGGAAAATAGTTGAGACAGTTCCTCAGAAAGTTAAACAAAGAATTACCACATATAAAAGCATCAAGAGGCTCCAATGGAGAGGCAGGCCACAGCTGTTCCAATCTCCCATCAGTCTCTGTATTCTATAGGTGCCATTTTTATAGACTTGTCCCTTTTATATAGATTTTACCTTCTATTCTACTTCTATTTCATATCCAGGAGGTCCAATTTAGTTCAGTATTTGTTTCCTACTTACCAAATGCAGACACGTACTTTTCTAGATGTGGTAAGGGATATTAATGGAATGAATATGGAATGGGGATTTTTTTTTTCATGTTTTAAAGTTAAATGCACTTTTGTTTTTGCTTTTTTTTAAGGTTTTATCTATTTATTTGAGAGACAGAGAATGAAAGGGGAGAGGTCAGAGGGAGAAGCAGACTCCCCACAGAGTAGGGAGCCCAATGCAGGACTTGATCCTAGGACTCCAGGATCACCTGAGCTGAAGACAGCCGCTTAACCAACTGAGCCACCCAGGTGCCCCTAAATGCACTTTTGTATTGAAAAATAATGTCCTGATGTAGAAAGCTTGAAAAATTAAAAAAAAAAATTTTTTTTTTAAACCCATGGTCCTAGGTGTAAGCTATATTCCAGAAGGTCAAATCCCTTTGACTCCAAAAAAATAATATGGAAAAATTCAGTATCCGAAAAGTGTCTCAAATTAGAGCTAGAAAAATAGGAATGGAAAGTAAAAGAAGTTAAAATGGGTATCAGAAAGATAAAAGAAGAGCACGACTGTAAAAAAAGAAAACACACAAAGACAAGAAGAGACAAAAGAGGATAACTGAGGAATGGCAGAAAAGGAAAATAAACAAGAAAAACAGTTGGTGCTACTGCAGCTGGAACACAAGTGAAAATTATCATGGAAGGAAGGATCGGCTGGGTCAAATACCACTGATAAGGCAAGTAACAAGAGGTCAAGAAATAAGGATGGAGTTCAGCTAGATGGGGTCACTGGTGACAGGGAGGTGTGATGGGGCAAAAGCCTTAGTGGAGTTGGCTTTACACAAAACAGGAGGGAAACTGGGTGATAAATGTAAGCTCATAGTTTTGCTGGATGGAAATGAGCAAAGAAATGGCACAGCAAGAAAAGCAGGTAAAGCTCAAGTGAGGTTTGAGATGGGAAAAACCACTGCAGGTCCAGATGTGGATGATTCAAAACAGAGTGAGAAACTGACAAAAAAGAGAGGAAAAAGGGAGAATTTCTAGTCCCATGTCTCTGACTTAGGAAAGCAGGAATGACAATTAGAAGAACGGCTTGACAGCAGCACACTTGTTTTCACGGATGACTAAAGAGGGAGAGAGACAGAATGCAGCAGCAGATGCAGGTAAGGAGGCAGATGTGAAGTTCACAAAACTCTCCTCTCACTTCAGTTTTTCACAAGGTTATAAAGTAAGGTCACCAACTGAAAGTGAGGGTGGGGAAGAGATGCCGGGCATTTGAGGAGATAAGAAACAGTATGAAACAGTCTTCGGAGAAAAGGAAGGAATGAATGGAAGAGAAACATATCGCGGCCGCCCAAAGTTCATACTCATGAATTTAAAAGAAGTCAGCGTGGTTGTTTGCTTTCTCCAGACAGGATCCTGCACAGATGCAGGCGAGGAGTAAGAGCGTGAGATTTAAGCAGGACTACTTCCTGTAGTCCAGGAAGAACTACAAAGCAACACAAGAGCATGGGGGTCAAAAGAAATGATGATAAGGAGTGACTGAAGGTAGGCAACACAAGAGGAGCGCTGAGGGCATCAAGAAGGAGGGTGTTTGTAAATCCTGATGGGGTAATAATTCCCCTGCCTAGACAATCAGTTTCTTAATAGGCACCACTTCTTTTTATCTTCAGTCTAAGTATAGTACTTTGCACATGACATTGATTTGTTAAAGAGCAGCTTAATGTTAGCACAAAGTGGGTCTGAACCCATTTATGGAAGCTTTTGACTAGCTCCCCCCACCCCCATTCCCTCAAAGGAGGAGCCAATTTGCTTAGAGAGGTAAGATATTTTTTAAATGAAATACATTTAATTTCAGGTAATATTTAAGTATAATATATCTTATCTTCAGTTTCCTATAGCTTATAATATGGAGTAGAACTAACTTGTTACTTAGGAGTTCAACAGTTGAAATTTCAGTGTTGTTTTTCCTGTTCTCTTTTAGTTGGGGCTATCTTTTTAATGTAGTTGATGAATCTCAGTATTTAAAAAATCTCAAATCAAATTCCCAACCCCTTGATTATGGAAAGCCAAACTAGAAATGGAGAAAAATAAATCAGCCTCAATACAGAACACTGATAGATTTTAAATCCCAAGCCAAGCAGTCTACATAGCCGTAATACATTTAGCTGTATCACTAAACAGGATAAACCCAACACGAGCAACAGAGATTACAGCAGTTGAACTTCAAAGCGTAACTTCATTTTCAACTATCACTCCCACGTTTATGCCATGACTTAGAAACTTGAGAATGAAAGGATCAATTAGCTAATGGTACTAAAGACTTCTATAAAATATTAACATCACTAAGAGAAAACATACAAGAATGGCTACTACTAAAAATTACTGAAGTATGATTGTAGTTTTTAAAAACATATGAGCTCTTTTAAAAGACTAAAAGAGAACATACTACAATATTAAAATAGTTGTCTTTCTACTTTTATATACTTTGACATTTTTCTAGATTGAATGCTATTTTTAGAAGAGTTAAAAACAATTTATAAAACAGCACGGACTTTTCCCCAAGCATGTGGCAGCCTAGCCAAATCAACTTGTATCAGACACTTGTTTGATACACGACCACCTCATCTGAAAAATTCTGTAGCAGTATCATACCATCTACAAGCCAGTATGCAGTTTAAGATCCAGAGCTCTGGCTATTTTCCAGAAAACTGGGTGCAAGCCTGTAAAAATGTGTCTTTTTTTTTCCACTGTGGAAGTGAAAAACAAATTGGCTCAAACACTATCCTTTGTGTAGCAAAAATTAACATTTTCAATTGTGAAACAGGGGTACAAATAAAAATATCAATATAAAGGTTTACACAGAACTTTAGAAAAAAGGAAAAACGTAGAAATTACCAGAAAACAGTATTTTTTTAAAATAAGAGAGATACTTTTATTTTCTTTTAGAAAAATTACTTCACTGGAGAGTGACCTTTCAGATCAAACAAAACTCACATAAATGGCTTCATATAAAATTTCCTAAATTGCTATGGTAATGACTGCCACTGAAGATAAAACTATTTTCATGAACTTTCGTGCATAAATCTTCATTTCTAATTTCATGTCTCTTAAGTGTAAATTCAAAGATCAAGCTGAAGATCACCGGAAAAATAGGAAACTCGTTGTAGAAGTGGTGAGCATTTGTTGCAGTCCCCATTAGATCAGCTTCAGAGGGAAACAGGAGTACTGTTCTACTGACTCAAAGAAAATTAACTGCTAATATACAGAAGTACAGTTTTCTCTATGATGCTGGAGGGTGGAGAGATCCACTCTACAGGTCTTCATCAAGTTGGTTAGTTTTCTTCTTTTGAAAGTTCAGACCATACAAACGCTTGAGGTGTGAGGAGTAGATGGCATCCTTCTCAGTAACATAAGCTTGTCTTGTTCAACTAGGTCTCATTTTCTTTTCTATGTTATTAAAAACTTGAAGGCCTCAATTCAAAGTCTCCCCTTACCCTACCCAACCCCCAACCAGTTTCAAAGCTAAAATACCAACATTCCCTTTCTACCCTCTAAAATTCAAGTATTCCTAGGAAAAGATAACTCTTGCCTTTAGTCTGTATTTTCTTAACAAACAGAAAGTTGTAGATCTTCTTTGCAGAATAATTTTATGAATGTTTTAATTCTTTCACCTATAAGCCTCCTTTCCGTTTAATGAGATAATAGAAAATAATCAAGCCCTGATAATACTGCAAGTTGGAGAACACCTAAATTCTACCTGCCACTAAATTTAAAGCATTTAATATAAAGGCCACTGGAAAAACTGCCTCATTATATAAGCCAGCAGAATAAGTAGGACTGAAGAACTCAAGGAGCAGTAAAAGAGGATGTGGCTCTTATCTATCCTGTGGGCATTACTCTAATTATTAATTTTCCTGATTCAGTTTTTCCTTCCTAATTTTAAGCTAACATAGTCAACATTTACAGTTACATGCTAGGCATAAATGGAACTCCCTCTACATTTATATTAATAAGATCATTTAGTAAGATCAAAACAATTAAATATCAAAGACTGGGCAAAATATTCCTATAGCAGCGATATCAGATCTCAAGCATCTTCCTTTGAACATGATCTATTTAACAGCCAGCCCTGCAGGTGAGGAAAATCATGCACCACAGAGGTAGCGTAAGAGCCAACAGAGAAAAGGATAAATTACACATGATGTTGAAACTGATTCCCTGGAAAAGCTTAAGTTTCAGGACAACACTTACGATAGCAGCATTCTTAAAATCTAAAACTTTATCTTGCTAGTCAGAAATAATAAAGAATGGGTCCCAAACAAAACTTCTGAACATTTCCTTATGACTTAAATTGTTATTTTCTTCCAAACTTCAGAATGGATCAGAACTGTACTTTTCTCTAAATAAGAAAGGTAATCAGATTAGCCATGCTTCCTAGAGTTTCCTATTGCCACAACAGGATGGCACAAAATGGATTCTGAAGAAAAAGAGACTGCACAGTTGTTTTTTTAGGAAACAGCATTTGAGAGTATGTTTTCTTAATTACTCTCCAAATCACAGAATACAATTTAAATAAAAAGCATGGGAACTATATTCCTCCTTGAAGATACTACATACAACCTCAAACCACCACCTAAAACTTCTATGATAAACTGTTCAAGGGCAACGACCCTACCATGTATTTCAAACATAATATCAAATATTCCAAAAGGAATTAAATTTTTCTTAAAAGACTCCTAAATGACCAGATCCTAAAACAGGCTTGCCAATCTGGGATAAAATTCAAATACAAAATCTCTCTGGATAAACCAAAGAAAACTTGTGTAAGAAAATAACTTAAGTAATTGAACACAACCTAAAACCAAACCTTAGTCTTGCCTTTCTTCCCCCTAGGGTTAGCAGCAGTCAGAAAGCACACTCTATATTTTAGTCAAGCCGACTTGCTTACACTTCCACCATATTGTCTCAAACAGACAGAGTTCTGGGGCTTCTGAAGAAGGCTGTAACGCAAGAGCTGTTAACGAGGAAACAGAGGCCCTCTTAAAATGGCGACAGCTTCTGAAGAAATTGCAACTTTAAAATCCCTGCCTACTGAAAGAAAGAAATGTGATGACTTAAGATTGCAAAGAAGAGGTTATTGTGGCAATGTAGTTGTAAATGCAAGAGAGCAAGAAGCCTGGTAGTTAACTTGCAGACATCAAGAAGCTCAAAAGTCTTTTAACTTTAAAAAAAAAGATTTTTCTATCATTTCACCAATGTTGCCTCTGTTAATCTACATGTATAACATAAAAATCAACTGTACAGATTTCGGTCTTCTAGACACTAAGAATATCGTCTAAGTATTAAAAAC
Organism: Neogale vison; assembly: GCF_020171115.1. Classification (NCBI taxonomy): domain Eukaryota; kingdom Metazoa; phylum Chordata; class Mammalia; order Carnivora; family Mustelidae; genus Neogale; species Neogale vison. The sequence goes on along the minus strand of NC_058092.1, from coordinate 151,795,156 downwards.
AGTGAGTAGGGAAGTCACTACGTGAGGCACGTACATGCTAAAATCTACATTTTTTTTTAATGGTACTATGACCTCAATTTGAATACTGACAAGTCTGTAATTCGTTAATTCAATTTTAAAATAGAAAATTATTTTATAAGTGTTTTTAGGTAGTAATCACTAGCTAAAACTCAAGTTACCTCACATTCCATCCGCAGTAATGCACCAAGTAAAGGACCTCTCCACCTTCGACATCAGAATCTTTAATACTAGCTTCATACATTTTTTGATTTTTCCCTCGTCCATACCGCACTTGGACTTTCATGCCTGGCGGATAGCATTCAAACTCCTCTTCCTCGTTGCCGTCATCCTCCTCTTCCTCCTCTTCTTCCTCCTCCTCCTCCTCTTCTGCTTCTTCATCATCTTCATCTTCCTCTTTATTCGTTTCATCTCTTGAAAGGTTTAAAAAATTGCAGTTAATAAAAGACACCTTATAAGCTTTTCAGTTCCAAACCACATAAAATGATAAAAATTGTGGCTGTGACTGCTCCGGGAACAGCAGGTTCCATGTGTATGAAATTCTGAGTTTCAACGTAACGTTAAAAACTAAAACTGTTTAAGATGACCATGGTTACAGAAAGATACATGTAGAGAAAATGAAGATTGAAAAATGCGTTAAAAGAAAATTTCCAACAGCCAGAAGAACAGAAGTTGTATAAGAAACTAGTAAGGTCGACTATAACAACTTTTTCATGTTTTATTTTTAAAATGTTTTATACAAAAGTATTGACAAAAACAAAAATCATTACACCCCGTAGCCATTTTCAGACTAAAAATGATTTCCTATTCAAGTATTTCCAGCCTCAGGATGTTTAAAACAAAAACTTTTACTAGACAACAGCTAGTCTTACTGAGTTCAAAAGGAGATCCAACCAAAATTTCAAAAGTTATGCTAACTGAATTATTTTACCTTTCAAAGGAATATTTGACTAATTTCACATCAATATCACATCAAGTTTTTTCTTTCTAGTCTTCTAACTTTGCTACAATTTCTGCTTTCTTTACTGTATATTTACTGAAAGTCTTTTACCAATTCTTTCAACTTTGAAGTTCCAATGAAATATGTATATGAGGCCAACTCCAAGTAATACGAAACTAAAAGTCAAATTATTCTAGAAGCAGCACTGCAACCATTTCAATCTTCTCAATATCGTGTACTTTTTAAAACTGAGCATTTGTATTCAGCCACAAATCTGTATTAAACAAGTTGGAGAAAATCTTAAATTATCAATCTTTCCAAACACTAGATTTATTTTTTTTAAACTTCAATATGAAACTGGACTATATTTACTTGTAAGTTTTTATCTGCTGCTGTACAGTATAAAAACTGTCTATACTTTTTACAACAATTTTTCTCTCAAAAAGAAACCATCACTTAAGAGCTGACAAAGATCATAAAACAGAACTACAAGACAGCTAAGTAATTATGCTTTAAAAGTTGATGAATATAATATTTACGTAAGAAGCTTTCTCCACTGAGAATTTGTTTTATATTCTATGCAAACATTTTAGCAATAACATACTTTATTATCACTCCTGATTATGCAGTTATAGAAGCAACAAAAATAATCTATAGTAATACAAGCAACACTATAAAGATTTTTTATTCTCCTAACCTCTTTCCTTCTACATAGTGAGAGAGGAAGGATGAAGGGAAACCTAGCAGTCTTGTGAAATTAAGTCTAAATTTACAAAAGTAACAAATGAAACAATTTTCTCTGAAATACATCACAAAGTCTACAGAATCTCAAGAATTATTTCTATTTTTAAAGACTCATTCATATTCAAATGAATAGGTACTTAAAAATTAAGACCTAAACAAAACCAGCTATAATCTGAGATTAAAAAAATAGGAACTCTATTATTAAAAATACATTAACATGTCTAGAATGAAGAAATAATTACTAGCAAGGCTAAAATATCTAGAAAATTACTAGAAAGGGTATTATGGATGATACACTATTATTAACAATTTTAAATAAATAAAGGTTAATATATAAAAGTTAAAATGCTGAAGACATTTTTGGGGGAAGAATATTACTTGTTTAAATCATAAGCTTGTATCTCTGCATATCAGGGAGAAAAGGAAATGTATTCTAGTGGCCACAACAAAAGAAGAAATTTACTATGCACTGAAGAGATTTACCATATACCTCAGAATCATCATATAGAGAGATGCAGAATAAAACATCTAAGATTTTTTAAATGACAACGAGCTCTAAACTAGGTTTATACAGTGCACTGAACACAACTGGAAATGCCAGTAATACCAAGCACAATTCTACTTTAAGTGGCAGCCAGGGCAATCTTTTTTTCAATCTGGAATAAAACCCTAACACTGTAATAATAAAGCAATCAAAAATTAAAAATAAAATTTTGCATTGAATATCAACCTCAAAAACAAACCAAATGAAAAGCACTTAAGTAATATACTAAAGTATAAAAAAGCAAACAACACAATTACTATCAGCCAAATAAAATATCCTACTCCCTCCTCTAATAATTCAGTGGCAAAAAGCAGAGGTAAATGCACTAAACGAGAGAGAACACAAAGCAAAGATATCCTTTGAAAGTATAAAATGTAAACAGCATACAGATTTTAGAAATTCAATTTATATATATACACCTCACTCACACCCAATGCATGCGCTGCACCTGTGCACGTGCATGAGTGTACAAAACACACATGTGCACACACTTTTGTTACTTATCATTTAAAGAACTGTATTTTGATAAACCAAATGTATTAAGTATTTTTCATCTGAATTCAGAAAGAAATACCAAATTTTCCCATTTTGATGTCACACTCCTCACAATGGAATAAATTTTTTTAAACCTGTAATTTATTAATACCTACTATGGGGCCAGCCACTGAACCAGGTGTTTTACCTGAATTAACTTACTTAATCTCCTACACCTAGAGTATGAGAGAAGGACATGGAAAGTTCCTGGTAGTAGCTAATTACTTAGAGAAAGTTTACATGCTAGAGAAATACATATGATTCTTCATCACTGTAAAATTTTTCTATTGCACTCATCTAATAAAATTCTAGTGGACATTCTTGGACATTCCCAACACATAACACTTCTGAAGAACATCTACCAAATTGGGGCAGTCATGGCAGGAAAATTCCAGTTGTGGTATGATACATTTGTAAATAAATATAGTAAATTTAAAAGCTATATAGTTAAGTAATTTTTTAGAACCTACAATATATAGTTTATACTATAAAATTAACTGAAACACCAACTTGAAAAATTAATTATTAGTAACAAAAAGAAAATACAGGCTTATCACAGTGCCTCCCACACAGTAGATATTCCAGAAACATATGCAGATATAAAAATCAGATTTTTAGGCAAAAAGCTGAACCCTTACTAAGTTTCTTAAGAGTTGAAATAATCTCCAGTAGCAGCTGGGAGTACTTCAAATACACACATGCACACAGGACTACAACCAAGTATAATGAGAAAACACTTATACTATATTCTTCTAAACCCAGGTTTTTCCTTCCATGTTTATCTACATGCCACACCAAAATTTCAGAGGACACTAAAATGATCAAGAGATTTTAGGCAAAAAGCTAGGTACTTATTAAGTTTCTTAACAGCGGAGATAATCTCCAATAACAGAAAGGAGTACTTGATATACACATTTGTACACAAAAATATATAACAAAGTATACTAAACAAACACCTCTCACTATATTAAGGAAGCGTATTTTGCTTCCCTTCCCTGCTTGTCTGCATGCTGTGGCCAAATTTCAGAAAAATACTAAAATGATCAAAAACATTTGGTTGTACTTATTTAAATCGGCCATTAACAATGGAGATGTCTAGGTTGTTTATACCTCAGAAATAAAGACCAGATCCCAAAAATCACCTACAAAAATCCAAGGGTCCACTGGCAGTGCATAAATTACATTGCTAAATAAGTAAGTTCATCATTCCAAACGGACCAAAACAAGTAATTGCTACTGACACATTAAACACAATATAACAATTTCTGGCCTTTTGAAAACTAATTATTACCACTTTTCCATTCTTATTTTTTGCTTAAGGAATTAGTACAACTCTTAAAATCTAGAGCCAACATTCCATCTACAAAACATAACAGAAAGCCATCTTCCCAAATTTATATTATCTGGTTATTCAGCAGAGCTTAATGTAGTAAGAAGTACTTTTTCTCTAGCTCAAAATTTCATGTATTTCCATGATGAGAGCAAGAAGAATGGATCAAAAATATGACCTTTTGCTACACAGTCGCATTAGCAGGGTCTCTGAAGGAGGCAAATGGTACTCACATAATAAATGCAAACCACTCAAAAATCCTACATTTTGTCAAATTTAGATTCAAACATATAGATACAAAAATAAAGAGCAAATCAGAATTCATTCAGCCAAAATGCATCTTAACCAAAAACAAATTTCTTACCCAGATTTTGCTTTTTCTTCTTCAGCTTCTACCTTTATGCTGAGGGATTCATCCACCCCAGATGTCTCCTCATCTTTATCCTCCAGATTTTCATTTTCTTCTGTTTTTTTCATGTTAACTTCTTTTTCCGGATCAGACTGTGTAGGTATAGAGTCTAATAAATTCTTTTTACTTCCCTAGAAAAAGATCAGAGGAACTAAACCAACAAAAGTATAAACTGTCACCCTCATTTCATGCTCTAATTGTTAGCAAAAGGAGGTACCAACCAATACTAATATTGAGAAAGGCAGTAGTAATTTTAAAAAACTCCTGCCATTCCTAAAACACTAAGCAAAAATAACAGCTAATTTTAAATATAAAAATAGCATTTAATGAAAAAAATAAAATATAACATTTTATGATAAATTAGCTATGAAAACTTATAGACAAGGTAGAAAATGTACCAAAGAAGGTACAGCACCATTAACAGTATCTGATTTACCAGAGAGGGTTTAATATTTTCCTTTCTTTCAATATCATCATCAGTAGGTTTTTCTTCTTTTGGTATTATATTCTCCTCCTCTTCAATCTTTATTTCTTTGATTTCTGGTTCAATTTCTTCCTTAACTTTTATTTCTTTTACATTTTCACACTCCTTACATGGCTTGTTAACAACTTTCTCTGGCAATGCCATCTGAAATTCAATATTGGCCGACCTACAGTACTCCTCAAAACCATATAAGTATCTGGAAACATGAAGAGAAATTACATTTGGGAAAACGTTTCAAAATACTGCTGTAGAGTTACAGTTTTTAAAATGTGTTCATTTCTTTTAAGTCCTCAGATACTGAGCCATATTATTATTCTTGTTTATTCTAGTTCTGTTCTTCCCAATCTCTTTAACCCGAAGAGAAACATTTCTCGAAGGAAAAAAGTAACTAAAAAAACTACATTGGGGTGCCTGGGTAGTGTCATCAATTGAGCATCCGACTCTTGGTTTTGGCTCAGGTCTTGGTCTCAGGGTCCTGAGATAGAGCCCCTTGTTGGCCTCCCTGCTCAGTGCAGTCTTCCTAAGACTCTTTCTTCCTCTCCCTCTGCCTAGACCTCTCCCTCTCTCGCAAATAAATAAATCTTAAAGAAAAAACCTACACTAAAAGTGAAAAGGCAGAATGTTAAGGATAGTAACTGTAACAACAGTAGTTATTAAAGGTATCAGTAACCATCTGCTGAGCACCTCCTGCATGCCGTTCACTAGGCCTCTGCATTCACGTGAACTCTCATGTCATCATCAGAGTAGTCCAACGAGGCAAGGACTAACATCCCATCTTACAAAAGAGGAAACTAAAGCTTAGGAGAACAAAGAAATGGTCGTAGAGGCACAAAAGCTAGTAACTGGCAGAACCAGGATTCAACCCTCAACTTTTTAACACTCTAGCATTTTAACCTCTACATAGTACTTTCCAAATTTACTTGGCCACAAAAACTTTCATCACAGAATATCTCATAGATGTAGTATTCGTAGAATACACTGTAGAAAATGCTACTATAGAGTGATTAGTCTAGTAAAAATTTCTGATAGCTTCTTAGAAGAAATATTTAGTCTCAGTTATACAGTAAATTCTAACCTGCTTTCTAGGTAAAGTATTGAATGTAGGTTTATTAAGTACACTTTTATTTTTTATTTTTTATTAACATATCACAGCACTCACCATAGCACATACCTTCCCCAATGTCCATAACCCAACCACCCCCTCCCCACCCCCCAGCAACCCTCAGTTTGTTTTGTGAGATTAAGAGAGCACTGACTTACTTTTTATAAGCACATTTAACGTTGTATCCTGCAGCTGAATTTAAGACAGGGATTCCAAGATCTTGGTAGACTTGTTTCCAAACAGCTCCACTTTCAATCTAACAAAGGAAAATGAAAACTCCCAAATTAAAAGGTTGGAATATAATAAAATTTTTATTAATGAAGCATATATATGTTTACATGTATTGGCTCTGGTCTCAAAGGAATGAAAATAACTTAATAAATTCTAAATGAAAAACTTGGTTTACAACTTTGTTGTAAAGTTTTAGTATTCTAATAAATCTCAGAATTACAAATGTTGACATATTGGGCCATTTCATTTTTAAATCAGCCCTGACATAGTACGTAAGAAAATATTCAGGTTTTTAAATCAAAATTTGTAATGAAGAGCTACAGATAAAATTCTTTAAGTATTAGTTCCCATAAAACCTATAAGCTTAATAAATCAAAGCAGTTCTAAGGAACTTAATAATACATTTTATTATACAAAATACTTTTTTCTCCCAGAATAATCTTAATTGAAGGGACATCATACATCATGACAACCTTAAGATAAATTCTTTGGTTCAATGAAGAATTTTTTCTGCATGTTTCTACATATACACGTGTGTATGTACGTGTGTGTGTGTATGTGTGCATCAGACAGAATGGAAGAGATTAAGGATATAAAGAATATTAACTCTCAAGGACCTTACAGTCTAGTGGAAAAGAGAAAGAGAACGAACTTCTACCAATATGGTTGTGTTGTGACTCAGACATACACAGGTGGTTTATTAAAGTTTGACAAACTTAACAATAAATCAGAAAGCTCATTTGAAAGAATCTTTAATTAAATTTAAATTTGGTCTAAGGAAGCCACCTGGTTCTAACCTGTGCTTCCCATTTTCTTTTCCTTCTACTCTTAAGTTTTTATTAGTATATAATTTTAAGTAATTTTTAGACAAGAAAACATGTTGTATGAAAAAACATGTTTCATTTCTAACTGTAATACTTACATTATCAAATCCTCCAAGCTTGTGTACAAGTCTGAATAACTTAAAGAGATTCAAATTTCGATATCCAAGTACGGGTCGTTTGTTAATAGGTGTGCCTGTTAAAGAAAATACAAAATATATTATAACCATGTCACATTTTTTATTTAAAATTACAAGATTCAGGTATCACCACTGAATATCTGAATACATGTAGTGCAAAGTGTATATATGAAAAAACAAATCCCTTAATCAAAATATGATGTCTACTACTTAAGCCCATTTCATTTTAAAAAATTTTTCAAACCAGATTTTGGAAACCTTATATGATTTCATTCCATTTTCATTTCCTTGATGAGCAAAAGAATAAACAGTCGATAAACCAAAATAAAATACCAACGAAACAAAATTTTTTTAAATCAAGGAAACAAGGTTTAGTAGAACTGAAGAAAGGGATAAGATAATTAACAGGAAACAGCTTCACAATGAGGGTGATTTTCATGATACTTTCTTTGTATGTTATTAATTGGTTCCTAGTCTAAACAATGATTCCAGGATGAAACTATATAATTTTGTTTCTTTCTGAAGATATTTATTTATTTATTTATTTGAGAGAGAGAGAGTGCACAGGATGAGGGGGGTCAGAGGCAGAGGGAGAGAGGTACTCACCCCGCTGAGCGCAGAGCCCAACATGGGGCTGGATCTCACAACTCATGAGATCATGACTTGAGCTGAAACCAGGAGTTGGACACTCAGTTGACGGAGCCACTAGTTTTTTTTCTTTCTAATGTGGACCATGCAAGGACACTAAAACTACCAAACCATTAGAAAGTGGTAGAGGAAATAATGGGATGGAGACATAACTGTGGCCCTTTCAAAACAACCTATGACTGGGATGGTCATATTTTATCACTCTTTCTAATATTAACTTTTAAAATTTTCTTCACTTTTTTATTTATCTTATACAAAAGCCTAGGAAATTGCTTACATTCTTAGGCCAAGCCTCCTTTCACACAAGGAAATAACATGAAAGCAAAGACATTTCCTATCAAATAATAAAAAGATACCTGCATTATGGTGACCACTAGCACTTATGAGAGCAAAGACAGTCAACTTCTACTTATCAACAATACAAATGAGGATTTAAAAAACATTAATTTCTCTCCTACAAGAAAATTAATTCCCAGAATACGGTGGCATTTCTAAATACTATTCATTTTGTCCTCCTCAAGCTAAAAAAGATTTCTGCTTCTCCTCACTTCCCTTTCTAGCATTTCCCAGGAAAGGAGACATTATATTCTAAACAGCAGAAAAGCAGTAAAGTAACAGGGGCATGGTGACTAGTGGACTAGGTCACAACTGGAAATTAAAGGTTAGCACCCACACCACTTTCCCTCAATCCTTGAATTTCCTTAACAACATCAGGCAGATTCAAACAGCTAAACCAAGGCTTACCTTGAGACTCTGTAACCTTTCTCTACATCTAACTTTGTGGATGGTTTAATTCTCTGCTTAGTTCTGTGTGGCTGGATCACAAGAAGACTTATGGTCCATCTTAAACTATGATGTCTCTCTCCTTCCCTCCCTCTCTCACTCACATGTACACATACAGACAGATCCTAATTATATCAAACAGTGATTCTGGAGAGGGAGGCTTTTAAATAATAGCACCTATGTAGGTACAAATAAAATGGTGCTATGATTCCCATTATGCTACTGCTCGCTCGTACTAAGAGTTCTTTGGGGACCCATGGATGGCGGGCCAGATAGCCAGGACAGAATTCAGGCCGTATGGGTCCATGGCCATAATACGCATCAAAATACTATCAAAGTCTTCCTTCCATTTACTGTATGACAGGTACTACACTAAGTGCTGGTGATGCTGCTAATCAAGAAAAAGAGCCATGACCTGACTCATGAGATCATGACATGAAGCTTAAGAAACAGAATTCTTAGGGCGCCTGGGTGGCTCAGTGGGTTAGGCGGCTGCCTTCGGCTCAGGTCATGATCTCAGGGTCCTGGGATCGAGTCCCGCATCGGGCTCTCTGCTCAGCGGGGAGTCTGCTTCCCTCTCTCTCTCTCTCTGCCTGCCTCTCCGACTACTTGTGATTTCTCTCTGTCAAATAAATAAATAAAATCTTTAATTAAAAAAAAAACAGAATTCTTAAAGTATTAATTACCTATATAATACATTATAACATTAACCATGAATTTAAAAAAACTTACCTCTATCCTCCATAAATTTGTATAACTGCTGAAGAAAGTTCTCCCTTTCTTCTGGAAATGGTTCTATTTCTTCCTAATTTTAGTCACAGAAGAAAATATTATTTTTCTCAAGGAAGCAGTTTAATAATACAAGATTTCCTACCAACAGCAGAGACTAATATTTACCAAAATGTTTCAAAGGCTTTTTTTTTACCAAGTAAAAGTTATTTCTTAACACTAAGCTATTCAAAACCACGCAAGTCTAGACATTTTATGCTTTCCAAAGGAATATGTCCTAAAAGGTGTCTCAACAGTGACAATTCCAAATGTAAATTCTCATATAAGTAAAACTTAGCAAGATGGCTCATGAGCTTTTACTGTATCAGATATCTATTCTTTAAATCAGGGCCACAGGCTCAAGAAGACCTACTCTCGCTTATATTAAGTTGGGTCAGGGTTTAACATCAAAACTGACTCCTGCTGCTCCTCCAGAACTATACAGGCGTGGGTCCCCTTAGCTGTAACACAAGTATCCTTCACTGTATACAGCCCCACTGTATAGCACTTCAAGCTTATAAAATCAGTAAAGTGGGGAACAAACTTGATCTACAATACCTGAAGATTCAGACTTAGGGAAATCTTCAAGTAATAAAATAGTTCCCCGATTTATCAATTACAAGGGAGGGACTAGCTTCTTGCTGCTGTGGCCAGGGGCTGTGGCAGTAGGGAGCTGGTCCTGAAGCAACCTGCAAGGAGCAGGGTAGTAGGTGAGATGGAGGAACTCATCAATTCAGTGACTATCATCCAATCAACAAACCACTTAATGAGCACCAGTAAGTGTAGGCACTATGCTAGGTGCTGAATCAAATAAAAGAAAAATAATAAGCGATGGAGAACATGATCATTAGAGAACATGATCAGGAGTAACTGCAGAGAAAGTGATTCAAAATCCACACCTGGGGTTACAGTTACTCTGACTGAAACAAATGCATCTTTGATGGTAAAACTTAAGAGCATACTTTTCAACGGATAGTCTAAATAAATCTATCATTTTAATTTTTAAAAAATCACGTGTCTAATGCCATTGTTTTGACATTTACCCTTTTCTTCTAAAAGCTAGCAAAGCAAAGGTAGGCAAGTTAAAAACCAGAAACAAAATCCATGTTAATAAACTTTTAGGTCTGCAGGTTGAACAGAGAAAAATAAATGACAATTATTAATTTGTTCATTAAAAAAAAACTGCAGTTCTCAATTTAAACATGGGCCACAGAAGCTAGGCTTTGGTAAAGTAATCAGATACAAATCTAAGGGAATCTAACTTTCTAGATATTATCTTAAAATGCCCCCCATACAATATTTGACTTTCAAAAACTGCCAAATGTATTCCTGTCACAAAAATCTTTCAGTGAAGTTTATATTTAACTTAAAATGTTTAAACTGGAAATCATATTTGCTTTTACAAAAACATTTATAAAACATAAATCAATGCAACAAAAATTTTAGTAACTAGTATTTATTGACTCTCATTTATTTACATGTTATACATTCTGACAGACACTCTCGAGTAACACAGGGTCTTTTACCCTTGAGGAGCGTATAGGGGAGAAAACAGGTGATATGTGTGTGGGTGGCGGAAGGGGTATAAATAACAAAAACAAGCACAAGGAACAATATCAGGTTAGACCAGCAAATAAGAGCAATTGACTTTCCTCAGTTGAGGGAGGTGATGCTTCACAGAAGGTTTCCCTTTATAGAGGCGACATGTGAATAGGGTTCCGAAAACTACACAAGAGTTTGCCAGGCTAAGTGGGGGAGAACATGGAAGAGCAGTGTAGGCAGAGGTACTGGTATGTGTACAGGCTGAGTAGAAACAAAGTATATAATTTAATATGGAGATAGCATCAAGTTCAAAGTAGCAAGGTATCCCAAGAGAAGTGGTATGAAGGTGGGGCCAGACTGTGAGAGAGGTTCTGTAAGTGAAGCTTGACTTCTGGGTGAAAAGAACCCTTCGGTAGGTTTTAAGCAAATAATTGCTTGTTCATTTTGACATTTAAAAAAAAAAATTTTTTTTAAGATTTTATTTATCTATTTGACAGAGGGAGAGATCACAGGTAGGCAGAGAGACAGGAGGAAGCAGGCTCCCCGCTGAGCAGAGAGCCCAAAGTGGGGCTCGATCCCAGGACCCTGGGTTCATGACCTGAGCCGAAGGCAGAGGCCTATCCCACTGAGCCACCCAGGTGCCCCATTTCGGCATTTTAAAGAGAATGCAGGGGGGAGACTGAAGCTGAGGAACTCCTACACTACACACTGTCATCATAAAGCACTATGTCATAAAACACAAAGTCTAAAACAATCCTATTTCATCAACAGTTGTTTATTACAGTTAGATGGCAGAATAACTTACCTAAAATATTATATATTGACATTAAATTATTAGTTTCCTGAAAACATGCAGTCCAGTTCTCTTAATGATCAAAGATACAGACTTCACTATCTGAACCATTCACCAGTAACTTTTAGGCAGTCATTCAACAGAATATTAACAAGTACAGCGGTGCAGTATCACCAATAATATTATGGACATCTTTTGTTGGTACTTATCATTGCTAGACCTAAAATACCATTTATAGTAAAATCTAATACTTCATCTCCTTGACCCATACAAATTCACAAATGCCTTATTTATGATCTAATTAGAACTGTCCACCCATTTGCATTAGATATAATTTAAGATCCTCTGAATCAAAGAGATATTAATCCTTTTTGCTGATAAATCCTTTAATAATACTAGATGGATGATATATTTTATACTTCTCTAGGTACTTCAATAAAATATGCAGATGAACACACAGTAGGAGGTGAGAGGGGCCACAGGACGATGAAAAAGCATGTGAAAGTAGCACTCTGCCATATTAAGTGGGTATTTCCCTTATTATCTGATAAACCAAAAGCATGGCAAGGTTAACAAACATTTCTGAGGTTACTGAAATAACTTAATATTTCTAATTTCCTAAGACCATACTTCTATTTTAAATAAGCAAGCAAACTACTTGGTTATGATGGATAGTACAAGCATATTTTTATTATGAAATATTTCTAATACTAAAAACATTGAAGTGATTGATGACTTTGTGCCAAATCCCAACTCACAGAGGAAACCCAACTGTTTCTCTTGATTTCATAAGACATCGACTGTTTGTCCTTACCTCTTCTTCACTGCTATTATCCTCCTTTTCCTTTTCATCATCTTCCTCCTCCTCCTCTTCCTCCGCCTCACTGCTAGAACTATCTTCCTTCAGTTCAGTCTTCCAATTAGCAGGAATAGTTCTACTTTTATGAAACTCAAGGGCCTGATCAAAGGCTGCAGAGAGGACCAAAAACTGTGTGAACTGGAGAAATTAAGACAAACTGATTTGTCTAACAACATTAAACAAGATAAAAAAATTAACCACTGTGCTAATACCACAGACATTTATCAAGTGTTGGCTGTGGGCCAGGCACTGTGCACTTTAGTGACTCATTTAAAACCCAGTAGTCCTAAGCATCAGGCACCCAATTTATAGATGGCAAACTACTGTTACCGGAAGGTGACTTAGGTTCAAACAAATACAAAGGAAAAGAGCATTTTTCTTCTTTTAAACAAAAATTAAACATGCCTAGTAAAAACAACTTTAAGATAGGTCAACTTTTTGGGGCGCCTGGTTGTCTCAGTGGGTTAAGCCTCTGCCTTCAGCTCAGGTCATGATCTCGGGGTCCTGGAATGGAGCCCCACATTAGGCTTTTTGCTCAGCAGGGAGCCTGCTTCTCCCCCAGCCCCCCACCTGCTGCTCTGCCTACCTGTGATCTCTCTCTCTCTCTGTCAAGTGAATAAATAAAATCTTTTTTAAAGGTTTAAAAAAAATAGGGGCGCCTGGGTGGCTCAGTGGTTTAAGCCTCTGCCTTCAGCTCAGGTCATGATCTCAGGGTCCTGGGATTGAGCCCCACATCGGGCTCTCTGCTCAGCGGGGAGCCTGCTTCCCCCTCTCTCTCTGCCTGCCTCTCTGCCTACTTGTGATCCCTCTCTGTCTATCAAATAAATAAATAAAAATCTTAAAAAAAAAAAACGGTTTAAAAAAAATAGGTAAATTTCTGATCATTGGTCCAATAAGTGATTATTAAACAGCATTATATACCAAGCACAAAGCCACTGTAAGGAACATACAATAGCTGAAAATGTACTATAGATACGTTATCTTCATTCCTAGTAAAACCTGAATTAAAATTATATCAATAATTAGCTGAAACCAAAATTAGCAAGACACAATTATTTTTCTTTTACAATATGTGGACAAGAACTCTAAGCCACAAATTCTTGATTTTTAACTAGTCTACATAACATCTTATCAGATTTAATGAACCTGGGCAATAAGAAAGTTCTACAATGCCAAAAATCAAGTAAGAAAGGCAATTATGGCATATTCTTCTATAAACTATTATTGTTATACTATGAGAAGTGCCAAATCAAAATTACTTTTGATTCCTGTTTCTATAATCCTCGGGAATTAATATTTTATTTACTAGGCAAAAGCAAATCTATAGTAATTGGCTGATGATCTAGTTTCTTCCCACTCCTAGATTACTGTCCCGATTATATGCTAAAGATGAAAAAGCAGCCCTGTGATAGCAAAAGACACACAGATTTACAGAAGTGTAATTCATATAGAACCAAATAGAACTTCAAAGACAGAAGTTCAAAAATATGTACTTTTTAAAGAGCAAAAGAAAATTTGATCTTCAAAAACATTTTAGTGGTTTTTAAATTAACCATAAATTATCCCAAGATTATCCTTACCTTGTTTTAATATAGCATCAGGCTTTGGTGCAGTGTCACTAGTAATTTCATGGACGTCCTTTCTCGGCACTGAAGTACTACATTATTTGTTTTAATTTTGAAGAAAAAAAAAGCCACAAAAATAAAACAGAGATTAAGAGGCCAATCACACACCACAGAAAAGATACTGAAAATATGGAAACATTAATATTTACAATGAAAGTGACTACACAGTGTTGCAATTCCCAAACAAAATGCTGGACAGGATGTTAAAATATGTATCATCTGCAGAATGACCCCTCCTTGAGATGTTTTACAAGGTATTCTCAAATATCAGAGTCCCTCCTGCCTAATGCAATGATGAAAATATCGATCCTGCTACCCAAAATAATAAATGAAAATACCTGGATAGCAGGATCAATCCAATAAAAAAGAAGTCAAATAGTAAGAATTTGCCATTGTCTTGGGATGATCACAAGAGATTACTAAATTTAAGACTGGAAGAAAATGTACATATTTATAATGTAAATGTTCTTTTAATAATTGTTTTTAAATTGGAGTCTAGGCTCAAAAGCAAACTTCTAATATATAATTTAAGATCCTTCATGGAACTCCCCAGCCATAGGGAGGATGTCAGATCCAAGCAACTGGGAGAGTTTCTATCATATATATCACATCTACCTCCTATTTTACAGTAATAAATCATTGTTCTCCATCATTCAGCTCTTCTGCATTTGGCTTATATCAATCTACAAAAGCCTGAGTACTACTCCAAATACATTTTTCAACCTGCTTATTTTTTTAACTTTTTGTTTTAAAAATTTCAAAAACATACAAAAGGAGATAGAACAGTGCAATGAACCACCACCACATATCCATTATCCAACTACAATAATCATGAACTCATAGTTACTAGTTTCATTTACATCCTTACCTATTTCCCCTCCCACCCCATGTGATTATTTTACAGCAAATCCCAGATATTATTTAATTTGATTTATAATATACTTTATTATGAAGCTTTAAAAGAAAATTCTTTTTAAAAATCATAATACCAATACTACACATTTAAAAATTAACAATAATTTCTTAATATCATCAAACCAGTATTCAATTTCAGTTTTCAAATTTCTGATTACCTCAGTCTTGTTAAAGTAGATTTCATAGATAGCAATCAAGTATTAGATACAGTAGATATATTTAAATTTGCCTCAATACATCACCAGCTACTATATAGGCAAATATTGACAAACTAGGTAAACTCTGGGATTTCAAAAAAAAAAAATGAACAAGGAAAGCAGACTTGTAAGACCACTTAAATGATAATGTGAAAAATGATCATACTTCAAAACATTCTGTATGATGAAAAGTAAAAGCGTAAGCATTAGAAATAACTAACTTATCATTTACCATGCCAACTTGGAAAAACAGCATATTTTTCACCTCTAGTGAATCATACTTACAATTTGCCATCTTTGAAAGATCGAACAAGAATATTGTCTTTTTTCACAGCAATTTCATCACTACAATCTGGACAGACCACCTTTAAAAAAAAAAAGTGTGAAACTATTAGAACTAAGAGCACATTTATAGATATTTATGTATCAACTATGTAAATCCTTTCAAAAAACAATTTCAGCTCAAAGTTTAAAAACTTATTTCAGTTTGTAGGGTAAACAGCTCCAAGCATGTGGGAATACACACAAGTAATTTTAAATTTACATCCTCTATCCCTCCAGCTCTCTGGATTCCCCACATTGTTTTTGACACAGGCTTGTGTCGGAAGCAGAAGCAAGGCCATGCCTAGACTGATGCTGCGGACCAAGTTCTAGTCAGAAAGAGGACACCGGCATGAAAGTGGGGTCTGGGCCGGACCGGAAGTAAAGGCTGAGCCTTCACAGAGAGTGTGCGCCACGGCTAGGAGAATTGTGGGAACCAAAACGGGAGCCAGTATCAGATGCTCAACCAGAGCAGCCTCGATCTTAAAAAAGCGAGAGATGAGGTTCTACTTACTACTTACATTTAAATATATATAACAGACACAAAAATTTCTTCATATTACCACCCACTCTAAAAAGTAAACATTTTTAAAAAGACATGGAGGCTGTGTGGGACTGATCATTACCCAAGGGAGGACTTAGCTGGAGCCACCTCAGCTGCTATTTAAAGTGAGGTTAAGGGCGCCTGGGTGGCTCAGTGGGTTCAGCTCAGGTCATGATCTCAGGGTCCTGGGATCGAGCCCTGCATGGGGCTCTCCGCTCTGTAAGGAGTCTGCTTCCCTCCCCCACCCCGCTTTCTCTGCCTGCCTCTCTGCCTGCTTGTGATCTCTGTCAAATAAATAAATAAAATCTTAAAAAAATAAAATAAAATAAATAAAGTGAGGTTAAAGCTGGTCTTCCCAAAGGCTGCTGCAAGATATCTAAGAATTTTTAGCATTCTAATTCCAAGACAGCCCACTATGCATATCAAGAACAAGTTAACAGAATAGTTCTATTTCTAAATGAAAAACAAGCTAAGAAAGTATGACAGGTTTGTCTTAGGGATGGGCTCATGGCTCATGGCTCTGAGATGACACAATGGAACATAAAGGCACGTACTCTCACCACATGTCAGAAAGCAGCTAGAAATACGTTTGTTCTCTCTGGTCTTTAAGGAGTTGGTTAACATTTTCCGTAACTGCAACTGCATTGTACTAGGCATTCTTTAAATGCTGATGGCCTTCTGAATGAACTCCTTGATCAAAGTCTTTTATACATTATTAGCATCAAGGAAAATTTCCCCGTCATTTCAAATAAAGTCCTGAGGTAAATACTTAGCATTTGCTCATATACTCATCTTGTCACTCTATAGGTACTGACTGCCACCTCGAGCTACTGTACTAGATGCCAGAGAACAAGAGACCAAGACAGTCCACTGCTCGTCCCCACGTGGAGCTTGCACCCTACAGTCAGGAAGACAAGCACTAAACAAGTAAGAGCACGTGTATTTAACTGCTACTGGGTGAAGTCCTTATCTACTAAGTAGGTAGGGACCACTTTCTTGAAGACACAACATTTAAGCTCCATTTTCAAGACTGAGTGGGAACTGGCCTGACAAAGGAAGTACGTGGATTCACCTGTGTATAGTATAAGGTGTTTACGGCAAGCAGTGGAAACAAATAATGGGAAGGTCCAGAGACATCAAGTACTGGAACCCATTCCAGAGAGCAAAAGGAGGTCAGTGTGGCTAACTTTCTGCTTGGACTGATAAGGGAGATAAGAAGGGTTCAGATTTTTCCAGCATTTTAGGCTATGTTAACTCTTAGGATAAAATTTAAAATCTTTAAGGAAAAGACCCTGAAACAGGAAAATGTTATAACAGATTTGCCTCTTAAAAATTACTTTGAAAGGGGTGCCTGGGTGGCTCAGTCAGTTAAGAATCTGCCTTCGGCTCAGGTCATGATCTTGGGAGTCCCAGGATCCAGTCCCGCATTGGGCTCCCTGCTCAGCGGAGAGCCTGCTTCTCCCTCTGACCTCTCCCCTCTCGTGCTCTCGCTCTCTCTCTCATACCCTCTTTCTCAAATAAATAAATAAAAATAAAATCTTTAAAAAGAATAAAATAAAAATACTTTGAAGAAATGAAATAAATAAAAATTACTTTGGGGGTGCCTGGCTGGCTCAGTCAGAAGAGCATATGACCCTTTATCTTGGGGTCTTGAACTCAAACCCCACATGGGGGGGTAGAGATTACTTAAATAAATAGAACTTTAAAAAAAGAATAAAATAGAATAGAACAAATAAAATAGAATGAAAAATTACTTGAAAATGGGCTAGAGAAGGGCACAAGTTGAACGAGGTGAAGCCACCACAACCACCCCGGGGAGAGAGGCGGCGACTCGGATGGAGAGCAGTGGCAATGGCGTATTAAAGGAAAGAGAGTATCAGAGGCAATTAGGGAAGTGAAGGCTGACTGAGCAGAGGACGCTCAGGCTTCTGTCTTGTGCAAATGACGTCATTCGCTGTGAGAGGAAACACTGGAGGAGGGCCAAGTTTGGGAAGGAGGGAGGAGAGAATACGTTTAGTTTTAAACCTATTATGTTTTGAGATGGCTGAAGGACATCCAAATGGAGAAACTGAATAGATACCCAAGTCCAGAGGTCAGAATGGAAGTATGAACTGTAAGATATAAACTTGGGACTCAATAGCCTAAGTATCAGGGGCTTAAACTTGGGTCTAAAACTGTGAACAAAATCTACCTTTTTCTTTTATTCTCATGGGTTTTGCAGTCCTCCACTCTACCAACTGAGCTATTGAAGGACTCACTCTCTTATGCGTTTCAAAAACTACATATATGGTAGCTTTGGCCAGCACTGGTGGTAGTGTGTAAATGGGTTCGCTTTCCATTCCGCCTCAGGAACAATAATCCATACTTCATCCTGTTCACCCATGTATATGACTGTCTTGGTCCCTAAGGCATTCTTATCTGGTAACTCTGCAACCGATACTATAAAAGGGGATGAGATCACCCTAAAGAGAATACAGAGTAACGTATTCTGCACCTTGCACAACAACATTTAAAGGTTGGTTAGAGGAGAAACAGTAAAGGAAAATGAAAAGAAGACCGCGTGAATCATGGAAGCTAAGAATTCCTCCTGTTAAAATAGGGTAAATACGGACACCTGGGTGGCTCAGCGGGTTAAGCCGCTGCCTTCGGCTCAGGTCATGATCTTGGGGTCCTGGGATCGAGTCCCGCATCAGCCTCTCTGCTCAGCGGGGAGCCTGCTTCCCTACCCCCCGCCTACTTGTGATCTCTGTCAAATAAATAAATAAAATCTTTAAAAAAAAAAAAAAATAGGGTAAATTCCCCTTATTTTTTCAGTCTCAGTTAGGATTCAATGAGACTATTTATATGAACCAGCTTCACATAGTACCTGGCCATGGCAGGTGCTCAACACATGGGGGCTACTTCCTAACACAATGATGTTACTAAATACTTGCAAAATTTACTCAATTTATAAAAACAAATTTTAAAAATTGAATCCCAAATACTATTTATGTGCCTATGTCAAGACTGTTTGATCCACAACACAATTTTACACTCTAGTTGATAAAAATTATTCATCCACTATCCAATTTCGGGGGGAGGATTACATATATGAATAATTATAAGATTCTTTAAATAATACTGTGATGGTTCCTACACTAATTACTGACAATTCAACACCATAAATCCTTAAATATTTTTCTCATCATCGTGGAAATTATTTAGAAACTATGGGTGAGAGAATCTTAATACTGAATATATTAACAGCGAAAAATTAGTATTCCTGTTATTTTAGAAAAAGATACACAAAACTGGTTTTTAAAACATGTTGCAAAAGAAATTCTTACAAAGAATCTTAGTGCTTCGGGAAAAAAGAAATGATCATATACCCTAATACTTAAGTTTTCAGCTCACCATTAACCAAGTTACTTAATACTCAGTCTTTCTAATACTTTCCAATACTCAATCTCCTGATCTCTAAGTGAGGATAAATAATATTACCTGCCTCATAGTCCTTGTAAAGGTCTTAACACAATCCTTGCAGATGGCAGGCATCCAATAACTATTAGGATTGATAGATGGATATATGCAGAGGTACCAAGGTATCATTAAGTATTTACATTTATTAAAACAAATAATTGCCCTCTTGAGTTTTAATTTTAAGATATAACAGATGTTTTGTTTGTTTGTTTTTAAATATTTTATTTATTTATTTGACAGAGATCACAAGTAGGCAAAGAGGCAGGCAGAAAGAGAGGAGAAAGCAGGCTCCCTGCAGAGCAGAGAGCCTGATGTGGGGCTCAATCCCAGGATCCTGGGATCATGACCAGAGCCGAAGGCAGAGGCTTTAACCCACTGAGCCACCCAGGTGCCCCTAAAACAGAAGTTTTAATTATAAGAGCTAACATATATTAGCTCTTATAATTATTGGGCAATACTTTGTGCAAAACAGTGAGCTGATAAGCAGTCAGGATAAAGAATACAAATCACGTTCACTGAAAAGAATGATAAACAGAAATCATTTGCAAATAACAGCAGAAAAAGATTCTCTTCTTCTACAGTCTTTCGTATGATGAATTTAGGAGTTTTAAAAGTTTGCATTATGAATCTTCTACCCAATATAGAGCAGTATAATGAACTCCCGCATACCTACCCTTTAAAATTACTGTAATTTTGCCTTTCTTGGATGACTTTAAGAGTTCTTGGTACTCAAGGACAATTTGGAAAGTAATCTTTGTGTAAACTAAATGATGCTAGTACCATTTCCCTACTCTGTACCTATGAAAACCATTAGTAAGATTATCAGTTGTTTTTTTCATGAACCTAACTAGTTGAAAATTAAACTCTTTTATACAGAAGTTACTCACCAATGCGGGAAACCATAGTGCTTTCTTTTTATCCAAACTAGCGTAATCTACACACACAACTTTTCCTAGCAGTTCATCAGTCTGTTTCCTATCATCCTCATCTTCATCACTGGAGGATGAAGAAGACTCTTCCTCTGGTCTAGGGAAAGAAAAAAAATCAGATATTTCCATTTATCTCCACAAAGAATGAGCATGCCTCACTGATAAATAAAGGTATTCTACAAATCTTATCCCATTTTCTAAAACCTACAGAACAGCAAATTTAAATTTTTCAAGTTTTCTAAATTTCTAAAGAATAACAAAAAGGATTATCATTAGAAGAAAGCATATCATTTTCCTAGACATCCTTCAGATTTATTTAGTGCTACTTTAAAAGGTTAAGGGGGAAGAACAGAACAGAGTAACACTGGTCCCCAAACCATCAAAAAGCTGAAGGCCCAAGACAAAACATCCCAGTACTACACTAAAATGTATCAGGTCCAACTCTGAGATTAAAGAAGTTCTAAATTTAGTAATTTTATACTCCCAATACAAAGCTAATTTTAAAAAGGGGAAGAAAGACCTTTATTTATTGGGGGCTTGGGATGGGGAGAGAAGACAATCTGGTAAGAGATCACCAATGCTATCCTTAATATCAAATATACACAAACTAGGCACTGATAAAATGTACAATACTGTTACTTTGTATTATATTAGAAATTCCCTTCAGTTTCCACTGTATATTAAACTAATAAATTAAAAAGAAGTTCACTGTCAGCAGAAAAATAAATTATCGAAAACCATCCACTTGTTAGACAAAAGTATACCAAAAAGAAAAAGTTTTTAAAAGGGAAAAAAAAAACCCATAAAACAAACAAAAATTCTACTCTGAATCTGGTTCCAAGAAAGCCCACAACCAGTGTTAAAGAAAAGAAGGATTCTAACAACTGAGTGCTCAAAACGCCCAAAGTAAGTGAAGACATAAGAAATGAAGAGACTGCAATATAGGTTCTTTTTTTACAAAATAAAATAGAAGAATGGTTAGTATTAATTACCTACGGGGATGAAAACATTTTTGAAATAGTTGGTAATGACCAAGTTCACTGAGAAAAAGTGTAAACTGACGGATTATTTTTAAAAACCTTAAACATAATTTAACTATTTGGTTGACTGGGACAATCTAATATACTCTAAAAATTTGTCTTGATGCCTTTCCAAGGAGATGGCAACATGTCACTCCTTTAAATATTTCAGCAGAATTATAAAGAAAGCAAAAACTACTATAATAATACTAAACATTTGGAATGATATGGGAAATATCACTCTTTGATTTCAGTGATCAAGTGACTTAAAAATTGTCCCTGTTAAAAACAAAGCCAATTTTTCAAGTTTGTTCCTGAAAACTAGTATTCTTTCAAATGGCACTTAATGCACTGTTAAGTAGGGACATAGGAAGTAAGTAGAAAGCAGGGAAAACCAATACGCCTTCATATTAGCAAAGCATAAAACCTTAAAAATAGGCGCACAGTTTGGGATAATAATGACAGACCTCCCAAGTCTGAGCTCTAATTGATTAGAAGTGTTTTTCAAGGGCAATGACTTTTATCTCTTCACTTTCTAATGAATGTAGAAGACAAGCAACCTTAAAACCGTAATTACTGCTTTTTCAAAGCAGTCATAAAAAACTTATTCAGCTAGGATTTAAGGGACACTCTTTATGTCACTATCATTAGCAAGACAGAAAGTCCGAATATCATGGATAACATATATTAAATCTGTAAAACAGGGAGAAAACTGCGCTTTATTTGCCTCATAAAGTCACCTGCATCTTTCTAAAAATTCTCATTTCTTTCTTAAGACTTAAACAAGTGTGAAGACTTCAGACATCAGAAAGTGACATATAAAAAAAAAGTGACTGCCTACAAAGAACACCTATTCACCTTTCATATTAAATGTTCAAGTTCCACTCTAAAACCAGTGCCCATTTATGGACTAGATTTCCTGACCCCCACTGCAAGATTTTGTTCCAAGAGTGCTCATTTCTCTCTCCTGTATCAATTTTTCTGCCTCTACTACATTGAGTCCCCTCAGCATACTGTTATTTATATGCTATTATTTCTCCCACTTAAAAAAAGAATCCCCTGGGGCTCCTGGGTGGCTCAGTGGGTTAAGCCTCTGCCTTTGGCTCAGGTCATGATCCCAAAGTCCTGGGATTGAGCCCCAAATTGGGCTCTCTGCTCGGTGGGGAGCCTGCTTCCTCCCCTCTCTCTCTCTGCCTGCCTCTCTACCTACTTGTGATCTCTCTCTGTCAAATAAATAAATAAAATCTTTAAAAAAAAAATCCCCTGACCTCACCTTCCCCACCAGCTACTGCCACCTCATTTCTCTACTCCCCTTTGCAGTCAAACAGCTTGGAACGCTCTACTCCTCAACATCTGGAAACCCCTGGACTCCTCTAAGTATCTTTTTCAACTGTCATTTCAATCAGGTGACCCTGAACCTCTCATTCAAATTTGCCCCAATCTCTCCTCACTTTTATTCTTTACCCACAGCATTTACAAATCCATTGTACTAATATAATCTACTTAGTTCTTTCTTATGTATTTTCTTTATCATCTATCTCCCAAATATGCGAGAATATAAGCTCTAAGGGCAGAGATTTTATCAATGCCTTTTATTCACTGATATATCCCAAATACCTGAACAGTGCTTGGCACAAGCATAGATATTCAATAAATATTTGTTGAGTAAATAAATGAACTGAATGGATTTCTTTCTTTCTACTATTTCTAATTTTATTTTTCCTAAAATCATAAAATGTATACAAGCAGTATAATGTACACAACCAATATAAACCACACAACTATCTATACCTAAGACTCTTAGCTAGGAAATAATTTACCCAAGACACTCAATAAACTAGTGAACTGAAATAAATGAGCATCAAAACTATTTTATTTAAGGCTAGCTCAGTCAGTTAAGCATCTTCCTTCAGCTAGGTCATGATGCTGGGGTCCTGGGATCAAGCCCCACTTTGGGCTCCCTGCTCAGCAGGGGAATTTACTTCTCCTTTCCCCTCTGCCGCTCTCCCTGCTCGTGAGCTCACATGTGCTCTTTCAAATAAATAAAATGTAAAAATAATAAAAAATAATTTAAAAAATATTTTAAGGGAGCAAACACAGAGCAAGCAGAGAACCTGCTTGGTGTTATAGCCCTCTGACATCGTTGTTTCTTTGGTGGTAAAATCGTATTTGTTTAGAGAGCCAGAACAAAATAATGCACTGTCTCTGTGACATGATTATCTGATGCCCACTGGGAACAAAGCTAACTACACGGAAATGTTTACCACACTAATTATTTAAAACTGACTGTACATCACTATTAACTGCAAATTAATTGTAAATTAAGTAAAAAGAACTTTAGACAAGATATGTGCCAAAGAACAGCAAATGACAAGGTGCAACCAGAAAAACCGACTTCAATGATCCTTATGATTTCAGGCAAGTAACTCGGTGTCAAATTTTGTACACTAAATCAAAAACCTGTATTAGTCAGTATCAGGAAGTCTAACAATGTACAACTCTTTAGAGATTAAAATATAGAACATACAGTCATGTATATACTTACCAATAAAAGGGTTTTATTTTTTCCCCAGTTTTTAATCAAGAAGGAAACTAGAATCAAATTCTCATAATAAAATAAAACAGCAAATAATAAAAAAAAACTTCTAGAATTAGATAGTGGCACTGGTTATGCAATCAGTGAATATACTAAAAACACCACACACTAGACACTTTATGAGGGTGAATTTTGGCATGTTAATTATATCTCAGTGAAAAACATTTTTTAAAGATCTGCAGACCTATATAAATACCAAGTACACATCACTACTTTATTGGGTAAACTTCAGTGCTGTCAATGGGTAAAATCCATGCCCATATATAATCCCTATCAAGAACCATTTTAAGCTTTCTTATGCTTTACTCTTTTTCTGAAGGAGAAAAAAAATAACAACAAGCAGACTGATTTCTACTGTAGCAGCTGCATATACACTTTTGCCAGGTTACTGGAAAATACTTTTGAGGGGTGAAGGTACACAAATGTTTCTATGATTTCAGTTATTCTATTCTTTAGGCAGAAATAAAATATCTATATTCAGTGGCTAAATTGTAATGGCAAAATTCAATCAACCTACACGCTGATTAAATGATCAATAACTTGCTTTAAAAAATTAAAATAGAGAATGATAATCTTAAGAAAATAGCTGAATATATTTGAATTAAGTAATTAAAGGTAGAATATAAATAAAACTCAACTGAAGGAAGGTATCAAAAATAATCAATTTTGGAATATCTGAAGGCACATTAACCAGCATGTGGATTAAAAGTTGTTAAAAGAAAATAAAAATAGTGATATGCTCATAAACAATGGAGTATGGGGAAGACTGGGAAGAAATAACCTTATTTACCTTTGTACAAAATTAAATTTCAAAAGACAATCAGAGAATCAAATGAAGGCTTTTTTAGTTGAGTAATGAAAGAGGAAATGAAGGTCAGATAAATGACCTTAAGGTCCAGGTCCAAGACTTTGTTGTAGAAAATCACTCAGAAAGGGGAGAAAGAACTCTGAGGGACTGTAATAAAGGAGAAGGGAATTTCCAACTGTGGTACTTGCCTGTGGTGCCTACATACCATGGCGTTAAGTGCTAAGCGAAAACACTGTAACATCTCTTGGCAATGAGAATGACCACCATAGTGAGGGGGAAGGAATAGAGCAAGCAAAACAAGATGATAGATGAAAAGGGATTGGTTTCCTGTAATAGTTAATTCTCAACCTCTGCTTGGCCTTCCTACTCTGCACATATGCAATACAACCCCAACAGCAAATCTTTCATTATACACAGAGATTCTCAACAGGAAAATCACTTACAATGTCTGCTGGACTCTTCAGAAAGCAAAGATCAACCTGCTCAGTGATAACTGCAAGCTTTAGTCTCATCTTCAAGAAAGGGAGACCTCGGCTAATAGATTTTTTAATACGTCATAACTGGGTCATTTTTAAAGATCATTCTAGGTGATACTCTATAAATTATCTTCAAATTTATGTCTACATGTGTAGGTGACAGTTGAAGAAAGATAAAACATGTCTAAATATTAGATGCAATATTTTTCAAACTTTAAAAAGAATTTTTGATGGACACAAAAATTGTTTTTCTTACTATATATATAAAATATAAAATATGGAAATATTGTTTCAAAAAATTCAAATAATATAGCCAAAACCAGTTCCACTTATCAGACATAAACACTATAAGCAGTATTTTCATATACTCACACATATAAATATTTTTATGAATGAAGTCAAGTCACATACTGGTATTTGATGAAAATTTTTGCATTCAATACATGACGTTTGATATCTAGTATTTACATAGTGTTTCCTATATAAACACTTTAAGGGTATGAATTCATTTAATCTTTGCAACAATTCTGAGAGATAGGTAATACTATTATCTCAATTTTACAGATGAGAAAATTGAGGCATGAACACTAAGTAATCTGCCCAAAGCTACAGAGCAAGGAAATGGCAGAGAGAGTTATTCACACCCAGGCCACCTGGCTCCAAAGTTCACACTCTTAACAATCAAGCCACATTGCCACTCTCAAAAGCTAGAGAAGTAGAAATCTTCACTAATGAAATAATTTTAATCAAATACACCCTACCTCATTATTCTGATATCAATGATCATAATTAGAAGTTGACTACCAAAACTATGGAAGACTCTAATGAGCAATGGTAGGTAAAATTTTAATACACAGTTGAAGTCATTAATTTTCCAAGAGACATTGAAAGGTTTATCTTGTAAGTGCTTCAGTGAATATTCTACGGCAATAAAACATCCCTCTGGAAAAACTGATAACATTATTAGATCACAGTAACATCAAATAATGACAACAGGAGCTTTCATATGAATAATGCTAACATACATTTTTCATTTATTTCTCCTTCTGGATGAATAAGTCATATGGAGAAGAGCAAATAATAGTTACACCCTGAATATCCTAAGATACACAAGTCATCAGCACACTAAATTCCAAGTGAGAGATATTATTCACTTAGTAATTAACTGAAAAACATCTAAAAATTTCAGAGAGTTAAGAAAAAAAAAGCATGGTCTGAATCACAAGTATAGTAGGGAAATACGAATATGAAATATTTTTTCAGTGTAAGGATTAGTCTTTTAATTTCCTCCCTCCAATGAGTCATTATTTATTTACTGTTAGAACAATTTTAGAAAGATACTGAAGTACTACTCTATCTAAGAGTCAATCAGTTGAATGGGAAAAGGCCCATGGAGCATGGGTGAGTTCAAGTCCTTGTCCTTTCCTTAGTGTGTTCCTTGGATTACTTACTGTCTCTGAGCCCAATGTCCCCAATTATTAATATGGGTAAAAATAATACCTATCTTCATCACTTTCCTCTAAGGCTGAAAGTAAGCAATATGAGAGAGAGCGCTTACCCAATCTGATTTCTATCTCCAAAGCTGAGCCATACTTACATTTAATACGTGATTCTTAATACTGAGTGAAAGCATTCACTTACGCTAAAGATTTCAGTAATTCGACTCAATATTTATTTTTAACTGCCACTCTGACAATTTTTGGGCTCAGACACGTTAAAATTTTTGAATTTTACCCAAGTGAAATGTTCAAAATTGTTTCTAAAATAACCTCCAATGGAATACATTAAAAACTCACCTTCCCAATTTTCTTCACCTGCTCCTATGGAGGCACCTATGTTTTTAACTATTCCAGCTGTTTCTTTGATAGTTAGTACCCTATCTCTAAATAATACTCTTATACTGATTTATACATTGTAGGCATTATTCTGTCGACTTCCTACTGTTACTAGGACTTAATTTTGTATTTAAGCCACCTCCTCTCCCTCCATCCTACTAAGTTTTCCTTTCTGACACAATTTTCAGGGGAAGTTACTTAGTGCCTTTGCTATTTTTTCTCTATCTGTTATCATCATATCTTTAATTTCCCCCCAATGTTCCATTATATTAAGTAACCGAGTCCACCTTTTCAATAAAGACCTCCATTCCAACACTCTGCATTCTACTGACTACCAGCATCTAGTATGACTATGGAGAACTCTGATCCCATTGTGCCTCCCAGTCCTTCGCAATAAATGATTTTTCTTTCTCAAACTGTTTGAAAACTGTTTATCTCTGATGACCCTTCAATCCTGTGATCCTTTTTAATTTAGAGTCTTTTGGAACCTATGCATGGCCCATTAAAAGTAATTTGTTAAACTGATAGAATATATGTCACAACTGTAAGACATAAAAATAAGTAAGATGGTTTCTGTCAAGGAGATTAAGATTATTAGGAAGAGAAAACAAATACTACAAAGACAGTAACAGATGAAATACTGTTTTTGACATTAGATAAATGCAAAGAATTTAGAGAGCTCAGAGGAAAGAAAACAGGTCTGTTTTTAAGGAAAGAGTAGGGAGACACAAAGCAGTTCACATAAAGGTGGGAGCATTTCTGTTGGGAGACTGAATGAGTGAGATAATGACATGGAAGGTGACATCTGAGAAAGAAAAAAAAGCAAGCATGAATAAAAGCAAAGTATCAGGAAAACAAAGGATGTATCCAGCGAATGTTGACTGGTTCCACTCTGACTACAGCACCAAGACACATGCAGGGAGAAAAGGCAGACAGATATGCAGCTGTTAAGGCTGGCTGAGCGTGGAGAATCTCAAGCACCGTGCTAAGGAGTCTGAAATTGCTACGAGATCCAGTTAGCATTTTGCAAAGTACAATTTCAAATTAGTAACTCTTAAAACAATACTAGAAGGAGAAATGAATTCAGGTTCAACTAACAGTTATGAAAATGGACTTACATATGATTAGATCTTCTTCCTCTATTTGTTTTCTTCCCTATGACAGGAGTGCCAAAATGTTCAGGGTTGGTGAGTGGGAGCTGGTCTAATGTCTGTGGGTAAGAACATAAACCCATCAAAGTTATGACGTAGCAAGTTCTCTTTCCTTTTTAAACCAAATCAGTTTAAGAATATGCTTAGATTTGAAGATTAAAAACTGCCCCCAAGGAAGACTAAAATACAACTTTCCTAAAGATAGACAACTGTCATTTCAAAGATATTAGAATAAAGATGAATGAACCCATTACGGGGGGGCAGGGCGCGGGGGTGAGAGGGGGGAGTGAAAAAATTAAGTTGTTCTTTCTTCATGGTTTCATTATCTTTTTGAAGGCTGACAGATTTCTAAGAATGATTAAAATACAAAATAAAATACAGCTCAGTAGAAATATACTGGAGAGAGAAGAAATCTATACGTAAGGACACAGAATCTGAATTGGGGCCAATTGCAAATCAAATTTCTCTTTGCTCAAAGGGAATCATAATCCATAATATAGAATTCTTAATAGGTAACAAAAATTATCCCCCAAAAAAGCATCAACTGTTTGAAAAAAAGCTTTAGATAGGATATATTATTACTTTGCAAACATTTTCTGTAATACACCTTTTTTAAAGAATATGTAAATATTGACTTCTCTACATTTAATTTTCCCTTCCTTTTTAGTCTGCAGCATCCAATACGGTGCTTGGTATGAAGATAATGATCAGCAAGTAAACATTTCCTATTGTCAACTGACAGTTCATGTCAAACCATTTGTCCCTCACCCCATCCTAAAATAAAGATTTCCAGGTGAGGAACTGGTTGTTGGTTAATAACAAGCAGAATGAAGAAAAAAGGAATCTTGGAATGATTCCCTTCACTTCTCAATATTAGATACTTCTTGGATTTTTCTTGCCATTATTTCCTAAAAAAGTTTATGTAACTAAAAAGTTAAGGTCTCAATCTGAAGACGCTATCCCAACTAACTGCATTCTCCAAATATTAATTTTGATAGTGCTGCTTTTTCTGCATTTTTAAGATCTTCCATACATTTGCTATTCCCTTCACCTCTCCAATAGAACCTCTGCTATTACAGATAATTTCATGAATACCAGGGAACTAAAGACCCCACAAAAACTGTCAGGACGGAAGTGAGGGTGAGAAACTACTCAGGATAAAGACTCCTCAAAAAAATAAAAAACTTTTTTTAATTTTTAAAAAAACTTCTCAAAGTTACAAACTGGGGTGTTATATGAAAGGGTATATATTATTTTAGATTAAAAAAAATCAGACTATCTAAATATAAACTGTAAATATTTAAAAGGAAATTTTTAACTTTTATTTTTAAAACAGATAATTTTGTTGAAACAAGATGAATAAAATGTGAAAGGGGAACCATATTAATAATCTTGCATAACTTGATAGATTGCACAACTTATTAGAATATATGTAAATGTACCTGAGGTACATAGATCTATGAATCCAACAACAAAGGATACTAAAATAGGGAAAAGGCACTACCCGTCAAACAAAAGATCAATTCCTTCAGAAGACAGAAACTATTAACTTTCATAGGACATAAAATCTAATCTTGCAAATTCAGCTTAAGTCAGGCATTTAAAAAACATCTGGAGGGGTGCCTAAGTAGCTCAGTCAGTTAAGCATCTGACCCCTAATTTCAGCTCAGGTCCTCAGGGTCCTTGGATAGAACCCCATGTCCAGCTCCACACTCTGTAGGGGAGTCTACTTGAGGATTCTTTCCCTTGCCCTCTGTTCCCTCAATCTCTCTAATAAATAAATTTTTTAAAATAAATAAATAAAATAAATCTGGAGGCAAAAGTTGGTCTAAATACAGTAATATACAAAATAAAACCTCTCTAGAAGTCACTTGTCAGGGGTGGCTGGTTGGCTCAGTCAGTTAAGCATCTGCCTTCGGTGCAGGATCAGGACCCTGGGGTTCTGGAATTAAGCCCTGCATTGAGCTCCCTGCTCAGCAGGGAATCTATTTGTCCCTCTCCCTCTCTGCCTCTCACCCCCCCTCCCACAGCTCCTGCTGTCTCTCACTCCGCTCTCTTTCAAATAAATACAATTATTTTTTAGATTTTATTTATTTCAGAGAAAGTGAGAGTAAGAGACAGAGCATGAGAAGGGGGAGGGTCAGAGGGAGAAGCAGACTCCCCAGTGACCAGGCAGCCCGATGTGGGGCTTGATCTCAGGACCCTGAAGATCATGACCCAAGCCGAAGGCAGACGCTCAACCGACTGAGCCAACCAGGCACCCCTCAAATAAATAAAATTTAAAAAAAAAAAAGAAGAAGAAGAAGAAGAAGCCACTTGTTATTAACTCCTAATTATGCTTCCTCCCCCAAATTTCAAAGTACAATATTTGCTAAACAGAGAAAATAAATTAATCTGGATTCACCTCTGTCAAGCGGACATAAGGATTAAATGCCCCACCTCGCTCCCCTTAATATTAAGGTTGCTCTTGTGAAAGCGGAGACTTCTATCAAGTACTAGGATTTCTATTTTAAACATCTGGTAAGTCACCAGTTACTGGAAAGAAAATATCCAGGATTTCTGATTACTTTCCCTATGTAATGAAGAATTAGAGGAGTAAGAAGCCTTATCTCTGTCCCTAGCCTCAAATCATGTCCAGGAAAGTAGGAGTACCTTTACTTCAAGTGAGAGAAAAGACTGAGGGAAGGGTAAAATTTGTCTCATTAAAACCTAAAGAGCAAAAATCAGACACTCCTAGCTATATTAAAGCTAAAAGAAAATTCCATAGGCCTAGGGGAGTCATGCCTATGGCCGTGTTTCCTAAATGGGCTATAGGAAATACGGAGATGAGATTTAACTAACCTTTCTTTGGAGTATCAACTGCACATAGGAAGTAGTAAACGTACAGCGAATACCAGCTGATGAAACTACTTCTGAGTAACAAGCTCTGCAGAAATGCCCCAACCCCCAGGCAGTGTCAACACCCTCACAAAGCCGGTTAGGGCTAGAATCCGTACTGTTAGCACCAGAATTGACTGAAGTATGGCTGTGATTCTCTTACATGGAAATCTTAAATTTAAGTCTTTAAGTATGTAGTTTCTTAATGGAATTAGTGATCCCAAACACTGCCAGTCTGATGTGGCTTTCTGCTCAAGATCAAAGTTATTACTGATAATAACAATGCTCTGAGTAATTTTTCAACAAATTAAAAATGTTTTTTGAAAATATCAAAAATATCAAATAAAGATAAGGAATACATAGATGGCAAATTAAATACACTCCTGGCCATGCTACCACAGAACCCAGTACATACAAAATCTTAGAATACATGGTTGTTTGATTAATGCTTTTTCTCCTCCAACAGATGATAAGTTACTCAAGGATAAATTCCATGTCTACTTGGCTTACCCTTGTGTCTCCACTACCTAACATAGCATGCACCTGGCTTATGAGAATGGGATACAATACACCCATATTTTAAGTACCGTCTAGCAAAACATAAAGTCTAACACATATAGACACACACAGCAAAAGTGTCCACCTTGAAGGTGAGAAGGACACACTGAGCTACTTGTTCATACTGCTTCAGCCTTTACACTACAACTGCCCTGTTAACTATATGATTCTCCTGGGGCGGGGGGGTGGGGGTGGACGACAACAAAGTATTTTAGATATTTCTCTGGATTAAAAAAATAAGGCACATGCCTTCACTAAACATGAAAAATCAAGTCTTTAAGCCCCCATATTTATTCACTGACCTACTATAACTGTACACATGTTCTAAGAGAAATGAAATTATTTCTAGGAATAGGGGTGGCTGGCTAGCTTAGTCAGAAAAGTATTATGACTCTTGCTCTCACGGTTGTGAGTTTGAACCCACTCTGGGTGTAGAGATTAAATAAATAAAACATTTAAAAAATTACATAAACTTATAAAGAATTGTTACTTTATCAGTACAAAAAGCCAAATTCACTGCCAATTTTAAAGTTGTATATAATTCCTATATTTAAAGCTTCACAATTAATTAAAAAATATCTACTGAAGGCTTCTATACAGAAAACATTGGGGGGGGGGGAAGAAGAGCCTATCAAAATGACAAAAATAGGGCTATTGCCCCGCAAAACAGCTTAAAATCTTACGGGGAAAATAAGAATAGTAATAAAAAAAGACCATCAAATAAGAATAAGAGAAATGCCAAAGGATCAAAGGATAAAGGGATCAAATCTGCTTAGAAAGCTCACGAAAGACATCATGGAGGAACATTAAGAGCAGTACTCAGCAGAAACCAAGAAAAGAATATGAATCATAATCTGAAAATACCAAGTAGTCTTGTAAGACAGAAGTTCAGGGAAATGGGGCACCTGGCTGGCTCAGTCCGAAGAGCATGTGACTCTTGATATCGGGTTGTGAGTTTGAGCCCCACACTGGGTATAGGGATTACTTAAATAAATAAAAACTTAAAAATAAAAAAAAAATAGGAAAAGAAAAAATAAGTAGAAAGAAATCTTACAATATGAGACTGAAAAAAATAGTCCAGAATCACAATACACAGAACCTGTCCCAAATTCTCAACTGGAATAGGAATTCAATTATTTAAGGGAAAGGAAAATATTTTCAAAACAAGAAAACATAAAATAAAGTTTAATAGTCAAATAAATAATATAAAAATGTCCCCAAAGAAACACTGTTCTAAATAGTGACAAGAAGAAAAGTAATCATGGTTTGGCCATGCTGTGCATTAATATTTATAAGCTGGACTACAGAATATAACACTTTAACAATATGTCCATTTTCAAAATTCTGGATTGCAAACTACTGATTTACAAAACTTTGTGAACCCTCCCTCCATTCTTAGTAACTTAACACCTTTCAATTCTAGAGCATGGCTTTGGTACTAGAAAATACTGGTTTGAGAACCAGCTCTGACCATCAGTCTCACCATCAGTAAATTAAAGATAATGATGCTATCTACTTCACAGTGTTATGAATATGATGATGTAGGTAAAGCAGTAAGCAAAGTCCATGTCAAACATAAGCACTTCATTTATTCATCGGACTACCATTTATTCAGTGCCTGCTCCATTCCAGGCACTGTTCAAGGAACCGGGAATGAGTGGGGAGGAAGACCTATAAAATCCCTGCCCTTGTGACACCTTCTAGGGAGGAAGGCAGACAATAAACAAATAACTAAGCACATACACATATCCTGATGTCAGAGAGTGACACAAGCTCTGAAGAAACTTCGACCAATCTGAAAGGACTGAAAGGGTGGCAGGGACTAGTATAGAAAGGGCAGTCAGACAAGGCATCTCTGAGGAGGGGCTGTAATGACATCAGCGAGCAGCAGCAGCAGCAGTTACGATGACTTTAGTATCTATAGATCCTTTAATGAGGGGGTTCAAGTGGATTATAAATGGACACCTCTTTTCTATAATTATTTAAAATTAGAGTATACATAAAAGTTGCCTAAAAATAATAGTTAAGCAAGATCATTGAATTTTCATTGTGGACAAATGCTAAAATATTCTTGGCGGGGGGCTGGGGGACGGAATATATCACCTGGTACTCAAACACAAGGCCTTAAACAGACTCACAGATCACATGATAATGGTATTAATGAATTTTCCTGACTAACAAGTAAGTAGCTTGAGTTGACAAAGAAAAATATGCTCCCCAAATACAAAATATGAAGACACAATCATTCATTAAACGATTACTTACTTCACTTTCAGCAAAATGCCTCTCTCCCTTCAGGCACAGTGAAGATCGTCTCAGTGTCTTCTCATCTCCATCATCAAAAACTATGAGAGGAGATAAAATTAGAAAATACTGAAGGATTTTTCAAAGATT
Organism: Neogale vison; assembly: GCF_020171115.1. NCBI lineage: Eukaryota > Metazoa > Chordata > Mammalia > Carnivora > Mustelidae > Neogale > Neogale vison. The sequence continues at coordinate 151,760,762 of NC_058092.1, read as the reverse complement.
AACAAAGATGATATAAATTATCATTTAATTTTGAGTGCAAATAGAACTATTGTTTCAGAAGAGTACATCTGAAAATTAGTCCACGTTTTATTTTCTGATAACTTCAAATACAGAGTATGTTTTCCAATTTCTAGTGATAACGAAATAATATACCTGAAATGAAAACATCTTCCCTAACCCAGAAAGCATTAAGGGGGAAAAAAAAGTTAGCATTTTAGGAAAAAACAATCTAAATGTTAATTAACCCTTCTCAAAGTAGTCAAAGAAAGGCAAGTTTTCCAGCTGGTAATACTGACAGATTCACTGAAAAAAAAAAAAAAGGAATACAAATTTATATATTCAGACTGCACCTAAAAAACTACTCTGCTTTTACTATTTAAAGCAGGGTTTCTAAACCTGAGCACTACAAACATTTCAGGGCGGATAATTCTTTATCACGAGGGCTAGCTATTCTGAACACTGTAGGATATTTAGCAGCTTCCCTGGCCTCTGGCCACTAGATGCCACTAGTGGCTCCTCATTTCTGACAACCGAAAGTGTCCACAGACACTGCCAAGTGCTACCTGGGTGACAAATTCACTCCCCATTGAAAATTACATATTTAAAGTACTAAAATGTCCCAACAAATTTACTGTAAGTTTATTTAATATTGTAAATTTATTTTATATTGTAATTTTAGCATATACTTACATTCCTCACAAATCATGGGAAAAAATACCTCTATTCTAAAGTTACCAGGCTTCGATTTTTAGAAATGGCAATGTTTACCTAAGTAACAAAATTAGGTTCTTATATCTTAAGTGAAACTATGTGACACTGGATAAATAACTTTTAGCACAATTTTTTAATGTTGTAACTAAAATATTCAATGATAATAATATCAGATTTATGAGACTGAATACTGCACATAATTACGATCTAGGCTTACTACATAGAACATGCTCACAGTCTGGTCACCTACATAAAATCGAATTTTCCTGTCTCAAATTAAAATTTCTCCCCTCTTCACCAGGTTTTTTCTCATCCCACAAAAATATAAACAAAACTCATCTACACTATTTCAAAGGTCCATCAAATTTTGACAACATCAAAGACATTTTAACTAGGTGTTTACTCTCACCTATGAGGTCATTAAAGAATAAGAATTACTCCTATTCAATAAATAATACCAGGATAGCTGGCTATTGATGGGGGGGATATGATATTTCAGAATGTCCAAATAAACAATTAAATAAATAAACTGTAGGTAAAATAAACAGCTCTTTGCAAAACAAAAATAAAACTAGAAACTGAAGAGTACACTGGATAATAAATTTACAACACTGATGAAAGGAAGCCCTTTTAAACAAGATTCAAAACTAAAACTACAAAGCAAAAGGTGACCATAGGAAAAACTGACAATATGAAAACTGATAGCAGAAATAAAAGTAAGTAGGAGAAAAGTATTTGCAACTAAGGTAGCCAGAGGTTTAATATTCAGAATATACAAAGATCTCATCTCCTAAAAATAAGAAAATGTAACCATGCCAATAGGACAAGGGAGAGACTGGGAAGATCCTGTAAGATAGTAACGTGAAAGGGCACCCTGGGTGGCTCAGTCAGTTAGGCCTCCAAATCCTGGTTTCAGTACAGGTCACGATCTCATGGATCTTAAGATCAAGCCCTACTTCCAGCTCTGTGCTCAGCAGGGAGTCTGCTTGAGATTCTCTCCATCTGCCCTTCCCCCAACTTACGTGTGTGAGCCCTTTCTCTCTCTAAAGTAAGTCTTTAAAAGAGAAAGAGAGAGAGATGGGGGCTATGTCAGTGGCTCAGGTGGTTAAGCATCTGCCTTCAGCTCAGGTCACAATCTCTGGGTCCTGGGACTGAGCGCCACATCGGGCTTCCTACTCAGAGAGTCTGCTTCTCTCTCCTTCTCTCACTCTCTCTCCTCCTGTCTCTCCACTCCCCTTTCCACTCCTCCCCACTGGTCATTCTCTCTCTCTCTCTCAAATGAATAAACAAATCTCTCAAATAAATCTCTCTCTCAAATGAAAATATATAAATAAATAAATAAATAGATGGTAACTGGAAGAAGAAAATACAAATAAAATGATGTTCCTGTCAATAAACATATGAAAAAATGTTCAATCTCACTAGTACACAGGAGGGGAGTATTAAAGCAAAACTGAGATACTACTTTGTATCCAAATGGGCAAACATTTTTACAGATTATTAACATCAACTTTTACTTGGGCTGGGAAAATGAGTGCACTCATACACTGTCCATGGAAATGAATACCACCTCCTAGAAAGGCAGTTTTCACTACCTAAGTTTTAAACTACATTTCACTTCACCATGCCTGGTCCTCAATGTATACATATACCAGGGAAATACAAGAATAATGTACATGTACAAGATATTCAATCTAGCATTTACTGAAATGCCAAGAAAACTGTCAACATCATCAGTAAAAGAAAATAAATTATGGTACGTCAAATATTACGAAACATACTATCATAATTAAAAGAAATTTCTCTGTTGAAGAATTCATGTTCATGTTCATTCATGTTCAATTCATGTTCATAAAACATGAATACATTTAACACTACCTAAATGTGCACTTAAAATAAGATAGAAAAAAATCTAAGATATACACTCAAGTGGAAAAAGCTACAAATTCAACTGTATAATATATACACTAATTTCAAATTATACTTTATGCACATATTTATGAATTAAAAATTTTAAAGACCAGAAAGATTTAAAAAACATTAACAGCAAAACAAAAACAAAAAACATTAACAGTAATAATAACCTATGGTGTTAGGGGAGGAACTAAATCAAGGAAATTTTGATATGTATGATCTTTGAAAATACATTTTTAAAAGATTTATTCCCTTACCTACAGTGTACCAACTTGCATCTGTTAATTTATTGATAACAGCTTCCTGATATACACCATCAAGGTTCTTCACTTCCACAATAGCTCCGACCTAAAGTGTTTTTAAAAAGTTAGAAAAAACTTTTAGAATGTAAGTGAACAAATGAAAAACTAGCTTTTTTTTTTTTTTTAAACTGAGTGCATGGTGGCGAAGGATTAAAAAAACTACTGATTTGATTTGATTTGTCTTAAGGTACCAGCAGTTTTACCTACCACTGTTTTTGTACCATCAGTGAAAATGTCAACATAGTAAAAGGTAAATAATATCTAAGTATTGTTATGAAAATAGTTTTGCCCTTATAACTTCCCTGAAAGGGGTCTTGGGAGCCCCCCGAGGTCTTTGGACCACACTTTGAGAACCACGATCTCTGAAGTTGACAATTCTTGACTCATATTAGTACTCCTCCTTCCAAGAGGCTGGAGAAAGGTAGAAACAGTTAAGAAAGAGCTGTGCTATCTCCTTAAGAGTTATAATGTACCACTAATGACAATCATTTAAAATATTTTCCATCTAATCAAGAAAATGCCGGCAATTAAAGTCATATTTGTCCTTATAGGTACCTCAAACTAAGAATCTTCTGCACAGTGAAGGAAATCATCAACAAAATGAAAAAGGAACCTACTGAATGGGAGAAAATATCTGCAAATCATGTATTTAATAATTTGATAATTATCCAATATATAGAGAGAGAACGCCTATAACTCAATAGCAAACAAACAAACAAAAAAATCTGATTAGCAAATGGATAGAAGATCTGAAGATCTGACATTTTTCCAAAGACACACATGGGGTCAACAGGTACATATCAGGATGCTAACATCACTAATCATGAGGGAAATGAAATCAAAACCACAATGAAATATCACCTTACACCTGTTAGAATGGCTATTATCAAAAAGACAACAAAAACCAGTGTTAGCAAGGATATGGAAAAAAGGGAACCCTTGTGCACTATTGCTGGGAATATAAAATAAATTGGTACAGCAACTACAGTAACAGTATGGAGGTATTCAAGTTAAAAATAAAACTATGACCCACTAATTCCACTACTGGGCACCTATCCAAAGAAAAGGAAACATTAATTCAAAAAGGTATCAGCACCCCCATGTTCAATGCAGCATTATTTACAACAGCCAAGATATGGAAACAACCTTAGTATCCACTGGTGGATGCATGGATACAGAAATAAATAAATAAATAAATAAATAAGAATATGTATGTGTATATATAACACACATATGTATGTATATAATGGAAAACTATTTAGCCATAAAAAGGAAGGAAATTTTGCCATGTGCAACATGGATGTACTCTGAGGACATTATGCTAAGTGAGATAGAGAAAGACAAGTATCATATGCTATCACTTACATGTGGAATCTAAAAAACAGAACAAACAGAAGCTCATAGACACAGAACAGACTGGTTATTGCCACAGGTGGGAAGGGAGCAGGGAGTAGACAAAATGCGTAAAAGTGGTCAAAATGTACAAATTTCCGGTTTTAAAATAAATTAAGTCCTAAAGATGTAATGTACAGACAGCATGGTTACCATAGTCAGTAATACCATATTGCATATCTGAAAGTTGCTAAGAAGAATAAATCTTAAAAGTCTCTATTATAAGCAAAAAAAAAAGAAAAATTAACTATGGATGGTGATGGATGTAACTAAACTTACGGTACTGATTAAACATCAAATCATTATGTTGTACATCCAAAACTAATAAAATATTATGTCAATTATATCCCAATAAAAATAAAATATAAGTATCTGATCTTTATGGTGATAACAAAAAACAAACTTGCTCAGAGAAAGACTGAAGAGCTTAACAGAGCTTTTCTTAAATGACTACAGTCAATAAATACATGGTACCATTTTTTTAATTTAGTAAGTAGTCTAGGTATTATGTTTCAACTGAACTCATAAGAAAATATATTGAGATCAAATGACCATCACTTTTGGTAGGTTTATTTCCTCTAAGAGAAACATTTATCCAAATGCGGACACTTTCTATTAGGTAATAGAAAGCTATGAAGCGTATCAGGGAACAAATTAAAATCTATACACACACACACACACAAACAAAAAACAATAGACAAAAGAAAATAACAATCTTGAGATAAAATTTAATATACCTGCCTATGTCAAAATCAAAATCCTTAGCCCTAATCATAGACAAAGAACAATTTAATAAAGTAAAAAAAGCCAAACAAGTAAAATAAACCAACTGTGCCACAAAGAGGCAGGAGCAGAAGGAGAAAAAGAGGGCCTTAGGATACAAAGTGGTTGCCTTTTCTATCTCTTCACAACACTGAGCGTATTTTGTAGCTGGTAGGAGCTGGCCTGAGCCAATGTGAACAGGGCGACAGTCAGTGAGAGCTATGCTGGTGTGCTTCTGAGGCAAGAACACAAATAAGGCACAGAATTCTATGTGTTCTGAACATTCAGAGGGCACACGCTTCAGTGACAAGAATTTTGGCTCTGTCATCACTGGCTGGCCTGGCCAGATTATTTTATGTCCCTTTAGTGTCTTCTGTGAAGGGCTGTTAGAATTATATAAGACAGTATGTGTAAAAGACTTATTAGCCCAGCACTAGCACATACTAAGTGCTAAATAAATGGTGGCAAGCATCATATTATAAGTATACACATTTTGGGGTTTTTTTGTCCCTGCAAGTCATGAACACATGCATGTAGCATTAAAAATGGCACCTACAAAACAGGAATGGTGGAAAATAATTTTTGTAAGGCAAGTTTTTTTTTTTTTTTTAAATTACAAGCTTTAGCTCTCTATAGTGCCTACTAATGCTCTAGGGATCCAATTAAAAATCTTTCAATCAGGAAATAAAGCTTTGCTTGACCTTCAAAAAAAAAAAAATCTTTCAATCAAAAAAAGAAGTCTTCCAATCAATCACAAACAAACAACTGGCAGATACACATATCTAATGCCCCCAAAGTACAGCTGTGTCGGTAAAGAATTTTTCTTGTATCTAGAAATGTTTCTTCAATTCTGTTAGCATTTCTTAAAACTCATCCAGGCAGGCCATTTTCCAATTTTCAGACATTCTCAAGGGCCAAAGAGCACACAGTGGCGGCCCACACATTCCCTTTAGCTTGCTCACTAGTAGAAAGTAGAACAGCACTGATTTCATCCACCAGTGAGGAGAAATGAATGCAAATAAATAAAACTATCTGTATGTAACATGCTTAACACTTTGTCGGATAACCCTTAAAAAAATTCATTTGCCTGTAGCTGTTTCAACAAATTAGCACTCAAAAGCTCTTTGGGGCTCCTCGGTGGCTCAGTCAGTTAAGTGTCTGCCTTCAGCTCAGGGCATGATCTCAGGGTCCGGGGATCAAGCCCCATACTGGGCTCCCTGCTCAGAGAGGAGCCTGGTTCTCTCTGTCCCTCTGCCCTTCCCCATGCTCTTTCTCTCTCAAATAAATAAATAAAATCTTAAAATAAATAAATAAATAGAAGCCCTAAGGTTCTTACCATGTTGGAATTTTTCCCTCACTTTTCACATTGTCACAGAACCTCCATCACTTAATCCCTAATTCATCACCCATTAATTCTGGAAGTACAACATGGTAAAAAGGAAACAGATAGTAAATAAAAACCAGTCAATGCTTCCTTGATGTTTACTTCATTTCTAAACACAGGTTCTCTTATAACATCAAGTTTCACTGAACATTCTATTGTTTTCTACTGGCCTATTTAGAGAGAACTATGTTTATCAACTCAAAAACAGCCAATGATTAAAAAGAAATGACCAGGGTGCCTGGATGGCTCAGTGGGTTGGGCCGCTGCCTTCGGCTCAGGTCATGATCTCAGGGTCCTGGGATCGAGTCCCACATCGGGCTCTCTGTTCAGCAGGGAGCCCGCTTCCTTCTCTCTCTGCCTGCCTCTCTGCCTACTTGTGATCTCTCTCTCTCTCTCTCTGTCAAATAAATAAATAAATAAAATCTTTAAAAAAAAAAAGTAATGACCACGTATAATTTTTAATGTCTCCCATTGAAGCATTAGAATTAATAATGAATAAATAAATGAATTACCTTTAGTGGGCCCTTTATGTGGTCATCCTGAACTTCCACTGTTGAAGAATCATGCCTAAATGTTACCTAGAGATCACAAATTTAATTAGCAACAAGCCCACACACATACACAAAATCAAGTGACACAAGTTCATCAACGAATGAATTTGTTCTCATTACAAGTAATCTAACACAGCTGTCTAGTATATATAACTCTCCATCCCTAACCCGATTAACTGAAAATTTTATTATTTTAGACAGACAACTTTCCAGAATAAATCAGCTGGTGTTTCATATATTAGACTTTATTCAATACTATTAGCTATTACCTTAATAGTATAATTTCCTTTCCTAAAAAAAAGGAGGGGAGGGAAAAACAGGTGGAGACCTTAGGGTATTAGGTCTTCTATCATTCTCGGAAGACCTAGTTTAATAATAAGCTGTAGCTTATTTAGTAGCAACATTTACTGAGAGCTAAGCATCAAGGCTCAAGCATTAAACACAATCTTTACAACAACCTTATTAGGTAGGTATGATGGTTCCCACTTTGTTGATAAGAAAACTGAGGAGCAGAAAGAATAAGTAACTGGTCCAAGATCACAGAACTGGTACACAGTAGAGCTGAGACTCAAACTTAAGCGGTCAAGTTCCCGAAGTTTACTGTACTCTGTATCAGTACAGGAAGCAGAGAATAGGAAACCAGATGTGAGGAGATTACATAAAAACAAGGGTTCAAGTTTAAATATTAGTTAGTGAAATATTAGTTAGCATTAGTTGGTGAAAATAAGACAGCTTCAAGTATTCAGTGTAAGAAAGCTGTTTTCCCTATACAAAGCAACAGCTCTTACAGGGATTCAACCATCAACATGGTCTTACCAGACGTCTCTGGTACTACATCTACGGAATGTGCTCACAAAGAAGTTGTGAAGAGATGTCTTATAGCATCCCAGGCATTTCTGTCACACAAAAGCATTACCATGCTTTATTTAAATTATGTGTTTAGTTATTTCGGTCACTCGCTCAGACTGTAAACCACTGTAAGCGGAGATCAGATTTTAACACTGGAGTTTCAAAACCTAATACAGTACTTATTAGCACACAGTAAATATTTGATCAATGAAAACTGATGAGGAAGATGTAGATCAACAAACTGTTGAAAATGTATGAACTTTATTTGAATCATAAACAAATCAGAAGTATACCACTGTATCTGTTGAGAAAATAATTAACTTTGAATTACAAACAGATTTTTAGAGCAGCCAAAAAGATTAACAAGTTTTAGGTATCTGTTATTTACAAGGCACAAGGTACTGGTACTCTGTGCTATCAACAGAAGCAGGAAAGACTAACAGTTCTCTTCCTTTTATTAATAGCAAGAAATGGCAGGAGTGATATATGCCATTTAGCTGGTTCATTCATTACACAGCAACACCCAGCTGAGACTGCAAGTCAGAGCTAAAATCCAGCCTATGCTCTGCAAACCAAAGCAGGGGTCCTAGAGTAAAACTGATCCTGTCCAAAGGGAACACCTTTTTCTAACACTGAAGTCTAACCTGCATGCCAAATTCTACTAAAGCAGCGATCTACCAGGAGGGAAAGCGTTTGTCTGACAGTAAGGTATTGCATGTACTAGTAGGAGCTCCGTCTGCATTTCCAAGATAGTAGTGGCAAAAAAAAATGAGTGCTCAGGGAACATCAGTGTGTGAAATCAAAACAGGGAATGCCAATGTAAGAACACCATAAGAGTACCCACAAAAATCAAATCACGGAAGAGTGAGCAGGTACCACATGTGTGAAAACTAAAGGCATGGTGTGACCAAGACCAGACTCCTCCAGTTGATTTAAAGGTCTTAACCACAATGGATCTTAATTAGAAATGTAAATCAGAATCACAGGAAGCTTTTCTCAACACATCCATGCACACAGAAAGAAGCTAGAATATAGGCACGGAAAAAGCTCCAGAAGAGAATCTGAAACTCTCCACTGGACATACACCTCTGTGGCCTGTTTGACTTGGTGATATTCAAACCAGTGTTTTACAGGGTATCTGCTAATCTGCACTATAAATCCTCTGAGGACAAAGATCAGGTCATCCCGATATCCCCAACCCCCTTCCACCTAACAGTACCCTACACAGTTTACCACTTAGTAAATAACTGACAAATGAATAAATATCTACCTTCAAATATTTCACTTGTCCTATATTTTTCAACACTGATAGTTTACTAAAATGGAAACAATTACATTTCCTTTTCTATATTATCTGAGACAAAACACAAGTATTTAAGATTTTTTTAAAGAAAGATAAGGAAATCAACAACTAGATCTACCTTATTTTATTGTTATCTAAAACACCATCAATTATAAATCACATCTCAATTTGATGGTTAAAATGGTGGAGGATGGTCTAAAATTAAGAATTAAACCAAATGGGGCACCTGGCTGGCTCAGTGGGTTAAAGCCTCTGCCTTCACCTCAGGTCATGATCCCAGGGTCCTGGGATCGAGCCCTGCATCAGGCTCTCTGCTCAGCGGGGAACCTCCTTCCTCCTCTCTCTCTGCCTGCCTCTCTGCCTACTTGTGATCTCTGTCTGTCAAATAAAAATTTGGAAAAAAAAAATTAAACTACATGATTTCTAAGGTCCTTTCCAGCTCTAAAAGGCTAACAACACAAACAGTACAAAGTCTGTCTATATTGAAATGTCATTCAAAATATCAATTTGTAATAATCTAACTTCATCCTAATTAGAATACTTTAAAATCCCAAATAATGTTTTGTTTTCAAGTATTTGACAACCCTTATATAGAAACTAAACCCACCTTGCAGAAAAAAGTCTTAAATACACACACCAAAAAAAGTTTAAATATCAAATACTGAACGTATAAAATCTACATATACTCTACCTTGACTTTGACAAGTCTTTTTGCTGTCTTGATCTTAGCTTCACAAAAGGCTCCTCTGTATTTAGCACTCACATCAGTGCCCACTGTCAAATAGGGAGGCTCATCAAGGGCCTAAAATGCAAACAAATACAATTAGATTTAAAGTCTCTTAATTCTTTAGCACAATTACACTTGGACTGGCAGATCTAATCCTATGGTAGCTATAAAAGTTGTAATAATTGAATGTATTTGTTAACAAGAACCATCCACAAAATACTCTAACTTAAAAACAAGTAAAGGGGTGCCTGGGTGGTTCAATGGGTTAAGCCTCTGCCTTCGGCTCAGGTCATGATCCCAGGGTCCTGGAATCAAGACCCGTGTCAGGCTCTCTGCTCAGCGGGGAGCCTGCTTCCCTCCCCCTCTCTGCCTGCCTCTCTGCCTACTCGTGATCTCTCTCTCTCTCTCTCTCTCTCAAATAAATAAATAAATAGAATCTTAAAAAAAAAAAAAAGATTCCCATGCTAATTGCAGACCATGTTTAAAAAAGAAAATAAAAACAAGTAAAATCTATGTATCAAAAAAACTACTTTAGATGTACATCATATAAAATAAAAATGAATTTTTTTCTATATAGAATACATATAGCCCATGATATGAATAAGCTTAATCACAAGTTTATCATTCTATCCACCCTTCCATCTATCCAATCATTCAAGTATTTATTTACTATATGACCATCTAAAGAGAAGGCAGATCCTTAAAAGCCTCAAAATTTTAGGCTACATCTTAAGAAGCCACCCAGATTCCGAATAGCTTTGTCATATCCCTACCTAGACAATTCAAAGGTAGAATAGGAGGGGTGGGAAGAATTACATCTCTTTCAAACAAATGGAGAAAACTATAAGAAAACCAATCTGGGAAATCGTAAATACTTTGGGATGAGTTCACTACTTATTTACCCTTACATGTTAAATATTTTAAGTTTCCTCTCTTGTGATTCTTTTTTTTTTTTACTGTGTGTGTGATTTAGTTTTTTAACAGTCCTAATCTAGCTGCTCTGACTCTTTACAATCATGTACATTTCTGTATAAGATCTATAATTTTAAGGAGTTCTGCTTATATTAATTAATGTATAATCAAAGAAAGTTTATGTAAGTAACTTCTTACAATGTTTTATAAGAAATACTAATATTCCACCAAAAAGAAAAGGAGGAGAAAGTTTGGGAAAACCAGTTTACTGAATGAACCCCCCCTACTCTGCCTCATTGTCCAAAGAAACCCTTTTTTCTATTAACATCTATTAACATCTTGTAGAAATTTTATAGACCAGGAGGAAAAATGCTGTTAATATAGCAGTGAGTGATGAAAATACAGATTTCATTTGGATGGATCTTAAATTAATCCCAACAGTTGTGGATAATACACATAAGGAGTGATCTATCAACAACAAAAAAAAGACATATAGTCTAATGACATACCAAAAGTATTATAATCAAATAATTGTACCTTTTTTTTTAAAGGAGGGAGGTAGCCCATAAACCAAGACAAAGTTACTACAACTAAAAATATCAGGGTGACCTTCTTAATAGCCATTTGTTTCACATTCTATTTATTTCATGGAAAGTATTTTTTAAAATAACACAAAATGATATATCAAGTATATGAATTTTAAAATCTATATGGGGGGGGGAGTGAGCCAGCCCAGTCAGTAAAGCACAGGACTCTTGATCTTGGGGCTGTGGGTTTTAGTCCCACGTTGGACATAGTTACTTTAAAAAAAAAAAAAAAGATTAAAAAAAAATCTACCTAGGAAAACACTTTTATTTCAATTCATTTATGTCATAACACAAGTATACCCTCACCGAAAGACAATAACTTCTGAATTACTACCACTAAAATTTGTTGATATCATTGACTTCACTTTGATAACTTCGTACTGCTCTTGCACCTAAAATTTAAAAATATACTTTTCTACTTTACCTACTTGCCTTAAGCCTCTTATAATACCATTTTCCTTGGTCAAATTCTTGGTTAAATTCCAGACAAGCTAGTGGCTTTATTATACAAAAAATATGAAACAGACACACAACACTTTGCCCAGAAATTTTAAGAAAATTTCAGGAACCACATCAATTCCCTTTGTGGTTCAACTGGTATTGTGTGTTACTGCTACAAAAGCAAATGGTGGGCCTGTCTTCATGACTATTAAACATTACTCTCCACAACTTGCAAACCTCTTCCATTAATACATCCTGCCTTATTAGCCAGTAAAAATTTATTTTCATGGAGAAATAGTATACTTAAAATAAAGGAATACTGATGAGGAACAAGAAACTGTGAAACACAGGAAAAAAACAAGAAAACTAAAAGTTGAACATTTATGCCTACTCAAAAAAATGTTTAAGAAGTGATACTTTTTTAAAACATTTTTATTAAAGAGTACTGTGAACAAAAAAGGGAATAGAATAGTAATATATTTAGACTACTTATATAGAGAAAACCACTTACATATTTTCATTAACATTCATACCAAATCCTGGCAATATGCCAATGATAGCAATCTGTCAATATGTTTACTGAGATTTATTCAACTTAAATTTGAAAGAGATTTTTCCCCAAAACCAAGCCTATCTCACATCCTTACCAACATAAAAATCCATGCTAACAGAAAAGAGTAATAATTACCTCAAATATTGTGGAGGCAAATTATTATTCTGAAGGGTAGTATTTCCCTTCCTTCAAGCTAGAACACATGAAAATGAATTAGCAAAACACATAAAGAAAATGTCTATTACAAAAATACTTGAGAAGGGAAACCAAAGTCTAATAAACACCTGCTAAAACTGAAACACATTGTTAGAACAGTGTTAATCTGTTAAAGGCAACACCTGGAAAGCAAAGATCTATGGTCTGATCTTACTTTTCTGCCTCTATAATTTTGTTTTGTATCATCTTAGGTAAGTTACTTTTCTGTTCCTGAATTCTCATTATTAGATGAATGTAAGAATTTGAATTCTGTATACCTCTGTCTAATGAGTGTGTTTCTCAAAGTATAGGGGTTACAGAGAAGGTCAAAACGGGACACTGAGAAACATAATCATCTAGAAGTGAAACTATGCTAACCAAAATATGAATGAGAATTTCTACAGAAAAACAAATGAAATCCATAACCTACCTACATGGTCAGACTTGTGTACATAATTTTAGCAGAGCATAAATTATTGTATCGTTAGTAAAATGTAAGGTAATAAAGCAGACCAACAGCACAGGCAGAAAAGACAAGGTCCTTACCCCAGCTCTATTCTTTACACTAACTAGATGAGTTTTGTAGGCTACTAAGCCTCTCTAACCTTCAGTGTCCATATTAGAAAAACATGGTCAATATTAAAAAGCACTCAATTATGATGCCTTAAGTATTTAGCTATTAACAATTACTTTTACTATTAGGAAACACTCAAGGTGGGCAAACAAGTCATTAAATAAATTCAGATTTGACACACCCTTTTTTTTTTTTTTTTTAAGATTTTATTTATTTGAGAGAGAGAGAGAGAGAGAAACATATGCACACACAGGGAAACAGGCCAAGGGAGACAGAATATCTCAAGCAGACTTCAAAGAGAAAGCAGAACCCGACATGGGACCTGATCCCATGACCCTGTGATCATGGCCTAAACAGAAATCAAGAATGCTTTGCTTAACCAACTGAGCCACCCAGGTGCCCTGATGAGCAATCATTTAAAATGACGTACTGCGAGCACCTGGGTGGCTCAGATCATGATCTCAGGGTCCTGGGATCCAGCCCCACATCACATGGCTCCCTGCTCAGCAGGAAGCCTGCTTTTGCCTCTCCCACTCCCCAGGCTTGTGTTCCCCAGGCTTGCTGTCTCTCTCTCTAACAAATAAATAAATAAATTTTTTTAAAAAAAATTTTTAAAAAATAAGATGAGGTTTTGCCTCTAGCATTTTAAAAGAAAAAACGGAGGTACCTGGGTGGTTCTGTCACTTTAGCTTTCTCTAGAAATGCAAAAATAATCATGTATTTGTTGTATTATATATATATATAATATATACATAATAAAGATAGGAATAACTGCTAAAAAAGGGATTAACCAATGGGAAAGGGAATGGAATGGAGGGATACGTATATAAAAATAAAAAATATTTCATTCAAAATGTCTTCCTGTTCTTTATTTTTTAATTTTTAGAGAGAGAGAGAACGTGTACACGGAGGGGGAGAGCGACTCTGCAGGCTCCATGCTCAGCACAAAGTCTGAGGCAGCAGAGCTCAATCTCACAACCCCGAGATCATGGCCTGAGCCGAAATCAGGAAATGGATGGCAACTGAGCCACTCAGGCATCCCAGTCTTCCTGTCTTTTTTTTTAAAAAAAAAAGAGGCTTCTTTTTTGTTTGTTACAAGTGGTATGTATTCTTTGCATTTTAAAATGTATACTAGGGGGGAGGCACACCTGGGTGGCTCAGTCTGCCTTTGGCTCAGATCATGATCCGGGAGTCCTAAGATGGAGCCCTGCATCAGGCTCCCTACTTAGTGGGGAGCCTGTTTCTCCCTCTCCCCCTACTTGTGCTCTCTCACTTTCTTGCTCACTCTCTCTCAAATAAATAAAATCTTTAAAAAAAAAAAAATTTCCTCTCCCACTCCCTCGGCTCCCCTCCCCTCCCCCTTATGTGCATGCGCTCTAAGAAAATAAAAATGGGGGACACCTGGGTGGCTCAGCTGGTTAAGCAGCTGCCTTCAGCTCAGGTCATGATCCCAGCGTCCTGGGATCAAGTCTCATATCAGGCTCCTTGCTTGGCAGGGAGCCTGCTTCTCCCTCTACCTGCCACTCTGTCTGCCTGTGCTCGCTCTCGCTCCTCTCTCTCTCTGACAAATAAATAAATAAAATCTTTAAAAAAAGAAAGAAAATAAAAATGGGGCGCCTGGGTGGCTCAGTGGGTTTAAGCCTCTGCCTTCGGCTCAGGTCATGATCTCAGGGTCCTGGAATCGAGCCCCACATCGGGCTCTCCGCTTGGCAGGGAGCCTGCTTCCCCCTCTCTCTCTGCCTGCCTCTCTGCCTACTGTGATCTCTCTCTGTGTGTCAAATAAATAAAATCTTAAAAAAAAAAAAGAAAAGAAAAATGAGTAAAAATAAAATGTATACTAAGGAACACTTCAAACATATATAAAAGAAGATGAGACTCTGTAATAAATCCCCCATATACTCATAGTCTGGGTCCTACAATTATCAACACAATTTTGTCTCATCTATACTCCTACTCATTCCTCCTAAACAATGATTATTTTGAAGGAAATCCAGATATTACATCACTTCATGAGAAGAGTAAAGAGTATTATAATCTAAAGGGAAAAAAAAGTATTCTAATCTGTAGTAATTGGGATTATGAGTTATTTTTATTTTTCTCATTATTACTTTTCTATACTCCCTAATATATTAAAAATGAGTATATGAATGAGAGTCAGTACAATATAGTAAATTAAGAGCACTGGCTCTTGAATTAGATGCTTGGGTTCAAATCTACCACTTAGTAGCTAGATGACCTTGGGCTAGCACCTCTGTACCTCAGGATAAAAGTGACTATCTCAAAGGGATGAAATGTGAAATGCTACCTGTAAAGTGCTTGGAACAAGGCTCAGCATACACTGCCAAACAGACTGTTACTATTACTTAATAATTTGGAAGAAATGTGTCATTAAAAAAATTTTGAAGTCCTACACAAAAGAGATTCCACACAAACAGAAGAGATGCCAGTATAACTGGGCATAATACGGAGGAGGCTGGGGAGGATGTATTTAAATATTATCCCCCTCATTCAATTCAGAAATAAAGTAATCCTGTTGATTCTAATAGCTACAGAAATTAAAGTGTTTGTGGTGTGGCTCCATTATGAAGTACATCACAACCCTTTAGTACAGTGGAAAGAAAACCAAGACTATATACCTATTCTAGGGCTCCTGGCCTTTGGTGCAAGAGATATACAAAGAATTATTCAGCTGGTTCATTAAATTACCTGGACCAACACTGACCCTGTTAGACACACATGTCTTTAAACCAGAAAAAACTCTTTAGCTTCTCTTTTTGCTCTGTTTCTCTGATTTTGGTCAATAATATGTACCATCTCAGAGGCTAAAATAAAATGTTATTATGCAGGACCTCCATGCCAAAAAGGAAATTAAACTACTAAATTACCATCCCTTTGTTTAGCAAACAGAACAGTTTTCTAGTTGTCAAGGCAACGGCTACCTCACAGTTATCCAGCATTGCTTAAACAATTATTTTTCTAGTCAATCTACCAAATGCCCTAACTGGCACCTAAAAACCATTGAATTCTATGGGAACACTAAAAAGCATAAGAGATTTTTAGATTAGCTATTGCTAGGTAATAATCCTTTAAGAAGCCAAAATGCCAGTGAAACATACAAGTGTCCAAAGGAATCAACAGTGATTTCTAATGTGCCTTGGGCTGTAGCACACCAAGTATTTGAAGTAAGCTTCAGAAAGACAATAGTTCAATCAATTCTCCAAATGGCTGACTAATGTTGACACTGCCTAGGAAATATTCAGTTATTCAAGATCTATTTTTTAAAAAACAAAATATACCTAATGACATTTTATTGAGGTAGTTTCTTCAGAAGGGTAAGCATTCAAACTGGTTGTGGCAGTGCCAATGCAGCCAGGAGAAACAAAGAACAAGAGTATTAAATTTGATGCTAAAACCCTCAGTAAGTAAATGTACTTAAACACATAGTGTAGGGGCACCTGGGTGGCTCAGTGGGTTAAAGCCTCTGCTTTCGGCTCAGGTCATGATCCCAAGGTCCTGGGATCGAGCCCCGCATCGGGCTCTCTGCTCAGCAGGGAGCCTGCTCCCTCCTCTCTCTCTGCCTGCCTCTCTGCCTACTTGTGATCACTGTCTGTCAAATAAATAAATAAAATCTTAAAAAAAAAAAAAACACATAGTGTAACAATAAATCTAGGAAAATGACCTTTTGTATATGACATTCTCAAAGAGACATTAAAACAACAGTGGAAATAATTCCAACAGATGAATGAATGAAAAAATAAACCTATATGCCAAAGAGTACGTCATTTAAAAATGAAAATGCACAATTTCTTAGAACATTAAAAAAACTAAGTACATCGAAGAAATAAAGAAAACTGTGTAATCTAAATCTAACTTTAAAATCTTCTCTGGGACCATATGCTTTCTTCCTTTTCATGGGTACTAAGGACATGGGGTAGTAGTGAGGCATAAGGGTTGGGACACAGAGGGACAGGACAGATGCTGCCTATACAAGGTAACAAGGAGGCGGCTGTGAGAGTCACATGGAAGCACAGGCCGATCCTGTGGCTAAGGACATGGTGGGAGCTGAGCAGGGACAGGAAATGAGCAGCATAATTAAATTTGTTACACTCACCAAATAAGTAAACTGACTGATCAAATAAGTAAATATACTGAGGATAGTGGGGCCATGTTTCTCACTGCCAAAGATATTTAAAAGGAAGGAAGGGGAAAGGCCAAAAAGAAGACTAAGGTGGCATGCCTGGGTGGTAAAGTTGTTTTAAGTGTCAGACTCTTGGTTTCAGCTCAGGTTGTGATCTCAGAGTTGGTGAGATCCAGTCCTGCGTCGGACTCTGTTCTGGAAGGGGAGCGTGCTTAAGATTCACTGTCTCTGGAGCGTCTGGGTGGCTCAGTTGGTTAAGTGCCTGCCTTCGGCTCAGGTCATGATCCCAGCACCCTGGGATCGAGCCCTGCATCAAGCTCTTTATTCAGTGGGAGCCTGCTTCTCCCTCCTCCTCTGCCTGCTGCTCCCCCTTGCTTGTGCTCTCTCTGTGTCAAAGAAATAAAATCTTAAAAAAAAAAAAAAAAGGAGAAATCTAAAGTATTGGCCTGGAATTAGAAATATATATTCATGGAGTGCCTGGGTGGCTCAGTTGGTTAAAAGCACCTGCCTTTAGCTCAGGTCATGATCCCAGATCCCAAGATGGAGTACCACATCAGGCTCCCTGCTCAGTGAGGAATCTGCTTCTCCCTTCTCCCTCTGCCCTTCCCTCTTTCCTCTGCCCCTCTCCCAGCTTGTGCTCTCTCTCAAATAAAATCTTAAAAAAAAAAAAAAAAGAAATATAAATTCTTGATTACTTAATATACACACACAGAAAAATGAACAGTTACAGATGTGTGTATATATATGCATGTATGTGCACATAAATACATACATTTTCCTAATTCTGTCCACCTAGAAGGCCCAATAGCAACTGACAGCCCAGCAACAAAAAAACATACCAATGGCCCATCTCTTGATTTCTAAATCCCATCCTACTTTAAAGATCTTCGGAGAAATGGCTGACTTCGAAGTTGGGCACAGAAACTACAAGAATTTGAAACATATTGAGCCAGAGAGTAAGGAAATGTTCAACAAATGATGGGAGATATTTCGAAGAGACACAGGAGCCACCTGAAGGGGCTCCTACTAGTCAAATGGGGGAAACTTTGGGTATCGAAATAAATACTGGTTAGCCTTGACAGGCATGTATATGTATGTCAAAACTGACTAACTTAAGATGTATATATTCCACCGTTAAGTAAATTATACCTCAGTTTAAAAACTTAATAACAAATTACAATCCACTCATTAAAATTGGCATCCATGAATCCATACTGACAAGTGAATGAATGATGAATAAATAAGTAAATGCAGAAAAGGGGAAAACGTTAAGAAATGTAGCAGGAAATGATGGGAATAGAGGAGCATCTTTTGCAGCCATCTTAAAGGGGAGAGATTCATAGTGTTGCCTATAGATGCTGAATGGATGGATGGGAGCAGAGGTCTGATGAACAGCGTATTGGTATAATCCTGGAATATTACCCGTCAGTGGTGCAATGATGGAATATACTGAAAACAAAAGAGCAACTTTCTGTGTGGCACTTGACAATGAGAAAAACCAGACCCAGGTTGAAGAAGTTATTCTACAGAATTCCTTATTCCTGTATTCCTTAAAATTCAAAAGAATATGAAACATAGGGAAAACCAGGGAACAGTTTTAGACTGAAGTAGTCTGAAGAGATTTGACAGTCAAATGCAACATGAATTTCTGGATAAAGCATGGACCAAAAAGGAAAAAGAGACATTCTTAGGAGAGATGGTAAAATCTGAAAGGGATCTGTGGATAGGATGGCAGTATTATATCCATGCTGACTTCCAGATTTACAGGTCTGAATGCAGGATAGGTATAAGAGTGGCGTTTTTGTCGGGAATTACACAGTGGAGTATTTAGGAGTGACAGGACATCATCTCTGCTCAAGAAATATGAAGATAGGGGCGCCTTGGTGGCTCAGTGGGTTAAAGCCGCTGCCTTCGGCTCAGGTCATGATCTCAGGGTCCTGGGATTGAGCCCCGCATCGGGCTCTCTGCTCAGTAGGAAGCCTGCTTCCTCCTTTCTCTGCCTGCCTCTCTGCCTACTTGTGATCTCTATCAAATAAATAAATAAATAAATAAGAAAATATGAAGATAAAGATAAGGATACATACATACATACACATATATAGGCTATGTTAATTATTTGTACTATAAATTTAAAATTTCTTAAAAGTAAATTTTTTTTTTTAGGTAGTACATATATTTATTGGGCACCTGTATATCTTTTTCTAGGAGGTGCTCATTTGTGTTCTTTATCCATCTTTCTTTTTTTTTTTTTTTTAAGATTTTTATTTATTTATTTGACAGAGAAAGATCACAAGTAGACAGAGAGGCAGGCAGAGAGAGAGAGGAAGGGAAGCAGGCTCCCCGCAGAGCAGAGAGCCCGATGTGGGACTCGATCCCAGGACCCTGAGATCATGACCTGAGCCGAAGGCAGCGGCTTAATCCACTGAGCCACCCAGGCGCCCCTTTTATCCATCTTTCTGAGGTACCTTTTTTTTTTAACTGGATTGTAAAAGTTCTTGCATAATTTGTTTAAGCTCTTGCATATTATAAAATAATCAGAGGGGGCACCTGGGTGGCTCAGTGGGTTAAAGCCTCTGCCTTTGGCTCGGGTCATGATCTCAGGGTCCGGGGATCAAGCCCCGAATCGGGCTCTCTGCTCGGCAGGGAGCCTGCTTCCCCCCTCTCTCTCTGCCTGCCTCTCTGCCTACTTGTGATCTGTCTCTGTCAAAGAAATAAATAAAATCTTTTAAAAATAATAATAATAATAATAATCAGGGGTGCCTGGGTGGCATAGTCAGTTAAGTGTTCAACTCCCGGTTTTGGCTCAAGTCCTGATCTCAAGGTTGTGAGATTACATCAGCATAGAATCTGCTTGAGGCTTTCTCTCACAAACAAAAAAACAAACAAACCCTTCCCCCTAAAACACAAAAACCTTCTCTGGATGTCACCTATATTTCCTAATAGTTTCCTAAAATTTAAGTTACTTTAGACAATGGAACCACGGACTACTTATAAGTAAATTTTACCCCCACACTACTAACCAAAATTTACTCATATCTACTAGCCAGAGAGATACTCCACATTCACAGATATTGACAGAAGCATATTCCTGGAAATTCTAAAAGCTCAAAATAGACATTCTAATTAGACTATTCAGCAGCAGCAAAGATGTAAGAGAGCAATACAGGAAGAAGCACATTTATTAAGTGCCTGCTGTATATTTAAGACATTATTCTATAAGCAAAAAAAGCACACGCACTTTCCTCATATAATACAGAGGTAGCCAATTTATTTTGTCCTCAGAAGAGGTCAGTCTTATTTGGTATCTTGCTGGTGAGGTCAAAACTTTATTCAAACTAAATCAAACTGCTTCAGAATAATGACATTCTCAAAACATACCACACTCATTTATAATATTTAAACTTCAATGATCAGGAATTTAGAGGAGCCTAGTAGTGCAGCAAATTCAAAAAATCAGAATTTATGAAGAGAAACCATGAACTGGCATTGTTACAGTTTATGTCTATTTGGGCATGTTAGTAATATCTACTTTGCCATGAATCGAAGGGCAATAAACATTCTGAAATGTCACAAGGTTAAGTCACTAAGGATGCATCTAGAGAATATTTCGTAACAGTTCACTTGATTAACAAAAATAATAATCCTTGAAAGTTCCCATTAACCAAGTTTTTAGATGACCTGAAAACAACAATATTACATTTTTGTTTTATTACCAATAAAAATAATAGTAGAAACCGAAGGAGAAAAATCAGATTAGCAGAAGCGTCTGTCTTCTCAGAAAGCACTATCATTATACCATTGCAGGTCTTTTCCCCTATCAAAGTAACCAGAAAGATAGATGACAAACAGTTCAATCAACGGCTCTCACTTCATCGTAAACTTCTGTTTTTCACTTAGTAGAGTCTGAATTGTTCTTCCATATCTTAAATATGATTCTTGTAAAGTGACTGCTAATCGCTACACAGTCTTATCTGTGCTGTACCAACCTTTATGTACTTGTTTCTTCATGACTGCAGAGAGAGGGAGATAGAAGCAGGGAAGGAGTGGAAGGAGGATGGATGAAATAGAGTATGACAGGGAGATAAATGGTAGAGGCCAGAAGCAAAGAAAACATGGGGGAGGCAAATCCTATGAGTTTGGTACTTGGTTACTGGGTCTCCTGATGAAAACCATCTCCTATTTGTTGTCTGATTTCAGTGGTTGTACAACTTAATGTACTGATTAAGACCCTGGCAAATTTGAAGAATCTCTGGCTTCTGAGCTAGAGACTGCTATGAGTAACTTTTTGTCTTGGAGCATGTCACCTCCACCATTTTAATCTCTGGTTTCCTCTCTGTACACTGGAGATTTATCTTCTAGACTGCTTGCAAAATTTTTCAATTCAAACTAGGTAGTATATTTAGACTCTCAAGGAGACTTACAAGTTCTGGGTAAGCACTCAGAAATATTAGATTAAACCATACGAAACTGCTATATTTATAAATCAAAAAGGTCAAATATTGGCAACTTATAGCTCAACCTAATGTTGATTTGTCCTTTTCTTCTAAACAGGTGGGAGGCCAGAGACCAACATCTCAGACACCTAACAGCATAGTGCTCATCCACAGTTTGCTCAGACCCTGCTCTTACCCCATTGCCCATGAGCAAGGCTACTCACCGCTCTCAGTCCCACAGTAACTCCACTCACACGTATTTCCTTTAGATGATTGTGCTCTGGATCTTGGGCAACCTGCATTTGACCCTTATACCACTAACAGAGTAAACCTATTTGATCCTTCTTGATGGCTGTCTGGCCCACCAACAAACCTTTTATCCTATTTTATATCCTCAAGAATATAATCTTGAAAGAAGCCATCAAAAGGAAACTAATCTGGAGCACCTGGGTGGCTCAGTCAGTTAACATCCAACTCCTGACTTCGGCTCAGGTCATGATCTCAGGGTCCATGTTGGGAACAGAGCCTGCTTAAAGATTCTCTCCCTACCCCCATGCTCTCTAAATAACATTTAAAAAAAAGGGGGGGGGATAATCTTTGATTGCTCAAAAACCTGTCCATTACCTGCCCAGTGACCAAAACAAACTGACCTACTTTATATGTAATAAGCACTCTAAGCCCTAGAATTCATTCTAATTTCAGATTACAGATATATTAACTCCTTGGTAACCAATACTACAATACTCACTCTTACACTATATACTGGCTTTGCTTATCCCAAACACATACAAACATTCTATAAAGGTGAACATTTCACACTGTATTTTAATGATTTGTATCTGTTCTCTCTCCTAGATTGAACAACTTTAGGAAGAAATAGCCTCTTACTCACCTCTAGATACCCTAGTCCTAGAACTGCACCTACATGTAGGAGGGATTCAGGAAACATTTACTGAACCAAAGAAGTTAGACATTAATTAGGTCTGGCTAAATGAGAGTTCTCTTAAAGTAAATATTTACATTTCAAAACACCTTATAATGAGAACCATCTTATAGCAAGAGGTCAAAAGAATGAGCTCTGGAATCAGTGTACCTGGTTCAAACTCCAGGTCTGTGACTTACTAGGTATGTGACCTTTGAGGCAGATTATTAAACTTCTCTGAGCCTAGCTCACATTTGTGAAGTAGGACTGATAAATAGTAATATAATGAGCAGATAATATGTTTTTATATGTAAGTAAAATATAAAGTTGTGACCTGTTACACAGAAAATTATATCATGTGCTAATAAATCTAAAAGTTTATAACTTAACAAATAACCAAAACGATTTAAAGATTTATTTATTTGAGAGAGAGAAAGAAAGGGAGAGCGAGCGCACACATGAGAGGAAGAGCAGAGGGAGGAGGAGAGAAGCACGTTCTGCCGAGCGTGAAGAGCCTAACTCGGGGCTCAATCCCACAACCCTGAGATCATGACCTGAGGTGAAATTAAAAGTCAGACTGAGCCACCCAGGAGTCCAGATAACCAAATTCTTACAATAAAAAAAGACCATACAGCTTCATAAAGAATAAGCTGGTAATATGACAAACATCATTATTAGATCGTTTCTCCTAACAAAGAGATATGTTCTGGCAATATATTCTGCCAACAAGTTGATTAGACTGGTAGCCAGACACCTGATCCCAACTGGGCAGACCGAGTTCTCTCTCCCAGGAATTTAATGCTGAAATGCTAATCAACTTTGGGTTTTATTATTTATTTATTTATTTATTTAGCTAATCAAACTTGTTGGTAAAGCAAAATAATATAGCCTGTAGCCATTTTCTGACATGTGTAGGAAGAAAGAGAGAAAACTGGTCCACAGAGAAAGAGTGAGAAATAAAGAACAAAACAGATGTACAGGGGGAAAAAAGGGACACATAAGAGACTGTGTGTCCTCTAAGCACCTAAGGGAATAGCTAGTTCCTGCTAACTCTCCAACTCCCACTCGTTTAAATCCCTCCTAAAATTTGACTGGATTTTCTGCTCTCGGACATTATGTATCCTTACAATAAATTCCCTTTTCTGATTTTGATAATCTGGGATGGTTTCTATTACCAATAATCAAAATAATCTTAATTAAAACTCATCAGAGTGCGCCTGGGTGGCTCAGTGGGTTAAGCCTCTGCCTTCGGCTCAGGTCATGATCTCAGCGTCCTGGGATTGAGGCCCTCATCGGGCTCTCTGCTCAGTGGGGAGTCTGCTTCTCCCTCTCTCTGCCTGCCTCTCTGCCTACTTGTGATCTCTCTCTATTTCAAATAAATAAATAAAATCTTAAAAAAAAATTCATCAGAAAACTTATTGAAGTAGAAATAATATAAAATGTAACTATAATTCTATAAACCTTTACTGAGCATCCATAATGCTCTGGGATACTGAGGGCTTAGATCACATCTATACAAACTTTAAACCAATTCCAGTTTAAAACTTGCGGCTAAATTGTGACAATATAGGTCTCTGACATTGAGAAGACTAACTGGACACATGCAATGTTATGCGCTCCAGGTAGCATGATTTGGATTGGAAGGGAGGCACTGCCAAAGGCTTCAAACCAAAATCTCAGAAAACTCCAAAGTAATTTGATCCATGGTTTTGAAAGATTATACTGAAAATAAGATTTCAACCTTCTAAGAAAAAGTAAGTTCCAAGTCTATTAACCCACTAACTATTCTTTTCTCAATGAGCTGAATACTTACTGAGTAAATTGTCTGAATTCTGGTTAACCACAGTACATATATTACATTATAATACAAAGTTAGATACTTTGGAAATGTTCTAGGAAAACATTAATTTTGAAGAATAAAATCACTTACAAATAAATGGTCCTTGCTTCCTATGGAGTCTCAATTTGTATTACAACTATCACTGAAACTGGAAAGAACTTTCTGATACATCTGGATCCATGGCTATCTATCAGTCTCCAATAAAAGATAAACAGTAATAATAAAGACAACAATGTGAGACTTTTTTAATGCCTATTTTCTTATGTGCTTATCTTAGTGGGGTTTTGTTTTTTTTGTCTTTTTGTTGTTGTTTTGGTTTGTTTGTTTCTCCCCTGATCGCCGCCATCCCAGCATCTTTCAATCTTTAATGATAGCACCAAATGACTTATTTGGCCATTCCCACCATACCACATCACACTAAATGCGGATTCTGTTAGTTGTTGAAGAGATCTCTTCACTTAGAACCAAGAGAAATAATTTCAGGACAGGTGTAGAGAAATACGCTTAGATCAAAACTATCTCTTGGCTCTGCATCTGCACCAAATCTTATTGCTAGGTCGCCCTGGTTGTCCTCCAGATCACCAGAAATTACTGTTACATCAGAGTCAGTATCAAACAGTTCCAGCCATATTTAAAGACCTCTTTACCCTTCACCACTGCACAGTTATTTAAATAAATGAACACAAGGTATCATTAATGAAAGCAGGTAGAAAGGGTCATACTGTATACAGGGATCTATAACGGGCCCTCCAGGGTACTTGATCTTACCTCCTTTCAGTGGGCTTGGAGAACAAAGCAGACAATCCCTAAGGCACTCTAACACAATAACTTACATCAGACTGGACATCACCAGAACTGGCGTTTTAAAAATCTGTACCAATCAAACAGGTGATTTACCAGCCTAGGATCCCATGTGGATCAGAACAGTTTCAGAATTTCATTACCACACCTGCCCTGTCACCTCCTGTGATGACCATGCCCAACTTGCCACCAGCTAAAACTCTGCCTCCTTGGGATTCTCTGATCTCAATGAGGTCATGAAAAATTTCCAGTGAGATCCCCTTTCATAAGCATTCCTAGCTGGAAGGAAAAGCCAATAAAGCCCTAAAATTCTAGCATTTCCCTTGCTAACCCATTTTCTAAGAAAATGTTTAAGTAATAATCCACTGGTCTGATTACCCAGGTTGAGCTGAGAAATTACAAGTAGTGTGGGGACAATTCAGTGAACACATAAAAAATATGGAAACTTTTATTTATTTATCTTAAAAACAGATTAGAAAGTAAGCTTTTTTTTAAGATTTTATTTTTATTTATTTAGGAGAGAGAGAGAGAGTATGAACACTCACACGCAAGAGAGCACGAATGGGGGTGGGGGACATGCGAGAGAAAAGCAGACTCCCTGCTTATCAAGGAGCCGAATGTGGGACTTGATCCCAGGATCCTGGGATCATGACCTGAGCCGAAGGCAGACACTTAACCAACAGAGCCACCCAGGCATCCAGAAAGTGAGCTTTTATTTTTTAAGATTTTATTTTTTTATTTGACAGAGAGATAGCGAAAGTAGGAACACAAGCAAGGGGACTGGGAGAGGAAGAAGGTTTCCCACAGAGCAGGGAGACTGATGTGGGGCTCAATCCCAGAACCCTGGGATCATGACCTGAGCTGAAGGCAGATGCTTAACCTACTGAACCACCCAGGCGCCCTGAGAGTAAGCTTTTTAGGTATCTACTTATGTTAATCCACCTGAGCCATGCATCCCATGAACGCATTATGTCCTGAGTGAAAAGTGGCAGTTACAGAACACAGGGAGGGCTGAAAGTGGTCCATTCACTCTCAGTGTATTTACTGTGTTCAATATGACTGCAGATATATATTTGGCAGAGGACACAACACATTCTATGAGCTGTAGATTATTTTACAAATTAGGAAAGAGGTTCTCAAGTGTGCTCCCAGGACCAGCTGTGTCGACACCTCCAAATGTGTTAGAAATGCAAATTCTCAGGCTCCACTCTGGACATTCTGAATTAGCAGCTCTGGGGAAAGGAATCAGAAATCAGTGTTTTTAACAAGCTTTTCCAGGGTACTCTGATATACCTACTATTTGAAAACTTACAGATTATTTCTGTAGGTCTTCACTAGAACTTGTAATAGGTAAGACTCAGCAACTAACAGAATCTCTTATTTGGTTTCCTGACCCATGTATTATGAGATACTATGGTGGGAACAACCGAAGAGAAAGTCATTTGAATCATGGCTACCATCAAAACTTGAGAGATGTCAGGATGGTGATAATGAAAAAAATATTTAACATACACACAGAATGAAATAAGGTAGTAAAAGATTCACTTAAAGTAATATACAAATGTGGCTTAAGATTCTAGCAAAGAAATCAGAAACTGAAATAAAACTATTTATGTAAAAAGTAAAAACTCTAAGAAAAATGAAAACTAATACTTCTCTGTATAAGAGTCAAATACAACAGGCCTGACTGCTATTGTTGGCCTGTTTGCAAGGCAGGCTCTTAGATGGCATCTGGGAACTTATGGGAACCTGGATTTCAGAAGGGTTCCCACAATTCACTGATAAGACTGGCTTACTGCGCCTAAACTGTATTACAAACAATACAGCTTATGCTAAACACCTATTTTCATGCTCAGAGTTGGGCATTTGGGTATGTGCCAAGCATGGGGTGCCTATGTAACTAGCCACCATAAAAATCCTGAGTGCTCAGTCTCTAACAAGCTTTCCCGTTGGCAACATTTCAGGTATACTGTCACAATTCATTGTTAGGGGAAATAAGGGCCTCCTGTGTGACTCTACTGGGAGAAGATTCTGGAAGTTTGCACCTGGTTCCCCCCACGCTTCACCCCAAGCATCTTTTCCTCTTGCTGATTATATATCCTTTTGTTTTAATAAATTACAGCCTAAATATAACTATACACAGTCAGTACTTTGAGTTCTCTCCATGAATTACCAAAACTGAGGGTGATCTTGAAAACTCTCAACACACTCTCTTCTATTATGAGCTCTGACAGTCACAAAACAGGGTTAAAAACACTGACAATACCATCAGATCTGACATGTTTATATTATTCTTACTTGATGCATTAATAGCACATTTTAATATTATTGTATTTACATTTTACTTTTTTTTTAAGATTTTATTTATTTGTCAGAAAGAGAGAGAGAGAGAAAGCACACAAGCAGGCAGAGAGGCAGGAAGAGGGGGAGAGAGAGGCAGGCTCCCCACTGAGCAAGGAGCTCGATGCGGAACTCGATCCCAGGACCCTGGGATCATGACCTGAGCCGAAGGCAGCGGCTTAACACACTGAGCCACCCAGGCGTCCCACTTTATTTATTTTTTTTTTTTAAACAGATATCCAAGGAGCCTAATTTGAATCACATGCTCAGTCCTTGGCCATCAAGGAGAGGGTACCTACACTGACAGTCCCATAAGGGAGTCCAGCACGTTGTTATCAAATGAACAGAGAATACATGCTGGGGAGGTCCAAACAGGAGAGGACCACTAAAACCAGGGTATTTGGCAAATCCAAAATTAACTTCAAAGAAACTGGGGAAGCAACTCAAAGAAGACACTCATGATCTTCCACAGTTCAAACTAAGTTACAGAGTCCTGAGTAATCTCTAATAGTTTACTTTTTAAGACATAAAAATAAACAAAGTGGTTCCAAATAAAAAGTCGCAGACTGTACAGACCGCACAGTGATGACTTGCGATCAGACTGCTTCTTACCAGGGCAATTCTATAGCATGTTCCCCAAGGTGAGTAGGAATTAGTAATATAGTAGTTAGCAATTTTAAGGCAGCTGGGTAATAGCTAATAAAAATATTTTTGGGGGAGCCTGGGTGGCTCAGTGGATTAAGCCTCTGCCTTTGGCTCAGGTCATGATCTCAGGGTCCTGGGATCAAGCCCCGCATTGGGCTCTCTGCTCAACAGGGAGCCTGCTTCCCCCTTTCTCTCTGCCTGACTCTCTGCCTACTTGTGATCTCTCTTTGTCTGTCAAATAAATAAATAATTTCTTTAAAAATATTTTTTACACCATTGAAAAGATCAAGGAGAGATGCTAAAAATGTCAGAGACACATAAGGAAAAAAAACTAACATATTACTAATCATATTATATATCAATATTATCAATAATGAAATAATTTTCAGACACAAAATGGTCCTTAAACTTTCCTATTTGGGGTAAAATATGGCCCTAGGAACATATACCACAGCTTAGGAGAAGAGGGAGGGATCACATATGAAATAAAGAAAAACACTGAGGGCACCTGGGTGGCTCAGTGGGTTAAGCCGCTGCCTTCGGCTCAGGTCATGATCTCGGGGTCCTGGGATCGAGTCCCACATCGGGCTCCCTGCCGAGCAGAGAGCCTGCTTCCCTCTCTCTCTTTCTCTCTGCCTGCCTCTCCATCTACTTGTGATCTCTCTCTGTCAAATAAATAAATAAAATCTTTAAAAAAAAAATTAAAAAAGAAAAACACTGAAATAGAATTGAATGATATATTTGAAGGTATTAAAATCATCAAAAACACAATCACTATGTAAGCATAATGGTGCCTAACAATGGTCCCTAGTGGGTCCCTGTTAACCCACTACTTACTCAGTCTGCCCTTAACACTGATACTGCATGAAAACTGTTTATAGCCCTGTCTGCTCACTTATATCCTCAACAGCCTAAGTTTTCACGTGCTCCGTTAAACCCAACATCATCCTCCGTTAGCCCTCACTGCTTGCTGCCTCTAAACACAGAAGGTAATATTCTGCTCGAGACTACCTCACAGGATACAATCAGCTACAGGCAACCTCTGTTTGGTAGACTTTGGAATAACAGTTTGTAAATTTAGGGGCACCTGGGTGGCTCAGTGGGTTAAGCCTCTGCCTTCGGCTCAGGTCATGATCTCAGGGTCCTGGGATGGAGCCCCACATCAGGCTCTCTGCTCAGCAGGGAGCCTGCTTTCCCCCCTCCCCTCTCTCTGTCTACCTTTCTGCCTGCTTGTGATCTCTCTGTCAAATAAGTAAATAAAATATTTTTAAAAAAAGAACAAAGAAAAACAGTATGTAAATTTAGTTGATACAAAAATTAGTTTCAAGTGGAAGTAGATAAGCACAAGTAAGCAAACGTGGACTCACAAGTAGTTAAACCAAGGTGCTATGGACAATGGATGCAGACTACTGTATACATAGGAGTCGTTAGCCTGGAAGCCATAAAAGTTTCCGTTAGGTCTATGACAACCCTACATTAAAGACAGAATTTTTCAGAGATTTTATATATGTATGATAAATATATTTTTTCATAAACACTTTTCAAGGTTACCTAATTACAACGCAAGAAAGGGAGAGAACAAGAATACTTTGAAACACATTAATCTGTTTTAATCAGAGATGGACTTATTTACTACTCTAGATAGTATTTAACATTGTAACAAAATAATAAAACTGATTAACACATTCTTTTCTATAAAAACAAACAAACTTTGTAGGTCAATAGGAAAACGACTATTACTCACTGACATAAAAAAGCAAACAGAGACAGAACTTTAAATGATTTTAAGGACACAACTAATTAGAGATACAAAAAAGGCATATACCCAAATTTCTACTCAGTGTTACCGCATGCACCCTATAAGTAACACCAGCTTATCATCCTTTAAAACTCTATCTGTGGGGAGCCTAGGTGCCTGTCAATTGAACATCCGACTCTTGATTTCGGCTCATGTCATGATCTTTGGCATTGTGGGAACAAGCCCCATGTTGGGCTCCATAATCAGGGTGGAGTCTGCTTGTGATTGTGTCTCTCTCTCTCTCTTTCTCCCCCTCTGCCCTCCCCCCTACTCATGCACATGCACTTCCTCTCTAAATTAATAAATTTAAAAATAAATAAATATAACTCTATAACTGATCTTCCCATTTAGGAGCCAATATTTAAAAATATTAAAAAGAAGATGGGACGCCTGGGTGGCTCAGTTGGTTAAGCAGCTGCCTTCGGCTCAGGTCATGATCCCAGCGTCCTGGGATCGAGTCCCACATGGGGCTCCTTGCTCTGCAGGGAGCCTGCTTCTCCCTCTGACTCTGCCTTCCACTCTGTCTGCCTGTGCTCGCTCTCTCTCTGACAAATAAATAAATAAAATCTTTAAAAAAAAAATATTAAAAAGAAGAAAAATTATTATTACAAATTCTGTTTAAAAAAACATGTATATATGTAAAGGCTTGGAAGGATATATTAAAATATTAACAATAGGGTGCCTGGGTGGCTCAGTGGGTTAAAGCCTCTGCCTTCGGCTCAGGTCATGATCCCAGAGTCCTGGGATCAAGCCTCGCATCGGGCTCTCTGCTGGGCAGGGAGCCTGCTTCCTCCTCTCTCTTTGCCTGCCTCTCTGCCTACTTGTGATCTCTGTCTGTCAAATAAATAAATAAAATCTTAAAAAAAAAAATTAACAGGAGTTGTCTCTGCAATGTCTGAATTGTGGGTGATCTTTATCTTGTCTAGATTTCTAGATTTTCCGTACTTTTATGAGTTTTTAATAATTTTTAATAACCAGAAACTGTTTAAATAAGTTATTTTATTATAAATTATTAATATTAAACATCAGTATTTACTTAAGAGCAGTCAATTATGAGATTTCTTGCCAACACTGTGGTTTTCTTTTTAGAAGTTAACCTGAACTCCTTTATAAAGGAAATAAAATTCATCCTCTATTTTAAGTGTATCTCCATTAATTCTGTCAAGTCTATCACCACCTGTTCTCCAAGCATACTGTAAAATTATCTTAAGATGATACGTGATAAAAATGATCAGATATAGACATTTAATTACATTTACTTCACAGGCTTTCATTTGTTTGTACCTATATATGACAAGTGTGTCTTTAAAAATATAATGTGACCATAGTCTATTATTTCAACTAAAAATTAAGTGACTGGATTCTAAATGACATGTTTTCACTGCAACTTAGTTTTTATTTTAACTTTGCAAACATGTCACTATTTTTTGCATAACTGGCTCTTTTGTCACTTCCATGGTTATCAAAAAGAAGTGATTATATTTCCTCCATACAGATTAAAATATTGCATTTGTTAACCAGAAAACACAACATATCATCTACCACAATCCTCTTACACTTCATGTGTACATGGGTGCTGAAATTTATCAATAATACAGTCACTATCATCATGAAAAGAGTTAAATTAAGTTTAAAACTATCTTTTTTTTTTGGATAGAGAGAGAGATCACAAGTAGGCAGAGAGGCAGGCAGAGAGACAGAGGAGGAAGCAGGATCCCCACCACGCAGAGAGCCTGACTCGGGGCTTGATTCCAGGACCCTGAGATCAAGACCCGAGCCGAAGGCAGAGGCTTAACACACTGAGCCACTCAGGCGCCCCTAAAACTATCTTTTAAACAACATAAATACCAAGACATTTTATAAAATTTCCATAAAAAATCTTAAGGCTTAAGGTTAGAAAAAGGTAAAAACTGTAGTTAGTATCTAGAAGTCACTCACTTTTCCTGAAGTTTCCAGAAAACCTAAGTTTTAATATTGGATCCTTGAGAATAGAGCTATTCAAATATTATCCTCAAAAGATATAGGGGTGGGGTACCTGGGTGGTTCAGTGGGTTAAAGCCTCTGCCTTCGCCTCAGGTCATGATCCCAGGGTCCTGGGATCAAGCCTCACATCGGGCTCTCTGCTGGGCAGGGAGCCTGCTTCCTCCTCACTCTCTGCCTGCCTCTCTGCCTACCTGTGATCTCTCTCTCCATCAAATAAATAAATAAAATCCGTAAAAAAAGTAAATTAAATAAAAAATAAATTAAAAGAAAATAAATAAATAAAAAGTTTATGTTAATATTAATGGCTGACATTTGTGCTTACTTCTATGCCAGGCCCTATGCTAAGCATTCTACACTAAATAACCCACGTAGTCTACCTATGAGGTAAGTAATATTACTGTGCATATGGCATGAAATCCTAAAATAACACCTATAACACCAAAATATTCCTCCAGTCTCAATGAAGATAGTATAAAAGAAGGTACAAGTAAGAGAATAAATAAGACTGATAAAGGAACGGAATTCTGACTTTTTGTCTAATTCACAAACTGAAAATCAGCCTAATCCCACAAATGTAGCTACCTAATCATTTCCTCAACAGGCATGAATTTTGGATACTATTTCTGTATGTCTGGAATCCTGAATTATTGATTTTTTTCATGTGTAAGATATTCTCTTTTAAAGAAATTATTAGTAGGCTCTTTCAGCCAAAATAGAGTTAACAAGCAACTGGATTTACTATCCAGCCTGAAACTAACTAACTAAACAGCTTTAAACACGGTATTCAAATCACTGGACATCAGGCAAAGAAGAACAAAGATCGCTAGAAGAAAGCCAATGAGGTAAGGGCTCTACAACTGCTCTAGTTTCCTGCTTTCATAGTTACTGGGCCATGGCACAAGAAAAGGAAACTGAAGCAAAAGTCAGAAAACTCCCTGCATTGAAGAAACCAAGGCAATAGACTAAGAAAACCAAGATGGCTAGACGTCCTAGAACGACTATCAGAGAGGGGAAGGCTACCCAGAAATAGAACCCTGGAGATTCAGGAAATTCAAAAATCCCAAACACAAGCAAATAATGCAATCAACCAAGCTATCCTGATTTACATCTATAGTACTCTACTCAACAAGAACAGAACATTCTTCTCAATTGCACACACATTATCAAGATAGAATATGTTCTAGGCCATAAATCCCTCAATAAATGGAAAAGCACTTAAGTTATACAAAATATGATTATAATGGAATTAATATAGAGATCAATGACAAAGATCTCTGGTAAGTCTACAAAATTTGGGAACTAAGTGACACATGTCAAAATAACACGGGGGTCAAAGAAAAAATCAAAAGAAAAATTAGAAAGTATTTCGAACAGAATGAAAATAGAAACAGAACACACCAGGGGCGTCTGGGTGGTTCAGTGGGTTAAGCCGCTGCCTTCAGTTCAGGTCAGGATCTCAGAGTCCTGGGATCAAGTCCTGCATCAGTCTCTCTGCTCAACAGGGAGCCTGCCTCTCTCTCTCTCTCTCTCTCTCTGCCTGTCTCTCTGCCTACTTGTGATCTGTCAAATAAATAAATAAAATCTTTTTTTAAAAAATAGAACACATCAGAATGTCTGTGATGTTGCTAAAGGAGTATTTAGGCATGAGTTTATAACACTAAATACGTGTATCAAAAAGGTCTCAGATCAATGACCTCAACTTCCACCTTAAGAAAGTAAGAAAAGGGGGCACAGGGGTGGTTCAGTCAGTAAAGTGTATGCCTTCAGCTCAGGTTATGATTCCAGGTTCCTGGGATCAAGGCCCATGTTGGGCTCCCTGCTCAGCAGGGGAATCTGCTTCTCTCTCACTCTCTCTCTCTCTCTGCCCCTCCCACTCCCCCTGCTTGTGCTCTCACCAGTTCTATGCAGCAATGTCCTAGAGAGGGGAGCCTGGGTGGCTGGGTCAGTTAAGCGCCTTATTTTGGTTCACGTCATGATCTCAGGGTCCTGGGATCAAGCCCTACATCAGGTTCCACACTCAGTGGGGAGTCTACTTATGCCTCTACCTCTGCCCCTTCCCCTACTCATGCTCACATACTCTCTCTCTCAAATAAAATACAATAAAATAAAATAAAATCTTAAAAAAAAAATATTGTCCTGGAGATTCCAGACAATGCAGTCAAGAAAGAAAAACAAAAGGCATTTGGATCAGAAGAAGAAAAAACTCTATTGGCAGGTGATATGATCAGCTAGCTGTACAGTAAACCCAAAGTCATCTACAAAAAAAGCTACTGGAACAAGTAAGTGGTTTTAGCAAGATCAAAGAATACAACAGGTCAATTAATTTCATTCCTATAAACAAAAACAATCAGAAATTTAAATGATCAAGTGCTGAAATTTCACAACAAAATTAAAAATTACTAAATAATTACTGATAAATCTGGCAGAAGATAATAGTTATCATTCTGAGGGTACTAACTTGTACATCAGGGATTCCCTCAGTGTTTTTCAGACTAAATCATGATCAATTGATTGATGGGCTATGAATATAGTCTGGTGAGTCCTGATCAGGAAAAAATGAGGTAGGAAAGAACAGAACGTATCAGAGTGAAATGAACATGGAAGGATAATTATTTTGTGGAATTTGTTTCCAGTGTCTATGTGTACATGTA
The DNA here is from genome assembly GCF_020171115.1 of Neogale vison. Classification (NCBI taxonomy): domain Eukaryota; kingdom Metazoa; phylum Chordata; class Mammalia; order Carnivora; family Mustelidae; genus Neogale; species Neogale vison. Next base: position 151,726,054 of record NC_058092.1, on the reverse strand, counting down.
TTGTGTTGTTATATAAAATCTAAGCTCAAAAAAAGTCTGAAAGAGACTTAAAGAGAGCTCTTTTTTTACCTGATGAAAAACCCAAAAGATATATGGCCAAAGGTTATGTCCAAAGTAAATAACAAAAATTCCAACTCCCAAGTATTGGCTCTGAACCAAGGAATCAGAGCGATATGGGTATTGTCAAATGTTATTCTAACATAATATTCAGAGGTAAGAGTTAGGCAGGCATAGGTTTTGTGCTCCAGCCATGTTAGGCTTTTCAATAATTCAAATTCTCCCAGGCTACTGGATCTTGGGCCCCAATGCTACCTGTCCTTGAAGCATCCCTTCCCCTACTCTCCATCCAGATGTTATTCATTCTCCAAAGTTCTGCTTAGACATAAAGGCTTCTCTGAATTTTCTAGACAATGGCTTCCTATTCTTCCAAACTTTAGGGTATCCTCAGGTCAAAACACACAGATTCTACTACTCACATACATACTTTAAGATATAGACGTATCTTATATAGATATATCTTAAAGTATACATACTTAAAGTACGTACACATACTTAAAGTATGTACACTTTATGTATGTATGTCTACAAACTTTGTGTTTGTATACATATGTTATGTATACTTTATGTATGTATGTATGCAAACTTAAAAGTATACATACTTAAAGATAGATCTCTCTACCATCCCTCTATCTGTTGAGTCATTTATATTTAAAGTAAATAGCAAAAAATTAATAATAATAATAAAGTAAATGGTAGAAGGCTTCCAGGTCCTGTTCAGGCCTATAAGGAGACTGGAAGTTACCACTCCCATCCTCAGAAGAGAAAAGCTGAACAAACTGAAAATCAATGACTCTTCTTCATCTCTTAGGGAAATGACATCACAGGTCAAACCACTGTTTCCAAAACTGAAGAAAATAAGCAGCAAATACAGAGAATTGCAACTTAGCCAGAGAAGTAGTACAGAAGTAAAAATCTGTGCAGCAGGTAGTAAGGCATAAGAAAACCTAAATTGTAATTGAAGAATTGCTAAAGGCTCAGTATGAACAGCCTGAGCTGTCCCACACTTTCATTTTTAAAAAACATTTTATCTGAGAGGGGACGCAAGCATGTGTGTACCAATGGGGCAAGGGGCAGAGAGAGAGGGAGAAGCAAAACCCTGCTGAGCAGGGAGCCTGATGTAGGACTTGATCCCAGGACCCTGGGATCGACCTGAGTTGAAGGCAGACACTTAACTGGAGTAAGCCACCCAGGTGCCCCTGTCTCACACTTTCATGAATGCCTACCAGGTTCTCGCAGAGATCAGAGAAAAATCCCCTCATGTTTTCAGCAGGGCCTTAGAAAAAATCTTCACCACGTTGAAATACCCCTAGAGCATTTTCTTCACAAGGCAGGCCCTCAAAAGAAACCATTTTAGGGGCGCCTGGGTGGCTCAGTGGGTTAAGCCGCTGCCTTCGGCTCAGGTCATGATCTCAGGGTCCTGGGATCGAGTCCCGCATCGGGCTCTCTGCTCAGCGGGGAGCCTGCTTCCTCCTCTCTCTCTCTCTGCTTGCCTCTATGCCTACTTGTGATTTCTCTCTGTCAAATAAATAAATAAAATCTTTAAAAAAAAAAAAAAGAAAGAAACCATTTTATCAGAGCCTAACCAACCTGGGAGAAGAAAATACCCAACGCCAGCCCCTCAAAACCTTTCAGTCCCATCCATGGAGAAGAACCTGAGAATCACTTGTGAAGATCACAATCCAGGGACACCAGCTCACTAAAAGAATGAGACCTTGGGCGCCTGGGTGGCTCAGTGGGTTAAGCTCAGGTCATGATCTCAGGGTCCTGGGATCGAGTCCCGCATCGGGCTCTCTGCTCAGCAGGGAGCCTGCTTCTCTCTCTCTCTCTCTCTCTCTCTCTCTCTCTCTGCCTGCCTCTCTGTCTACTTGTGATCTCTGTCAAATAAATAAATAAATCTTTAAAAAAAAGAAGAAGAAGAAGAAGAAGAATGAGACCTGCTCATCGCACTAGAGAACGCTTCCTTCCCCTTTCCCTATACCTTTCCATCATATGAACAGAACTCCTTATAGTAACAGAGGATTCCAAGTGAAAGAACTACATGTATAAGACCTTATGTAGAAAGTATCTTAAAAGGGGCACCTAGCTGGCTCAGTCAGTAGAGCACACACTCCTGATCTGGGATCCTCCCTCCCCCTGCCAGGAACACAAGAATTTATTATTTTTATTACAAAAAATGGACATTTGCTATTTTAGCCCACACTGGGCATAGAGTTTACTTAAAGAAAACCTGAGGTCAAAAACAAGCCCACCAGGGAAAATTTTAGCCTCTGACAACCACAGCTACAGCAAACAGTACATACAGCCTAAAACTTAGCCAATAAACATAAAACCTTACATTAAAGGCCCATATACCTCAGAACATCATTACAAGTAAAAATTATAAAAATTTAGAGTAAAAAATTACAGGGCATACTAACACATTTTGAAGAGACTATATCAGAGTCAGACTCAGATATGGCAGAGACGTTGGAATTATCTGAGAATTTATTTTTTTGTTTAGATTTTATTTATTTATTTGACAGAGAGCAAGAGAGAGAGAGAGAGACAGCGAGAATGGGAACACAAGGAGGAGGAATGGGAAAGGGAGAAGCAGACTTCCCGCAGAGCAGGGAGTCCCATGTGCAGCTCAATCTCAGGACCCTGCGATCATGACCTGAGGCGAAAGCAGAGGCTTAAGGACTGAGCCACCCAGGCGCCCCAGAGAATTTATTTTTTTTAAATATACTTTATCCCAGTTGCATGTATTAGTTTCCCAATAACAACACTTAATTTCTGTTTATTCTGTCATTTTGCTGTACAATTTTAAATTTGTATGCAGTCAGATCAAGGTTTTTCAGTCTGAGCATGAGGCTTGAACCCACAATTCTGAGACCAAGAGTCACATGCTCTACCAACTAGGTGCAAGGTATAAGAACCAGCAAGGTGTAAGAATTTCAAGTAAATGGCAGATGTCAGAGGAACTTTCCCCTAAACTCTTCAGCATATTGCCTTTTTAGTTTTTAAACTAACGATTATCTCCCTTGCCTAGAATCTGAAATAAAATAGCAAATGTCCATTCTTTGTAATAAAAATAATAAATTCTTGTATTCCTGGCAGGGGGGAGGGAGGAGAGAGGAATTAAGCATAGAATTCTAAGAACCCAGCACACAAACTTGCCTCCCATTCTTCTTCAGTTTCCTTTTTCTTTTGCCCTTCCCCATTTTTTCTACTCCTTTTACCACTAGATGGGGAAAGAAAAGAGAAAAGAAAGCTTGTGAGAGTTAAGATTGCTTAAGATTAACCATTCACTGACTCACATATTTCATCTAAAGCCGATAATATACCAGGCACTAGTTAGGAACCAGGGAGACAATCTAAGACCTAGTCTTTGCTTCCAGGGAGTCCAGTGGAAGAGTCAGTTAAACAAGTGAGTAATTCAACACAAAGATAACTAATGCGATCAGGTTCTGTACAAGGGGAGCACAAAGAGCAATGTAAATCAGTCTTAGAAGAGCAGACAAGGATACCTGAAGGGTGACTGGTAGTCTAGAAAAAACAATCAAGATGTGTAATGACCTGGGGACGCCTGGGTGGCTCAATCAGTCAAGTATCTGACTCTTGATTTTGGCTCAGGTCATGGTCTCAGGGTGGTGAGAGCCATCCCCATGCAGACTATCCATGCTGGGCGTGGAACCTGCTTAAGATTCTCTTTCCCTCCTCTCTTTCGTCCCACCCCCCCCAAGCACGTGTGCTCGTTCTCACTCGCTCTGGAAAAAAAAGGTAAAAAAGATGGGTAATGACTTGAAATGAGAAACACAGAGTCTGGAAAACTGTAATACAAGGGGAAAGATCAATACATGAGTCTACAATTATTAATGACCATACTGAAAAGCATGTTGATAGTCAAGGGAGAAGCGGGGCCTGAGAGCAACAGGAGACCCATCACAAAATTTTATGCAGAGTAAGATGATCTGATGAATGTCTCGCATGACAGTGGCTGCCATGTGGAAAATGGACTCCAAAAATACAAGACAGAATCAGAGACAGACAAATTAAGGATATTTTTTAAGCTTGAATAAGATGTAAGATAGGAACAGAGAGAGAAGGACTGACTAAAGACATGTTGATAGGGAGGCAAACCATAAGAGACTCTTAAAAATAAAAAAACTGAGGATTGCTGGAAGGGAGGTAGGTGTGGAGATGGGCTAAATGGGTGATGGGCATTAAGGAGGACACTCTTTGGGATAAGCACTAGGTGTTAATATGTAAGTGATGAATCACTAAATTCTACTCCTGAAACGAATTCTACAGTATATGTTAACTAACTCGAATTAAAAACAAAATCAAAAACAAAAACACATCTTCATATTCAGTGACTGAGTGAATAAAGAAATAATGAAGAATTTTATCTTTTTTCCTCTCACTGCTGATTCCCATATCATTAAAACAGATCTGATCCTGGACTAGTGAACTAGGAAAACTGAACTAGAGAGATATCCAGAGTGAAGAGAGGTTGTAACAGCACCGGGTGTAAGACAAGAGACAATTCCACATGAGGCCCCAGGAAGAACAGAAGTATTCTGTTCTTCTAGAAGCTAGAAGTATTCATGATGGTACCTGGGAAAGGGTCTACATATTTTCATTCTTGTATTTGCCCTAAAGGGATGACCGTGCATCGTTATCAAGCAAATTCATACCCTAATTATCATCAAATTAGTAAACCTTGCCTTTATTCTCTACCTAGTGATTCAACTGGCAGCCACTATTTACATTAAGAACTGTTAAATGAGCTGACAAAATGAGATCATATTCTCATATGAATTCCTGGTCCCAAAGAATTTAGTCTTTTCTTTTTCATCATACAAGTTAACACACAAATTCATTTGCTTCATAAAAATACACAGATGTATACAGAAAGTAAAAGCTATCTCCCTTCACTTTCTCCTGTTCTCACATCCCTCATAGCCTAACTCCTTCTGCCTTTTAGGGTCTCCTTCAAGTCTCCTTTCTCAGCACCTACAGGGATCTATGCACAAAACGACATAATTTTATTGCCAACAAATATTTTAAATTAGCTTTTATTTACACAGCCTATGAATACAGTATCCTTGTACAAATAATAAAACATTACCATACCCAGTCCCAAACCCTTCCCATTGATTTATTTATTTGACAAAGAGAGAGATCACAAGTAGGAGAGGAAGGCGGGGGGGGGGGTGTTGGCGGTGCAGCAGGCTCCCTGCTGAGCAGAAAGCCCAATGGGGAGCTTGATCCCAGGACCCTGAGGATCATGACCTGAGCCGAAGGCAGAGGCTTAACCCATTGAGCCACCCAGGCGCCCCAACCCTTCCCATTGGTAACCACTTTTATCCCTTTGGCATATGTCCTTCCAGATCTTTTTCAGACTTCTCCATTTATATACTTGAATATGTACCCATATACAATACTTCTGTGAATATGTTTTTACATAATTGGTACTAAATTTAATATGCTCTCTTTCAACTTTTCTTTTTCACTCAAAATATGTTTTGGAGATCTTTCCAATCAGTAAACACTGACGATCAAATTATCTTTGTGGTATTTACCGATATTAAATGGCTTCTAGCTTTTCATTATTACAAACAAGGCTTCAATAAATGGTTTCATACACGCTTCCCTGCGCACCTACCTGCACGAGTGTTGCTCTAGGACAGATGTCAAAAGGGAGCACAGAATATGCACATTTTAATTTTAAGAGATAATGCAAATGTTCTAAGAAGTTCTAAAATATAATTCTGGTGCCTTGAAGACCAATACATAATAAAAAAAGAAGAGTCTCAGTGTTCAACAACTAAGTGTTCTACTTTTAACAAAAGCTACTTTCAACAAAAGTTTAATGATCTGGCATCTTGAACACAAATCACCATCTATTTCTTCACCAGTTATTAGCAATGAAGTATTTTAACAGTCTAAAAAGATACATGTATTCAATTTGAATTTGATGACAATTATTAATATTAAAAACACATATGGGGTACCTGGGTGGCTCAGTGCGTTAAAGCCTCTGCCTTCGGCTCAGGTCATGATCCCAGGGTCCTCGGATCAAGACCCACATTGGGCTCTCTGCTCAGCAGGGAACCTGCCTCCCCCACTCTCTGTCTCTGCCTGCCTCTCTGCCTACTTATGATCTGTCTGTCAAATAAATAAATAAAATCTTAAAAAAAAAAAAAACCCCGACATATATTCCCTAGCCCTAACAACATACACCAAAATTCATCCAAAAGATACATTTGTACATGGTGAGACAATGCATGTTCAAAGGTATTCATTGCAGATGCAAGTCAGTAAATCTGGCTTATTTAATTCAAAGTGATAATGAACTATGACCTTGGAAGGATATTCAACTTATGCCTTACTTTAAAGAATAAATTAACTTGAAGTACAGAAGCTATTAAAGAAAACATTGATAAATTAAACAATTGAAAAAAAAATCTCAGGGGCTGCCTGGGTGACTCAGTCAGTTAAGCGGCTGCCTTCAGCTCAGGTCATGATCTCAGGGTCCTGAGATCAAGCCCCGAATCAGACTCCCTGGTCATCGGGAAGCCTGCTTCTCCCTCTTCCTCTCCCAGTGCTTGTGTTCCCTCTCTCGCTGTGTCTCTCTCTGTTAAATAAATAAAATCTTTAAAAAACAAACAGAAAAAAAACTCAGAGGCACCTGGGTGGCTCAGACAGTTAAGTGTCTGCCTTCAGCCCAGGTCATGACCCAGGGTCCTGGGATCAAGCCCTGCATCCTGCTCCCTGCTCCATAGGGAGTCTACATCTCCCTTTTCCCCTCTGTCCCTCCCCCACTCATACAAGCACAGGCACTTTCTCTCTCAAATAAAATCTTTTAAAAAAAATAGACATTTGGACTTCAACAATACGAATATATCCTGTAATGTAACCTGTCTGCTTTCACATTTCATTATATATTATATTTGATAGAAGTTTGCAATCATCCTAATATTAACAATTAATCCATCTATCTCAGTAAAAATGTTTTTTTAAAAAGACCATCTAGGGGTGCCTGGGTGGCTCAGTGGGTTAAGCCGCTGCCTTCAGCTCAGGTCATGATCTTGGGGTCCTGGGATCGAGTCCCGCATCAGGCTCCCTGCTTGGCGGGGAGCCTGCTTCCTCCTCTCTCTCTCTCTCTCTGCCTGCCTCTCTGCCTACTTGTGATCTCTGTCTGTCAAATAAATGAATAAAATCTTAAAAAAAAAAAAATTAAAAAAAAATAAATAAAAAGACCATCTATATACCAGTCTATATTCCTTAACTGAATTAAACCAGTAAGAACTGATTTTTAAAAAATCAGTAATCTCTGAGGTAAAACATCTAACTTACCTAGATAGTACTAACGTAAGCAAACCACTGCCCAAACCTAAGTAAGTACATTGGGGTTTTATCACACAGTGTATTCTAAAAAGCACAGATACTGAAAGAAAAGAGAAAAAGAGAAAGGATGAAAGGAAGATAGGGCTAAATAAGGTCTAGCAACCCAAAAGAGCAGTACAGCTAGCTTATCACCATCTACCTAGTCAAGAGCTGATTTTTTTTTAAAAGATTTTATTTATTTATTTGACAGAGAGAGATCACAAGTAGGCAGAGAGGCAGGCAGAGAGAGAGAGAGAGAGGGAAGTAGGCTCCCTGCTGAGCAGAGAGCCCGATGCGGGACTCGATCCCAGGACCCCGAGATCATGACCCGAGCCGAAGGCAGCGGTTTAACGCACTGAGCCACCCAGGCGCCCCTCAAGAGCTGATTTTAACATCTATTTCAGCAGTAGCCCGCCATTAAGCAAGACTATACCTACAACAGATCTCCTCCACTAGAAAAGGGCCTACTCCGGCAAATCTGAGCCATATAATCTCTGAAGTCTGACTCATATATATCACCCTGCTAAATATCACCCTTTCAATATATCACCCTGCTAAACTGAGAAACAAAAGGAGAGAGCGAGCAGGGGGAGGAACAGAGAGAGAGGGACAAGCAGACTCCACGCTGAACAAGAGGGCTTAATCCCAGGACCTTAATCACAGGACGTAATCCCAGGACCCTGAGACCATGACCTGAGCTGAAAGGAGTACGATACTTAAGTGACTGACCACCCAGGCACCTCATGCTGAAACATCTTTATACAGTTATTAACTGATGGGGGAGTGGAATTACAGGAAGTACTTATTGTTTATATTATCACCAGCATATTTATCATACTAAAGTGTATTCATCTCTAATCATCTATTTTTATTACTTGAAGTCTCCAGAATTTGAATGTCGTGGAATTTTCTACAAATTAAAAAAATTATAATGTTTCAAAAAATTTTTACATTAATCTAAAAGCCAATTACCATATCATATTATATCTATATAAAGATTACTACTTGCATTATTAATACTATACCTATCCACAGACTGGCTGAATATTTGTTTAGCAGACTGGTCCTTAGGTAGCATCTGGCTTCTTTCACTTCAGTTTTACTTGAGATCCTCACCATGCTTAACTAGGACCCTATATTTGTTTCATCAACACTTAATCACAGCTAAAACTGCAATCAAGATGATTTAAGTTATCATTTCAGTGGTGTGGAGATGGGGAACTAAACCACAGCGTTAATGTTTGCCATAAAAGCTGGCTTCAATTCACACACACACAGGAATTTCATTCATTAAAAACTGCAGTCTTCGAGGAACCTGGCTGACTCATTCAGTAGAGTGGATAACTCTCCATCTCAGAGTCGTGAGTTCAAGCCCCGCACTGGATGCAGAGCTTACTTTAAAAAACAAAACAGGGGCGCCTGGGTGGCTCAGTGGGTTAAGCCTCTGCCTTCGGCTCAGGTCATGATCTCAGGGTCCTGGGATCGAGCCCCATATCGGGCTCTCTGCTCAGCAGGGAGCCTGCTTTCCTCCCTCTCTGCCTGCCTCTCTGCCTACTTGTGATCTCTCTGTCAAATAAATAAATAAAATCTTTAAAAACAAAACAAAACAAAAACACTGCAGACTTGTAAATCTCTCATTGTACTTTCTAGAGTCACCTTAAAGTTTGAAACTAATCCAAGCTCACATTCATTAAATACTTGTTTGTGTTTTTCGAGGGGATAAACTATGTTTTTAAAAATCATCCAAATGTTTAACATGCTAACAACAAATAACAACTGCTAAGAGCTCAGCCTAGTTAAAAATTAACACCAGACACTAATTCATCAAGGAAATAATTACTCATAGAAACACTTCTTGCCCATCATTATGGACACTGGTTTGGAAGTAGATGGATCTGTTCTCTGGAATACAATGAATACAGTGGAATACAATGGAAAGGAACACAGATTTATGAGTCAAGAGATCAAAGGAGGAGGCTGGTCCACACCGGTTTGAATTCCTAACTCTTACCCATCTGTGAGAGCAGTCTAAAGCACTATCATGACAAGGAATTCTAAGGTTTCATTTACAACCAGCAGGAAGTCTTTATATCATACATTTTAAAACTGTCAAGGACTCTAAGGAATCTGGGAGTAGGAAAAAAAGTGTCTTTATTAGGTTATCTTTTTATTGTCCCAGAAGGAAATTATTTAGTCCTATTCTTAAAAACCCAAATGAATGGCTAAATACGGTTCTCCCCTTCCCTCCACATCCTTCCACTCCAGCTCCACCATTAGAGAATCCAAGAAAAACTAAGGAGAAAAAAATACTCTTTCCTTTGATTTTTCACTCTATCCAGAAACTGATTAAGGAGGTGGTGTGGTTGCTAAGAAGGCAAATTCTGGAGCTAGGTGAAGTTCAAATCCATGCCCTACTATTTTCTCCTTATCTGTAAACAAGAATAATAAAAGTATCTATTTCACAGTGTCGTCATGAAAATTAAAAGAGTTATCTGTGTTTAGAAGACATATATAAAATACTCAGTAAACAACAGCTGTCATTTTTTATTACTGCTTCTATTACTGTAGTTTGTTCTTTAAAAAAAAAAAGACTTACTTGAGAAAGAGAACACACACTCACGCACATGCAGGAATGAGCAGGGGGTAGGGCGGAGAGAGGGAAAGAATCTCAAACTGACTCTGCAGCTCAGGGCTCTATCCCATGTCTCCAAGACATCACCTGACCCCAAATCAAGAGTCAGCAGCCCAAGAGACTAAGCCCACTCAGGTCCCCCACTACAGTTTGTTCTACATTAAAGATGCCTTTCAGGAGAAAAAAAGAAATAGCCACAATACATTTTAAATAAGTGTTTTTCTTCAGTGATAGAACTTCTCTTCCTTCCTTTCGTATCATTATTTTAGATGTTTTTAAAGTATTTTTAATCTCTAGTGCTTCCTTTACACAGAAGTTTCATCTACAGTATTTTCTTAAATGTGTACAGGCTATCTAGAGTATACTGTGGTCTCCAAGTTTTTGTTTTGATTTAAATGCAAATACTAAACAAAGAAATAAATCACGAAACTTAAAATAAAACCAGAGATTTTATCATTTTAAATCACTACAATGCTACATTTCCCTTTAAAAAGTTTCCCCCAGGGGCACCTGGGTGGCTCAGTTGGTTAAGCAACTGCCTTCAGCTCAGGTCATGATCCAAGGGTCCTGGGATCAAGAACTGCAACAGGATCCCTGCTCAGTGGGAGCCTGATTCTCCCTCTCCCTCTGCCACTCCTCCTGCTTGTGCTTGCTCTCAGTCTGCCAAATTAATTAAAAGAATCTTTTAAAACAAATAGATAAAGAAATAAATAAAATAAAAAGTATCCTCCCCCCCCACCAAAAGATCCTGGTGTAAAGTTAAATTATATATCAACAATAAAACCAAATAATGCATTAACTCAAATGAGATAAAAGGTAAATGTACAAAGCTTAGTATCTAAATGTAATTTTAACAACCAAAAAAGTACCTGGCACATGACAGTATCTACAGACTATTTATTTGTTTGTTTGTTTGTTTTATTTTTTTTTAAGATTTTATTTATTTATTTGACAGAGATTACAAGTAGGCAGAGAGGCAGGCAGAGAGAGAGGAGGAAGCAGGCTCCCCGCTGAGCAGAGAGCCTGATGTGGGGCTCAATCCCAGCACCCTGGGATCATGACCTGAGGCGAAGGCAGAGGCTTAGCCCACTGAGCCACCCAGGCGCCCCTGTTTGTTTGTTTGTTTGTTTGTTTTAAAGATTTTATTTATTTGACAGAGAGAGAGAGACACTGCAAGAAAGGGAACACAGGCAGGGGGAGTGGGAGAGGAGAAGCAGCTAGATGTGGGGCTCAATCCCAGGACCCGGGGATCTTCCACCCTCTACTCCACTCTCCAACCTTGCCTCACAGCACCACAGTTTTGAGTACTGAAAGACTTTTAAGTCAACCAAGCAAAAAGGTGGCTCTAAGAAAAATTGACAAATCAACATTAAAAACAGCAATCCTCCAAGAATAACTCGGGAAATTCAAAAAACGAGTAATTAGGGACATACAAAATAATCATAAGCAATTGTGATTTGAAACTGCCTACTACCCCCCCCTTCTTTTTAAGATTTATTTCAAAGAGAGAAAGAGAAAAAGAGTGCTAGAGAGAGTGTGAGCACAAGCAGCGGGAAGGGCAGAGCGTTAGGACGCAGCAGGCGCTCTGCTCAGGGGCTCCATCCCAGGCGTGGCTCGATCCCAGCACCCCAGGATCACGACCTGAGCCAAAAGGAGACACTCAACAATTGAGTCATCCAGGTGTCCCTCAAGTTCCCCAAAGCAGAAAAGCCTACTGCTTAAAATATATAGTTTTAGACTAAAACAGGAGTCAAATCATTAAAAAAAAATTGTGGAGTTAAGGGGTGCCTGGCTGGCTCAGTTGGAGGAGTGTGCAACTCTTGATCTTGGGGTCATCAGTTTGAGTCCCAGGTTGGGTGTACAGATTATTTAATAAAATTTTTTTTAAAATTAGAGTTAAGCATTCATCTGGTTTTTTTTTTTTCAACACTGTGCTATGTAAATCTTCAATGTCCTCAATAAACAAAGGTCTGGAAAGGCCAAATTCTAAAACAAAAAGAGTCACTAAAGAGTCAAATTAAAGGGAAACAACAGGGGTGCCTGGCTGGCTCAGTTGGTTAAACATCTGTCCGACTCTTGATCTCAGCTCAGGTCTTCATTCAAGGTTGAGAGTTCAAGCCCGGAACTGGAACTTCACACTGGGTGGGGAGACTACTTCAAAAAAAAAAAGAAAGAAAGAAGGTAAAGTGGGGCGCCTAGGTGGCTCAGTGGGTTAAAGCCTCTGCCTTCAGCTCAGGTCATGATCCCATGGTCCTGGAATCGAGCCCCACATCAGGCTCTCTGCTCAGCGGGGAGCCTGCTTCCTCCTCTCTCTCTGCCTGCCTCTCTGCCTACTTGTGATCTCTGTCAAATAAATAAATAAAATTTAAAAAAAAAGAAAAGAAAAGAAAGAAGGTAAAGAACAGCGGTGAAAGTGTCTGAGTCACTGACATTTTGTTCTGCTTCTAGTGGCCAAACTTAACTCCAATATTCAGACCAGAGTTTACCAAGCCCACTGGTTACCTATCCCCAAGCATCTACCCAACAGATGAATTTGTAAAGAGCAACCAGTAAACATCTACTAATAATTCTGAGTGTAGGGGTGCCTGGGTGGCTCAGTGGGTTAAAGCCTCTGCCTTCGGCTCAGGTCACGATCCCAGGGTTCTGGGATCGAGCCCCGCGGTTCTCTGCTCAGCAGGGACCTGCTTCCCTCTCTCTCTCTCTCTGCCTGCCAAATAAATAAATCTTTTAAAAATAATAATAATAATTCTTAGTATATTCTATGCATGATCTGTCTGTACTGGCACAGAATTTCCATTTGCATGAAATTCCTTTGTGGTAAACAATAAATACAAATCTCATTTTACAGAAGAGCCTAAAAGGCTAGGTAATTTTGCTAAACTAATGAACTTGTGGTAGGTAGAATAATGGCTTCCCCAGAGATGTTTGTATCCTGATCCCCAGAATCTTCGAAAATGTTGCTAAATAGCAAGGGAGAATTAAGGCTGCAGATGGAATTAAGTTTGGTAATCAACTGACCTTGAAATGGGAAGATTATCCTGGATTATTTGGACTGGGCCCAACGAAATCACGAGGGTCTTATATAAGTGAAAGAGGGAGCCAGAAGAGTAGGATCAGTCAGAGACTTGAAGACAGAGGATAGATCAGGAGGAAAGGAATGTAAGTGTACAGCCTCCAAAGGCTGGAGAAGGCAAAGAAACATTTCCCATCCAGCTGCAGAAAGAATGTAGTCCAGCAACAAGCGTTTCTGCCTTCTGACCTCCAGAACTGCAAAATAATAAACTTGTGTTGTCCTAAGCCACCAATCTGTGGCAACTTGTTACAGCAGCAACAGGAAACAAATACAGAACTGAAATCTGTCACTGCTCTGCAAGAATTTTCTGGTTATAAGAACCCAAGTAGTAACATTTTGTAATGATTTGCTATAAAAACCTCTGTTGCATTTAATCCCTCTAAATTCAACTTGTACACTCTTTCATAAAAGTTTCTTGATTCTTAAAGAAAGATAAAGAGTAATTAATCCTGAATTTTAAAATATACTTTAAAAATATAACAGCAACTTATCTGCCCAGTACCAAGGAAGAATGAAGTATTCCACAGAAGTAAAATTTTTTAATAAATGAAATTTATTCTTTCCATAACATAACTCTACATTTTATAAAAATTTCATGGACTTCCTAAATTCTCCCGCTTCCCTTGTTTCATAAAGAGAAGGAACAGGAGCGACTGGCTGGCTCAGGTGGCAGTTTGTGCAACTCTTGATATCTCAGGGTTGTGGGTTTGAGCCCCACGTTCGATGTAGAGATTACGTAAAAATAAAAACTTAGAAATGGAGCTTATTAAAACCTGAGAGTTTAAGGTCCACATTCGAAAATGGAAAGGATTACTAAACAAGAATACATTCATGTGTCTTAGTTTTTAAAAGTGTCTCCCTTTTCTCTTCCTTCGGTAATTCCAGCACTCACTGTGCCCATTTCAAAATCCCACTCCCAAGACCTTATATGTACATATAAACATAAACACACACACATCCATACTCACAACTCATAAAGAACTAGATACTTCTAAGTCAACTGTGGACTAAGCAAACTAGACATCTAAGTAAAGATATGTATGTTAAATGAGAGGGAAAACAGTGTGAGTATTGATAAGAGCTCTGATTTGGAGTAGCTTAGGTTTCAAACAGCTCTACTACTCACTAGCCACAGGAATTTACTTAGCTCAATTACATAATCTAAGACTTAACTTTTTTTATCTGCAAAACAAGGATATTCATAAGAACCTCTCAGTATCTTTTTGAGAATTACATTTTAAAATGTAGAAAATGTCTAACACATATGAAGCACTATAAAAGTAGTAGTAAAATTATCATGATAATAATAATGATGAAACTGATGATGTCATAAAGAACATGATGAGGGCAGAGGTTGTGTGATAAATATTTTTATACTATTTCAAAACAAGACAAAACTGATGACAGCCTGACTTTGGGATAAGTGGGATATGTCTATAGCAGTAAAAAATATATTTAGAAATTACATGTTTATTAAAATATAGGTTTGTGCTAATTACCAAAGTACATAAGGATTAACCATTACTTATTACCAAAGACTTATAACCCATGTCAAAGCATCTGTTTTAACACTCCAAAATTGAATATATAATTTTCTGGCTCTCTATGATCCCTTCAATTAAATCTCTTTACAATAGTTGCCTATTACTTGAAAACTTCCCCACAATCTCCCTCTATCAACACAAAAAGATTACAGTTAGAATTCTTTTCAATTGGAAAGGAAAAAGATAGCATATAAGAAAAAATTAATTATTATTATTATAGTGGAGGAGAGGGAATGGGAAAATAGAATCAAGTCCAAACAAGTAAAGAGAGATTATTTCCAATGGATAAGGAAACTTAGAACTAAAGGGATGCTGCCCTGATTGTAGTTTTTTTAGTCTAAGTAACCTATGCTGTCACTTGCCACACTAGCTGGGGCCTAAATCCACAGAGCCAAACAATCTTTGAAAGTCTACTCTAGCTCTACAGGCCACAGTTGTTTTACTCAAAATTACTTGGCAATATAACCTGGGGCTTCATTTTTCTCCTACTATAAAATATTAACTCTTCAAAGCCTTGTGCCATTTTCCTCTAATTTACAATACTAATTTTCAAGCCAGTAAAGGTTTTCCCAGAAGAACTAAGTCCACTTGGTTCATTCTAATGTTTTCCTATGATTTTTTTCTCTGTTTTTAAAAGACTAGGATAAATTTACATACAATATTTAATACCACGATACAAGTAAATTCTAGCTTTATAAAGATTTTCTTTCAATAAAGAAAGTAGGTAAAAGGTTTCTAAACTACATTCACTATTCCATAAAGCCATCAAAAGGTCACTAAATGGAAACAACTTTATTACTCACTTACAACTAGCAGAGAGGCCGCATGGTTCAGTTTACTAACAAAAGAACAGATTCTGCCATCAGTTTAATGTGCGCCTGTGGGCAAATCACTCAACATCTTTGCATCTGCTTCTCCAACCATAAAAAAGGAAAAATGCTGCTGACCTGCCTCAAAGGGATATTATAAGAAATAACTAACAATTATGAACTTTAAAAACATAATGTGCCATTTAAACACATTATAACGCTAGTGTTAAAAAATACTTTCTAAACCTCCTATTCTGACAGGAAGCATCTGTGGGGGTCAATGGCTACAACAGCCTGTCCTAAAATTAACCTTTCTAATACATGCTACCAGGGATCCCAAGAATAGCACTAGCTTTCTACAAGCAGCCACATAAGCACAGGGATGCTCCCTCACTAACTTCCCAGCTTACATCATATAGTATCATGCAGTAAGATTCCATTATCAGTTAGCAGCTGTAATAATAATCCATAGGGCCATGAGGGACTGTCATAAATGCTACAGAGGACTGGGACTATTCACCACCTAGCAGTACTACATACTCAAAATAAATTAACAATACTTATGCTATAAAAGAAGTTTCTACATAGTTGCCAAAACTTAAGGCTAAAGAAACAGTGGTGCCCTATATGAATCATTTGTGGTAGAGAAAAGAGCGTATCAAATGCAAATAAAATCTTGCTAAAGCCATCAGAAAAAAATGACAAAGCTGTTATGTACTAATGCAGAAGGACAGTTTAAAAGTTATAGAACCTAATATGAGCCCATTTTTGAAAAACCAAGCACAACAAAATAAATCCTTTTTTGTAAATATGTATGTGCAAAGAGAAAGGTATGGAAGACTATATATCCCAAACTGTTAGCTCAAGTTGCCCACAGGAAGTGAGACTGGGGAACATAATGACTTTTAGTATTCACTGTATGATTTCTATGATTTTTAACTGTACTGCTTTTATAATAAAAACTTTATAATAAAAACTAATTTTTTATTAAAATATTTTTTGAGAGAGTGAACAAGAGAGAGTGAGTGAACTTGAGCAAGGGGAGAGGCAGAGGGAGAAGAGGGAGCCCTCTAAGCAGGGAGCCCGATATGGGGTTCGATCCCAGGACTCTGGAATCATGACCTGACTCGAAGGCAGACACTTAACCAACTAAGCCACCCAGGTGCCCTAAAAACTTTTTAATTAAATTTTCTAGGAACAGAACTAGTTTAGAAAAGTAGGTCTCCAAGTTGGGGTAAGGCATAATTAGATGACTAAGTGTCAAAAGCCCTCAGCCACCAAACAACTTTCCTTAAAATCACTGAACAACTTTCAGCAAGGACAGATAAAAAATAGAGATGGGTCCTTTGATGAGATACCCTTACGGAGATAAAATTGAAAAAATGAAAAGCTACATTTTTTAAAAACTCCCAAATAGGCATAAGCCAAGCTGCCTCACTTAAACTTTGACAGCAATAGTAGCTCCTTTGTCTTCAAGCCTGTTCAGCTTTCCTTTTACTCCTCTCTAGAGTAGAGACAGGCTTGGCAGGGCCCCATCACTCATTTGCCCCACCCCCACCGGCTCAGGATGCCAGACCAGCTTCAGGTGACTAACTGCCACATCAGAACAGTGATCGGATCAAGAGAAGAAAAAAATGTTTGCCCTATATAAGCAAGGCTAGACGTGGATGCTTTTCCAGAAAATAAATATCTCCAGTGGTTCACTTAATCCAATAACAACCCTCTAGGCTTGGAAGTAAAATATACTTTTCCCTTGAAAGAATCCCATCTGGGCAAATCAGCAGCAAATTAGAAGAGAGGACAAGTATTGTATTTACTAAGAGAAGCTTCTGCATCAGAAAGGGAGGGCTGGAATAAAATAAAAGTTTGAAATGGAAGCTAAGAGTTCTTAGAATAAAGACATCTGGTTTTCCCCTTTCATGAAATATTCTTTTTTTTTTTAAGATTTTATTTATTTATTTGACAGAGAAAGAGCAAGGGAGCCCACAAGCAGGGGGAATAGCAGGCAGAGGGAGACGCAGACTCCCCACTGAGGAGGGAGCCTGACACAGTGTTCGATCCCAGGACCCCAGGCTCATGACCTAAACCAAAGGCAGATGCTTAAATGATTGAGCCACCCAAGCGCCCCTAAATTTTCTGTTTTTAAGGAATTGATAAAGACAAAAATAACAGGTTTTACCCTTTATCACAAAATTACAACTTCTCTACCTAACTTCCAAATCAATTTTAAGTTAAAAAAGATTAGATTGACTATATCACCCTGAAAGCCTATTTAAACTCACAAGAGTTTGCACATTCTTTCCATAGAACTAATAATAATAGCTGCAATTTATTGAAAATCTACTATGTAATAGATCCTGTTATTACATTTAGTCATTCCCCAATAATCCCATGAGGTAAGTACTATAAACGTTTCTCATTTTAGGTAAGGACACCAGCCTTCTTGGAAGGTTTAAGAAAACTACCCACAACCTTGGTAAGTAGGAGAGTCCTAATTCAATCCCAAGCAGTCTTGATTAAAGAATTCTCACTCTATCTGTTTATAAAAGAAGTGACCGGCTTTTATAGGAATAATAAAGCTACCACATACTGACTGCTCAGAACTATGCCAAGTACAGTATAAAGCATTTTAAATGTTATTTCATTTGGTACTTTAAAAACTCTGTAAAGCAACTATTATTATCCCTACTTTGCAACAAAAAAGAAAAGAAAAGAAAAGAAAAAAAAAGAAAGAAACTGATGTTTCCTTTCATTGCAAAAATAAATAACACTGCCCAAACTTCAACAGCCAAGTAAGGAACACAGTGAGACCATACTGGGAACAAGACCTCTCTTTCCAAGCCATATGCTCTTAATCATTTACACTGTTTATTGGACACTTTAACTAAACAAAGATGGTTTTTACAGTCATATTTAAGTATAACATTTTACTATAGGTATAAAGTGAATCTTTTCTTTAAATGCCATTTGCTCAAAGTTTTGTAGTTTATAACCTTCATTTCTGCTATTAAAGTAAATGATTAAAAATTAAGTAATTTTCAAAAAAACTTATTCAACAGGTATGTATGATTATGCTCTCAGAAATGATTATGCCCAGCAAAATTTCAAATTAGGAAACAGCAACCTGTTCCTTGGCAAAGCCCTGACAAAGAACTTCAGATATACTAGAGCTAAGTCACACTGCCAAACATCTATCTGTAAATTAGAAGAAAATGGCTTTAATATGTATATATAAAGTACCCATACCACCACCCAAGACACACTACATATAATCTGACACACTTCAATAGCATAAAGCTATTACAGAATTATTATTCTCTTAATTATAGCTAAATTTATCACTTGAAAGTGATAAGGGGCTCCTGGGGGGCTCAGTGGGTTAAGCCTCTGCCTTTAGCTTAGGTCATGATCGAAGGATCCTGGGATCAAGTCCTGCATCCGGCTCCCTGCTCAGTAGAGAATCTGCTTCTCCCTCTCCCACTGCCCCATCCCCCAGCTCCTGCTCTCTCACCCACTCTCTCTCAAATAAACACATAAAATATTTTTTAAAAGGTGGGGGGGTTGTGATAAACACTATCTTCTGTAAGATTTTCTTCCTCGCAAATCATAATGGTGCAGAGAATCAGCCTCTGTACCACGTGACTGCCAACCCCAATGTTGAGCTGGAGAGACACTCACACCAACAAGAGTAATATAATCTCTAACTGTATCCTAAAGCTGAGTACATCTGGATATTCAGTTAGATATTATCCTTGCTTGCTTTAGATGACTCCATTTGGCAAAGAACTGAATGTGGAATAAGTAAGAGCAAACATTCATTAACTTTTATAATAAATAGGTTTTTTTTTTATTTTTTAAAAATTTATTTATCTGACAGAGATCACAAGTAGGCAGAGAGGCAGGCGGGGGCGGGGGGGGCAGGCTCCCCACTAAGCAGAGAACCCAATGCGGGGCTTGACCCCAGGACCCCAGGATCATGACCTGAGCCAAAGGCAGAGGCTTTAACTCACTGAGCCACCCAGGCACCCCAATAAATGGTTTCATAAGTAAAGCCAGCATGCTAAAAACTACACTTCTAGATTTTTTTTAAAGATTTTATTTATTTATTTGACAGAGAGAGATCACAAGTAGGCAGAGAGGCAGGCAGAGAGTGAGAGAGGTGGAAGCAGGCTCCCCGCTGAGCAGAGAGCCCGATGCAGGACTCGATCCCAGGACCCTGAGATCATGACCTGAGCTGAAGGCTGTGGCTTAACCCACTGAGCCACCCAGGCGCCCCTACACTTCTAGATTTTTAAAGCAACTTTTTAAAATAATTTTATGAAATGTTTCCATGAATCAAAAGCTATTTATTTATAACTGAAAGAAATTCAAATTCTTTCCAGAAATTCAAAAAGTCAAATATTGTAAGCTATACATGCATTTCATATAAATGCTAGCATTTCAAAAATAAAAACCCTTTTCTGATTGTACAGTGATCTAGAAAAAAAATAGAAAATAAACTAAGTAGTAACCGGTTAATTACCTGTTTAAGGATAAGATCAGGACACACAAACTACTATTCCCATCAAAACGATTCCCAGCAGACCAGCTAACAGGTAATACCACAGAGCTGTATTTCTTAATATTTGTATTACAGGTTCTACTGAGAAGCTGATGAACGCTATGGTTTATCTTCCCAAGAAAGCATATGGGTACATGAAATTTTGCACATAACTCTGGGGAGAGGAGGGATTCATAGCAATCCTGAAGCTCACACATGGACCTTCCGAATAGAGTATGAGCTAATACTGATTAAGGAATACTGGGAACTATACTCAAAGTAAGACATGTGTCATTTTAAAACTTTCCCTTTATCTTGTCTTTATTTTGTTCCTTGCTTCTATTAACCAGCCAAAATATGACCATTAGCATAGAAAGATAAACATGATGTCTAGTTCTTCTGGTCTCTGTAAACTGACCCCCATAGATTTGCCTTTTATTTTCTAGTAAACTGTTCATACACTTTAATAATCTCACTTTTTTCCTCCCCAAACCTGAACGCTATCTTGAATCTTAGTATGAAAATGATCAGATTTCTAGAAACACATTATCTTCCATGGAAAACTTGAATGTCAGAATTTCCAGTACTTCTGAAAACAGAAATGTAGTAATTTTTTTTTTAAAGATTTTACTTATTTATTCGACACAGAGAGACAGATCACAAGCTGGCAGAGAGGCAAGCAGAGAGAGAAAGGGGGGAAGCAGGCTCCCTGCTGAGCAGAGAGCCTGATGTGGGGCTCAAGCCTAGGACCCTGAGACCATGACCTAAGCTGAAGGCATACGCTTTAACCAACTGAGCCACCCAGGTGCCCCAGAAATGTAGTAATTTTTAAACAAAGTTCTCTTTTAAAATTAAACACACTAACCAGAAGTTTAAGAGATAACAAATATGTATACAGTCTTATTTTGATGTAAGGTAAGTAAATGAAAATATTTCAATTATATTGGGAACAAACGCTAGTTAAAGCTTGCTTTGTTCAATGTCCATTAGATGTAAAGGCCGCCCAACTGAAAAGAAAAAAAGACAAGACTAACACACTTTCTTTAGAGGCCTTATCAAAATCCATACCTTCTATAACCTATAACATTTAAATATCAAAAGGATTAATAGGACTATGGCTTCCACTGCTTATTATGAGTGTCACACAGAATACTAGATATAATTTTCACGAATGTAGAAACACCTTTGTTCTACAACACCAAAGGCAGACAAGAGGAGTCTTCACTGTGATGGCCAATATCCCACCATCATCATTTATTAAAATAGCTTCCCAACTGGTCAGCTTCTATTCTATCTTCAACTTGCCTTCAGTTTGTTTCTAACACAGCTGTCAGTGGCCCCTTAAAAATATAATGAAACTCTGCCACTCTGTAATCAGACTGCACAACTCCTCTGCTCAAAACTCAGTTTCTATCAGAGTAACTCTATTTCTATCAGAGTAAAAAACTACAATCCTTAACAAAGGCTGTTAAGAGGTGATCTGATCTGCTTTGCCCCCAACCTGCATCCCCTTTATCTGTCTGACCCATCCCCTCCCATTCTCTTCTTTCCTCACTCCAGCCACCTTGGCCTCTGTTCAGTTCACTGAACATGTTCAGCTGCCTTCAAAGCCACATGACTAACTCCTTAACATCCTTCAGTCAAGTATTTCCACAAATGTCTTCTCAATATACCTACCTGACCACCTTATTTAACACTACAACCTGTTCCAACCCCCACACATTCCCGCACTCCTTACCCAGTTCTTCCCTTATTTCCATACTTTTTGCCACTTAATAAACTAGATTACTTGTTTATTCCTCTCTGCCTGCACCCCCCACCTTAAAATGTAAAGATTCCAGAGGACCAGGACATTCTGTTTTGTTCACTGATATATCCTAAATGGCTAGAACAGAGACCAACACATAAGTGTTCAATAAATGCTGGATAAATCTTTTAAGTGTCTAAATTCTTGGTAGCCATGTGAATACAGTGGCACAAAGTATCTAAAGTTAAACTCTCGGCTCTTAACAGGGTTACCAAAGGTAGTATTACTACCCTAAAAACAGAAAGATCCACTCCTAGGACCCAAGAAAATTAAAAACATAGGTTCACACCAAAGTTCATAGCAGCATTTATTCATAATAGTCAAAAAGTAGAAATAAAGCTAATAAGTGAATCAACCAAAAGTGGTACATAATTTAATCACTAAATGAAATATCATTCACCAATAAAAAGGAATAAAGCATACTACAAAATGAACCTTAAAAATATTATGCTAAGTGAGGGTGCCTGGATAACTCAGTCGGTTAAGCATCTGCCTTCAGCTCAGGTCATGATCCCACAGGGTCCTGGGATTGATTTCCACATGGACTCCCACATTGGGCTCCCTGCTTAGTGGGGAGTCTGCTTCTTCCTCTACCCCTCCCCCCTGCTCATGCGTTAGGTCATGCACACTCTCTCTCACAAATATAAAATCTTAAAAAAAAAAAAAAAAATACTATGCTAAGTGAAAGAAGTCAGGCACAAAAGGACATGCTTGATGATTCCATGATAGGAAATGTCCAGAACAGGCAAACCCCTGAGACTAAAAGCAGATTAGTGACAACTGGGAAAGGGACAGAGAAGAAGAACAAGGAGTGACAGTTAATAGGTACAGGTTTCTTGCCGGGAAGACAAAAATGTTCTGCAGTTAAACAGTAGTAGTGATAGATCAACAATCTTATGAAAATACTAAGTACCGACCTGTACACTTTATATTTTTTTAAGATTTATCTGAGAGAGGGCGCCTGGGTGGCTCAGTGGGTTAAGCCGCTGCCTTCGGCTCAGGTCATGATCTCAGGGTCCTGGGATCGAGTCCCGCATTGGGCTCTCTGCTCAGCAGGGAGCCTGCTTCCTCCTCTCTCTCTCTCTGCCTGCCTCTCTGCCTACTTGTGATCTCTCTCTGTCAAATAAATAAATAAAATCTTAAAAAAAAAAAAAAAAAGAAAGAAGATTTATCTGAGAGACAGCATGCGACAGACAGTGCTTGATTGCGTGTGTGCGGGTGTGGGGAGGGGAGCAGGGGGAGAAAAAATCCCAAGCAGACTTCCTTGCTGAGCATGGAGCCTCATGTGGGGTTCAATCCCACAACCCTCAGATCATCACCTGAGCCGAAATCAAGAGTCAGCACCTCTGCACTGTACACTTTAAAAGGGTGAATTTTACCTCCTTTCCTAAAATTCAAAAACAAAACAAAACAAAACAAAAAATGGAAAGGACTGCTCATCTCAATGTTCACCACTCACTAATAAGGGAAGGCTAAGAGTTGGGAATGCCTTCTTGGCTGCAGTCAATCCTAAAAATCCCATCCACCAACTAATTACAAAAAAACATACTTTAAAAGGGGAGGAGGAGGGACTAGTCAACCATAAGTAGCACCAAGCAGAACTTTTCCTTCCCATTCAATCCATTCAAATCCTATCATCCGACCTGCAACAGACCCACCTCTCACACCTGGTCCACCACCATCTCTCACCAGAACTTACTTGGCAGGCTTGCCACTGGCGCCCCTCCTTCTACTCTTGCTAGCCCACAGTCTAGTCTCTGAACAGCAGTTACTGCTCCTGCTCAAGACCCTTCACTGACTTTCAAAACACGCAGATTTTACTCTTAAGCCCTTCCCATGGCCTACAAGGCCCTACCCTATGCTGTAGGAACTTGGATCTCTCTAGCCTCATCTCCTACCATTCCAGATTTAAAGCCCTCCCTGTTCCTTAAAGTATGCCATGATCCAACAGACCAAAAACATTCCTCCACAGGACCCTAGCACTTGAATTTTCTGCCCAGACTGCTCTTCCTCCAGATAACTGAATGGCCCACTGTAACACTTGTTTTGCATGATGTTTATATGTCATCTCCAAAAACAGGCCCTTTATTACACTTCATCTAAAGTTAACACCTTCTGTCACTGTAACTACTTATCCTGATTTTGCTTTACTTCACAGCACTTACCACTTTTTTTTTTTGGTTGGTGTCTATGTATCCTAATTTAATGTAAACTCCATGAGGGGAAGAACTCTTATTTTGTATACTGCTGTATCCTCAATACCTAGAAGCATGTCTGGTACATGGAAGGTACACAATTTATCTCTTCACTGACTGAATTCACAGACTGAAGTAGCAAAAACACATTTTTCAGGGAAATATGTACTCATCCAACATGCTTTTTTAAAAAAATTACTGGGCGCCTAGGTGGCTCAGTTGGTTGAGTGATTGCCTTCAGCTCAGGTCACGATCCGGGACTTCCAGGATCGAGTCCCGCATCGGGCTCCCAGCTCCTTGGGGAGTCTGCTTCTCCCTCTGACCTTCTCCTCTCTCATTCTCTCTCTCACTCATTCTCTCTCAAATAAATGAATAAAATCTTTTCAAAAAAAATAAATAAATAAAAATTTAAAAATTACCATAGATAAAGAATTAGCAATTCAGACAAAACACAAGTCAGTACTTTACAAAATTACCTGTTCATCAAAGAGATCCCAAATTCATAGGACAAAATACATATGCCACATTATAGATATAAATCCTCTCAAATTTTATAGTTAAAAGTTAACTATGAGGTTAACATTCAGACTGAATTGACCAAGCCTCTGAATTCTCTTCGTCTTACTTACTCTCTTAATCTTACATTGTAACTAGAGGATGTGGTCATTCTTCAGGTCCCTTCAATACTCAAAACCCTGTACAACACATTTAGTTCAATGCCAACATACTTCAGGTGACAACAGTATCAATCTCATTACCTAAGACAGAAACTTCTTCTTCCCACCCTAAGGCGAGTTACTAGGTCCTGAATTCTGTTTCCTAAATATCTCAGGTCTATTCCCACTACATGAGTTCAAGCCCTTACTTCTCAGTTGGTCTTCTCACCTGCAATCTCCAGATCTTCCACTCAGCTCTCCCAGTTGACATATTCACTACAATACTACCAAAGTGACCTCTCCAGAATATAAATCCACCAACTTTACTCCTTTCTAATAACCTTCAGTGTCATACCATTCAAGAAAATGTTCAACTCCCTAACTTAGCCTTCTCTCCATGGCCCTCCTATTCCCCCCCCACCCCCCAACCCAACACATCATGCTTTAAGTCAGGCACAGTAAACTAAGTTTCCAAATACACCACCTTGGGTTTTTTCCACTTTCCAACATGTAGTCCCCTTTCTGTCTCAAACACTCTTTTCTACTCTTCGTTGCTCAATGAAAAGCTTTAACACTCAGCTTAGATGTCAGTTCTACCACAGAACTTTCCATGACTCTGACTGATTGATGGATTGACTAATTTTTAAGATTTTATTTATTTAGTTGACAAGAGAGAAACACAGCAAGAGAGGGAACACAGCAGGGGCAGTAGGAGAGGGAGAAGCAGACTTCCCACTGAGCAGGGACCCCCCCGAGGGGCTCCATCCCAGGACTCTGGGATCATGACCCAAGCCAAAGACAGACACTTAACTGACTGAGCCACCCAGGTGCCCACCTGACTCTGATTTAGATGTCCTCTTCTGTCCTCCCATAACACTTACCACAATTACTGTATACTGCAGTCAAGACTCTTGTAACTCAGTATGTGCTGTTCTGCTTTATTTCTCTGTCTTCTACTAAATTGTGAGCTCCTTGAGAGCAGATCTGAGAGGTTACTCACGTTCATTCCACACTGCCTGATGCACAGAAGGGGCTGTTGTTAAATGAATGATTTATGAAAGAGGGAAGGGAAAGAAAAAAGGGAAGAAGAAGGGGTTAGAGAGAGTGAGGGCAGAGGGAGGGAGGGAGAGGGAAATAGGAAGTGAAGAAAAATAAGGAAGCTGGGGGAAAAAAGGAAGGGAAAGAAAGAGGGAAAGGAGGAGCCAGGGAAAGGAAAGGGGGAAGGAAGGTGGAAGGAAAAGGGGAGGGGGGGAGAACATGCACAAAAGCAAAGGGCATTTATAATCAATCCATTATTTTTATGTGTTCTAGAGGCAGTGATTATGGAAGAGAATGGTACATCTGAAAAAGCCCATCTCTCCAAGATTCTAGGCACAACACCTAAATCACTTATTCCATAAAGATTCTGAAATCTCCAGCCTCTCCAGCTTCTCCCACTTTACTTAAAAATTTACTGCAATATAATGAGAGATGTTAATAAAGTGCACAAGAAAACAGTTTTAGTTAGAAAAAAGTAGGAAATGAATCTGACATAATTAAAATTAAGTCTTGAAATCATTTACAACTTTTAATAATCTAGGATTTCCTGAAAATGTGCTATCACTGACACTGAAAGATCTATAGAAAGTATAAAAAATCCAGAGCACTCAGTCTTAAGCATCTGCCTTCAGCTCAAGTCATGATCCCAGGGTCCTGGGATGGAGCCTGGCATCAGGCTCCCTCCGAGGCGGGAAGCCTGCCTCTTCCTCTCCCACTCCCCCTGCTTGTGTTCCCTCTCTCACGAAGTCTCACTCTGTCAAATAAATAAAAATCTTTTAAAAGTATAAAAAATCCAACAAAACCCCATATCATGACGTATGTTAAGAATAAAACCGCTGGGTGGCTCAGTGGGTTAGGCCGCTGCCTTCGGCTCGGGTCATGATCTCAGGGTCCTGGGATCGGGTCCCGCATCCGGCTCTCTGCTCGCGGGGAGACTGCTTCCCCCTCTCTCTCTGCCTGCCTCTCTGCCTACTTGTGATCTCTCTCTGTCAAATAAATAAATAAAATCTTTTAAAAAAAAAAAAAAGAATAAAACTGCTTTTGTGTTACAGTGCTATTTCTCAAAAACACGCTGGGTAAAAATATTACAAGATAGAATATACTAGTGACTAAATGGGTTTATTTAAATAAACTCTTGAAGTACTATAGCAAAATTGTTTGTAACAACTGTTTCTAAAAATTGTTTCGAATATAACATTTAAAATGATATATACATTTTTCTTTATTTTCGGACTTTAAAGCAACAACCAGAAAAGTATTGCTAAACATTCTTTCAATGAGATCGATACACTGTCATTTAATAAAATTTAAAAATTTCTTGTGACTAATAAAACAGATAATAAAAACTTAAAAGCCTGCCTCAAAGTACAAATATGTTTGGTGAGATCTGATAAATAGCATAAATCCTCCTATAGCTCTCTTGTCATTACAATTTAGAAACTAGGAACACAAAAAAAAAGAGAAAATGTGAGCCCACTATAATTACTATTAAGTACTTTCTGAATTGCAACTTTGTTAAAGCAAAATGCCAATCAATCATTGGCAGCCTCTCAATGTTCACCATGTAAGAAATCAAGTTGTAAGAAATAAGCTAAGTTTGTAGTACTGCTGATTATCAGTAGACTCCCAAAGAGAAGACTCACTATATATACAATAAACAGGAAGTTCTTCTTGTATAAAATCAGAAATTTACATTAATAACTCTTCCTTTCAACATCAGTAGTACCCTTTTTTAAAAAGACAATGTTAATGGAAATACTAAGCACTTAAAATTAGTAGTTCTAAAATTATACCAAGAAATTTGCATTTGCCTAATACTATGACACTCTTAAGGCTAAAGTTTCCAACGTACTTTCATTTTTTAAACACACAAGTTAAAAAAAAACGGAAATGAAAGAAAATTTAAGTCTTAAGGACCTTCAACTTACTACATTTCTTTTAATCAAATATTAACAGAATACCAAAGACACGCCAGGCAGTACATTGGAAACTATGACAGATTGCAGTATCTACCAGAAACTAAATCCTATATTATTCAGCTTCTGAATTTATTTTATGTTATTCAACCCGACACTTTCCTTTAAAAAGTTCTCACCCAACACCAAGGAAGATATATGGTTTTTCCTAACAAATTCACTTGTCACTGTTTTACACAGGTCCCAGGAGTTATAGCTAGCATCTGTGACTAACAAAAGGGATCTGTTTCTGAAATATCACTGATTATTTTTTTCATTTACATGAAGGTGAGACAAGAATTCAGCAGATATAAACTGTTTCAGATACTTTAGAGCATCCAAACTCAAGAAGAAAAAAAAAAATTTAAAAAAAAGGAAAAGAAAAACTAAAATTACTTCGTATAGCTGATATTTAAGTAGTCACAGCTTTTACTTTCTTTCATAAACAGAAGCATTACAAATTTTCATTTAGATGCAGTACTTTAAAAGCAAGTCCATTCTGAAGAGAGGAAAACTTGTTTTCAAATAATTCAAAGGAACTATCAAAAGTAGACAAGATTTTCATTTTCAAATACTATTCCATGCATCTATACTTGTGAACACACCCTACCGTTTCAAGCACTTCCGAATTTGTCATGGATGAAAAATATCTCTAGTCTCTAAGTTCCACCAGTTGAATCTAAACAGGCCAGGTATCTATGGCTTTTTATTCCCCAGTGTATAAAAAATAACACCATGCTATTACATAGTCTCCAAAAAATAAAAACCTACACTTCCATTGCCATGATCTCTTTCACCAACTAAGTAAATTCTACTTTTTACACATTATCCTCCATTCGGTTAACGTGTTTACATTTAAAAGGAATCTGGCCATGGGCTTTCCACATCAATCCACATTGGTTTTATCACAACATCTGACAATTTAGACTAAACGGATCTACGAAGAAAAAAAAAAAGTAGGGTCCTAAATCCCAGGAAAAACTAACATCTCTGAGTTGTGTAAAGATCCTCTTTAAAAATCTTTCAGTTTAGATTATTTTCCCAGCAAACAGGTCTTCTGCTAGAAATTCTCAGCACTGCTCACGCAACAGACAGGATTTTCTTTCATCAGTGTAATCACTAGAACCACAACACAGTTCAGTTTCCAGAGTCGGATTACTTGACCTGCTTTTTCTGTTTTACCTTTTAAAATAGTTTATTTCATGCAGTTACTCCTGCCTTAGCCTGCAGAAAGACGTTCGATATGGGAGAGCCGTGCTCAATGCGACCTCCTGTAAGTGGCCCCAACTCCACAGCAGAGCCACAGAGAGCCACGCCAGCGGACCCCACCGTCTCCCGGGGAAGGGGCTCGGGCACCAGGCCGCCCCGCACACCTTCCTCGGCGACACTCGGAGGCCCCCCACACAAGCCCGATCATCCCCCCTTCCCCAATTCTAGAACCCCAGAGGTCGTTTCCTCTACGCAATCTTACCTTCATGATGATTCTGGGACCGCGATCCCCTCGAAAACACCAGATTCACCTGCACCTGAAGAGAAAACAAAAGACACCCAGTCGGCACCACACGCACCCTCTGCACCGGCGGAGGCGGAGGGAACCGAGCGCAGCCCGAACCCCGAAGAAAGCGCCGTGGCGGACGTCAGCCCCCGAACCGAAGACGAGGGGCTCCCCGTGGCCTCGCCAGCCCCGCAAACCCAGCCACCTCCACAGTTCGGCCGCTTCCCGTCCCCATTGTCGGGACCCGACGGAGTTTCCCGTCTCCGACAATGACGCCATTTCTGTCAGAGAAGAAACTCACAACAAGCCCGGGGGCCGGCGCGGGGCCGGCTGTCCTCCCCGAGGGCCTCCGGCCCCGGCCGAGCGGGTCGGCGCCCCAGAGGGTCGCGCAGCCCAGCTTCCGAGCCGGAGCAGGCCCGGGCCCGAGGGGCCCCGGGTGGGGGCGGCGGAGAGGCCAGGCGGGCCGGAGGGCCGCGGCCAGGACCGACCGGCCGCTCAGCCGCTGCCCACGTCCCGCTCCGAGGCGGAGACCAGACAAGTGCGAGCGGGATCCCCGGCTCCTGGGCCGCAAGGGCCGCGAGAGGACCGGGGGGCCGGGAGCAGACACTGCCCCCCGCGCCGGCCCGGGCCCCCCACCGCGGCCCAGAGCCGCTAAACCGCTGAGTGTGCAGCCGCCAGGCTGGGGGGCGACTCGGACTCGGCAACTGCACGGGGGCGGGGGCTCCCGGAAGGCCGAGGCCCCGAATCCGGGCGCCCGGCGAGACCACCGAGCGATCGCCCCCTGGTCCTCGGCCGGGGCCGCGGACTCCCGAAAGGACCCCTCACGAGACCGCGAAATTCTCAGAAAATGCCCCTACCTTCGGCGGAGGCGAGCTCTCACCCTGGCACGTCCAGAGTTCCCTCCCCTGCTCCCCCCCAAAACCAGCAGGCCCGGGGGAGAGATGGGGGAAGAAGGGCGGCGGGTCCAGCGGCTGCTGAGGCTGAAGCTCCGGCTCCTCCTCCTCCCGCGGCGGCGACTGGTACCTTTGTTTGGCGGCCGCTCCGGCTCCCTCGCTGGGGGGAGGGGGGGGACGACGAAAAATCCCTCCCGGACTGGAGGTCCGGGCCCGGGATCGCGCTGCCCTCCAGAGGACAGCGGCGCCAGACCCTCTGCGGCTCCCTCCGGGCAAAGGTCCAGGCGGTGGCCGTGGCGGCGGCAAGCTTCAGCTCTAGAGTCTCCCTCCGCTCCGGCGCCCGAGCTCCTCACTCCGGACTCGACTGACGGGCAAACATCGCTTCCCCCCCCCACCCCAAGATCCCCCCTCCCTTCTTTCTCCCCTCCCCTAGATATTTTCCCCTCCCCTACCTCTTTCCCGGATGGCCCCTCAGACGACCTCGGATTGGTTACCATTCTTTAGAACCCGCCCATCCCCTATTCTTATTGGTCCCTCGGATACAAACAACGACGCCATTTTCCCACCACTTCTATGGAAACAGAAAGTTACTCCTCAAAGCTTCCCGGGAAATGTAGTCCAACCTCTGGGGCCAATGCGAAAACCTTTGCCCAGGAGAACTGCAAGACCCGCAATGCCCCGCGTCGGCGTGAGGCAAGTAGCGGGGGGAGGGGAAGGGGCGGGGCCACAAAGCAGTAGGGAGGCGGCAACGACGCCTGCGCAGTGTGACCGGGATGGCGCATTTTCTTGCACCGAGTAATGCGGTGTCGCTGGCGGCTGAGGAGGGCGGAGAGTTCTGTGGTGAAGTAGGGGGAGGGATCCATGTAGGCGTCAGGCGGAGCATTGCTCTGAACTATAAAGTGGGAAGTTGATGCTGGGCACTACTACGCCCGGGCCGTCGGCGCGAAAGTTGTGATCTCACCGTTGAACCGTGAGCGGCTGTGGTGGCGGCCGGGGGGGACCCGGATGGGAGCGAGGGCGGGGGAGGCGGGAAGGCGGGGTCGAGGGGAAAGAAAGAAAGGAGGGTGAGGACCCGGATGCTGAACCGGATTGTGTATGAATTTTCCATCCTCGCTGGAGAAGGGGAGGAGCGGAGGGTGACCTCGTAGGGCGGAAGGGGGCATCCCAGCCGAGAGGAAGCAGGAACCTCACCCGCCCTGCGGGCTCCGACTAGCAGAGGAGCGCCGGGAAGCGCTTTGGCCAAGTCTCTGCGAAAAATCTGCCTCGAAGTTACTTAAATCCGCTGCCTGTAGCTCGGGCAGTTTTGTTCAGGTCTGTCACCTCCCGGGTTTTGAGTGAAAGGATCCGTTCTGCGTTTCCAGCTACACTGATACTCGTCTGGCACCACTTAGCAATTTTTAAATCAGATCATTCCCTTTAAAAAAACAAAAAGCAACTTGCACGGTATTCTGACTTTTTATACTGCAAGTTTATGCCCTGATTTCATCCTCCAGCGCGTTAGAACCATGAGGTTCATTCAGTCCTTCCCGTGCTTATTGGGCGCCTGCCGTCTGGAAAACGGTACGGACGGGAGTAGAGTGGACCCACAAGTGGGTGTGAAGTTGGTAACAGTGGTGAGTGCTGCGAAGGAGAGTTACGTGACGATTTGAAATAGGGAATTCGACATAAGGGAAGCAGAGTGAAGATCGAGCCCAGAGTGGGTTAGCAGGAGTTAATAGGGAAAGAACTTTCCAGGCGGAAAAAAATAACATCTTGGGAGCCTTGTATCTAGAGAGAGATTTTAAAGTGTGAAGAACATAGTTAGTTATAATAACATAATTAGTTATAATAACAAAAATGATGATAATAAAGTGTGAATAACTGAAGCTGGGGGTGGGGGAGGCGGGAGTAGCCCAGTCTTCCAGACAGTTTGTTAGGGAGTGTGTTCTTACCTAAGAGCAAAGGGATGTCTCCGAAGGGTTCTCAGTTGGTTGGGAAATAGGGCCAGATCTGAATTTTGCTGGCGGAAGAGTAGAGGTCTGCATTAGAGGGACAAATGCAGGGAGCCCAACCAGATTATGTCAGTAGTAGTCCATACAGGGGGGACAGTTATTTTTATGTTAATATTCATCCATCAATTGTATGAACAAATTAAAGGCAGTTTTCCAGTTTTGAAAGTGAGTAGTTTCAGACTCTCTCACAGAGGCATCCTGTAATTATTCAGTCTAAAAACAAGATAGTTGATTTTAAGTAACACTAATGCCTCTTTATGTTGGAGTCTAGTACCTACCTGATGACTGAAATTTCCAGCCATAATAAGAAGCTTTGCATTAAAAGGGGGGGGGGTGAGGAAGCAGGTAGGGTATAGGCTGCTGTATGTAGAAACCCTGAGACTTAAGAAGACACAAAACAGATTACTTTTCAATACGTAGAAAAATTAAGGTTCCTGTGTTTCCCCACTACTGAGAATACTTGTGTATAAACATCCTGTAGGAAAGGAACATTAATTCACTTATTAAGAGTTTCTTAAGGTAATTTTTAAAAATTAGAGGCACCTGGGTGGCTCAGTCGTTAAGTGTCTGCCTTCAGCTCGGGTCACAATTTCAGGGTCCTGGGATCGAGCCCTGCATTGGGCTCCCTGCTCAGTGGAAACCTGCTTCTCCCTCTCCTACTCCCCCTGCTTGTGTTCCCTCTTCTGTCTCTCTCTGTCAAATGAATAAATAAAATCTTTTCTAAGAAGATAATTTTTAAGGACGCCTGGGTGGCTCAGTGGGTTAAGCCGCTGCCTTCGGCTCAGGTCATGATCTCGGGGTCCTGGGATCGAGTCCCGCATGGGGCTCTCTGCTCAGCAGGGAGCCTGCTTCCCTCTCTCTCTCTCTCTCTGCCTGCCTCTCCATCTACTTGTGATTTCTCTCTGTCAAATAAATAAAATCTTTAAAAAATAATAATTTTTAAAAATTTATAATGCATATTTTTTTTATTTTTAATGGCATCAACCAAAGCCTTAAGAATTGGAACAAAGGTGGTTAGCTCTGACTTCTGGGCAAGAGTATACTTGCCTCCATATGAAGACAAAAGAGTTCTTGAAAGGTAGACTAATTATTTCAAGTTAAGTGTGTTCTGGAGGTTGTGAAAAAAGATAAACATGATTATTGCTCTCAACCTGTTATGGAAGAGATGGCTACCAACTGTTCGAATATATAAAAGATCCCTTTTTTTGTTTATCCTACCTTTAATTCTGTTTAATAATCTTTTATTTAAATGATTATTCTTCCTGCTTGTCGTCTTTTCTTTTTCTGATCTCTTAAGAATGAGGTAATAGGGGCGCCTGGGTGGCTCAGTGGGTTAAGGCCTCTGCCTTTGGCTCGGGTCATGATCTCGGGGTCCTGGGATGGAGGCCCGCGTCGGGCTCTCTGCTCAGCGGGGAGCCTGCTTCCTCCTCTCTCTGCCTACTGTGATCTCTGTCTGTCAAATAAATGAGTGGAATCTTTAAAAAAAAAAAAAAGAATGAGGTAATATGTCTGGATATCTGGGTGGCTCAGTTGGTTAAGCATCTGCCTTCGGCTTGGGTCATGATCCTGGGGTCCTGGGATCGAGTCCCACATTGGGTTCCTTGCACAGCAGGGAGCCTGCTTCTCCCTCTGCCTGCTGTTCCCTCTGCGTATGCGCTCTCTCTTTCTCTCTATGACAAATAAATAGACAAAATCTAAGAAGAAGGAAAAAAAAATGAGGCAACATGTCAGAGTTTAAACAGTATAGATAAGAGGTTACTAGTTTTTAAATAGTTTCAAAATATTTTCTGAACTTTTTTTTCCCCTGTGACATACTGGGTATTAATTGTCAGTCAAGGTAGGTGTCAATCAGAGTAGTCAAGGCATTACATTTCTACATGGAATGTTTCTCTTTGAGGTCATATTGCTAAGATGATTTCCTTTGCTGGAGTACTCAGTTCTGAAGATTGTTTCTCCTTGTTACTCAAGAGGAGATTACAGAAAACACACTTTTTGATCCTTTCAGTTCATGACCCTAAAGACCTAACCATTGTTATAGAAGCAAAAGAAAGCAGATAAAGGTAAGAAGCCACCTAAAATGTGCCCAGATGTTAGAGTAATTAGAAAAGTATATTCCTAAGATAAGGACAAATAAAAATAGCAAAAGATACAAACAAGCCAAGTAGGGGTTGGATTCAACAGTAAAAAAGTACGGTAGGAAGGCCACAAACGGTATTCTAGAAAACACTGAAGGTAAAACTCCCAGTAATAAATCACTACAAGGGAAGTGTGTGTGTGTGTGTGTATACAAGGTAATATTTTTGATAATTGTATTCAAGTTAGTGTACGTCTTAAATGGATTGATTGTAAAGAAAGTATAAGAGAAGTTTTCGCCTTATATTTTAAGATATAAAATTTATTCATTCTAATGCTCATTGAAAATACGTTTACTAATTTATGTAATCAGTCAAATATAGAAGTATCTAATTCTGTGTATTTGTTTTGACATTGACTTGATGTCAACAATTTAAGCCCTTATGGTTGAGTAAAATAAAAATGGCTTAGATTAGTATAAGTTTTGTAACTGAGGAAATCACTTACAGCCCAGGTGAATACTCTGACCAATGAAATCACTTGAAGATTTTCTTTTTTTTTTTTTATGAGATAATTTACATGTGTGGTCCACCCATATAAAGTTTAACATTTTAGTATATTCATAGGGTTGTGCAACCATCACCACAGTCTAATTGTAGAGTATTTTAATTCCTACAGAAAGAAACTTCATACTCCCTCTTCTTGATACCACAGTGCTAGGCAGTCATCAGTCTATTTTCTGTGTTTGTGATTTGCCTTTTCTGAAGATGGGCTTCTTTTACTTACATGTTTCAAGATTTCATATATGCAGCATTTTCTTATACAACATACTGCTTGAGATACAAATCCCTTTGCATTTGGAACTCAAAATTAATTCAGTTATTATTTCTCCTTATTCACAGATCAGCTTTGAAGTTTAAAATCAATGGAGAAGACTCAAGAAACAGTCCAAAGAATTCTTCTAGAACCCTATAAGTATTTACTTCAGTTACCAGGTAACTGTTTAGTTATGGTCCATAGATCCCTTATAGGGTCTTGTGATGGAGTTGTGGTCATTCAAATGCTAGCATACGGAAAAGATTTCCTATTTAATAAGGGATGCATACAAGGAAAATTACAAATAGAACATTTTAGTTTTATGTTCTTAAAGGGCTTATTTTGGGGATGCCTGGCTGGCTCAGTCGCTTAAGCATCTGCCTTTCACTTGGGGTCGAGTCCCGGATCGAGCAGTGAGGAGCCTGCTTCTCCTTCTGCCTGCCACTCTCCCCCTGCTCTCTCTCTGACAAATAAATAAATAAAATCTTAAAATGGGGGGGATATTTTTGAAGTACCCTTTTAAAAATGTCCATTTATACAACGTAACTAAAAAAAAAATACTGAAAACATTTGAGTATGCCATTGGAGGTTTTGGGATGCCACACGTTCCTATTCCCTACTATTTAGGTGTCAGGGGCTTTTATGCCAATTTGTGTAACAACAAAAAGCTTTACTTTCTATGTTCACGTTTTCCACTGTCATCCACACACTGCATTTCTTATGCTACTAGTTCCTTTAAGAGCCAAATAGTACTGCATCTCTAAGTCACATTACTTGGAAACAAGGCCCACATTATTCTTATATAAAGATGGGTCACCTGGGGGCGCCTGGGTGGCTCAGTGGGTTAAGCCGCTGCCTTCGGCTCAGGTCATGATCTCAGGGTCCTGGGATGGAGTCCCGCATCGGGCTCTCTGCTCAGCAGGGAGCCTGCTTCCTCCTCTCTCTGACTGCCTCTCTGCCTACTTGTAATCTCTATCTGTCAAATAAATAAATTAAAAATCTTAAAAAAAAAAAAAAGATGGGTCACCTGAACTTGGCTTCTTACAGTAACACCTGCCTAAGCATGTATATGTATGTTTTATTTTGCTATTTTTTTAACTTGGTCTGGAAAATGGTGATAGCAAGTTAAAAGTCATATATATAATAGGGGTGGGTTCCTGTAACAAAAATTCATTCACAGACCAGTTACTTGAAACTTGGAATGTACTTTCTTGTAGAAATTATATAAAAGATGGTGAGTTAGTTGACAACCCTAAAACCCTATTTAGCCCATAAAATAACTAACCTATAGACCAGTGATGTTCTCAAATCAGTCACAATAAAAGCTTTTTCATTTCTGTTCTAAAGTGTACACCTTTCTTCGTGGACACACCTCGGTGTATTATGTGTGTTTCTATTCTTCATAGCCTGGAGAGGATAAATATGGTTATCAGAAGCTGAAGAGTGGTAGCTCCCCTGCTACATCTTGAAGGCCATCATGATTAGCATCATTTCTATTCTGGCGGACCTACATGAAGACGTACCTGCTAATGTCAGAGTGAGGGAACCAGGGCATCTTTGGATCGGGCCATGATCCTGGGGTCGTGGGATCAAGCCCTGCATGGAGCTCCCTGCTCAGCGAGAAGCGTGCTTCTCCCTCTCCCACTCCCCCTTCTTGTGTCCCCCACCCAAATAAAATCTTTAAAAAAAGTAATAACTCACCAAAGCTTATTAAATGAAATCTAATTAACAACATAAAGATATTCCATAGTACTATAGAAGCAATATAAAAGGATCCTAAATTTGTTAGATATAAATTACCTTCCACTATGATGAGTCCAGAGACAAATAAAATCCTGCTTCTTGAAAGTTAAAATCCTAACATATTAAAGATGAAATCCTCAAGATCCAAAGACAAAGAAAATTTACACTTTTTAAAAAACTAGTCAGTCTATTACTGTTTTTTTAAGTTTTTATTTATTTGACAGAGAGAGCATAAGCAGTAGCAGTCAGAGGGAGAGAAGCAGGCTCCCCACTGAGCAAGGAGCCCAATGCAGGGCTCAATCCCAGGACCCCCGGACCATGACCTGCACTGAGGGCAGATGCCCAACTGACTGAGCCACTCAAGACACCCAGGGTCTGTTACTATTTTTTAATTCATTAAAGGTAGTGCACCTCTTTATTGCCTGCACCCAGGACAGACAACGTTGACTGCCTTGCCCTTGTCATGTGCTTCTCTCTCCCTCTGCCCCTCACCCCCATTGCACATGTGCATACGCTGTCTCTCAAATAAATAAATCTTTTTTTTTTTTTTAAGAGAAAAGAATAATGAAAAGTTGCCTGCTTTTTAAGAAAAAGCCAAGAGGCATCTGGTTAGCTTAGTCAATTAAGCATCTTGACTCTTGATTTCAGCTCAGATTTCAGAATCTGATTTTGAGATCAGGTTCTCTCTCTCCCTCTGCCCCACCCACTTCCCCCCAAAAAAGAAAAAGCCAAGAGACCCCTTTTGAGTGATTTATTCAGCAGCTAGTAACTACACTTATTTCAGGGTGTCCTGCTGAGAAACAGGATGATGTTTCTCCTGCACTCTACCCATTGTTGGACTTACTCTGTTAACAAGTTTGCAGACACTGGCTAGAACTGGGCTATGGTAAAACATGCCAGTTATCAGTGCTGTAAAGCATCTAAGGAGTGTCTCCTGTTCTGCTAAGCAAAGCAGGGACCATCTGTAGCTAATTTTAGCAATAATGTTTACCTGTATAATGAACTTCTGTAACATTTTTATTTAATCCTCATTATCCTATAGTATTTTAACATTTAAAACTCTCATTAGGTATCAAACTTTTTTACTATCTAATACAATCTTGTTCCATTATAGAATATAACCTCAAAAGATTTTCCTAAAGAAACAGAAAATTATGCCCTCTCTGTCTCTGCCTGCCTCTCTGCCTACTTGTGATCTCTCTCTGTCAAATAAATAAATAAAATCTTAAAAAAAAGGGGGGGGGCACCTGGGTGGCTCAGTGGATTAAGCCGCTGCCTTTGGCTCAGGTCATGATCTCGGTGTCCTGGGATCGAGCCCCGCATTGGGCTCTCTGCTCAGCAGGGAGCCTGCTCCCCTCTCTGTCTCTGCCTGCCTCTCTGCCTACTTGTGATCTCTCTCTGTCAAATAAATAAATAAAATCTTAAAAAAAAAAAAAAAAAAGAAACAAAATTGTGAAGCACCTAGCTGAATCAATCAGTGGAGCATGTGACTCTTGCGGTTGTAAATTCAAGCCCCCTGCTGGGTGTAGAGATTACTTAAAAAATAAAAATCTTTGTGGTGCCTGGGTGGCTCAGTCATTTAAGCATCTGCCTTTGGCTCAGCTCATGATCTTAAGGTCCTGGGATCAAGACCCATGTCAGGCACCCTGCTCAGCAGGGAGTTTGCTTCTCCTTCTCCCTTAGCTCCTCCCCCCAACTCGTGCTGTCTCCCTCTGTATCTCAAATGAATAAATAGAATCTAAAAAATAAATTACAAAACAAAAATAAATAAAAATCTTTAAAAAGAAATAGGAAGTGGGGGAATTAGGAATGGAGGGCACATGGTATAATGAGCACTGGGTGTTATATGCAACTGATGAATCACTGAATTCTACCCTAGAAACTAATAATACAGTGTGTGTTAATTAAATTGAATTTAAGTTAAAAGAATTTTTTAAATGGGGGGGTGTCTGGGAGGCTTAGTTTGTTAAGCGTCCACCTTGTGATTTCAGCTCAGGTCATGATCTTAGTTAGGGTCACGAGATTGATCCCTCATTGGGCTCCACAAGGAGTCTACTTGAGATTCTCTCCTCTTCCTGCCCCTCTGCTTGCAGCATGCAGTCCCCCGCCCCCCGCCGCCAATAAATAAATAAATAAAGTCTTTAAAAAAGAGATAGGAAATTGCATTATGCATAATAAACTGATTTTTCACAGAGAACTCAGAGTTCCTAAAGTGACTTAAAGGTAGGCGAGGCCATTTATTCTGTCGAAAAGTTCCTCTTGCTATTAAAAGATTATAATAATTAGCAATTATTAGTATTAGGATTTTCTGGACTTTGTGAAGTCAAATGACTTTTACTTATTTGCGCTAGGGTAGGTCCCCAGGCTGGGAATTAGTAACGTTAAAGTCTTTAAAAGAGGGGGGCGCCTGGGTGGCTCAGTGGTTAAAGCCTCTGCCTTCGGCTCAGATGCCCCGCATCGGGCTCTCTGCTCGGCAGGGAGCCTGCTTCCTCCTCTTTCTCTGCCTGCCTCTCTGCCTACTTGTGATCTCTGTCAAATAAATAATAAAATCTTTAAAAAAAAAAAAAGTCTTTAAAAGAGGAGAGGTAACTGGGGGGTTCTTGGGTGGCTCATTTGAGCATCAGACTCTTGACTTGGGCTCAGGTCATGATCTTGGGGTCATGGCCATCAAGCCCTAGCATCAGGCTCCACATTCAACACAGAGTTTGCTTGTCCTTTCCCTCCCTCTCTGCCCCTACCCCCACTCACGTACTCTTCTCCTTCTAAAATAAATATTTTTAAGAAATAAAGAAGAAAGGTAATTATCATGTGTTTCTTTTAATTTTGAGGGATCTCTTTGACTAGCACCTGTTAGAAATTATTTGGGGCCTTAAAACTATCAACCCAGACCCCAGACTATGGTTAAAGGAAAAAAAATACTGAAACACAACTACATTACCTATAAGTTAAGCCATTTATGTGCTCTTTTCTATGTACATTCAAAAGCAAAAAGGAAAAATGTGGCTCCACATTGATTCTTTGTGTTCTTCATCTTCTAAACTTGTTTTTTAAAGTGATATGGTTACTTTGCACAGATGTGCTTTGTCAGTATAGCTCAGGTTGGCCTTTGTTAAACTGGAAAGTAGATCAAAGTACAAACTATATATCTGCTACCCAGACCATGCTCACCTTAAAGGTTAGTAGACAGAAAATACTGCTTCTCGAACCCTAAGAGATCCTTCTCTTTTAGACTTCTCACAAAAAGTGCAACTTTTTTTCATTTGGATATGGGATGAGAGTTTATTCATTTGCTTGGGTGACTGGTGCAGAGAAAACATAGATAGGTCTTAGAAAATGCTGTTTTTGTTCACTGAAACTTTTTATGTAACTTTTTCTGAAACCATCTGAAATTAGGATGTTACTCTGCATTCATTCTATCAGGAAGCTTGTAGAACACTATTAAAAGAACTGGTTGGAGTTTTTATCTACCATTATTTTATATTTGGGCAAAAATGACTTCTGTTGATAACTACTACCCAAAAACCTCTTGAGCTTTCCATATAAGAAAATGATAATATTGAAAAACTAATGGCCCTAGTCAAAATAAAAAG
This sequence comes from Neogale vison, assembly GCF_020171115.1. Lineage (NCBI taxonomy): Eukaryota > Metazoa > Chordata > Mammalia > Carnivora > Mustelidae > Neogale > Neogale vison. The sequence goes on along the minus strand of NC_058092.1, from coordinate 151,685,773 downwards.
ATTAACTTTTGACTAAACTGGAATGCTGAAAGGGAATACTTCAGGGAATGGTCATCTCATTTTTTGATAGGAAAGAAGTAGAGTTATACAGTCTCTAAAACCTTAATTTAAAGAAATGGTAGATAATTTTAAGAGGTAATTTTATGATATTTTACTGAATTCAATAGCAAAGTACATTTTATTAGAAATACCTACAGTTCTCTGAAAACAGACATTGCTGACTAACTGCCACTGACTAGACGGACTTATTTTTCAGAAAAGGAATGAATTAGATCATAGTTCCTAAAATGCCCACATTTCATTCCAAAATTGTTGATACAAGTTAAGATGAAAGGAGTGGGCGTACTATTGGGCCATTTGCATACTTTAGGATCTCCTTGAATGCCCTGATTTCAAAAGACCATGAGCTTTCAGAATGCGAATTTTGGTAGAGGGGGCGTTAGGGAGGCCCCAGCAGTGATGGGGCTGGATTCAAGTCTGAACAGTTTCCAAGGAAGTTTCTGAATTTTTTTTTTAATAACTGAAATATTAATTTTATTGCCAAATTTTATTCTTTAATTTCAGGTAAACAAGTGAGAACCAAACTTTCACAGGCATTTAATCATTGGCTAAAAGTTCCAGAAGACAAACTACAGGTATTTAGGCAATTCTAACGTCGATCTTAATCCCTAACAAATTAATAGATGTGACGTAAAATACTGTTGCTCTTAATGAGTTTAATGTGGATACATGTATTGTTTTATATTGAGGTTGCTAAATAATTATTCATTGCAAAAAACTAAGAAATCTGAGACTCTCGTAATCTGTTAAGTATTTATAAGCTGTTTTGAAGAGGTCAAATAAAATGAAATTGTCACTTGTCTTTTTTGTAGATTATCATTGAAGTGACAGAAATGTTGCATAATGCCAGTTTGCTCATCGATGATATCGAAGACAACTCAAAACTCCGACGTGGCTTTCCAGTGGCACACAGCATCTATGGAATTCCATCTGTCATCAATTCTGCCAATTATGTGTATTTCCTTGGCCTCGAGAAAGTCTTAACCCTTAATCACCCAGATGCAGTGAAGCTTTTCACCCACCAGCTTTTGGAACTCCATCAGGGACAAGGTCTAGATATTTATTGGAGGGATAATTACACTTGTCCCACTGAAGAAGAATATAAAGCAATGGTGCTGCAGAAAACAGGTGGACTCTTCGGATTAGCAGTAGGTCTCATGCAGTTGTTCTCTGACTACAAAGAAGATCTAAAGCCACTGCTTAATACACTGGGGCTCTTTTTCCAAATTAGGGATGATTATGCTAATCTACACTCCAAAGAATATAGTGAAAACAAAAGCTTCTGTGAAGATCTAACAGAGGGAAAGTTCTCCTTCCCTACTATTCATGCTATTTGGTCAAGGCCTGAAAGCACACAAGTGCAGAATATCTTGCGTCAGAGAACCGAGAATGTAGATATTAAAAAATACTGTGTACATTATCTTGAGGATGTAGGTTCTTTTGAATACACTCGGAGTACTCTTAAAGAGCTTGAATCTAAAGCCTATAAACAAATCGATGCACGTGGTGGGAACCCTGAGCTTGTAGCCCTAATTAAGCACTTAAGCAAAATGTTCAAAGAAGAGAATGAATAATATTAAGCCATTTCCAGTTAGACCTGGTAGCTTATTGCAGTTGACTATTTTTTGTCTTTTAGCCTATCACTTTTTTAAAAATTTGGACCGAGCTGTCACTCTCCACAAACCGAATGAATAAGGGTGATGTAAATGAGGTGGTTTTGATTTAGAACCCCTTTGTATAGATAATCATCATAGTACAAAGTTGAAAGAATCAAAACGGGCCACATTTAAGTAGGTCTGATTTGAATGTCAGAATGTGCTATGTCTGGACCTTATGGACAACTGCCACAAATGTTCTGTTGATTCTGTCAATAAAGAAGACTTCAGCTTCCAGGAATTTTTATCCAGATACTTCCTAACTGTGCTATATGGACAATTTCCCACTCGTTTACCCCAGTTTCAAGTCAGTGACTCCTTGGGACCGGTTTCTGTAGCAAGCTGGCCCAAAGACCACTGGACCTCCTCTTTCTTCCTAAATGTTGTTACTTATAATATCTCGGTCTCTTCTTGGAAACTCCCTCACTAAAGTCTTCCATGAAAAAGCTGACCTTGATAAGCGTTAAGTGCACTAATCTTTTTTTCTTACCCTCTTCCTTTTTTTTCTTCCTCCCTGCCCAGCAAATTCTGCTTTTTAACCAGGGAGACTCCACTTAATGGAATTTATACGCTGTCCAAATTCATTCATTTTTTTCTTTATAATTTGTGTCCCCAAAACAGATTGATACCTGGATACAGCAATGTCTTTCCGTTTGAGAAGAAACAAAAGGTACATGGAAAGAGTATTTTAGGGAGGAGCCTTTACTTAAGCCTTTTTGTAGTCTTCTACTGGTTAGTAAGTAAAAATCATTAAAGAGCTGTTTGCTCGGGACGCCTGGGTGGCGCAGTTGGTTGAACGACTGCCTTCGGCTCAGGGCGTGATCCTGGAGTCCCGGGATCGAGTCCCACATCGGGCTCCCAGCTCCATGGGGAGTCTGCTTCGCTCTCTGACCTTCTCCTCGCTCATGCTCTCTCTCACTGTCTCTCTCTCTCGAATAAATAAATAAAATCTTTTAAAAAAAAAAAAAGAGCTGTTTGCTCATCTTAAGTACAAAAGTAGGGGGAAACGTCCTTTTCCTTGCCACTGAGGTCACTACTCCCCCTTAAAGGCAATTGGTGCTTGAATAAAAAAGGAAATAGGTATCTTTAATCTCTGATTGAAGGAATGAGAAGTGTTAACCTGAGAGCTAGTGCCGGGCTGAAAAGTAGTCAAAGACCCTGCTGTCAGGTACTCTCAATTAGCTTTATAGTGCTTTGACCCTGACTCTCTATCCCTTTTGTGTACTTTCTACCCTGAACACCCTGGAGTCACCTGGCAACAAGAGGTAGGAGAAAAGAAAAAAACCCTGATTCCTTAGTTTACAGTGTTGCTGACCTCCCCAAATGAAACTGTTTTCCAGAAACGTTGCATATTGCTTGTTTGGTTCCATTATAATATGTTTTGGCAGATTTAATCACTATGAACTTGCATGAAAAAAATCTCACTGAAGCCCTCAACCCAACCTTTGAAGAGTTGGGTAGTACCTTCACTAGTTTTTAAAATAATTTGAGTCTTCCATTTTAATTGAAAATCATGGGTATTTATGCTGCATTATGGAAATTTGAACTGTGTTTATGAATCTATTACTTAAAAACTTAAAGATTAGTCAAAAAGATCTAATGCTAACTATATAAACAAAATATTTACCTTTAAGATGAAGTCTGCTTAAGTTGATTATTCCTTACCTAATCAAATTAATTTTGGCCTGGTGCTATTCATGATTCCTTTGTCATTTGTATCTGGTCTTTGTCAAGGACAGAAATGCTTGACTTTGAATTGGAGTCTTACAAAAAGAGTAATTTTATCCATTAAGTAATCAAAAGTCTATTCTTTTCACCTTGAACTATAATCACAGTTGTCAATACAGAAGAACAATGTAAGAGTACTTTAAATCTAGTAAAAATATATTAATTTATCGACTAGGTTTAAACTACAGTATTTTTTTTTTCTGCTTAAAGGAATGTCTTGGAACCAAAGTAAACTGGATTTTGGATGTAGAAGACCTGTAATTTTGAAATATTTTCCTATTTTCTAGTCTGTAGAGGTTCAAAAAATAAATTGACTTTTTTCCTTGCCAAAGCCAAAAGAATGAAAGCTAAATTATGTTGTCATAAATAATTTTCAGCGAGATTTTAAATCCATTAGTTTTTCTCTATTCTACTCTCTTCCACTCTGTTAACTTCCAACTTGACTTCCTTCCCTTCTTGACCTATGCCCAACAGTCATTCATTTCCGGCAGCCATTTAGGGGCTTTCTCAGATCACTTTCCTCAGGTCCTTCTCATCCTGCCAGTTCCCAGTCCTGGTTGCATCCAACCACCCCCATCTTTGTTCCTCCAACTTGCTCAGTGCTGTTGGGGAGTGTTTCCACAACTGCTCTTACCACCATTGCAGGTTAACATGGTAAGGCCTCAATAAGACCTTTTATTTATCTAACCCTGATGGGAGTTTTCACATTTGTCATTCTAATGTCTATTGCTTCTTTTCCACTCTTTTCCCAGTTTTTTTTTCAATAAAGAGAAAAGTTATGCAACAAATTTTATTTAGCATAGTCAGTCCCAACATTCAGCACAAAAAGTTTACAGAGGATAGAAAGTGCATTAATAAAAGCCAGTCTTTACCAAAAGAAAACAGAAAATATATTATTGATTCAAAATATTTTACACTTGAGGGGCACCTGGGTGGCTCAGTGGGTTGAGCTGCTGCCTTCGGCTCAGGTCATGATCTCAGGGTCCTGGGATCGAGTCCCGCATCGGGTTCTCTGCTCAGCAGGGCGCCTGTTTCCTCCTCTCTCTCTGCCTGCCTCTCTGCCTACTTGTGATCTCTCTCTGTCAAATAAATAAATAAAATCTTAAAAAAAAAATATTTTACACTTGAATGATAAACTGCAATAACTTATTCTTTTCTGGGCACCTACTGATAAGAGAAAGAAAGAGAAGAAAAGAACGCTTTAAGAAGAGCTCAATCTCCAGCTGATATCAGAGAAGTCAGTAGAGGTCACTGAAACCGGCAGTCTTTCTTGCTTTTTGCATTAGTGCCCTCAGCTGGAACTGTTTACGGGACAGAAGGCGTACATGCTTTAGGAAAACATCCAGATCTATTACTCCCCGCCTCAAGGCTTCTCCCAGGTAAAAGATAGTGTCTTCGATAGCATTTTCCTCTGCATACAGATTTAGGATCTATTTGTATAGTGGGGCTGTGGGAATGATAACTTCACCAATATCATTGTTTTCAGACTGATTCCATTTTCTCCAGAGCAGAACTGAGTTCTTCATCCTTCTTTCTCAAAAGTTCTATGTTTTTGTCAACCTCAGCTACTTCTTGATCTAAACGGGTAACCATCTCTTCCAGTTTCTGATGACCTTTTTTCAGGTCTTCCTCTGTTCGTTTCAAGGCATTGAGCTCTGCCTGGGCACGATCCATTTCCTCCTTCATCCGCCATCTCAGCTTGTCACTGACCGCTGAGATGAGAGAGGCTCGGATGGTGTCCTCACTGATGGTGCCATCCTGACTGGGACCGACAGTGGCCGCAGGAGGCTGGGAAGGGTACTGAGAATTTGTTGTGGCAGGATACTGACCACCAGATGGGAAAGGGCAGCCTGGGTAACCGCTGGGATTGGGAGGATATCCAGATGGATATGCAGAGATTCCACTTGGCATGCCTGGGATATAGGAAGTATTTGGTGGCCCAGTTGCCTGGTATGGTGGATAAGATGCCGAAATAGTAGGATGAGAGAAGACTGGAGGTTCATCTCCAAACACCACGATCATGACCTGAATAAGCCCCAATAAGTCAGACTGTGGATGTTTCCATTCATGTAGATAAGGAAGATATATCTTCCCATTTGCATCCACATGCTTTCCTGTTTTAATAGTCATTGAACTAGTAGGCTTAACGAAACAGATAGGGGGATTATATGGGTATGTGTCCAGCAGCCACAGGCATATTGGAATATTATATGTATTACCTTTATAAGGCACAGGAATTGTTCCAGTGAGGTTCATTAGTTCCCTCGAACTGCCATCATTAAAAACATATGAATCCAATACAGGTTTGAGATCTTTGTATAAAGTAATAACATTGACAGTTTCACATACAGTTAGGTCTCTGTATCTGTACTTGGACACCATTTTCTTGAGCTGGCTCTCTGACACCGCCATGGCGGCCGCCTCACGACTCCCATCCCCGCAGGCAGAGGGTCAGCCGCTCCGGGGCCGCCCCAGGCCGCCCCACACAATCACACACCTAGTAACCAGCCCCCCACCACCACCCCGGCCCCACTCTTCCCAGTTAATGGAAATTCTGCAAACTTTCCTCCTCTCTACTTCTTAGGTCTGTCGGCCTTTCAACTCAAGGAAAGTTGTTTGTCCTCATGCCATAAGCCCAAGGAACCCCTCCCGTTCTTGTTTCCCTCCCTTTCTGCCTCTTGAGGGCCTATTAAGTCCTCTGCATTATATCCTCAAGATTTATCTGTTGGCTCTCTTTTTAATCAGTGTATTCAGAGGAAGGAAAGGGGGAAGGAAATGTACGTAGATGAAGTACCTATTGGGTACCAGATGATTTGTTCAAGCATTTGTTGAGCAGAGCTAGGACCTTGAAAAAGCACGTCCTATACAGCCAGACTCTCATTCTATGTGCATACTTAAATATGTTTAAAAGTTTTGAAAGCACTGTCTATTATAATAATATACACTCCAACCAAGGTGTTCTTTCCAAAGCATAAATCTGATTGTCATTCCCATGTCTTACATTCTCTTTGGTTTGTTTGGGTTTGGGGGGGGGTGGTTTATTTATTTATTTTTAGGGAGAGAGAGCACATGAGTGGGGAGGAACAGAGGGGGGTGAGGGAGAGAAGGAATCTGAAGCAGATTCCACGGTGTGCTCTGACAGCCCAACGCGGGGCTGATTCCACTCCCTGTGAGATCATGACCTAAGCTGGAACCAAGAGCTGGATAACCAACGGAGCCACCCAGGCTCCCCTCTGACATTCTCTTTGAATCCTCAGTATGCCACCTATAAATCCCTTGGCATAACATGTAAGACTTCCCAAAATCTGATCTCCAACCCACTATTCACTAACCATATTTCCTAACACCACTCTCCCCACACAGCTTATGGCAGAACATGCCATGAAGTAGTACTCATCATTGCTGAGACTTAAATATTTTCATTTAATTCATTTAGAATATTTCCTGAGTGCCTATGTGTTAGATCTACACTAGGCTTTGGAGATGTAAGAGTGATAAAGACACTATTCCTAAACGTCATGATTTTTCTGTGATGGAGACTAGTAAGTAAATAGCCAGTTACTAAACAGCATTGTTAGTGCTGGAATCAGGGCCCCTAATTACTTGTTTACTTGTCTCCCATTACACTGGAAACTCATTAAGGGCAAAGTCTGTGACTTACTCACCCTTGTATTCCCAGAAGCACTTAATAAATATTTATAATGAGTAAATCTACTTGAAACTAATCTCTCACCTCTCAAGGGTTCCATTAAAAAGTGTAAAAAGATATCATAAACTTAAAATGTTAGCTCTTAAGTTAATGTGGTTCTACCTCTCAAATGATTCTTACTCAGTGCTCTGTTCCCTTCTGAAAGGATTCTTAGACTCCTTATTGTTTTGTCCATGAGAACCATTTTATCCAAAGACTGAGCTCAAATTCAAGTTCTGTAACTGCCTAGTCATTTGAGCTTTCCATCATCACCTTGAAATAACATAAAACCAACCTATACTTCCCTTCAATCCCTCTACCAATCCAAACAATGGAATGAAACCACTTCTACCTCTGCCTTGTCTGTCACCATCTTCATGCTTCAAGTGATCCAGGAGTGTGATTTGTTTACCCTCATCTCCATCTATCCAGTCCTCCAAAGTCCTACAGCTTCATCCTTTTTCCCCCCCTAAGATTTTATTTATTTGTCAGAGAGAGCATAAGCAGGCACAGAGAGAAGCAGGCTCCCCACTGAGCACAGAGCCCAGTGCGGGGCTCAATCCCAGGACCCTGGGATCATGACCTGAGCCAAAGTCAGACGTTTACCTGACTGAACCACTCAGGCATCGAGATCATCCTTTAAAAAAAAAAAAAGATTTTATTTATTTGAAATAGAGCAAGAGGGAGAGAGAGAGAAAGCCTAAGCAGCAGGAGAGAGAAAGGGAAAAGCAGAGCAGGGAGCCTGACATGGTGCTCAATCCCAGGACTCCGGGATCATGACCTGAGCTGAAAGCAGATGTTCAACCAACTTAGCCACCTAGGTGCCCTGATTTGTCCTTTGAGATGTCTGTTATCTGACCCTTACTTTGCATTTTCCTTGTCATTAGAACAGGCTTTGTTGCCATACCTACAAATCTGATACTTAGTGATTACAGTACAGAAAAAGACTGATAATGGATTCCACAATCATGTGAATTCAGATAGAACACGATTGGCGTTCCTCTCTTCAAATTGCCCTCACCTCCAGCTGGCTACTACAGACTTTCTCTGGTTATTTCACTAATATAAATGCAACCTCACATTTTATGTGACTAAATATACTGGACCTTAACAGGTGGTATGGTTTATTTTTACTATATACTAGCTAGTAAAATATATAGTAGTGCATTAAACAATAATGTTGGTAATGTAAGTTTCAGTGTTAACCCATGAGTTCAAGTTAATTGTGTAGGATGCTTTATAATCATTGATTAATGGGCATCTTTTCACAGAGATGTTTGGAAAACACCTGTAGCACTAGCTGCTATATTATGAGAATTCTTTTTTTATAAGATTTTATTTATTAGACAGGGAGTGAGAATGACCAGGGGGAGGGGCAAAAGTAGAGGGAGAAGCAGGCTCCCCAATGAGCAAGGAGCCTGATGCAGGATTCAATCTCAGGGCCCTGGGATCATGACCTGAGCCGAGGGCAGATGCCTAAACAAGTGAGCCACACAAGTGTCCTTTTTTTTTTAAGGTTGTATTTTGTTTATTTATTTGGGAGAGGAGAGGGAGAATCCCAAGCAGACTCCATGCTGAACACAAAGCCCAACAAGAGACTCGATCCCACAACTCAGATCATGACCTGAGCCCAAACCATGAGTCAGATGCTCAACTGACTAAGCCACCCATGTACCCCATGTGCATACAGAGCTCCGTAAAGCACTGTATGCTTTAGGAGAATGACCAAGTGATTATCCTTGAATTATATTTGTTGCTGTATGTAAAGAAAACTAGATCTGAGGATCTGAGAATTGGTTTAATGAACAATAGAAGATGTTTAATGGTAAGTTTGTAGGATGCTTTATAACCATTGATTAATGGGCATCTTTTCACAGAGATGTGTCTACCTTCCTCCTCAGAGACATTTCTGACAGGATCTCCACTGGCCTTACCCAGCACTTAGCCAGGAAGACCAACGAACAGGCGTTTGTCAGCTGAACCTTCAAAGCACAGACAGTAACTTGTGTTACTTGTGAAAAGAGGATGAAGGAAATGGAGGCTGTTTCGGAAAAGTTCTAGCAGAGTGGGAGAAGTGAAGATTTGTAATTCATGTACAATATATATTTAAGTAAATGGATTGAATTTCAAGACAACAAAAACAAAGGACTTCCCTTGAGTAGCTTATGCCTTGTCTTACATACCTACATAAGAGTATAACAAAAAAAACCTAGGTCAACGGTAGAGGGGGACACCTAGATGGCTCAGTCCAGTTAAGTGTCTGTCTTTGGTTCAGGTCATGATCACAACTTCATTTCTTTTTAAGTCTGAATTATAGTCCATTGCATGGGTAGACCACATTTTATTTATCCTTTTTTGAATTGATGGGCATTTGGGTTGTTCCTACTTTTTGGCTATTATGAATAATGTCAACACTTGCATATAAGTTTTTGTGTGCGTGTAGTTTTTCATTTCTTTTAGGTAATGTTATGGGCTGGTGGTCATGTTGTAGAAATAATTATGTTTAAATGAGGTCATAAGAGAAGGGACCTGATCTAACAGGATTAGTATCCTTATAAAAAGAGACAAGAGGGACGCCTGGGTGGCTCAGTTGGTTGGACGACTGCCTTCGGCTCAGGGCGTGATCCTGGAGTCCCGGGATCGAGTCCCACATCGGGCTCCCAGCTCCATGGGAAGTCTGCTTCGCTCTCTGACCTTCTCCTCGCTCATGCTCTCTCTCACTGTCTCTCTCTCTCTCAAATAAATAAATAAATAATCTTTAAAAAAAAAAAAAAAAAGAGACAAGAGAAAGCTATTTTCTCTCTCTCTGTCATGTGAGGACACAGTGAGAAGAGAGCCATCTGCAAGCCAGGAAAGAAGTGCTCACCAGGAATCAAATTGGCTGGCACCTTAACCTTGGACTTGAGCCTCCAGTACTGGGAGAAAATAAACTTCTGTTGTTAAAGCCACTCAGTTTGTGGTATTTTTTTATAGCAGCCCAAGCCAACAGTGACAGGTAAATCCTAGAAGTGGAGTGGCTGAGTCACATGGTGATCTTGTTTTACCTTTTGAGTAGGCAATATATACTTAAGATATACCCCCTTAGGTGTGCAAAATGTATATAAAAATATATTTATTTATTACAGCAGTATATATGATAGAAAAAAGTAACAAATGTCCACCAGTATAAATTGATTAAATCACAGTCTGTGATTGAGTGCAGCAAAACTCTCTATATACTGGGCACCTGAGTGGCTCAGTCAGTTAAGTGTCTGCCTTCAGCTCAGGCCATGATCCCAGGGTCCTGGGATTGAGCCCTGCATCGGGCTCCCAGCTCAGTGGGGAGTCTGCTTCTCCCTCTTCCTTTGCACCTCCCCCTCTGCTTGTGGTCTGTATCCCACTTTCTCTCAAATAAATAAAATCTTAAAATTCCTGGAATACAGAAAGCAGATGACTGATTGATGAAAGCAGTGTGGATAAAGCCATAGCTGAAAATGCATAGGAAAGCTGTTGGGTGCTGACATAGGATCCAAAAGCTCAGTAGAACCAGATGTATAAGCAGAATAATGTCTCCACCAAGGATATCCATGTCCTCATCCCCAGAACGGTAATTTTGGTACATTCTATGGCAAAGGGGAATTAAAGTTGCAGATGAAATTAAGGTTGCTAATCAGATGACCTTAAAATATGGAGATTATCCTAAATGGCCCAGGTGGACCAAAGTAATACAAGGATTTTTCCAAGTGGAAGAGGGAGGAAGGCAGGAAGAGTCAGAGAAGATGTGAGAATGGAAACAAGGTCAGAGTGGTGTGATATGGAAAGGAGTCAACACACCATTTCTGACCATGAAGATGGAGGAAGGGGACGAGCCATGGAATACAAGTGGCTTCTGGAAACCAGAAAATGCAAGGAATAGATTATTGCCTGAAGCCTCCCATAGGAACACAGCCCCACTGACACCTTGGTCTTAGCCCAGGGAGAGGTGTTGGACTTCTACAGAACTGAAATGTAATTAATTTATGTTTTAAGCCGCTTCAATTGTGGTGATCTGTTAGAGCACCAATAGAAACTGAGACAGTGTTGTGCTTGTCCAACACAGAAGTTTGAGGGGACAAACAAATGTGGATGAAAACATTAACTGATGGTCTGTAAAAAAAAAGGATGCACTCCTCCTACTACCTCTTTCTTGTACCCCAGTGGAGAAGCTAAATCATCATTGCCAGGTATATATCGCTAAGCAAAAAAGGTGAGACATCTTCTCTAGAGAGCTAGAAGTCAGTTTCTGGGGAGAATCTGGGCAACTGGCAGAGGTGTTGGTGTCAAACAGCCACACTCTTCTATTTGGCATTTGGGAGCCTTCCTGGAGCATGATGGCTGTTCCCTTCCCTTTCACATGACAATGAGACTTACCATCAAGCAGCCTTCTCAGAAACTTCCACATTTATAGAGCACCTGCAGTATAACAGAGAAAAACCAGGGTAAAAAAGAAAAAAAGAAAGGAGGGAAGAAAGGAAGAAAGGAAAAGAAAAGTCAACAACATTTAATTTAAATTTAAACATTTAAAGGAAACAGGAATAATTAAGAGAATAGAGAAACCCTTATAATAAGACAAACCATAATCAAAAATAGCACTGGAGAGATTTGAGGAGGTAGTGAGTTGACTCTATGACATATTTTTTGTCTACCCAGCAATCACTCCTTGCTTTTTCCTTGTGGAAAGAAATCTGATATTTTTCTCCATGCTTCATGGTCCTATGCTTCACAGGAGGCAGCAGAGGTCAGTCTTTTTCTCTTAAGACCCTCAACCGACTGGATGAGGCCCACCAATACTAAGGAGAGCCATCTGCTTTACCCAGTCTACTGATGTGACTGTTAATCTCATCTAAAATATTCCTTCACAGCAACATTTAGACCAGCGTTTGACCAAATATCTGGGTGCCGTGACCTAGCCTAAGTTGATACAATTAATCTTCACAACCAGTATGATAAAGGGAAAAGTTGCCATGTCAGAAGGGCCAAAAGTTCATAAGAAGAAGGCTGCCAGGAACTTGGCATGATAACCACCAGCTGCTGGGGAAATCTCCCTGGAAGGCTGACTCTTCCTTGCAATGGGGCTAGGAGGAGGTCCAACCTTGAAGAAGATTGTAAAATGTTACAATGAGTGAATTCACTTTTGATTTTTTCTATTTTATTTTTTAAAATATTTCATTTTTAAGTAATCTCTATCTACATCCAACATGGGGCTCAAACTCATGACCCCGAGCTCAAAAGTTACACAATCCACTGACTGAGCCAGCCAGGCGTCCCTGATTTTGTTTTCTTATACAAATCTTTCTCAGAATGTGCTTGTGAACAATTATTCATAGCCTCAACTTCATAATGTCTAATTAGATACCAATGAAATCAATAATCTCCTGAAATTAAGTGGGCTTACCTGAACTTGATGTTCTTTCAAGTCACCCCACAACTCCAAATGGCTTCTGTACTAAAATAGTTGTCACAGTCCCAATAACAAAAACCAAGAAAGTAAATGTAGACACTGAGAAAGTATGCAGCACAAGAACAACAAAAGGCAGACAGATAACCAGGGAGGGAGCAATCAAAGGAGTAAGGAACTCATAAAGGAAGAAGAGACCAGCTAATTGAAAAAAAAAAATGGGTGTTCTTAATCTGGGATCCGTGGTCAACTTTTTGGCCTATTAATAGGCTTGAAAGGGTTAATTAATCCTCTGAAATTATAAGCAAAATTTGTATGTATACGGATAAATTTCTTTAGATTTCCAAAGTGATTCGTAACTCCCTGTCGAAAAAAGAAGAGTAAGAAGAAGAAGAAGGAGATGATGGTGGTGATGATGATGATGATGATGATGATGATGATGATGGAGAAGGAGGAGGAGGAGGAGGAGAAGAAGAAGAGAAAACCATTGACATTGGGATATCTGGTTTCCAGGAGTGAACCATTACAGTGTAATGCAGCAGAGACATCCAATAGGATACTGACTGAAAAATGTTCATCGATATGGCAGTTAGATCTATTCTGTGAAGAGTCATTTAGCTTTGTTCCCTCAACTTTCTTTCTACTTCAACTCATGCCAGTCTGCCTTCTGAGTTCAGAACTACCAAAACAGCCCTTGTCAAGGACACTGACATTTATTTTGCAAAATCTAGTTAGTATTACTCTCTTTTCATCTTCCTTGACTTCTCAGCAGCTAAAACCCCAGTCTACAGGGCCCCTGAGTGACTCAGATGGCTGTGTCCGCCTTCAGTGCTGGTCATCATCTCCAGGTCCTGGGATCAAGTCCTGTGTCAGTCTCCCAACTCAGCGGGGAGTCTGCTTCTCCGTCTCCCTCTTCCTGCCTCTCCCCCTGCTTGTACTCTGTCTCTCTCTCAAATGAGTAAATCTTAAAAACGTAACAAAAATAAGACCCCCTTCTTCAAATTTTGATCCTACCTGTCTGGTTTATGCCACCATTTTCTTTTTAAAAAAATTTTTTTAAGTAGGGGCGCCTGGGTGACTCAGTGGGTTAAGCCGCTGCCTTCGGCTCAGGTCATGATCTCAGGGTCCTGGGATCGAGTCCCGCATCAGACTCTCTGCTCAGCAGGGAGCCTGCTTCCTCCTCTCTCTCCCTCTGCCTGCCTCTCTGCCTACTTGTGATCTCTCTCTGTCAAATAAATAAATAAAATCTTTAAAAAAAATAAAAAAAAATTTTTAAGTAGGCTCCATGCCCATCTTGGACCTTGAATGCATGACCTTGAACTTCAGAGTCACATACTCTACCCACCAAGCCAGCCAGACACCCCTAAGCCACCACTTTTGTGTGTGTGTGTGCTCTAGATGAAATGACTGTAATAGCTTATACCTGACCTCTCTACTCATCATCTTCCCTCTTAGCTAACCCTCTCCCCTGCTTCCCATCCCTATTAACTTGTAGCACTAGAAAGATCTTCACCAAAACAATTTTTTTAAAGATTTTATTTGACACAGAGAGATATAGGGAGAGAGGGAACACAAACAGGGGGAGTGGGAGAGGAAGAAGCAGGCTTCCTGCTGAGCAGGGAGCCGGATCCGGGGCTCCATCCAAGGACCTGGGATCATGACATGAGCTGAAGGTAGATGCTTAAATGACTGAGCCACCCAGGTGCCCCTTTAAAAAAATTTTTAAGGATCTTATTTGACAGAGAAAGAGTGAAAACAGGGAGAGCAGCAGGCAGAGGGAGGAGAACCAGGCTCCCCAATGAGCAAGGAGCCTGATGCTGGGCTCAATCCCATCCCAGGCCCCCAAGACCATGATTTGAGCTGAAGGCAGCCGCTTAACCCACTGAGTCACCCAGGTGCCCCTAGAAAGATATTTAATAACTGTAAGTCGGTATTTCTCACTGCAGGATCTTCATATATGCTCTTTCTTAGGCCTGTAATGCTCTTCTTCCAGTTTTTCTTTTAAGATTTATTTATTTACTTATGAGAGAGAGAGAGAACCTGAGCGCATGCACTCAGGTGTGGGAGGGGGTAGGGGAGAGAATCTTCAAGCAGAATCCCCCAGCTCAGGGAGACAGCTGACTCAATCCCTGGGGTGGGGTGGGGGCAGGATTGATCCCATGGGGCTCAATCCCACGACCTGTGAGATCATGACCTGAGCCAAAACCAAAAGTCTGACGCTCAACTGGCTAAGTCAGTTTGTTGTTGTGTTTTTATTTTTGTTTTTTAAACATTGCTGGATCCTCTTATCTTCCACCTATCAGTTCAAATAACCATCTTGAAAGTTATCTTCCCCTTACCTTCCTACTCTAAGTTGGTAGCATCTTATGACAGCACCCTCTGTTTCCTTTACTGCACTTAGCACAATCTGAAATTATTTATTTTATTTATGTATCATCTGTCTCATGCCATTAGAATATACATGTCCCAGGCCTGGAACATTGCATCTCTTTTTCACTGCTAGACCTCCAATGCCTGAAAGCAGTGTTTGGTGCAGAGCTGACACTCACTAGATATTTACTCAATGCACCAATGACAAAACTCACAAGAGATTCCATTGCAAATATTCAGTATTTTAAGTTTGAGCTTTTCTCTATAATGTTTTAAATACAATTTTATTTTTATTTATTTACTTAATTTATTTTTAAAGATTGTATTTACCTATTTATTTGAGAGAGAGAGAGCAAGCAGGGGGAAGGAGCAGAGGGAGAGGGACAAGAAGACTCCGTGCTGAGCACAAAGCCTGACATGGAGCTCAATCCCTGTCATTAGAACAGGAGACAACGACCCTAGCCAAAGTCAAGAGTTGAATGCTTAACTGACTGAGCCACCCAGACACCCCTTAAGTATGATTTTTACAACAAAAGTTAAGAATTAATCCTATCATTGGAAGAACAAATATTGTGAAAATGTCTATGCTACTTAAAGCAATCTACACATCTAATGGAATCCCTATCAAAATACCATAATTTTTTCAAAGATATGGAACAAACAATCCTAAAGTTTATATGGAACCAGAAAAGACCTCGAATAGCCAGAGGAATATTGAAAAAGAAAGCCAAAGTTGGTGACATCACAATTCCAGACTTCAAGCTCTATTGCAAAGCTGTCATCATCAAGACAGTGTGGTACTGGCACAAAAACAGACACATATCAATGGAACAGAATAGAGAGCCCAGAAATAGACCCCCAACTCTATGGTCAACTAATCTGCGACAAAGCAAGAAAGAATGTCCAATGGAAAAAGGACAGTCTCTTCAACAAATGGTGTTGGGAGGGGCGCCTGGGTCACTCAGTGGGTTGGGCCTCTGCCTTCAGCTCAGGTCATGATCTCGGGATCCTGGGATCGAGCCCCACATCGGGCTCTCTGCTCAGCGGGGAGCCTGCTTCTCCCTCTCTCTCTGCCTGCCTCTCTGCCTACTTGTGATCTCTCTCTGTCAAATAAATACAAATCTTTAACAAGTGGTGTTGGGAAAATTGGACAGCCACATGCAGAAAAATGAAACTGGACCATTTCCTTACACCATACACAAAATAGACTCAAAATGGATGAAGGACCTCAATGTGAGAAAGGAATCCATCAAAATTCTTGAGGAGAACAGAGGCAGCAACCTCTTTCTACCTCAACCACAGCAACTTCTTCCTAGGAACATCGCCAAAGGTAAGGAAAGCAAGGGCAAAAATGAACTATTGGAACCTCATCAAGATCAAAAGCTTCTGCACAGCAAAGGAAATAGTCATCAAAACCAAAAGACAGGGCGCCTGGGTGGCTCAGTGGGTTAATCCGCTGCCTTCGGCTTGGGTCATGATCTCAGGGTCCTGGGATCGAGTCCCGCATCGGGCTCTCTGCTCAGCAGGGAGCCTGCTTCCCTCTCTCTCTCTCTCTCTGCCTGCCTCTCTGTCTACTTGTGATCTCTTTCTGTCAAGTAAATAAATAAAATCTTTAAAAAAAAACAAAAAAAAAAACAAAAAGACAATTGACAGAATGGGAGAAGATATTTGCAAACGACATATCAGATAAAGGGCTAGTATCCAAAATCTATAAAGAACTTATCAAACTCAACACCCAAAGAACAAAGAATCCAATCAAGAAATGGGCAGAGGACATGAACAGACATTTCTGCAAAGAAGACATCCAGATGGCCAACAGACACATGAAAAAGTGCTCCACATCACTTGGCATCAGAGAAATACAAATCAAGACCACAATGAGATACCACCGCACACCAGTCAGAATGGCTAAAATTAACAAGTCTGGAAATGACAGTTGCTGGCGAGGATGCGGAGAGAGAAGAACCCTCCTCTACACTGTTGGTGGGAATGTATGCTGGTACAACCACTCTGGAAAACAGCATGGAGGTTCCTCAAAAAGTTGAAAATAGAGCTACCCTATGACCTAGCAATCGCACTACTGGGTATTTACCCTAAAGATATAGATGTAGTGATCTGAAGGGGCACATGCACCCAAATGTTTATAGTAGCAATATCCACAATTACCAAGCTATGGAAAGAACCTAGATACCCATTAACAGATGAATGGATAAAGAAGATGTGGCATATATATATATATATATATATATATATATATATATTCTTTTGATGGCTGCATATAATGCAGCCATCAAAAGAAATGAAATCTTGCCATTTGCAACGATGTGGATGGAACTAGAGGGTATTATGCTTAGTGAAATAAGTCAGTCAGAGAAAGACAATTATCATATTATCTCCCTGATATGAGGAAGTTGAGAGGCAATGTGGGGGGTTTGTGGGGTAGGAAAAGAATAAAAGAAACAAGATGGGGTCGGGAGGGAGACAAACCATAAGAGACTCTTATTCTCACAAAACAAACTGAGGGTTGTCAGGGGAAGGGGAGTAGGGAGAAGGTGGTTGGGCTATGGACATTGGGGAGGGTATGTGCTATGGTGAGTGCTGTGAAGTGTGAAAACCTGGCAATTCACAGACCTGTACCCCTGGGGCTAATTATACATTATATGTTAATAAAAGATTAAAAAAAAAGAATCCTATAAACCTATGCTGTAGAGAAACCAAGGGTTATGGGGACTGAGGAATCACCTTGGTGATTTGAAGTCACTGATGAAGCCAGAGGCCAGGCTGAAAGGGATTAAAGTGAGAAGGAGGTGAGGAATGAGAGACAGGGTGTACACACCTCTTTACGGGGAAGATTGAGCAGAGTGAGTACTTCAAGTAGAGAACATAGTCGAGGCAACAGTGTACCAGATCAATGTGACAAGAATAGGACTGAAGGCAGAGAGATCATGATTTCCCTCTAGATAAAACTGGGCAAATACTGTCACAATTTAGTGGAGAAAAGGGATGTCTGGGTGGCTCAGTTGTTGAAGCGTCTGCTTCAGCTCAGGTCATGATCCCAGGGTTGTGAGATCAAGCCCCACATCCGGCTCCCTGCTCAGTGGGGAGCCTGCTTCTCCCATTCCCCCTGCTTGTGTTCCCTCTCTGGCTGTCTCTCTCTTTGTGTCAAATAAATAAATAAATAAATAAATAAATAAATAAAATCTTTTAAAAAAATTAAGTGTAGAGAAGAAAATATTTTACAAAGAAAAAGCAGATTCATGTTTTCTGTGTCTGTTGTGGGGGGGGTGTGAATTTGGTAGATGCCAAACAATTTTCAAGAATGGTGGGTTTTTCTCTGCCAAAAGGAAATTTAAAAACCTTCAGGTTGGGGCGCCTGGGTGGCTCAGTGGTTAAGCCGCTGCCTTCGGCTCAGGTCATGATCTCAGGGTCCTGGGATCGAGTCCTGCATCGGGCTCTCTGCTCATCAAGGAGCCTGCTTCCTCCTCTCTCTCTCTCTCTCTGCCTGCCTCTCTGCCTACTTGTGATCTCTCTCTGTCAAATATATAAATAAAATCTTTAAAAAAAAAAAACCTTCAGGTTAAAAAGTCCACAGCTCTTTTTAGGACATATATGAAGGTCAGTAAATAACTTACCTGCTTCAGTTTTTGTCTAAGTTAGGGTTAAAAGTGTCCTCCAACCGATTCAAATCAAAACCACATTAAGAGAACACCTTACACCAGCTAGAATGGCAAAAACTAACAAGAGAGTAAACAATGTGTGTTGGAGAGGATGTAGAGAAAGGGGAATCCTCTTATCTTTCACTGTTGGTGGGAATGCAAGTTAACGCAGCCACTTTGGAAAACAGTGTGGAGATTCCTTAAGAAATTAAAAATAGAGGGCGCCTGGTGGCTCAGTGGGTTAAGCCGCTGCCTTCGGCTCAGGTCATGATCTCAGGGTCCTGGGATCGAGTCCCGCATCCGGCTCTCTGCTCAGCAGGGAGCCTGCTTCCCTCTCTCTCTCTCTCTGCCTGCCTCTCCATCTACTTGTGATTTCTCTCTGTCAAATAAATAAATAAAATCTTAAAAAAAAAAAACAGTTAAAAAAAAAAAAAGAAATTAAAAATAGAGCTTCCCTAAGACCCTGCAATTGCACTATTGGGTATTTACCCCCAAAGATGCAGATGTAGTGAAAAGAAGGGCCATCTGCACTCCAATGTTCATAGCAGCAATGGCCACCGCCGCCAAACTGTGGAAAGAACCAAGATGCCCTTCAATGGATGAATGGATAAGGAAGATGTGGTTCATGTATACTATGGAGTATTATGCCTCCCATAGAAAGGATGAATACCCAACTTTTGTGTCAACACAGATGGGACTGGAAGAGATTATGCTGAGTGAAATAAACCAAGCAGAGAGAGTCAATTATCATATGGTTTCACTTATTTGTGGAGCATAAGGAATATGGCAGAGGACATGGGGAGATGGAGAGGAGAAGTGAATTGGGGGAAATCCAAGGGGGAGACGAACCATGAGAGACTGTGGACTCTGAGAAACAAACTGAGAGTTTTGAAGGGGCGGGGGGGGGTGGTGGGAAGTTGGGTGAGCTTGGTGGTGGGTACTATGGAGGGCGCATATTGCATAGAGAACTGGGTGTGGTGCATAAACAATGAATTCCGGTACACTGAAAAGAAATTTTTTTAAAAAGTGCAACTTTTGTCTTCAAAAGTTGCATTTCATGCATGCATGATGTATATTTAAAATACATGGTGTTAGACTTTGGAGTTCATTATTTGTCCGAATGCGCCTCGGGGCACAGTTTAGGAACTACAGAGATAGTGCGAATTCCTGTTTCTTCTGTCTGCTTTAGCCCGTGTGACTTTGAAGGAGTTTGCTAATAAATCAATTACTAAATAAAGATATTAATAATTACTTCAAAAAAACAAGTGTCCTCCAACCTTCATGAGTGCAAGAAGCTTGATCAAAATAAACAGTGGTAAAGTCCATCAAAGACGAGCCTGTAGTCGGTCAAAGTTGGGTTTATTGACTTGCTGAAACACGTGAGACCAGACGCACCAGAGTAACTGGGGGAGTCTAACTAAAGAAAAGGGATCGGAAGAGACAGAGATCGCGTAGGATTGATTGGAATATAGGCAAGAATTAAACAGGCTCTTGTCTGAGCTATGAAGCAGACTCTAAGGTATAGAATCCTTGACAACTACAAAGCTAAAATAAATATGGAATGTTCTATCTGAAAACCCCTCATGTGAAGCTCTATACCTGGATTGGAAAAATGTCAAAATGATGCATGTGGCTCAGCTCAGCCAGGCAGGCAGGGGTGTTCCATTCTTACTGGTAGGATTTAAAACAACAAAGCTTCTGCAAGTTTGTTCTAGGCAGCAAGGTTTTTCATCTTATGTCCTTTCATTAATCAAAAAACGCAGTTTTGGGGCGCCTGGGTGGCTCAGTGGGTTAAGCTGCTGCCTTCAGCTCGGGTCATGATCTCAGGGTCCTGCGATTGAGTCCCACATCGGGCTCTCTGCTCGGCAGGGAGCCTGCTTCCTCCTCCTCTCTCTCTGCCTGCCTCTCTGCCTACTTGTAATCTTTCTCTGTCAAAATAAATAAATAAAATCTTAAAAAAAAACCGCAGTTTTTATAGATTCACAATTAGTATCTATCTCATGTACCGAAATTCTTCTCAACTTTCATAGCATGAATGCTACCTCCCTGAGTTTCCCTTGAGTGGGTTCAGCTAGTGATAACGACATCTCAGGTGTCGTGTGTTTTGATCACGTACCAGACCCTACTGCTAACCGTTTATTTGTGTCGTCTCATCCGATCCTCACAAGCCGTTTGACCCTTTGAACTAGTTACATAGAATGCTGAGGTTCAGAAAGCAACATGCCTAAGGAATTTGCTGTTACTGTATTTACTTTCATTCTGTCTCATATTAATAATAATAATAATTATTATTATTATTGTCGTTTTTGAGGCAGCAACACCATCTTTTCCTCTGGGACTACACGTGTCCTACGTGCTAAACTGCGTAAACGCGGTACTGAGTAACAGGCAAACTAGAACGTGCACGGTCATTGGCCTGTTCTGACTTCCTGGGTTTGCGGGAAGCACCCGTGCAACATGGGGGTCCACAGGCTGTGCGGGTTTGGGTGGATGGACTAAATGTCCATCTGGCTCCCGAGACCCTAGTCTATTACGTTCACGCCTGAGCGCCAGCGGCCGCCGCTCATCTCGCGGAGGCGGGACTTCCTATCTTCCTAAAGAATCACTTCCGGCCAAAGCCGGAAGCTTTGCTGCGGACCGGCGCGTGCGAGGGTCGCGGTTCCGACCACCCCGGTAGCAGCGGGGCAGGTGAGCTTCGGAGGGGCCGAGGGGCTGTGGGAGCCAAACGCGGGTGGCTGGCCTGTGGCCGGTGCGTCACCCGGCGGTGCTTCGGTCCTTCTGTCCTCTCCTAGAAACTTCTCGGGTTGTCGGAGTCGGGCGGTGCCTGCTCTCTGCCACCCCTGTCAGACTCAGACCGGGACGTGCGGGCCGGAAGGGAGTCCGGGCGGGCGGGGGCCTGGCGCCGGCCGCGGGCAAGGGGGCGGGTGGGCCGCGCCGCCCAGCACTGTGTGGTGGCGCGTGACTTGGGAGGAGGGGAGATGGCTCCGGTGAGAGAAATGGCTCCGAACTTCCCGTCATTTAGCGTCTGTGACGGGGAGGTAACGTGAAGGAGGCGCCGAACTTGGAGCTTTTTGGAGAAGTTCCATTGCCGGCTCCTGGGGATGGGCCTGGGTGGTGGGTGTCCGCGGGAGGGCGTGACGTCCCTGTCTGCCGGGGGCCGAGTCTGGTGGAGAGGTCGGGGCTCTCTGGCACCGGGCTGCAGGACGAAGACAGCGGGGACGAAGGAACGGGAGGGCGACTTCGTGTGTGACAGCGGCCCAGCGGGCGCTGCCGTCTGAGATTCGTCCCAGCGTCCCCATCCCTTCACTTCTCACCTTTGTCTCCGCTGTCACACACAGCACGTCGCTGGGGACGTTAAAAACCCAGGTCGACAGGCTCTGCCTTTTGACCGTCGGGTGTTTGTAACTCATTGCCGTAACTGAGGTGTGGTTCAGGCGCGGACCTCCGGAGTCGCCCGTCACCCTCGCGCCGCGCGTGTAATCCGGCGGCGAATCACGAGACTGTCAGACCCCGGGCCTCTCACTTCTCGGCGCCGCTTTGCAGCCCTGTCACCCGGGCTGCTGCCGGCCCCCTAACCCGTTCGCTGTTCTTCCAGCCTCTTTTCATCCCAGCATCTAAGGCGACCCTCCTAAAATATCAGACTGTTGCCCTGCTTTGCGAAGTCCGGCGAGGACTCCCGTTACACCCAGGGTAAGAGCTGAAGCTACCGCTGCTCTTTGCCCCGCCCTCCGGCCTCTTCAGGCACAGCCCGGCCTCGGGGTGTTTGCAGTTGGGGCTCCTTTGCCTGGACTGCTCTCCCCCGCATCTGTGCACCCGGTTTAGTCCCCTAACTCCCTCATTTATGGGAATACCGCCGTCGCAGCCGGTCTTCCTGACGCGGCTTTCCCGGACCTCCCCGTTGTGTTCGCCGTCCTTTAACACGCCCGGTGCGTTCTTCGTTCGTCGGACCCGCGGGGCTTCCCCGCTGGGATGGAAACTGCGTGAGGACATTTTTGTACGTTCTGTTTACTGCTGTATTCCTGGTGTCTAACGCAGTGTCTGCTCCCCGTGGATTTTCTATAATGTAACTGGAAGGAATGGATTGGATTTTCTATAATGTAACTGTGGAAGGAAGTACCATCTTACACTTGGTACTTCTGTGCTTTCTTTTCTTGCCTTTTTTTTGGATTGAGGTTTGATCTTGTGTATTTTCTCTTTTCATTTTTTACTTCTGTGTTTCCTTCGAAGATAATATTACTCTGGTACTCTACTTACAGGGCTAACCTTTTAATTTTTAATTTAGCAATGCATAATTAATTGAATCTAATTCAATCTTAAGTAAATCTTAACCTCGCCGCACAGTATTGTTTTTACCTTTGTTTTACCTTTGTCTGATTTTAAACAGACTTCTTGGATCATCTCCATACTTAATTATTTTTGTAAGATGTACATGTTCAACAATAAAACTAGAGTTGTTACTATTTTCTGGTGGTTTTGATTTTTTCTTTTTGACTTTTTTTTTTTTTTTAAGATATTTACTTGAGAGAGAACATGAGCAGGGGTAGGGGACTTGTAAGGGGGAGGTCAGAGGGAGATGGAAAAGCACCCACTGAGCAGGGGCTCGCTCTTTCTGGGACTCTGAAATCATGACCTGAGTCCAAGGTAGGTGCTTAACCCAGTGAGCCATCCAGGTGCCTCTTCTGATTGATTTATTAAAGTCAGTTTATCATACACTTAATAGAATATTTGTTGTATAAGTAGCACGTCAGACTTTATTTTTTTAAAAGTGTATGATACTTTCCCTACTTTAGCATTTTTTTTTAAAGATTTTATTTATTTATTTGACAGAAATCACAAGTAGATGGAGAGGCAGGCAGAGAGAGAGAGAGAGAGGGAAGCAGGCTCCCTGCTGAGCAGAGAGCCCGATGCAGGACTCGATCCCAGGACCCTGAGATCATGACCTGAGCCGAAGGCAGCGGCTTAACCCACTGAGCCACCCAGGTGCCCCCTACTTTAGCATTTTGCTGGAAAATAAAAGAGTCCACTAGAAAACAATATGGCAGACAGTAAGAGTGAAATGAATATGACCCAGAGAATGAAACTAATTATACACTGTATGTTAACTAACTTGAATTTAAATTAAAAAAAAAATATGACCCAGAGAGTAATTAGGGTCTGCCTGAAAGGAGAAATATTATAGTTTGCCAATTATTAGGAGTGCTGGGATGAATTTGTGGAAGAGTGGTTTGGGGAGATTTGTTGGTATTTAAAAGTGTATAAAGAAAGGGCACAAAGTTAGTGATTAATTTTATTCTCATTCATACAGTTTTGTCATAAAAATTGTGTGTTTTTTTTTTAAAGATTTTATTTATTTGACAGATCACAAGTAGGCAGAGAGGCAGGCAGAGGGGGAGGGAGAAGCAGGTTTCCTGCTGAGCAGAGAGCCCAATGCGGGGCTTGATTCCAGGACTTTATGATCATAACCTGAGCCTAAGGCAGAAGCTTAACCCACTGAGCCACCCAGGTGCCCCCAAAATTGTGGGTTTGATGTAGATTTTACACATTGGTGTTTTAGAGAGGAGTGCCTTTGGTCTCTTAGGAAATGCTTAAAGCTTTTTGGGGGACCTACTTAAAATTTTGTGAGATATGGGTGCCTGGGTGGCTCAGTGGATTAAGCCGCTGCCTTCAGCTCAGGTCATGATCTCAGGGTCCTGGGATCAAGCCCCGCATCAGGCTCTCTGCTCAGCGGGGAGCCTACTTCCCCCTCTCTCTCTGCCTGCTTGTCATGTCTCTCTCTCTCAAATAAATAAATAAAATCTTTAAAAAAAAATTTCGTGAGATAATTCAGTATGCGAAGGCTAAGAATTTACTGTCAGGTTGTAGTAAAACTTGGGAGACAGGCTTTGACATTTAGCATAAAAGGACAGCAAGACATGGTAAGTGAAGTAAACAAGTCACAGAGGCAAATAGTGTTTGATTCCACTGACATGAGATACCTCGAGTAGTCAGGTTCATAAAAACATAAGGTAGGGGCTGGGGAGGAAGGGCTATGGGAGTTGTTTAATGGGTATAGAGCTTCAGTTTGGCTGGATGCAAAAGTTTTGAAAATTGCTTGCCCAACAATGTGACTATATCTAATGCCACTGAACTGTATTCTTAAAAATGGTGACGATGGGGACGCCTGGGTGGCTCAGTTGGTTGAGCGGCTGCCTTCGGCTCAGGTCATGATCCCAGCATCCTGGGATGGAGTCCCACATCGGGCTCCTTGCTCAGTGGGGAGCCTGGTTCTCCCTCTGCCTCTGCTGCCACTTGGCCTGCCTGTGCTTGCTCTCGCTCTCTCTCTTTCTCTGGCAAATAAATAAATAAAATCTTAAAAAAAAAAATGGTGAAGATGGGGGAGCCTGGATGGCTAAGTGGATTAGGGCCTCTGCCTTCGGCTCAGGTCATGATCTCGAGGTCTTGGGATTGAGCCCCACATTGGGCTCTCTGCTCAGTGGGGAGCCTACTTCCCTTCCTCTCTCTCTCTGCCTGCCTCTCTGCCTTCTTGTGCTGTCAAATGAATAAAATCTTCAAAAAAAAATAGTGAATATGATCAATTTTATGTGTATTTTACAACTAAAAACTTTTTTTTTTTTTTTTTTAAGAACAGCAGATGGGTTTGTTTAAAATTCTGCTAAATGCAAGCACCTCGCTGGCTCAGTTGGTAGAGCATGTGACTCTTGGTCTTAGAGTTGTGAGTTTAAGCCCTGCATTGGGGGCAGAGCTTACTTTAAAAAAAATTGGGCTAAATACTTGGGAATTGTAACATTTTTGGGTGGTAATTTTTTTTTTAAGATTTTATTTATTTGATAGAGATAGCACACGTAGGCAGGCAGAGGGAGAGGGAGAAGCGGGCTTTCTGCTGAGCAGGGAGCCTGATGTGGGACTCGATCCCAGGACTCTGGGATCATGACCTGAGCCAAAGGCGGCCGCTTAACCAACTGAGCCACCCAGGCGCCCCTGGGTGGTAATTTTTTAAAAAAGATTTTATTTGTTTCAGAGAGAGAGATAGCATGAGCACGAGGGAGGGGGAGAGAGAGAGATGAGCATGAGCCTGATGCAGGACTCAATCCCAGGACCCTGGGCTTATGACCTCTGCCAAAGGCAGATGCTTAACCAGCTGAGCCACCCAGGTGCCCCAGCTTATTGAAATTAAACTTCCCCATATCAGCTACTGTTATTCTGCATGTGATATAGTTATTTGATTTATGGAATATTTCCCCTTACCTAAATATAGAATCTCTAATTTATGATGTTAATGATCTTAATCATTAAGATATCTTAATGACTATATTGACTGTATATGTTGAGCACTTCTACACATAAAAACTCATTTAATTCTCACAACATCTTCGGAGTAGGTCCTAATACTATCTACATTTTACAGATGAGGAAACTGAGACACAGAGAGATTAGATTATCCTGTGTCCCATTCTCTTCTGTAGTGGACAAAGTCGAATTTCTCTCCAGTAGCATGGCTGCATATAATGTCCAAATTATGTTAAATAGGAACAAATTTCTTAATTCTTATGTGTTTTGCAGTATTCTTTCAGTCCTAGGAGAAAGAAACTGTGTTCAAACTAATGTAAACAAAAGAAAGACTACTGTTTCATTTAACTGGGCTAATGAAAGGCTTCAGGCATAGTTGGATCACCTCCACTTCCCTTTCTGGCCTTTCAGACAAATTTTTCCAAATAGTGGCAGAGGTGCCTCTCAGCTATTCCAGGTTTAAGTAGTCCTTTTGTTTTAAGGTCTAGGGAAAGAGAGAGATGGATCCTGTCTTCAAGAGCCCATGTTATTTTCTAAAAGACTGACTCCCCTTGGGTTAGGATCTTTACATATGGACCAGTTGCTATATGCCAGAAATGGAGGTGTGGAGTCATCATATTGGCTATCGTGGGCCATGTGTCCACTCCTGCAGTGGGTGAGTGACAGCCCACCAGGCGGAGAGAGTACACTTCCCGCAGGGGAAGCTGGCTGAAAAGGCGAAAAATAGGTGAGAACCGTTTCGATAGTATAGATAGAACTCTAGGTCTCTGTTAGGTGCTTTCCCAGGTTAAGATTCTTCTACCTTTTTTTTTTTTTAATGATTTTATTTGTTTGAGAGAGAGAGAGGAATGAGAGGAGAGAGGTCAGCGGGAGAAGCAGACTCCCTGCCAATTAGAGAGCCCTGTGTGGGACTCGATCCCATGACTCCAGGATCACGACTTGAGCCGAAGGCAGTTGCTTTACCAACTGAGCCACCCAGGCACACAAGATTCTTCCACTCTTAAACAATAATAGTCATTTTTAGAAGAATTCTTAGAAGAATTAAATTATTAGCATTTTGAATGGATATTGTGCAGTTAAAGAAAAGGTAAGCATATGTTGAAGACTTACCACCAAACTCCTCTCATGCCCTCAAATTTTCTTTGCTTCTTTATCAAGGATAAAGACCCCTTTAGCAGTCTGGTAAATCTTGTGAGCGCCTTAGAATTTGTTTTTAAGATTTTAGTTATCTCCACACCCAACGTAGGGCTTGAAGTCAGAACCCCAAGATCAAGAGTCACACACACTACTGACTGAGCAGCCAGTCACCCTTAAAATGTTTGGGGTTTTTTTGTTTGTTTGTTTGGATTTTATTTATTTATTTGAGAGTGCCAGTGCAAGAGAGAGCACATGCGAGGGAGGGGCAGAAGGAGAGGGATAAGCATACTCCCTGCTGAGCAGGGAGCCTGAAGTGGGGCTCTGTCCCAGGACCCTGAGATCTTGACCTGAGCTGAAGGCAGACGCTTAACTGACTGAGCCACCCAGGCATCCCTAAAGGTTTTTTTTTCAAGATTTATTTGAGAAAGAGTGAGATAGAGAACAAGTAGAGGGAGGGGCAGAGAGAGAGAAGCAGGCTCTCTGTGGAGCAGGGAGCCTGACATGGAACTCGATCCCAGACCTCTAGGATTATGACCTAGAGGCAAAGGCAGACACTTAACTGACTGAGCAACGCAGGCACCTTAAGGTGTTTTTAAATATAGAAAACACATAACATTTCATATAAAGAACTTCTACAACTCAGCACCCAAACCTCAAATAGTCCAGTTAAGAAATGGACTGAAGATATGAATAGACATTTTTACATGAAATAAGGCTCAAAATCACTCACCTTCAGGGAAATACAAATCAAAACTACAATGAGATATCACTTTATACTAGTCAGAATGGCTAAAATGAACAACAAAGGAAACAGCAGGTGTTGGTGAGGATGTGGAGAAAGGGGAACCCCCTTGCACTGTTGGTGGGAATGCACACTGGTGTGGCTCCTGTAGAAAACAGTGTGGAGATTCCTCAAAAAGTTAAAACTAGAGCTACCCTATGATCCAGCAATTGCACTGCTAGGTATTTACCCAAAGGATACAAAAATACAGATTAAAAGGGGGTACATGCACCCCAATGTTTATAGCAGCATTATCAACAAGAGCCAAATTATGCAAAGAGCCTAAATGTCCATCAACTGATGAATGGATAAAATGGGGCACATGCATACAATGGAATATTATGCAGCCTTAAAAAAGAATGAAACCTTGCCATTTGCAACCATGTGGATGTAGCTAGAGAGTATAACCCTAAGTGAAACAAGTCAGAGAAGGACAAATACCGTATGATTTCACTCATGTGTAATTTTTTAAAAAATATTTATTTATTTATTTATTTATTTGACAGACAGAGATCACAAGTAGGCAGAGAGGCAGGCAGAGACAGAGAGAGTGGGAAGCAGGCTCCCCGCCGAGCAGAGAGCCCGATGTAGGGCTCGATCCCAGGACCCTGGGATCATGACCCGAGCCGAAGGCAGAGGCTTTAACCCACTGAGCCACCCAGGCGCCCCACTCATGTGTAATTTAAGACATCCAACAAACATGGGGGAGGGATAAAAAAGGAGAATCAAGAAACAGACTCTTAATTATAGGGAACAAACTGATGGTTACCAGCAGGTGGGTGAGAGGATGGGTGAAATAGGTGATGGGGATTAAGGAGAGCACTTGTGATGAGCACTGGGTGTTTGGATGGAATGCTGAATCACTAAATTCTGCACCTGAAACTAGTGTTACACTATATGTTAACTAACTGGAATTTAAATAAAAACTTGGGGGGAAAATAGAAAATATATAAGGATTTCAGATGAAATCCAGTTATGTGAAATGAAGTTTTTATGTCAAGAGACATAAAAATTGTAATCATGTGTTCATTAACATTAAATGTCAAAAATCTAGTGGCAGGTCTAATACTGTAATTTTGAAATAGCGATGCTTATAAAGAATATCTTGAGATATCTGAAATATCCATAATGTGATATGAAATATCTCTGATCACAGGTGCTGCTAATCCAACTGATTTTTTGGCCTATACGCACAGTTTCAGTGAGAAGTTAGTGAATATCTTCAGTTAGGGGATACCTTGAGAACCTATGGACTTAGGGTAAAAAATACTTCACTTAGGCACTGTCCAGGTAGTCAGCCCAGTACTCCAACCACCAAGTGAGAGTGAGGTCTCACTCTGTTCTTGTCAGTTGGCCCTGATCCCCAGTTGCATGACTTGTACTGTTTCTTTGAACAGGCCTCCCAGATGCAGTCTTTGGGTTCTGAGAAACATTCACTTGGACTGTCCCTTATTGTGCTGTTCCCAGTCTTTGGGAGCCATCTATGTTTTCTTGAATCCTTTAATACCAGATATTAACCTTGATCTCCCTTCAGTCTGAATTTCTGGTAGTCATGACTTAATCACCTAAATATATTCCCTCCCATCCTTTTACTTTTTTAAGATTTTATTTATATATTTCAGAGAGAGTGTGTGCATGTGAGAGAGAGCGGTGGGGATGGGGATTGGTGGAGGGGGAGAGGGAGAGGCAGAGAAAATCTCAAGTAGACTCCACGCTGAGTGTAGAACCAGATGAGGGGTTGGATTTCATGACCCGGTGTCCCAATTAAAGCTGAAGCAAATCAAAACTCTACAAAACTTAAAATATTTTAAGTTTTTTATTAATTAATTTTTTAAAAAAGATTTTGATTTATTTGACACAGGGAGAGAGGGAACATAAGGAGGGGGAGTAAGAGAGGGGGAAACAGGCTTCCAGATGCAGGGCTCAATCCCAGGACCCTGGGATCATGACTTGAGCTGTAGGCAGACACTTAATAACTGAGCCACCAAGGTGCCCATAAATTTCTGATTTTTTAAATTGCACTAAAATACAGATAACATTGAGCGTCTTTTTTTTTCAAGATTTTATTTATTTATTTGTCAGAAAGAGAGAGAGAGAGAGAGCACGCAAGCAGGCAGAGAGGCAGGCAGAGAGAGGGGCAGGCTCCCCGCTGAGCAAGGAGTCCAATGCGGGACTCGATCCCAGGACCCTGGGATCATGACCTGAGCTGAAGGCAGCAGCTCAACCCACTAAGCCACCTGGGCGTCCCTTTTTTTTTTTTTTTTTATCTTATTTTTAAGTAATCTCTACCTCCAGAGTGGGCTTGAACTCACAGCCCTGAGATTAAGAGTGGTCCACTGACTGAGCCGGCCTGGCACCCCAGACCATTTGAACAGTTCAGTAGTGTTCAGTAGTACTACAGTTCAGTAGTGTTAAGTAAATTCACATCGTTGTACAACCATCACCACCTTTCATTTTGCAGAACTGAAACTCTTAGCCATTAAACAACACTTTCCCCCTTCCCACAGCCCTTGACAACCACAAATCTACTTTCTCTCTCTATGCATTTGATGACTTTAGGTACTTTTAAGTGGAATCATACAGTATTTGTCTTTACTGGCTTGTTTCACTTAACGTGATGTCCTCAGGGTTCATCCGTGTTGTATCATGAAGCAGAATTCCCTTTCTTTTTTTTTTTTCTTTAAAGATTTTATTTAGTTTTTATTTAGTTATTTGACAGAGATCACAAGGAGACAGAGAGGCAGGCAGAAAGAGAGGGGGAAGCAGAGAACCCGATGCGGGGCCCAATCCTAGGACCCTGAGATCACAAGCCGAAGGCAGAGGCCCCAGCCCACTGAGCCATCTGGGTGCCCCTCCCTTTCTTTTTAAGGCTGAATAATATTGTATGCATACACCACATTGGTATTTGGGTTAGTTCCATCTCTTGGATCTCTTGGGTCTTTGTGAATAATAGCACTGTGAACATGGTTGCAAAGTACCTGCTTGTGTCTTTCCTTTTACTTCTTTTCAAATATTTTATTTGAGGAACTATGTAGTCCTCATCATGAAGAACATACAGGAAACTGTTTAGATTTTAAAAACATTATGAGAAAGATCAGTAAACCAACAGGAAAATGGATAAAGGATGTGAACAGATGGAAAAGGGAATCAAAATGAAGAGATGCTCAGCTTTCTTCATAAAAGAAAATGTAAATAAAATGCGTATTTCACTTGTCCGACTGACAACCAAAATTGTGTTAATATTTTGTGAAGGGCAGTGTGACGACACAGGGGCTCAAAGAGTGCTGCTGGGACTGTGAATTGGTACAGCCACTAAAAAGGGACATTTGTTTTGCCTGTCAGCATTAAAAATGCACATACCCTTTGACTTAGCAAACCTGTTTTGAGAATTTTCTACAGATATATTTTTTAAAAGATTTTATTTATTTATTTGACAGGCAGAGATCACAATTAGGCAGAGAGGCAGGCAGATAGAGAGAGAGGAGGAAGCAGGCTCCCTGCTGAGCAGAGAGCCAGATGCGGGACTCCATCCCTGGACACTAAGATCATGAGCTGAGCCAAAGGCAGAGGCTTTAACCCACTGAGCCACCCAGGTGCCCCTCTACAGATATTTTTGCACAGGTATCAAAAAGTAAATGTGCAGGTTTAGTCTTTGCAGTATTATTTGTAATAGCAAAAACTTGGGAGTAACCAAAGTCCATCAGTTTGAAGACTGGTTAAATCAATCTGTATCTATACAAATACTATGCAGCCAGAAAAAAATTTAAAAGCTCCTGACATGGCTGTAGATAAATTTCCAGGTTATATTATTGAATGAAAATGTAAGGAACAAAACCACATATGTAGTATGGTACCATTTGTGTAAAGAAAGAAGAAAAATACCAGTGTGTATAAGCTTAAAATGGGTAAGGAAGTATATAGAAGGTACTAATAAAGCTGTTGCCAGCGGGAAGAGATAATGACTAGCAGGAGTGGAAAGGAAGCTTTCAGTGTATTCCTTTTATACTTCTTTGAGTGTCATCTTTTAAAAAAATTAAGCGAGAAAGATATGCCTAGAAAAATACAAGGATTGGGGTGCCTGTGTGGCTCAGTTGTCTGCTTTTGGCTCAGGTCATGATCCCAGGGTCCTGAGATCGAGCCCTGCATCAGGCTCCCCACTCCACAGGAAGCCTGCTTCTCCCTCTCCCACTCCTCCTGCTCGTGTTCCCTTTCTCTCTCTCTCAATCTCTGTCAAATAAATACATAAATAATCTTTTAAAAAAAGAAAAAAGAAAAATATGAGGATGAAATGGAAAAAGAGACCGCCTAACTGGTGACTTCCAAACACTTGAACAGACTTCTTAAGAAAAACATCAGTAGGGGCACCTGGGTGGCTCAGTGGGTTAAAGCCTCTGCCTTCGGCTCAGGTCATGGTCTCAGGGTCCTGGGATCAAGCCCCGCATCGAGCCCCGCATCGGCCTCTCTGCTCGGCAGGGAGCCTGCTTCCTCCCTCTCTCTCTGCCTGCCTCTGCCTAATTGTGATCTCTGTCTGTCAAATAAATAAGTAAAATCTTAAAAAAAAAAAAAAAAGAAAAAAAATCAGTAAAGTTGAACCTCGAAATCAACTTGTGGAAAAAATATGAAGACAAGAAAAGAAGCTTTTGGGATTGATCTGGACTAAAAAGTAGTACAAGAAAGTGTACTCCTTGGGTGTAGTAGTATATGTCTTTTAACTTTAAATCCTGAATATTTTGAAACATAGGAAACACCCAGATACTAGTTGCTTTTATTAATGATTGTTAATATTTTGGCAGCTTTGCTTCGTCTTTTAAAAATATATTTAATGTAGCATAAGAGAGGACAGAAAAGTGGCAGATTGATTCAATTTCTTATCTTTTGTTGTTTCTATGGAGAATGATTTCCTGTCTTGTCCAAAAAAAAAAGTCTGGTTAGAAAACATGTTGAAGATAAAAAGAGAAGATAGCATTTAGCCATTTTCAATTAGTCTGCATTCTCCAGGTGCCTGGATGGCTCAGTTAAGCCCTTGCCTCAGGTCATGATCCTGGTCCTGGAATTGAGCCCTGCATCCTCAACAGGCTCCCGGCTCAGCAGGGAGTCTGCTTGTCCCTCTCCCTCTGCTTCCCGACACATGAGTGTGTGTGCATGTGTGCGCGCCCATGTGTGTGTGTGTGTGTGTATGCACGTGCTCTCTCTCTCTTTCTCTCTGATGAATACATCTTTGAATTAGTCTGCATTCCAGAGAAATTACATCTAGAACTTTATGAAAAACTGGCAAAAATGATTGCAAAAAATTCCTGTTCATACTTTTTTTTAAATTTTTTTTTATTTTAAGATTTTATTTATTTATTTGACAGAGAGAGATCACAAGTAGATGGAGAGGCAGGCAGAGAGAGAGAGAGAGGGAAGCAGGCTCCCTGCTGAGCAGAGAGCCCGATGCGGGGCTCGATCCCAGGACCCTGAGATCATGACCTGAGCCGAAAGCAGCGGCTTAACCCACTGAGCCACCCAGGCGCCCCTCCTGTTCATACTCTTTAAAGAGTAACAAACAAGGGGAACTAGAATTTCTAGGAAAGATGTTTTGTGAACATTTGGAAAAGTAATAATCCCAAGGAGATAGGAAGAGTTTAGTGAGTCTTGGCTAAATTTACCTTTTTTTGTTTGTCTTTTGGATCGTAATTCCCTGGCAAGCCAGGGAAATTTGCAGAGAACAGTGCATTATTTCCTTTTGCTTTTCATCATCTTTCCTTTCCTTCCTCCTCATTATTGTTAATAGAACAAATAACAGCTATTCCTTCCAAATATATTCATACGACTGAGAGGTGTGTAAGTTAAAGAGTGAAGTGACCCCTTCCCCCACCCCACCCCTCTGACAGTATACTCTGGGATTGACGGTGGGGTTTAATTTCAGGGGGGGCTCATGACAACACAAAGCTCGTGACATTCTTGCTTGTGAACTGGGTAATAGGAGAGTTTGTAACTAAAAAACATTTTACCCACAGTTTGTATGAGTTCTTCTTTTGGTTAGGTCATATATACGTGGGTCATATACATTTACATACACACATATTTTATCCTTGATCTTATAAAAATTAGGACAGAACTAGGAGAGATAATGTTGGATTATTCTATGTTTAGAATATATAATGTAAAGTCTTACATTTACACATAATGTTATGATGTGTTAAGTCCAACTTCAATAATTAGTTGCACAAGGAGTGCCTAGCTCAGCATATAACTCTTGATCTTGGGGGTCGTGAATTCAGGCCCCACATTGGGTATAGAGATTACTTGAAAAATAAATTGTTGTACAAATAGAGAAGACCTGGTTTGAAAGTTCTTCATGGAAATTCATAAGACTTTACAGAAACAAGTAAACAAGTAGATTTTCTCTTAGTGTCAGTGTCAGTATTTAACTTTTCCTTTGGATGGATGGTTTGGGTATGGCTTTCTTGAATCTTAAATATATTTATTTACTTTGAATAACTGTCTCAAGAATTTTTCCCAAGGAAGTACTTCAAAGGACAAGAATAATTTAAAAGTGAAGATGTTTTTAGCTGTTTTCTTTGAGATAGTAAACAATGGAAGCATATATCAACAGGGAAATGATTAAATTTTGGTATCTACAGGTCAACATTAAAGAGATTAATATGACTCCGTGGCTATATAGAAAAATGTTTATGCTATTAAAGAAGTAGAACAGATTACATATCTATATCTTTTTTTTTTAAGAGATTTTATTTATTTATTTGACAGAGGAACACAGCAAGACAAGGAACACAAGCAGGGGGAGTGGGAGAGGGAGAAGCAGGCTACCCCCTGAGCAGAGAGCCCAAGGCGGGGCCGATCCCAGGATCCTGGGATCATGATTTGAGTCAAAGGCAGATGCTTAATGACTGAGCCCATATCTGTTTCATTCATTCATTCATTCATTCATTTTAGATTTTATTTATTTATTTGACAGAGAGAGAGATCACAAGCAGGCAGAGAGGCAGGCAGAGAGAGGGGAAGAAGCAGTCTTCCCGCTAATCAGAGAGCCCGATTCGGGGGCTCCATCCCAGGACCCCAGGATCATGACCTGAGCTAAAGGCAGAGGCTTAACCCACTGAGCCACCCAGGTGCCCTTATCTATTTCAATTGTAAGAAAATGGTATTTACATGTTAATGAAAATTGAAAAAGGCATTTAAAACTAGTGAAAACTTTTTTTTAGCATAGTTAAATTTAAACATTTAAATTCTTTTACATTTGAGTCTTTATTATTAAAAATTATTTTGAATATAGTTGATACACAGTGGTACTTTAGCTTCAGATTTACAACATAGTGATTCAGTTTCTTTATACATTATGCTATGTTCACAACAAGTGCCGCTACCATCTGTCACCACAGAAGTCTATTATAGTATCATTGACTATATTCCCTGTACTGTGCCTCCTATTCCAGTTACTAACTCATTGCATAACTGGAAGCTTATAGCTCCCATTCTGCCCACCCACCCAACCCCCCTCACCTCTGGAAAACATCAGTTCTCTGTATTCAATGTTTGATTCTGCTTTTTGTGTATTTGTTTGTTTTTTTGTAGATTCCACCTGAGTGAAATCATATGATATTGGTCTTTTTCAGTCTGAGTTATTTCACTTAGCTTAATACCCTCTAGATCCATCTTTGTTGTCGAAATGGCATAATCCCATCCTTTTTTATGGTTGAATAATATTTGTGTGTGTGTATGTGTGTGTACACACACCTTTTTTTTTTTTTTTAAAGATTTATTTATTTATTTATTTGACAGAGAGAAATCACAAGTAGATGGAGAGGCAGGCAGAGAGGGAGAGAGAGGGAAGCAGGCTCCCCGCTGAGCAGAGAGCCCGATGCGGGGCTCGATCCCAGGACCCTGAGATCATGACCTGAGCCGAAGGCAGCGGCTTAACCCACTGAGCCACCCAGGCGCCCCTACACACACCTTTTTTCCTTATCCATTCACCTATCAGAGGACACGTAGGTTGCTTCTACATCGTGGTTATTAGAAGTAATGCTGCAATAAATACAGGGTGCGTATGATGTAGGAAAGATGTTAGGGCTTGAAGCTAATGGCCAAGAAAGAATTCTTGAGGTGTTTTTGGTGTAAAACGTGGTTTTATTAAAGCACGGGGACAGGACCCTTGAGCAGAAAGAGTGGCACTGGGGTCATGAGGAGTAGCTGATTATATACTTTCAGGTTTGGAGGGGGTTAGGGATAGTGTAAATCTAAGGATTTTGGAACCAAGGTTTTCAGAACCTTGAGGGGCTAGCTGTT
Source organism: Neogale vison (assembly GCF_020171115.1). Classification (NCBI taxonomy): domain Eukaryota; kingdom Metazoa; phylum Chordata; class Mammalia; order Carnivora; family Mustelidae; genus Neogale; species Neogale vison. The sequence continues at coordinate 151,649,706 of NC_058092.1, read as the reverse complement.
GTTAGGATAAGGTCATTTTTTACTGTTTGGTAAAACCTTGTTCATGAGATCCTTCAAATGTATATTGGTAGGTCATATGCTTGGGGGTTGATAGCCAGTAGGTATCCTGGGGGTTACAGATAAAGGAAGTTTCCAAAGGAATTTTTAATATGCTAAAGTAGACTTACAGGATCCTGGGGGTCAGGCTAAGATTGCCTTTTGCCCTTAGCAAAGTATTAATATCGGGGCAGTTGAGTCCCTAGAGGAAAGCTTGTTTAAGGGGTTGTTAAGTAGTAAGGAAATTTAATTTTTCTTTTGCCTTTGTTTCCCACATTACATACATCTTTTCAAATTACTAGTGTTTTCATTTCCTTTGGGTAAATATCCAGCACTGGAATTGCTGAGTCATATGGTAATTCTATTTTTAATTTTTTGAGGACACTCCATACTGTTTTCTACAGTAGCTGCACCAATTTACATTCCCACCAACAATGCATGAGGATTCCTCTCCCTTTGCATCCTTACTGACACTTGTTATTTCTTGTCTCTTTGATGCTAACCATTCTAACAGGTGTCAGGTGGTCTCTCATTGTAGTTTTGATTTGCATTTCCCTGATGACGAGTAATGGGGAGCATCCTTTCATGTATGTGTTGGCCATCTGTGTGTATCTGTTTGTCTTCTTCAGAAAAATACTAATTCAGGTCCTCTACCCATTTTAATTGGATTTTTTGTATTTTTGGTGTTGAGTTGTATAAGTTCTCTATGTATTTTGGATATTAACCCCTTATTGCATATGTCATTTGCAAATATCTTTTCCTATCCAGTAGATTGCCTTTTGGTTTGTTTTTTCCTTTGCTGTGCAGAAGGTTTTTATTTTGATGTAGTCCCAAATAGTTTACTTTTGCGTTTGTTTCCCTTGCCTCAGGAGACATATTTAGAAAAATGTTGCTAGGGTCAGTGTCCAAGAAATTACTGCATATGTATTCTTCTAGGAGTTTTGTTTCAGGACTCAGTTTAGGTCTTATGTAGTTTGAGTTCATTTTTGTGTATGGTATAATAAGAAAGTGGTCCAATTTCATTCTTTTGTGTGTAGCTTTCCAATTTTCCCGACACCATTTGTTGAAAAGACTGTCTTTTCCGCACTGTATACTCTTGCCTCTTTTGTCATAGATTAATTGACCATATTAAGTGTTGGTTTATTTCTGGACTCTTATTCTGTTCTATTGGAATATGTGTCTATTTTTGTGCCAGGACCTTTGATTACTACAGCTTTGTAATATAACTTGAAATCTGGAATTGTGATACCTCCAGGCTTGTCTTAAGATTGGTTTGGGTGTTTGGGGTCTTTCGTGGTTCTATACAAATTTTAGGAATATTTGTTCTAGTTCTGTGGAAAACACGAGTGGTATTTTAATAAGGATTTCATTGAATCTTTTTTTTTTAAGATTTTATTTATTTATTAACAGACAGAGATCACAAGTAGGCAGAGAGGCAGGTGGGGGTGGGGTGGGGGTGGGGGGAAACAGGCTCCCTGCCGAGCAGAGAGCCCGATATGGGGCTCGATCCCAGAACTCTGGGATCATGAACCAAGCCGAAGGCAGAGGCTTAACCCACTGAGCCACCCAGGCGCCCCAGGATTTCACTGAATCTTAAAGTTATTCTTTAATATCAAATCTCGTCAGTTCAAATTTTCAGTATCCTCATTTCTTTTACTTTAAAATTATTTACGGTTTTTAAAAATTAGGATCCACATAAAGGCCATATATTGCAGTTGGTTGACATATTTCTTAGGTTTCTTTTAATCCACTCATTCTCCAGATCTCCATGCCTTTCTTTTTCTCCTTGCATTTTATTTGTTGAAGAAATGGAGTTGTGTGACAGTAGGGATCCCCCTGTCTGGATTTTGGCAGACTACAGCCTGGGAATGTCATCTAATATGATTCTTCAGTCTTCTGCTTTCCTGCGAAGTAGGAGTTGGATCTAGTTATCCCTAAATTGGGAATACTTTTCTTTCAGTCTCCCTTTAAGACCTTCTCTTTCTCTTTAATTTTAGGGTTCTGTATTTTTAGAGCTGCATGCTCCACCAGCTGAGCCAACCAGGTGCCCCTAGAGTTTAATTTTTTTATTTATTGTTCATTCGGTGTGTTGCTTCATGTATCTATGGATTTGGGTTTTTCTCCCTTACTGAAGAGACAAAAATGCCCATATTGCCCTTTTTCTTTTCCTGTTCTCTATCACTTTTATCCCCCTGTCTCTGTTCTCCTCTCCTTCCAGCCTCTTCAGTAAATGACAGAATAGACAAGTTATGTGATGTGAGCTAACTAGAGTTAAACAAAACTTAGAAAAATGTGTTATCAAAATACAGTTAGAAAGTAAAGTAAAATCAAATTATGAGAATATGGCACATATATCTGTCAGTCCTTCTTTTCACCAAAATATGAAGACCAAATTGGTCAGGAGTGTTGACCTTAAGAATTATCTCAATGAGGGGCGCCTGGGTAGCTCAGTGGGTTAAGCCTCTGCCTTCGGCTCAGGTCATGATCTCAGGGTCCCGGGATTGAGCCCCGCATCGGGCTCTCTGCTCAGAAGGGAGCCTGCTTCCCCATCTCTCTCTGCCTACCTCTCTGCCTACTTGTGATCTCTCTGTCTGTCAAATAAATAAATAAATCTTAAAAAAAAAAACAATTATCTCAATGAAATTAAAAAAAAATATTTTTAAAGGACTTTTAAAATCTGTATTAATTCTTGTTAATTTTTTATACTATTCTTCCTAGATCTCATATTTTGGATTCTGGCTACGTTATAATGAATGACACTTCGACATCAGATGTCATTGGTCGACGAGTTGAGGTTAATGGAGAACATGCAACAGTGCGTTTTTCTGGTATCGTCCCTCCTGTGGCAGGTATGTTTGTGTGTGCATTTGTTTATTTTAGAGTTCTTTCTTTGCAGGCTTCTCTCTAGTGGTTTATAACATCGATTTTGAAGAAATTAACAACGAATTTGTGATGCTTTCTACATACAATTGTTTGGTTTCAGTAACAGTATCCTGTGGTATCTATGTTTTTATTTAATTTTAGACTTACCTATTTATTTAGTGTTGCCATTTTATATTAATTCAACCTTAAAATATTTTCTGAGTAAACTTTAAACAAGTAATAATTTTGAATTCTCATATCCTAACCTCAAAAACTAAGAATTTTTGGAAATTTCTTTTGTCATTAATTCATGTGTATATGTATTTAGATAGTTTTTTTTTTAAAGGTTTTATTTTATTTATTTGACAGACAGAGATCACAAGTAGGCAGAGAGGCAGGCAGAGAGAGAGAGAGAGGAGGAAGCAGGCTCCCCGCTGAGCAGAGAGCCCGATGCGGGACTCGATCCCAGGACCCTGAGATCATGACCTGAGCCGAAGGCAGCGGCTTAATCCACTGAGCCACCCAGGCACCCCCTATTTAGAGTAGTTTAAATTGATAGGCATACAACTTTGTGATATCTTTTTTCACATATTATCTGGTACATATTTATGTTTTTTTTTTTTAAGATTTTATTTATTTATTTGGCAGACAGAGATCACAAGTAGACAGAGAGGCAGGCAGAGAGAGAGAGAGGAGGAAGCAGGCTCCCTGCTGAGCAGAGATCCCGATGCGGGGCTCGATCCCAGGACCCTGGGATCATGACCTGAGCCGAAGGCAGAGGCTTTAACCCACTGAGCCACCCGGGCACCCCCATTCTTTTCTTTTTAAAATTAATTATTTTTATTTTTTAAATTTCAGTACAGATAACATACATTGTTATATTGGTTTCAAGTGTACAGTATAGTGATTCAGCAATTCTGTACATTACTCAATGCTTGTCAAGATAAGTGTGTTCTTAATCTTCTTCACCCATTTCACCCATCACCCCCCCCCACCTCCCTTCTGGTGACCATCAGATTGTTCTCCATAGTTAAGAGTCTGTTTCTTGGTTTTTTGTTTTTGTTTTGTTCCCCTTTACTAGTGTTCTGTTTCTTACATTTCACATACTAGTGAAATAATACGGTATTTGTCTTCCTTTGACTGACTTATTTTGGTTAGCATTATACTTTCTAGCCCCATCCATGTTGTTGCAGATGGCAAGCTTTCATTCTTTTTTATGGCTGAGTAATATTCCATTGTGTGTGTGTGTGTACGTGTGTATACATACACTATCCTTAATTCATTCATCAATTGGTGGACACTTGGGCTGCTTCCATAATTTGCTGTTATAAACAATGCTAAAGTAAACATAGGGGTGCATATATTTTTTCGAATTAGTGTTTTCATATTCTTTGGATCAATACCCAGTAGTAGAATTACTGGACCGTATGGTAATTTCATTTTTAATATTTTGAGGAACCCCCCCCACACCATTTTCCACAGTGGCTGCACCAATTTGTATTCCCACCAGCAGTGCACGAGTGTTCCTTTTTCTCCACATTCTCACCAGTGCTTATTTCTTGTATTTTTAATTTTAGCCATTCGGACAGGTGTGAGGTGTTATCTAACTGTGGTTTTGTTTTGCATTTCACCGATGCTGAGTGATGTTGAACATCTTTTCATGTGTCTCTTGGCCATTGGTATTTCTTCTTTGCAGAAATGTCTATTCCAGTCTTCTGCCCATTTTTTTTTAAATTTTTTTATTTTTTATTTTTTTTAAAAGATTTTATTTATTTATTTGTCAGAGACAGAGGGAGAGAGAGCGAGTGAGCACAGGCAGACAGAGTGGCAGGCAGAGGCAGAGGGAGAAGCAGGCTCCCTGCTGAGCAAGGAGCCCGATGTGGGACTCGATCCCAGAACCCTGGGATCATGACCTGAGCCGAAGGCAGCGGCTTAACCCACTGAGCCACCCAGGCGTCCCTTCTTCTGCCCATTTTTAAATCGGATTGGTTTTTTTTTTTTTTTTTTTTTTAAAGATTTTATTTATTTATTTGACAGAGAGAGATCACAAGTAGGCAGAGAGGCAGGCAGAGAGAGAGAGGAGGAAGCAGGCTCCCCGCGGAGCAGAGAGCCCGATGTGGGACTTGATCCCAGGCCCCTGAGATCATGACCTGAGCTGAAGGCAGCGGCTTAACCCACTGAGCCACCCAGGCGCCCCTCGGATTGGTTTTTTTGTATGTTGAGTTGTAGAAGTTCTTCACATATTTTGGATACTAACACTTGATCAAATATGTCATTTGCGAATATCTTTTCCCATTCCATAGGTTGCCTTTTAGTTTTCTTTCCTCTGCAGAAGTTTTTTTTTTTTTTTTAAAGAGTTTATATATTTATTTGACAGATCACAAGTAGGCAGAGAGGTAGGCAGGCAGAGAGAGGGGGAAGTAGGCTCCCTGTTGAGCAGAGAGCCCGATGTGGGGCTATATCCCAGGACCCTGAGATCATGACCTGAGCCAAAGGCAGAGGCCCAACCCATTGAGCCACCCAGGTGTCCCACTTTTTTTTCTTTTTTTTAATTTATTTATTTGTCAGAGAGAGAGCGAGTGAGAACAAGCACACGCAGAGTGTCAGGCAGAGACAGAGAGAGAAGCAGGCTCCCTGCTGAGCAAGGAGCTTGATGTGGGACTCGATCCCAGGATGCTGGGATCATGACCTGAGCCGAAGGCATCCGCTTAACCAACTGAGCCACCCAGGCGTCCCCCACTTTTTTTTTTTAAGACTTTATTTTTAAGTAATCTCTACACCCAACGTGGGGCTCGAACTCACAACCCTGAGATCAAGAGTTGTGTGTTTGTGGGATGCCTTGGTGGCTCAGTCAATAGTTAAGCATCTGCCTTCAGCTCAGGTCATGATCCTGGGATCAAGTCCCATATCTGGCTCCTTGCTCAGTGGGAGTCTGCTTCTCCCTCTGCCTACTGCTCTCCCTGCTTGTGCTCTCTCTCTCTCTCTCTGGCAAATAAATACATAAAATCTTTTTTTTTTTTTAAAGATTTTATTTTATTTATTTGAGAGAGAGAGACAGTGAGAGAGAGAATGAGCGAGGAGAAGGTCAGAGAGCGAAGCAGACTCCCCATGGAGCTGGGAGCCTGATATGGGACTCGATCCCGGGACTCCAGGATCACGCCCTGAGCCGGAGGCAGTCGTTTAACCAACTGCGCCACCCAGGCGTCCCAAATACATAAAATCTTAAAAAAAAAAAAAGTTACATGCTCATACGGAGGTTGCTCAAAATGTTAAAAATAGAACTACCCTATGACCCAGCAATTGCACTACTAGGTAATTATCCAAAGGATACAAACATAGTGGTTTGAAGGGGGCATGTGCACCCTAATATTTATAGTTGCAGTGTCCACAGTAGCTCAACTATGGAAAGAGCCCAGATTTCCATCGATGCAGGAATGGATAAAGAAGATGTGTGTGTGTGTGTGTGTGTTTGTGTGTGTGTGTGTGTGTGTTATGCACACATGACGGAATATTACTTGGTCATCCAAAGGAATGAAAGCTTTCCATTGGCAGTGATGAGGATGGAACTAGAGTGCATTATGCTAAGCAAAATAAGTCAGAGAAAGATGAATACCGTATGATTTCACTCATGTGGCATTTAAGAAATAAAACAAATGAACATAGGGGAAGGGAGGGAAAAATAAAATAACAGAGAGGGAGGCAAACCGTAAAAGGCTCAACTATAGGGAACAAACTGAGGGTTGCTGGAGGGGAGGTGGGGAGGATAGGGTAATTGAGTGATGGGCATTAAGGAGCGCAGTTGATTTAATGGGTGTTCTGTGCAATGCAATTCTGATGAATCACTAAATCCTGCCCCTGCAACAAATAATACACTCTGTGTTAACTAACTTGAACTAAAAAAAAAAAAAAAGTTGCCTGTTCCACTGACTGAGCCAGCCAGGTGCCCCTGTGATACAGTCTGAACATAAGTTCCACCTGACCCTGTGGGAACTCTGAAGGGAGGATGGCCCTTCAGAGATTTTCGTAGCTGAGATGAGGGGCGGGGCACTTACACCTGTGATGATCTGTCAGTGGGTTTTGTGGAAGCGGGTGTGCCAGGCACTTTCTCCAGTGGAGACAGTTCTTGAAAGTGGAGTCATAGTTGAGGGCTAGTTGCCAGAGGCTGGTTTGCCCAGCAGCTGGTGGGAATAAGTCTCAATTTCTAAAGGCAGGTTGGAGTGGCCCGTCACAGATCCAGTAATGCAGATGGAAGCTATTTCATGGTAATTTAGTGACTATGAAGTGGTACATATTATTTTCATTTATTAAATTGCTTGTAAGTTTGACAATTCCTTCATGTATGTATGATCAGGCGAATTTCCCCCCCCCTCAAATTATAATTCTGCGAAGAAGGAGCTACTGTGTATTCACTTTATTAATTATCTCATTGTTTGGGGCATTCTTTAGGACTTTACCTCAACTGGTGTGACTTTTGAGTTTTTTTCAGAAGTCAACAGGTGGAATTGGTACAAAGATGCAGTGAAATTGAACACAGATTCAGTAATTACTCCTGGAGCTGCTTTACTGGGTGTAAATTTTAGGGTGGTTGTGATAATTAAATAAGTGAAGGTGTTTAAAGCGCTTAGACCAGTTCCTGGTGCATAGTGTTAGCTATTGTGGTAGGTAAAATTTACTTAAGAAAGAAATAGGGCAGTTCTAATGTTTTACAAATGGCTTGGGTTGGAAATTGAGATATCCTGAGATAGCATCACATGCAGGCTTTTTAATTTTTTAATTTTTATTTTTTAAAGATTTATTTTAGAGCGTGTGAATGAGTGTGGGGTGGGGAGGGGCAAAGGGAGAGGAAGAGAAAGTCTCCAACAGACTGCTCTGAGCACGGAGCTGGACTTGGGCTTGATTGATCCCACGACCCTGAGACCATGACCTGAGCAGAAACCAAGAGTCAATGCTTAACTGACTGAGCCATCCAGGTGTCTCCATATGCAGTTTTTAAAAAAGTGTTTAAATAAAGAGGATATGCTGTGATGGGTAGAAAAGTACCCCTCCCCTTCCAACAAAGATGTCCCCATGAGCTGGGAGCATTGTGTTGGGTTACATGGCAAAGGAGAATTAGGGTTGCAGGTGGAATTAAGCTTGCTAATCAGCTGACTTTAAGATAGGGAGATTATCCAGGTGGGTTCAGTGTGATCTGAAGGATCTGTCGAAGTAGAAGTAGAAGAGGACAGTGCAGAAGAGCAGCGATGTGAGAAAGTTTTGACTGGCCACTGTGGGCATTGAAGATGGAATCGGGTCGTGAAGCCGAAGAATGTGTGCAGCCCCTACCAGCTGGGGAAGGCAAGGCAATGAGTTTTCCTCTCTCGCCTCCAGAAGGGAACACAGCTTTGCAACCCCTTGATTTTATTTTATTTTTTAAAGATTTAATTATTGAGAGAGAGAGTGTGCATGAGAGTGGGGTGGGGGGCACAGGGGAGAAGCCGACTTCCTCTGAGCAGGAACCCGATGCGGGGCTTGACCAGAAACTCCAAGGTCGTGACCCGGGCCGAAGGCAGACACTTAAGCAACTGAGCCACCCAGGCGCCCCTGCAATGCCTTGATTTTAGACCAATGAGACTGTCCTCAGGCTCTGACCTCCAGAACTGTAGGATAATAAATTTGTGTGTGGGGGGGATGATAGTCAGACACTAATGTTATAACTGTGTTTGGAGTCTGTTTAGAATTGTTTCATGAATGTGGGAGTGAGGAAGCACTTTTTCTAAATTTGTTTCATGTGATTTAAATGATTAACTGATTTAATTAATGAAATACTACCAGTAGACCTTTTATTAATTATACATCTGTATGCTTAAAAATCAGATATTTGTTACTCAGTATTCTCATGTTCATATACTTGGAGTTGCTGTAGATCAATCAATATATACACTGTATATTTATTTTCTCTCCAGTGATCATCTTCATGGTTCTTTGCCCTTAGTTATTGTTTTGTAATACATTTTATGGTAACTGAAATCTGGTATTATTGTCAACCTGTATAGAGTGACTAAATTAAATGGCCCTATAGTATCTTGGGTTCCATTTATCCTGTAGTAACAAGTTAATTTAAAATAAAATAGTCGAGGGGCACCTGGGTGGCTCAGTGGGTTAAAGCCTCTGCCTTTGGCTCAGGTCATGATCCCAGTGTCCTGGGATTGAGCCCCACATTGGGCTCTCTGCTCAGGAGGGAGCCTGCTTCCTCCTCTCTCTCTCTCTGCCTGCCTCTCTGCCTACTTGTGATCTCTCTCTGTCAGATAAATAAAATCTTAAAAAAAAATAGTTGAAACATGTTGCTTCTAAGTTCTTATGGAGGTATTTTGTATTCTGCACTCAGTTTATTGATCTTAAATAGTGGTTGAAATGCATTGACATCTATCGAAGCAAATACTGGCAATCCAAATTCATTAGGGAACAGCTGACTCAGCAAAGTTAGAAGTCTGCTTTTGATCTTTTTTGGTGTTTTTCTCCATTCTTCACATCTTCTTACCAATTTCCAGCCTCCCAGATTCCAGCTTCTAATCTGGAACTCGCCAAGGGTCTGACTCTATCATGCACATCTCTGAGGCCCATCACAAGAATTCGATCAGATTCATTTTTTTCTTGTGTTTTAGAGGATTAGTATAATTTTCCATGACAAAAGAAGCAGATTTTTTTTTTTTTTTTAGGTCTTGGAGGATGTTGTTTTTAAATATAACAAGATTTTCTTATAGTTTCATTTAGTAATACTGCTAATTAATCTTCCGGGCCATTCTTGAAGCCTCGTTGCTGTGTTTTTTTAGTACCTATTAAAATAATACATGAGCATGATAAAATATAGTGCCTAAGGGCTTATGATGAAAAGCCAAAGTGTCCAGCTGTGGGTGTTTCCTCACTGATTGGTTGTAGGTGTTTTCTTGGTTAAGCCTATTTAATTGAGGTCACATGTACCTTTTCAGTTATGAAATATTTTCTTCTAAGATTATATTTGATAATGTTTACCCTTTCATTTTTTTTTAAAGATTTTATTTATTTATTTGACAGGCAGAGATTACAAGTAGGCAGAGAGGCAGGCAGAGAGAGAGAGGAGGAAGCAGGCTCCCTGCTGAGCAGAGAGCCTGATGCGGGGCTCGATCCCAGGACTCTGGGACCATGACCTGAGCCAAAGGCAGAGGCTTTAACCCACTGAGCCACCCAGGCGCCCCTGTTTACCCTTTCATTTTACCTGTTTTCTCTTTCTGGCACTCCTGTAAGTTGGATATAGGATTTCCTAGAATGGTCTTCTACGTTCCTTTTTTTCTTCCTTGCAATTTGTTGGAAAAAATCGTGTTTTGTCTTCTAAAACTTCTCATGTTCTGGATTCGTCTGATTACCTCCATGTGATGTCATTAACATGTACTTCTGTCTCTACGTTTCCTGTACATTGGTAATTGTATATAGGGTTTATCAGATTTAGGTTTGATAATCTCTTTTTTTGGTACAAATACTCTGTAGGTAATGCATTCTTCAGTCAGGAGGCGCACAATGTCTGGTTGTATCTCTTTTTGTGATGTTAGCAGCTCCAGATGAACATGGTTTTATGTCAGTTATTTGGGGTGGTCAAATGGTGAAATTCTAATAATTTTCTTCTATTGTTCTTCTTTTTTTTTTTTTAAAGATTTTATGTATTTATTTGACAGAGAGAAATCACAAGTAGATGGAGAGGCAGGCAGAGAGAGAGGGAAGCAGGCTCCCCGCTGAGCAGAGAGCCCAATGCGGGACTCGATCCCAGGACCCCGAGATCATGACCTGAGCCGAAGGCAGCGGCTTAACCCACTGAGCCACCCAGGCGCCCCTCTATTGTTCTTCTGATGGACTGCGTATATTGTGGAAAATTTCCCTATCTTAATTAGTTTCTTTCCAAATAACTGGGTGATTGAAAGGCAGGATAAATGTTGGATTTTTTCCTTTTATTTGTCTTTATAAAAATGAATTGGTTGACTTAGAAAACCAATGAATTAAAAAAAATATTTATAAAGTCATGGGTTTAAACATATTTTATCTGTTTTAGTCCATTTCTGTATCCTTAATGATGCTCAGACTGTCCCAGATTCGGCCAGAAGGACCCCCTTCAGATTGCCTCCTGAGTACTTTTGATGTGACCCAGTGGTTTTTGATAGTTTCCTTACTGAGATTTGATAAGGAAGCTATCATACGTGAAGGGTTCATCTAATACGTTTTTTGCCCCACAGTCAGCCATTTCTCCAAGGTTCTGCTTTCTATTTTTTTTTTTTAAAGTGTCAGGTAGCATTTGGAATAGTATAAGGAACACCTATATATACTTGTTATGTCTGTTTAACATTGCTAACACTTTGCCTTATTTGCTTCATTCAATAAAAATTTTTTTTGCCTAAGCATTTTATTTTTTAAAGACTTTATTTATACATTTAACAGAGAAGAGAGCATGAAAGAGCATAAGCAGTGGGGGAGTGGCAGAGGGACAGGGAAGAGCAGGCTTCCCACTAAGCAGGAAACCCAATCCGGGTGTGGGGGTGGGATGGGCTCAATCCCAGGACTCTGGGATCATGACCTAAACTGAAGGCAGATGCTTAACCAACTGAACCACCCAGGCGCCCTGCCTAAGCATTTTATTAATTAATTTATTTATTTTAAAGATTTTGTTTATTTGACAGACAGAGATTACAAGTAGGCAGAGAGGCAGGCGGAGAGAGAGAGGAGGAAGTAGGCTCTCTGCTGAGCAGAGAACCTAGAGAACCTGACTCAGGACTCGATCCCAGGACCCTGAGACCATGACCTGAGCCGAAGGCAGAGGGTTTAACCCACTGAGCCACCCAGGCACCCTGCCTAAGCATTTTAAATACAGTGATATGCATAGTGGCATTTCATGTCTGAATACTTCACCATGCATCTCTAAAAAGTAAAAGCATTTTCTTATAAAATACATTTTAAACTCAAATTCTGATTCGTATTGTGTTACTGGTGAATAGAATTCTTTTATGGTAAATAGAGTTTATGTAAACCACTGAATAAACAAGATTATTGAAAAACTCTGTCCTAATTAACCTCTTGGTTTATAGTCTTTGAAGATTAGTCCTAAGGTGAAGTGTGTCCGTTCTTTAAAAGGGGCGCCTGGGTGGCTCAGTCTGTTGTCTGCCTTCAGCTCAGGTCATGATCCCAGGGTCCTGGGATCGAGTCCCATGTCGGGCTCCCTGCTCAGTGGGGAGGCTGGTTCTCCCACTCCTTCTCCCCGTGCTTGCACATGCACCCTCTCTCTCTCAAATAAAATCTTTTTTTTTTTTAAGATTTTATATTATTTGACAGAACATGTGCACAAGCAGGGGGAGGGGCAGGCTTCCCACTGAGCCAGGAGCCTGATGCAAGGCTCAATCCCAGGACCCGGGTTCATGACTTGAGCTGAAGGCAGATGCTTAACCGACTGAGCCAACTACGAGCCCCTAAATAAACTCTTAAAGAAAAAAAAAAAAGGTCTTTGTTTGTTTAGGTAAAGTTGACACAGGTGTACAATGTAGTTATTAGACAACTCTATATAGTTAGATTGGGCAACTCTACAGTGTAGCTATTATCTGTTACCATAAAGTGCTGTTACAATACCACTGACTCTAATCCCTACCCTGGACCCTTCACCCCCACGATTTACTCATTCCATAGCTGGAAGCCTATACCTCCCACTCCCCTTCAGCCATTTTTCCCATCTACCCCTCACTCCCTCCCCTCTGGCAACCATCAGTTCTCTATTTGTAGGTTGGTTTCTGCTTGGTTTGTGGTGTTTTTTAGATTCCACATGTAAGTGAAATCATGGTATTTGTCTTTCTCTGACTCATTTCAGCAAAATTTTAGGTGTTTTCATCTGTGCCATCAAAATTCTGCACTAGCTCTTTTCTCTCGATTAGTTTTATTTTTAAAGTTTTTTAGTTTATTTTTAATTTTTATTTTTTTAAAAAGATTTTATTTATTTGACAGAGCACAGCAGGCAGAGTGGCAGAGGGAGAGAGAAGCAGGCTCCCTGCCAAGTAAGGAGGCCAATGTGGGACTCGATCCCAGGACCCTGGGATCATGACCTGAGCAGAAATCAGCTGCTTAACCCACTGAGCCACCCAGGCGTCCCTTATTTTATTTTTTAGAGGGAGACAAGGCACATGTGTGCATGGGGTGGGGTAGCTGCAGAGGGAGAGAGAGAGAATCTCCAGTAGGCTCCGTGCTCAGCGAGGAGCCAAGGGGTGCTCAGTCTCAGGACCCTGAGATGATAACCTGAGCTGAAACCAGGACTTGGCCACTTAAGCGACTGAAACACCCAGTGCCCCTTTTTGATTAATTTTAGATATGAGTTTCTTATTCCCTCATTAAAGAAAATTTGTATCTAGTCTTTACTGTTCTACTTTTTTTTTTTCCTAAGAGGAAAGTTGTTTATTTAACATTTTAAGGCTTTTGTAGCATTTATTTACCTACTTTACGTTTTTTACATTGAGTTAATTGCCCTAGGTTTTTTTTTTTTTAAGTAATCTCTGTGCCCAACATGCGGCCTGAACTCTAGACCCCAAGATCAAGAGCCACATGCTCTTCTGACTGAGCCAGCCAGATGCTCCTAAGGTATTTTTGTTTAAATAACACATTTCTTAATTTTTAAATTTATTTTTAAAGGATTTTATTTATTCATTTGACTCAGAGGGAGCCACAGGCAGAGGCAGAGGGAGAGGCAGGCACCCCGCTGAGCAGAGAGCCCAATGTGGGACTTGATCCCAGGACCCTGTGATCAGGACCTGAGCCAAAGGCAGACACTTAACTGACTGAGCCACCCACACAGGTGCCCCCAAATAACACCTATTGATTGTACTTTATTAGTGTTGTTTTGATGCTGTTGTTATTCCAAGGTTTTTAATGGGTTTTATTTTCTCACAGCTTTTATTGAACAAATACTACTTTGAGAATCAGAATCAACACAAATTATTTGGTAGCAAATATCTACATGAAGTATGTATAACAGTGTTCTTCTCTGAGACATTTTCAAATGAATCCTGCTTTTGCCCTCCTACCAGAGCAAATAGAAAGGCATATGTGTGTTTAAATGTGGTGATGACAGGATAGGTTTTCATATTCTGGGAGTTGATGGAAGAAATGGCTAAAGTTACAATTTGTTGTCTAGAAGAACATTTAAGCATTATGTTAAAACCAAAGTTGTTGGGGTGCCTGGGTGGCTCAGTGGGTTAAAGCCTCTGCCTTCGGCTTGGGTCATGGTTCCAGGGTCCTGGGATCGAGCCCCACATTGGGCTCTCTGCTCAGTCAGGAGCCTGCTTCCTTCCCTCTCTCTCTCTGCCTGCCTCTCTGCCTACTTGTGATCTCTGTCAAATAAATAAATCTTAAAAAAAAAAATCCAAAGTTGTTGCCTTTGACAGACACGTGATAGTATTCAGATGAAAAACTGTAGTGTCGGGGCATCTGGGTGGCTCAGTGGGTTGAAGCATCTGCCTTCAGCTGAGGTCATGATCCCAGGGTTCTGGGATCGAGCCCCGCATTAGGCTGTCTGCTCAGCGGGGAGCCTGCTTCCCTTCCTCTCTCTCTGCCTGCCTCTCTACCTACTTGTGATCTCTGTCTGTCAAATAAATTAATTAATTAATTTAAAAAAACCGTAGTGTCATTTAAGTAGGTAATTTAATTATTTCAGGATGATTTTTATAGCTTATTTCTTACTGGGATGTAGCCCTGCTTCAAACTGGTAGCAGATCTTATTATAGGAGTAATAGGCATTTGGTAATTTGTGACTTTAAGTATGTTAGGCCCTTCGTCATCTCTTCTGTATTTATAGGTGCAAAAAAATTGGTACTCAAGTGTGTCCTTGTTTGAAGCTTTGGACAGATGGGGGGTTGCTTCCTGAGAGAGAATTCTTGCTCCTGAAAGTTAGTGGTCTTTCTGTAGCCCACAATCGTGCTGAAGTGGATGGCCCTCTGCTTCGAAGGGTTGTTATGAGGAGTCAATAAATTAAAATATATATAAAGCATTTAGACCTGAACTTGATAGGATGTAAGAGCTTTTTAAATGTTTGCTGTTCTTGTTGTGAATCAGGAGGAAAGTACTCTTTTTCTCAGAACACTTCATTTCCCTCTATAGGAAAACCATCATACAATCTTGATTTTTGTTGGAGCATGGTAGTCACTGTCATCTGTCAGGGTATTGATGTATAAATATAAAAATTATATTTATCATTGGAAATTAATAAACCTATATTCTCATGTCTTCTTCAGTCTTTTGCACATTTGAACTTGGTAGATGGAAGGTAATCAGGGCCTTAGCACCCCTGGCGTGTAGGAGGAAGAAGCCTGGGTCTTCCAGCGTTGGGAAATGACCGATGAGGTCCTACCAACCTCCACTTCGGTCCGTTTTCTCATCTCTGCTGGTTTCGGGACTTGCTCTGCTGTCTTTAGCGGACAGGGCGAGAGCTTGCCAGACGGGAGCGATGCTTCGCCAGAGTTACAGCTGATCCCAAGTGCGTGCTGGCCTTGCTCTTCCCACCTGTGTGAGTCTGAGTAGCGACTTGTTCCTTGCAGTGCAAATGGCCTTCTTAGTGATGTCCGCTAAGGCAGTTCATTTGGGTGAGGGCTTTTATGATGAATAACATTACTTGTGTTTAAGGCCTTTGTTTAACAAAGTGGATTAAGACACAAAAGGATTTTGTGTGTGTGTGTGTGTGTGTGTGTGTGTGTGTGTTAGTACAGAGTTTGGTCCTTTTTCACTATGTTATTTTGGCACGTGTGACTTAATAAGAAAAATATACCTGGTCTCTGTCTCAGGTTCCTGACACAAAGCTCCCCAAACCCACGAAACTTCCTGTGTGTTAGGGGAACTAGGGACATCTGTTAATCTTGAAAATAAAAGCTGGTGGGGAGCCTCGGTGGCTCATTTGATTAAGCATTTGCCTTCGGCTTATGTAGTGAATCTGGGGTTTTGGGATCAAGTCCCACGTGGGGCTCCCTGCTCAGCGGGAAGTCTGCTTCTCCCTCTCCTACTAACTCCTCCACCCCCTTGCATTCTCTCCCTCTCTCAAATAAATAAAATCTTAAAAAATTAATAAAAGGAGCACCTGGGGGCTCAGTCCATTAAGCTTCTGCCTTCAGCTCAGGGCATGATCCAGGGGTCCTTGGATGGAGCCCCTCCTCCGGCTTCCTGCTTAGCGGGGAGTCTGCTTCTCCCTCTCCTTGCTGTTCCCCCTCCTTGGACTTGCTCCCTCTCTGTCAAATAAGTAAATCTTTAAGAAAAAAAAAGGGGGGGCTTTTTTTTAGGAATAAAAGAAAATTGCAATCCAGGATAAATAAACTGTGGTAAAATCTGTAGGAAGGTCAGAGGGAATAAAGGAGAAGCATGCTTTTTAAGGAGGAAAGGGGTAGGTTGGGATGTCTGTTATAAACTAGAAGTCCACTGGAGTAAAGTAGAGGTCATAGTGTGGTAGCTTTTCACTGGCTGAGCTGTTGGCTCATGTCTGCATGAGGTGGCTTTTCATTGGCTGAGCATCTCTGCTTTTAGCGGGAATAATGGAGTAGTATCTGGGTGCGAGGTCAAGTCCAGGTAAAGCCAAGTTCGTCTCTTCCTGTTGGGTCTGCAGTTGACCACCAATGATGGTAGGGGTGGAGAGCTCCCTCCGTGAATCCTCCTGACTACATTTTGGTGAAATTTCCCACTACTGATTTTCACATGCTCTAATATTTGTTCTTCAATCCCCGTTCCCCACCAAGAACTTCTAAAAGAAGGCCCTGGGAATCTCCAAAGTGATAAGTGTCTTTTTTTGTTTGCTAATGACAACCGGTGGCTGGGTTGCCCTAGGTAGCTTCAGGATGGGGGCTGGTTACCAGCACCTTAATTAGGAATTTGGAACTTTGACTCACCCCCATCCTCTGGGGAGGGAAGAGAGGCCTACATGAGGAGGGCTCCATGAAAATCCCCAAACTGTGGAGTTTGGAGGCCTTCTGGGTTGGTGAACATATGCACACACTGACAGGTACACCTCAAACTGTGGTGCAGTCACCTGTGCTCAAGACCCTTCTGGGTACAAGACCCTTCTTGTAGATGTTCATCTGTTCTTTGTTTTATCTTTTATAACATACTGTAAATGTGAGGGTTTTCTTGATTTCTGTGAAGCTGTTCTAGCAAATGATCAAAAGTACGGGCTATGGAAACCCCTGATTTATAGCTGGTAGCTGAGAAGTTAGAGGTGACAGCTTGGGACTTGTGACTGGCATCTCTAACTTCTCAGCTACCAGCTATAAATCAGGGGTTTAGACATTCTTATGGGACTGAGCCCTTAATCTTTGGGGTCTACACTAATCTGGCCAGTTAGTATCAGCTTTGAGGTATATTGTAGGACATCCAGATTGTGTCTGCCAAGAATTAGAGAATTCCTTGGAGTGGAAACACCACACATCTGATACCAGAGTGCTGTGAGACTGCAGGAAGAAAGTTTTCCCTTGAGTAACTGACATACTTCCTCTGAGCTTCAATTTCTTATCTTTCAAGATTGAGATCCTGTCTCCATGCTGCTTAACAAGGGTTCTCAGGAGATGCAGGATAAAGTTCAAGCTCTTTACTGTGTCATTGGAGAGTTTTATGTTAGGGTTCAGCCTCTTTGCAGCCCTGCTAGTCTTTTTCTCCTGCTACTGGCTCCTGCCCTGACCCTGGGCTACACCCCCGGTTCTACCTGTGTGGGACTTTTTAAGGCTCCCTAAACAGGTCCTGAGCTCTACTAGGCTTTGGCCTCTGCTATTTTCCCTTCACGGTTTCCTTTCTATTACCATGCATATTTTTCCCACACACCACCCCCAACTATATGAATGGTCTTCTTCCGTCTTCCTTTTTTTTTTTTTTTTTAAAGAGTTTATTTATTATTTGACAGACAGAGATCACAAGTAGGCAGAGAGGCGGGCAGAGAGAAAGGAGGAAGCAGACTCCCCGCTGAGTGGAGAGCCCGATGCGGGGCTCAATCCCAGGACCCCAAGATCATGTCCTAAGCTGAAAGCAGAAGCTTAAGCCCATGAGCCACCCAGGCGCCCCTAAACGGTCTTTTTTTTTTTTTTTTTAAATTTTATTTATTTATTTGACACACTGAGATCACAAGTAGGCAGAGAGGCAGGAAGAGAGAGAGGGGGAATCAGGGTCCCCACTGAGCAGAGAGCCCTATGTGGGGCTCGATCCCAGGACCCGGAGATCATGACTTGAGTCGAAGGCAGAGGCTTTAACCCACTGAGCCACCCAGGTGCCCCTCGAATGGTCTTCTTAACTGTGCTTCCTTATCACCTGCACTCACTTTTATTCCAAGAGTTAGCCTTTATGTAATGGCTGCTGGTTTTCACATGTATCACTGTTGGAAAGCTTTGAGCTGTTTTACAGCGAGAAATGGTCTTATTTTTCTATCCTATTCATTTTTCCTCTTTATTATTTACTTCTGCTTCCTGTAGGTTTAATTTAGGGTGTTTTTCTCCCCTTAACATTTTGAGACAGGTGATTATTTTCTGTCTTCCATCTAACCTATACATTTAAGCCTGTAACTTTCTCTCCAAATGCAGCTTATGGCTACATTTCCCAAATTTTGATATGTGGTATTTTTATCATCATTTTGTTCAAAATATTTTCTAGTTTACTTTGTGCTTTTTTTTAATTAAAATTTTATTTTTTAAAATATTTTATTCAAGAGAGAGAGAAAGAGCACAAGCAGGAGGAAAAGCAGAGGGAGAGGGAGAAGCAGATTCCCCACTGAGCTGGGAACCCGTTGTGGGGCTTTATCCCAGGACCCACGCCAAAGTCAGATGCCCAACCATCTGAGCCACCCAGGCACCCCGTGCTCTGCTCCCCGCCCCAGGATTTATGTATTTATTTGAGTGAAAGAGAGCACACCTATGTGGGGAGGTGCAGAGGGCCAGAAGGAGAGGGAGAAAGAATCCCCAGTAGACTCCCTGCTGAGTGTAGGTGCCTGATGTGGGGCTTGATCTCAGGACCCTGAGATTATGACCTGAGTGGAAATCAAGATCGGACACTCAACCAACTTTGCCACCCAGGTCCCCTGTACTTTCTCTTTTGAAGCAAGGTAATTTAGAATGATATGGCTTAATTTCTACACATATGAGTATTTTCTAATAAAACTTTATTGACTGAATTCACTGTGTACAGAGCCACTACTCTGTGATTTCAGTCTTTTATATATTTTCATTGCGGTGAAATGCACAGAATGTAAAAATCCACGTTTGTTACATTTGTTACATGTACGGTCCATGCATTGGGTTCATCATATTGTTTTGTAGCCATCACCACTGTCCACCCCCAGAACATTTTTTCATCTTCCCAAACTGAAATTTCATATTCATTAAACAGTAGTTTCTCATGCTTCTGTCTCGCCAGTCCCTAGCATCCACTATTCTGCTTTCTCTCTCTTGGGAATTTGACTGTGGTATTTGTCTTTTTTTTTTTTCCCCTAAGATTTTTTTTTTTAATTTACAGTATGGGCATATGAGCAGGGAGGAGGAGCAGAGGGGGAAGGAGAGGAAAAGAATCTCAAGCAGGCTTTGCGCTGATTGGGGAGACCAGGTTGATATCACAACCCTGAGATCAGGACCTGACCCGAGATCAAGTGTGAGACACTTAACTGACTGAGCCACCCACATGCCGCTGTGGAATTTGTTTTTTTTTTATGAGTATCGAATCTCACCGAGCATAATGTCCTTGAGGTTTATCCATGCTGCAGCATGTGTCAGAACTTCCTTGTAAAGGCTGAATAATACTCCGTTGTCTACATGTACGGCATCAAAAAGAAGGAACCACTTGGGAATTAACTAGGAAGGTGAAAGGCATATACAAGGAAAATTATAAAATGTTGCTGGAAGAAATGAAACACAAATAAATGGGAAGACATCCCTCCATGGATCGGAAGAGTTACTGTTACTAAAGTGTCAGTACTACCCAAAGCAATCTACAGATTCTGTTTGATCTCTGTATAAATCTCAGTGACGGTTTCTGTAGACCCTCTTTTTTTTTTTAATTTTTTTTTTTTAAAGATTTTATTTATTTATTTGAGAGAGAGACAGTGAGAGAGAGCATGAGCGAGGAGAAGGTCAGAGAGAGAAGCAGACTCCCCATGGAGCTGGGAGCCCGATGTGGGACTCGATCCCGGGACTCCAGGATCATGACCTGAGCCGAAGGCAGTCGTCCAACCAACTGAGCCACCCAGGCGCCCTCTGTAGACCCTCTTTTTTTTTAATTTATTTGACAGAGAGAGATCACAAGTAGGCAGAGAGGTAGGCAGAGAGAGAGAGGAGGAGGAAGCAGGCTCCCTGCCGAGCAGAGAGCCCGATGCGGGACTCGATCCCAGGACCCTGAGATCATGACCCAAGCCGAAGGCAGCGGCTTAACCCACTGAGCCACCCAGGCGCCCTCTGTAGACCCTCTTAATCAGAATGTTTAGTCCTTATTTTACTTATTTCTTGATAATTTGGATTTGTATCTGCCATCTTACTATTTGCTTTCTGTTTGTCTTGGCTGTGTTTTTTTTTTTTTTTGTCTCCCCTCTCCCCTCCTTTTTGGATTATTTTTTAAACTTTATCTTTCCTCTCTATTAATCATACTTTTTAAAAAAATAAGTTTTTATTTATTTGACAGAGAGAAAGGATCACAAGTAGGCAGAGAGGGAGGCAAAGGGGGAGGGAGAATCCCTCCCTGCTGAGCAGAGAGCCTGATGCACGGCTACATCCCTGGACCCTGAAATCATGACCTGAGCCAAAGGCAGAGACTTAACCCACTGAGCCACCCAGGTGCCCCAATCATACATTTTTTTATTAAGTAATTATCAGGGAGATAATAACCTGCATCTTTGACCTACAAAAGTCTAATTAGTAATTTTACTTCTTCCTGGACTCCTGCAAACACCTTAGAATACTTGAATACTAATTCTGCTTACCCAATTCCTAACTCATATGTTGGGTATTTTAATCTTTGTGCATATAAAGCACCAAGAACTGATAATAGTTTATATCATTTTTATTAATTTAGATGTATCTATATATTTACCCTTTTCTTGCCTTTCTGTATCCTCAGGTTTTCATCTGGGATAACTTTCTTTATCCTTGAAGATCACCCCTATTAATTTTTCTTTGCTGAAATTATCTTTGTTTTTAAAATTTTTAAAATTGTGGTTACATGCATATAAAGCATAAAATTTGCCATTTTGACCTTTTTTATTAAACATTTTTAATTATAAAATACAACAAGATTTACTGTTTTAATCTTTTTTTGAATAGGTTTTATTTTTTAGAGTAGTTTTAAATTCACAGCAAAACTGAAGAGCAGGTAGAGCGATTTCCTCCTGCCCTGCACACATGTCTAGGCCCCCTCATTACAAATGTCCCCCACCAGAGTGTATATTTGTTGAAATCGATCAACCTGTATTGATGATACATCATTATCACGCAAAGCCCTTTGAAGTTCACTCTTGGTGTTGTATATTCTGTTGCTTGGGGAAATTTATGATGACATTATCATACAGAGTAGGTTCACTGCCTTAAGAATTCTGTGCCCCACCTGTTCATCTCTTCCTTCCCCCTAACTATTTTTAAAATGTTAACATATTTAATTGTGGTAAAATTTACATAACATAAAATTAACCATCTTAACCTTTTGTTTTTTCTCTCTAAAACCATTTTTTTTGGGGGAAGATATTATTTATTTATTTGACAGAGAGAGCTATAGTGAGAGAGTGAACACAAGCAGGGGGAGAGGGAGAGGGAGAAGCAGGCTTCCCGCCAAGCAGGGATCCTAATATAGGGCTTGATCCCAAGACCCTGGGATCATGACCTGAGCCGAAAAGAGATGCTTAATGACTGAGCCACCCAGGCGCCCCTCTTAAACCATTTTTAATTGTATAGGTAAACAGTGACTAGGGTTCCTCATATAAGTAGAACCATAGAAGTCTTTGTCCTTTCAGGATGGCTTTTTTTTTTTTTTAAAGATTTTATTTATTTATTTGACAGAGAGAGATCACACGTAGGTAGAGAGGCAGGCAGAGAGAGAGAGAGGGAAGCAGGCTCCCTGCCAAGCAGAGAACCCGATGTGGGGCTTTGATCCCAGAACCCTGAGATCATGACCTGAGCCGGAGGCAGTGGCTTAACCCACTGAGCCACCCAGGTGCCCCCAGGATGGCTTTTTTTATTTAACAAAATACCTTCAAGGTTCATCCATGTAGTATGTGCGAGAATGTCATTCCTTTTTACGGGTGAATGTTCCATTGTATGTGTATCACATTTTATTATCTGTCCGTTTGTTGATGGATATTTGGGTTATTTCTACCTTTTGCCTATTGTGGGTAATGCTGCAATGAACACTGGCATACGAGTGTCTGAGTTTTTTTAATGCTTGTGGTTATATGCCTGTAAGTAGAATCAATGAGTCATATGGTAATTCTACATTTAGGTTTTTCAGGAACCACCTGAAAATGTTTTCCAAAGTGGCAACACCGTTTTATGTGTCCGCCAGCAGTATATGACAGTTCTGGTTTTTCCACATTCTTGCCAGCACTTGTTACTTTCCATTATTTTGATTATAGCCATACTATTAAGTGTGAAGTGGTATCTCATTGTGGTTTTGATTTGGATTTCTGTAATGACTAATGATCATCTTTCTGCGTGTTTATTGGACATGTGTATATCTTTGGAGAAATGTCTATCCAAGTCCTTTGTCCATTTTTCAGTTGGGTTGTCTTTTTTTGTTGTTGTTGTTAGCTTATTATTATTATTATTATTATTAGCTTTTTATTTTAATTCCTGTTAGTTAACATACGGTGTTGTATTAGTTTCCAGTGTACAGTCTAGTGGTTGAACAATTCCATACATCACCCAGTGCTCATTATGACAAGTACAGTCCTTAATCCTCTTCAGCTGTTTCACCCATCCCCCACCCACGTCTCCTCTGGTAACCATCAGTTGGTTCTCTATAATTGAGTCCATTTCTTCATTTGTTTCTCTTTTTTTTTTTCCCTTTGCTCACTTGTTTTGTTTCTTAAATTCCACATATGAGTGAAATATGGCATTTGTCTTTCTCTGACTTATTTTGCATAGCATTATATTCTCTGGCTTCATCCATGCCATTGCAAATGGCAAGATTTCATTCTTTTTATGGCTGAGTAATGTTCTATTGTATATATAGACCACATCTTCTTCATCCATTCATTCATGTGTGGACACTTGGGTTGCTTCCATATCTTGGCTATTGTAAATAGTGCTGCTATAAACAATAAGCATACATGTATCCCTTTGAATCATGTTTTCTAGTTTCAGAATTTTTATTTAGGGTTTGAAAAAAAACCACAGTTGTAAAATTCTCTGCTGAAATTTTAAGGTCATCCTTTATTTTCCTGAAAATATTAAGCATAGTTAAAACTCCATTATGCAGATGCCTGATGAATCTGTTTGTGTTGGCTGTTGTTTTCCTTGGTTCTCAGTCATGGAATCTTTGTCTTTTTCTGCGCTTGGTTATTTTTGTTAGAATGCCAGATATGATGACGAAAAATTATAATTCCAGCTTTGCGATCATGTTATCTTTCTTCGATCCTTTCCAAGGATTTACATTTAATCCCTATGAGGGTTAGTTTATGTATCTTATTGCTGGTGTCTCCTTACTCTTAGAATGAAGACATCTTGAGCTCAGTACAAATCTTAGAGACTTTCTCAGCAGCTTGGACCTTCCTTGGGGGGCTGTGATTCTCAGTATTGATTTTTTTAGCCCTTGAAATCTGTCCAAAGCTCTGTTCAGCTTTTTAGCTTCTTATATCAGAATTACCAAATGCCTTAGGGGAAAACATTGCTCTAAATGTTTATTAGTTAAACTCTTTGGGTTTCCCTTTTCTCCCACATGTTGGCTTTGTAATTCTTGGCTGCCTTAGTAGCCCTCTGGGATATACACACATATCTTTAAATGTAGTAAATATACATAACTAAATTGACCATTTTAACCATTTTTTCAGTGTAGAGTTCAGTGGTATTAAGTACATCTACATTGTTGTGCAACCCTTACCACTGTGTACCTGGAACTCTTCATTTTACAGAACTGGAACTCTGTACCTATTAAATCATAACTCCCCATTCTTTTCTCCCCTCAGCCCCTGACAACCCCCATTTTACTTTCTGTCTCTATGAATTTGACTGCTCTAGGTGTCTCGTGTATGTGGAATCCTATCTTGTTTTTTTGGGTTTGGCTTATGTCATTTTAGCATAATATCTTCAAAGTTCAACCATGCTGTGGCGTGTTTCAGACTTTCATTCCTTTTATTGGCTGAATAATCTGTCGACTGGATACACCACATTTCATTTGTCCATTCATCATTAATGGACACTTGGGTTGCTTCCACCTTTTGGCTATTGTGTATAATGCTGCTGTAAACCTAAATATGCAGGTGTCTGGGTCCCTGCTTTCAGTTCTTTTAGGTATATACCCAGAAGTGAAATTGCTACATGATTTGGTAATTCTGTGTTTAGTTTTTTTGAGGAACGATCCTACTGTTTTCCATAGTGGCTGCAGATTTTACATTCTCATGAGGAGGGCACAAGGGTTCTAATTTTTCCATATCCTCACCAGCACTTGTTATTTTGTTTTGTTTTGTGTTCTGACTTTGGCCATCATAATTGATGTAAAGTGATTTTCAAAAATAGTTTATGTAGCTTTTCTAGTTTTTACTAGGAGGGTTGATCCAGAAGTGAACCACTCCATCTTTCTTTTGCACCTAACACAGTACTGTATATAGAGTGTTCTGGAAACTGAAGGGGTATACAAACACAAGGTCTGCGCCAAAGACAGCAAAGTGTGACTTTGGAATTACAATCACCTGGGTTTGAAGTTGTGTGACTTTGAGTGAGTTATTTTACCTGTGTTGAATAAGGATACTATTTATATATAGTTTTTTATTTTATGAAAAGCAGAATAGTAGACTAGGACTCCAAAACTTGGGTATTTGTCCAGGAATTAGTAAAAAAAGAAGGTAATACTATCTGCTTGACAAAGACAAAGTGTCTTGTGAGAATAACATGAAGTAATGCAAAGAAAAGTTTCTGGCATTCAATAAGTACTCAGTAAGTTTTAGCTATTGTTTCTTTCAGTTGTAGTTTTTGTTGGCTTATGAACCAGACATGCTCCCTATCATATTTGCTGATTGCAGTCTCAAGTCTAAGGTTAACTTGCTCTTTTTCAAAAGATATTTTTCGCCCCCAGTGGTGTCTGTGTGATAGGGTTTCCATTGCTAACTGTATTTGCTTGCAGCAAAAAGGAGCATTAATTATCTCCGACCTCACTTAGTCCTCATTTTTTTTTTTCTTATTCTATTAGGACTCTGGTTAGGAGTAGAATGGGACAATCCTGAGAGAGGAAAGCATGATGGAAGCCACGAGGGGACTGTGTATTTTAAATGCAGGTAATTTTTCATTATGAATTTGCACAGTTTTTCAGGTAATATTCAATAGTTGAATAAAGGGGGATGGAGAAGAAGAAATGTTTGGCTTTGGGTATAGTTATAATGTAGAATTTGATGTATTCTTAAAAAAAAAAAAAGCAACCCTAATTTGCAGTTTTTTCCCTTAGCTTTTAAAACTCTGGCTCTTAACTTCACAAGTAAGATTGCTTGCTTTTTCCTTCTTTGGGTTTTGTTTCTTGACAGCTTTTTAAAATTGGATAAATATAAACATTTCTCATCAATAAACAATTTATAGTCCACTAAATGAATAATAAAAGAGAGAAATAACCTAGGTATCCAATAAAAAGCAGTTGATTAAACAAAGTACAGACCACCTGAATAGGGGACTGCTAGGCCACTGTCAAGAAAAGTGCTTATATTGCTTATCTACTAATATTTTTAACTCCTTGAATTCAGAGAAACTTTATGAAGCTTTGAAGAGGATGGTGGGATGCTTTCAGACAGAATTTTTGAAATTTTTGTTGTTTGCTTTCCTTAGTAGGTTTCAGTTTCTCAGAAAGACCTTGGTGTTTTTTGTTTTGTTTTGTTTTGTTTTTGTTTGTTTGTTGTTGTTGTTTGTTTTTTGTTTTTTGAGAGAAAGCACAAACCAGGGGGAGGGCGGAAGGAGAGGGAGAAGCAGACTCTTTGCTGAGCAGGGAGCAATGCAGGACTGACCCCTGGACCCTGGAATCAAGACCTAAGCCAGAGGCAGAGGCTTAACCAACTGAGCCACTCAGATGGATCAAAAGATCAAAAAGATCTTTTACACTTGATCTTAGCCAAACATCAAACTTATTTTCCCTTAAATGTGGCAGAGTGAACACAGTCCTGGCCCTGAATGAGACTAAATTTACTAACCTCTAAAATGGGGATCAAAATTAGATAATAGCAAAATATATTTCCCAGCCGACCATTCTGTAATTTTAGAGAATTGGGGTGGAAGAAGAATGAGGCAGATGGCAGACTTGGAATGAGGGCAGCTCAGAATGTGTCAAGAGTTCATGGAAGATAATAAAAAAAAAAAAAAAGAGTTCATGGAAGATACATTTAGGGAGGTGTGGAAATAGAAGTTCCTTATCCTGGCTTGTTGATCCCTCACCTTCCTGAACCAGGACCTCATAAACCTTCCAGTGAAGGAGCTTTTCCTCAAGAGACTGCCCAGCACAGTTCCCTTTTCTTTTTTTTTTTTTTTTTTTAATTTTATTTATTTATTTGACAGACAGAGATCACAGATAGGCAGAGAGACAGGCAGAGAGAGAGGAGGAAGCAGTCTCTCTGCTGAGCAGAGAGGCTGATGTGGGGCTCGATCCCAGGACCCTAGGACCATGACCTGAGCTGAAGGCAGAGGCTTTAAACCACTGAGCCACCCAGGCGCCCCACAGTTCCCTTTTCTAAAAGCATGCCCACATCATTCGTGATTGCATGGACCTTAATGGGCTCTAGATGGAGCGATGTTTTCACTCTTGGTTATTCTTAGTGTAAAAATGGAGAGTTGTTTCAGTCTTGACAGACCTTCGGGATTTGCCCTGAAGTGCTAATGGAGGCCTCAGTTCAGGAACAGGGACTCACTGTTTGGATTCTTTCCCTTGGAATAGCATTTGCTTATTTCCTCATGTCTTCTAGTGTGGTCATACCTGAGCATTTACAGACTGAAATGCATACTCTCCTGTTACAAACCTACTGTTCTTTCATTTCATTGAAATGAGCCTTTTGGGGACGCCTGGGTGGCTCAGTTGGTTAAGCAGCTGCCTTTGGCTCAGGTCATGATCCCAGGGTCCTGGGATCGAGGCCCACATCAGGCTCCTTGCTTGGCAGGGAGCCTGTTTCTCCCTCTGCCTCTGCCTGCCTCTTTGTCTGCCTGTGCTCGCTCGTGCTCTCTCTCCCTCTGTCTGTGGCAAATAAATAAATAAAATCTTTAAAAAAAAAAAAAAAGAAATGAGGGGGGAGGGGGTTTGGGAGAAGGGGGGTAGGGTTATGGACATTGGGGAGGGTATGTGCTTTTGGGTAAATTGGAAGGGGAGGTGAACCATGAGAGACTATGGACTCTGAAAAACAATCTGAGGGGTTTGAAGTGGCGGGGGGGGGGGTGGGAGGTTGGGGTACCAGGTGGTGGGTATTATAGAGGGCACGGATTGCATGGAGCACTGGGTGTGGTGAAAAAATAATGAATACTGTTTTTCTGAAAATAAATAAATTGGAAAAAAAAAAGAAAAAAAAAAGAAATGAGCCTTTTGTTGATTTTAAGTCTTACATGGGTAGGTAATGTTAAGTATGTATCCCGTTGCAGAATATTTATGGGGCAGTACAGAAGGGAGCATTGCATCTGATGTGGTGGAGAACCACTGGTCTAGACTAAGAGAATCACCTTTATAGTTGTTAATGCTTATATTGGCATAATTAGGAAGGACATGACTAATAGAGATCGTATCAGTATCATGGAATCTCTGCCTCATACGAAACAGATTACATTACATGTATTTTTTATTAAGTTCATTGATCTCTTCCTAATATATCATACACACTTCTTCCCTGTCAAAACCCATGTTCGGAGGTGGCCATACGAGGTGATCTGGTCCACCCCCTAATCCTCTTTTGACAGCGTCATGCCAATTACTTGGGTGGTGGCAGGGGTGGGGGTTGATCATTTCATGTCACTCTAATTTCAGTCTGATGTCTTATATGACCTGAGGAACGTCTGGCAATCTTCTGAGCTACTACTCATCATTTATATTTGTGACATAAGTTTACAGGTTTATCCTAGAACTTATGCCTGTGAATCTCTCATCAGCATGCTCCCAGGTGCTTCCGTTCTCCATCTGTTGTTTTTTTGGGGTGTAGAGAGTTTCAGTTAAGGTGATTAACCTGGAAGTTCTTTCCGCCTTGCCCCTAGAGGGCAGAATGATTTCCAGGGTTTTTTTTTTTTGTTTAACCTAAACTAGAGAGTATACTCTCAACAGAGTCCTGTGTGTCAGTATTCCACTGTTCAGTTTTTATTTAAAGTGTTCTCTTTCTAAACAGTTATCTTTTTCTTCTGGTGGGCATGAAATCTTTTTTTCTTTCCTTTTCTTTTTTTTTAAGATTTTATTTATTTGAGAGAGAGCACGCACACACAAGCGGGGTGGGGGGTAGGAGGAAGTGGCAGAAGAAGAAGTAGTAGGCAGGGAGCCCAATGTGGTTTTTTTTTTTTTTTTTAAATATTTATTTATTTGACACAGAGAGAGAGAGAGAGATCACAAGTAGGCAGAGAGGCAGGCAGAGGGGGAGGGAGAAGCAGGCTCACTTTCTGACAGAGAGCCCGATGCGGGGCTCGATCCCAGGACCCTGAGATCATGACCTGAGCTGAAGGCGGAGGCTTAACCCACCGAGCCACACAGGTGCCCCCCAATGTGGTTCTTGATCCCAAGACCCTGAGATCATGACCTGAGCTGAAGGCAGATGCTTAACTGACTGAGCCACCCAGGCACCCCCCACCCTGCCACCTTTTTAAAAGAAATCTGAAAATGTAACTTTTTCGTGTGCCTGGCTAGCTCAGTCAGTAGAGTGTGAGACTCTTGATCTTGGGGTTGTAAGTTTGAGCCCCACATTGGGTGTAGAGAGTACTTAAAAATAAAATCTTCAAGGGGGTGTCTGGGTGGCTCAGTTGATTAAGCGTCCAGCTGTTGATCTCTGCTCAGGTCTTGATCTCAGGGTAGTGAGTTGAAGCCCTGTTTTGAGCTCCATACTCAATGTGGAGCCTACTTAAAATAACTAACTTTTTAAAAAAGTGACTTTTCTTTGGCACCAGTGAATGGAATACCTGACATCAGAAGAAATACGCTGTTCTAGACTTTGTGCACAATACTGGATAACTTACAAAATAGAATCTTGATTTGCTCATCCTGCATGTGTCATAAGATTGTTGTAAAGTATTTTGAGCTTCTTAAGTGAGCATTAATGGATTAGTATAAATCATTCCCCTGCTATGGTGTAAAGAGTTAAAAGAACTTTTAAAAAAAAGTCACTTTGTACTGATAGTTTGCAGACAGGGCACATTTCTGCAAAAGATGAAGAGAGGTATTTCATTCTTGGAAAACTCCCATATATCAGGGCAAAATAAAAATTGTATCACTCAGGGTCAGTCTACAAAAAAACTGAGCTGTTTTTCCTTTGGAAAATTAGTCTACCAGGTCAGTTCTTCAGTAAAGCACTGTACACCAAGTGAAATGGAAGTTAGTTTTACAAGCTTGCCTAAAAGGCTCTAAACATGTGTAATTTTGTCTGCAGCAAAATAGAGTAAGAAGATCAACAAGAGACCCAGCCTTTCCCAGGAGGAAGCATCTAAAGCCCCAACAAGAAAAATGCTTACTATGGTTAATTGGTCTGTGGAGGACCCTTGCCTTTGAGTAATACTGCCAGATTCAGGAAAGAAAAATATGGAATGCATAGTGAAATTTGGATTTTTAGAGCAACAGCCAGTCATATTTTAATATAAATATTGGACATGTATGGGACATACTTATACTAAAAAATGATTGGCTATTGATCTAAAGTTCATATTTCACAAAATTCATCCTGAATTTTAGCTGACAAACCTGTTGGGGAGGTAATAGTGTAAATTAAATCTCGGTAACAGGGCTTCATGACCGTCCTCCATTCCCACAAGGGCCATGGTCGGGATGTTGATTTCATTCAGAGCATCTGTAATTGGTGGGCAGGAGGAGGACAGAACCAGCACAAGCTGAATGCTTACGAGGGAAAAATGTTTGGACTCTCCCCCCTCCCCCAATTTTTTTCTCTTTGGGCAGGGTTCAGAATTTCAGTGTTTTGATCTACCATCTCAGTAATCATCTGGAATGAGTCTGTGTAGATTATTAATTTATTTTTGGATATTTATTGTTACTGGTGGGCCTTCATTCACTTGATATTTTTCAGTATTTGCAGGTCTGTTTTGTTTTCTGAGAAACCCTCCAGGAATGTTCCAGAGGAGACTGATCTTTGATGTTATCCTTTGATCTGTAAAGGGCATAGCATCCACTTTGCAGCTACCTAATACATACCATTCTAACTCCTTTGATCTGCCTGCAGTCAAACAAAACAGTAATACAGATCTCTTCTTGAATGGTTCATCACCACTGTTTAAAAAGTGTGAATTTAGAACAAAAGTGAAAACCATGGCATTTGTTTTGTATTGTGTTTTCTCATTTATTAGAACTGTGCTAATTTTTAAACTTATGTACTCAAACTGTTCATTTATTTTTTGTTGCCGTATAGTTGACAATGTTACGTTAGTTTCAGGTGTTCAGCATTGTGGTTTGACAATTCTGTGCATTGTACAGTGCTCACCACAGTAACTGTAGTCCCCATCTGTCAACGTACGGTGTTACTACGATAGTGTTGACTATATTCCCTGTACTGTAGTCTTCATTCCATGACCTTTTTTTTTTTTTAAAGATTTATTTATTTGGTGGGGGGCAGAGGGAGAGAGAATCCTTAAGCAGGCTCCCTGCTGAGCACAGGGCCCGAGGCTCGATCCCCAGGAGCCTGAGATCATGACCTGAGCCAAAATCAAGAGTCAACTGCCTAACCGACCGAGCCACCCAGGCACTGCCCCACCCCCATGACCTATTTTTAACTGTAAGTTTGTACCTCTTAATCCCCTTTACCTGTTATGCTTATCCTTACCTGCCTTCCCACTTTGGTAAGCATCAGTTTGTTCTCTGGATTTAGGACTGTGTTCCTCCTTTGCTTGTTTGTTCATTTGTTTTTTAGATTCTGCATGTAGGTGAAATCATACGGTATTTGTCTTTCTCTGACATATTTCATTTTTCATAATACCCTCTAGGATATTGTTGTGAACATGTAGTGCATTCCTATTGTGGATGGCAAGATTCCTTTTTTTTCTGAGTAATTGTTCCATTGTATATTTGTATGTCTGTATCTCATCTTTATCCATTCATCTATGGATGGACACTTAGGTTGCATCTGTATCTTGGCTGTTTTAAATAATACTGCAGTAAACATAGGGATGCATATATGTTTTTGAATTAGTGTTTTTGTTTTCTTTAGTTAAATACCCAACACTGGAATTGCTGGACTGTGTGCTATTTCTACTTTTAATTTCTTTTTTCTTTTTTAAATTTTTAAAAAAAAATTTTTTTTCAGTTTTTTTTAAAATTTTTTTTATTGATTTATTTGACAGAGAGAGATCACAAGCAGGCAGAGAGGCAGGCAGAGAGAGAGAGGAGGAAGCAGGCTCCCTGCTGAGCAGAGAGCCCGATGCGGGACTCGACCGCAGGATCTTGGGATCATGACCTGAGCCGAAGGCAGCGGCTTAACCCACTGAGCCACCCAGGCGCCCTCTACTTTTAATTTCTTAAGGAACCTCCTTACTGCTTCCCATAATGGCTGCAACACTTTACATACCCACCAACAGTGCACAAAGGTTCTCTTTTCCCCACATCCTTGCTAAAACTTACCTGTTGTCTTTTTGATAGTAGCTATTCTGACTAGTACCTTATTTTTTTTTGTATGTATGTGTGTATGAATGTATTTTTAAAGATTTCATTTTATTTATTAGATATGAGCAGGGGGAGGTGCAGAGGGAGAGCAAAAAGCCGGCTCCCCACTGAGCAGGGAGTTGGATGCAGGGCTTCATCCCAGGACTCGATCCTAGGACCCTGAGATCATGACTGAGCTGAAGGGAGATGCTTAACTGACTGAGCCACCCAGGTGCCCCTTGTTTTAATTTTTTTTAATTTTTAAAATTTTTAAAGGATTTTATTTATTTATTTGACAGACAGAGATCACAAGTAGATGGAGAAGCAGGCTCCCTGCGGAGCAGAGAGCCCGATGCAGGACTCGATCCCAGGACCCTGGGATTATGACCTGAGCTGAAGGCAGAGGCTTTAACCCACTGAGCCACCCAGGATTTTTTTTTTTTTTTAAGATTTTAATTTTTAAGTAATCTCTTAGCCCAAAGTGGGACTTGGAACTTACAGCCCTGAGATTGTGACCTGAGCTGAAAGCAAGAGTTAGACAGTCAACAGACTGTACCACCCAGATGCCCCTAATATTTTAATCCCTACACCCAGTGTGAGGCTCGAACTCTCAACCCCGAGATCAAGAGTTGCATGTTCCACCACTGGAACTAGCCAGGTGCCCTGCATTTTTGTTTTGTTGATGGGCTTCTTCCTGTGCAAAAACTTCTTAGTTTGGTGTAGTCCCCATAGTTTATTTTTGTTTCCCTTGCCTCAGGAGACATATCCAGACATATCCATTATTTTTGTACATGGTCTAAGAAGGTGATCCACTCTCACTCTTGTGTGTAGCTATCCAGTTTTCTTGACATCACTTGTGAAGACTGCTACTGCCCCATGGTATATTCTTGTCTCCTTTGTCATTGATTGATCATCGGGGTTTCTTTCTCCGCCTGGGCTCTCTGTTCTGTTCCATTGATTTATCTGTCTGTTTTGTGCCAATATCTTATTGTCTTGATTAGTTCAGCTTGGTAGTATAGCTTGAAATTTGGGATTGTGGTATCTCCAGCTTTGTCCTCCTTTCTCAAGATTTCTTTGGCTATTCTGGGTCTAATGTGATTCCATATGAATTGTAAGATTATTTGTTCTAGTTCTGTGTAAAATGCTCTTGGTACCTCGATAACGATTGCATTAAATCTGTCAGTTGCTTTGCATAGTAAAATGGGCATTTTGATGTATTCTTCCCATTCATGAGCATGGAGTATCTTTCCATTTGTTTGTGTTCTCTTCAGTCTCTTTCATCACTGTCTTACAGTTTTCAGATTAGGTCTTTCACTCCTTGGTTAAATTTATTCCTAGGTATTTTAGTCTGTTTGATGCAATTGTATGTGGGATTGTTTTCTTGACTTCTCATTCTGCTACTTCATTATTAGTGTATAGAGATGTAATAGATTTCTGTATGTTAACTTTTTATCTTGCAGCTTTACTGAATTCATTTATTCTGATAGTTTTTTTGGTGCACTCTTTAGGGTTTTCTCTACATAGTATCATGTCATCTGCAAATAGTGACAGTTTTACCTTTTTTTTTTTTTAAAGATATATTTATTTGACAGAGACAGAGACAGCAAGAGAGGGAACACAAGCAGGTAGAGAAGGAGAGGGAGAAGCAGTCTCCCCACTGAGCAGAGAGCCCGACGTGGGGATGGATTCCAGGACCCTGGGATCATGACCTGAGCTGAAGGCCGACACTTCCAACAACTGAGCCACCCAGGCATCCCACAGTTCTACTTTCTTACCAACTTGGATGCCTTTTTTTTTTCCTCTTGCCTGATTACTGCCTCTAGGATTATTTTTTCATTTAAGTCATATGATGTTTGACAAACAGATCTTCCAAAAAATTTTTAAAAGGAAGAAAAGTAGATTTTCCCCATTCTGTTTCTATACCCTCCCCATTTTATTCCTTTAAGGCAAACCAGTACTATTTCATAAATTTCATACTTTCCTTTCACCAGAATTACAAATTTTACTGGTTCTTTTTAAAAATTTTTTTGGTTTTATTTTAAGATTTTACTTATTTGTCAGAGAGCACAAGCAGGGAGACTGGTACGCAGGGAGAAGCAGGCTCTCTGCTGAGCAAGGAGCCTGATGTGGAACTGTCTTTTTTACTTAAAGATTTATTTATTTGAGAGAGTGCATGCATGTGAGCCCAGGGATGGGCGGTGGGGGTGGGGTGGGGGGAGAATCTTAGGCAGACTCCCCACTGAGTGCGAAGCCTGATGCAGAGCTCAATCTCAGGACCCTGAGATCATGACTTGAGTCGAAATCAAGAGTCAGAAGGTCAACCAATAGAGCCACTTAGGCACCCCACAAATTTCACTAGTTCTTAAATTAAGACCTATTTCATAAATGTGAGATTCTAGGAACAGTTGCTCACATGCAGAACCTAGTTGTTTGTACACATTTAGATCAGTATATAAACTGTTCTCAATTTTCTGGAATTCAGTGCTTGACAACACCTCGGGCTCTAATTCAGCCTGTATATGTAAGATGTTTACCATTAGAGCACTTATTTTCCAGTGAACACAGGATCTATTTGTGTTCTGTCCTTAGAGAAAATTAAAGGAGATATCTAAAAGTGATCTCGTAACATACTTCAGGAAAAACAACATAATGTCTTATTTAAATATTTGTTTAAACCATAACATTTTATTTCAAATGTTGTAGTTTTGTAAATGTTTTATTGTCAGTGATACTGTTTCTGCTGTGTTTCTTTCTTTATTTTCATCAGTATTTCCACATATTTCCACAGAGGATCCTGTTGGATGCCTCTGGTAGGACAAAAGTACCACCCATTTCACCAGTCTGCTCAACCTGCACAGTTCAGCTACATTTCGATCTTGTTGAATACACGCGAGACCCAGGGTTCTTTTTGTGCTTCACGTTCTTGCAGGAGGCATAAAACAGTCTATTTTTTTTTAAACTTATATATTTAAGTAATCTCTCCATCTGACCTAACACTTGAACTCCTCTAGATGGGTCAACCTCTCTTCTTCCCACTACTCTTCACCCATAGTCTAGCATGAGTTTCTTTATATGGTGTCTGTTTTCCAAGAGGGTGGAAATGGGGACTGTGAGGACTCTCTCTGTTGGTACAAGCAGGTCGCTGGGTGAGCCTAGATTCAAGAGTGGGGGAAATAGATATTACCTGGTAATGGGATAAGTGGCAAAATCATATCACCAAAGGGCACGTGGGCTGGGAGTCATCTGTGGATGTAACCCACACAGTTCACCAGCTGTTAGTTACTCACATCTCTTTTTTTTTTTTTAAGATTATATTTATTTATTTGACAGAGAGAGATCACAAGTAGGCAGAGAGGCAGGCAGAGAGAGAGAGGAGGAAGCAGGCTCCCCACTGAGCAGAGAGCCCGATGTGGGACTCGATCCCAGGATCCTGAGATCATGACCTGAGCCGAAGGCAGCGGCTTAACCCACTGAGCCACCCAGGCGCCCAGTTACTTACATCTCTTCCCCACGCAAAGTTCGCTCCTCTCACCTCCAAGAGTCCTAGCTCCTTTCGGTACTGGCTCGACATCCAGGGTGTTGCCATTGAAATTAGTTCCAGGTACCAGTGAGGCTCCTTGGATGCGTTTTCTGGTGCATGTGCTCAGGAGGGGCTCCTTGATCCGGATCCGAGAGGTAAAAAGTTCTTGGCCCTCCTCACACCCAATGCACGGTGATGAGAGGGAAGGAGTAATTGCAGTTACCAGTTCCAGGAGAAGCACACAGCAGCCACTGATGTGTGTGGTTCTGGTCTGGCCTGGTGCTCCTTGCCAGTTCCTCTTCCTTTGACGCATGGAGTGTTCCTTTTTTTTTTTTTTTAAGATTTTATTTATTTATTTGACAAAAATCACAAGTAGGCAGAGAGGGGGAGAAGCAGGCTCCCTGCTGAGCAGTGAGCCCAATGTGGGGCTCGATCCCAGGACCCTGAGATAATGACCTGAGCTAAAGGTAGAGGCTTTAACCCACTGAGCCACCCAGGTGCCCCCATGGAGTGTTTCTTGTTGAGGGCTCATCTCTCTTCCTTGGAAGCACGGCTTGCCAGTAAATGTAACGGATCCTGTTCAGACCAAGATACCTGTAACATGAAAGTACCTGGAGTCATTCTTGACACCTGCTTGGCTCTCAGAAACGTTGAGTTGTCTAATAGTACCTTCTCAATAGTGAACACTGCTCTTGTGGAATATTCAAAGCATGGTGTTTCATGCACAAGTAAAATATATCAAAGATGGAAAATTCACAAATTAATGATACCGTATTTCCTGAAGTTTTTGCTTAGTTTTTTAAAATAATAACCTTTAATCTTCTTTTATAATAACCTTTTGTTTTGCCCCTCCTGGTTTCTTAATTTGTGCTTTGAAGCAGTTAAGATTTGATTCAGTTAAGATAAGATTCTCTACTATGTAGATTTGATCTATGTGAATCCAGATGGCAAATACCATGCTGGGGAGCTAAAATACTGCCTTTTTTTTTAAACCGAATATGTATCTAATATATATAGGTACACACACACACACATATACATACACGCATATATGTATATCTGCAACTATATATATAGTTAAAAAATATAAATACATATATAAATATATATGTATAAACTTTTAAATTTAAATTCAGTTAACATATAATGTATTATTGGTTTCAGAGGTACAGACCTGTGACTCATCAGTCTTCTATAATACCCAGTGCTCATTACATCACATGCCCCCTTAATGTCCATCGCCCCATTACCCCAGCCTCCCACCTGTCCCCCTCCAGCAATCCTCAGTTTGTTTCCTAAGATTAAAAGTCTCTTATGGTTTGTCTCCCTCTCTGGTTTTGTCTTGTTTCATTTTTTCTCTCTCTACACCTACGATCCTCTGCTTTGTTTCTTAAATTCCATGTATCAGTGAGATCATATAATTGTCTTTCTCTGATTGACTTATTTTGCTTAGCATAATACCTCTAGTTCCATCCACATCATTGCAGATGGCAAGATATCTTTTTTTGATGTCTGCATAGTAATCCATTATGTGTGTGTGTTTCTATATTTACCACATCTTCTTTATCCTTTCATATATTGATGGACATCTGGGGTCTTTCCATAGTTTGGCTATTGTGGACATTGCTGTTATAAACATAGGGGTGTAGCTGTCCCTTCGGATCACTACCTCTCTATCTTACGTAGTAGTGCATTTGCCCTACTACGTAGTAAATACATAGTAATGCAATTGCTGGGTCATAGGGTAGCTCTATTTTCAACTTTTTGGGAACCTCCATACTGTTTTCTATAGTGGCGGTACCAGCTTGCATTCTCACCAATGCTGTAAGAGGGTTCCCCTTTCTCTGCATTCTTGCCAACACCTGTCATTTCCTCACTTAATTTTAGCCATTCTGACTGGTTTGAGGTGGTATCTCATTGTGGTTTTGATTTCTATTTCTCTGGTGATGAGTGATGTTGAGCACTTTTTCATGTGTCTGTTGGCCATTTGGATGTCTTTTTTGGAAAAATGTCTCTTCTTGTCTTCTGCCCATTTCTTGATTGGATTATTTGGTCTTTGGGTGTTGAATTTGATAAGTTCTTTATAGATTTTTGGATACCAGTCCTTTATCTAATGTCATTTGCAGATATCTTCTCTATTCTCTCAGTTGTCTTTGGTTTTGTTGGCCCTTCCTTTGCTGCGCAAAAGCTTTTTATCTTGATGAAGTCCCAATAGTTCACTTTTACCTTTGTTTCCATTGCTTTTGGTGATGGGTCTACCAAGAAGTTGCTGCAGCCATGGTCAGAGAGATTGCTGCCTGTGTTCTTCTCTAGAATTTTGATGGATTCCTATCTCACATTTAGGTCTTTCATCCATTTTGAGTCTATTTTGTGCATGCTGTAAGAAAATGGTCCAGTTTCATTCTTCTGCATGTGGCTGTCCATTTTTCCCAACACCATTTGTTGAATAGACTGTCTTTTTCCCCATCAGATATTCTTTCCTGCTTCATCAGACATTAGTTGATCATAGATTTGAGGGTCCATGTCTGGGTTTTTATTCTGTTCCACCATTCTATCTGTCTGTTTTTATGCCAGTACCATACTGTCTTGATGATTACAGCTTTGTAAGAGAGCTTGAAGTCTGGAATTGTGATGCCAGCATTGGTTTTCTTTTTCAACATTCCATTGGCTATTTGGTGTCTTTTCTGATTCCATACAAATTTTAGGGTTATTTGTTTCATTTCTTTGAAAAATGTTGTGGGATTTTGATAGGAATTTCATTGCATATGTAGATTGCTCTAGGTGGCATAGGCATTTTAGCAATATTTGTTCTTTCAGTCCATGAGCATGGAATGTTTTTCCATTTCTTTGTGTCTTTCTCAGTTTCTCTCATGAATGTTCTATAGTTTTCTGAGTACAGATCCTTTGCCTCTTTGGTTAGATTTATTCCTAGGTATCTTATGGTTTTGGGTGTAATTATAAATGGGATTGACTCCTTAATTTTTCTTCTGTCTCATTGTTGGCCTATAGGAATGCAACTGATTTCAGTGTATATTTTTATATCCTGCCACTTCACTGAATTCCTGTATGAGTTCTGACAGTTTGGGGGTAGAGTCTTTTGGGTTTTCTACATAAAGTATCATGTCATCTACAGAGAGTGAGAGTTTGACTACTTCTTTGCCAGTTGGGATGTCTTTTATTTATTTTTATTGTCGATTGCTGAGGCTAGGACTTCTAGTACTATGTGAATAGTAGTGGTGATAGTGGACATCTCTGCCATGTTCCTGACCCTAGGGGAAAAGCTCTCAGTTATTCCCCCATTGAGAATGATATTTGCTGTGGGTTTTTCATAGATTGCTTTTATGTATTAAGGTATGTATCCTCTGTCCCTACACTGTGAAGAGTTTTCATCAAGAAAGGATGCTGCACTTTTTCAAATGCATTTTCTGTATCTATTGAAAGGATCATTTGGTTCTTGTCCTTTCTTTTATTAGGGTAGTGTATCACATTGATTGATTTGCGGATGTTGAACCAACCTTGCAGCCCAGGAATAAATCCCACTTGGTCATGGTGAATGTACTGTTGGATCCTGTTGGCTAGTATTTTGGGGAGAATTTTTGCATCCATGTTTATCAGGGATATTGGTCTGTAATTGTCCTTTTTGTTGGGGTCTTTGTCTGGTTTTGGGATCAAGGTAATGCTAGCCTCATAGAGTTTGGAATTTTTCCTTCCATTCGTGTTTTTTGAAACAGCTTCAGATTAATTAGGTATTCATTCTTCTTTAAATGTTTGCTAGAACTTCCCCGGGAAGCCATTGCTTGTTGGGAAATTTTTGCTTTAATTTCCTTGTTGGCCGTGGGTTTGTTCAGGTTTTCTATTTCTTCCTGGTTCAGTTTTAGTACTTTATACATCTCTAGGAATGCATACATTTCTTTTTTTTTTTTTTAAGATTTTATTTATTTATTTGACAGACAGAGATCACAAGTAGGCAGAGAAGCAGTCAGAGAGACGGGGGGAAGCAGGCTTCCTGCTGAGCAGAGAGCCCGATGCGGGGCTCGATCCCAGGACCCTGGGATCACGACCTGAGCCGAAGGCAGAGGCTTTAACCCACTGAGCCACCCAGGCGCCCCGGAATGCATACATTTCTTCCAGATTATCTAATTTGTTGGCAAAAATTGCTCATAATATGTTCTTATAATTGTGTTTGTTTGGTGTTGGTTGTGATCTCTCCTCTTTCATTCATAATTTTATTTATTTGGGTCCTGTCTCTTTTCTTTTTGGCAAGTCTGGCCAGGGGTTTATCAATCTTACTCTTTCAAAGAACCAGCTCCTAGTTTCATTGATCTGTTCTACTGTTCCTTTGGTTCCTATCTCATTGACTTCTGCTCTAATCTTTATTATTTCTCTTCTCCTGCTGGGTTTAGACTTTATTTACTGCTCTTTCTCCAGATTCTTTAGGTGTAAGGTTAGGTTGTGTATTTGAGACCTTTCTTGTTTCTTGAGAAAGGCTTGTATTGCTATATATCTCCCTCTTAGGACCACCTTTGTGGCATCGCAAAAATTTTGAACAGCTGTGTTTTCATTTTAATTTGTTCTCATGAATTTTTAAAATTCTTAATTTCATGGTTAACCCATTCATTCTTTAGTAGAATGCTCTTTAGCCTCCATGTATTTGAGTTCTTTCCAAATTTCCTCTTGTGATTGAGTTCCAATTTCAAAGCATTATGGTCTGAAAATATGCAGAGAATGGTCCCAATCTTTTGGTATTGGTTGAGATCTGATTTGTGACCCAGGATGTGATCTGTTCTGGAGAATGTTTTGTGTGCACTCAAGAAGATGTGTCTTCTGCTGCTTTGGGTTGGAATGTTCTGAATATATCTGTGATGTCCATCTGGTCCAGTGTATCATTCAAGTCCCCTATTTCTTTGCTGATTTTCTGCTTAGATGATCTGTCCATTTCAGTGCAGGGTGGGGGTTTAAAGTCCCCTGATATTATTGTATTATTGTCAAAGTGTTTCTTTGATTTGTTTTTAATTGGCTTATATTTTTTGCTGCTCCCATGTTAGGGGCATAAATATTTGTAATTGTTAGATCTTCTTGTTGGATAGACCCTTTAATTATGATACAGTGTCCTTTCTTAACTCCTATTATAGTCTTTGGTTTAAAATCTAATTCATCTGATGTAAAGATTGCCACCTCAGCTTTCTTTTGATGTCCATAAGCATGATAAATAGTTTTCCACCCCCTCCAACCTGGGGTGTCTTTGGGTCTAAAATGAGTCTCTTCCAGACAGCATATTGATGTATCTTGCTTTTTTATCCATTCTGATACCCTGTGTCTTTTGGGGGCATTTAGCCCATTTACATTCAGAGTAACTACTGAGAGATCATGAATTTAGTGCCATTTGTATTTCCTGTAAGGGACTGTTGCTGTATATTGTGTCAGTTCCTTTGTGGTCTGTGTTACTTTTGGGCTCCCTCTTTGCTTAGAGGATCCCTTTTAATATTTCTTGTAGGGCTGGTTTGGTGATCACAAATTCTTTTAGTTTCTGTTTGTCCTGGAAGCTTCTTATCACTCCTTCCATTTTGAATGCTGTATTTCTCAGCTATAGTGAATATAATTATATTCAGCGCATTCAGATGTTTTATTTTGAGTAGATGTTTATTTAAAAAGTTGACTTTTAAAGTTGTTTTTTTTTTGTTGTTGTTGCCCTGTCATCCCATTTATTAAAGAAACGGTAAGAAAAGATACAAGCAGGAAAAACACCAACCATCCTTTCACGTCAGGCTGAACGAAGCACAGTGATTTCTACCCTTTCTCCCCCCACCCCCCTACCCCAATTCCCATCCATATCAGTTTAAATTTTGAGGTTCTTTGATCAGAGTACTAGTGGAGAGGAGTTAGATGAGCGGTAGAGCCTTGATTCTGGCCTCCTCTAAGTCCCAGGAGAAGGAAGTTGCAGGCCCAGTCAATCAAGCAGACATTGTATTTGGTGGGTCTTTAATGTGGTTGCCCACCTCCCTGGTCTGTGTTCAAGCCCCCAGGGGAAGGTATGGCAGTAGAGGATGATCAGGTCCAAGCTGCCCAGGTGAGAACTGCTGAAGCATGGTCCGTTCACCAATGCAACATTTCTAGAGAGCAGTGAGCTGATTCTCCAGTGGTGAGCAGGGGACTGCATATGAACTGGGACCTGCAGGCCAGTGTATCCCTGAGGAAAAGTCCACGTGAACAATTCAAGAAACTAGTTAAGAAACAAGGGGCAGAAAGCTGTGGGACAAATGCACAGGAGGCTTCTGGAGGGCTGGAGATCCTTTCTCTAAAGGTCAGGATCATTCCCACCTGTAGTAGTCCATCTCCCACATAGAACATTTCACCTTCAGTCAAGAAAGCAGAGGAAAAAGATGGCTCATCTGAACTTGAGCCCCAGCTATGTACTTCAGACGGTAGCT
Organism: Neogale vison; assembly: GCF_020171115.1. Taxonomy (NCBI): domain Eukaryota; kingdom Metazoa; phylum Chordata; class Mammalia; order Carnivora; family Mustelidae; genus Neogale; species Neogale vison. The sequence goes on along the minus strand of NC_058092.1, from coordinate 151,607,895 downwards.
CCACATCTACCCTTTCACTTATAACACAGCCCCTGCCCAGAACCACGGTGCTTGAACTTTTAAAGTTTTTATTTCAATATCATTTAGCTAACCTACAGTATAATATTAGTTTCAGGTGTACAATAAAGTGATTCACACTTCCGTACAATACATGGTGCTCATCACAAATGCTGTTCTGAATCCCCCTCACCTATTTAACCCATTCTCCCATGGCAATCAGACAACAAAAAGAACTAGAAGGTATCCAAACTATCAAGGAAGAAGTAAAACTTCCACTATGTGCAGGTGACAGGATATTCTATATAGAAAACCTGAAAGACTCCACTAAAAAATTGGTAGAAAGGATACATGAATTCAGTGAAGCGACAGGATACAAAAGCAATGTGCAGAAAACTTGCAATTTTATTACTAGCAATGAAGTAGCAGAAAGAGAAATTAATTACAATTAATAATTGTAAATCCTATTTACAATTGTTTCCAAAACCGTAAGGTATCTAGGAATAAAACTAGCCTAAGAGGTGAACAACCTGTATTCTGGAAACCGTAAAACACTGGTGGAAAAAAGAAAATTGAAGATAACCTAAAGAAATGTGAAGACAGGGCTCCTGGGTGGCTCAGTGGGTTAAGCTGCTGCCTTCGGCTCATGTCATGATCTCAGGGTCCTGGGATCGAGTCCCGCATCGGGCTCTCTGCTCAGCGGGGAGCCTGCTTCCTCCTCTCTCTCTGCCTGCCTCTCTGCCTACTTGTGATCTCTGTCTGTCAAATAAATAAATAAAAATCTTAAAAAAAAAAAAAAAGAATGTGAAGACATTTCATGCTCATGGATTGGAAGAACAAACATTGTAAAATGTCTATACTACCCAAAGCAGTGTACACATAATTTAATGCAATCCCTATCAAAATACCAACTACATTTTTTACAGAACTAGAATAAATAGTCCTAAAATTTGTATGGAACCACGAAAGACCCTGAATACCCGAAGCACCCTTGAAAAAGAAAAGCAGGGGCGCCTGGGTGGCTTAGTTGGTTAAGCGGCTGCCTTAGGCTCGGGTCATGGTTCCGGGGTCCTGGGATTGTCTGAGTCAGGCTCCCTGCTCAGTGGAGAGCCTGCTTCTCTCTTTCCTTCTGCCTGCTGCTCTGCTTACTTGTGCTCTCTATCCATTAAATAAATAAAATCTTAAAAAAAATGAAAATAAAAAGAAAAGCAAAACTGGAGGCATCACAATTCCAGATTTCAAGTTATATTACAAAGGTGTAATGATCCAAACATTATGATACTGGCACAAAAATAGACACGTAGATCAAAAGAGCAGAAAAGGGAACCTAGAAATAAACCCACAAGTATATGGTCAATTAATATTCAACAAAGCAGGAAAGAATATCCAATGGAAAAAAGACAGTCTCTTGTTAAATGGTGATGGAAGATTTGGACAGCCACATATAGAAGACAGGCCCAGCCAGCCACGCCAAGACTGGAAGCCACCTTAGCCCAGGTGCCGGTCATCTGACTGGAGCCATCTTGGATTGTGAAAGGCTCCACTGACTCTCTGCTGAGTGCAGTCACCCAGATCATGTCACCTGACAGCATGAGAAACAAGGACCGCTCAGCAGAGCCAAGCCTGCCCCCGTGAATTACAAGAAATAGCAGACCACTGTTTTAAGCCACTATGCTTTGGGGCAGTTTTTTTTTTTTAAAGATTTTATCTATTTATTTGATAGACAGAGATCACAAATAGGCAGAGGCAGGCAGGGGGGTGGCGGGGGGAAGCAGGTCCCGATTCGGGGCTCAATCCCAGGACCCTGAGATCATGACCTGAGCCAAAGGCAGAGGCTTAACCCACTGAGCCACCCAGGTGCCCCACTTTGGGGCAGTTTTTATGTGGCAGTAGAGAACAGCTTTGCCTGAGTTTGCATGTGAACTTTATTTTACATATGTTAATAACTGTAGTTTTTCTTAGCAAAACCATGCATCATTCATAGGGTGAAATTGTTATGTCATGACATCACTGATGTTAGACGCCATAGGAGCCCAGCTGGACATGCTTGGCAGCAGCCAGTGCTTGAGTGTAGAAACTGTGGCTTCTGGGATATCCCAGTATATTTTGGAAGATGTCAGCTTATGTTGACCAGTGTATTAGATATGATACTATATAGAAAAGAGTGCTGCGCTGATCTGTGTGTCTGTGTAGAAAGGCTTGTGCCAGGCAGTGTAGTGATGGCTTATATATTATGGTTTATTTAGTCCTTATAAATAACCTAATTTGGGGGCGCCTGGGTGGCTCAGTGGGTTAAGCCACTGCCTTCGACTCAGGTCATGATCCCAGGGTTCTGGGATCGAGTCCCGCATCGGGCTCTCTGTTCAGCAGGGAGCCTGCTTCCTCCTCTCTCTCTCTGCCTGCCTCTCTGTCTACTTGTAATCTCTGTCTGTTAAATAAACAAATAAAATCTTAAAAAAAAAGTGATAAATAACCTAATTTGACGGGGCTTTATAGATGAGGATACTCAGGCTGAGAACATATAATCACCTCCCTGAGGTCATAGAGCCAGTAGGTAATGGAGCCCAGAAGGATCCCAGGTTGGCCCAACTCCAGAGCAGCAGCGTCCCCATCTTAGGAACGTAGCTGTTGGGATGCTTGGCCTACACAGTTGGAAGAGTGTGTGACTCTTGATCTTGGGGTCATAAGTTTGAGACCCACATTGGATGTAGAGATCACTTAAATAAAAATAAAACTTAAAAAAAAAGGGATGATACATGTTCATTAGGAATTTAACTTAGGGAATGTGTTTAATTTGCCAAAATAAAACATTGATTTGTATCTATAAGCCAGGACAGAGATGTGGGAAAGGACAATGCACCAGTAGTCAGAAATCCAAGGTTTTTGGTCGTGGCTATGATACCTCTTAACAGTGGACCCCAGGTTCCCCAGCTGAAATGGGGCTGGATTAGATGAGAGTTTCTTAAGGTGGGACAGGAGGCCGACCGACGTCAGAATGTCCTGGAGCATTGTTCTAAACAGATTCCTAGGATCCAGTAAGATTTTCAGATGACTTTCTGCTTTTTAGGTTATGTTTAAGAAGTCCTAGCCTAGGGGATTTCTCAAGTCTATCACTTTGAACTCTTAAAAAATCATGCAGGCTGTATTTGATCTCTTTAGCTGAGTAGCATAGCTGTGCTTCTTAAAACAGCACCTTTTTTTTTTTTTTTTTTTTTTTTTTAAGATTTTATTTAGGGGCACCTGGATGGCTCAGTAGGTTAAGCATCCACCTTCAGCTCAGGTCATGATCTCAGGGTCCTGGCATCGAGTCCTCATCAGGCTCCCTGTTCAAGGAGGAGTCTGCTTCTTCCTGTCCTTCTGCCCCTCTCCCTGCCTGTGCTCTCTCGCTCTCTTTCTCAAATAAATAAAATCTTTAAAGAATATTTTATCTGAGAGCGGGGAAGCGTGCCCAAGCGGGGGAGGAAAGGCAGAAGGGGAGGGGTCCAGGGAGAGGACAGAGGGAGACGGAGAAGCAGGCTCCCTGCTGAGCAGGGACCCCCCTCCCCCCCGATATGGGGCTCCATCCCGGGACCCTGAGATCATGACCTGAACCCAAGGCAGACGCTTAATCAACTGAGCCACCCAGGTGCCCCCAGAACTGTGTCTTTTGTGATATGAACCTCTCCTAGGGTTAAAATGTAATATTTTCTGGGAAGCTTCTGGTAGTCTGTGATCCTCTGATATCACATTGTACTGTACAGACTCAGAATTTGATTTTACTGCAACAGAGAATTTAATTTCCTGCATCATCAGTTCTCCCCTCACCACTGGATAATTTTCAGCAGCGTACAGATCTACTGCGCCCACCCATCTTAAGACGCCGTTGCCCTGTGCTCTTCTCCCCTTTGCAGTGAAGGCCTCGTGGCGAGAGTAGGAAGGGTTCCCTGTCTTCTCAGCGTCTGGAACTCGCCCACCAGACTGCTGCCCCGTGGCTCCTACTGGGGTTAACTTCCTGCCTCCTTTCCTAGCACTGGACCTGGTTGTCCACTTCCATCACGGGCTTCAAGGACCCCATGCTCTGGGGTTCCAGTGACTTCTGGGCCATTTTTTCTTACCCGTGACATCACTTCTAACTTTCGGGGATCACAACCCCCTTTCATCTCTGCAGACCCACTTTAAAAAAGTGTGTGTTTATATAGATGAAATTTATCAATCTGAGTTTTCATCCTTTTTAATCATGGTGACTTCTAGGAAGCTTTGATTTCTTTAAGTGTCAAAGGTTATGCTCTGGAATAGTGTTTGTAATTTCTGGCAGTTTATGTATTTCATCATTTATTCTCCAAAGTGATCAAATGACAGTAACATTTATGACTGTTTTATAGTAGATACTTAAATCATCCTGAAAATAAGGTCTAATTGCCATGATGTAATGCTGAAGCCTGAAATTTAAAGGTCCAGAGACCCACTTTGAATCTCTTGAAAAGCCTGGCAAAGTGGTCATTACATTCAGTGATATGATTAATTTTAATATTAAATCTACTAAAAGTTGCTCTAAAACCTGAATAGAAATTGTGGCTAAATATCCTGTATTTCTGTAGAATTCTTCCCACATTCTCTCTTTTAGGCCCATATTTAACCTTTTATTTTTTATAAGATTTTATTTATTTATTTGACAAAGGTGTGGGGAGAGAGAGAGAGCACAAACAGGGGGAGTGGCAGGCAGAAGGAGAGGGAGAAGCAGACTCCTCACTGACCAGGGAGCCTGATGTAAGACTTGATCCTAGGAGCTTGGGATCATGACCTGAGCTGAAGGCAGATGCTTAACTGAATTAGCCACCCAGGTGCCCCATATTTAACCTTTTAAAATATATTTAGCTGAAGGTTGTTACTTTTCAGCTTTTGTACCTAAGCCTGCTACCCACAAATGTTTTTTATCTCTTTGTGTCCTTATTCAATCTTTGTCTGTAGATGTGATTCCTCTACAGTTGTGTTATGTACAATTTGGTTCAGGTTTTAGAAATCTCAACATTATTCTGTGATTAATTTTATTAAGTGTTACAGCTAGAATTTTTAATGACTACCTCTGTCTGGTTTACTTAATATTAATAGTTCCTATCCAGCTGGGCTTTTTTATGGTTTCCAGAGTTCCTTAGTTACAAATAAATGCTATTATACAGAATCTTTGTAAATGCAATTTTGTTTTTATTTTTAAATTATTGCCTGCTGACACGTTCCCAAGAATATGATTATATACTCAAAACCAAACCCAGCCTTGTAGTCTTTGAGGTGTTAGGATTGTTCTTTATTTTTTGCCAGTTTTGTTGAAAATAGTTTCATTATTTGAATTTGCATTTCTTAATCTTGAGCAAGGTAAAACTTTCCCCTGTGGATTTAATACTTCGGTTTCCTGTTAGGTGAATTGTCTTTTTCATATTTCTTGTCTGTTTTCTGCTGGAACTTAAGCTTGCATAAGCTCACAGCCTTTTTGATCAATCATATCGATTACACATTTGTATAGTGCTTTCCCTTTTATGCTGATTTTGATTTTTCAGCATAGAGAAAATTTTGCCGTCCTTCAGAATATTTTATGCCATCCTTCAGAATGGCTTTTATGGCCATTCTGGTGAATGATATTTTCTTTTTCTTTTTTAAAATTGTGTGATTACTGGGGCGTCTAGCTGGCTCAGTCAGTAGAACAACACTTGAGGTCAGGGTTATAGGTTCCAGCCCACATTGGGTTTAGAGATTACTTAAAAATAAAATCTTTAAAAAAAATTGTATAATTGCTTTTGTTTGCTACTGTATTTATAAACAAATTTGTAAATGTAGGCATTTCACATTTGTGGCATACTGACAGTTCATAAGGGATTTTTGAATGTGTCATTAAAAAACTTTTTTTTTAAGAATTCTAGGAGAGAGGGTGTGTGCGCGGGTAGCGGGGAGGGAGGTGGGCAGGGGAGGGGCAAGAGAGAATCCTCAGGCCGACTCCCGACACAGGGCTTGATCATGGGGCCCCTGAAACCATAACCTGAGCCGAAAACAAAATCAGACGCTTCTGACTGAACCACCCAGGTACCCCTTGAATGTGTCCTCTTATTTAAATGTCCCCATTGATGATATTTTATCTGTTCCATTTCTCTTTTTTTTCCAGACACCCAACAGGGGGATCCTTTATTCGTCCCAACAAAGTAAATTTTGGAGTGGGCTTTCTCACTGCAGTTAAGAATCGCTATGTGTTAGAAGATGGACCAGAGGAAGATGGAAAAGAGCAAATTGTTATAATTGGAAATAAACCCGTGGAAACTATTGGTTTTGACTCTATTATAAAACAGCAAAGGTACGTAGGCTTGATAGCAGCAGAACTGACTTTGACGGTTTCATCACTGTTCAGGATTAAAGTTAAGTGGACTATATGTTGATACTCAGAACTTTGCCTCCAAACTGGTCTTGTCCTTTCTGCACAAACAGCCAGTTAAAATCAGAGGAATCTGAGGACTGAGTCTTTGGGGAAATTAAAATTCTTAATTTAGCATAGGGTTGTTGGGCTTTTCTGGATTGGAATTAAAACATTACCCATCATTAATATTTATACCAGCCGTCTTGTCTAATAAGTAAGATTGACATTTTGGTCCTTTTCTATTTCATACTACCCTGCCATTCTAGCTGGGTGGTAAGTCAGAAATGGAAACAGAGGTCTAAGTTGCTACCTACCATGTGGCATTCTGGGTCCTCTAGAACCAAGTTAGTTTCCATCTCTGGATGCACACCCTTTCTTCCCTGGGGTGATTGTGAAGTTGCAGAATCTTGGGTCCCATCCTAGACCTGGATCAGAATACTATGGGCTCTTGCTTTAAAGAAGTACCCAAAGTATTATGAAACTCTCTGTACACTGTGGTTCTGTGAAGAGAGGCCTTCTGCCTACTCCGATGCATGGGCTGAATCACAGTGAGTAGAAGCTGATGTTCCACAGAAACACAACTGCACGAGAACCTTCCAGGTGATGGTCACTGCTGTCCTGTTTGACCCTGACCCCACAAGGTGGCCTAGTAGCGGCCCCTAATGGCCACAGTGGAGAGTACATTTCTAGCTACTTGGCGTCTTTCACTTTTCTCTCTAAAAGTCTCTTAAATCAAACTGGGGTTTTGTTCGAAGTCCATGTATTTGCTATCTTATTTTGCCATTATTGTGAAAATTTAACTTGACACCAGATGTAAAATTTATATGGAGACCGTGTGGAAGAAGAAATTCATTTCTGGATGCCTCTGCTTTTTAGCATGGGTGACCAGCATTAGTAACAGCAACAAAATATTCAGGGAACCATCCAAATACCTAGAAACAGAGTATGGATAAATAAGTTACGATGTATTCGTTCCATGACAGTGAACACGAGCAGCAGCTACCACTCGGTACAACAGTACCTGTGAAATCTCATTAGTACAGCGTCCAGCCAAAGTAGTCTGCCAGGAAGTGCACCTTGAATGATTCTGTCTCCATGAAGGTCAGCACCAGGTGCAACTGATCGATAGTGTGGGAAGTCAGGGTAGACGATTTTGAGTGGAGGAAGCACAGAGAGGACTTCCCGAGTTCCAGGGATGTGTTTCTTGATCCAGGTGGTGGTGACCTGTGCGTGTTTATTTAAAACCACTGAGCTGTGTACCGATGTGTAGGTAGGCTAATCCATATACTTTTCCTACGTGGGATTTTTTTCAATATACAATATGTGAAGGAGGAAAACTCAAGGAAATCAAGATTTTTTTTTTTTAAGAAAGCAAGCACTGGACTGTGAATTACAAAGCAGCTTACACTCATTGTTGAGGATTTAGAAAATAAAAATTGAACAAAAGGAAGTCGTGACTCATGCTACCACCGAGAGGTAATTGTCATGGATATTTTTTGCTTTTTATCCTACTGGTTTACTTGGACGTGCTTTTATAGGGTTGGAGTTCTTTCCTTCATCTTCCCATTTAAAATGCAACTATTGAAAAGAAAAAAGTGCAACTATTGAAATATCTTTTACCCCCATAAGAAGCACATTTTTTTCTTACTGGTTAATCTGAATACCCTGGCTTCTGTGAAAATTGCAAACCGATTTTCCTGCCCTGGCTTATGAACGACTGTGTAACTCATGAATTCTTTTGCTGCCTGACCCAGCTACTGGAGGCTCATTGGTGTTCCATAATTAGCTAGCATCTCCCTTGGAACGGACTCCGTGTTGGAGTCCAGCTGGGTCAGACGTTAGCTAAGCCACCTTCTAACTCTGACACTTTCCAACTTCTAAGCCTGAGTCTCCTCATTTATGAAACAATAATTAAGCTGTTAGACCTGCTGTGGATAACACTGGAGAGTGGGTAAATAGTGGTCACCAGTGTTAAGGAGGGACAGAATCCTCCCCTTGAAGCCGTCATGTTATCTTCTTAATAATATCCAGCTTACCAGCTCTGAGTTTGTGTCTTTAAGACATACGAAAAAGGAATTAAAAAAAAAAACAACAAAAACCAGCATGTGTGACTTCTCTTGCAGATGGCTCTGGCTCCGGAGTGAGGTCTGTGCTGAGACCTGGGCTCCCACACTCTCTAGCGAGGTTTCCCTCAGCCCTGCAGCCAACTCAGCAGGCACAGTGAGATATTTTTAATTTTAGAGGGAAACAGTGGCCTCTGTTGCACAGAGAACAAACTATTAGTTTGAGGTTGTTCAGTTCCGTGATAATCCTACAAGTTTTTTTATTGCTGTCCCATCCCTGCAAAGCGGGGGTTTTGGTGTTCCTGTGATAAAAAGCGAGTATCTCCTGAAAATCATCATGAAACGAGAAATGAACGTAGTGATGTCCAGTCTGATTCCAGGGTTTGGGAAGTTGTGCTGGGCACAACTGACACTTACTGACAGTAAGTTTGAAGGACACAAATAATTATTAAGTTGTTTGGCCCTGACTACTTACTAAATGCAAATTCAGTGTGATTTGTTTTGTTTTGTTCTGTATGACTTAAAGGGACACTGAAAAAAAAATGCAACATCAAGGGCACTGTCAACTTGAGCCAGTTTGGGAGCCCCTAGACCTTTGTTGCTACCTTTCTCCTGGTCTCTCATTACTGTAATAGCACATGCCTGGGGTTCGATGGGAGTATTTCCCCCAAAGGCGGTCAGTTTTTCGTTTGTTTTTATAAATACTTACAAAATAACTTCTGTATGTCAGGCAGTGTTCTGAGGTTTCACAAATATTAATATAGCATTTAAAAAAATTATAAAGAGCACAACACAGAGTTTACCATCTTAACCATTTTTAAGTGTATAGTTTGGTAGCACTAAGTACATTCACAGTGTTGTGCAGCTGTCCTCACTGTCCTGCTTAAACAGCAGCCCCCAGCCCGTGGCAGCCACCATGCTACTTTCTGCCTCTGTGAAGTTGACTCCTCTAGGGACCTCACAAGTGGAATCCCGCAGTATTGTCTTTTTATGATTGGCTTCTTTCCCTTGTCATAATGTCCTCAAGTTTACCCACTTTGTGTCGTATGTAAGAATTTCCTTCCCTTTTAAGGCTGGGTAATATTCCATTGAATGGACGTACCACACTTGGTTCATCCATTCATCTCTTGATGGACATCTGTAGCCCCTTTGCTATGGTGGTAATGCTGCTGTGAATATGTGTGTGTGTAAACCACAACATTTTAAAGCTGTGGAATCTGAGGTACAGAGATTCTAACTCCTCTCAGGCCAAAGGAAGTGGTGGACTTGGGATTTGAACTCAAGCGATGGGGCTCTGGATTCCCTGTTCTAGATACCGTACTGGCTCTTTCAGTGATCAGAAAATGCAGGTCCTCTGCACTTAGAATGTGGCTTCTGAGATTTATCTATTAAAGCTGAAGATACGCATGCTTTCCTCACCCTAGAGAGACTTCCCATGTATGAATGCGAGAAGCATATGACAGTGCTTACTTCAGTCCTGCTGGGAATCATATAACTGTCAGCAGAGGAGTAAACAGATTAATTGTGGTCTCCAAGACGTGGAAACAAATGCTTTGGAGCACATGGGTTGACGTAGCTAAATCTCACTGCTGAACAATATACTGTTGGGGGAAAGTAGCTTGGAGGAGGATACATACACTAGGATACCATTTATATCCCGTTTCATTATAGATGAAATGCTATGATTGTTTAGGGACATGGAAACGTGCAGTCAGACTATTCCGTGCTTCCGTTTAAACAAACACCGAGTGTGGGGGAGCAGAGGAAGAAGGAACATGCTGGAATGGGACACGAAGGACTTCAGCTATATTTGTAGTGTCTGTAACACTTTCTTTTTCTTGTCTTTTAGTAAAGCGTTATTTCTGAAACTGGCTGGTGGGTACTGGTATTGGTTATTTTTGGTAACTTCTTACAGGAAATGCTTTTTAACTTTTTAAAGGGCCAGTGGACGTGTCTGTGTTTATCCATACGTGTGAACTCTGTGTTTTTCATGCAGTCAGCTGAGCAAGTTGCAAGAAATTTCTCTGAGGAACTGTGCCGTGAATGGTGCTGGTGACAAAGGAGCAATTGCCAAAGCGTGTCCTAGTATCCTTTTCACTGAGAACCTGACTTTGGACTTGAAGCTCATATGGGACACAGCCAGGAACCTTCCCGGTGTCTGTTCTGCCCAACTTTCTTCCTCAGGGCCTCTCTGGCTTCCCTGTGCCAGTCGCCGCAATAGGAGATTATTTATCTTCCCAGACCCCTCTGCCTTCAGGTAAGGCAGCGGGCCTTCCCCCAGCCAAGGAAATGTCAGGATAAGGCTCCTCACACAGGCCAGATGTGGCTGGCACCTGCCTTCCTCCCCAAGCCGTTAGCCTGCTCCTGAGTGCAGACAGAGCACCCAGGCAGCCGTCTCATGTGCAGACCATCCGGTGTGGACAGGGAGAGAGGCCTCAACCGCACCCCGGGGCCCCCCACACCAGCCCACCTGGACCGCCTTCCTGGTTCACGCAGCTGCACGCGGTTTGTCACGATCCCTCAAAACAGGCCCTTCCAAAGTTTGTAATCCTTTTCTCTACCTTCTCTTAGAAGAGTTTTTGGGTTGTGTTTACCCTACATTGCTTTCATGTCCACAACTAAGAAAATAGGAGATAAGTTTAAATAAAAAATCCCCCTGGAAAATGAATGAGATTTTCTCGAACTTTCAAAGTTTTTCTCTCAATTATTTAAGCCTGCCTCATCTCTGTGTAATAATTTATGCCAAAGATAGTTTATAATCTGTGTTCTCCGGGGGGCAGAGACGGCGCATGAGCAGTAGTCTCTAGCCAGCTGTTCTGAGCTGTCCCTGTACTGTATGCTTTGTGACTCCCTCAGTCAGGACCCAGTCACCTTGCCTGTGAGCAGCCCCTCTGTGGGCCCCAGCGAGCTGAACCGGTGCTGTCCCTTCCCCCGTGGACAGTGGAAGCATTGTGGATGGAGTAGTTGGGTAAGGAGCAGAATGCCACGGGCAGCGTCTGGAACATTCTGTGATCTGCCCGGCCAGCTACTAAGTGATTTTAGAAGATTGGGGATTGGGTGGTTCAAGATTTATTTTCCGCATATCGGAGATATGGCCAGTAGGTGGGTTTGGGAATGGCGACTATTTGCTCAGAGTTGTCAGTAGGGTCCTGGGGAGTCAGCATGCATCGCGCTTGCTGATGCTGTTCTTTGCTGCGGAGTCTTGAAGAAATGCGGTTTCATGAGATGATTGTCAAGGGAGGGCTGATACTTGCAGGTAGAGAGATCGATGTCTTCCAGTTGCTGATTGAATTCTCGCCTGCAGTGAAAGTCTTGTCTGTGTCTAATCCAGTTGTCCCTTTGGAGTGGCCCCGTTTGAGGTCATTCGCTCTGCTGGGACATCAGACTGCAGGAGCGCTGAGGCCCTGAGCTTGCCGGGCCTAGGAAGCTCCTCTGGAGAGGTCTGAGCTCCTTCCTGCTTTGCCAGCTGGCTCTGCGCCAGGGAAGTCTGGGCCTGCGAGCAGGAACCAAGTACTGCCGACAGCCTGTGCGTGTGTGCGTGCGGGGCACTGCGTGACAACTGCCAGCTTGTTTAGAGCTGATTTCAGAGGGCGGGTCGTCTCTGTGCTCTGGATCACCAGCAGGTGTGAGTATGAGAGAGTATGAGTATGGAGAGTATGAGCGAGTGAAGGATTACTGGACTCCTGCCCTTGCTGACCAGCCCCGTGGTCCAGAGCTAGCAACATCACGGAAATGAAAGGTGGCTGGATCCTGACCGTGAGGCATGAAAGCACCTTGCCCAGCAGTTGCAGGTGGGTCCAGACCCCCCAGAAGCTCCCATTTCAGTCAGAGACTAGCCAAGATTTCCTGGCCTAGGTGTGGCCTAGCCCCTGCGGCCTTTGTTCCCTCGTTTCCAGCACCTCCCACGTCCTTCATCTAAACCCGTTCTAACTTCAGGTCCTCGGCTTGTCTCGTCTCTCTGCCCAGATGCTCTTCTCCCTGATGGTATTCCTCTTTGCCTGTGGTCTCCACTCATATGGCACCTTCTCCAAGAAGATGGTCTTCCACGACCAGCATATATAACGTACCCACACACCCCTCTCTTGCGTCTGTGGCTGCTACTATGAGCCTGTCTGTAGGTAGCGTATTGCAGAGGCATGTGCTTATCGCGGTCTCCACGACTGTGACTGTTGAGTTCGCTGCTCTGCTCTTGGCCCCCTCCCCACGGTCGTGGAACAGAAGAATGAATGGTTCCCAGCACAGCAGAGTTGTGCGAAAGACCCTCCTCAGAAGGTCCAGTCCTGCCCCAGGCTTCTCTTCCGTCTCTCTGCCTGGAGGTTCAGAGCTGTACCCACTCTTGATGGCACCATGTTCCCCTGAGATGTTCAGCTCAGGTGCCTTTTTCTCTCTGTCCTGCTCATTTCTCCTTCTCTGAATTCCCAAATCATTCTTAGCACTTCAGAACCTTTGTCTGCGCTAACCCCCATGGTCTGTTCTGGAGGTGCGGCTGGGACTTAAGGGTTCTTGCAGGTTGAAGCAGAGTGAGGCCCCACAGGAGAATGACACGTGGCTATGAGGCAACCGCTGGAGGGATTGCCTGGCACGAGACATAAAGCAAACTCACCACTATTTTTTTTTTCACTCTTTTTGTTGGATATTGCTAGAATGGTTTCACCTTGGTTAGGACCTTTGGTTCTTACTTACTTGATTGTAGAGGTTTGTCTCAAATTTGCAGCATATGACAGTGAATGTTTTTGTTTCTCAACAAAAAGTGGGTGACTTACAAAGGTAAAAGTAGCGTGTGCTCCTGGAGACATTTTAAGCAGAATGGAGGGTGTAAGGTGAGAAGGTAAAGATCCCTGCTCTGGAATTCAGAAGTGACGACTTTTCTGTTTTGTGTGACTCTTTCCATCTTACTCTTCCTTAATGGGTGCTTTGAGATATCAGAAAAGTAGATTTGTCAAGAAACCTGTTGTCCTCGTGGGATGAAGTCCTAGATATTGCTGATCAGCTGAAACATCTGGAAGTTCTTAATCTCAGGTATGAGCTCATGGGTGTCCATTTGTCACCTGTTATGAAACCCCAACGTGTCCTCATTCCCTCATGGCATCTCTATGGGAGAGAGGGAAACACAGCTCAGTGGAATTTAAGCTTAATTTCTTCTTCTTTTTTAAAAACTAGACCTTTTTAATTTTTTTTTTTTAATATTTTATTTATTTATTTGACAGAGAGAGAGATCACAAGTAGGCAGAGAGGCAGGCAGAGAGAGAAGAGGAAGCAGGCTCCCTGCTGAGCAGAGAGCCCGATGCGGGGCTTGATCCCAGGACCCTGAGATCATGACCTGAGCCGAAGGCAGAGGCTTTGACCCACTGAGCCACCCAGGTGCCCTGTTTTGTTTTGTTTTGAGTGCCCGTAGAGGTAGAGGGGTAGAGGGAGGGATAGTCTTAAGCAGGCTCTGTGCCCAGCATGGAGTGCAACTCGGGACTTGATCCCATGATTCTGAATTGATGATCTGAGCCGAAACGGAGTCAGACACTTTTTAAAAAATCAATTTATTTTTTAAATTTAAATTTTTAAATTGTTCCATTAGCCAACATATAGTACATCATCATTTTTTTTTTAAAGATTTTATTTATTTGACAGAGATCACAAGTAAGCAGAGAGGCAGGCAGAGAGAGAGAGGAGGAAGCGAGCCTGATACGGGGCTTGATCCCAGGACTCTGGGATCATGAGCCAAACTGAAGGCAGAGGCTTTTAACCCACTGAGCAACCCAGGCGCCCCCATCATCAGTTTTTGATGTAGTATGTGTGCAGCGTTTCATTAGTTGTGTATAACACCCAGTGTTCATCACAACATGTGACACTTAACTGGACCACCAGTTACTTATTACTTATTTATATTTAAGCTTTCCCCCCAACGAGGGACTCAGTCTCAACCTCAAGAAGAATTTCATACTCTATTGACTGATCTAGTTAGGTGCCCCTTTTCTGGGGGATTGGACGGGGGAGTCTTTTGGTTGACTGAGGGAGGGTTGGCCTGTCGAGCTGGGAGATCTTGGTGTCTCTTGTGAGGCTACCCATGAAGGATGGGCCTTCTGGGGGAGTCAGTATTTAACTGGGGAGTAGGAGAGGGGCTGTGAAGAGTGCTTATTTGTTCCGAAGCTTCTGGCACTTGATTGCTGTAGGAATGAGCAACTTCGTTGGAATGCTGTCTCCTTCAGTTCTGATAAGGATTGTCCACCAAGCTGCATGTTTCACTAATGGCCCTGTCTTCCGGGCCTCTTCCAACGCTTGGTTAGTTTCAGTCTTAGAACCTGATTCCCCGAGGGCTCAGCCAGGAGGGAAGTATGAAAGTCCTCGGGCCAGCCTGGTGTGGCCAGGTGGCTGGTACCTACCTGGCTCAGGCAGGTTCAGTGAGAGCGGAGAGTCAGGCCTGAATCAGTGGTGCTCCAGATAGGGTGGAGGGTATCCTCTGACCCCTGGCATCTCCTCTTCTGGAAATAGGGGTTTATGTGTTTTCATGGTACCTTCTTTCACAATGACTCAGGATTGAGCACTATCTGAGATCAGGATCACAAGAGAGCACCGAGAAGGCAGTGACTGATTTTATCCATCCTGATAGCGAGAGAGTGGTTTCGAGACCCTGGAGGAGCGGGACTGCCGGGGCAGCTATCAGTAGGGCAGTTGAGAGGGTGCTGGATTTTGTGGTGTCCAGAGTCTGCCTTGCGAAGCTGGACGCTGACCTTACGAACGCCTGAGGCTTACGCTTCAGCCAGCTGCCCCGGCCCTCGGAGAACATCTGTGGATGTCAGCTACCAAAAAGTCGTGCATCGCAAATACTAAAAATGAGGTAGCCTGGACTCCCTTGGCTTTTAATTAATTTCGCTTTAAGGTAGAAACAGACCAAATGCCTGCTATTTAATCCCAAGTTGTTGGGGACCTGGGTGGCTTGACTGAGTGACTGCCTTCAGCTCAAGTCATGATCCTGGAGTCCTGGGATTGGGTCCCCCATCAGGCTCCCAGCTCCCTGGGGAGTCTGCTTCTCCCTCTGACCTTCTCCCATCTCAAGCCCTCTCTCACTCCCTCTCTCTCTCAAATAAATGAGTAAAAATCTTAAAAAAAATAAATCCCACATTGTTGCTTTTAGGGACTTTCACTTGGGCCTCCTGGGCAGTGGGTGATCAACACATTGTGACTTCTTTTTCTACACAGTGAGAATAAACTCAGCTTTCCCTCGGGTTCACCAGTTCGAACCGGAACATTTCCTGCACTGAAGGTTTTAGTCCTTAACCGAACAGGAATAACATGGGTGGAGGTAATCCTATTTCTCCAGTTTATTACCCAGAAATAAGAAATTTAAAATTCTTGGCTTAATAGGGAATGGAAGCACAACTGTGGCTTGGTTTTAATTATCCTGATATCCAAATAATAGGATTCTTTAAACTGCCTCACTGAAAGGAGTTACAGAATCATTGCAGTGAAGTAAAATTTTATATTTTGGGATTGGGATTTTCTCTCTTGGCTCCTTCTGGATTGTTCTGTGTCTTTCTGGACTGTAGCACTCCATAGTGGGGTGGAGTTAACCTACGCCGAACTTGAAGAACCCTCAACTTAGCTGTTGATGAGCTTCTCTGCATGTGCTCCAAAGCAGAGCTGCCAGAAGATTCTCGCATCCTTTTCTCATTTAAAGTTTAGCTCTGGAATCCACTGTTCATCGTGTACAGCTGGGTTCAAAGTGGACTAGTGGGTATTTTGCCCGGCAGCATTTGGAACTTCTATCTGGCACTGCTGTTTTCCATCAGAGGTGACCTGTACATGTGCCCAGTATATTCCGTTTTCGCAGATATGTACCTTCCCCACAAAGTCCTTGTCTTTGAAATGCCACTGAGGCGCCTCCCGTAGAGAACAGTTGCCTTTACTGGTGCGTGTACATCCTAGTGCTCCTTCCTCCGAGATGGGATTAGAGTTAGCCTGAGAATAGGCGGGGGCACATAGAAATTCAGGTGCAGTTCAAGTGCGAAAACGCAGAAATAGTTTGGGAAACACCGCCTGATGAGTGTATTCTTTGCATACCTGGGTCGGCATTGGGAACTGAGCAGTGGTGTTTAACATCTAGTTCCTTCCTTCGCTGGAGCAAACTATGTCACGTGCTAAAAGTGTGCGCAGCGCATGTCTGCACATCCACTTTGCAGTCCTCGTACAGTTCAAGACCTCCCTGGAGGATGCATTCACAGCTGCCAGAGCGCCGACTGTATACGCTCCCATGTCATCGAAACACTTTGTCGCCAGCCCACCAGTGCTCCTGGCCCGAGTTAGAGTCCGTGATGAAGTGTCCATAGGACATTTTGTTTCTAAAACAGTAAGGGAGCTGAGTTAAAGTGGAGATAATAGTAATTAACACACAGGAAGAAACATGTAAGAGAGGCTGCTCCAGCCTGAACTCCGTTTCTCTCCAGGTGCTCCGGTGTGCCGCTGGGTGGCCGGTCCTTGAGGAGCTGTACCTCAAGTCTAACGATCTCCTCATTTCGGAAAGGTAACAAAGGCTTACTTCTGTCCATGTTTCGCTGTGTAGTCTGAATAAATGAACAGTCTCAATGATGCCTCACACTAGTTTTTCTTTTTAAAGGATTTGCTAGTGAGAATCAGAAACCTGCGTATTCTTTACAAAGTAGGGCACCTGTGATCATTGGTCCTGATTGAGGAAAAGCCCATCAGAGTGAGAGCCTTGAGTTAAATATATTTGAAGACAAGAATTTTATTAGTTTCACAGAAATATATTTAATTTCTCTTTATAAATGGAGGTTCTGTAGGAAATGCTTTATAAGGATCAAATAATGCATTTTAATCTTTTTTTCAAATAATGCGTTTTAGGTAGCATTATCTGCAGAAGGTTGATGGACCAGAGTATATGTAAAAGTTTGTTCTCCTTAAGTAAATTAAACATGTGGTCTTTCTCTTTTGTTGATTATCATTAAATTATTATTAAAACTAAACGTGGGCAAATTTACAACAAACTCTCATTTAACAGATTCAAGTTAATGAGATTTTACTGTATGGAGCTATTTTCTATACAGACAACTGCAGGTGTTTTAATTTTTGTTTTAAAATATTTTGTTTGTTTATTAGGGAGGGAGGGAGAGCAAGTGAGTGGGGGAGGAACAGAGGGAAAGGCACACCCAGCCCCATTTGGGGCTCGATCTCTGAGATTATGACCTGAGCCAAAACCAAGAGTCGGACACTCAACCGACTGAGCCACCAGGTGACCTAGGTGTTTGAAGACACCTAGCCACCTAGGTGTTTTCAAATTACACTTTTTGAGATAATTTGAGATTCCCATGCAGTTACCAGAAAGACTACCCTGAGATCCCCTGTACCCATGACCCAGATCCATGCCCTCGGTAACATCTTGCAGAGCTGCAGTTCCATATCACAGGCAGGGTCCTGACATCGGTCCAGTCCAGACAGAACGTTTCCATCACCATCAGGGCCCCGCGTTCCCCTGGTGTGGTGCTGTCCACCTGCCTCCCGCCCTTCCCTCTCCTTTACACTAAAGGCAGGTACTTAAAAGCTGTATCTTCAAAAAACAATTAAGAGATGAAATTCACATTGAAACATTTTTGTTTTCCATACAGGCCAGCTGATGTCCTGCAGACAGTCAAGTTATTAGATCTTTCCTCTAATCAATTAATTGATGAAAATCAGCTGTTTCTAATAGCCTATCTGCCCAGGTAATTTGCTTCTTCAGTGCTGCTTGCAGTAGTGCTTAGAAATGGTTAGTAAATGGATCACATCCTATCTTTGCTTTCTCGGTGGAAATGGGATGATGATGATGATGGCATTCACAAACTGAGGAAGTCCCTTTGGGACATTTTTATTTGCATTTATGTGGACCATGTCCCTGCAAACCTCATACACTTTAGTCTACATCTGCAGTAGGTCACTGAAGAATGAATAATTTGGCCCTCGTGCTGATGTCCAAAGTCTTCATTCGTTGCCTTTGGGAAGTTAGACCATGTCTCTTTCCTCTCTGAGACCCATGAGCACGTAGCACAGCCGCACGTTCTAGAGCACGTAGCACAGCCTCAGAGCA
Source organism: Neogale vison (assembly GCF_020171115.1). Lineage (NCBI taxonomy): Eukaryota > Metazoa > Chordata > Mammalia > Carnivora > Mustelidae > Neogale > Neogale vison. Next base: position 151,589,390 of record NC_058092.1, on the reverse strand, counting down.
CGTTCTAGAGTCCACTCCGTGTGCCCCATACTGCACTGTTTCTCAGCGTTTCATGTGGCATGAGAACCTAGGGTGTAGGGGAAATAATACAGATGCAGTCTGGTTGATAGGCTGTAGCATTTTCTACTGCGCTTTATAATCAAATTTAACATTTTAAATTTCAGATTAGAACAACTCATCCTTTCTGACATTGGACTTTCTTCTATACATTTTCCAGATGCTGGATCTGGTATGTGAGATCATTAGCTCCCCTCCCCTGCCCAGTACCTCGTACTTGAGCTCTTTCTTTCACTTCTGTGTAACTTTGTTCTCCTTTTTTCTCTAGGGCATAAGACATCCATGTTTCCTTCCTTGCAGTACCTCGTCGTGAATGACAATCAGATATCACAAGTAAGGGCTTCTGCGGAATGTACGTACCTCACGAGCCCTCGTTTCCACTCTCAGAAGTTTGTCAGTTCCTTCCATTACAAAATATTTACTTCATTTTAAAAATATGCTTTATAAAGTTAATTTTACCTGCACTATAGTTAACATGCAGTGTTGTGTTAGTTTTAGGTGTACAGTTTAGTGACTCTGCCCTTCCACACGTTACTCAGGCCTCATCAAGCTAAATACACTTTAGTCTACACTCTCTTTCCCCCATCTCCCATTCACCTCCCTTCTGGTAACCATTAGTTTGGGCTCTATAGTTAAGAGTCTTTTTTTTTTTTTTTTTTTTTGGTTTGTCTCTCTCTTGTTTGTTTTGTTTCTTAGATTCCATATGAGTAAGATCATACTATCTTTTTCTCTGATTGACTTACTATGCTTAGCATAATACCCTCCAGCTCCATCCATCTTGCAAATGGCAAGATTTCATTCTTTTTTTTTTAATGGCTGAGTAATATTCCATTGTATATACATACATCTTCAGTCATCAGTCAATGGACACTTGGGCTGCTTCTGTGAATTGGCTGTTGTAAATAATGCTGCTGTAAACATAGAGTTGCATGTATCCCAAAGTTAGTGTTTTGTATTTTTTGAGTAAAGATCCAGTGGTGCGATTACTGGATCATAGGGTAGTTCTGTTTTTAACTTTTTGAGGAACCTCCCTCTGATTTTCCACAGTGGCTGCACCAGTTTGCATTCCCACCACCAGCGCGCAGGGGTGGTGGTTGGGGGGTTCCCTTTTCTCCACATCTTCGCCAACACCTGTTGTTTCTTGTGTTGTTGATTTTAGCCATTCTGACAGGTGTGAGTTGATCTCTCCTTGTAGTTTTGACTTGCATTTCCCTGATTGTGAGTGATATTGAGCATCTTTTCATGTGTTGGCCATTTGGATGTCTTTGGAGAAATGTCTGTGTATGTCTTCTGCCCATTTTTCATTGAATTATTTGTCCTTTGGGTGTTGCGATTGCTAAGTTCCTTTTACATTTTAGATACTAACTCTTTATTGGATGTGTTATTTGCAAATATCTTGTCCTATTCTGTAGGTTGCCTTCTAGTTTTGTTGCTGGTTTCCTTTGCTGTGCAGAAGCTTTTCATTTTGACATACTAAGAAATATTTTAAATTGAAAGAGAAATGCTTCTCCTCAGAAAACCCTAAAGTATTACAAAAGAATTTAAGTCACAGTAAGCAGACTATCATTGTACGTGACATGGTTCTAGAGTAAACGTGTGTTGTGTCTAGTGGGTGCTCCGTGCATAAGGACAATCCTGCACCTCGGGTTGGAATGGGGGGATTTTCCTTTTCTCTTGCTAGTTCACATACTCCAAGAAATGAGCCCGAAACATGTTTATTTTCACGTATTCTCTTTTGCTGGGTTTCAGTGGTCGTTTATCAACGAGCTGGATAAGTTACCGAGTCTGCAGGCTCTGTCCTGCAGCAGAAACCCCCTGACTGAAGGGAGCAAAGCAGCACATACCACGCGTGGGCTCATCATCGCCAAAATCGGTCAGTTGAAGACCCTGAACAAATGCGAGGTGAGTGCTGGTTTCAGGATCTGATGCCTTTTAGCACAGGAAACACAAGATCAGAATCGTCCTGCGCCTGAAGCATGATGGCTCTTCCGGGCTCCTCAGGAGGTGGCGTGGAGGAGCCCAGTCCCGGAGAAGCCTGTTGCTCAGATATTTTGAGAAGGGGCCTGGCGCATCGAGGTTTGCTCCTTTGTCTTGGGATTACAGGAGGAAGAGCCAGAGAGCTTGTCCTCCTCTTCTCAGCCACTGCTCTCAAGAAATTGCAGGGCAGGGCCTTGCTGGCCCCACGGTGCTCCCCTGGAACAGTGTGTCCGCCGGGAACAGTGTGCTCCGGGGTGGATGGGGTGGGGTGGGGGCAGGGGTGCACCTGCGGGCCGGACGCCGGCTGTGCACACTCTCGTGAGGAAAATGTAGGACGAAGTTCTTACCTCCTTCCGCCGTCAGCTCCTGAATCCTGTCCCTGTTGGAAGGGACGGTAAGAAGAGACGCCCCGTCACTCTCCGTGTGATGACCGTCCCTCAGCGAGCGGCAGGGCAGGGCACAAAGCACAGACCGTGTTTGTCCCGCAGATCCTGCCGGAGGAGAGGCGCGGCGCCGAGCTCGATTACCGGAAGGCGTTCGGCAACGAGTGGAAGGCAGCGGGCGGCCACCAGGACCCCGACCGGAACCGGCCCCACGCGGAGTTCCTTGCGGCGCATCCCCGGTACCAGTCGCTGTGCCTCAGTACGTGTGCGGCCCGCAGCCCACCCCGCACCGCCCCTGCAGCCCCGGCCGCGGGGCGTCGGAGAGGACCCTAGTGGCCCTGCTGTTCTTCGGGGCGTGGTAGGGTCCTCCGAACGGGCCCTTGGCCCTATGCTGCGGCCGTGTCTGCAAGCTCAGGAGCCAGACTCGAACCGGCCTCTTCAGGGCAGAGTCCGCAGCCTCGCTCCGCAGAGGGAGCGCGGGGAGTCCGAGGCCTCCTGGAAGGTCGAGATCGGCATCGGGGTGCTGGGGCGGGGGGTAGTCCTGCGGTGGGGGGCAGCCCTGCGGTGGAAGGCCCTCCCGTCTGCCCGAGTTCACCCCGCTTCCTGCAGCGGGAGGGCGGGCGACCCCTCCCGGCCGGGGGCAGGAGCAGCGGCGGCCCCAGCCGAGCCTGCGGACCTTGCACGCGCGGAGCGTGTTAAGGTCGAAGCCGGGCCCGGGTGTTGCGGAAGCTCCCCAGGCAGTGGCGACCAGCGTGTCTGGTCCCCTCCGCGCGGCTCGAGGGCGCCCCCACCTCCAGCCCTCCCCGCCCCGGCCCGGGGCTTCCTTACCTTCCCCGCCTGGGTCCTCAGGCCCTGTAGCCCCCACTTGGCGACTCCGTCCCTGCCGTACGCCCCGTTTTGACTTCGTCGTCACTCCAGATGTCACGGGTCCGGGACGTTCTTTCTCAAACCCGTTTCCCGGTGCCGCTCGCCGTGGAACGCTCCTGCTGGGGCGCTGGCCGTGAGGACGCGAAGCCGCCCGTGCGCTTTCCGATCCCGGCCGGGAGCCGCCCCGTTTCCCGCTGTTTCTGGGAACCCGAATCACCTGGGAGCGGGTGGGGGAAGGGAGCGTCTGTCCCGCAGCCACGCGGGTCGGGCTCCTGGTGGCCGCTAAGAAGGCCCTGAGGGGAGACACGGCCTCTCGCGCGGCCTTGAGAGAAACGCAGGCCCCGGTGTGTCCCGTACGAGCCCGCGCAGGCGAGGCCTGCCCTCCTCCACCGCCCCTTGAGGCCGCATTTCCAGGCGAGGGATGGGCCTGGGCACCCAGCCTGGCGTGGCGCCATCAGGCTGACACTTGAAGATGTCCCTTGAGTTGTGTCCCATCTGGTCTCGGGGTTCTCTCTCAGGACCCCTAACATGAGGGAGCTGTTCGTGAAGGTGGAGCTCTGACCCCGCGTATTACGGCTCTGGAGGCACTGCCTGGTCTCGCCGGTTGGGAGGCGGGACGCGGTCTTGTTGGGGAGGCAGGCGCTGTTAGGCGCTGCGAAGTCGGGGGGGGGGGGGGGGGGGAGGGTGGCTGCCTGGATGCGGTGGCTGGCCATGGCCGTCCCCAGCAAATAAGCAAGTAGCCCAGTGAAGGGGACAGGTCCCAGGTGAGCGGAGCAGCTGCTCCAGGAAGGAAAAGGCTACGGGGGTCTTTTCGGCGCCTGTATTTTTCCTTCTAGGGGCCTGGTTTATCGTGATCCGTGTTTATGCTTCTTGCACAGAATACGGTGCGCCTGAAGATGGGGAACTCAAGACACAACAGCCGTTTTTGCTCAAAAACCAGCTACTAAGTAAGAACCGCACAAAGACCCTTTACTTGTATGTGCGTCTTTGGGCGCTGACACAGATAGGGATGGTTGGTTTCTCTTAAGTAGGTACCTGGAATAACGCAGTTTTGAAAGAAAGGATGAATTCTCGAACATCTCTGAGTTGTATCAAAAGTTTTGGCAGTTCCCATGCTTTCAACTGTTAGAAACTGGAGCTGGGCGTGTGAGAAGTGCGCTGACTTGTGGTTTGTAAATGTGTGACTTTCTTACATGGGGACGCCGGCTACATGGTCAGGCCAGGAGTCGGCAGGGAGCAGGGGAGGCACTGGAATGTTGGTCTAGTGCTTTCTGTTGTTGTTAATTCTGTGAATAACTGTTGCTAATTGTTAATTCTGTGAAGAATTAGTAGAAGAATTTTCAACATCAGTAAGAGCTGTTCCTGTATTAGGATCTGAGCCCTGTGGTCCTATAGTTGGATCCTAGGGCAGGTGCGGTTCAGGTGTGTGCAGTTTGAACCCTTATTACACTAGCTTTCAGTCTTTTCCCTTTTTTTCTTTCAAGCACTGAAGATAAAATATCCTAATCAAGTTGATCAGAAAGTCCTAGAGAAACGACTGCCAGGTAAGAAAAACAGGACTTTTGTCTCCTTACACTTAGGAATCACTGGCCTAGGCATGAGTCAGCTGGTAGAAAGTATCTAGAAGTGTGGACTTTTGGAGCTTCTAGGTTTTCACTAACCTTTTATGATCTAAAATACAATGCGTCCTAACCCCCGAACGCTCAGGTCTCCCGTACCCATATCAGCTTGTGTAGGAAAGTCTTGTTAAACAATGACCTATTTAGCCAAAGGCACGAGTGTGGAGCGGCATGGCCTTTCCGGAGCCCACCGCTGTTTAGTGCCCAAATTGTGGCGCTGGTCCAGACAGACTAACTGGGCACGAGGTCTTACTGTCCCTTCGTAAAACAGGAAACCTGTCTTGGTGAGCTGAAGTGTGAATTACTTGGACATTTGTGACTTCACATACACTCTGCTCCTTGTCAGTTAGGAATCCCCGCAGAAAGTTCTCAGATGAGGTCTTTTAATGGACACACTGAAATGGTTTTCTTTGGAAAAACGACTCCAGAACTCTGTCTAAACATCACTGGTACTGGAACGGAATTTGCTTCATCCCGAAAATACTGTTATGTCAACCAACTAGATTGATCTAATGTACTTAGAATTACAGTCTCTCGAGTGTACTGTGCCTTGTCAGATGGAAGCCCGCCTCATGGTGAGAGAGTGGTCTGGACGGGTTAAGTGTGGAGCAGCGAGGCTCTGAGGAGATGAAACGTGTAGCGCCCTAAGCGACTCTCATAAAATACGTTGCTTGTGAGTGGAGTAAATTCACATTTTAAACTGTCTGCCTTGTAGCACTTGTAATGGCAAATTTCCCCACCACCTGACTGCTCACCAGTGGGGAAGGGGAAGGGCCGAGTAACCCCCGGCAGCTCTGTGCCCCACGGTCAGGCAGCAGGAGCGAGAGCGCAGGGGTCTAGGGTCGACTGTGCAGTATCGCTGCCACGAGTCGCCATTTAAATTGAAATTCATTAAACTGAAGTAAAAAAATTCAATCCTGAGTCATCCTGACCCCGTGGCCCTTCAGGTGCTGGCCGGCTGCATGGACGGCTGGACGAGAAAGCAGCACCGTGGGGTCAGGGCGTCACGAAACCTGCCCGTCCTGACAACCAGAGAAAAGCCTGGAAGTGTAGACCCCATTCCACAGGGGGCCTAGGAAGCCACAAACCATCTCCACGTTTTCTGAATGTTAAGACAGTTGTGTGTTATGTTGACATTAGACATGGTAGTAGTATTTAGAGCATTACGGGCAAATTGCCATCTTTTTCTGTAGACCCAGTGCAAGTAGGCAGATTTCTTACTAGGATTGTTGTACGGCCAAAGTGCTTGTTTCTGACATGACTTAGGAATCGGTCCTTTCCCGTTGCTCTTGACCCATCACTAACCACCCTCCGAACAGTGAAACCTGGTCCACCGAAATCTGTAAGAAGGACAAGATTATCTACACATATTCACAGACAAAAGAACAAGTTATGTGAAGTATGTCAATTGTTTATATCCAACACATAAACAAGGCCAGTTTTTATTCTAAAATAAAGATAACATTTATTATCACAAGTTGCATAAAAACACAGCTTTACAAAAATCATTTTGATAGAAAAATATTTGAATACATGTGATATTTGTAGGAACACCATACTATTGCTGTACCTCCAGCTAAAGCTTCAAAGAAACTATATTTCTCATCATCAAAATATCCAATATTTACCACAACCCATCTTTGGAAAGAAGTTCATAGTGTTTTCTGAACAAACCAAGGCATCTGCTCATGAGGCAGGTCCCACATTACGATCTCACAGACCGGTCCCTGCCTCATTCCACAGAGGAGGAAACCAAGGCAGAGCCATGGTGAGGCGCCCTCCGGACGCCTGAGCCCGCACGCCAGCATTCTCGCTGCCATCTGTAAGCGAGTCATCAGAGGTTTAGAAAATGAATGATTCTACTCAGATTTACTCCTCTGTGCACAGAACGGGATTTCTGGTTTATTCAGATGGAGGAAATGTTCGCCACCACTGAAATGGAATCCCACTGTCAAAGGGCACTTAGGTCAAACCCTGGCTCAGTTCCCCACTTGTGGGGTCAGTGGTGTGGAACCGGCTCTCTGGGTGCATGGGGCAGGTGAGACTTTCCCTAATGATGTCCACAGGGAAACGGATACTGTGAGTCATTGCGACTGTGGTCTTGTCACACGAGCTAGATTGACACGTGTCATTTGAGAGAACTGAGGGTGTTTTTCTTTGACAGACTCCATGACAATTCAGAAGGTGAAGGGACTGCTGGCCCGTCTTCTCAAAGTTCCTGTGTCAGAACTGCTGCTGTCCTATGAAAGCCCCAAAGTAAGTAGCCCACAGAACAGAGTCCGGCTGAGTCCCCCTAGTGTGACACACTGTGAATCTAGGGCTCCATGTGACACGTATTTTTTCTAAATGGGAAACATATGCCTCTGTTCGGGAGGGGGCGCAAGTATGAAGATGGCTCTGCCTTTATCGCCCCAACCCTTTGTTCTGTTTGTAGATGCCTGGCAGAGAGATCGAGCTCGAAAATGACCAGCAGTCGTTACAGTTTTATTCTGTGGAAAGTGGAGATTGTCTGTTGGTGCGATGGTAATAATGAACTAAGAAAGTCTGGGGACTACACTGATTATCATGACTGGGTGTGGGGGTCACCGGAAATAAAGGATTTATTGGAACAATTCTGTCAGAAAAAGAGGTTTTACGACTTGCCCTAAGCGTAGAAAAGGTGGTATTTTCACTGGGAAGAGACCATTTCTAGGCTTGTATGTAACAGCAGTAATAAAGGCTTTGCACCTACTAATGATTTTCTGATTTTATTTCATATTTCGTGACTATACATTTCCATATGTGGAGATTTAAATATTAAATAGAACCTAGCTAGTCTAATGAAATCTGAACACAGTTAATGTTGGTCATAGGACCAGTTCTAATGGAACTCTATGGATACTACGAGCTTATAAAATTAGCAAAATGATTTGGACGGTCACTTTGGGAAATGTCGCTTAAACTTAGGCATTTTCTATATGTAATGTGTGCTGTGATCTCTTCCCTCCATTACCCTGTTTTTAGAGTACTTACAAAAATTCATTACATGCTTTTCCCTGCAGTTGTACCTAAGCTGGGCATATATCCTACAGAAGATTTCCATCTCTGATCGGAGTTCACTCATATTAGGTAAACATTATGCAATGACGGGAGGAAAGAAAAATTCATTCTTTTAAAGTGTCTGCTACTTAGCACTATCCTTCCCTATGTCACTAAAACCCAGAGAGGTATCTGATTTATACCAAAAAGCAAATTAAAGCAGAAAAGAAACGCTGGGTATCTGATTTATAGCCACAGAATTTTAGCTTTTTTTTTTTTTTTTTTTTTAAATAGTACTAGACTGTGACCTTCAGGCTTTATGTTAAACAGCAAAAGAAAACTGAAATTAGCTCACTTAATAAGTGACCTTTAAAACCAAGTTCCAGAACTGAGACTTATATGGGTTTCTTTTCCAGTTGCCCACTTCATTCAGACCATTTCCATTCCCAAACTTTGGTATAAGTGACCACACAGCATTCTGTGAGTTGTTTTTGGCCCTTCATGATCCTAATTATGCCGCACAGAGCCATTCTGTAATCCAGGCTGGAATTCACATTCTTAGTTACTAGATTTCTGAACGAGGCCAATTTTAACCAAAAGTGATGTAATGAATTATAAACTAGAAAGGATACCTCAGGTTTTAGAAACATGTTTTATAAAACAATTTGATGTTTTTCAAATGGTCTTCCAATATGGAAATAAAATTTTTATGTACAGTATCAGTTGATTTTTAAAAAGGAAATTTTGTGCAAACATTTAGAAATATCACATTGGTTTCAGGTAAAAAGTGCCAACCTAGAACTATCTGGAAAGACCACAGTGCCTGTTGCCTAACTGCGGGCTCCCCTCCGACTGACCCCAGCTGCTCTCAGGCGTACCGTCCTCCTCCAGCACAGCAAGTTAAAACCCTCCCGCTGCTGCTTCGCACTGACAAGGATCCCCACATAGTTCCTTCAGCTGCCACAGCTGCGCCAGCTCCTGGGGCGAGTACTGCGGGGAGGACAGCATTCCCGTCTCACACGTCTTCTCACACAGCCACAGGCCGTCCTGGCAAGAAGCCAAACCAAAGTGAACTCGGAGCTGTGGAAATGAGCTTGAAGGCTCTAGGGAGGGCAGGAGTGGGGGACAGGATTCTAAGTGCCTATGTGCGCATGCGCGTGTGTTTAATTTAGAAAACAGAACCCATGTCTCAACGTTGACCCTGGGTGGGATGGAAAGGGTCTGCCCTGAGCACCTGGAACCCCAGCCTGCCCTTAGCTGGGGTCCCGTTCACCAGCAGTGCAGTCGGAGATGGTCATGGCCTTCGGTGCAAGGCAGAAACAACATCAGTCCTCTTTGTAGAGAACATTTTAAATACTTCCTTTTCAAGGACATGAGGTCACACACACAAGTCTCTGAACACATCAGGAAACCAGCTTCCTGAGCTACGGTCTGCAGACACATCTGTCCACACCAACCCTAGCTACCACAATGATCAGATGCAGAAAATGATGTTCAGTGTTCGGCAAGTCAAACCTGGGACTTTGGGATGACGCAGGGTGGTCACGGCTGGCCCAGGAGAGAGGGTTCATCCCTGTGCACCCCTGACACGAGTGGGGCCTGCTCTGGGCCCAGGTGTCACACAGGCTTCCTGCCCCACCTGTCCCTGCGTGTGCCTCTACCCCTTGCACCTTCTGTGGCCTAAGTGGAAGCTGCAGGAATCAGAAATTCCCCAGAAAGCCTTGAGCTGAAGCCCAGCTTCGTGCCTGCCTCTTCCCAGCACCCCTGCTCCCATTTCCAGCCTCCGGAGATCCCTTCCTTCCTTTCTTTCCCTGGCCCGGCAGTCAGTGGATTTCCAGGAGCACCTTCCGGTACTTATATCCAGGGTTGCATCTGCATCAGTAAGAAGAGCTGAAGGGTCCCTGGACCGTCACACTGCTGGGAACTTGCCAGCGGATTCCTTAAGATCTTTTTTTTTTTTTTTGAAGTGATATCTGTGCCCAACATGGGCTCAAACTCATGACCTTCAGATCAAGAGCTGCAGGCTCCACTGACAGAGCCAGCCAGGCGCCCCTGACTCCTTATATTTTAAAGCTACAAAGAACTTCTAATGAAACATATAAAAACCTAATTCTCTGTGGGTGGGAAAACTTCCATCTAAAACATTTCTTTTAAACTCAGAAAAGTATGCGAACACAGGTGGATGACTGTGAGCTGAATCGGGCTCAGCCCTGCTGCCAGACCTTCTGCTTGCTGTTCCTGCCCAATGTCTGACCCGGGCACCTCACTCCCTCACACTCTGCAGAGCCCTGGGGCCGGCCCCACCAGGCTCGCTTACCTGGTAGCGCGCAGGTCCTATGGCTGCCATCCAGATGCCCATGCTCACATCTTCACCCTGTACGCACCCGTGAGTCAAAATGCAGAAGCTGAAATGCTGCGTCATCTCTAAACACTATGCCACACGTTCCCATAAATCATCTTTCCACTTGTTCTGTAATTATTCTACCGGGAAACGCCAAGTCTACCACTTGTACACAGAGGGAAATGTAGTGGCCGTGGACACCTGGCAGCTGACATGCCTACATACAAGACGGCGAGGGGCCGGTCGGCCGCCCTCAGAGGCCCCACGCTGGCAGCATGAGCGCTACAGTGGCTCCGGTGGCCAGGTGGGCTGATGAGTGGAATCCACAAAAAGGAAGCCCATGCTTTATAGCCTTCCTCCTTGTGACTGTCAAGCTTTCGGTTCCTCCAGGGATTATCCTTTTAAGTACTTCCCGAAAACCTATTAAGTAGGCTCAAAAAAAGATTTTAGGAACAGAATTTAGAGCCAGGGTTTGGAGGCCATGGCTGTGTCCCTGACCTCAGAGGGGGGACTCCTCCCAGGTGCGCTGCTATGTGCTCAGAGGTCAATACTGGGCTGGACGGGACTCAGCGTGAAGAGTACACGGTTGGGGCAGAAATCTGGACTCACCTGATAGGTCTTCAGTCTGCCCGCGTTGCCGGCGAGCCAGTGCACGATGTCCCTGGAGATGACGTACCCCGAGCCGCAGGCAAAGGCTGGGTAGGCAGGACTGGGGTACTCCAGTTCCTGCCACTTGCCGGTTCGGTCCACGGCCCAGTTCAGTCTGAAACTGAGAGCCAAAAAGAGGTGGCTTCTTTGTGTCGGTGTGACAGCTGTCCTACACTATGAGCCGGGACCCCTTTATGATCACTACAAAGGACTAAGCTGTAAAAGCAAGGAAAGAAGGAACATTTTTTTTTTTTTTTTTTTTGGTCTAAGGAAAGGCATCATTTACCTAGTGGGTGTGTGACATGAAAGACTGGCGCATCACATTCTCTTAAGTTACATCTGTGGAGTTTCTGAAAGTACCACAGCATCATGTGTGTATACGCTAAAGACCCCGAATTTATGCTGGATTCCTGAAGAAACAGCGATGTTTCAGAAACGTGTCACAACTCTCTTCTAACCTACCCCGTACAGCTCCTCCTCACACGAGCACCGTTACTTCTAGGCTGCGACGATGAGAGCCACAAGGTCTTCCCCTTCTCATTTACCTTAGCCCAGGCTTCCAGCTCTGCAGATCTCCCCTCTCACTGCAGACTGCTAACGCACAGGGGCCCAGGGGCCCAGGCGGGAGGCTGCCCATCTCAGCCACATTTTGCTTGTGAAAAACAGCTTGTGTGTTTGTCATTTTAAATTAATTCCTTTTGATCAGGTACATGAAGCCGAACAGCGAACAAGGTTTAACTTACTTTCCCCACCAAAAATTAGGCCCGTCCAGATTCTTGTGGGTAATCCTATTAAATACAGCCTCCAAGTCTATGTAACAGTCGTCGTCTGTCTTCAGCAGTAAGTCAAAGCTGGTGGTTTCCACGGTCCTGTTGGCAGAAGGGAAAACGGGAGTCAGTGCATCCATACCTCCGTACCAGGAGAGGAAGCGATGCCGCCATGGTGACATCACCACCGTTTTACTGGAGGACCGTCCCTGGACGACCTGCACACTTTCTCTGTTTCTCCGAGGCTGAGAACGTGCTCAGAACGCTGCCACCAGCAACTGTGTCCTCACTCGATACTCACCGAGTGTAACACAGAGAAGAACCAAGCAGATCTGAAGGGTGAGGATGAAAACACAATAAACTACAGACCTGGCTTAAGTGGAACCTACGTGCAAACAAACGGTTCTGTGACCTTGTTCCCATCAGGCTGGCAAACATGCCAACCCTGGCACTTGGGTTCTTCCCGGGGGCCCAAGGTGCGGGGACAGGTGTCCTCACAGGTTCTCCCATGGAACCCTGCTGCACAAGATGCCCTATTGTGCCACGAGTTCCACTCCACTCAGCTAATGGTTTTTAAAACACTGTGCTGTAACATGGAAACAGACTTCCCCGAAGAAATGATTCCCTGCAATTAAACTCTTATAAATGACCTTTAGGAAGGTGCAGGAGGGTGACTTCATTTACCCAGACATGTCGGGGTGAGCAGAGACAAAACTGACTTCATTTCACACTGCCAATCCCGGTCTATCTTGGATTAAAACAAAACAAACCCAGAGTCTTGCTAGGGAACCAAATGGCAGAAATCTGAATAAAAGAAATCTGGAGAAAGTGTTTTTCGGTCGAAGAATGGTGAATTTCATAACAGGTCCACACCAAAGTGCATGACCCCGTGCTTCTGAAGTTTACTTCTAATTAATAGCACAGGAGCACATAATATTTGCTCATCAGGAGGAACCCTGTGATAAAGGACACTGCGGTCACTGAGGAGTCACCCAAAGAAAGAATGCCTAGTGCCACTTTCATTACAGCATGGACGGTGGACAGGTGTCACAGGCGGGGAGGGAGAGGAGTGGGTCCCCAAGCCCAGGTCCATTAGCCTGTCACCAGTGATTCAGGTGGCATTGATGACTAAGATCTTAGAGATGCGCAAGGAGTACAGGAGAGAAGACTTACACTGAAGGTAACAGATAAACTACACTGACTTCCACAACCAGGAATCAGCTCCCCAGAGAAAGTCCTAGAACCCCACAATCCGGATTTCCCACTTCCTGGACCTCCATTCCCACCCTTCACTGAACTCTTTCCATTCCTGCCTTGGCCCCGTTACAACAAGGACCCCTCTCAGGGGCCTTGAGCTAAAGAAGGTTCTTTTTCTCTGTTCAGTTGTCCAAACACAACCCTGATATTCTAGACACCCCAATCTCCAGCTTTTACTTCTATCTGCCCTCTAGCCACAGGGTGTTTTCAAAATTATATTAATTTGCCCAGCTATGAAACATGACCTTCCGTAAATGAATCCGGACTACATCCATCCACTCTGCCCAGGGCAACAGGCAAGAGAGAGCGACAGACTTCGCTCACCAAGAAACGAGCTTCCTGATCCAGTTTTAAAAGACATAGATGTGGAAACCTCTAGATTTAGGCTAGACAGAGACAGCTTGGGTTCATTCTAGGGTGGACAGTGTCACAGGGCTCAAAAGCAAGTAAGTGGACCCCAGAGTGACTAGTCTTGTTAACTGTACAAATATGTAAATAATAGTAGTTGTTATTGTTGCTGCCATCAGTCGTATAAAGGCAGGAATGACAACCCGGGTGGAAGAAATGCTGAAGGGTTGGGAAGTTACAGGAGAATCCCAGGGCTTTGCATTTCATCTTGCAGAAAAGGTTTGGAATTAGGGCAAGTGGTTCTCGAATGTGTGGAGTAGAGGATGGAAACAGAATGTGCATGTTCTGAAGAGAATTCAGACCAGTAACCTGGGTTTGGGGGAGCTGTACTTGGGTCATGTAGGTCGGCAGGTGTGATCACCACTGAACACGGGACATTTTCAAACTCAGTGATTTTCATCTGGTGTTGGGTTGAGGCAACCAACAATGACTCAGAGGACTCATTTTGACTCAGAGAGAATGGGACAACTTGAAAAGAGAGCGACTTTTGTCCTATTTTTGATATCATTCACATCACAGATCTGCTCATCTGAATGACAAAGCAGCAGAACTTTAAAAGGTCAATCCTCACAAAGAACCAGGACACAACACATCACATCCCAGGTGTTGAGGGGTTCCGGGATTGGTTTAAAAAAAATAAATATGCAGGGGTCTAATGTTAATAAATTGTTCCTACATCCAAAAAACAGTAAGACAAATTCTACCTACCTCACATTCTAACCACCTACCATCTGTAGAAGTTCAGCAATTTCGCAGGGACATTTCGGTAAGTGTCCACGACATCCACAAAAACAATGTCGTCATAGACGCTGCTTTCCTCCCTCAGTAGGGCGTCTTCCCTGTGGAGGTTACTTATGTGGTCAAGAAGTCTTCGAGGGCGAGAATGGAGGTTTTGTAAGAGTGCGTCACCTTCTACAAAGGAAAATTGGAGATGGAGAAAAATGCTGTCGTGAACGTGAGACCCAGCAGGTGAACGCTCTGTACGCTCACACCCTCTCCCCAGGGGACCCAAGAGAAAGCAGCAGGAGGCCCCTGAGCTGGGCTCCAGGCCCTCCTGCCCCTGCGCGGATCCACAGACATTTTCCTGCGGACAGTCCTGCGGTGGCCCCGTCAGGCCGTGGGAGGCAGCGGGTCCCTCCGTGACTACCCCAGCCCCGGACTCTTTATCTCACATGCTCACAAGGACGTCCCCTGCGGTGCTGTTTGTAACGGACGAAACTCTCCTGACAGGAGAGTGACCAGCCTGGGGGACAGTCACGTAATGGGATACCGCAGGCAGAAGATGTGACCTGATCTTGCATGTTCTGGGGAATGGCACTGACAAATGATGCCAGGGAAGGGGCCTTCATCGCTAGGTGATAAATACAATATGACGCCATATACCTCGATTATAAAATACTCCCATCAGAACTGTTACGGAAAGAGACGTATGTAGTAGAAAGCAGGGAAAAAAGAAAGGGAAGTGTGCACATGAATTTCGGGACAGGGACACCCTCTCCGAGGGAAGAGAGGCACGCCGGACAGCTAGCAGGGAGAGGGATTATGTCTGTGACGGTTTTTTCTTAAAAGGAAGCAAATATGACAAAACACAAGCATTTGTTAATTCTGAGTAAGAAGGACATGGCTGTTTCCCACAGTGCTCTCCATTCTTGGTGTCTCTGTGCTATTTCATAATAAAAATGTGCTGAAAGACACCTGTTTACTATCTCAAACGTTAACGAATCACTTGTTACATTGGTGCAGGGACTGCCTCAGATCCTGTGGACTTAAGGCGGCAACTTTCACTAGGGCAGGATTTTCTCAAATGTCTCACTCCAATCAGAGAAAACATCTAGTAAATACAGCGAGAGGCTGCAGGGCAAGGAAACAACAGAGCCGCTCAGCACCCCACCTCCCAGCACCGCAGGGGAAGCCTGGGGTGCGGGGATCGAAGGCCGAGGCCTGATTTCTGCCTCTGCCCACAGGGACACGCGGGGCAAAGCTGCAGGTTTCCGGGCCCGAGTTCTCATGAGCGGGAGGTGGAGGAGGGCGGGGACCGTTTGCTGACACCCACATTCAGCAGGTCAGGGGCGGAGGCAACGACTGTCTTCAGCATGTGTCTTCCCAGGACTCTGAGGCAGTGGGACCCCAGACAACCACCGTTTGGGAAACTCAGGCCTGAATGACCGTGTGCTCTGCCAGCACATTCTACTGTACATTCTATCACACTCTACCGTAAGAGCCTTTACTTGGGAGATAAAGAGAAGTATATGCAATTTAACACTTGAAGGCAAGTCCAAGTGTTTGAAAATTGGCAAAATGGGAGAACAGCTGTAACAAGGGGAGAGCAGGAATTAAACACATGCCTTTCAGACGAACCACTGCCGGTGTCAGGAAACCAGGCACATGCAGTAGCAGACCTGCGTGTGCTTTAAACCTGTCTGGGTGCGACCGAAGAGAACCGCAGAGCTGCCAGCCTCAGAGTTTGCTAGATCACCACTGTCTAGGGAGTCTGCTAAGACACAGACATCTGCGCTCCAGTCTCGAAGATTTTAACTTTGTAGCTTGAGGTAGGGCCCGGAGAGGGATGCCAATGCCCGACAAAATTTAATAACCGGTGTATAACCTGATGGTTCTGAATGGCACTTAGATCCTGATTTTAAAAAATGTATACTGAGATTTTGCAGATATATCCAGAACATGAGAAGACAGTCTACTCATTTTCATTTTTTTAGCCTACAGCTTAAGTTATTTCACTCTTATTTGAAAGAAATCGTTCCTGACCCAGACCTTATTCCTTTAGCCTCCATGACAGAAAAATTATGACAAGCTTTTGTCCAGGGTACAGGAGCGGCCCCTTCTAGAACAGTTTAGTGGCAGAAGTCTCAAGGGCCCCTTAAACTAGTTTTTAAAACCTCCCGGTGGTATATTTGGGAATGAACTGGTCAGAGAAGGGAAGGTGTTGGATACTCCAGTCAGACAGTGTGTTACACCTGCCCCGGCCCCACGGCTTCGCTGCCTTAGGAAGCTGCCTGAGCTCCGGGTTCGAGTTTTCCCCAGGGCTAGGGTATTAATAGCCGCTTGGGGAGCTAAGAGGACAGAGTGGTCTCACAGTTTCATGAAAACTCTCTGGACTGGAGTTAAGGATCTCTAAATTTTAAATCTATTTTTAATGACAAGTTTATGGGCAAAACCCATGTACCTGTTCCAGCCTACTCTTTGGGGGTGATGTAAGAATACAACTACTTCTGTGAGGAAACACTATAAATTAAGAGGTTTTTGAAAAAATTTTATAAAGCCACAGTCCAGTTGCATCTGCAAAGAACAGGCAGTGGCTCAAATGGGGTGTGTGCCCTCCTCAACACTGTGCTGTCAGGGGCTCCCGGAGAGTCTCCTCTCAGGATCTGCTTTGCTTTCCCCGGTCATGGAGAGCCTTCAGGGAAGCTGGGTCCTAATTCTTTTATCGGAATCCATGCTCTGTGGAGCTCTGAGATGTCAGGACGGAAATTCCACTGGGCACCTTTGTTCCCTGGGTGATGTTCAGGACAGGTGGCCAACAGGAACTGCATCCATGGTAGTCTTTCTTTCTTAAAGATCAGGGACATGGAATTCTCAGGAATCATAGATATTTAAGTAAGTATCATTCAAGAAGATAAACACAGCCGCTCCCATCCTGACAAAATCTTTCTCGAGTTCTAGGCTAATGTTCCTGACCCCAAGTTTTAAAGGAATCTTTCTAATAAACCCATCCTTGAAATGTGATAGATTAGGAGACGCATTTAACAAACTGTACTCTGAAAGAGAGTCTATGTTTAAATATTCACATGAGGAGAAAGTGCACACATGAAGCAGGGCAGGAAGCTGAGTCCACTGGGCCACCTCCAACAAAGGGAAAGACGCAGGCATCAGAATGCACCACGCTTGCTGGGACAGGGAAAAAAAGGTTCTTCCCTTCTTCCCTTCCCTTCTGACAGTAGCACAAAACCCACTATAGCTATATGGCCTCTGTAGCCGTTCTGCAGAAGTCCCCACCTGGCTACAGGATAAACCAGACACAGCCACGCTAGGGCCAACAAAGTCCAAGGTCATAGATTTTTCAATGTCATCCTTATGGTGAAAGACGGGATACTTTCCCTCTAAGAGTGGGAACAAGACAAGGAGATCTGTTCTATTTCTACTACTCAACACTGTATTAGACATTCTAGCCATGATATTTAGACAAGAAAAAGCAATAAAAGGCATCTCAATTTGGTGGCGGGGGGAGGTACAACTATCTCCATTAGCAGATGACATGATCTTGTAGGTGGAAAATCCCAAGGCACCCAACTAGTAACTTAATAAACGAATTCAGCAAAATTGCAGCATACAAGATTGATATATAAGAATCAATTTTATTTCTATACATTAGCGATAAGAATCTAGAAATGTAAAAAACAATTCCACTTATAATAGTGCCAAAAAAATATGTAAGAATAAACTTACCAAAAGAAATGTAAGACTTGTACTCTGAAAACCATAAAATATTGCTAAAAGAATTTAGTTTAAGACATAAGTAAATGGAAGGATATGCATGTTCTCGGATCAGAGACTTAATGTCAGAATGGCAACACTCCCTGAAAAGATCTGCATGTTCAACGCCACCCCTTTCAAATTCCAGCTGGCTTGCTTGCAGAAATTGACAAGCTGATCCTAAAATTCGTATGGAAATGCAGGGCCCAGAATAGCCAAAACAACCTTGAAAGAGAACAAAGTTGGAGGATTCACACTTCCCGATGTCAAAGCCTGCTACGAAGCCACATATGCAAGACAGAGCAGTATAGGTAGAAGGACACAGAGTGCACACACAGAACAGAATTGGGAGCCCAGAAGTAAATCCTTACATTTAAGGTCAGAAAGTACAGCATGGAAGTTAATGGTTGGTAGATATTGCGGGAGGGGAGAATGAGGCACGTCCGCTAAAGGGCACGGATTTCTGGAGCGATGGAAATGGTCTGGAATTAGCAGTGAAGTTTGCAGAACTCTCACACCGCAAACCAGTGACTTAACCACTTTAAAAGGGTAAAGTGTTTGTGAATTATATATCAATAAAGCTTTTTTTTTAATTACAAAAAAAAAATCCCCTTTTCCATCAAAGTACGGAGTTAAGATTAGGTACGTGAGACTCAGCACACTCCTCACCTTCCAAGCCGCTGACTTACCCTGAATGTTGTAAATAAAACCACCGGCCACTCCCTCCACACCTTCCATGAACTCGTGGGGCAAGGCGCCCTCCCCAGCCTGAAAACAAGGGAAGTGCTCAATGCTTCATTACTACAAGTACACTTCTTCTATTTAAAACTGATGTGGCAAAATTTATAATGTGACTCCACAGCAGATAAATCCATTTAAGCCCTTCATGAGATCAGGTTGACTTTAGTGTTCTATGTTTGTTATCTGATTGTTGTCTTGATTACAATAGTAAAGATCAGGTGCACAGGGAAGTCCATAGGGCTTAGAATTCCAACTGACATAGAATCATAGTCTTGAACTTGCTACCATAATAGCACAAAACCCAATTTTATTTTACATCCCAAACCTGCCACTTAAAAAAAAAAAAGACCACCTTTGATTTCTTTGAGACTGAAAACTGCCATGAATTCAAATACATCTAGGCAGATTTTCTACAGTTTGTTCTACGGGCAGAGAAAGCCCCTTGAATGAACTGTGCAGATGGAGCCCTGCTGCTCACTGATGCTCTCACAGCCGCCCAGGCCAGACACAGGCCTCTCGGCCTCTGAGGACTGGAGGAGATTTTATGATTAGAGATTTACAAGTTCCCCAGTGTGGTGTTTCCCTGCTGCGTGTTGCACACCCTCGAGGCACCCCTGGCAGAGTGGGGCTGGGCCGGACCACACAGGGTGTGCGTGTGTGTGTGTGCGCACGCACGTGCATGGCACTGCTCCCACACACTCCCCTACCAGCATGGCTGCAGCCCTGCCTGTCCCCTCAGCAGAGTTGTACTGCGCAGAGCAGTGAGAAAGCTACCGAAGGTGGAGCTAACGTTCCCGGCTTTGCAGAGGCAGGAAAGGTGGCACACTCTGTTTTTTCATTGTGTACTCTACATTGTTTTGGCTTGTTTAGAACTTGATGGTAATTTTCATTAGTTTCTATCTAAAAGATCACAGCTGGACTTTTTTTTTTAAATTTTATTTATTTATTTGACAGACAGAGATCACAAGTAGGCAGAGAGGCAGGCAGAGAGAGCGGGGAGGAAGCAGGCTCCCTGCTGAACAGAAAGCCTGATGCGGGGCTCGATCCCAGGACCCTGGGATCATGACCTGACCCGAAGACAGAGGCTTTAACCCACTGAGCCACCCAGGCGCCCCATGCAGCTGGACTTTTAACAGTTTCTGACATTCTCATTTGCTGGCAAGGGAGCAAGACTTGGGGAAACTTTCAGTTTCACTCATTTATGGTGGAAACCTGTATTTGTACGTGGGGGTTTCCTAGAAGGGGCTACCAAATTACCGGACTTTTTTTTTTTTTTTTAAAGATTTTATTTATTTATTTGACAGAGAGAGATCACAAGTAGGCAGAGAGGCAGGCAGAGAGAGAGAGGAGGAAGCAGGCTCCCTGCTGAGCAGAGAGCCCGATGTAGGACTCGATCCCAGGACCCTGAGATCATGACCTGAGCTGAAGGCAGCGGCTTAACCCACTGAGCCACCCAGGCGACCCCGGACTATTTTTTAAGGTTAGCAGAATGTATAAGCAGTCTTTTGCCCTCTACAACTATACTTACCCCCAAAGTGGGTTATTTGAATCTTTCCATTTGAACCTAGTCCTCAACTCAGAAGTCATCCGGTTTCCTTTTGTGCAATCAATAACTACAGAATTTCAGCACATTTTGGATATTTTTTAAAGTTTCATAAATAGAAAAGGAGGAGACATACTAAAGGCACTTGCCTTGGAAATAAGGAAAGAAAAGAATAAAACTATAATTAAATTTCATAAGATGTTTTATGCTAAATAAAGAACTGTTGGTAACAAAGGATGAGATCCTAAAAATGACCCACAAGGCTGTTTGTAATTATATATGAATCTGTGATCTAATGACTTTCTTCCTCACTGGAGTATAAGTTCCACTGCGGGCCAGGAGTGGTTTTCTAAATGAGTAACAGCATACCACCTAATGTTTATTTCAAATTTGGGAATGAATTCATGTGAATATTAAGAGTTAATGAAAACAGACTAAGCCCGTGAGCTGAGATGGTGAACACTCTCCTAATCATTACACCAGAGCATCGAAGAGAGTGCGACACCACCACATACCCCACTTGTATTATTTCAAGCTCGTCGTGTGAAGTCTGCCTACACCTTACCGTCCCACACTTACTTGGAAATATTTACCTATCAAACTTTCAAATCGGAAGCAAATCTGAATACATGAAAAATACAAGGCAGAAATCCCAGCAATATAAATGACACCAAAAGCTCCGCTGTATTTGCCAGCACTGTTGTCTGTGCTGCTGTCATGAACACCCTGCTAGGAAGGTGAGGGCGTGAGGATTCAGAACTACTGAGCAAGCGTCCTTCGAGAATGTTAGCTTAGGAGTTATTGAGAAATGGGTGCCAGGGTGGCTCAGTGGGTTAAGCCTCCACCTTTGGCTCAGGTCATGATCTCAGGGTCCTGAAATCGAGCCCCACATCGGGCTTTCTGCTCAGCAGGGAGCCTGCTTCTCCCTCTCTCTCCACCTGCCTCTCTGCCTACTTGTGATCTCTGTCTGTCAAGTAAATAAATAAAATCTTAAAAAAAAAAAAAAAGAAACGTATAAAAAATTATTGGGAAATAAAATATCACGTTTTTAAAATTCACCAATCTTAAGGCAAAAATGTGCATTTACTAATGCTGGGGTGAGAAAATCCAAGAACATGAGTTGTTCGTCTGTACTATGGTGACTCAGCATTTTCTGCCGTACACACGCAAAAGTACCCACGATTCACAGTTCCACATTCCCTGGGTTGATGTAAATTGTAAAGTTAAAAAAACTCTTTCTGTATTAAAAAACGCTAAAGTCTAGACTATGCCGAACAGCCTTAGGAAGAAAGAATGACTTACCGTAATGATGCGGAGAACACCGCCGCCGTCATTCACAGTCACTTTGTGGAGATTTCTTGACACGAGGCCTTGGAGGTCTTGGCTCTCCCACACGATGGTACCTTCAAAGCTCTTTTTGTGGAAAGATAAAGTGAGTCGATTTCTTTATTGTTGTCATTTAGGTTTTAAGTATGTTTTTAAGGAAAAATAATTTTTTCCCCTAAAACCTATTGGTTACAATTTTTATCCCCCGACTCTATCACACAGCACCCTTAACATGTTGGTGTATATGTTCGAGTCATTTTTCTCATGTGTATCTGAAAGATACAAGTACAAAGGGTGCAGAGACAATTTTGCTGCTGTTTGCATGTCCCTCATGCCGAAGAGTTTCCTGTTGTTACAGCTCGGACGACCGTTCTTAGCCACGCACACACAACTGACGTGCATCGAGTCACGATCCCGAGTCACACAGACATGTCCCCATGGCAGATCTGGGCTCTACCAACAATCTAGTGAAGCATGTTTTGGTGTGAATGTTTGTTTTGTTTCAAAATACATTTTCAGAGTTGAAATTATGGGGACAAGAAAGAAATAGAGATATTTTATACAGATTTTGGGACACAATGTCAAACTTTTTTCAAAAAGGAAATTACCTAATTTCCCAATTTACAAAAATACTACCTGCACTGTATTCTTCCAAGTATGGGATATTAATGAAAGCAAAGACATTTACGTCAATTTAGTAGATTAAAAGATGATTTGTCATTAACTGCGTTTCTTTTGATTTCTAATGTTTATAAATTACACAGTCTCTACTGGGAGTTATTGATCCATGCCTCTTTGCAATTTAGCTACTGAGTTTTATATTTTTCTTATTAATTTGTGTTATCTTGTAATAAATAATTCTGTTTCTATAATACACGCTAAAATATTTTTTTCAGAATTGTTTGCCACTTTTTATTTTTTTACTTAAAAGGTCCATAAGTTTTATCTTGTCAAATCTGTCAAGCTTTCTGTTTGAGATAATTATTAAATTCTGGGCTTAGAAAGTTACACTCTCTGCCACAAGGTTTGACACATTTAAATTCTACTGTCTTCTAACTTTTCCAGGAGGGTTCAGCTGCTCCTTTGTACTGCTCAGGCCATCCCCACTGTCAGCCCCTCTGGCTTGCTCCAGAGATCCAATGGAAGGCAGCTGGCATCCAATTTTTCCCTACCACATCAGCCTGTCTTCTTTTCCTAATACCCCACTTATCAGTCTGATACTTCCTGTTTATTTTACTACTGTCGAACTAACATTTCCCACTAGAACACAAGCACCATGAGAGCAGGGATCTCGTATGTCTTATCGACCACCATATTCCTGGCACCTAGAATGGCCTGACATGCAAAACAGGCACTTGAAAAATATTTATTTCACAAACAATGTTAATTGTTAATTGGAATGATTTTTGGTCTAGAACACCAGACAAAAGATACAGCTTTAATTATCTTCTAATTTTTTTTTCACATATTAAAATTAAGAGATAAAGTGCTGTAAGGTCTCAGTTAGCCAGCATTAGGAAGGGCACTATATAAAACTGAACTTTCCAATAAGTGAGGCCAGCAGTTTGAAAGGTTAGGCCTTTCAAGCAAGGCCAGTGGTTTGAAAGCTTTTTGTAAAGCATTATAACTCCTCTATGAAACAGAAACACTAGGAGTCGGGATTCCTTGGGCAGTCTGTCACTTTATAGTCTGCACTGTTGGGGAGACTCCTGATGTGCTTTGAGGAGCCCCAGGGTTCCAGAGAGCAGTCCTCTTGGACACACTGTGGTGGGTCACCGCTTGAACTCGAGCACAGAGCAAGCGATGCCCACCTCACGGGGCTGGGCCGGGGGTTAATGATGACACGTGTGTGGCGTGCGGGGTCTCAGCTCAGCGCAACGGAGCTTTAAGACCACTAGAAGGAAAGCAGAAAGTGAAGGGCCCCTTTAAAAGATCTCATTGTCTTATCTTGGAAATGGGCACAGATTATTTCTCTACTCTCCCTGGAAAGCCTTAACTCTCCAGTTGAACCTTGAGTCCCTAAAAACAGCACCCTTACAGACACATGCACAGAGGGAAACAAGTCTAGGGAGAAATACAGCAAGTATCCTGGGAAACATGTGGATAATGTCACATTCCTCTAACCTCTTTATATATAGTCAAGTTTTCAACAGTGGATCTGTATTCCTTTCCTATATTTTCACACTTTTATGATAAAAAAATTTTTTTTAAACATATGTATACAAGGAAATAAATTTGGGGTCAATCTTCTTCCAGACACGAGGCATTTGTTATCTAAACTTTTGAGTGTCTATGACACAGCAGTCTACGGGCTACTGGAACATTTACAGGAGTGAAACAGCTCCTATCTTCAGATCCTCATAATATGCCCTGCTGGGCTCAGTGACAGAGGAAAGTCACTCTGCCTGAGGTCTGCCAGGACTCCAGATGAGAGAGCCCAGGGCAGAGTCTGGCAGGCATCTGAGTCAGCAAAGGGAGAGGCGGACGAGCACTCCTCAAAAGGCAGGCGTGAGAGCACTGCAAGCCCAGGAAAGTGTGGAGAGTTTAGTGCCGCTGAAGCCCCAGGCTGAGGAAAGGAGACGTGCAAGGCGGCTCTGTCAGCGCTGCTTGCGGGAACAGAGTCTGTCCCTCATCCCCAACCTGGGGGAGCATTTGTTTGCAAGCACAGAAGTGATGCAATCCTAGCCCCCATTTTAAACAGTCGCTCCAGGAGCAGAAAAGCATCAGGCAGGCGGGTAAGGAGACTGGTAACTGGACTATTATGGAGGTCCAGGTGAGGAGTCAGCACTAACCTAGAAATTCAGACTGCCTTCTGAGAAGCTGAAGGAGACACAGATATATGGAAAGATAGTCAAGCTCGCAGATTGGAAGTATTAATATTATTAATATGTCTATACTACTCAAAGCAATCTAGAGATTCGAGGTAATCTCTACCAAATTCCAAAGGGGTTTTCATAGAAATACAGCAAGTGCTACTAAAATCTGCACAGAACCACAGAAGACCCCAAACAGCCAAAGAAACCTGAAGAACAACAAAGCTGGAGGCATCCTGCTTCCTGATTTCAAACTATATTACAAAGTTACTGAGAACAAAACAGCACGCTACTGGCATAAAAACTGGAACACTGATCAATGGAACAGAAGGGCGAGCCCAGCACCAAGCCCATACATAAATGGTCAATTCACTTACCACTGAAGAGGCAAGAAAATACATGGGAAAGACAGACACTGCAACAAATGGTGTTGGGAAAACCAGACAGCCAAGGGCAAGGAAAGAACCTGGACCACTACGCTATGCCATACACAAAAAATTACCTCAGAATGGATTTAAGACCCGAACAGAAGACCTCACATCATAAGATTCCTAGAATAAAACCTAGGTGTTAAGTTCCCTAACACTGGTCTTGGCAATGATTTTTTTGGATTTGAAACCAAAAGCAAAAGCAACAAAAGCAAAAATAAACAAAGAGGACTACATCAAACCAAAAAGCTGCTGCATAGCACAGGAGACCATCAGCAAAATGAAAAGGCAACCTATGAGTGGAAGAAAATATTTGCAAACGAAATACCTGACGAGGAATTACTACCCAGACATATAAAGAATTCCCACAACTCAACAGCAAAAACCAAATGCGCAGAGGATCTGAATAGAATGTTTCCAAAGACAACACAATGCACATATGGCCAACAGGTACATGAAAATATGCTTTCATCATCAGGGAAATGCAAATCAAAACCACAATGAGAGACCACCTCACGCCTGTCAGAATGGTGACTAAGATGCGGAGAAAAGGGAACACTTGTGTGCTGCTGGTGGGCATGTAAACCATTGTAGACACTGTGGAAATAGTATGGAGGGTCCTCAAAAACTGAGAACTAGAACTACCATATGATGTAGCAATTCCATTTCTGGGTATTTATCCAAAGGGAATGAAAACACCCACTTGAAAAGACACCTGTGCCCCCTTGTTCACTGCAGCATGTTTACAAAAGCCATGATGTGGACACAACCCGAATGCCCACAGATGGATGGATGAAGATGTGATGCAAACACACACATGCGCGTGTGCACATGCACACACACACACAGGAATATTATACAGCCATAAAAGGAAGGAAACCCTGCCATTTCCAACATGGATGGATCTTAAGGTCATTATGCTAAGTGAAATCAGTCAGAGAGAGACAAACACGTATGACTTCACTTACATGTGGAATCCGACACATTTTTAAAAACCAAAAACTGAAACACTGAACTCTTACATACCGAGTATCAGATAGGTGGCTGCCAGAAGGGGGTGCTGAGGGGCTGCGTTAAACGGGTGAAGGGGGTGAAAAGGTGCAAATTTCCAGCTGTAAAATAGTAGGTCCTGGAGATGTAATGTACAGCATGATGAGCAGTTAATAATGTTGTATATCTGAAAACTGCTAAGTGAGGAGATCTTAAAAGTTCTCATAAGAAAAGAGATGTAACCGTGGTGGGTGGATGTTAACTAGACTCGGTGTGATCATACCGCAATAACCAATCATTATGCTGTACACCTGAAATGAGTATGTTATGTGTCAATTATATCTCCATAAAAAAAGGAAAAAAAGACTGCCTTCGGAGTTGAATAATTAAATGCATACGTTAAAGGGAACAATGTCTCTGGTAACTGAGAAGGCTCTGAGATTGAAGCTTAATTAGTAAACTCACTACCTCAAAACAACAGATCAAGTATATTCCTATACAAAAGCTGGGTTGAGAAAGAAATCTGAGAGAGGAATCTGGGCAACGGAGCAATGTCTAGTGGGAGGGAGACACAGGAATGGGAAGACACCGACCATTTCAGTCATATCGTACCCGAGCGAGCCAGCTCTTGGAAACAAGCACATCCCACTCCCGTAAGCAAAGCCAAGGGTCAAACCCAGCACTGCTCTGAGTTGGGTTTTTGGTGTCTGACATCTCAGTAAGGAGGTTCCCAGACAGGGGTCATGACTTTCAAATCTAATAAGCTAATACCTATTAAAGATGAATGAATAGGTACTCTGGTTTACAAACTGGTCTTCTGTGAATTTATTCAGTTTCATTCAGTGAGACTCTGGTCATCTCTATGCGAACTAACTGGAATGTCAGTGCTAGAACCTGAAAGCTAAGTCCAACACCCTTGGTAACATGCAGCTGCTCTGGGTTAATCATGTGTCTTTCTTCTGGCAAAACAGCCTCCTGCCCTTGTATACATTCCTCTAAAACTTTAATAGTAATAAAAATTTTTTAAAAATTTATTTAAATTCTAGTTAGTTAACATACAGTGCAATATCGGTTTCAGAATTCAGTGATCCATCCCTTACATACAACACCCAGTGCCTGTCACAACTAGTGCCCCTCTTAACGCCCATCACCCACCTAGCCAAGCTCCCACCCACCTCCCTCTATCAACCCTCAGTTTGTTCTCTATTGTTATGAGTCTCCTATGGTTTGTTTCCCTTCTCCCCCACCATAGGTTCATTTGTTTTGTTTCTTAAATTCCACGTATGAGTGAAATCATATGGTGTTTGTCGTTCTTTGACTTCTTTCACTCGGCATTACAATCTCTAGCTCCATACACATCACTGCAAATGGTAATGTTTCGTTCTTTTTGATGGTTGAGCAATACTCCTGTGTGTGTGTGTGTGTGTGTGTGACATAATGCTGCTACAAATACTGGGATGCAGGTGCCCCGTCGAATCTGTATTTTTGTACCTTTCGGTAAAGACCCAATAGTGTGATTGCTGGGTCATAGGGTAGCTCTATTTTCAACTTTCTGAGGAGCCTCCACACTGTTTTCCAGAGTGCCTGCACCAGCCTGTGTTCCCACCAACAGTGTGGGAGGTCTCTCCTTTCTCTGCATCCTCACCAACACCTATTTTCTTGTGTTGTTAATTTTAGCCATTCTGACAGGTATAAGGTAGTATCTCATTTAAAAAAAATTTATTTATCTAACAGCATGCACATGAGCGTGTGCAAGCAGGGGAAGGAGCCAAGGGAGATGGAGAAAGGCAGACTCCCCATTGAGCACGGAGCCCAACATGGGGTTCGATCCCAAGACTCCGAGATCATGACCTAAGCTCCACCCATGGTCCACTTAACAGGCAGCTGCATGTTACCAACAGACATGTCATTTGCAAATATCTTCTCCTATTCTGTGGACTGCCTTTTAGTTCTGTTGACTGTTTCCTTCACTGTGCAGAAGATTTTCATCTTGATGAAGTCCCAACAGTTCATTTCTGCTTCTGTTTCCCTTGCCTCTGGCAACATGTGTCATTGTAAGTGTCCACGGCCAAGGTCAAAGAGGTTGCTGTTTGAATAGTGATAAAGTTTGGGAGAACTGGTACCAAATACATCCAGGCGCAAGAACTGATAGGATTTAGTGAGTGCCTGGATATGAGAGTTGAGGGTAAATCCCACGATTCTGGTTTGGGCGCCTGAGAAAAAGGAGATACCGCTATCCAAGACTCAAATACAGGGGAGATGAGGACGGATGGGCAGAGATGATCTTAGCATCAGAAAGCCCTTGGGAAACCCGTATGGAGAAGAAATTAGAATTTCTCTAATTCACATTAGAGAAATGTGAGCCGTAGCTGGATTCATGAGCCATGACCGAACAGGCGGTAATGGATACAATTGCTGAGGAAGGAGTAAAACAAACAGAAACCTGGGTATCAAATCCTAATGATTAAGAGGAAATTGAGAGGGGTGCCTGGCTGGCTCAGTCCGTGGAGCATACGACTCTTGATCCCAGGGTTGTGAGTTCGAGCCCCACACACTGGGTGTAGAGATCACTTAAAAATAAAATCTCTGAAGAAAAGAGGAAAGTGAGAGAGGAGATGCTAAAGTACACTGGGAAGAAAGACTGGGCCAGATGTGGCTGGACCAAAAAGAAGGCAGATCATATAAGCTAAGAGAAAAATGCAATCAACGAAGTGAAGGACACAAAGTGTCCCCTGGAGTTGGCAGAGGGATCACGGGCCTGCCGTTTCAGATGATCCATCCCAAAAGTAAAGGCTATCATGACCAAATAAAAATGCTTCACCTTGAAACTATGAATCTAGAATGTACGAAGATAAAACAAGTCATTCTGTCCTGTCCGCTGAGCTGACACTGGCATTTACCCTGCTGTTTCACGGTGGCTCCTGCTGGTGCCCGGCTGCAGTAACTTTGTGACTGGGATACGACACAGCATCAACACTGTGGACTAAACTGGGTAACTGCCCGAAAAACTCATCAGCCCGCAACACAATCCTGGTGTCTTCCCTGCACTTCCACAAGCCAGCGGTGACTAGGGAAGGGAGGAGCTGAATCTAGCCTCCCTTTCCTGTACCTGCTCCTGCTCCAGCACAGCTGAAGCTCTGGTTCTCGCTTCTCTCACAGGCCCACCTTCTACTCTCTGATACAAAGTCATCAGAAAGCTAGGGATCTCTTTGGAAGAGGAAAAATTTGTTTGTGGCAATTCCCTGCTGAGACCGTAAAACCAAAACAGAAGCCAGGAAACAGCCCGGTGTGGGCTGGAGAAAGAGCTCATAAATGATCTCACCAGTAAGCTTGCTCTCTGCAAGCCCTTTCACATGTTAATTCCCTTGTGCCATGTTTCTAACTTCCCATCCAAACCAACAGAGTAGCTTAAATCTATATACTACTTTAGCACTTAACATATTTTTTATGGATTGGGGAAATGACATCTAAGGAATGTCAACTGTCACCAACAGTGACTGTGCAAGTACCCACATGGCCAACAGTGATGTCTCTAGTGACTCAGGGGAACAAAAATAGTCGTTTTTTTTTTTTTTTTTTAATCAGAATTAGTTTCAGGTTTCAACTGCACCAGTAAGGAAAATACAAAATTAGAGAAATAAATATTTTAAGAGATGCGCACAGCAGTCTCCATTTAAATCTGTGACTCCCACCGAGATTTATGCTTTGGTGAGTCACAAGATGAAAACATAAGAGCTTTGCTTACTTGACAAGCTGTACTGCTGACATGTTACTCCGGGAGGCCGGGAGGCACAGAGGGAGTAAGACGATAAGCAAATCGTCTACTACTCTCTTGAAAAATGGCATAAATGATGTTTGTCTTCGTCATTCTTTGCTGATGACACACAGGCAAATCATTCATCACTATCATTTTTTCTGTGCCAATAAACCCAATTAGGCTTGAGGCAGCAAAAATGAGCATCTATGTACAATTAACCATGGTTTCAATAAAAACAGAATTTTTCTGTAAAGGAAGGAATTTTTTAAAAAGTTGTTTTTATAAAGCTAATATGTATTTATTACAGAATATTCAGAAAATGCACAAAAAGGAGAAAACAGAAATCATCCATAATCCTACCTCCTCACCCCTGGGTATAGTCACTGTTAAATAATGGCACATTTTTAAAAGAAAAAAATATTACTCAGAAGTAATGAAAAATAAAAAGTCAATTTAGCTTAAAGCTTCAAGTGAAATAAAGCTCACAAGGCTGTAGGCATGAAATATCTTAACCGAAATGGCCACTTACCATCCCATCATTAGCATCTCCTGCTACATACATAGTCCAGTCCTTGCCTTAACCCAGTTATTTTGAAAAACTTCAAATCTACAGAAAAGCTAAAATTAACCCCAGATCACCTAGACTCAGCAGCTGTTAACATTTGGCTATATCTGCTTTTCCTGTCTGTATAAATGTCCTTTTCTGTTCTTGTTGGTTGTTAAACACTTGAGTACTCTAACAGGTATTTCCTAAGAACAAGGACATTCTAAGGGAAAGTAATAATTTTTGTGGATTAGCCAAACTGTTTTTCAAAAAAGATTTTATTTATTCATTTTGAGAGAGAGAAGGAGAGAGCACGAGTGGGGAGAGGGACAGAAAGAGGGACAGAGAAAGAGAGGACGAGTGCCAGAGGGAGAAGCAGGCTGGCAGAGTCCCCATTGAGCAGGGAGATAGACGTGAGGCTCGATCCTAGGATCCTGGGATCATGACCCGAGCTGAATGCAAAATTTGTACCTCTAGGGGCACTTGGATGGCTTAGTTGCTTAAGCCTCTGCCTTTGGCTCAGGTCATGATCCCAGGGTCCTGGGATTGAGCCCCCGCATTGGGAGTCCCTGCTCAGTGGGGAGCCTGCTTCTCCCTCTCCCTCTGGCTGCCACTCTGCCTGTTTGTGCTCTTGTGCATAAAATCTTTTTAAAAAATCTGTAATTTGATCTAGAAGACTGACCAAGACAATGAGGCAGACTCTGTAACGCTGTGGTTGGCCTGAGGTATTAAAGCTGATTTTCTTCTTCTTCACCCCACACCATGACTCCTTCCTCTGAAAGTTTCTCAACGTCGCCATCACCGACCTTTTGAGCCAGATAATTCTTTTTTGTGGGGGCTTATGTGTGTGTTGTAGGATGTCCAGCAGCACTGTTGGCCTCTAGATGCCAGAACCACTGCACACCCAGCTGTAATCCTGAGCGAGTCCCTGGGCATCGCTAAGTGCCCCTGGTGGGAGAGACCCTGCTCTTGAAGTCCCGGTGAGTGGCAGCACGAACGAGGACAGTGTGCATTTTTCTCCCGAACGCTTACCATGCGGCGGCATGTTCTGGCATTCTGCAGGTCTGAAGATCATTTAGTTCCTGGAATGAGCCTCTCAACTGGCTGGCGTAGCCCCATCTTATGGATGAGGGATGGATGCGGTGAGACTGAATGGCCTGCACAGGCCACACCGACCCCGAGCAGCAGCGCGGGGCTGCCTGGACTTGCTGGTACTGCACCCACGGCCACCTGCTCGGCCACCTGCTCCCAAACATGCCCTCACGTACTTACTCCTTAGAACGTCATTTTTCTCTTTCCTACTCATGCCAACCCAAAGCCTTTTTTGGGCAAATACACTCTACACCAGCCTTCAGACCGCTCCAAGACCACCTGACACAACACCAGCATCCCGGGCTCCTCGGAGCAGCAGGACTGTCTCTCTGGGAAGGGTTCTAGCAACCACAGAAAACTTGGGGCACTGCCCACGCTCATTCTGAGCAGAAAGCTCACTGAGGACTTCCTTCCCCCCTCGGGGAGCTTGTGTACTAGTTAGTCTGGGACAACCTCAGGGGGCTTGTGTACTAGTTAATCCGGGACAACCTCAGGGGGCTTTCGTACTAGTTAATCCGGGACAACAGCTCCCACCGTGCCTGGCATGAGGTCAGCTAGGTACCGGCTCGGGGCCAGCTCCTCTCGTCCCTCCAGGACGGCAGCTGTTCTCAGGGCAGGGATCTCTCACTGTGTCCTCACAGAGCCCCAGTGCTTGGCATACACTAATTTCTCAAACATTTTCTGAGTAAATGAATAAACAAAGTGAAGAATGGCTTTCTTCAAAACCTGAGATCCAACACTGAGCAAACACGACTTAGTTAAACCACTGCTCTTGATTAAAAGTAAAAATACTTTTGCTGGGACATACTCTGCCCCCTCCCCCACTCATGTGTTTGCCTGTGTTCTCTCTCTCTCTCTGAAATAAATAAATAAATAAGATCTTTAAAAAAATGTTTTTGAGCAGAAGTCCATGTACAGGTGAAATGAAGGAGATCCCGTTCACATCTACAGAGCTGACATACATAGTTTCAACTACTTGTACTGAACGCCAAAGACCCGCCGCACATGATGAGATGCGTTGTGTAAGGCAAACAGAACCCATGACACCCGTGGCAGGAAAATGTTTCTCAGTTTGTCAGTAGAGCTGGTCTCAGGTCTGGCTTCCACGTTTTAGCTCAGCTTTGACGTTGTAGGACAAACTCCACAGCTGATCTACGGTGGCTCCCAGAGATGCTTGGGAAACTGACCCCTATGTGGTTCCAAAGCCTGAGGAATGTACTCGGACTAGACTAGACCGGCCTGGAGAGGCCGAGCCGCATGGCTGAGTAATCCTTTCTCGCCCACCACTCAATGCTCAGAAACCACCCTACGGCTTAACTGCAGGCTGACGTGGGCACCTGGCAGGTAGGGGAGGGGATCTCTAGGACCCATTTACCCAAGACTGGACCTAGAAGGACCTAGAACAGGACAACTGTGTTTCCTGACATGTTCCACAACCTCGAGAAGTTTTATTCGTCTTGGAAATGTGGCCGGTCTCTGCAATTATCCCACCTGCACCGACCACCCGGGCCCTCTAGATAAGTAAATAGCCCGAGTTACTCGAACTCCAGTAACTCGAGTTACTCGACTTCCATCAGTCCGTACTTATAACCATCCTTCGTCACTAGAACCGTCACGTGGTTCTCAGTCCACTGAGTGAGCAGGGCAGTGCCTGTCCAAAGGGGCGCTGTGGGGACAGCTGAGGTGTCCCAGAGCCGAGGGAAGGGACGGTGCCAGGCGCTACGCTTTGTTGCCTGGGCACAGAGCCGGTGGCCTCACCCAGCGCCCTGAAGGGCTGCGCCGGCACAACGAAGTGTCAACCGGCGGCCTTGAGAGCACAGCGCCAGGCCTGTGGTGGCCGTGCGGCCCCGCGGCCCTGCCCCTCCACCCCGTACCTCGGGTAGGATGAACTGCTCCACGGGCTTGTACCACAACCTGTTCACCTGCACGCCGCAGCTCGGGGGGCTGAAACGGGCCACGAAGAGAGCCTCCTGCAAACGGGGGTGGGAGGACAAAAAGTAAGATTTTGCATTAGACACTGTGTATGCGGCAAGTTTTCCAGCATCTTCTGTCTTGGGCAGCTTAATCCTCGATGGCCCCAACCAGGGTTATTATGCATCTCCTGATGCTGAGACACCACCGTGTTTTCCAGCACGGTCACAGTTATTATGTAGATATTTAAGGTAACAAAAGCTGTCCTAAAGTTCTAAAACATGAAATAAAATCCACATAATCTTAAAAAAAAAAGCCCACCTTGAAATGAGGAGCATTAGGGGAAGCATGAGGTGTTAAGCCGAATTAGTAGGCTTAATCCCAAGGGTTAAGAAGAAACTGAAAGATCACATCTTTCTACACAGAACAAAGGTACTGCAGGAGCCCCCCTGCCCCCATTCAGAAAGAACCTTTACAAGAAAAAAACGGCACAGACACAAAAAAGGAACATAAGAGAAGGCTGATTCCCGCTGTGTCTCTAGGTACTCTTCGTTAACGGCACTTGGCTCTAAGGCGCTTCGCACAGTGTTTTTTACAATCTGTGGCAACCCCGCAGTGAACGAGTCCAGAGACGCCATTCTTCTGACAGCATTTGCTCACTTTGTGTCTGTGTCACATTTTGGTCATTCTTGTGTATTTCACATTTTTTTTTTTTAATTTTACTTATTTATTTGACAGAGAGAAATCACAAGTAGTCGGAGAGGCAGGCAGAGAGAGAGAGAGAGGGAAGCAGGCTCCCTGCTGAGCAGAGAGCCCGATGCGGGACTCGATCCCAGGACCCTGAGATCATGACCTGAGCCGAAGGCAGCGGCTTAACCCACTGAGCCACCCAGGCGCCCTGTATTTCACATTTTTCCGTTATTACTGTGTTTGCGATTTGGTGATCTGTGATACTGCTGTAATTGTGGGGGAGCCACGAACTGCTCCCAAATAAGATGGCAAACTTACCTGATAGACCCACTGACCAGCACTTCCTCACCCCACTCCCTCTCCTCGGGCCTCCCCTATTCCCTGAGACACAACAATATTGAAATTCAGCCACTTAATACCTCTACAATAAGTGTTCAAGTGAAAGGAAGAGGTGCCTGTCTCTCTCTAAATCAGAAGCTAGTGGGGTCCACAATAGTCAAACGATGGGAAGAGCCCAGATATCCACTGACATGAATGGAGAAAGAAGATGTGGGGGATATATACAATGGAATATTATGCAGCCATCAAAAATGAAATCTTGCGGGGCACCTGGGTGGCTCAGTGGGTTAAGCCGCTGCCTTTGGCTCGGGTCATGATCTCAGGGTCCTGGGATCAAGCCCCACATCGGGCTCTCTGCTCTGCGGGGAGCCTGCTTCCTCCTCTCTGCCTGCCTCTCGGCCTACTTATGGTCTCTGTCTGTCAAATAAATAAATAAAATCTTTAAAAAAAAAACACACAAAAAAAACCAGTTCTCTTTAAAAAAAAAAATGAAATCTTGCCATTTGCAATGACATGGATGGAATGAGACAGTAGTATACCAAGCAAAATAAGTTAATCAGAGAAAGACAATTATCATATAATCTCACTGACATGAGGAATTTGAGAAACATGGCAGAGGCTCATAGGGGAAAACAGGAAAAAAATAAAACAACATGAAACCAGAGAGGGAGACAAACCGTAAGAGACTCTTAATCTTAGGAAACAAACTGAGGACTGCTGGAGGGGAGGCGGTGGGAGGTTGGGGTAACAGGGTGATGGACATTGGGGAGGGTATATATTGTAATGAGCACTGGGTATATATAAGATTGATGAGTCACAGGCCTGTATCCCTGAAACAAAAAATACATTATATCCTAATTAATTGAATTTAAATTTCAAAAAAACTTAAAGGATGTAAACCTAAGAGTTAAATAAATTATAATATAAGCCAAGTTAACACACACACACACACACACACACACACAGCTAGTGTGATAAAGCTTAATGAGGAAGTCGAATTGAAAGCAGAGATAGGCTGAAAGCTGGGCCTCTCGTTCCTCTTTGTGAACACAAAGGAAAAGTTCCTGAGGGAAACTTTAAGGGCCTCTCCAGGAAACATGTGAAGTGGAACAGCCTTCTTGCCGATACAGAGTCATCATCTGGACAGAGGGCAAAACCAGCCACACCGTCGCCTTAAGTCAAAGCCCAATCCAGAGGAAGGCTCTGACTTCAATTCCATGAAGGCTGAGAGGTGAGGAAGCTGCGGGAAAAGAGCCGGAAGCTGGCAGAGGTGGGTGCAGAGGCGTAAGGATGGAAAATGTCTCCATAACCTCAAAGTGCCAGGTGAGGCCGAATGTGCTGATGGAGAAGCCGCAGCAAGTTCTCTAGGGGATGGAGCGAAGATCATTCAGGAAGGTGGCTATACTGACCGACAGATTATCAGTGTAGACAAAGCAGCCTTCTGCCAGAAGGAGACACGACTTGCGACTTTCCTAGCTAGAGAGAAGTCAACGCCTGGCTTCGAAGCCTCAAAGGACAGGCCGACTCTCTTGCTGGGGCTCATGCAGCTGGTGACTTAAGGGTGTGCGCTCATCTGCCGTTCTGCAAATCCCAGGGCCCCTAAGAATTATGCTAAATCCACTCTGCCTGTGCCCTATGAATGCAACTACAAACACTTGGTGATAGTGCATCTGTTTATGCGTGGTTTCTGGATATTTTAAACCCACTGCTGAGACCACTGTCAGAAAGAAAATATTCCTTTCAAAACATGACTGCTCAGTGACAATGTACCTGGTCACCCAGGAGCCCTGACAGAGACATATGAGATGAGTGTTGCTTCCACGCCTGCTAACACCACATTCGTTCCGCAGCCCATGGATCAAGGAGTCATTTCGACCTTCAAGTCTTTTTATTTAAGGAATACCTTTTGTAAAACTGCCACAGACTCCTCGGATGGATCTGGGCAAAGTGAACCGAAAGTGTCCTGAAAGGATTCACCATTGTAGGTGCCATTGACAACATTCATGAGTCCCAGGAAGAGGCCCAATACCAACATGAACAGAACCTGGAAGGAGCCTATTCCAGACCTCACGGAGAACTCTGAAAGGCTCAAGTCACTGCAGATGTGGTGGAAATAGCAAGAAAACTAGAATTAGAAGTGAAGTCCGAGGATGTGGCCGAATGGCCGTGATCTCATGATGAAACTTTCAAGGAAAAGAACTGGCTTCTTATGGGTGAGCAACCAAAGTGGTTTCCTGTGATGGAAGTGACTCTGGGTGAAGACGCCGTGAAACCGCTGGAATGACAAAGGATTCAGGATGTGGCATGAACATAGCTGATAGAGCAACTGCAGGGTTTGCGAAGTGGACCCCAATTCTGAAGGAAGTTCTACTTCGGAGAGAACGCTATTGAGCAGCACCATGTGCTACAGAGAAATCATTTGTGAAAGGAAGAGTCAGCCAGTGAGGCAACCTTCACTGCTGTCTTATTTTAAGAAATGGACCTGGCCACCCCAGCCTTCAGCAGCTGCTACCATGGTCAGTCGGCACCCACTGACATCGAAGTAAGACCCTCCACCAGCAAAAAAATCACGACATGCTAAAGGTCAGATGATGGTGAGCATTTTTTAGGAATAAAGTATTTTTATTTTTTAAAAAGATTTTATTTATTTACTTGAGAGAGAGACACACAGAGATAGCAAGAGCGAGCACAAGAAGGAAGGAGAGGGAAGAAGCAGGCTCCCTGCTCAGATGCGGGCTTGATCTCAGGACCCTGGGATCGTGACCTGAGCTGAAGGCAGATGCTTAACGACTGAGCCACCCAGTGCCCCAATAAAGTATTATTTTCAGATTTTACTATTTATTTATTTGAAAGAGTGAGAATGAGAGAGAAAGAGAGACAAGGGGGGGAGGGTCAGGGGGAAAAGGAGACTCCCTGCTGAGCAGGGAGCCCACTGTGGGATTAGATCCTGGGACTTTAGGATCATGACCTGAGCCGAAGGCAGTCGCTTAACCAACTGAACCACCCAGGGCCCCCCAATAAAGTATTTTTAAATTAAGGTATGTGCCTTGTTTTTTTGACATTTGCATTAATATTAATACTATGGCACGTGTAATAGACGATAGTAAAGTGTAAACACAACTTACAGGTGCACCAAGCAAAAAGTTCATTTGACTTGCTTTCCTGTGACATTTGTTTTCCAGTGGTGGTCTGGAAGCGAACCCACAGTATCTCGGAGGTATGCCTGTACTGTTTTCTTTGAGTCCTTCCCAGTTTGTTTCAGGCAAGAACATTTCCTACTTCTCTCATGCATATTTTTATAGGCCACCTTACTACAGGAGAAACTTCTGTTAAAGCTATGAAGACCACACAGAATTTTAGGATTGTGGGGTTTTAGCGGATTATGCGTATTTCTTTCATTAACACCAGTTCTTGGCCATATAGTGGTAATACCTTTTGTATTTTGAGTACCTGCCAACCTATTAGCATCCACCTTAGAATAGGCCCTCCTTGAGCACAAAGATTAACTTCTTGGCTAACAATATGGCGACTAAAAGATAAATCAACATTATCAAAATACTGTCTGGGCCAAGCCTCTTCACTGATAATTCAAACATTAGGAATGATTAAAAAAAAAAAGGCAACATATACTAAGACAATTAAATGGATCAAAAGGAGGGATGCCTGGTTGGTTCAGTAGGTTAAGCATCCGCCTTTGGCTCAGGTCATGATCCCAGGGTCCTGAGATGGAGCCCCACATAGGGCTCCTTGCTCAGCGGGGAGCCTGCTTCTTCAGACTCTCCCTCTGCCTGCTGTTCTCCGCTTGTGTGCTCTCTCTCCCTCTCAAAAAGAGTCTCTGCTAGCCAATTTAACTGCCTGCTAAAACAAAACAAAACAAAAATCAATACTCTTCAAGGAATATAATAGACCCAGAGATCCTGTGATGAATTATTCACAATATCTAGGATACAATCCAAAGTACTTGATATAAGACAAACCAATCAATACCCAAGAAAAAAGACAATAATCAATAAAGACAGAACTCAACATGATTCAAATATTAAACTAAACAGACAGGATTTTAAAGTCATTATTATATCTAAGGTCAAACCTGTAAAGAAAATATGTTCAAAATGAATGAGCTCAGGAAATTTTAGAGAAATAAAACTACGAAAGAGAATTAAAGGGACATGCAAGAACTGTGAAGTACAATATCTAAAATACATTCATCAGTGAGGTTCAACAGCAGATCTGAGATGCAGAAGAGTCTGTCAATATGAACACAGACGGAAGGAATTATCAAATCTGAAAAACAGAAAGAATTTTTAAAAATGGACACCACTTCATGATCTGTGGAACAATGGCAAAAGGTCTAACATGCAGGTAATTGGAATCCCAGAAAGAGTGGAGAAAATGGGCCTGAGGAAAATTTTTTGAAGAAATAATAACTGAAAGTTTCTCAAATTTGGTAAAAAACAGATTTACAGATAGAAGAAAGTTGCCAAACCTTGAGCAGCACAGCCAGAAAGAATAAACCACACCCAAGGTACAACACAACCAAACTGCTTAAAACCAAATACAAAGGGGCACCTGGGTGGCTCAGTGGGTTAATCCTCTGACTTTGGCTCAGGTCATGATCTCAGGGTCCTGGGATCGAGCCCCACATCGGGCTCTCTGCTCAACGGGAAGCCTGCTCCCTCTCCCACTCCCCCTGCTCGTGTTCCCTCTCTCCCTGTGTCTTTCTCTGTCAAGTGAATAAATAAAATCTTTAGAACAAACAAACAAATATAAAAAGAAAATCTTAAAGGCAGCCAGGACAAACAGACGAAAACACCACTTACATATACCATACATAGGAACAACAATATGAAGGATAGTTGGCTTCTCACCAGAAACAATGAAGGTCAGAAAATATTAAAACGGCATCTTTAAAATACTAAAAAGAGAAGAAGTCAACCCAGACTTTCTATATCCAGAAAATACTCCAGAAGAAAACAGGGGGAGGGGAGGGAGGGAGACAGAATAAAGACAAAATAAAAACATTTTCAGAAAAAGGAAAACGAATCAAATTCATTACAATAAACTTGCACATTCAGAAAACCTGAATATTCAGGAAGGGATGAGGGGCACTAGAAATGTAAATGTGTGGGCAAATATAAAAGATGATCCTCTAGATTACTTTAATACATGTTTAGTTCTTTAAAGCACAAGTTATAACACTATACTCGTCTTATATTTTACATGAAAGGGTACATTAATTTTAAGAAAAATGACAATATAGGATGTACACTGCAATCTTTCTGTCAACTACACATAAAAAAGAGGAGTGCAAAGAGCTGTAGCTGATAGGACAACAGAGAAACTGAAATGGAATTCTAAAAAATACTCAAACCCAAAGAAGGCAGGAAAGAGGGCACCTGGGTGGCTCAGTGGGTTAAGCCGCTGCCTTCGGCTCAGGTCATGATCTCAGGGTCCTGGGATCGAGTCCCGCATCGGGCTCTCTGCTCAGCAGGGAGCCTGCTTCCCTCTCTCTCTCTCTGCCTGCCTCTCCGTCTACTTGTGATTTCTCTCTGTCAAATAAATAAATAAAATCTTTAAAAAAAAAAAAAAGGCAGGAAAGAGGACCAGAAACAGAAAATCGTAGAATAAAAAGCAAAATCAAAAACACTTCAATAACTGCATTAAATGTAAATGGATAAACACTCCATTTAAAAGGTAGAAAAGATTCTCAGACTAGATCAAAAGGAAGACCCAACTACATGCTGTCCTCAGGAAACACAATTTCTTTCTTTCTTTCTTTTTATCTATCTATATCTATATCTATATATCTATATCTATATCTATAAAAAAGAGGGGTGCTTGGGTCTCTCAGTCCATTAAGCATCTGCCTTCAGCTCAGATCATGATCCTGAGGTACTCGGATTGAGTCCCACATCAGGCTCCTTGCTCAGGGAGGAGCCTGCTTCTCTCTCTCCTTCCACCTGGGGCTCCTGCTGCTTGTGCTCTCTCCCTGGCAAATAAATAAATTAAAATCTTAAAAAAAAAAAAAAGAATAATACATCATGACCAAGAGGAAGAGGAGGTTGATTTAACATTTCGGAATCAACAGATGTTAATTCATCCCACTAACAGAATAAAGGAGAAGAACCTGGAAACATTCTATATGCCCAGCAACTGGAGAATGGATAAACATGTTGCTGGAATACAGCTTAGCAATTAAAAAGAGGAAAAGGGATAGGGCACCTGGCTGGCACAGTGGGTAGAGTATGTCCTCTTGATCTCAGGGTTGTGAGTTCAAGCCCCACATTTGGTAAAAAGCTTACTTTAAAAAAAAAAAAAGAAAGAAAAGGGAAAAATCATGAATACATACAAGAACATAGATGAGTTACAAAAACATGTTGAGTGAACGACGCCTTAGAGAGGGGAGTACTTTATGATTCTATTTACATATGAAATATCACAAACAAGCAAAACCAGTTTATGATAACAGAGCAAAAAAAAAAAAAAAAAAAAAAGGGAAGAGTGGCCACCTCTCAAAAGTGGGACAGGGTGATAGGAGTTTGGGTTACACAGCTTTATGCAGTTTAAATTAACCAAGGGGGTGCTGGCTGGCTCAGTCAGAAAAACATGTGACTCTTGATCTCAGGACCATGAATTCAAGCCCCACAGTGGGTGTAGAGATTACTTAAATAAATAAAAACTTAAAAAAAAAATAACTGACCAAATGTACATTTCACTGTGCATAAAATTTCAAAAACCACAAATATTAAAGCCCAGTTAATGGGGAAAAAAAAAAAGTCTAGTTAATGATATGCATGTGGAAGTATTTAGGGACAAAGTGTCCAGATGCCTGAAACTGACTCTGAAATACAGTCAGGAAAAATAAGAAGATAGATCATTGAACAACTTTATATATGATAAAGCAAATATAGCAAACTTTTTTTTTCTTTTTAAGATTTTATTTATTTGAAAGAGAAAGGGAGAGCATGAAGAGGGTGAGGGGCAGAGAGAAAGGCAGACTCCCAGCTGAGTAGGGACCCCGAGGTGGAGCTGGATCCTGGGACTCCAGGATCATGACCTGGGTTGAAGGCAGACGCTTAACTGAGTCACCCAGGTGCCCCGAAATACAGCAAAATATTAACTACTGTAGAAATTAGGTGGCTACATGGGCATTCACTGTATAATTCCTCCAAGATTTCTACAAATGGATTCCTTCCTAATATACTCCTTCAGATGTACTCCATGAATAAATCAGATTACCCTACATACCAGGAAGAGAGTAACCCCAGTTGTTTTAAACTTTGAGTCCCTCAACATCTTTATTACAAAAGACATTTGAAGTAGCTGTTAGCCTTGTATCATAGAGACAGACTTTCAGGGTTGGAACGAAGAGACACTAATACTTGCTTATACCTCAGAGACCCAGTTTCCGCATTCATTATCAACTTTTGTTATTCCTTAGGCTTTAGGGGATTTTAGGTTCGAAATTTCTAATCTGCCGCAACCTCTTCTTTTCTAGATATAATACATTATTTTTCATTGGTATTCTGTGCCCTAACCAGCATATTACTTTATTATGCTACAATGTATCCAATCAGTAAGGGAAGAAAAGTGGAAATCTTCCAACCAGATGTAATTATATAGTCTTCCAGTCTACTATATGCCATGAGGAAAAAGCTGGTGTTTTTTAAAAAGGAAAATGGGGAAAACCTTGTACAAAACAAAGCATTACCTCTTGTTCTGCCTGATAAAGCTTGACCGTGATGTTCCTCTGGAAACCCACATCACTGGCATCATAAAACACCCCAAGACTGGTAATAACAATGGGGTAGAGAACTCGGAAGCTCACGCTGACAACTCGGTCCTCAGAAATTCCTGATGAAGTGTCTTCAGAAAGACTGAAAGCCTCAATTTCCTGGTTCAAAACTAAGGAAATCATAAGAAAGAGTTTTACATAACCAAACAAATAAAATCTTACAATTCTTTCACAAATGGCAGTAATTAAGGAAATTCTTCAGAAATATGGCTGCTTCTAGGAAAAAAATAAGTTAATTTTGAAATTTAAGAATGAAATTTTTAGCTACATCTAGGTAAAATATTTAATTATCAAAACTACTTTAATAAATTTTTGTATGTACATGTGTGCATATGTATGTCTAAATGACACAGAGGAATAATCTATTAGGAAAGTTTTGATAAATAGGGATATTAAAACAGTACCTAATGCAGTCAAAAATAACGAGAAAAGTTTTGCTCTGCAAATTCCAAAAACCCTTCTTCTTGTTGGGCAATTTAAAATACTTGTGATGTCACAGGACAAAAGTCCTTGAAATCACTTCCAATAACACTGAAAATTTCTACATAATACCGATAAATACTATATAATACTGATAAAAGAGAAGCACATCAGAGTAGCATTTCTGACCACATACTGTGTGCCATGACCCATCACATTCACAACTTCACAACTACACTGAGTGGTCGTGGCATTATCTGACCTCACGGGTAATGATACTGAGGCCTCGAGATGTTAAGTAACTTGCCTGAGGTCACGGAAAGTGGCAGAGGCAGGAATCAACCCCAGGTTTATGAATTTCAAACTCAGTACTCTTTCCACTCCCCACAGCTTCCTAAATTGAAGCCAAAAACAGTCCTTTGCAAATAATGTTTTCAATTACTGTAAATGAATCAGGACCGATTACACGAAGTAGTTCACATGGCGGAGAATATCAGTGCTAGTTTGTAAAGTAATATAGAAACCTCTTCTAAAAGATTTTATCAAAGTTCTTTGTATCTTTCAGAGCTGTGGTTTTCCAATTTGCCTGCTCACACAACCACATCAGTTAAACACATTTGTACACACACTCATATACCTATTTATAAAATAGACACATATATTGTTACCAATATATTCAGTCTTTATAAAGAAAACATTGTCTCCTTTTCAGATAAACAGAAATTCAGTGTTCTTCCCACACCCAGCAGATCATCTGGATCCCTACCTTTGAATTCCTAGGATGTTATTTTACACTTAGTAATGCTCAATAAAATGTGACTAATGGAATTGATGACCCCCCACCCACTTACATACATAAGCAGAAGGGGAAAGAAGGTGGTTACACATTTTGTCATGGATTGGCCAAGCACTGGCCACAGTGTCTAGACTCCAAAGAAACTGGATGACAGCAAAATGTTTTCTTTTTAATACACTCAGTAAATATAAAAGATTCAAAGTATATGCATATAGGTTAAGCATGCTATAACCTAACTACATATCTATTAAAAACAAATATACCTTGAACTTCAAGCTACCTAGACACAGGAAGTCCTGCTGCTTTAGTAATGTTATTAATCAAAACTTCTAGATATTCAGAGGAGCATCATGATTAATTAATACTCATGATGACCTTGAAAATAAAATGAAAATGACATTTGAGTCATCAAAAAGATAAAATAAGGTTCAATATAAATTTAGTCACACCTGGAATGCAAGTTGGTGCAGCCTCTTTGGAGAACGGTGTGGAGATTCCTCAAGAAATTAAAAATAGAACTTCCCTATGACCTTGCAATTGCACTCCTGGGTATTTACCCCAAAGATAAAGATGTTGTGAAAAGAAGGGCCACCTGTACCCCAATGTTTATAACAGCAATGGCCACGGTCACCAAACTATGGAAAGAACCAAGATGCCCTTCAACAGACGAATGGATAAGGAAAATGTGGTCCATATACACTATGGAGTATTATGCCTCCATCAGAAAGGATGAATACCCAACTTTTGTAGCAACATGGATGGGACTGGAAGAGATTATGCTGAGTGAAAGAAGTCAAGCAGAGAGAGTCAATTATCATATGGTTTCACTTATTTGTGGAGCATAACAAATAGCATGGAGGACATGGGGAGTTAGAGAGGAGAAGGAAGTTGGGGGAAATGGGAAGGGGAGGTGAATCATGAGCGTCTATGGACTCTGAAAAACAATCTGAGGGGTTTGAAGTGGCGGGGGGATGGT
Organism: Neogale vison; assembly: GCF_020171115.1. Classification (NCBI taxonomy): domain Eukaryota; kingdom Metazoa; phylum Chordata; class Mammalia; order Carnivora; family Mustelidae; genus Neogale; species Neogale vison. The sequence goes on along the minus strand of NC_058092.1, from coordinate 151,545,399 downwards.
GGGAGGTCGGGGTACCAGGTGGTGGGTATTATAGACAGCACAGATTGCATGGAGCACTGGGTGTGGTGAAAAAATAATGAATACTGTTATGCTGAAAATAAATAAATTTAATTAAAAATAAATAAATAAATAAATCTTTAAAAAAATTTAGTCACACCTATTAAAATTTTTTAAATCTAGGTATTGCACTTATGAAAATTTTCTATTAATTAATAGCTTCATTCCTTTACTATTAATGGATAATAACACTTAACATAATAAAAGTCTGGTTAATTCAAGGTGAGGTTTTTAAAAATTTGATTTGGTTTTGGATTTCAAATGTAATTTCTTCTAGGCTATTCTTACATCATCAGGATTGCAACATTTTATTAGGTTCATGGTCCTTTTGGGACTCCAGCACAAGCTAAGGGACTGCCTCACAGAAAGACAATTACACATGACATTTTCCTTACAATGTTAACTAAAAGAGCATAAGTAAGAAACCTCAGCTTTATACAATACAGATAATTTATTTAAAAAGCTGACTGAAACTTAACTTTATAAAAGGCAGGTTCTTCACTTGATCTTAGCCAAAAGGCCGAGAAGCGATGTATAAAAGGCAGGTTCTTATAAAATAACATTAAGTACCATGTCCCAGGAATGAGTCTAAGTTTTTTTAAGTATCAACTTATTTCATCCTGTCAATGCCTATGAGGTAAATACTTTTATCCCCAATTTATAGATGGTGAAACTGAGGCACAAATGGGGTAAATAACTGACCAAAGGTTACACAGCTCAAAAAGGTAGAGCCTAGACGTAAATCCCTCGAACCTGACTTGAAAGCCCAGGCTTTCAACGACAACACTGTCATTGCCTGTAAGAGTAAGGTGTACATAAGACCTGACAAATCTTAAAATTCCAGGGGTCATAATTGGCACACTTAAGACTGTGAAAAGTTTACTTTTCCTTAGAACCATAGCTGAACATAACAGGAAATGCTGGTAAAGAAAGACATCTGCTTACACAGTTAGCAACATCCTAAAACTGGTTCCCTGGAAATAGAGGAACCTGATTAGGACCATCTTTCTTCATCATCAACTCCCACAAATATTTATCTGTAAGGAATACAAAATATTACTCATTTAAAATTTTTACTATTTGTTTCTTTTGTAGGAGGTTATAGGCAATAATCCTAAGGGAAAGTTGACTCATAATATTTGTATCAAGGTTACTATAAATTGACAAGATGGTAAAATCAGCAGGTGTCTCAAAGTTCAAAACTCAAGTTTTCTAGGATTGTCTATGCACAAGGAAATCTCCAGATGCATGTGAATCATACTGAGAAACAAACTCTCCTGGATCCTGAAATTAACTACATTTAAAAAGACTCTTCACAGAGAGCTAGAGCGATCACTCAATCTGTCAAAAAGGATGAAATGTACATTTTGATGAAAGCTCTATCTTAGTCTGCTAAAAGCAGACCACCAGACTAGCCAGCTTAGCAACTTTTCCTCAACATCAAACTTGTACACGGAGGCACAGAGCTGTGGAAAAAGATGACTCACCCGGATTCGTGATGTTGAGCAGTCTGCAGGAATAAGGATCTTCCCTGTCTTCCACGGGCACATCACAGCCATGAGCTCCTATGATAAACTTCACAAGCACACTGAAAGGTGTATTGGCATTACCATCAGATACTGTCGGCACTCTGCGCATGCCCGTTTCCTCATGCCCATTTCAAAGCTTTTACTTTAAGACCCAAATATTTATTCTAACTTTATTTTTCCAGTCTAGCAAAACAGGAACAAGCAAAATGAAAGTTGCCAACCACCACGTGACATGTGGGTAAGCCCTCTACTGTAGTACTATGTCAAAGCGTGTATGAATATGTTTGGCTGGGCTACCAGCAAATGCTCATACCAATTAAAAACAAACCACAGTAAAGTCAATTTCTCACAGTCCGACCTAAAAACATATCTGTATCTGCAATCTTCTTTATTTACTTTCCTCTATTGTATTCCTATTTCCTATTCCTATTCCTATTTCCTCTATTGCTCCAGACCAGATTAGTCTTCCTATTCAAGAAGAGGTCTTCTCCTCTCCTACACCTTGTAGGTGTAGGAGCCTGTAACCTGTGGCTCCTTCCCTACATGTTACAAATACGATGAAGTCTTGATACTCATTTCTATTTACCAACCACCCCTTCCTTGTCTCCACCTTTTTTAGTGAAGTCCCACGAAGGAATGAACTAAAATTGTAGGCTCTAGTTTTTCATCTCCCACTCACTTTATAAAACAGAAATTTTAGCTTCAATACCCACCACTTATACGGAGCTGTTTACCACCAATGTAACCACTGATTTGCTGCTAAATCCAGACAACTTTTCAGCGCTTCAGTATGTATTTCAAGAATGCTTCAAGAGCTTCCTTACAAGGCTCTTTCCCCTCAACTATGTGGCTGGCTCAGTCACTTGCACTGGCTCTTCTTCGCCAAGTCTGCCCATTATGGTAGATATTAAAGCAGGGCTTTGGCTCTGGGTCTCTTCTCACTCTTTCTGCCTGCTCTCCCTGGACAATATTTATTCTCAAGACCTCAAGTAGCTTGGGAAAGATTCCCAAATTAGCATCTCTAGTTTGGACCCATTTCCTAAAAGATCCATATGTATCCATTGAACATTTTTTCCCAGATGGCCCACAGATGACAGTGGTGTGCTGGAACCTGCTCCTACTGGCTTATGAGAGCCACCTGCTAAATCTTCAGGAATTCTGTGGGCTAGTTATTAAGAACAGACTTTATTAAATTATATAAACTTACAATGAAACACACTGCTCTAAACAAAGAAAATACTCAAATTAATCATTTCTTAATTATTTCACTACTACCTATGTTCTTGAGGTTATATTTACCTATTATATCTGGGCAGTAGAAATAAAATGGTTTGTTACTACATATCTTTCCCCAGTCTGTGTTCAGAGATGTTGTGTTAGTTGCTTGAAGTGGGTCATGGTGGGAATATTTATACCACGGAAACTAGCGAACACTACAAATAAGGGTTTCATTGACTTTAAGGGATGGAGGAAAAAAAGTAAATCGTTGGAGGAAAAATTAACGAAGATTAAACTTAAAAAAGTAATACATGTCTTCATATATCAGTGGAACAGAATAGACAGTACAGAGATAAACCCATAATTAATCAATGACAATGGAGGCAATTAATTAATGATAATTATCAATGACAATGGAGGCAAGGATATCCAAAGGGAAAAAGATAGTCTCTTCAACAAAGGGTTTGGGAAAACTGGACAGCTACCTGCAAAAGAACGAAATGAGACCACTCCCTACACCACAAACAAAAATAAACTCAAAATGGATTAAAGACCTGTGAGACCTAAATCCATAAAACTCCTAGAAGAGAACATAGGCAGCAATTTCTCTGATGACAGCTGTAGAAACATTTTTCTAGCTATGTTTCCCCAGGCAAGAGAAACAAAAGCAAAATTAAACTACTGGGACTACATCAAAATAAAAGCCTCTGCACAGTGAAGGAAACAATAAAACTAAGAAGCAACCTATGGAATGGGAGAAGATACTTGTAAATGACAAATCTGATAAGGAGATAATATCCAAAATGCATAAAGAACTTATACAACTTAACATCAAAAAACCGAACAACCCAATTAAAAAATGGGCAGAAGACATGAATAGACAGTTTTCTAAAGAAGACATACAGGTGACCAACAGACAGATGAAACCATGTTCAACATGATTCATCCTCACGGAAATGCAAGTCAAAACCACAATGAGATACCACCTCACAGGTGTTAGAATGGCTAATACCAAAAAGACAACAAAAAACAAGCATTGGTAAGGATGTGGAGAAAAGGGAACCCTTGTGCACTGCTGGTGGGAGAGCAAACTGCTGTAGCCACTGTGGAAAACAGTATGGAGGGCCCTCAAAAAATTAAAATCAGGGCACCTGGGTGGCTCAGTGGGGTTAAAGCCTCTGCCTTTGGCTCAGGTCATGATCCCAGGGTCCTGGGATCGAGCCCTGCACTGGGCTCTCTGCTCGGTGGGGAGTCTGCTTCCTACTCTTTCTCTGCCTGCCTCTCTGCCTACTTGTGATCTCTGCCTGTCAAATAAATAAATAAAATCTTTAAAATAAAAAAACAGAATTACCATATGATCTAGTAATTCAGTATTGGGTATTTACCCAAAGAAAATGAAAACACTAATTCGAAAAGATATATGCACCTGTATTTATTGCAACATTATTTATAGTAGCCAAGATATGGAAGCAACCCAATCGTTCTTTGACGGATGAATGAATAAAGATGTGGTATATACATATACAATGGAATATTACTCAGTCATAAAAAATGAACTCTTGGCATTTGCAGCAACACAGATCTAGATAGAGTATTGTGCTAAGTTAAATAACTCGGAGAAAGACAAATACCACATGATTTCACTTATATGTGAAATTTAAGAAATGAACAAAAAAAAGAGATAAACGAAAAAACAGTCTCTTCATAATTAATTTTATTTTATTTTTAAAAGATTTTATTTATTTGTCAGACCGTGAAAGAGAGAGTGGGTGCAGGCACAAGTAGGGAGAACAGTAGGCAGAGGGAGAACCAGGCTCCCCGCTGAGCAGGAAGCCTGATGCAGGACTCGATTTCAGAGCCTGGGATCATGACCTGAGCTGAAGGTAGACGCTTAACTGACTGAGCCATGCAAGTGTCCCCCAAAACACAGGCTCTTGAGTACAGAGAACAAACTGGTGGTGGCTAGACGGGAGGTGGGTGGAGGGGATGGGAGAAACAGGTGAAGTAGATTAACAGTCTATTTATCTTGATAAACACTGTGTAATGTACAGAATTGTTGAATTACTATATTGTACACCTGAAACTAATGTAACACTATATGAATAATACCTGAATTAAAAATAAAAAGAAAAAAGTGATGTGTCTATAGCCACCCCATTGTGAATAGCACAAAAAACTGAGAAACCATCCTTCCACTATTCAAAACTTATTACAAGTTTTGATTCAACAAAGTCGTCACTGATTTTACTGATGAGAGTAAAGTTCTGACATATATCTCGGTAGTCACTTCAGTTTTACTCTATCTTAAAGAAAATATTTATGTCCAAACTGCACTCCTGTCAGGTGCGACATGTAATTGGTTAGATACAAAGGTCTAGAACAATGGGAGCATTCATGGGAATCAGCTCACTACATGGAATTTATAATAAAGAGTAGCGCGTCTGCTATTATCTGTCAGTTACTCACCATACATCATTTATATCAGCAAAACTTAGAACACATACATACGCACACGTACACATAATTATGCTTCCGAGAGCCAGCTGGTAAACTTTCACCAGCACTCTACTGCCTTCAGGTACCAGACTCAACATACCCACCACAGAACTTCTCTCCCATGAAACCTGCTCTTTTCATCTAGTGTTTTTGCCTTGATTGATTATTCTCCATGTTAGAAAGCTAGCAATCATCCTCCACTCCTTTTTCTCCTCTCCCTCTTGCTGTTTATTTACCTCATTTTCTTCTAAGGTCACACTTCAGTTCAGCCCCTCAGCCACCTAGCCAGGTCTCAGCAATCCATGCCTCTGTCCCCACAGCTGTTCTGCAGGGCCTGGCCACAGCCTGCCCCTGCGCTGGATGGCCTCCCTCTCTACCTCATAATCCCTGTCTCTCCGCCCCACTTTCCTTCCCGAGCGCTTCATCTCACTCATCCACACCCTCCTCTGAACTCCCCTCCCCAACCTAAGGTTCCAGTACATGGAACTGTTTGGAGTTTCCCAAACACTCCAGGCTGTTTTCTATTTATCTATAGGATAGCACAGATAACATTTTATTACACTGTTACATCTATTTCCTTTTATTAAACTTCAATCTCCCATAAAGACTGGGACTCTATGGCAACTATCTTTGCATTCTACCACATGCAGTAAACTACGTGCATGCAGAAGATACTCAATAGTTACTTGTGAAATTGACAATTTATTAATTTTATTACAAAGGCTTTTCATTAAATAATGTCCCGGAAGTGTATGTGGAATCTGGCTCCTTCGGTGAAATGCAAGATTTGAAAGTAAGCCACAGCCACAGAAATGCAAACATTTTCGTTTACTAATGGCCAATTAAGGCAGAATACCCATTTGTAAACAACTAGCATTTAGAATAAAAGTATAAACAGAAATGAGTAAGTTTGTTGACTAAATCATTGCAGATATTTAACAAATTAGTTTTTTAAAAGCCATCTTAAATATTCTTACTAGATTCACAAAATTACTCTGCCCTAAGAAGTTTTTGGCTAGTATCTATTTTTATATAAGTATCCCATCATTTTTATAGAACAAATCACCAAGCTTACTAAATTTAAAGCAGTAATGCTATGATGGCAAATAAATGACTCGTGACTATCTGAATGCTAATTTTCCTCACTACATTTAGTATGAGTCATTCCCTCAAGAGTTGTTGAGTGTCTTACTCTGTGCCAAGTTAGGTTCCAAGTACTAGGAAGACATCAGTGAAATAAGCGACATTCCCCGGGTGCCTGGGTGGTTGAGTTGGTTGAACACCCAACTCTTGGTTTTGGCTCAGGTCAGGATCTCAGGTTGTGGGATTGAGCCCAATGTCGGGCTCCACACCCAGCGCATGGAGCCTGCTGAAGATTGTTTCTCCCTGGCTCCCTCTCCCTCAAACCCTTCCCCTGCTCACTTGTGTTCTTTCTCTCTCTCCGAAAATAAAATCTTAAAAAAAAAAAAAAAAAAGTTAAAGTCCCTACACTCACGAAACTATATTCTCATGGGGAAAGACAATTTAAAACACAAAGCTAAATATAATAAAAATGTTAGTTGATAATAAATATTATAAAGAAAAATGAAGTCAAGTAAGGGAGGATGGAGAGGGAAAAGGGCTTAGATGCTTTTTAATAAAGAGCTGCCTCCTGCTAAGGTGAATTCTAAACAGAGAGCTGAAAAATGTGAGACTGTGAACCACAAGGATTGTCCAGTGGAAGAGTGGTAAAGACAGGGAGACAGTAAGTGCAAAGGCCCCGAGGTAGAAGCACACTTAATGTATGATGGAAGCATGGTAATGTTAACCAGTGTAGGGGAAGTAGATGTAGGTAAGGTCAAAGACCACAGTGAGCACTTGGTATTTCACTCTGAGCAAAAAAGAGAAGCCAATGGAGGGGTATGAACAGAAAATAGACGTAATTTGATGAATTTTAAAAGAAGCACACTGGCTGCTGCACAGAAAATAAAATACAGGGGAACAAAGGTAGAAGAAGGAAATCCAGATAGAGGCAGCCGCAAGAATCCAGGTGAGAGGTAATGTGGCCTGATGGGGAGAGGGTGGTGGTTCTGATGGTAGTGGTAGAGGTGGCGAGGGGCTGGATTCTGGATAATATAGAAAGGCAGCACCAAGAAAACATGCTGATGGGTTGGATGTGGCATGTGAGAGAAAGAAGAAATCAAGATAACAATGTAGTACAAATTTTTAAAATTTCCTATTTTCCTGGAGCCTCAACATCCTCAAAGAGGTTATGAGCATCCTCCCCAGGTGACCTGATACACTGGAGCAATAAAGCTGGTCCCTGCCATAAGATCCCCCTCTGGCCCTCCCTCACTCACCTAGTGACTTTGGAACACAACAGTGAAATCCTCTCCCTCCTCCTGCTTGTATAGGCCCCTGTGGCCCCCGTAAAGGCATGTACCCATGGGGCCCCACTGTGGACTCGCCACCTGCTTGGTTGAGCCTGTTCCCTGGACACTCCTCCTGTGTGGCTGCCCCCTATGTGGCGCACTGGGCCTCCTTCTCTAGGACTTGGGAGTGGACTAGATCTAATCTCATAGGCCTCTCCCAATGTACCTTCTGTGGCCATGCTGGACAGATCCTTAAAGACCCATAAGGGGGACTCACTCCCTCATTTATAACATAGTCACCGGGGTTTTCTGAGCAACAGGTAGAGAGGGGTCATTATTCTCTGGGACAGAAAAAGTAGGAAGTGCAGGTTTTGGACGAGGTTCTGACAGCAGTGAGCAGTCCAAGGCCTTTCATTTGCTGGTTTATCGGTACTATTATCATGGAGATCATGAACCAAGGAAATCTGTCTTGAAAAGGAATGAAAGCCACTATGAATAAGATAGGAAATCTGTAAATGTTCACGACTGATGACAAGAAAATGCTGCAACTGTGTAGCTAATCAGTCCCAAATGTGCCAGTGTAATGCAATCCTAAGAGGGCCATGGAGAACCGCCCATCATCTGAGTGTCTCCGCAGAACTAAAAGTTCAGTCCCCCATGCTTCTTTTCCACTAGCCCCTCACGATGTCATCTTCAGAGCCTGGTCTCATTGCTAAGGTCTTGGGCTCCTAACCAATAACTGAGCCATCTAATACCAACATGAGATGTGCTACCAAAGCTCAGCCGTGGAAGGGCAGGCAGGAAAAAGAGCTACACACTGCAGAGCACACAATTAAAAAAACACTACAGAACAGGAAAAATTCAGTGTGTCTCTGTGAAGTTGGTAAAAAGCATATTTAGACATAAACATGTCTAACCAGAGACCAATTTTGGAATTGAACTTTTTTTTTTAATTTATATTTTATTTTATTTATGAGAGAGAGAGAGAGAGATATCACAAGTAGTCAGAGAGGCAGGCAGCGTGGGGGGAGAAGCAGACTCCCTGCTGAGCAGAGAGCCTGATGTGGGGCTTGATCCCAGGACCCTGAGATCATGACCTAAGCCAAAGGCAGAGGCTTTAACCCACTGAGCCACCCAGGCGCCCCTGGAATAGAACGTTTTAAGAATTACTATTCTACGGGCACCTGGGTGGTTAAGTGTCCAACTCTCGATTTCAGCTTGGGTTATGACCTCAGGGTGGTGACATCCGGCCCTGCACTGGGCTCTGTGCTGGGCATGGAAACCGCTTAAGGTTCTTCCTGATTCTTTCTCCCTCTCCTTCTGCCCCTCTCCCTGCTCACTCTTGTTCTCTTAAAAAAAAAAAAATAAAAATAAAGAGGAATTACTATTCTAAAAACAAAACAAACTAGGTATCTATAAATGCTAGTATGTTAACCAATGAATATATTCTCCCCTAACTATCTTTCCGTTAAGAACTTTGTGACTCTATGTGAAAGCAAAATAAAATAGCCATTTCTCCCAAGAAGAGTGGCCACATGCCTAAATTAACATTTCTGACTGTCTCAGGAGAGGTTTTCCAGAACATTTACTCAGTTAATCAGGCAAGTGCCAACTCAGAAAACCTACCGTTGACTTAATGATGGATGTTGTATTAAATGCTTCAGCCAGGTGCTTCTTATCACATTTCGAAGTTCGTGGTTATTGCGAGCAGACAACACACCAACTACCACATCATAGTGACTAGACTTCCACTGAGGAAATGAGGCCAATTGATCTAGAAATAAGCAACAATAAATTAGAAATGTCATATCTCAATTACTATTCATATGCGACATAAAAATGTTTATTATAAAATAATACATGTTCATGTGTATAGAATATACAAAAGAAATACAAAGAAAAAATATTTAAAAAATCACACGTACCATCCAGATAACCATGACTTTTTGGCATACAGTCTTTTTGTCTTCCCTACGCATGTATATATTTATGCTTCCATAAGTACCTAAAACTTCAAAACTATTAAGATGTTTACAGTGAGAATGAGTTTGGAAAGGCAGAGTGGCATAAACCACGCAACAGTAGGCAGTATGAGTCCGTTAGGCCGCGAGCAGAATCCTGGTTCTTTTTATGTCCAGTAACAGTTATTTAACTTCTCTTTTTAATTAAAGATTAAAAACAAAACAAAACAAAACAAAAAACTTCTAGGGGCGCCTGGGTGGCTCAGTGGGTTAAAGCCTCTGCCTTCGGCTCAGGTCATGATCTCAGGATCCTGGGATCAAGCCCCTTAGCAGGGAGCCCCATCGGGGCTTAGCAGGGAGCCCGCTTCCCCCCCACCCCGCCACTTCTCTGCCTACTTGTGATGGCTCTCTCTCAATCTCTCTCTGTCAAATAAATGAATAAAAAATAAAAATTTAAATTAAAGAAAAAAAACCTTCTAAGTAATCTCAATCTGCCACATGGGGCTTGAACTCCCCACCCTGAGTTCAAGAGTCTCATGTTCTACTGACTGAGCCAGCCAGCCACCCCGAAAAGTTATTTACCTTCTTGAGCCTCAGTTTCCTAGACTACAAATGGGTGTAGTAACACTTCTCATAGAGTTATTGTAAAAATTAAATGAGATGATATATAAAAAGGTCCTGGTTTGGTACCAAAACAGTAGGCACTCATGGCAACCATCTGCAAACGATAACCAACACATAAATCCGTGCTTTCAAAAGTGAAGGCCTACGTTAACATTATAGGGGGCGCCTGGGTGGCTCCGTTGCTTGAGGAGTTGACTCTTGATTTTAGTTCAGGTCATGATCTCAGGGTCCTGAGATCAAGCCCATGTTGGGCTCTGTGCTTGGCATGGAGCCTGCCTGGGATTCTTTCTCTCCTTCTCCCTCTGTAGCCCTCCCACTACGGCTCTTGCTCTCTCTCTCTCAAAAAAAATTAGTAAGTTTGGGAAATAAAGCTGAAAGACTACTATGCTGAAAAGTACCAGAACCCTGAGCAACACCAATAAATTCCACAGCCAGCAAACCCTGTATCACTTAATATAATATTCCAAGGAATGAACGAGGCAACATTTCCAGGGAAGCAACAAAAAAATCAAGTGACAAGTCATGCGAATGGTTCATTTTTTACTGCTGTAAGGTCTAATGGGCAGGATTACATTTAAGAAAAAAAATGTCCTTAGTAGAAGGGGAAGATATTTTGTTTTTTATCGCCAGTTTCAAAGCTGGAGAGCTACAAGCTTATACATAGCTCTGATGAGGGGCTGTTTCACCTCTTTTCCAATGACGGGAACTGATCCAAAATGTTTCCAAAATTAAATAATCGAAGGCCAGAGAGCTTGCCTACATTACATGCAATCCTTTTATATGCCAGAGGATCCAAGCATTCAGTCAAAAGACAACAAAAACATGATGGTATTTTTTCAAAGGACCAATTAAAATAATAAGAAAATCTGGGAGACAGACCCTTCTAATAGGATACCTGAAGGATATTACATTGTAACACATCTAGGAATATAGGAATTTTTGTGTAGCTATCTTATTTTCCACAAAAGACACATTTCTAAAAACAAAAGAAACCCCCAAAACAAACAAACAAACAAACAAACAAAAACAATCTAAATGAAGTACAGATACTTGTTATATTAGCTTACCAGGAATCCTGTACTAAAATGAATTCTTTAAAGGCATGAATTTATCTTTTTTTTTTTTTTTTTTTTTAAGATTTATGTATTTGAGAGAGAGAGAAAGAGAGAGAACAAGTGGGAGGGGGAGGGAGAGGAAGAGAGAGTCGCAAGCTGACTCCCAGCTGAGTTGGGGCTTGATCCCAGGGCTGTGAGATCCTGACCTGAGCTGAAACCAAGAGCTGGCCACCTAACCAACTGTGCCACCCAGATGCCCCAGGCAGGAACTTGCCTTTAATGTAAATACAAATTTTCCTTGACTAACCTTGCTTATAATAGACCATATTCATTGCACACCTAAAAAGTACTACACATAGAGTATCAGTTGAACACTCTGCATGTAGAGTATCATTTAATGTTCACAACACCGAGAAGTAGGTGGGGTCAGGCTCCTTATGAAACAAACAAGGCCAGAGGCACAGAGAATTCAGTAAATTCCCCTAAGGCAAACAATTAGTAAGGCGCGAGGCTAAGATTTAATCCGCAGCAACTGACCTCCATTCTTCATCACCTTCAATTAGCAACACAGCTCCATGTAGCTCCTCTGAGACTAAATTCCGATCTTTTATCCCTAACACCAGTCTTGGAGGCAAATCAGTGATAAGCAGAACACTGGAAATGCTGGTTAGCACATTACTTTTTTTTAATTTCATGGAAATTAAACATTTATATGAATGAAATAAACACTTCAGGAACGTATTTTCTCAGGTACACAGAACTATAAGATGAAAGCTGTACCTGCTGCTGGAACTAACTCTAAATGAGTCTCAATTTGGAGGATAAGTTAAGTGCCTATGTAAAATTGGCAATGATATCCCATCTCTTTCACAGAGAAATAGTAAGTACTTTTAACAACAGTAATGAGGCAAATGTAGTAACCAGATATATCTGACACTGATTCCAAAGCCAACGTGCTTCATGATACCCATAATAAGCTATTTAAATCCCTGTGTCTCAGCTTTCTAAAAAAAAAAAACCCCAAAACAAAAAACCAACCAAACAAAAAACCCTGATACCAAAAAGTCTTCAGATAGTCTATTTCATCCATTACAAAATGTCTTCTGGAATTATTAAAAACTGTAGAAGAGCAAAGAGACATTTAATCTAAATGCCTCATTTACCTGACATCAGCACAAAACAAGGCTGATGCACAAAAGAAAAATCATAAAATAACTAAAACAATCTGTTAAATGCCACATTATCACTGCTTCATTTTTGGTAGATAATCAAAATAAGCCTTTGAGAAATGGATTACATGAAACATAATTTAGCTTGTTCTTGATTGACAAAGTCTTCATCAACAATGTCCCAAATCAGTCCCTTTCTCATCATTAATTCTCCCCCCTGCTTCCAGTCAGACTCTTATCTTTCACTGGACCATGACAGGGGTGTCCTAATGATGAGCAGTGAGAGATCTGTGGAAGGGCTGAACACTGTATTGTATACCTGAAACTAACACAACACTGCATGTTAACTACACTAGAATTAAAATTTAAAAAGACAATTGGGAAATTCTGAACACTAAATATTGGAAAGAATCATTAATTTTTCTAATTGTGATGATGGTTTTGTAGTTATGGTTTTTTAATGTCTACTGACAGAGACACTATACTAAGATATTTATGAAAATAATAATTTCTCTGTGATTTGCCTCTAAATAATCCAGTGGGAAGAAATGGGTAGGAGTGTTTATGAAAAATGTGAGTTGAAGGTGTATGGTGTGTACATAATATTTGTTCTAATCTTCTACTTTTGGTATGTTTAAAAATATTCATAATAAAAACTTAAAACATGAAAAAAAAATCCCAAGGCTATCCTAATGGTTTATCCCTGGTTTCTTCTTCTCACTGCCAAATAAGATTTTTCTGAAACTTAATAAATAAATAATAAAGATAAAGATGACCATGTGGCATGTGAAAATCCCACAGCTTACGGCTGCAAACTACTTTTTGATCTCATTCCACTGCCATTCCCCTCCTTTGCTTCTACTCCATGTCTACGCTGCTTCTGTGGAAGTGGTTTAGCTTACACGCATTTCTCCTTTTGTTGCAGAGAAGGGCATGGCAGATTTTGGCCTCTGAAAAAACTTCTCCTTCCAGATATACTGAAAAATAGGTCCCTAAAGAGTCAACCAAAAAAACTCCTGGAAGTAATAAACAAATTCAGTAAAGCTGCAGGACACAAAATCTATCTATAAAAATCAGAGGCACTTCTATACACTAATAATGAACTATCAAAAAAAATTCAGAAACCAATCCTATTAACAACTGAATCGGAAAGGATAAAACACCTAGGAATAAGTTTAATCAACAAGGTGAGAGAGCTGTACACTGGAAGCTGTAAGACAGTGACGAAAGAAACTGGAGAAGACACAAATAAATGGAATGATATTCTATGCTCATGGGTGAGAATATTTTTTAAATGTCCATTCTACCCAAAGCAATCTACAGATTCAATGCAATGCCTATCAAAATTCTAGTGGCATTTTTCACAGGAATACAGCAAACAACCCTAACATTTGTATGAAACCACAAAAGACCTTAAATAGCCACAGCAATCTCAGGAAAGAACAAACAGGAGGGCATTGCGCAGCATTAGCTCTTCTATCCTCATCTAAGAGGGATGATTATAGCAATACAGGCCTACCTCAGGAAACAAGAAGAATCTCAAATAATCTAAACTTATACCTAAAGAAGCTAGAGGAAGAACAAAACCCAAAGCCAACAGAAAGAAGGAACTAGCAAAGATAAGAGCAGAAACAAATGATATAGAGACTAAGAAAACAATAGAATGGATCAATGAAACTAGGAGCTGATTCTTTGAAAACATCAACAAAATTGATAAATCTTAGCCAGACTCATAAAAAAACAGAAAGAGAGAAAGGGAGGGAGGGGACTCAGATAAATATCACCAGAAATGAAGGATAAGAAATAACAACCAACACCACAGAAATACAAGGATTGTAAGAAATCATTTGCCAATAAATAGGACAACCTAGATGAAATGGGTAATTTCACAGTAGCATAAACTTTCAAAGCTGAATTAGGAAGATAAAGAAAATTTGCAGACCGGTTACCAGCAATGAAACTGAATCTGTAATCAAAAAGCCAACTAAAGTCCAGGACCAGATAGCTTCATAGGTAATTCTCCCAGACATTCAAAGAAGAGTTAGTATTTATTCTTCCCAAACTATTCCAAAAAATAACAGAGAAAAGAAATCTTCCAAATTTATTCCACAAGGCCAGCATCAGCCTGATACCAAAACCAGATAAAGACACCACAAAAAAGAACTACAAGCCAACAACTCTGATGAACATAGGTTTAAAGATTCTCAACAAAATATCAGCCAACCGACAATACAACAAAACATTAAAAAAATCATTAACCACAATCAAGTGGGATTTATTCCAGAAATGCAAGAGTGGTTCAATATTTGCAAATCAACCGACACGACTGAAAAGAGACATGCACCTCTATGTCTCCTGCAGCATTATTTACAGTAGCTAAGATATGGAAGTAGCCCGAGTGTCCACCGATAGATGAATGGATAAAGAACACAGGGTATATGCACAATGGAGTATCATTTGACCATAAAAAAGAATGAAATCTCATCATTTCCAAAAACATGGATGGAGAAAGTGAGTATAATGCTACACCCAGTCAGAGAACGACAAATACCATATGATTCCACTCATACATGGAATTTAAGAAACAAAACAAATGATGAAACTAAACAAAAAAGCAGACTCTTAAATACAGAGAACTGGTGGTTGCCAGAAGAGAGGTAGGTGGGGTCATAGATGAAAAAAGATGAAATAAGCAAACACATGGAGCAAAACACTGGAGGCATGATGCTCACTGGTTTCAAACTATATTACAGGATATAGTAAGCAAAACAGCATGGTTTGGCATAAAAAATGACATACAGGGCAATGGGATAGAATAGAGTCCAGAAATAAACCCACAATTATATGGTCAATTAATCTATGACAAAGGAGACAAGAATATACAATGGGGGAAAAGGACAGTCTCTTCAGTAGATGGTGCTGGGAAAACTATTCAGCCATATGTAAAAGAATGAAACCGACCACCACCTTATACTATACACAAAAATCAACTCAAAATGGATCAAAGACTTGAACATAAGACCTGACATCATAAAACTCTTAGAATAAAATATAGGCAGTAAGATCCTTGACACTGGTTTTGATGATTTTTTGGATTTGGCACCAGATTTTGCAACAAAAGCAAAAATAAATGAGCAGCACCACATCCAACTAAAAAGCTGCTTCTGCACAGCAAAGAAAATCATCAAGAAAATGAAAAGACAACCCAAAAATGGGACAGAGTATTTGCAAATCATGTATCTGATAAAGGGTTAATACTGAAAACATATTAAAAAATAAAAACTCCTACAATTCAATAGTAAAAAACCAAGCAATCCAATTAAAAAACAGGCAGCGGATCTGAACAGACACATTTCCTAAGACAACATACATATGGCCAACAGGCATATGAAAAGGCGGTCAACATCACTCATCATCAGGGAAATGCAAATCAAAATCACAAGGTGAGATCACCTTACACCTGTCAGAATGGCTAGTATCAAAAAGATACAAGTGTTGGTAAGAAAGTGCAGAAAAAGGAAGGCTTGTGGGACAATAAATCACTGTAGTCCCTCTAATAAACACTATGGAGGTTCCTCAAAAAATTTAAACTAGAACTATCATATGATCCGGCAGTTCCACTTCTGGATATTTATTCAAAGGAAATGAAAACACTGGAGAAGATACCTGCATGCCCTGTTCACTGCGGTGCTATTTACAATAGCCAAGACATGGAACCACCTAAGTGTTCACTGACAGATGAACAGATAAAGAAAATGTGTTACAGACAAATATAAGGCAATATTATTTACCATTAAAAAAAGAAGGACAACTTGCCACTTCTGACAACATGGATAGATCTTGAGGGTGTTATGCTACGTGAACCCAGCCAGACAGAGAAAGACAAATAGGGTACAGTTTCACTCTTATGTACAATCTAAACAAAACAAAACACTAAATTCATAGAAAACAGACTGACGGTTGCAAGAGGGGAAGGGTGGCGTGTGGGCAGAATGGTGAAGGGGGTCAGAAGAACAGACTTCCAGTTAAAATAAAGAAGTCATGGGGATGTCATGTACAACTCGGGGGCTATAGTGAATAATGCTGTAATGCGTATCTGAAAGCTGCTAAGACAGATCTCAAAAGTTCTCATCACAAGAAAAAAATTATAACTAAGCTAACTAGACTGTGTTCATTTTTACAATACGTACTTACACTGAATCAATGTCATACACCTGAAACTCACGTAGTAGGTCAATTATATCTCAGTTTAAAAAACAGGTCTTCGGGGCGCCTGGGTGGCTCAGTGGGTTAAAGCCTCTACCTTCGGCTCAGGTCATGATCCCAGGGTCCTGGGATCGAGCCCTGCGTTGGGCTCTCTGCTCAGCAGGGAGCCTGCTTCCTCCTCTCTCTCTCTGCCTGCCTCTCTGCCTACTTGTGATCTCTGTCTGTCAAATAAATAAATAAAATCTTTAAAAAAAAAAAGACACAAAGATAATTCACAGATAAAATGCAAATAGCCAACCAACCTATGAAAAAACATTCCATTTCACTAGGAATCAAGTTTGAATTAGATGGATCCCATCTAACCAGGCTCCTGCTGTGTTCAAAATGACAAATACCTTCTTAAATAATACCCCAACCATTGGTATTGGAAAGAAATGTTTAATTAGACTTTTTTCAAGGAACTGGCTCCTCTCCTATGTTGCTGCTGGAATGGAATTTGGTAGTCTTCTGTGGGACAATTTGCCAATACACATCAAATACCTCAGATATTTTTTTTTTTTTTTAAGTAGGCTTCATGTCCAGAGTGGAGTTCAACACGGGGCTTGAACTCATGATCCTGAGATCAAGACCAGCTGAGATCAAGAGTCGGACACTTAACCTACTGAGCCACCCGGGCTTTCTATCCAGCATTCCACATCTAAGAACTTATTCTAAAGAAATAATCAGTGATGTACTAAAAGATCTCTACTCATCACAGTATCATTTATTAATAGTGAACAACTGCAAAATCCAGAAATAAGGGATTAGTTAAATTAAGGTGTATCTATATGCAGCCATTGAAATTATGTTGCATAATTGTTTTATTGTTATTTACCATATTAAGATCAGGAGACTAGAGGCGCCTGGGTGGCTCAGTGGGTTAAGCCACTGCCTTCGGCTCAGGTCATGGTCTCAGGGTCCTGGGATCGAGTCCCGCATCAGGCTCTCTGCTCAGCAGGGAGCCTGCTTCCCTCTCTCTCTCTCTGCCTGCCTCTCCATCTACTTGTGATTTCTGTCTGTCAAATAAATAAATAAAATCTTTAAAAAAAAAAAAAAGATCAGGAGACTATAAGAACTATGTACATACTATGTGGTTCCATTGATATGAAGTATTAACAAGCAAATCTCTGCCATTTAAGATCAGAACAATGGTTACCACTCCTGGCCATGATGGAAGGGAGCATAAAGGGAGCTTCTGAAATGCTGGATTAGTCGGGTGTATCAAAAATATATCAACCTATACATTTACAGGCCCTTTTCTGAAGGGGTATTATACATCAATATAATTTTTAAAAAATACTAAGTCATTTCCCTCCAACATGCATTGTAAGTATGTGCATTCAAAAACTGTCATAAAGATCATTTTCCCTGTTCTTAAAAATAATTTCAAATTTTTCTACAAAGAACTTGTTTTACTTTTCTAAGAAAAAAAATTATATCATAAGGTCATCATAAAAAGTGAATAGACAATATGTAGGTGGCAAATTCATTCATACTTTCTCAGTTTTGTTCTCTTGATTCATTCCTTCAAATTACTAAGCACAAAAAAACCACAAATTTTTATGCCAGGAATAATTAAAACCCCACACCAGCTCCCTGAGGACAACAGCATTCCCTTCTCTAATATGTAGTGTATCCTGAGGGTCAAGTAGAACTGCGAGGTTCTCCACTGACAGCAGACATCCAAAAGTCTATTCTAGACCAAGGGAGGTTGACTTCAAAACTCATTGTTCAAAATAGGCCCAAGGATTCTTAAAAAGCAGACCAAAATTTCCACTCTCACATGTATTCTCTCAGATGACATCAATCCCAAATAAGCAGAAATCTTGGAAATGAGGGAAATATATAAATTCATGACAGATCTACTGCTAAGGACAATCATCATATACACGACTAGCATGCCAAATCTCTAAAACCTCCCCAAATACCTCACTAGCCACCACTATCCCATTCCTCCTCTCTAAAATCCATGGAGTGTTTACTATGAATCAGGCACTTTTCTGGGTGTTGTATTAATCGAATCTTCACAATAACCCTATGAGATCATCATTTTATAAATAAGGAAACTGAAGCATAGAGACAAGATTACCATATAGGGATAATTTTGGATGAACCAGCCCTAGGCAAAATTGCAAAGCAAGCTCAATTTGTCTTTGGTCTTCTCCTTGCTCCCTGTATCAGTTCAGCAGACTCTGAGGGTCTCAGAGCAGGGGACTCCACATCTAGCTTGGTACCTAGAGCTCTAAGCATTTGTTGAATGGATATACTTCTTTCCTTTCACTTTGGTTTCCTTCTCTCCAAATATCCTAGAAAGAGAAGACTTCTTTGGTCACATCCTTTTTCTAAAAAAGAATATTACATAATTCCTGCTAAGGTATTACCCAAAGTGAGTATGAGGTAAGAGATGTATCTTCTAACTGTATCCTCCAGTCCGGTGTCCCTGTCTCCACTTTCCTCATGCACCCCTAGGTGTGCTGAATTTCACAAGAGACCTGCTTCCTCTTCACCAGTTGCTCTCCTAGACCTTATTTCGGCTGTTTCTAGGGAGCCACTACGTTAGAAAAAACGCCAGGTGCTGACAGGACTCCTGGCCGTCATTCAGGCCCCTGCTCAAGGGCACCTCTTCAGAGGGGCCTCCCCTGACCTCTCTATTCAGAACAGTAGCACACCATTCTCTGCCCTCTACACTGCTTTCTTGTTGTCATCCCACCTGTCTCCATCCCCTAGGATATTAAAAAATTATTTTCTCGGTTCTGTCTTGCCTTCTAAATTGTAAACTGCACAACAGCAGGGATGTGATCTGGGTTACTGCTGTAACTCTATACCTACAACAGGAGTGGGCACAGAGTAAGCGCTCAAAAATTTGCTGAATCCACTACAAGTCAGAGGGCTTTTTTTTTTTTTTTTAATATTCAGGGAAGGTAAGTCTCCCTTTAAAAAAGTACTGTCACAACTTAATGAGCCTGAAGACAAAGAAGCAGACAAGAGAACAAAAAGAAATCTTAAAACATTAATTCAAGGGAAGAAAACGTAACAAAATCTTGGGTTTTCTCTCTCACTTTAGGCTGAAGGCATAAGGGTAGATATATAAAAGTGCCCAAATGTTTTAGTTTGAATGTGGTGGTAACACGATGGGAAAAGGAGCTGCAGGAAATCTTGGCGATCCATATGCTTCTACTACTTTTAGTTTTGCAAAGTGAAAGCTAAGAGTCTGCCAGGTTTCATTTAGAGTGAAATATCTAATTTATCATCTAACCAGATGCACGGTATCCACCTAAGTCAAAGTTAATTTATTTAACTAGTACTGATTTCTTCACATATAGCCGGATCCTCCTCAAGGCCTATTTCCTAGTCTCTTTAACCTAGCTCAGGCTGACCTGAAGGCAAGATAGCGGCATCATCCAAACACTGTGGGGATAAGAAAAACTTCACTGAAGCTAAGAGATCACCTACTAAGTTTTAAGCTTGAAGACAAACAGGTTTTTCTTGTTTACTGAACCCCAAAAGACTAAATTAAGGTCATAAATATCCTAAGAATGTTCTGCAAGTAAATTCTAGTAGTGCTCACAGAAAGGAAAAGAAAGCTGTAAAACAGAAACCTAACAGATAATAGAAAGCATTTTAGATCTGTGGCACTCTTCCCGTACTCAGTTTACAAAAACCTAAAACACAAAACCTTAAAAAAAAAAAAGCCCCTAATCCTAACCTGTTAATAGGTTAAATGCTCTGTAACCACTGTGTTTTCATTAAATAAATTAACCGTGTTTTAATTTTATTCGGGTCACACAAATAGCCTTTTCAAAGAGCTTGTGGTTTGTCTAATAGGAAAAGAGTCTAAGAGACTGTTACCAGTCTAAGGAACCCCCATAATAACGATGAGATTGCCTTGCGGATTGCCTCCCACTTAAAAAGTAAGGCACAGACCCACCCCAGAGTTGCAAATATTCAATTGTGATTTTTAAAACGTTTGGGTAAGAAAACAGCTGTTCGGGGAGAAGCGGTAGGGAAAAAACTCGCCGAGTAGTTAGAACAGAACACAACTACTACCTCATTTTGAAAACAGCCTTCTAGGTTTCTTTATATGTCCTAGGGCAACCTCTTAGAAAAGAAAACAAGAAAACAAGGGAAAACCGTGAACAACAATAACAACAAATCCGCCGGCACCTTCCGCGGACAAAGCATCCCGGGAGGCGGTGAGAGGCGCAGGAACCGAGCTCTCAGCCCCCGAGAGAAAGCTCCGGAACGGGCGCACAGACCGTGGGCCAACGGCGGTTTCGCGGGTGCCTCGCTAGCCGGCGCCCGGCCAGCCTCACAGGGACAGCTCGCTCGCAGCCCCATTTCACGTCCAGACGTGTCCACCGACCGACCCCGCAGTTTCCAAAGAAAACAAAATCGGTGTGTTCTTACGGCAAAGTTACGCTTACAGGCGAGACCCAGGCTTCCCCAGCGCCACCCGCGCCGCCCGCGGCACTGAGACCCGCACGTCCCGACCGAGCAGACCCGCAGCGCGGAGGGGGCAGGCCCGGCAGCCGGAGCCCGGCGCACGCAGCGGCCGCCCGCGGCTGAAGGACACAAGGTTTGGCTCGCGGGGCGGGCGAGCCGGCGCCCACAGCTCGGACCAGGCCTGGCGGGCAGACGCAGGACTCGCGGCGGCCGGCACCGCTCTCCGGCCCGTAGAAGAAGGCGGGAGGGGAGAGACGGCGGGACTCGGACGGGGAGAAGCCCCCGGAGTTCGCCCGATGTAACGCCCCGAGGATGAAAAGGGCCGTTTGTCTCCTCAGGGGACGGTCGCGCTCGGCCCGCTCCCCGCTGCGGGACTCCGCGGAGAAAGCCGCCCGGGGGCTCGCAGTCGGCCTCCCGCTCCGCCCGACCCCGGACCTCACCTGCCGGGCCGGCCCCGGAGGCGCGGGCGGGCGGCGGGGAGCGCAGCCGCAGCCAGAGGTGCAGCGCGGCCCCGAGCACACACGGGCACAGCAGCACCAGCCAGTTTCGCATTGGCCGCCCCCGCCCGCTCCGCCTCGCGCCCCAGTCGCGCGCCGGGCTCTCCCGCGTCCCGGCGGAGAGGGAGGGGACGTGCGGAGACGAAAGCCGCGGGGCGGCGGTCGACGCAGGCGCGACCACTCCGGCTACGCCTGCCCTCGCGCCCGCCGCCGTCCGGACTCCTCGCGGTCCCGTGCCCCGCGCCTCAGGTTCCTCCAACCCCGGGCGGCGGTACCTCAGCCGGCCAGGCCCCGCCCCCCCGCTCGGCCTTCCCCCTCGGCCCCGCCCACCTCCCCCCACTCGCCCCACCCCCTTCCCTCGCGTCCCCTCCCTCGCCCGTAGGCCAGCCGGGAGCTGAAGTCCTGCTCTGGGCCTAGGCAGGGGACACACCCCAGGAGTCCCGAGGCTCGGAAACCACATTTCCCATAATCCCATGCTCTTGCTGGCGTCACTCGGCGATCGCGGAGGCGAAGCACGAGGGCACACTTGGAGCATGCGCGTCTGTTCTCGATGCCTACTAACCCCGGGTGGCCGGAGGGAGGCGGTGCTGGGCAGCCGGTGTTCCGGGCCAGGCACAGGCCCGGGAGAGAAGTACAGCTGGGGCGAAGGGGCGCCGGTCGCCTCTGATTTAAGAGGGATCGCGTGATGCTTGTTTTAAGCCACGCAGAGCTCGGTTCTCAGATCCTGGCTCCTGTGGAGGCGGGATCCTGCCGCAGTCTCCTTGGTCCGGAGAGCTGGCGGAGCGCGTCTTCCGCGGCGCATCGTCCCTCAAGTCACTGGTGCTGGGGCCCCGGACCCGCTCCCTGCCCGGCTCCGTCCTCTGGGTGCCCAGGATGAGACCACACCAGGGGCCGAGCGGCGGGGGCGGCCGCGATCGTCCGGGCGACGGCCCAGGTTCCGCGTGCCCCCGACCCAGACCAGGGAGACGAGCGCGGGGACACCTCCTGTGGGCGGGAGCCGTGACTGCGCCGACGCGGGGTGCGCGCGCCGGGCGGGAAGGGCTCGGAGCCCAGGCCCTGTCCCGCGGCGTGCGGCGCGGCCCCGGGACACGAAGCCCTGGCCGGCCGGGCTGGACGCTCGGGAGTGCGGGTGGGGGCCGTGGCTGAAGGCGCCGGGCGATCGCGGCCGGTGCCAAGAAGGCGGAGGGACTGGTGAAGAGCGCCCGGCGTCCGGTGCTGGTCGTGGTTGGTTTGTTTCAAGTTTCCGCGAGTTGTGGCAACAGAAGGAGCTATATCGTGCAGTAGAGTCTTGGTTGAAAGCCGCAGAAAATCCATTTCAAACAAACTTAAGGGAAAAAAGCGAAATGTTCAAGTAACTGAACAGCGCAGGAGGAGCGGTCTCAGGCGCTGTCAATACCATAGTCTCACCGAGTGGCAATTTAATCTCAGCAAAACAACCGTCTATTAGTATTCCTTCTCTTTAAATCAAGAACTTCCAACTTCATTTTATTTTTTAGTACATTCAGTTAGCCACTGTATAGTACAAAAATAAAATTATTATTATTTTTTAAGTAGACTCTACGCCCCTCTTGGGGCTTGAAGTCATGACTCAGATTAAGGGCTGCATGCTCTAGGGACAGCCAGTGAGGCACCCCTAAAATGACTTATTTGAATGTTTTGTAATGTCTGTACTCCATTTAATTTCAATAGTTGTATAGTTTAATAGTTGTATTAAAGCTGTAAGCCCAAGGTGTTCATACTGTATGTTTGTACTTTAAAAAAAAAAACACCAATGTGGGGTCAGAAGTGATTTTTTTCCCTTTATAAGGATTTGTATATTAGTTATCGATTGCTAGCTACCAAATTACTCCAAAAAAATTGTTTTTGAGATTTTATTTATTTCAGAGAGTGTGAGAGAGAAGCACACTTCCAGCTGACCAGGAAGCCGGAGGAGCTGCTCCATCCCAGAATCCTGAGATCATGACCTAAGCCAAACACAGATGCTTAACTGGCTGAGCCACCCACCTGTCTCTTACTCCAAAAACTTATTTTTTTTTTAAGATTGTATTTATTTATTTCTTTGACAGAGACAGAGATCACAAGCAGGCAGAAAGGCAGGCAGAGGGCAAGATTGATCCCGGGACCCTGAGATATTACTTGAGCTGAAGGCAGAGGCTTTAACCCACTGAGCCACCCAAGCGCCCCACTCCAAAAACTTTTAAAATGACAGTATTTATTATCTCTCACAATTTCTGTGGGTCAGGAATTTGAGAGCTAAGTTCTGGTTCAGGGTTCTCCCTTAAAGTTGCAGGCAGATGTCCGCTGGGGCTGTGGTCATCTGAAGCTTGACTGGTGCTGGAGAACTGGCTTCCTAGGTGGCTCACGTCTGTGGCTGGGGCAAGTCGGTTCTGCCTTTTGGTTGATGTTCTCTAAGTGGGCTTCTGTAGCATGGGGACATTAAACCACAAGGTGCTTTAATGTCCCCATGCCATAGTGGCTTTCTTCCCCAAGAGCTGGAGATCCAAGAAACCAGCGCAGATTGCTGTGATGCCTTTTATGATGAATCCTTGCAAGACACACACGGCACTCCTGCAGGGTTCTGTTGGTTACACAGACTGGCCTGATTCACCATGGAAATGAGGGACCACAGAAGGGGATGAATACCATGGAGCAGGGCTCACCATGGCTCATGTTGGAGACTGGTTACTACAGTACCTTATGCAAATGGTTTCCAAACAGTTCGGGGAATCATTCGGGGCCTCTATGTTCTCACTATGGCCCGCGAATACCCCCAAGCCAAGAAAGAACAGTATTTTCTCATGGGAGACAGAACTAGCAGGCTGTGATCACTGCGGTTCTTGGGCAAATGTCACCAAAATCTGTGTGTCCCTTCCTCAGAATGTTTGTTTCCATATAGCAGTAAGGAAGGAGGATGTATAATGTGTATGAATTTCTTGTTTGAAATCATTTGTTTAGAAACTACACTGATCAGCTCTCTACATTTCAGTGAAAGAAATTGTGAAAGTAATAATCAGTTGTTACTAAGGGTGTCCTGTTTTTCATCTTGAAGAAGGACAGTAAAAGGGGCACACTCGGTCACATAAAATACTGTGCTGCCAAAGGGATCCCCAGCTTCTGGGGTGGCAAGTAGCCGGGCCGGGTGTGGAGCACCCGGGCGAGGCCATTCCAGTGCTGGGCCTGGCCCAACGTTATGCCCTCTTGTGCCTGGCCAGAAGGTGCTCCGCCTCTGGGCACCTGCTGTGCACCTGCAGCTGTACAGGGCCCCTGGGCAGCAAATTTATAAAAATTAAGACAAAAAAAGAAAGGTAGTAAAAGGCTTCTGTTGATGTCCTAAAATATTCATTTTGTGGTTAATGAATTATAATTAGTTAACCTCAGAGGAGAAATAATCTCTCATTTAGGCAGATCTATTTATTCAACAAATCCTTAATTATATGCCAGGCACTTCAGTAGTAGGTACTTGGGATAGATGGCTGAACAAAACAGAGATCCCTGGCCTGCAGTGGTGGGGGAGGGGACAGACTGGAGACTATAATGATAAAGAAATACATTATAGCAGCACATAGATGATGGTAAGTGTTAGAGAAAATATGAAAGTAGAGCAGGGTAGGGGAGTTGGGAATGCAGGACTGAAATGGGGCCAATTACAGTATCAAATAGTATTTAAACAATTTTTCAAAGTTACAATGAGCTCTAAAGGGAGGAATAAATAAAACCAGCCTAACCTATGGCATTAACTAATTAAGATGTTGTTCCTTCCAGTTACCAAAATGCCTTAACCTATGGCAGGAACTTCGCTGGTGTTCTGACATGCCTGTAACAGAGCTTCGAGCAACTTTACAGCATCTGTGGATCTCACCACAGTGGGAGCTACTCTATCACCTGTTGAGAGAGGCAGGACCTCCCACTTACTTGTTGTGTACTTTCGTCTAATAAACTCAAGACTAAGGTGGGTAAAGATCATAAGAGAGACAATGTGTAAAAAGGAAAGAACAAAATTTTAAAAACCCTAGGGATGATGTAAACAGCCTGTGTAGTCAAGGTTCTCATAGTTTAAGATATGAACAAGGTTTTTTTTTTTTTTTGTTTGTTTGTTTGTTTGTTTGTTTTGAGATTTTACTTATTTATTTGACAGAGAGGGAGAGATCACAATTAGGCAGAGCGGCAGGAAAGGGGGGGGGGAAGCAGGCTCCCTGCTGAGCAGAGAGCCCAATGCGGGGCTCCATCCCAGGACCCTGAGACCATGACCTGAGCCAAAGGCAGAGGCTTAACCCATTGAGCCACCCAGGTTCCCCTTAGGTGTGAACAAGTTAATAGAGAATTAGGATTAGGGAAAGGCAAACTGAGATAGTTGGTCACCCTGGCTGCAAATCAGTTGTAATAAGAGAAAGGAGACACATATTGGGGCCACACAAAGCAGGAGGTATCTGGCCAACCCCAAGCGTCCCAGAAGAGGTTATCCCTTGAAAACACAGGGCTGGGGGCTTAAAATCAAAGAGGCCAGTTAAGAAGGCCAGTGGGAAGTAAAGGCATTTAGGACACCTTAGGCGGACACCTGGCTGGCTCAGTCAGGGGAGCATGTGAGATTTCATCTTGGGATTGTGAGTTAGGGCCCCATGTTGGGCTGCTGGGTGTAGAGGCTAAGTAAGAAAGAAAGAAAGGAAGGAAGAGAGAGAGCACGTTAGGCAAAAAATAAATAATAAAAATTAATAACCCCCAGGAGTGTCTGGGTTGAGCAGTCAGTTGAGCGACTGATTCTTGGTTTTGGATCAGATCGTGATCTCAGGGTCCTGGAATTGGGCCCCTCCTTGAGCTCCACACTTAGAGGAGAGTCTGCTTGGGACTGTCTTTCTCTCTCCCTCTGAAGTCCACATTATAATTTTTTTAAAGATTTCATTTATTTGACAGAGATACCGCGAGACCCAGAACACAAGCAGGGGGAGTGGGAGAGGGAAAAGCAGGCTCCCTGAGTAGGGAGCCCAGTTCGGGACTCAATCCCAGGACTCCGGGATCATGACCTGAGGCAAAGACAGATGCTTAATGACCAAGCCACCCACCTAGGCGCTCCCACATTAAAATTTCTTATCTGGTCCCCTATTACTAGATACATTAGCACTTCTGTGCATAAAATGTTACCTATATTTCAGGTAACTTCCTTTTTTAAAAAAAAATTTTTTAAAGATTTTATTTATTTATTTGATAGGTAGAGATCACAAGTAGGCAGAGGGGCAGGCAGAGAGAGGAGGAAGCAGGCTCCCTGCTGAGCAGAGAGCCAGATGTGGGACTTGATCCCAAGACCCTGGCATCATGACCTGAGCCAAAGGCAGAGGCTTTAACCCACTGAGCCACTCAGGTGCCCCAAGGTAACTTCCTTTTTAAGTATTATTTTAAGGCTCTTTGTTCATACTGGTATTGTACCAATGTGTCTAGTTTGCCTTTAACAAGTAAGTTTCCATCCCACCTAACATTTTTAAAAAAGTCTTTCCTAATTCAATGGCAAAATGTTTTTTCATTAAAGAAATTGAATATTTTATATTTATTACCTGTTTTTATCTTTTCTGTAAATTATCTATTTTGCCTTTTATCCATTTGAACAAACTCTTATATATTAAGGATATTTATCCTTTACATTTATATGTTGAAATTACTTTCCCCTGTTTTCTTGCCTTTTAATTTTATGACTTTTTGGACACAAAAACATTTTGCATTTTTATGAATTCAAATCATCAATATTTTTTTCACATTTTAAAACATTTCTGATGATGGGATCTGATCAATATTCTCTCTTTTTAAAATATTTTATTTATTTATTTGACAGAGATCACAAGTAGACAGAGAGGTAGGCAGAGAGAGGAAGAGAGAGAAGGAAGCAGTCTCCCTGCTGAGCAGAAAGCCCGATGTGGGGCTCGATCCCAGGACCCTAGGATCATGACCTGAGCCAAAGGCAGATGTTTTAACCCACTGAGCCACCCAGGCGCCCTGAGATCTGATCAATATTCTTATTTGATTTAACCTTTCCCTAGAATTTATTCTGAAATGTGATATGATTGAGGATCTTCTAAATAAATTTTTTATCCCATAGCTATCTATTGTCCCTGAACATTATTTCCCTGTTACTTTATGATGTATGTTAATTATTAAAATTTTTACATATAATAGTATTTGTTTTTGAGCCACATTTTTGCATTAATCTGTCTTTATATCAGCACCATAATATTTTAATGATTGTAGTTTCATAATATCTTATAATCCAGAGGGCAGTTCTCCCCGCATACTCTTACTTCTCACAAATATATTATTTCTGATGAAATTTATAATCATCTTTCATAGTCATTACCTTGCTCCCTGAGCATTATGTTTAGTTACAAAACTAATGTATGCTTATTATAGTAAATGCCAGTAATGCAAGTGTCAACACGAACAAATGCTAGAAACTTCCTTTGGCCCACCCAATCATCCTGTCCAGATTTAACCACTTTAGCCTGGATATTTCTGTTTGTATATATATCTGGAATTTTCCCAAATCCCCTAATTTTTGGTATAGAAAGGGAGGAACACCTTTCATTTTAATCCCCAAGAATGAAATCTGTGCCCTTACTCCATGTAACTCCAGAAATTCTAGTTTCCTTCTGAAATATCTAAGTGTGGCCCAGGAGGGTTTGCTTCTGCCCAAGTTCATTATTACTGTCACTGACCACCTCTTACTCCACATTGCTGCTCTAAGTTTCTTCAACAATCGCCTCAGCCCATAGTGACTTCTGTAAACCACAACACCAGTTCCTCTGCTTCTTCCCCAACCATGGACGCGATACCTTCCTTTTTCCTCCAAATCACAGCTGCAGCGTGGCTCTCATGCTTAATACACTTCATTAAGAATTTAGACTAAGAAAATGCAATACAGAAAGGAAAATTTTAAACTAGAGGTGAGATGAAATTGTTCTTAAGGGTCTACAAATAGAGTTTCCCATCAGGCTGTCTCTTGGCTTATGTGCCCCTCCCCCTGCACTGGTCACTTCCAAGGGTTTGCTCATCTCCAAGTCAAGGTCACTTCTAACTGGTTCTCTCTTTCAGTACAGGGTCCAATTTTTATTGCCAACCAATGAAGTCAAAATTGCCCTTAAGTTTCTCTTAAAGTCACCTAAAATGTATAATATGCATGGTTCTGTGTATGCAGTTCTATAGAAAGATTATTTTTTATTCTTCTAATTCTTTACCATTAATGTGTCTGCAGCTCTCGATCATTTTTTTCCCCTCAAGGAAACCATCTTTCCTTAAACAATAAGGTTCACTTTTTTTGGTTAATAGTTGGGAAACCTGTGAAACTATGCAGACCTTCTTTTCGAGAGCTTCAGAACGACTGGCATTCTTTGCCTGTGACATCCACTGTCCAAGTAATGTGTACTACTTAACTTAATAGCTACACTTGTGATGAGCATAAAGTATAGACTTTTTGAATCGCAATGTTGTTGCATCACACTGGAAACCAATGTAACACTGTGTATCAACTACACTCAAATAAAGAAAATAAATGAGGACTTTTCTTTCTTTCCTTAGTCAATACTTGAATTCTTTTAGGAGCCTATGAAGCGACTATCAGATAATTTTTGCAGAAAACAACCTTCACACCTGCAGATAGAACTCTTAACATCTCAGTCTGAAGCCTCTTGACTCTTGTATTTCGGTTATCCCACTTGTTTAGGACTTCTCCAGGGCCACCAGAAGGTGGAGGAGTGTTTCCAGATGCTGGGGGCAAGGTGCCTGGGTGGCGGGAGGAGATGCCATGGTGCCCTGTCTTCAGGGTGGAGTGTTGACCGCTGATGACCGGTTGCATTGCTTTCTGGGAATTGGTCTTAGCACAGGGTATTGCCTTGCCCAAGGGTACAGCCCCCTCCCCTGCATCCAATGACTAGTTAAGTTGGGGTAAAAATATTTGGGTTAACTCTGAGGAGCCATCCAATGACTTCTGTTGTAGCTGTGTCATAGTTCAGTTTCTGCCCAATTCTGCTCCCCTGGCTCCCCTGTAGCTGTCTGTCCTCAGTAAACGTCCTTCACACGATGTGAGCTCAAGGGTCTGTTTCCCCAGAAACCTGACCCGAGACAGTGATTCTGTTAAGATGTAAATAAGATGGGGCTGTTTCTCAAACCCAAACCCTGGGATGGCTCATTGGTTCCCTTACAGGGAAACCAAAGTCCTTGGCCTACAGGTCCCATGTGATCTGGAACCCTGTACACCTCTCACCTCAGCCCCTAGTACCCTGCCCCTCACTCGCTTTGTTCCAGAGCTGTACTGGCCTCTTTACCACCCCTTGAATATGACAGGTACATTCTTGTTCCAGGATCTTTGCACTGCTCGGTCCTTCTGCTCTTCCTCTGGATAGCTTCATGACTTGCTTCTTGTCCTTCAAGTCAGCTAAAATGTTACCTTCTCCAGGAAGCCTTCCCTGTCCATTCTACTGAAAATTCAACATTCCTCCCACCACGCCCAATTTCCATTACTCTGTTCTATAACACTTCTCCGCTCTAGCGTACTGTCCACTTTACTTATTTGCTTTGTCTATGGTTTATCGTCTTACTGTCCATGTAGAGCAGAGAATCCCCCCCATTTTGTTCAGTAATATATCCCAAATCCTGAAGCAGTGACTGGTACTCTGTGGGTGATCCATGTATTTTTTTTTTAAATTTATTTAGCACAGAGGGGAGGGGCAGAGGAAGAAGGAGAGAGAGAGAATCTCAACCAGATTCCCGGCTGAGTTGGGAGGCTGACGGGGCTTGATCTCAGGACCCTGGGATCATGACCTGAGCCAAAATTAAGAGTCTGACACTTAACCAACTGAGCCACCCAGATGTCCCATGAGCCATACATTTTTTGAATGAATGAATGAATGAATGAGTGAGTGAATGAGTTTGGAAACTTTTTCAAGGTGTTTATAGTAGAATTCATGGGGTGTCATTACAACCAGGGAGAGTGTGCAGAGCAAAGACAAACAAAGACATGAGCCTTTAGGTGCAAGTGAGGAAGAGGAAGCCAGAACACAGGAGAAAAAGAGGAGATTGTGTCACAGAAGACAAGAGGTGAGATGGGGAGGAAGAACAAGGAACTGTGCCCACGGTTTTCAAACTATGAAGCCACATAAGGACTTACGGCGTGAATGTCTTCCCCCAGATCCATCTAATCCCACATGGGATGGATGTGCAGGTGGGGCAATGGTGGGGGGGGAGGGGACTAGATCCTGAGAGTGGAACCCTCATGGTAGGATGAGTGTCCTCATAAGAAGAAGCCAGAGAGCTAGATTATTCTTTGACTACTGCACCAAGAAGTTGGCTGTCTAATGCCCAATGAAGTGGAAATGACGTATGGATCACTTTTTCAAGAAGGTTGGGTGCGAAGATCAGAAAGAGAAAGACCGGAGCTGGGAGGAGAGACTGAAGAAGTGAGTGTGTTGCATTCAGGCGGGAGAGATAGGAACAACCCAGGTTTCGTAAAGGATGCATAGAAAGAACCAGTAGTAACCGCATAATAAATCACCCAAATCCGAGTTTTGAGAGAAAAAGGGGACAGGACAAATGCTACAATGGACAGATGATGCCAAGACAACAGGGACTTTCCATAAACCAGGGCATATGGTCAACCTATCCAAAGCTCTGGTTCTCTATGCAAGTCATTCCTCTGTCGCTTAGCAAGCTATTACATTTTCTAACTGTAGGTGGCAGCAAAAAGCTTGCCTCTTTATGACCTTTTCTTTTCTTTTTTTTTTTGGAGGCGTGGTGGGGAGGGCAACTAAATGTGGGTAAAAGTTAGCCACTGGCTGTAGTGTAGGTTCAAGATAGCAGATTTCAGTTTAGATTTTATTCCGGGAAAATCCATTTTGTACTTTTTTGGGAAAAGAAGCATCTCTTTTGGATCTCAAAGAGGAAACAATATTTGAGACATTATAAAATAGTTAGTTGTATCGTGGAGTCATTTTATCTTTTCTTTTTTGACCATTGTCTCTTTTTTTCCAGTCTTACTGGGAAGTAACAGAAATATATCACTGTATAAGTTTAAGGCATACAGCATGATGACTTGTTTACATATATTGTAAAATGATTATTGCAATAAGTTAACCTCCATCATCTTCTACAGATACGAGAAAAGGAAAAGAAAAAAGGGAAAAAAATTTTCTCATTGTGATGAGAATGCTTAAAATCTACTCTCTTAAAAACTTTCCTATATATCCTACAGCAGTGTTAGCTATAATCACCATACTGTAGAGTACATACATCCGTAGTATTTACCTAATAACTAGAAATTTCTCCTTTTTGGCTACCTATACCCAATTCCTGTGTTCCCACCCTCTGCTCTGGTAACCACATGTCTGATCTCTTTTTCTATGAGTTTGTTTGGTTTCTTTTAGATCCCACAGATAAGTGAGATAATTTGTTTTTCTATGTCTGACTTATTTTGCTTGGCATAATGTCTTCAAGGTCCATCCATGTCGTTGCAAACAGATTTCCTCATTTTTTATGGCTGAGTAATATTCTGTTGTCTGTGTATTTATATACGATTGTATATATGTATATACATATGTAATATGTATACAATACATTGTATATATTGTATATATGTATATACATATGTAATATGTATACAATACACTGTATATATTGTGTGTATATATATACTTCTTTATCCATTCATCCACTGATGGACCCTTGGGTTGTTTCCATGTCTTGGCTATTATAAATAATACTGCTGTGAATATGGGGGTGTAGATATGTTTTTGACTTAGTGTTTTTGGTTCCTTTGAATATGATCATGGAAGTGCAATTGTTGGGTCATAATAGCTCATGATAGTTCTATTTTGAATTCCTTGAGGATCCTCCACACTCTTTTCCATAGCTGCGGTAGCAGTTCAAAATTCCACCAAACAGTGTACAAGGCTTCCCTTTTCTCTCCATTCTTACCAGAATGTGTTACCTCTTTTCCTTTTCTTCTTCTTCTCCTCCTCCTCCTCCTCCTCCTTCTTCTTCTTCTTCTACTACGACTTCTTCTTCTTCTTCTTCTTCTTTTTGAGAGAGTGTTTGCATGAGAGCAGAGGCAAGGTATAGAGTGAGAGGGAGAGAGAGAATCTTAAGCAGACTCTCTGCTGAGCACAGAGCTGCACATGGGGCTTCATCTCACAACCCTGAGATCATGACCTGAGCTGAAATCAAGAGTTGGAGGTTTAACTGACTGAGCCACTCAGGTGCCACTACCTCCTGTCTTTTTTATGACAACCATTCTAACTGTTGTGAGGTGATACCTCAGTGTGGTTTGGACTTGCATTTCGCTGATGATGAATGATGTTGAACCCCTTTTCATGTGCCCGTTGGCCTTTCATATGTCTTTGGAAAATGTCTAATCAGGTCCTTTGCCCATTTTAAAAATTGGGTTATTATTACTAGTTATAATTATTTCTTATTGAGTTGTATGAGTTCTTTATACATTTTGGGTATTAACCCCTTATCATATATATGCTTTGCAAGTATATTTTTTCCGATCTTATAGGTTGTCTTTTCACTTTGTTGACGGAAGCTTTTCAGTTTGATGCAGTCCCACTTATTTTTTTAAATAATATATATATTTTAATATAAAAGTTCCATTCTCTGAGTGTTATCGAATGATGGAAGCAACATTATAAACTTTGAAGGAAGCTAAAAAATAGAATTTCGAATCAACCGTGCATAAAATTAGAAAAAATTATGAATACCAATTCTAATTTATGGGAAGCCTCGGTTGGGTGTATCTTGTTGAGGGAAGTCCTTTGAAAAGTTAAACACATTGCTTTATTTAGTGTCTTGTTGGGATGATCCCACTTATTTTTATTTTGTTGCTTGTTTTAGGTTCATATCCAAAAACTCATTACTGAGACCCACGTGAAGGAGCAGTATTCCTGTGTTTTCTTCTAGGGGTTTCCCGGTTTCAAGCTTTACATTTAAGATAAAGATAATTTGAGATAATTTTTGTGAGTGGTATGAGCTGAGGTTCAGCTTCATTGCTTTACATGTGAAGACCCAGTCATCTCAGCTCTGTGTGCTGGAAACCATCCTTTCTCCACTGAGCACTCCCCGCTCCCTTGTCCAGTACTAGTGGACCATATATGCTTTTCTTGTTGTTGTTGTTTTCCCTGGGCTTTTGATTCTGTTCCACTGGTCTATTTGTCTGTTTTTATGCCAGTATTATGCTGTTTTGATTACTAGAGTTTTGTAAGGATAGAGCTTTGTAGGATAGCTTCAAATCAAGGAGTGTGCTGCCTCCTGCTTTGTTCTTTCTCAGGATTTCCTTGGCAATTTAAGGTCTTTCTCAATTCCATATAAATTCTAGGATTATTTATTTCTGATCCTGCAAAAATACCCCTGTGATCTTCATAGGATTGCATTGAATCTACGGGTGAACTTTTTCAAATGCTTCTTCCGCTCTCTTGAGATGATCATGTGATTCTTTTCTTTCATTCCATTAATGTGGTATAGCACATTGATCTATTTGCATATGTTAAGCCATTCTTGCATCTCAGGGATAAATCCCACTTCATCATGATAAATAATCCTTTAAGATGCTGCTGAATCCAGTTTGCTAGTATTTTATTGAGAATGTTTGCATCTATATTCATGAGGGGGACTGGCTCTAGTTTTCTAATAGTATCATTTTCTGGTTTTAGTTTCAGAATGATGCTGGCCTTCTAAAATGAACTGGGGAGTTTCCTCCTCTTCAATTTTTTGGAAGAGTTTGAGAAGGGCTGGAGTAAATTTTTTAAGTGTTTGTTAAAATTCAACAGTGAACCTGGGCTTTTCTTCGTTGGGAGATTTTTTATTATTGATTAATTTCCTTATTAATAATTGATCTATTCAGACTTCATATTTCTTCCTGAGTCAGTCCTGATCAGTCATATGTTTCTAAGAATTTTTCCACTTCTGGGTTGGAAAAATTTAGTTTGTTGGTGTACAACTGCTCACAGTAGTCTCTATGATCCTTTGTATTTCTGTGGTATCTGGTGTAATGTCTCCTTCTTCATTTATAATTTTGATTTGGGCCTTCTCCCCTTTTTTCCTAGGCTAGCTAATTGGTTAGTGTGTCAACTTTGTTTCTCTTTCTAGAGAACCAGCCCTTGGTCTGGTTAATCTTTTCCATTGTATTTCTGTTCTCTATTTTTGCTCTAACCTTTATTATTTCCAGTCTTCTGCTAATTTTGAGTGAGAAGGAACTTCTTCTTTTTCTAGTTCCAAAAAGTATAGAGTTAGGTTATTTATTTGGGCTTTCCTTCCATCCTTTCTTTCAAGCTTTATTTATTTAAGTAATCTCTACACCCAGCGTAGGGCTCAAACTCAGAACTCAGAACTCAGATCAAGAATTACATGCTCTTCTGACTGAGACAACCTGGCACACCTGGGCTCTTTCTTGCTTCTGAATGTAGGTATTTATTGCTATCAACTCCCCTCAGAACTGCTTCCACTGCATCCCACAAGTTATGGTATGTGCGTTTTTATTTTCAGTTGTCTCAATAAGCTTTTTAATTTCCCCTTTAATTTCTCCTTTGATCCATTGATTGTTCAAGAGAATATTGCTTAATTTCTAAGTGTTCATGATTTTCCCAGTTTTCCCCTTGTTATTGATTTCTAGTTTGGTGCTAATGTAGTCAGAGAAGATAGTTGGTACAATTTCAGTCTTTTTGAATTGCTGAGACTTGTTTTGTGGCCCAACATATGGTCTATCTTAGCACAAATTTTATGCGTGTTTGAGAAGAATATGTATTCTGCTGCTGTTAGATAGAATGTTTTGTATATGTCTGCTAGGTCCATTTGGCCTATAGTGTTGTTCAAACTTACTATTTCTCTACCAGATTTCTGTCTGGATGATCTATCCATTGTTGACCCTGGGGTATTAAAGTCCCCAGTTATTCTTGTATTACTATTTATTTCTCCTTTTAGCCCTGTTAGTTTTTGCTTTACATATTTAGGTGCTCTGGTGTTGGGTGCACAAATATTTACAACTGTTGTATCTTCTTGATGGATTGAGAACTTTGTCATTATGTAATGACCTTATCTCCGTTTTTTTTTTTTTAAGATTTTATTTATTTATTTGACAGAGACAGAGATCACAAGGAGGCAGAGAGGCAGGCGGAGAGAGAGGAGGAAGCAGGCTCACTGCTGAGCAGGGAGCCCGACACAGGACTCGATTCCAGGACCCTGAGGTCATGACCTGAGCCGAAGGCAGAAGCTTAACCCGCTGAGCCACCCAAGCACCCTGACCTTGTCTCCTTTGACCAATTTTAGTTTACAGTCTGTTTTGTCTGATATAAGTATAGTTACCCCTGCTTTTTTGTTGTTGTTGTATATTTCCTTGAAATGACTTTTTACATCTCTTTACTCTCAGTCTATGTGTGTCTTTCAGGCTAAAGTGAGTCTCTCGTGGGCAGCACGTCATTAGATCTTGTCTTTTTAATCCATTCAGCCATTCTAGGTCTTTTGGTCAAAGAATTTGATCATTTTATGTTTAAAGTCACTACCAGTAGGTAGTAGGTACCTACTTACCAGTAGGTAAGGGTTTATTTTTTCCATTTTGTTAATCATTTTCTGGTTGTTTTGTAGATCCACTGTTCCTGTTTCTTAACCTGCTATCGTTTTATGTGTGTTTTGATGTTTTTCGGTGTCAGCATGCTTTGACTTGGCATCATGTTTTTTGTATAATTGCTACGGGTTTTCCCCTTGTGGTTACCACAGGCTCACCTAAAAATACCTTAAAACTATAACCCCATAGTTTAAGCAGACAACAACTTAACTTCTGTAGAAGTCTTAAACTTTATACTTGTACTTCTCCTCCCCCTCACATTTTAGGTTATTGCTGTTAAAATTTACACATTTTTTACTCGCATAACTAATAACAGGTGTGGTGCTGTGCTGGCCTGGGGGAGGGGCAATGTGGTCAAGGTGTAGCCCCTTCTTTAACCTTATAATGCAGTCCATCTTTGTCTCTGAAAGAGTGCAGGGGAGTGCTTTGGCCTCACTTCTGTGTTCTAGGATTCTCTGTGGTGTCTTGTTCTTGAACAGTTATTGGTTGTTCTTAGGAGGGGGAACCAAATCAAGAACAACCTGTGTCACCATCTTGGTGACGTCATCTTTCATTTTGTCATTAAAAGATGAAATTCTGGGGATACCTGGGTGGCTCAGTCAATAAGTGTCTGTCTCTTAATCTCAGCTCAGGTCTTAATCTCAGGGTTGTGAGTTCAAGCCTTGCCCTGGGCTCCACACTGGGCATGGAGGAGGTTACTCAAAAAAAAAAAAAAAAAAAAAAAAAAAAAAAAAGATGAAACTCTTTCTCCTAATACAGAATAATTTCTGTTAATTTTACCACTTCAGTATCAGCACATGCCATATGCACATGTCTTATTTGTATATAAAATTTTTTAGTCAAGTCCAATTTTGATAGATCTTAGGGAACTTTGCTATTGAACATTATAAATATTTAAAACTATTACAACTGATGCCAAATTCCTTGTTTTCAAAGATAAGCCCAGAGAAATCCAAAGATTAAAAAAAAACTTGAGGGGCACCTGGGTGGCTCAGTGGGTTAAAGTCTCCGACTTCGGCTCAGGTCATGATCCCAGTGTCCTGGGACCAAGTCCCACATCGGGCTCTCGGCTCAGTGGGGAGCCTGCTTCCTCCCTCTCTCTGCCTGCTTGTGATCTCTGTCTGTCAAATAAATTTTTTTTTTAAAGATTTTATTTATTTATTTGACAGAGAGAGATCACAAGCAGATGGAGAGGCAGGCAGAGAGGGAGATAGAGGGAAGCAGGCTCCCTGCTGAGCAGAGAGCCCGACGTGGGACTCGATCCCAGGACCCTGAGATCATGACCTGAGCCGAAGGCAGCGGCTTAACCCACTGAGCCACCCAGGCGCCCCTGTCAAATAAATTTTAAAAATCTTTAAAAAAATTTTTTTTAGAAGTTCATTTGTGCCTAAGTGGCTCAGTCGATTAAGCAGCGTCTACCTTCAGCTCAGGTCATGATCTCAGGGTCCTGGGATGGAGCCCTGAGTGAGGCTCCCTGCTCAGCAGGGCATCTGTTTCTCCCTCTGCCCCTGCCCCTTGTGCACTCTCTCTCTCTCTCAAATAAATAAATCTTAAATCAATTTTTAGAAGTTTAGAATGGTAAAGTGAAAGTGCACACATCATTCAGACAATCTTGGTGGAATCTAATGTCATAAAATTTAAAATTCAGAAAGAGAAAAAGCAGAGTTAGAATGTTCTCCCCAGGTCCATCAGATAAATGTGAATTCAAAACCCAGATTTGCCTTGATGAGTTATACGATCTTGAGCAAGGAAAGTACTTAACATTTTTAGATCTCCGATTTCTAATCTATGAAATGAGACTCCCAGGGCATACTTCAGTGAGTCGTTTTGCATATTAAATGAGAAAACAAATGGGCAAAGTCTATACATGTTCATTTCCTGTTCTCCTCTAAACATGAATATGAAGGTGTTTAAACTAAAATTAGCCATGTGCGAATTTAACCCTTAATACATCACAAAGATTAAAAAAATGGAATTAATTCCACCAACAGCTTTCAGACAAACACTGAAAAGGCTTTCTTGGACATACCTTGGTTTGGTAGTTTTCAACTTTACATCTCAGATTCCAAACATCCAATATATCTTGATGCGTGGAGAAGTTTCACTGCAAGGGAATTTGGGGACGAAAGTTTGCATTGTTTGGATTAGGGCCAGAATTCAAACTCCTTCTGCTAAGTCATCTGCCTTTTCTCATTTAATGAACTCTATTACTGTGTTAATTCGTCCATTCCCTCTTAGCTTCGTGCTCGCTTCGGCAGCACATATACCATTCCCTCTTAGCTTAATGGAAATGCTGAAAGCAATCCACAGTATCAACCATATCAAATATCATGAATCATCGTCTCAGTCCTGGACGACTCTACCCACCCCATACGGGTGCCCCGCCACATTACAGAGCTCATGCTTGCTGAGACACACCCTTTGGCCAGTCTGGAATTTGCAGAGCTAGAGTCACTAATGGCTTTGACAGCAAACAAGCAGTGTCCACTGCCTCTGTTCGACTCCCTAAAAATGCCAGTAATACTAGAAAGCTGTGGCCTTCTGCTGATATCAAAGACTAAATTGTGAGGTTTTTTTTTTTGTGTGTGTGTGTGTGTGGTTTTTTTTTTTTTTTGATTTTTAAGTTTTTATTTTAATTGCAGCTAGATAACATACATTGTAACGTTAGTTTCAGGTATACAAGATAGTGACTTAACACGTCCCTAGAACACCCAGTGCTCATCACAACAGGTGCACTCCTTAGTCCCCATCACTGACATCACCCATCCTCCCACCCACCACCCCTCTGGTAACCATATGTTTGTTCTCTATAATTAAGAGTCTGTTTCTTGATTTGTCTCTTTCTTTTATTGTTTATTTCTTTTATTGTTCTCTTAAATTCCACGACTGAAATCATATGGGACCTGTCTTTTTCTGACTGACTTATTTTGCTTAGCATAATCCCCTCTAGTTCCATCCATGTTTTTGCAAATAGCAAGATTTCATTCTTTTTTTGTGGCTCAGTAATATTTCAGTGTGTATAGAGACCACATCTTCCTTATCCATTCATCACTTGATGGACACTTGGGTTGCTTCCGTATCGTGGCTATTGTAAAGAATGCCGCTATCAGCACAGGGGAGCATGTATCCCTTCAAATCAGTGTTTTTGTATTCTCTGGGTGTGATTGATTATAAAGTAGTTCTATTTTTAACTTTTTGAGGGATCTTCCATACTGTTTTCCACAGTGGCTGCCTCAGTTTGCATTCCCACCAACAGTGCACGAGTGTTTTGTCTCAGCCTCCTCACCAACACCTGTTGTGTCTTGTGTGATTGATTTTCACCATTCTCATGGGTGTGATTTTAGCTATTCTGACAGATCACCTCTGAGAATGTTCTCTCATTGTAGTGTTGATTTGTGTTCCCCTGATGATAAGTGATAATGAACATCTTTTCATGTGTCTCTTGGCCATCTGTATGTCTTCTTTAAATGTCTGTTTATGGCTTCTGTCCATTTTTAAATTGGATTATTTGGTTTTGGGGTGTTGGGTTTGAGAAGGTCTTTATGTAATTTAGATACTAACCCTTTATCAGATATGTCACTTGCAGATATCTTCTCCCATTCTATAGGCTGCCTTTTCGTTCTGTTGATTGTTTCCTTCACTGTGCAGGAGCCTTTTTGTAGTCCCAATAGTTTATTTCTGCTTTTGTTTCCCTTGCCTCTGGAGACACATCTAGTAAGAAGTTACTATGGCCAGTGCCGAAGAGGTTGCTGCCTGTGTTCTCCTCTAGAATTTTGATGGTTTCCCGTCTCACATTCAGGTTATTTTTGTGTATGGTATTAAGAAAGTGGTCCAGTTTCATTCTTTTCCATGTTGCTGTCCACTTCTCCCAACAACATTTGTGGAAGAGACTGAATTTCCTATTGGATATTCTTTTTTGCTTTGTCTAAGATTAATTGACTATATAATTATGAGTTTATTTTTGGGTTTTCTATTCTGTTCCATCAATCTATGTGTCTGTTTTTGTGCCAGTACCATACTGTTCTGATCACTACAGCTTCGTGATACAACTCAAAGCCTGGAATTGTGATGCCTCTAGTTTTTCTAGATGCCTTTTTCTCTTTCAGGATTGTTCTGTCTATTCAGGGTCTTTTGTGGTTCCACACCCATTTTAGAATTGTTTTTTCTAGTTCTTGAGAAATGTTACTGGCATTTTGATGGGGAGTGTATTCAATGGGAGATCACTTTGGGTAGTACGGACATTTTAACAGTATTTCTTCCTCTAATCAGTGAGCGTGGAACGTCATAGACTAACCTTTTGGCCAGCTGGCGTGGACTCTTCAGTCCTTGCACGTTCAATGGTTAGAGTCTGTACTGAGTGAGGAATATGGTCAAGAGAGGTGTATGGGGAGGAAGGCTGGTGGGAGGTGGGTGCTGGCAATGACCAAGACCACTGGACATGTAAAAACCATGGGCTATGGGCCACACCATGGTTGCAGAGCTCACCCGTCAGAAACATCTGCCTTTCTTCCTCCCGCCCTCCCGGCATCCCTCTCTCCCCTCTTCCTCTATTTCTCTGCTTCAACAAGTATTTATTATGTGTTTATGTATGCCTAGCACCGCTAAAGTTATAAACGAGAACACGACAAACTGGTTCTTGTCTTCACAGACCTTCCACTCTAGTGAGGGAGACACACAAAGAACAAGCGAACACAACCCACACCGACGAAGGCTGTGAATTTTCTGTAGACTTGATCAAACTCAGGACACACTGTTGCTGCTGCGCGGACAGTTTCCCTCTCGTGGCTTCCTGGCTTTTTTTGGGGTCCGCGCGACCAGGCTTCCCAAAGAAATGAATAACCAGCAACACTGCCACCTCATGCCTTCTTAAAAATAAACCTTTCTAATCGTAGCAAACACAATATTAATAATGAACTAGCTTCCCACTGCTGCTCAGGTGACTCATACCTGCTGCTAAAGCAGTGACTGCTATCATTCTTTATCATTGACTTCTCCTGCCTATGATATATTTTTTATTTTTTTTTAAGTTTATTTACTCATTTGAGAGAGAGAATGAGAGAAAGCGAGCATGAGTGGGTGGGGGGCAGAGGGAGAAGCAGACTCTCCTCTAAGCAGGAAGTCCGACACAGGGCTCGATCCCAGGACCCTGAGATCATGACCTGAGCTGAAGGCATAGGCTTAACTGACTGAGCCACCCAGACATCCCTTCTATAAAGCAAATTAATGACAACAACAACAACAACAACATTTTAAAATAAAATAGAATGAAATAGATTGTCATAATGAGCAAGTTTAAAAAAAAAAAACCTAAGTAAAATTTGTTCTCTTTCTCATTAGTGCTCAATTTTCTTCAATCCAACTTTAAATACATAGTCAATCTCTTAACAAATATTCCAGGCCTTTCCACATTTGCTGATCTGAAAGCTTATATTAAGGCCTATTCTTAATACTCTTTTTAAATATATATATATATATATATATATCCCTTTATCTATATTTTAATATAAAATATGATGAATTTCTCTTAACCATTGCTCACAACTACGTATTTCCCAGGTTGCAAAATTCCATAAATTAATACTCTTTGGGTGATCTGGGTTTATGCACATAGGGGAGGATTCGTTTGTACCCTTGTCTCCACTGATTTTTCAACTTGTTTCTCCTTGTTCATTCTGTAAGGAATCTTGCTTTTTGGAGATCAAAAAAAGAGAAAAAAAAAGTTTCCCCTATATTTTTGTCTTTTGTTTAGGTTAAAAATCAACACTGTTTTTTCATTTGCCCAAGATACCCTATTCAAGTTACTTCAAAACCCTTTAGCCAGGATGTGTACAGAGAAGCCTTGTGGATAATGGCAGAACTATTTTATAGGGAATTAATTTGAAATTTTATAGGGAATTAATTTGAAATGCTAGCAGAGACTGTAGCAATAGGTTTCCAAAGTGACGTTACACTAATGCAGCAAGAATATCTTAGAGCTGTTCTGAGTCAGAGAACAGGATGGTATTTTGTTTTAAAAGATAAGATGGCAATTCCAAATAGCTAATTATGCACAGGGTTCATTATCCATAGTGGTAGAGGAATTAGGGTGAGTTTCCTCCATGAGATCAGTGCCGGATCTCATCCCACTCTTACACACTATTAAAGAGTTTTTCCTTCTCGTTTATACACAACGAGGTGACTACCTCTTTCCCCTGCTGAACCAGTGTTGGGGTACAAAACCTATAATTACCTTCCATGGAGACAGCAGTCAGATACCCCAGCAACCTCATCTGATCTCTATAAAGTATTTGGCAGTAGAAGTCATGCTCCTCATAAAGTCAGAGGACCGGGTTTGGAATCCTAACTCTGTTACTTACTAAAATTATAACTTTGGGTAAGCTACTTAATTTCTCTAGGCCTCAGTTTCCCTGTCTTGTAGAGTGTGAAAAATAATGAGCGCCTCATTGAATATAATACTGCAGATGAAAGTACTCGGCATTAGCTGGTGCTCAGAGAATGTTAGTTTCCTTTCTTCCGCAAGCTCGAGGGACAAAGAGGTAGGAGCTGTATCGGTCAGCTGCTGCTGCATAATAAACCACACCGAAACAGGGTTTGTTCTGGCTCAAGCCTCTGCAAGATGGCCAGGGCACTGCTGCAGTTGCCATGGCAGCTCCACCTCGGGGGTCTTGTTCTGGGGCCCATGAGGATGGGACAGTCACCACCTTTTCCCATCAGCCGAGGCAGAAGTCTAAGAGGGCTGACCAGAAGCATGTGAGGCCTCTTCTGGTTGAGGCTCAGAACCGAGGCCTGAGCCCGGTGTCCGCGGTGCGGTGAAACATACGCACGTCCGGGGGAGGAACTGCAAAACCACGTGCAGAGGGTGTGGACGCGTCCCGGTAAGAATCAGGAAAAACATACTGCTGCGTCTGCGCGGAGCAAGGATCTCCAGGACACCGTGAAAGTCGGGCTGACAAAATGTCTCGCAGCCTATGAGCGGAGGAAGCTGGAGGGAGGCTCCTGGGGTCCAAAGGGACAGGGCGGTGTTAAAGCATTAGCCCCTTCACCTTTGCAGAATCAAGAACGGAGTGCATTGGGACAGTGAGGCTGACAGGGTACAAGGTCCCCTGCAACGCCTGATGGGCTCCTGGGTCTAAAACACGCACAAGTGATGAATTTGAGGATGATGAAAGTATTGTCTCTGCTGTCACTTACAAATGATATTGACAGAGACTAGCGGTGAATATGTATTTCCCGTGAGTTCCAAGGTAACGGACACACACAGATTCTGCCTCTGCTCGTCATCTGCGAGTGGTGGCCGGAAGCCCCGCTCGAAGAGGCGGGCACCGTGCGGGAAAACAAGCGAAGCAAAGGCCGCGGAGACGGGCCCAGGAGCCGTTATGGAACAGGCGATCCGCACTGCTGGGAACGCGTGTGGGTGCGGCGGGAGCACCCAGGAGCGGCTCCTACCGCATCCCTGGGAAGGGGAGGGAAGGCTTCGAAGTGGGGGTCTCGTACCCCCAAGGTAGGTACGAGAGCTCAGTAAAGTCCTAGGTGGGGGGAGAACAGGTGAAAGGCTTTGCGGTGGTCTCAGCATCACTCAGGCACGCAGGGAGCGCGGAAGGGACACGGACAGAAGCTGTGATGGGCAGAAAGGAGAGGGACTCGCTCCTAGTACTGCCCGTTTACATGCTTCTCAGGAAGGCAGCTCCGCAGTGGTTGAGGACAGGCAAAGGACTGTTTCCTGGCTGCTTCTCATAGATGTGGCTCCTTTTACTCACTGGACAAGCTTCTCGTGCCTGGATCTAGCCCTGCGGTAGTTAGACGTGGCTCCGGCCCGTGCGGAGCTCGGTCGTCACCAGGAAGGATGTGGTGCTACCACGGAAGAAGGACAGGTGTTTGTGAGCCTCCGGCCAGGGGCTGCGAGCCCGGCTAGAGCACGAGGCAAGACTGGTGGAGGAAGCAGGCACTGGCCGGAGGCAGCAGGGGCAGAACATCCACCCAGATGGGCAGAGCCGGCTCTTTTAAGATGTCGCAAGGACATAACCCATGAGCCATGCTGAATAGGAAGCATGAAGCCGGGTATGCCAGACACAGACAAAAAGCCCGGAGCAGAGGAGAGGGTTAATGACACACGGAAAGGGATAGAAGCACAAAGATCCACCTCCTCGATGGCAGTGCCATTCCTACACTGTCCGTATTTGGTGTCACCTGCTCTGCCCCACGTAAGCTCTGAGCCCCAAATCCAGGCGAAAGGCCTGGTGGCTAAGCGGGTCATCGGCGAGCTATGCTGGTGGGGCGTGCTGCCCGGAGTCTCTCTGAAGAGGAAGCATGTTGGATGCAGACACTTTATCTCTGCTGACCCCCCTGCACCGCCCCCCCGCCCTGCACCTCCTAACCACACCGTCAGAAAGAAGGCTGGTGGGAAAACAACAGAAAACTAGACTGCCAAATGCTGTCGAAGGCGGAGTTCGGGGGCTGTGATCCTGCCTGTATCCCATTCAAGGTGTGTTAACCTACCCTCGTGATTTCCCCCTGCTTCTTCTAATGTCTTTTCCATTGCTCCGATA
Source organism: Neogale vison (assembly GCF_020171115.1). Classification (NCBI taxonomy): domain Eukaryota; kingdom Metazoa; phylum Chordata; class Mammalia; order Carnivora; family Mustelidae; genus Neogale; species Neogale vison. The sequence goes on along the minus strand of NC_058092.1, from coordinate 151,500,624 downwards.
ATCTGCGCGATCCAAGCATCTCCAGATGGGCTGTGAGACCTTCTGTTCTGTGACCTCTGGGATGGTCTGTCTGCCCGGTGGGGAGCTCGAAGCCACCCCTGCCTCTGATTTCAGACACCTGGTTGAGCTTCGTGAGTGTCTTCTGCAGAACTCAGCTGCCTCAGGACGTGGGGCACCCCAGAGACGGACAGCTGGGTTTACTGGGCTGGGGGCTCGGCTAGTGGGTGCAAAGAAAGTAAGGAGGGGGGCCTAGGAAGCTGGCAAGAGGGAGGCTGAGATGATAGACATGAGATGATAGACACAGAGGGACTTTAACTTGACTAGGGAGTGAGTGTATCGGGGAGACAGAGGAGGGTGAGGAAGAGGGATGCGTCTGGCTGGCATGAACCACAAGCTAGAGGGCTGGGAGGCTGTGGCAGGAGGGAGATGCCTCAATGTGTGACTTCAGAAGGGCTCCAGGTCACCTCTGCCTCGAGTTTGTCAGACGATCTTGAAGGGATTGTGCCTTTGGGTTCAGAATTAACTTAACTGCCCCTGCTTTGTCTTCAGGACTCAGCCCTCATTCCCCGTCCTGTAACGGCTGCAGACCCGTGGTGCTAAGCCACCCTTCCATTTCTCCCATCCCGTGGTGACTGACCCATGGCACACTGCTAACCCGTAGCTTTTCTCACTCAGTCGGGGTGGTTGGCCGATGGCTCTGCTTCAATACAAGACTATAAATGTCTTGACATTCAAACTGTTGAAACATTCTACTAAAACAACACTGTTCTTAAATTTAATTCAACAAGTGATCATGGAGGACCCGCTCAAGGCCAGGCATGGGGATAGGGCCTGGGCAGCAGTTTGGGGGATGGGGACAGCAGGTCTGGGAGGAGCCTCTCCTCCGAGGTGGCCAGTTGTTCGGAGGCACCAGCCTGAAAGCCTCTGCTCCAGGGGATGCTGATTTTCTGCTGGATACAGGCGAAGCCTTCCTGCTCCCGTCCCAGTTCTCCCCTCCCGTCCTCAGAGTTACCCAACCTGGTGACTCAGGGAGTGTCCTCTATACTGTCCTTGTGTCCGTACGTCCGTCAAAACATGGAGTATTGTCTTGCTTTTTAAATGTACCTAAGTAGCATATTTTATATATTGTTCTGCAACCTGTCCCTCCCACTCAACATCTTTTTGAGTATGAGACCGCACCACTGGATATCTACGTCACAATCTATTTTTGAAATTCCCCCCTGACACGACATGTAGATAATATTTCTTACCAACCTGGCACCATTCTATGTGTTTTTCAGATTCTCATTCATGTATCCTCAAAACAGGCAGTGTTACGCCAGCTCGGTTTTATACATGAGGAAACAGACACAGAGAGGCTCAGTAACCCATTCAAGGTCACACAGCTACTCAGTGGTGGAACAAGGATTCAAACCCGTATTATCTATCACATCAGGTCTACGTCCATGACCCCTGGGCTACCGTGTCTCCTTATGGTGTTTCTGTGTTTCCCTATTACAGTCTTATGACACTTATTCTTATGCCTACTGCTGGGTGCACATGAGGTTGCTGGGTCCAGAGGGTGTCTCTTGTTGTGATGAGCGTTTATAGTGTGAGCTCGACTGGGGACTAAAGCATCGTAGGAGCAATTCTGGAGGCTCTGAGGGAGTTCAGGGCAGCTAAATAGTGACTTCAGTGTTTGATCCAGCTCTTAACTCCAGCCTTTTTTCCTGCCACGGTGACCATCCAAGAGGAGGCTAAGAGACTATAAAAACACTTGGAGAGAAGAGAGAAGACAGAGTGACCCACGTCAGAGAAGCAACTCTTCTAAACTGCTTCTCTCATTCATCACAAAGATGCTTGGACCCGCTGTGTGACACCCCGTGAGCGACCTAGGAACCAGCCATTTCCCCTGTATAACTTCAGCCTGTCGGTTCCCCTTGTTAGTCTGCTTGACCACTTAGGGGAGTCTGTATGTTGGCCTAAGCCAATAATTTTGACCACACTCTTGCAATATGATGTAAGAACAGGATAGCTTTTGGCTTTATGATGTTCCGGAGTAACGGTGTAAGTGTGGGAATGTTTGTGGAAGTACTAAGGTCCCCCTGTCTCCTCCTTCTCCGGGTCCAGACCGCAGCATCCTCGTTTGAAAAGGATGAATGTCCTTGGGGCTGTAATAACCAAGGGCGCTCATTAAATCCCACAAACTCAGTTACCCTACAGGTGAGATGTCCCTGGTGACTTTAAATGGCAAAGAGGAAGTAGGTCAAACCTCTCTGAGGGCCTTTTTTGCCCTGGCCGAGCCTGAAATAGCAAAGACACAAACCACAGAGTGTGCCCCAGAAATGGTGAGGTCCAGGCTTGCTCCTTCTTCCTCCCTGGTCCATCTCTGGGCCACTGTACGGGAAAGGGATATGTGTTATGCTATGGGGGAAATCCTAATTTTTCAGTAGGTTGCAAGAGGCATGTTTCGGATGAGTAGTTTGATGTTCCTTTTCTGGAGGGAGGGCTCGTAAGCGTGTTGGCACATTGATCAATTGAGCCGTCTGGGGTGAAACGTGGGAAACAGCACATCTGCTCCTGGGAGGGGGAAGGGAGGACGGACCAGACGTTGCCCTGCACAGGGGAGGAGTGAGGGAGTGAGGGAGAAGCATCCTCGGATGGCAGGCCCGATGTGTCCAAGGGGACTTGTAAGATCGTGGATGATGTAAAATCCTCCTCTGTCACCCCTACAAAGTCTCTAGCAAAACTGACATTGGTCACTCGTGCTCTCGGAGGGAATGGAATTGTTTCAGACAGGTTCAAAGTCATCACAATTACATATGATACAAAAGCCATTTCCAAATTGCAGGCCTGAGTCTGCTGGTGTGTGTGAAAGCAAGTTAGTGTTTTGTGCCCAGCATTTAACAAAGGAAGTAGGATGGAAGAGAAAAGAGCCGCTTGCACCTACTAAAGGTAAGGGGGCTTTTGGCAAATTTTGTACGGGTTTTAGTCCATCTGGACTGCTATAACAAAATACCAACGACTGGTTGGCTTATAATCTACAGAAATTTTCTCCCAGTTCCAGCGGCCAGGAAGTCCCAGGTCAGGCTGCCAGCATGCTTGGGTGTGGGCCCTCTTCCCCGTTCAAAGCTGGTGCCTTTCGCTGTGTCCTCATGCAGTGGAAGGGGCAAGCGGTCCCTCTGGAGCCTCTTTAATAAGGAACCTGATCCCATTCATGACGGCTCCACATGATTTAAGTACCTTCCCAAGGCCCCACCTCCTAATAATCATCTTTTGGAGGTTATGATGTCAGCATAAGAATTACGATAATGAAGACAAACATTTCGGACCATGGCAGTATGTATGTGCTGAGCTGTGATATAAAAGGGGTTTCTTTTTGTGGATCGTGGTAAAAAAATGAGGAGCTCTGCACTCCAGGGTCACGTGCCTGCTACAGCAGTAATCTTGACCACTCACTCAACTCTAACACGAGCCCAGAGTCCTTATAAAGGCAGTCCTGGGGGCGCCTGGGTGGCTCAGTGGGTTAAAGCCTCTGCCTTCGGCTCAGGTCATGATCTCAGGGTCCTGGGATCGAGCCCTGCATCGGGCTCTCTGTTCAGCGGGGAGCCTGTTTCCTCCTCTCTCTCTGCCTGCCTCTCTGCCTACTTGTGATCTCTGTCTGTCAAATAAATAAATAAAATCTTAAAAAAAAAAAAAAAAGCAGTCCTGGTGCCTGTTGGCTGCAGCACTGTTCACCACCCCCAAGAGGTGGAAGCAAGCTAAGGTCCAGGAGGGACGGATGAATAAACACCCCGTGGTGTGTGCATACGGTCTATACACACAGTAGAACATTATTCAACCTTAAAAAAGGTTCCAGTCAAAGGCAGCAGCACAGATGAACCTGAAGAACGTTATGCCGAGCGAATCAGCCAGTCACCAAAGGACACGTACTGCGTGAGTCCATGGATGGGAGCGACCTCAAGTTCAGCAAAGTCCTAGAAGCAGACAGCAACATGGCAGCTGAGGGGCTGGGGAGATGGGAGTACGGAATCTTAGGATGAGAAAGTTCTAGAGATGTGTGGCACATCAATGTGCAGTACTGCATTATACACTCAAAAATTAAGAGGGTTAATTTGTGCCATGTTTTCTAACACACACGCGCGTGCACACACACACACACACACACGCATGAGGAGTCCTGGCTCAAAGGTTCCTGGGGCTGGGCACTAGCTCTTATCTTCCGCTCTCCCTGCTTCTTTGCTTCAGTGTCCTGGCGGGTCTTGTTCTGGCATCTCTGCGAGCCCCATTGGGCAGCCCTCCTTGGCTGGGCTCCCCTTGCTCACAGGGCTGCTTCTGACTTGCAGAACTGGGCTCTGCCTGGGGAACGCGGGCCTCCCTCGCCCAAGCAGGTGGGAGCCGGCACTGGAGACCTGCCACCCACCCCGCTGTGCCCTCCCAAACCCCAGAAGGAAGCCCTGCATGCTACACTTCTCCACCCCACCCCCGCCCCATCCACCAGCTGCCTCCTGGGAAGAGGCTTCTTGGGCCACCTGCGCCGCCACGTGTGCCAGCCAAGGCCCTATCTTGCTGGGAGGTTGCTCCGTGTTTGCCCCGACAAAGATGCTCTCACTGATCAAATTCTACTACCGCTTCCATGAACTGGTTTTCAAATATGCTTGACTTGGGGCATTGCTGTTGTCTTCTGCGTTGTCCAATTTCAGAAAGAATCCTTCTTAACCGGTTTATCCAGGATACCCTCCACCCCCTACCCTCAGTATCTGATCACCTCCTGGAACACATCCTCTTCCCCATCCCCAGATGAGGTCTGATCACTCCGGCCGGCCCTCCCTCCCCCTGATGTTTCCTCTCCGTGATTTCCATCCACCTCCTGACCCTGCTCCTCGGCTACGAATCCCCACTTGCCCGTGCTGTTCAGGAGTGGAGCCCAGTCTATCCCACTGAAGGACCCCATTGCAGTGGTCTCTACAGGCCCCTCCAGTGAATAAAATCTGCCTTCCTCTTCAACAAGGGTCATGACTATTTTCTCTCCTTAATAGCGCTCATGTGGGTTTCAAAGCTTGACAGATCGCTGACTCTGCAATCAGCCTCCTCATTGCTTGGTGAGGGGAGTGGTCTTTTGTCCAGAGGGGAGTGAGGAGACAGCCACAGGACTGCTGTGGACCGAATGCAAATCAGACTGCAGGACACCCCTTCGCCAAACCCTCTATGTCTCCCTATTGCCCTTGGCAAAAAGTTCAAACTTCCTACATCAGTTTACCAGGAACCCATTTGCCTTTTGGCACTCTCCCATTTCCGACTCCTTGTCCAGGCCTCCAGAACAGCCTGCAGCTCCCAGACCCTCTCTCTTGAGCTTTTTCCCCTGCCCTTGTCAAGTGCTGCTTTCCACCGGGGTCGGGGGGTGGGGGTGGGCAAATTCCTACTTACTTAAGTCTTAGTAGAAATGGAGCCTTTACCATGAAGCTAACAGAGCTTAAGCTTCTGGGTCTGTGCTCAAGCCTTCAAACCTGATTTTGTAACCTAGGATTCCTCCTCCTCCTCTTCTTCTCCTTTTTTTTTTTCTTTTTAAGATTTTGTTTATTTATTTGACAGAGAAAGAGCAGGAGAGCATAGGCAGGGGAGCAGCAGAGGGAGAGGGAGAAGCAGGCTCCCTGCTCAGGGAGCCCCATGCCAGGGCTCTATCCCAGGACCCTGGGACCACGACCAGAACCAAGCCTTTGCCTCACAAAATCTGAATCTACTTTTTTTTTTTAATATATTATTTATTTATTTGACAGAGAGAAATCACAAGTAGACTGAGAGGCAGGCAGAGAGAGAGAGGGAAGCAGGCTCCCTGCCGAGCAGAGAGCCCGATGCGGGACTTGATTCCAGGACCCTGAGATCATGACCTGAGCCGAAGGCAGCGGCTTAACCCACTGAGCCACCCAGGTGCCCCAATCTGAATCTACTTTTGAGTGTCAGTGTAGACAATCTGATCTCCTAAACTCATTAAGAAGGGGATCTTAACCTCTGATATGTGCTGCCCACCGATCCCACACCCCGGGGACGGCTCTGACAGTGCTCCCCTGTGGGCTTCTGGACTCAACAGTCTCTTCCCTGAAACTCAGAGAGAAAAGTTATTTTATCTTTGCCCCTCATGTGCCGAGATTCAAGTGCATAGTAGGTAGGCAGTGAAAATGTGACTGTATGATGCCCTGTGTATACTGATTTGGGGAAATGGTGCTTTTTATGTCTCTCAAGGTATTCCATAAAACCTCTGTTGTGAAAGAAGGAGTGAGCACGGTCCAGGAAGGTCGTTCCAAACCCTGCCCTGGTGCTGTGTCTTCCTGATTCTCTCCCACTTCCTGGAGCTTGATGCGTTTGTGGCAACTTCACCAAATCAACACAGCTTTCTCATCTGCCCAACCATCTAGGGATCTCTCTGAAGCAGGACGTTTTTATTAAAGAACAAACAAAACAGAAACAAAAGATCTAGCATCTCTTCAGACTTAAGAGCTTGTCAGTGTGTCCATTTTTCTTCCTCTGAGAATTCATTATATTATACAATTTACTTTTCTTCCCTTTACTTACTGAAGTCTCAAGTTAGAGCTGTTGGACACTCATCTACTCCTGACCATGGCTCTTGCCCAGGTGTAGCCCTGGGAAGGCAGGTCCCCTTTTGGTGCCCTTTCTGTGCTCTTGGATTCTTTTTTTTTTTTTTAAGATTTTATTTATTTATTTGACAGAGAGAGATCACAAGTAGGCAGAGAGAGAGGGAAGCAGGCTCCCTGCTGAGTAGAGATCCCGATGCGGGACTTGATCCCAGGACCCTGAGATCATGACCTGAGCTGGAAGCAGCAGCTTAACCCACTGAGCCACCCAGGCGCCCTAGTGCTCTTGGATTCTTGGATGATGTGGTGGTTGAGAACAGGCTCTGACGTCGGTCTTCCTGAGTTCAAATTGCAGCTCTCCTATTTATGGGTGGTGTTCTGTGAACTTGACCCGGTGACTTGAGCCAGACTCAACAACCAATTATTGAACTTTCAGGAACTTTGCAAACCTGTGGATGATCTTGAACTTGGCGTTAACAGGAATAGCTACGCCATGGAAACTGGCAAGTGCCAGTTCCCTACCCATTCCCTGACCTGTTTGTTGCCATAAATCAGCATGTCACTGCTTCTTCTTTATCTATAGGGTAGGAGTAATAATAGTGCATATCTCATGGAGGATTTGGGAGAAGTTACCTTAAGTGTGCTTACTTGTGCATGCCGAGTACTCAGTAATTTTGAGCTATTCTGGGTGATTCTCCCATTTCACATGGTCTAAAGTATTTCTGCTTCATGTGTCCCTTTCTGCCATAACTTCAAACATTGGATCTGCCAGATCCAGCACATATATGAATAATAAAAATTTTAAAAATCCCTTAGACTAAGTAGGACCTTAAAACAACTAGCTCGGGACACTTGGATGGCTCAGTCAGTTAAGGATCTGCCTTCGGCTCAGGTCAGGATCCCAGGGCCCTAGGATTGAACCCTGCATTAGGCTCTCTGCTCAGTGGGGAGTCTGCTTCTCCCTCTGGGCTCTCTCTCTCAAATAAATAAATAAAAATCCTAAAAAAAAAAAAAGAAGAACTGCAAAAGAACCATAAGACAACGAAAATGGCAATAAGTACATCATATCCATAATTACTTTGAATGGAATGGAAACACTCCAATCAAAAGACATAGGGTTCCAAATGGATAAAAAAGCAAGACCCATCTACACGCTGCCTCCGTGAGACTCATTTCAGACCTAAAGATGCATGCAGACTGAAAGGAAGAGATGGAAAAGCATTTCTCATGCAAATGGAAGTGAAAAGGAAGCCAGGATAACAGTACTTACATTGGACAAAATAGATTTTATTTTTTTTATTAAAGATTTTATTTATTTATTTGAGAGAGAGACAGTGAGAGAGAGCATGAACGAGGAGAAGGTCAGAGAGAGAAGCAGGCTCCCCGTGGAGCTGGGAGCCCGATGCAGGACTCGATCCCGGGACTCCAGGATCATGACCTGAGCTAAAGGCAGCCGTCCAACCAACTGAGCCACCCAGGCGTCCCGACAAAATAGATTGTAAAACAGAGACCATAACAAGAGATGAAGAAGGACACCGTGTGATCGTAAAGGGAACAATCCAACAAGAAGATATAACAATTGTAAAAATTTATGCACCCAACAAGAGTGCACTCAGATACATAAACAACAGAAAACAAACATAAAGAAATTAACTGATACTAATTCAATAACAATAAAAGACTTCAGCATCTCAGTTACATCAGTGGACAGATGATCTAAAGAGAAAATCCACAAAGAAACAGTGGCTTTGAATGCCTTGTTGGACCAGAATATATCTAACAGATATATTCAGAACATTACATCCTAAAACAGCAGAATAAATATTCTTTTCAAGTGCACATTGAACATTCTCCAGAATAGATTACATATTAGGCCCCATTACTGGCTATTTACCCAAAAAACACAAAACACTAATTTGGGGGCACCTGGGTGGCTCAGTCGGTTAAGTGTCTGCCTTTGGCTCAGGTCATGGTCCCAGGATCCTGGGACAGAAGAAGAGCCCACGTCAGGCTCCCTGCTTGCTCAGTGGGAGTGTGTTTCTTCTCCTCTCCTCTTATACTCTCTCTCTCGCTCGCTATCTGTCACTATCTGTCTCTCTCTCTTAAATAAAAAAAAAAAACTAATTCGAAAAGATACACGCACCCCTATGTTTACTGCAGCACTATAAAAGCAGCCCATGTGGGCGCCTGGGTGGCTCAGTGGGTTAAGCCTCTGCCTACGGCTCAGGTCATGATCTCAGGGTCCTGGGATCGAGCTCCGCATCGGGCTCTCTGCTCGGCTGGGAGTCTGCTTCCCTCTCTCTCTGCCTGCCTCTCTGCCTACTTGTGATCTCTGTCTGTCAAATAAAAAAAAAAATCTTAAAAAAAAAAAGCAGCCTACGTGTCCACTGATGGATGCATGGAGGACGAAGACGTGGTCCATGTACAATGGACTGTTAACCACAGCAAGAATGAAATCTTGTCATCGGTAATGACATGACTGGAGCTAGAGATTATGATGCCAAGTGAAAGAAGTCAGTCAGAGAAAGACAAATACCATAGGATTTCACTCATATGTGGAGTTTAAGAAATAAAACAAACAAATGACAACACAAAAGGAGACCAACCAAAAAACAGACTCTAAACTATAGAGAACAGATGGTTACCAGAGGGAGATGGCTGGGGGTTGGGGGAAACAGGTGACTGGGATTAAGATTACACTCACCATGGTGACTAATGGACATCCACTCACTGGCTGATAAGTTTTGCCTTCTCTTTATTTGAGTGCATTTTGGTAAATGTCAGTCTTATTTTAAATTCGGAGTCTCTATCTGGTCTTGTGTCCACACTGATGGTGAACAGGGTAAATATTGTTTAGTCCCTATTTATCAAGCATGTGTTATACCCCGGGCAGTGTTAAATAGCCATGTTACTTCACCGAATGTTCTAGAGTCCCATGTGAAACAGGGATTGTTACACTCATTTTACTAGAAGGAGTGAGAGCCCAGTGCAGTGCCGAGCTAGTAAGTTAGAGTCAGGATTTGAACCTGAGTCCCTCTGACTCCAAAGCCATGTTCCTTAACCCTCTGTTTTTGTTTTGTTTTGTTTTGCCTTTTTAAAAATTGTGTTACGTTGGCCACCATACATTAGTTTTTGACGTAGTGTTCCAAGATTTATTGTTTATGTATAACACACAGTGCTCCATTTTTTTAACCCACTGAGCCACCCAGGCTCCCCCTTTTTAAAATCTCCTAACAGAACTCCTGGCTTGATCCTTATTTGTCTACCAAGTGGGATCCCTCCTTTCCTTCTGTATTGTCCTGTTCTTACATCATTTTAGCTGAAGCAAGATGAGCCATTAGGGGTCTGTACTTCCGGTGTTGGAGACCAGCAAGGGCTAAGCTGAATCAAGTTCCCTGATCAGGAAGCAGATCTGATAAAAGCAGCATCAGCTACAAAGCACTGACTTTATTGGGGATATGGGTTTCCTTTATTCTGCCCTTCTTCTTCTTCTTCTTTTTTTTTTTTAAGATTTTATTTATTTATTTGACAGACAGAGATCACAAGTAGGTGGAGAGGCAGGCAGAGAGAGAGAAGGAAGCAGGCTCCCCGCTGAGCAGAGAGCCGGATGCGGGGCTCGATCCCAGAACCCTGAGATCATGACCTGAGCCGAAGGCAGAGGCTTAACCCACTGAGCCACCCAGGTGCCCAGGATTGGCTTATTTTTAAATTGAGTTGGATGAAATCTAATCTCACTTAAAAGCAAAAGAGAAAAGAAAGAATAATAAAAAAATGTAAAAACTCCAAATAAATGATAAGAATTTCGCCAAATAATTTGGAGAAAAGAGTCAGACAACTAATACTTGTGCACACACCTGGCCATGGTAGTAATAGGTTGCTTTTCTCACAGGAACACCTGAATACCCCCTACTCCAAACAATGGGCGTTGGGAATGGACGAGGCTGACTCGTGTGACTTCGTGCTCCTGGGAGAATGTTTCCTTCCTTGTCCGGCTGTTCTTCCCTTGCTGACCCAGCCGCAGCCCAACCCTGACCTTGATCACCCCAATGAAACCAGGGTTCAGGGAGATTTTACAGCACTCAGGTGCTGCATGGTTTTTAAACAGCCACAAAGTGTGACCTTACCATAAAGTCAAGAGTCCGAATCAAGCCTAGTGGCCTTTATTTTTTTAATGTGGGGTGGCAGAGAGGAGAGACTTGTCTCGGAGGCTCTTGGTTTGACTCCAGGCAGTGGCATGACGTTTAACTCCTTTGCTTGGTGCCTGGTGGAGGCGAGCACTCCCCAAATAATGGTTTCCCTCTCTCCTCCCGTTCACAGGGTCTTCTGAAGCTTTGTTCAGGGGTTAGAGAGAAGCACTTGGTGTCAAGAAATGACCAGCAGCATTTGTTGGGATAATACTGAGTGTCTCTCCTGTGCCAGCTGGTCTGTTAGGTGCTGAGACTACAGGGATGAGTAAATGCCCCTCCCTCACGGAGTTTACGACACAGTTGGGGGAGCACATGGGGAACTGAGTGATCACGTATACAAACGTAAAATCCCAACAACAGCAAGCATTGTAAGTAGAGCTTCACTGCGCAAGAAGAAGCTATAAATACAGTTGACTTGGTCAGAGGGGTCAGAGAAGGCGTGAGCCCTCAGGGACATTCAAGTTCAGATCTAAAAAGTAAGTAGACCTGGCGGAAGGAGAGTGAAGAGGGCTAGGCAGAGGGAACAGCAGGTGCAAAGGCCCTTTGGCAGCAGGGAACAGGCTGGTGAGGCGGGCTAGAGTAATGGCCGTGGGGATGGGCACGGGGTTTTGAAGGGGGGTGAAATGTGTAGGCGATTCTGGGAATGTGGGGGGCGGGACAGAGCCGGAAGGGCCTGGAGGTCACCCTGTCAGTGGTGAATCTTTGAAGGTTAGAGTAACATCAGCACACGGGCTTAGGTTAGAGTAACATCACATATGGGCTTGAAAATTTTACCAGTTGGTGACTGACTTAGAGCTAACAGAGAATCAAGTGCAAGGGTTTTATCAGAAACTGTGAGATGGCCAGTTCTGACCAGCGGCAGGTGACACTGGCTCACGCATACTTATCTTAGGAGTATTAAGACTGGCAGATGCCCAGCTTCTTGTCTCCCACTGCTGCTCGTGGCTGCCCCTCCGGGGGAAGGCAGAGCAGTGCCGCCCCGGACGTGAAGCCCCTGGGGGCGGGGAAGGGAGCACCTTCCTGGTCCTCCGTAAAGGCCACCTGTGACCTGGGATCTGCTCACCTCCGTGAGCTATAAATACAGTTGACTTGGTCAGAGGGGTCAGAGAAGGTCATTGCAGCTCAATGAAAGGGAAGTGTACACGGAGAGTCTAAACTAATTCCAAGTCCATATTCTTTCCAGGTCAAAATATTTGTTGTTGCTGCTGTTGTCACTATTATTATTGTTTTCATCTCGAATTTGAAGTCACCAGAACACAACTCCCCTGACCTTCGGCCTGCTCCCCTCCCGTGGTTCCAACGGAGGGAGACAGCCAACCATTCGTAGACTCACTGCGGCTTTCCGGGGGCTGGAGCTCAGAATCAAATGTGAGACCTGCTGACTCATGTCCCAGCGTGAAGCTTGAGATTTCATATTCACTCTCTCCAAGGACAGTGGCCACGTGGTAGTGGAGAGCAAAGGAGACAGCACTGTGGGGCTCTCAGAAAAGATCAGAGGCTTGGAAGGGGGCCCCGAGCTCCTGGGGTGGGAGTGCCTTGAAGAAGTCCTCTTTGCCCCGGAGTGCTCGTGGGCTGGGCGGCCAGGAGGCCAGGGCCACATTCAGAAGTTGCAGCTGGTGCCTTTGCTGTGGTTTCTTCCTTCATAGGTGGTTTGTAGTAATAGGGTTTTGGGGCAGGCCACCCCCTCTGTTCACACTGGGAGCCCCTCTGGCTGGGAGGCAGGAGGGGCTAACAAGAGGTCGTACCTCTCATTTACGGAGAGGCTGATCCAAGTGGGAATCCCCTAAGGATTCCTCATGTTTTTCCAAAAGACATGCCCATACCCCGTTCCCGTTTCAGCCTGCATTCTGCTGAAAGACGGTTTTCTGTGTAGAGAGCTGTGGATTAGAAGCATTTCAAATTCCAAAATGCTGCCAAATACACTTAAGAGTCCTGCTCCATTACTGATGCTCTGCCTAAAGAGGAATAAAATATTGAACTAAGTGCCCCTCAAAACCCCCCCCCAAAACCCCAGTAGGATTATTGATTGCTAGCCACACAAACCAACTTTTATTGAAGAATAACATACATACAGAAAAGTACACAATCCAAAGTGTACAGCTCAGAGAATTTTCACAAACTGGACACACTCAGGTAACTAGCAACTAGATCGACACACGGAACATTCTAGAAGCTCCCCTTGTGCCCCTTCTGATTCCCATCTTCCAGAGAGTAACTAATATTCCCCACCTGCAACAGCTTGGGTTAGCTTTGCTGAGCTTTGCAGCTGACATAAATGGAATCATGTAGTATGAACGTGCCCAATGTCGTGAGCCTCACACAATGCTGTGGGGTCGAGCTATGGGATCATTATTCCCACTGCCGCCCAGGATTTCACTGTGGGAATATACCAGAATTTCTTTATCCATTTGACGTGGGCATTGGAGCGCTTTCCGGCTTTGGGTTATCCTGAATAGCGCTTCTAGGAACATTCTAGTACTTTTCTTTTGGTGAGCACATACACACATTTCTGTAAAGTACCAACCCAGGAATGGGGTTTTTAGATCATATAATATGTACATCCAACCCAGGCTATCTTACAGAATAAGAAATTTACTGGATGGAGCTTGGAGGCTTAGAGAATTGACAGAAAGCTAGAAAGAAAGAGACGTAGGAGGATGTGGTGGGGGCAGAGGGTGAGACAGCTAGCGGGGCCGAGGAATGGAGTGGGAATGGTCTACTCAGAGCTCTGCCGTCCCTGGTCCTTGTTGGCTCTGGGCACAGAATCCCTGCAACCTGCCAGGCCTAGATGCCTCCCTGCTGGGCCACTGCTGCCCCTGGACCACCACAGCTCCCATAAAACAAATCTCAGCGTCTTCTCATTTCTGTGTCACTTGCTCCGAGCTCATAGGTCCAGGCAAAGGAGTCCAAGCAGGGGTCCACCTGAGGCCAGCAAGACCTCCCCTCTTCAGCACCCACAGTGAAAGGGAGTCCTAGTGTGTCTAGTGAGGGGTGATCGTCCCCTGTAGGAAGGGGGGGTCAGACGCTGGACAGCCAGTTCGTGAACACAAAGTGACGACCGTCCACAGCAGGGGCAGCCCCTTTGGTTCGCCTCCCAGTGAGCGGCTAGTGGGGCGAAGGGGTCAGTCACCTGTTTGTGTACCTCGGAGCCCAGTTGCACGGCCTTGCCTTTAGCAAGGGGGCGTCGAGTTCAGGGACACTTTAGAAGGGGCCAACCACAAAGGTAAGAGAGCATCTCCTGAAGGAAGGAAAGGGAGAGAAAAGGAAGAGGAAAAAGCGAGTGACAGAGGGGAGGGACAGAAACAGTGAAAACAAAGGAGAGAAAGTCTGGAAGAAGGCGAGAAGCACAGTTTCTTCCTGACCTGATTTCTCAGGCTTCTGTGCTGTCCCACTTTCTCTGCTTCTCTGATGTGCTTTTATGAATTGTGCTTTGCTTTATCAGGTTAATGATGTTGACATCGACCACAGAAGAAAGAGCTCCCGGTCATCAACTGAGACAGAGAAGGGTTTGAAGTCTGATTATCACACGCCGCATACAATTCTGCTCTCATTAGAGCATACGGCTTCCTAACCTCGCTGGTGACATCAGTGAGCTTTAATGAAATGAAGAATCACTTCCAACAAAAGAGGCAAAGCATAAACATGTACTGAAGCCATTTGCAAGGTGGCAAGTTATTAATTGATCTGAAATTATATTTGGCTCTCCAACAGAACCACGGTGACTTTAAAGTCATACATTCCCGCCAATGTTATGTTGGAGCCTTTAGTAATTTGTTTTAAATGATAATCAGAGCTTTCATCTATGTAGCACCTCTCTGTGGCCTCCCAAAGAGAAAGGCGGAAGGAGTCATTACCATTATCCTCAATTAGCAGGTTAGAACATTCCAGGCACACAATAGCTTGCCCCACATCACACGGCCAGCTGCCGTGAGAGCCAGTGAGTACAGCGGTTTCTACAACAGAAGAGCGTGAACTTGGACAAGGAGCTCTCTGCCCCCATGGTTTATTCTCTTTCAACTTTGTTTAGGCGGGGTCAGAAAAACCAGGAGCTGTCCAGTCTCCCACAGGGGCATCCACATATCTGTCTATCATTTTCCATGAGCTACTTGGGCCCAATGTGCCTCCTTCTGGCAAAGACGGGGAGAGACGTTCGCTGCACTTATTTATACTAGAGAGAGACAGAACAAGCAGGGGGTGGGAGTGTGAGAGGCAGAGGAAGAGAGAATCTCAAGCAGACCCCCCTGCCGAACACGGAGTCCAACACGGGACCCTGAGATCATGACCTGAGCCGAAATCAAGAGTCGGTGCTTAACCCGCTGAGCCATCCAGGCGCCCTGGTTGCCTATCTTTAAAACAGACTACTCTTGTGGCATTTGTGGATTGTGAGAGGATTAAATAAGTGAATACAGTCAATGCTCGGATGGTGCAGAGGAGCAGCTGCCTTGCGGCTTGCTCTGGGCCAGGGACCACTCCGGTGACCGCCCACGGGCCCTGGGCTGCACCCAGAGCAAGTCCCTATTAATGGAGCCATGTGAGAACTACGAGAAGTCAGAGTAAGAGGGGCAGGAAGACACGTCACGTGGAGGGGAAGACGAAGCCCTCGGTGGGCGCAGCTTGAGCACACAGACAGACGGCTGTCGTGGTGCACACGGACACTGAGGCTTGCTACAACAGTCCCCCAACATGGACATCTGTAGAAAGACCCCCTCCAAAGTGGTCGGTGGTAATCAGTGGAAGCAGGGACTTGTCCTCGGCGGGGTCTGGGCCCCGCACACATCAGGAAAACCATCTGATGCTGTGGGTTATTTCCTGTCTCATAGGATAATGGAAAAGCAGGAGAGAGAACTTCCAGATGAAAACTTTATCCACATAGCTCAGTGGGTCCAAATGCTCTAATTTGCTACTGAATTATTGGGAATGCAGGGGTGGGCATTGTACAGTTTTTCTTTTCCATAAATTAAGCACTGGAATGTATGAACTTGAAGTACTGAAAATGGGAACTGATGCTTTAAAAAGTTAAACCCCTTGTTAGAGAGAAGAAGGGAGTTGGGGTAAATTGGAAGGGGAGGTGAACCATGAGAGACTATGGACTCTGAAAAACAATCTGAGGGGGGGGTGGGAGGTTGGGGTACCAGGTGTTGGGTATTAGAGAGGGCACGGATTACATGGAGCACTGGGTGTGGTGCAAAAATAATGAATACTGTTTTTCTGAAAATAAATTAATTAAAAAAAAAAGTTAAACCCTTAACCTCATACTTATTTTCACTTGGCACATGTGTTACTGGGTTACGAAAAGATCTATTTGCTTTGCCAGTGATGGAAATACCATGAGAATGAAAAGAAGGCATGAAATAAAACACAATGAAGAAAACCAATGGAGAGAGGCAGGTCCCGGCCATCCTGGTTGGGGAGGGCCGGGGTGGGCTGGGACTCCCTATAGCTAAGAACATGCGGTCTCTACCAGGGAATTTAAGGACAGGAAAGGAGCCACATCATAATTCACGGAGTCAGAGGATGGTACAAAAGAACTTCTTCTCTCGGAAAGGGTTTTCCGACGCAGGCACTGGGATGATTAGAGGGTCCTCACGTACGTGGGCTTCACAGTAGGCCAGGAGGTCTGCGGCTGCCTGGGAGACCTGCGGGGGACACAGCACAGGTTAAAAGCCAGTTCATGGTGGGTCTGGTGCAGAGGCGTCCGTGTGGATATGGCCAAGGACAGGCGGGCGGTGTGCACTGCCAAGGACAAGGCCAGCCTGGAGAGAGGGTCTGTGCAAACCCAAGGAGACAGGGTTGAAAACATGCCTGGATGGGAGGAGGTGTGGCCCGGGGTTGCAGGAACAACCTCTGAAGAGGAATGGGAAGGCCCAGACATCCTTGTTTTACTGTCAGTTGAGTGATGAGTGGAGGCCCTGGGCCGTTAGCTTCACAACAACTCCGCTAAACTGTGTACAGATGAATAAAGTGGAGCGCTGGGCCTGGCCAAGCCTGTGTGATTGTGTTTGTTATTGTTATTTGTTGTTTGATTGCAATCCACTCTCGTGACCAGCACAGAGAGACACTTCATTTTCCCCAAGAAAACACATATTATCAGTGTATTGTATGTATCACATACAGGAGCTACGTACTCTAAGCACACACCTTAACTCACAAAGGCCACCCCCTCCCCCTCACCCCATGTGCAGGGAATTGCATGGGACCAGAAATCTCCTTCCCCTTCACTTTCCTTCCAGTCTCACCTGAAACATGCAGACACATGGTAGGGGTACACTGAGCTATCCCCCTTGTTCAAGCCTGGGGTTCTAGAGGAGGGGCTGGGTGGGAGCCGGCAAAGGGCCCAACCCCACTCCCTAATAGGAAGATGAAGCTACCAGCTCCTTTCACCCGGTGTCTGGGTCACGTGGTTGGCAAATGAATGGCCTGTGTTGATGCATCCGGCCAATTAGGTCGTCCTGCTTGCAAGGGCTTATTAGAGGTTACAGGCGGGGCTAAGTATCCAGCAGTCAAATGAGATCCTTTCAGGGCACTCAATGTCTAAATCCTTCCTAGAATGTTAAAAACATTCCATAAATGAATGAAAAAATGTCTTAGAATCCCCAGTGTATACAAGCCACACACATTCTCTCCAGGTTTTAAAGACTGACCTACCTTCCAAAATTTTCCGGGAATTTTTCTTCTGATTTCCAGCCCAGACCTGATTTAGCAGTGGCTGGACTCCTACAAACAATTCTGGTAGAGATGTATAAGGAATTTACCCCCCAAATAAAGGAATTTACCCCCGCCCAGGGCAAGATCTCAGGGTCCTGGGATCAAGCCCTGCGTTGGGCTTTCTGGTTAATGGGGAGCCTGCCTCTCCTTCTCCCTCTGCCCCCCACCCCTGCTCATGTTTCCAATCTCTTAAATAAATAAATCTTAAAAAAAAAAAAAAGAAAAGCTTTAAGGTACCTCTGTTTACCTTTTACCATGATCCAGCTCGCCCAAAGTTAGGTCGCTAAACTGTAATTACAGCTTCCTTCCCCTGGATCATCACCCGTGTTCACAGGCTTAACACCCTTAACGGGGAATTGGAACAGTTCCGTTTCCTGATACTGACCACAAGGGGGCGCCCTCCTGGGGGGGCCGTGGACGCTGAACCGTGCACCAGCATGTTAGACCCAGGCATTCGAGGAAGGAGCCCCAAAAAATGTAGCTCTGGAGGTGCCAACCTCCAGTTATAAAAGTCACGGGGCTGAAAAGTATTGTGTAGGGAATACAGTCAAATAATATTTTAATAACACCCTATGGTGACAGACGGTAACTGCACTTATTGGGGTATTTTGTAATGTACAGAATTGTGCACTCTTTCACACTGTATGTCAGCTATAGTTCAATTTTTAAAAAATGAGGCTTGTAGGATGGCTGGGTGAAGGAGGGATGGGGCTAGGCTATTCCTGCCTCCCATCAGTGTCTCCACGGCCCACACAGCTAAGCTGCTCATGTCTGGCCCTGCAGGTTTTTAGCAGATCTAATCTAGAGAATTTCCTGTCACCTCTAAAGGTGATATTGCACTTGGTTCCACAATTTTTCTTTCAGGGTAACAGGCTGTTCTTCGATTGCCTACTTTTGCTGCCAGTTTTAGGACCACAGATACACTTGCTGAGTGATAACTACAGTCCACTGGATGGTGGAGTCCTGTCCGGGCACCTGCGCAACAGGAATGAGTACCTGATGGGGACTGTATTGGTGCCAAGTGATAAGCGCCCAATGCGAGACCAAATGGGCAGATCTGGTTTGGTTCCATGCAATATTTACATCCTGGATGCCCTCGTTTTGTTGAAACATTCTTAAGAGTGCACAAGTCATCCTACAATCAAAGAATCAGGGGAGGTTTCCAGCTCAGCTATCAGCCCTCTTGTTTCACAGAGTGTACGATGTTCCTTTATTCCTGCATAAGCAGAGTATTTGGATAACCCCTGAAGTTGGTTGTTATGGGATCTGTAAGGATAAATATAAGTAATGAACATCTTAATGAGTCTTACACATGAAAGGTGGCATCTTGACTCACAGCTTAAGATCCAGGCATTAATTAACCCAAACCTGCTTGTTAGGTTGCATGGAAGGGTTTTCTTAATCTGTCCTAGATTGATTTTTATAGTTGAAAGTTTCCTTCCATGCATGTAAAACATGGGTTGTGGGCATTGCCAAATTGCAGAAAACATCTGCCGTCTTTGAAATAAAAAACATGTGATTTGTTTTCAAAGAGAAAATTTTATTTGGGCTGGAAATTTAAAACTCCCTTACTGTTTACACTTTCTCCTCAAGCCTGAAGTCGGCTTTACCTAAAGACCTCTGCTGTAAAATGCCCAGAGCATCTCTGCCTCTTCTCCTTAGTATTGAGCTATTACAAGACAACAGATGTTGAAAAGAATCGGCAGCCTGGGAGCAACTGTGGAATTTTACCATTGCATTTCAGAGTAAAAGAGGTGATTAAAACAGCCCAAGTTAGCACATAATCCTGTTAGTTGCACTATAATTACAAGCTTCAATGATGGGAGAAAATGTTGCAATTACTATAGTCAAACTCCTCGACAAGACAGATAACATAATTACTATTCTGGCTGTGACTCCCACTGCATTTATCCTTTGCATCTCAAGCAGAGCAACTCACACCTATTCCTCAGCAAGCCGGATCTATTTAACAATACTACTTGGAATCAATTTCAAGCATCTTTTATGGTTATGCCTATTCCTCTCTCCACCCCAAGAAAACAGAAGGATTATTGTGGAGAGCCCAGCCGGGTTCCGCCCTCCTGCCTCCCTGCCCTCCCTACCACCCCTGCCCCGTGGTGCAACAACAGCATCTTTTACAAGGTCAAACATGGTGCACACTTCCAACAGAAGAAGTCATCTGCTGATTTTCCCCGGTAGAACCATCAGGACATTACAGGAATTATCTCTCACCTCTAAAGTCTGAGCAGGTGCCCCCGAGTGAATCCTTGTGATTTTTTTCTTTCTTTGAATGTTGGGAAGTATTTGAGATTAACGCACCAGTTCCTAAGCACGTGCTCAAGATACTTGCATATTATGACGCTGTAAACCGAACGTTTGTGTCTGCCCAACCCCAATCCAAACGAGGAAGCCTTAATCTCGACATATTTGGAGGTGGGGCCTTTGGAAGGTCATCAGGTCATGAGGGTTGAACCTTGATGAGTAGGACTAGTGCCTCTGCAAGAAGAGACATGAGAGAGAAGCTTCTCCGCCCACCGTGTCAGGTCACAGCAAGGAGGGGCCATCTGTAAACCTGGAAGAAAGCTCCCACCAGAGCCTGACCACATTGGCCCTGTGATCTTGAACTTCCCAGCTTGCAGAGCTGTGAGAAATGAATTTCTGTTATTTAAGCCACAGGTCTACGGGACTCTGTTACAGCAGTTATGAGTGGGCTAAGACACTAGGCTTCTAGTGGATCCCAGCAATGATTCTGCATTGATCCGGATAAATATAGGCAATTTTCAATCATTGGGTCCTAGGACACAGATAGAGCCACCAGTTGGGAGTGTGTAAGGTTATCCCTAGAGGATATGGAGTGGGCGGGGCCTGGAAGATAGAAGTGAATATACAAGTAACATAATGAATTATGAATTCTCTGAATTCTAAAGGCAAGTCTTCATAATGGCGGATGAGCTATCATCACATACGTTTCCCCACCACACACCAGAAGATGACTGCACATTGAGAGGTAAATCCAAGACTCTTGGAGGAGAGTTAAATAACTCCAAGTGAACCTTAGAGTTGATATACATGTTCTTCATGGCCAGAAGAGGGAAGCCCTCACTGATTAAATGACCAGATCCACCATGAATCTCAACCAAATCCTTGCAACAGGTTGGTGCATATCCTATATGACTCTGACCACCTCTTAGTTTTGATATATCCCAATTTTCCACAAAGTAATTCCTAATTCAACCATTTTGCAAGTTTACCAAAAAAGTAATTTATTTGGTGACAAGAAGCAGTGAGTCACTCAAGAGGTTTCTGGGACTTAAAGGTGGAAGATGGACATAACAGGGAAGTTCTGGGCTCCAGGGTTTCTAGAAAGCTATGGCATCTCTTAGAGAGGAAGCAATGGATTGTGAGTCAGGAAACACTGTGTCTGACTGAGCCACATTCAGCACTAATGAGCTATGTCATTCTGGGCAAGACAAACACTCAGGCACTTGGTTTCAGTCCTATCAACGGGAGCAGCAGTAGCTGCAGGTTTGTGACGAAGCAACATAATGGGTGCAATTACACATACAGCATGTTCGTATTTCATTATTCCTTTGGCTGCTTTCTGGGAGGGCACTGATAAACAGACATGAGGAAGTTTCTCGGAAATTATTAGGGCAACTGGATGCCCACAGTGCCCCCAACCCAAATCCTCACGAGTTAGAAGTGTCCCTCGCCTTTCTCAAATGCACATTTTGTCTTCTTGTTCTCCTGCTTCTGTTCTCCTCTTCGATTTAATTCAAAGATTTTTCTCCTTTGATCTGAGAGCTATTCTAGAATCGCTCATTCCTAGCCCTTTGTCTTTGAATTTCTTTTTAAATCTGGCCATAGACAGTTACCAACTGAACGGGTTTCTGGGAAAGTACAAGAAACCCAAGAGAAGGGTTAGGTTTCTGCTAAACTAGCAGAAGGTGAAGCAATGAAGGGGCAGGACCCAAGTTCAGACCGGACATGCTCGAAAGGCAAGATCTGTTTGCACTGCCTTGACTTTGCGCTGGGTCACAGGACGTGAATTATATTTATTTTAGACATGTCATTCTTTCAACCTTCACGTCATTTATCACTTGATTCTATCCCTTCCTTGGACGGCTACGGATGCTTTTAATTGGCTGTCAGTGACCTACCAGAACACGACAGGCTCCCTGATTTTGTTCTTCTTCAATTTTCCACAGAAAACACCGTGATATTTGAGCCTCACTCATCTTCTGTTTTAGTAAAAAATGCCTTTCACTTTAGAATTTTCTCGTTTGGCTTTAGAAAACTCAACACAGTGTGTTTTATCTTGTGGAGAAATAAAACCTTAAAGAACACATGTCATTCTTGGAAAGGAATCTATACTTTCAATGCCATCCCAATCAAAAGTGAAAATGAAATTTTGGGACTTCATCAAGAACAAAAGCTTCTGCACAGCAAAGGAAACAGTCAACAAAACAAAGAGGCAACCCACGGAATGGGAGAAGATATTCACAAATGACACTACAGACAAAGGCTGATATCCAGGATCTATAAAGAACTCCTCAAACTCAACACACACAAAACAGATAATTATGTCAAAAAATGGGCAGAAGACATGAACAGACACTTCTCCAGAGAAGATATACAAATGGCTAACAGACACATGAAAAAATGTTCATCATCACTAGCCATCAGGGAGATTCAGATTAAAACCACATTGAGATACCACCTTACACCAGTTAAAATGGCCAAAATTAGCAAGACAGGAAACAACGTGTGTTGAAGAGGATGTGGAGAAAGGGGAACCCTCTTACACTGCTGGTGGGAATGCAAGTTGGTGTAGCCACTTTGGAAAACAGTGTGGAGATTCCTTAAGAAATTAAAAATAGAGCTTTCCTATGACCCTGCAATTGCACTCCTGGGTATTTACCCCAAAGATACAGATGTCGTGAAAAGAAGGGCCATCTGTACCCCAAAGTTTATAGCAGCAATGGCCACAATAGCTAAACTGTGGAAATATCTGAGATACCCTTCAACAGATAAATGGACAAAGAAGATATGGTCCATATATACAATGGAGTATTATGCCTCCATCAGAAAGGCTGAATACCCAAGTTTTGCATCAACATGGATGGGACTGGAAGAGATTATGCTGAGTGAAATAAGTCAAGCAGAGAGTCAATTATCATATGGTTTTGCTCACTTGTGGAGCATAAGGAATAACACAGAGGACACTGAGTGAAGGAGAGGAGAAGTGAGTAGGGGCAAATTGGAGGGGGAGACGAACCATGAGACTGTGGACTCTGAGAAACAATCCAAGGGTTTTAGAGGGGAAGGGGCTGGGGGGTTGGGTGAGCCTGGTGGTGGGCATTATGGAGGACACAGACTGCATGGAGCACTGGGTTTGGTGCATAAACAATGACTCTTGGAACATTGCAAAAATTTTTAAGAACTCACAAACCAGTAGGGTTGTCATGACTCTTAGAAGGGCTAGAAACAAACAAACAAAGAGGGGAAGACACGTGAAAGACTTATCTGTGAGAAGAATTATGAGGGGGAAAAAATCTCTGATTCAAATATAAATGTGAAGCAGGAGTCATAAGGCTGATGCCCAAAGGTCTGTCCCAGCAAACTTCTGCGCGCTTACTGTTCGGTTCCGCTCAGCATCCCAAGCTGATGGGCAGGACAAGTAGAAAAGATAATCCTGATCTCATTTACACTTACATCTGGAATGTAATTTATGCTTTTTATGCAGTGTGTTTCCATGAAAATATGGTCATATTTTGCATCTGGCTACTAGTCCCTAAGGGAATGAGGAGGAATATACAGATTGTATACAAAATGAAAAAAAAAAAAAAACAAAACCCCCAAATGGACAGTGTACTTGCAGATAATGTGCTAGAGAGGAACTATGTGGGAAGGACAGAAAGGGTCTCTTTCTGTTTACTGTAATGTGCGGCCACCTCGCATGGCACCCTCTTTCCTCTTCACGGACCATCACACTATGTAAATGACAATAAAGTCAGAGGACGGAATGCTAACTGGGTTCTCAGGGGTTGGAGGCATCTCCGGGGAAGAGGTGATTCCTATGCAGAATTTTAATTTTGAAACAGCTTTCTTGTCTTTACAATAATAATCCTTATTTGTTCATAAAATTGCCCTAAAAAGTTCAAAGTTAGAAGCAAAAATCAATTGCCACTTGGAGCTTTGGTGAACGTCTTTTCAGATATCTCACTGTTCCTCTTTCTACATACAATTTCATACGCTGCTCTGTAACATGCTTTTTTGTTCACTCAGTACACACAGATGCACGTCATTGTTTAGGATGATAATGTAGTGTAACACGGTCTCTACCTGACTTACTTAACCAAGCCCTGTTGATAGACAGTCAAAAACGACAATTTGTCGACATTACACGAGCACGCTGATGAAATTCGTACTTCCCTTCATTATTTGTGAGAGAGTCTCTGGGTAAACTTCTAGATGTGAGAACACTGGGGTCAAGAGAATGCACGATAAACATTTTGATACACATTCCGAACTATCCTTCTAGAAGACCATATCAAGGTCCACTCCAACCATCAAGAACCTCTCACTTCACAGCCGATGATAGTGGATTTCATCGAAGATTAAAAACATCAACAGTCTTACAGTAGCCAAGATATGGAAGCAACCTGAGTGTCCACTGATAGACGAAGGGATAAGGAAGATGTGGTGTGTACACACACACAATGGCATGCTACTCAGCCAGATAAAAGGGTCAGGCCATTTGCGACAACGTGGATGGACCTAGAAGCTATTATGGTAAATGAAATAAATCAGACTGAAAAAGACAAATGCCACATGATTTGACTCATATGTGGCACCTAAATAAACAAAAGAATAAACAAGAAACAACAGAATCAAAGGCAACAAACTGATGGTTACCAGAGGGGGTGGGGCCAAATGGTGAAGGGGAGTGGGAGACACAGGCTTCCCGTTATGGAATGAGTAAGTCAAGGAAATAAAGGCACAGCAGACAAGGTCATGTTTTGCATTTGGCTCCTGGCCCAGGGCACACAGTCAGTGGTATTGTAATCATGTTGTCTGGTCACAGACGGTAGCTACACTCGTGGGGAGCACAACATTTCACACAGAGAAGTTGAACCACTATATTGTACAGCTAAAACTAATGTCCCATTTGTGTGTCAACAATACTAAAACAAAACCAAAAACGGTATGGGTCTCAGTATTTTTTTTTTTAAGCAGATCTCAGTGTTGTTTTGTGCCTAATTCTTATTTATGGAGTAAATGTCTCTTCATATCTTTGACCATTTATAGGTCTCCATTTTAAGCTGCCTATTCGTTTGTACAGTTAAAAAAAAAAAAGAGGATCTTTTCTTATTGAATTGTCAAAGAAATTTCAGAGAGGTTTAGGGAAACCAACCCTTTGTTACACAAATGCAAATGTGTTTGTTTTGTTGACTAGAAACTTTTACCATATCGAGTTTTTAAAATGCCGTCAAAACTTTTATGTTATGAACTGTGGATTTTGTGGTATGTTTGGCCCTCCCAAACATTTATAAAAACATTTGCTTCTGAAAAAAAAAACCCAAAGCATTTTCTTCTATTTCCCCACCACTTTTATGGTCTTATTTGTTATATTTAAATCTTTGATCGGGGTGCCTGGGTGGCTCAGTCGGTTAAATGTCTGCCATTAGCTCAGGTCATGATCTCAGGGTCCTTGGATCGAGCCCTGCGTTGGACTCTCCGCTCAGCGGGGAGTCTGCTTTTCCCTCTACCTCTGTCCCTCCTGCCCCCAAATAAATAAATAAATTCTTAAAAAAATAAATCTTGGGGCACCTGGATGGCTCAGTGGGTTAAGCCTCTGCCTTTGGCTCAGGTCATGATCTCAGGGTCCTGGGATTGAGCCCTGCATCAGGGTCTCTGCTCAGCAGGGAGCCTGCTTCCCTTCCTCTCTCTCTCTGCCTGCCTCTCTGCATACTTGTCTGTCAAATAAATAAATAAAATCTTAAAAAAAAATCTTTAATCAAACTTAGGGACTGACCTGTGTCCTATGTTGAAGCCATAAACTCTAATGTGACTATTTGGAGATATGGCCTTTAGAGAGATAATTCAGGTTAAATGAGGGAAAAAAGGGGATGGGATTCCCTAATCTGATAGAACTGGGTATGTTTAAAAGAAAAACAGACACAAGTTCTCTCTTCCCCAAGCACAGAGGGACGGCCACTTGAAGACACAATGAACATGGAGGCCTCACCAGACATCAACGTGACTGGCACCTTGATCTTGGACTTCCAGGCTCCAGACTGTGAGAAATTAAATTTCGGTTTAAGCCACATAGTTTGTGGTTTATGTTATGTTTATGTTGTTATGGCAGCCAAGCAGACACATACAATCCATCTGAAATTCATCTGTATAAAATTAGTGATGAATGCAGCTTTGTTTGTTTTCCTAAGGGCTAGCAATTTCCAGCAACATTTATAAATAATGTGTTCTCCACTGATTTGAGATACCATATGGATCATATTCCAAATTCCTAGTACATTTAGATTTATTTAGGACTACCTATTCTGTTCTGTTGATCTGCCTAATTAAAAAGCTTTAAATACTCTGATTTTATGATAAACTTTAATACTTCACAGGAAAATTCTATATATCTTCTTCCTTGAACACAGATTACTTAAAAAAAATTCTTGGATACTTTCACACATTTAGTCATCTAACTGAACTTTAGAATAGTTTGAAGTTTGCTTTTGACAAAAACAGAAATAGAATTCTGATTAGATCTGTATTGAATTTATATACTAATTTACAGAGAAGAGACTTTTACAATATTGACTCTACCTATTCAAGAAGAGGGTGTCCGCTTTCCTTTATCCAAATTGTCTCCACCTTCCCTCTTTCAAGTCTTTTACATCTTTTTATGTTTTGAGTGTGAAAAAGTATAATCTTACACATTTACATATGGCATTCTTGAAGTCAATTTCATTGTTTAAGAGATGGTTTAAAAAGGATACCGAGGCTGACATTTATTCATACTATTGCTACTATTTTACTGCACTATGGTCAAAGAATGTGGTATGAACTATTTCTACTTTTTCGAATATAGTAAAGTATTCCATGATTGGTACTTATAGAAAAGTGGTAACATTTTTTGGAAAAAGATATATGTCCCATTATCCATCTACGTATCAATCAACCATCAATCAATCAGATCAACCTAATTAATTTTACTATTAATATATGCTTACATCTCTTTTGTCTAGTTGATCCACCAAAGACTAGGAAAGACATGCTATACCCTGACACAATTTGTCCATCTTGATGTTTTGACAAATTTTTCTTTATATATTTTTGATACAATTGGATCATATGGTAAGACTATGTTTAGCTTTGTAAGAATCTGCTTTCTAAAGTGGCTGTACTATTTTGCATTCTCCAGCAATAAATGAGAGTTCTTATCCTTCCACATCTTTGTCAGTATGTATTATTGTCAGTTTTTTGGATTTTAGTCATTCTAATTATTGTGTAGTGGTATCTCATTGTCCCTTTAATTTGTAATGCTCCAGTGGAGCGTTCTATATGTTGTGGAGCTTCTTTTCATTTGCTTCTTTGCCATCTGGATATCTTCTTTGGTGAGGGGTCTGTTCAGGTCTTTAGACAATTTTTTTAAAAGATTTTATTTATTTATTTGTCAGAGAGCGAGCGAGCTAGTGAGAGAGCAAGAGAGAACGGGCACACAAGCAGGGAGAGTGGCAGGCAGAGAGAGAAGCAGGCTTCCTGCTGAGCAAGGAGCCCGATGTTGGACACAATCCCAGGACCCTGATATCATGACATGAGCCTAAGGCAGATGCTTAACCACCTGAGCCACCCAGGCATCCCTTTTGTCTATTTTTTAATGGGGTGTTTTGTTTTCTCATTGTTGAGTTTTAAGAGCTCTTTTTATATTTTGGATACCAGTCCTTTATCAGGTACGTGCTTTGCAAAGGTTTCCCCCAGTCTGTGGCTTGTCTTCTCATCCTCTTAACAGTATCTTTCACAGAGAAGTACTTAATTTGAATGAAGTTCAGCTCATCAATTTTTCTTCTGTGGCTTGTGCTTTTGGTGTCATAGCTACAAATGAACTGCCAAACCCAAGATCACCTAGACTTTCTCCTGTGCTTTCCTCTTAAAGTTTTATAGTTCTGCCTTTAAGACGACTCATTTTAGCTCATTTTTGTGAAAGGTATAAGGTCTGTGTCTAGATTTATTGTTTTGCATGTGGCTGTCTAGTTGTTCCCACAGCATTTGTTGAAGAGACTATCTTTCCTCCATTGTATTGTCTTTGCTTTTTTGTCAAAGGTCAGTTGACTATATGTATGTGGGTCTATTTCTGAGCTCTATTCCACTTCATTGATCTATTTGTCTATTCTTTTGTCAATACCACATTGTCTTGATCACTGCCGCTATATAGTAAGTTTTGCAGTTGGGTAGTGTCAGTCTTCCTCCTCTCCCTCAATATTGTGTTGGCTATTCCATTTTTTTCTTATTTTCCCTTCTCCATATAAATTTCAGAATCAGTTTGTCAGTATCAACAAGCTAACTTGCTGGGGTTTTTTTTACTGGCATTGTCTTGAATCTATTGATCAAGTTGGGAAAAAATGACATCTTAATAGTATTGAGTCCTCCTATCCATGAACATGGAATGTCTTTATTTATTTAGATTTTCTTATCTTTTTCATGAGTTTTGTAGTTTTTCTCACATAGATCTTGTATACAATGTAACCAGTGGTTAAAAAACAATTGATCCAAGATGGTGAAGGTGACTGGATTAAATATGAAACAATAGTTATAGACCCTGAAATCATTGTGTCAGAGTTGATGGTGAGAAAAGTTGTGAGCAATGTGGCTTATGATACAAGAAAGAGGGTAGGTTCTATTCCTGTTAGAGTTGGACCTGTGACATCTGCAAGTTAATGCACAGCAAAGTAGATCTGGAGACATTTAGGCTAGGAAAGTGGACTATTCAGTTGAAGCAGCTTAGTCTCAAAGAACACTTGTCTCAAGGTGATATTAATATAATACACTCTTGCAAACCAAGATATTAATATAATACAATATAATGTATATTATTTATACAATGATATTGATCATTGTATATAATGATATTAACGTAATACAATCTTGCAAACCAAACCCCACTGGTAACCTGGGCCTGAGAAGATGGTTTGATTTTTAGGTAGAATTGTATGATCAAACCAAGATTAAGTTTTTGTTAAACACTAGAAGGCCCAAAGCACAATCTAATGAAAAATACACAAAAATGATGAGAATAACACTAAATGTTGGGAGTAGAGAAGACAGCACCACAATGTGCTGGTGTAAATTCTTCATCAGGTTATGCTTGCTTATTTATATTCAAACCACATTAGGGTCTAACTTTTGGAGTAAAAGGTAGTGTTGAAGGAAGGATACTCTCAGGTCATTCCTATGGAATAGTTCACCGTGTGCCTCACTGGTGACATCCACTCTACAGGACACCTAATATTCTTTCTGCTGCTGCTGCTATTTATACATCCCATGAACTGACATAGATGGGCAGTGATCTCTAACCATCTGGTACCTAATGGAGAACAAGTGTCTTATGCCCAAATCTGAAGTCTTTAGAGAGTAAAAATTGAGAAGACTGACCCTATCTCACTAACAGATAAAGAATGCCACAGAATTCCAAGACTGAATTCATCTAGAAACTGTAACCTGGTAAAGAATTTTGATACGAGTAATAGATTCCTGAGGCAGATGACCTTTGGAGTGATGGCTCAGATAGATTTTCTGTGGTGAGTGAAGTGCTTGATTCTCATTAGTACTCTGAAAGTTCGGAATGAGACATTGGGCAAATGGCATTATCCTATGTGCCATTTGTTGAATGTTGAAGATCTGGGGGTGAGTGGAGCTTTGACGGTGCTTACAAAGAATGCATCAAGCCCAACCTTGTGCAAATATTAGAGGGCATGCAGATATTTATTCTTGATGGACATGAACTCCTCTAGCATAGCAGACTCAGCTGTACTAAAGCTTGTTGGCGCTGGTTACTGAAGCTGGACTGGAAACAAACTTTGTTTATAAAAAATTTGTTAAAAAATTTTAATTGTGGTAAAACACACATAAAATTTATCATCCTAACCATTTTTAAGCATACATATCAGTATTAAGTATATTCACACTGTGGTGCAATGGACACAACAGAACTCTTTCATCTTGTAAAACAGAAACTCTGTCCCCATCAAACAATTCCCCATTCCCTCTCCCCCATCCCCTGGCAACCACCATTCCACGTTCTTTTCCTATGAATTTGACTATTCTGGTTACTTCATATAAATTGAGTCATACAGTTTTTTTCTCTGGCTTAATTTCACTTAACATAATGCCCTCAAGTTTCATCCATGTTGTAGCCTGTGTCAGAATGTCCTTCCTTTTTAAGGCTGAATAATCTTCTGTTGTATGGATTTACCACACTTTGTTTATCCACTCACCTGCTGAGGGACACATAGGTTGCTTCTACCTGTTGGCTATTCTAAATAATGCTAGGAACTGAACATACAGATCTCTTAGAAACCCTGATTTCAGTTCTTTGGGATATATACCTAGAAGTAGAATTGCTGGATTGTATGGTAATTGTATTTTTAGTTTTTTGAGGAACTACCATACTAGAGCTTTCCATCATGGCTACACCATTTTACATTCCCACCAACAGTGCACGATAGTTACAATTTCTTCACATCTTCACCAACACTTGTTATTTTCTGTTGTGTTTTGTTTTGAAAGTAGCTATCCTGATGGATGGGAGGTAATTAAAAAAGGTTTTTAACACTAAATGCTGATATTCTAGTCCCCTCTGTCCTGTGGTAGAGTTCGTTGCTACTGCTGGGATCCTTAGAATGCAAGAGAGAGCCTGAAGAGACGGCTGGATGAAGTCCACTGGAGTGGCCCTAGCAGCTCGGTATAAAGTTAGAGACCTCACAAGGTAAGATTTTGGACATCTGCCAAAAAGCAGGGCCTTTACAGCAGGTGCTCCTGTAGGTGAGGCTTATTTGTCATGTATGAGTCAGTGTTTATAGCTGCAGATTTTCAATGCCCTTTTAGGGGGAACAAGGTGTGTGGCACATGGACTGCCTCACACGACCCTATTTCTATGATACTGATTTGTATCTCCTTTACTGAAATTCAATTGTAGGCAATGAAAAAGGTTTGCTAAAGAGGTACACATTTTGCATTATATTTGACTTTCTGCATAATTGAGATGATTGTTTCTGTTGCCTAACACATGAATGACCACTTGGTTAGGTAGAGAATTCTTTGAAGAATGTCAGCATTTTTATGTAATATTAGGCTGGCCTCTTCTGAACTGTGATGCCATGTTGTCCCGACTGATATTTCTGCCCTTCGTAGCTAAGGCACTGTGGTTTAATGACAAGACTTGAGGTTCTGGGTTGGTATTCCCACCTCGTCACCTTACTGTGGGCCCAAGTTTTCTTGTGTATGAACTGGGGTATGAGCAGCACCAATATCTTGGGACCAGGGTGAGGATTCAAGCATTTAATGCATGTTGTTAGGGGTATGTGTCCCAAATTGCTTCCTCTGCCTGCATACTTAACGGGCTTTTCCTTTACTTTAGAGATTAAGGAACCTCAGCAAGTGTATGTGTCTCAGGGCTTATTATTTTCTATTATAGTCCTTCCTGGAACATGGTGAGCTGTTTGGATCTGCAGATTCAAGTCTTCCTTTATTTAACAAAACCTTTTCATATTCTCCCCTTCAGAGTATTTTCTATTCCATTTGTTCTCTCTGCCAGGAACATAAGCATCCAAATGTTGGAGTGTTGCTGCCAGTCTTTGTTTCTGTCACCATCTCCCTGACTGCTCTGATCTGACCATTTGTCTTCTCTTCTGCATTATGTATGAGTTTCTGAAGCCTACATTCCACATCATTAATTTGGCTTCCGAAGGGGTGTGTCACACTCTTTGCTCCTTGTAATGGTGTTCCTCATCCCCCCTCAACTTCTTTCCTTAGTTTTCCACCTCCTTTTCTGACTCATTATTTTATCTCCTCTTTGAGCTAGAGTTTCACAGATTCTGTTTGCTTTACATTTTTGAGCCTCTAAAGCAGTTACCTGAAGTTTTCTTTGGTTTTCTGGAAGAAGACTTTTTCCTAAATGAAAACTTTATTGGTCTTCTATATGCTATAGTCCAGTTCTTGATTTTTCTTGGAAGTCTGTTTACATAGGTCCATAAAATTTGTATGGAGCCACAGAAGACCTTGAATAGCCAAAGCAATCTTGAGAAAGAAGGACAAAGCTGGAAGTATCACAATCCTAGATTTCAAGACATACTGCAAAGCTGTGGTCATCAAAACAGTATGGTACTGGCACAAAAATAGAAAAGAGAGCAGAAAAGAGAGCCCAGACATAAACCCACACTTAAATCATTAATTAATTTATGACGAAGGAGGCAAGAATATACAATGGAGAAAAGACACTCTCTTCAAAAAACAGCTCTGGGAAAACTGGACAGTTACATGCAAAAGAATGAAACGGGACCATTTTCTTATACCATACACAAACATACAGTCAAAGCGGACTAAAGACCTAACTGTGAGACCCCAAGCCATTAAACTCCTAAGAGAAAACATAGGCAGTAATTTCTTTGGCATCAGCCATGGAAACATTGCTCTAGATATATCTCCTGAGGCAAGAGAAACAAAAAGCAAAAATAAACTCTTGGGACTACACCAAAATAAAAACCTTTTGCACAGGGAAGGAACCAATCAAAATAACTAAAAGGCAACATACGGAGTGGAGGAAGATATTTGCAAACAATATATCTGATAAAGGGTTAGTATCTAAAATATATAAAGAACTTACACAACTCAACACCAAAAACCCCCAGTAATCCAATAAAAAAATGGGCAGAGGACCTTAAGAACATTTTTCCAAAGAAGACATCCAGATGGCCAACAGACACATTAAAAGATGCCCAACATCATTCATCATCAGAGAAATGCAAATCACAACGACAATGAGAGAGCAACTCACACCTGTCAGAATGGCTAGAATCAAAAAGACAAGAAACAACAGGTGTTGGTTAGGCTGTAGAGAAAAGGAACCCTTGTACGCTATTGGTGGGAATGCAAACTGGTGTAGCCACTGTGGAAAACAGTTTGAAGTTTCCTCAAAAAATTAAAAATAGACTTACCATATGATCCAATAATTCTACTACCATTTACCCAAAGAAAACAAAAACACTAATTTGAAAAAATGTATGCACTCTTACGTGTTTTTTTTTTTTTTAACAGATTTACTTATTTATCCGAGAGAGAGTAGGGGAGAAAGAAAGTAGGGGAAGGGTCAGAGACAGGAGGGGAGAGAGAATCCCAAGCAGACTCACGCTAAGTAGGGAGCTTGACATGGGGGTCGATCTCATAACCCTAAGATCATGACCTGAGCCAAAATCAAGAGTTGGATGCCCAACTGACTGAGCCACCCAAGTGTTCCTCTGCCATGCTTTTTAAAAAGTAATACTGCAAAACTGGAAATAAGGGAACTGTCCCAAGGATAGGAGACAGTGAAATAAATTACTGTATAGCAGGTGATGAAGGAAAGAGATGGTAAAAATGACATTTCAGGAGACTATTAACTGACGTGGACATGTCATCACAATACACTATTTGGTGATAAGTCAGGTTGCAAAATGTAATCACCACAATTTTATAAAAAGAAAAACAGGCAAATGGCTAGATGGAAAAAACATGGAAATGTAGTGGTTAGAAATTATTTAAACTTTCTTCCTTATACTTTTATTTTCCAACATTCTCTAAAGTAAATGAGCACCATTTTTATGAACAGAGAAATAGCATTATTTTTAGAATAGGAATTAAAGGCCTCGGAATAGGGTGCCTAATTTCTTTGTCTCACTCGTAGCTTCTGGATGTTCTCTCTCCTTTACAAGCCTTAACACACTATAAGCTTTGAGATATATCCAACTTACTTTCATATATTTACGGTTTGAAAAAAATTCTAAACAGAAGAAGCAGAGTATATGTAAAATATATCTTCAACATTTGCAAATTCAATTCTTGTGTCCTTGTGTTGTCTCTACAGTGTTTCTTTTTAGAGAATTTATTTATTTGACAGACAGAGATCACAAGTAGGCAGAGAGGCAGGCAAAGAGAGAGGGGGAAGCAGGCTCCCTGCTGAGCAGAGAGCCCGATGTGGGGCTCGATCCCAGGACCCTGAGATCATTACGTGAGCCGAAGGCAGAGGCTTAACCCACTGAGCCACCCAGGCGCCCCTCTATAATATTTTTTGATCATGTATTCTCTTTTCTTCTACTATTTATTTATCTATTAAAAGACTTTATTTATTTATTTGAGGAGGGGGGAGGAACAGAAGGAGAGGGACAAGCAGACTCCATGCTGAGTGTGGAGCCCGATGAAGGGTTCAATTCCAGGACTGGAGCCAAAATTAAGAGTCAGACGCTCAACCGACGGAAACAGCCAGGTATTCTTGATCATGTGTTCTCTTCTTTTTTAAACACCAAATTACAAAACCTCAATGTCCAAGAGTAAATGCAAGTAATTCAATTTTTCCCCTAAGGCTATTCTATTTCTCTTTTCAAACTGTTTTCTCCAAATTTTTCTTAACTGTTATGGAGAAGGACTGCGAGTCATTACTTGTCACGATATGATCTCTTTTCTTCTATGTCCATAGCTTCCCACACTCGTCTGCTTCTGCTACAGTCTCTGGGGCTTTAGCTTTTACAGGATTCATCAACTGACACTGCTCTTTCTGACCTCGTTTCTTTGTAGTCCATTGAATGCAAGATGATATAAAACAGGTTGATTTATCTGTCAGCAATCAGCATCTCAAGCCCGTGGGGACAAAATTAGTCTCAGCTGAATGACAGCCCCATTAGGGATTGTTAGCACATCCCACAGTGAGAGCAAATGAGCAGCTGTGAGAGAGAGAGAGAAAGAGACTGGGCATAGTCACTTGGCAAGTTTGTCAGCTGTTTCCTGGTCCCAGCTGAGAGGTCTGCTTAAAGGTGTGGTCCACCCGCAGAGCCCACCAAGTCACAGTCCCAGGGACTGGCCCAATGCCCAGTGCCTGGGGCAGGAGAATCAAAGCACACCTAACAGTGCCCAGTGGAGAGGTGGCTTCCACAGCCTTCCTGGGAGCCTGCGACCGGGCCTGCCTGGGACCCCTGTACCTTCCCCACAGGACATCTTCTCCACACCTCACCTATTCTTCTGTTGGGCTGGACAAGCTGGCTCCGGAGACCATTTTCTTTGCTTTGCTCAGCTCATGTCTTCCATAACGTTTCACAAACTCTCCTGCTCAATGATCACTGTCCTTAATGCACTTTGCCAGTGCAGTTTTGCACCTCTTAAGTCTCTCATGGGTGAGAAAAAGGAGGCAGCGCTGGAATTCTTTTCCTGAGGACTAGTTTCCATGATAGTCATATGTATGTTCTTTATTTCTTTTTTAGGATCCTGAATATTACTTTGCAAGCATTTTTGCTTTTTGGGAGACTGTACGTGTTCTATGTGGAATTGTCTTTGTTCTTATGATACATGGAGAATATTTACTTACTTTTTTTTTTTTTTTTTTTTTTAGCAGCTGATACAGTTCTCAAAGAGAACACCCATCTTTGTCAGGCAACACGCTGAGGGGCTTCTAGGTGGGACAGAGAAGACTCCCACAGATGCTGGGAAGCAGGTGTGAGTTGGGGAAAGGACCCAACAAACATTAAACGAGAGTAGGGACGGCGCTGAGGTAGGTGGGGAGAGGGTCTCAGAACCCAGCTGTGTGTGGCTCTGAGGTCCAGCTGCGGCTGCGTATAGAGCCTCCCTCCTATGTTCCCTGGAAAATCTGAGACAAAGCCGACGTCAGTCCTGGGCTTCCGTGCAGATGATGTTTGGGGGGGACATACAGGACTTCAAGACCATAGTGAACATTTTGGCTACATTTTTCCTGCCATGAACTGCCCACACCTCTCTGAGCTCAACGTATTCTTTTCTCTTACCTTCACAACCCAAACAACTGCTTCGTGCGGTTACTTTTTTCCTCTTCTCCCCCCGCCCCGCCGAAGAGTCACCCCCTTTACTCTCAGGAGCAGCAAGCACCATCCTACTCTTCCCTCCTTCCACGCTGGACACTGTTCCAGTCACAGTAACTGCAAAGCCCAGAGGTGGCTCTGTGGCAGGCTTCCTACCTTGCCAACCACGGTCCTTTCCTTCTTGGTGCCTGACACCTGTCCTGCCCGTGCAGTGCGTCAGCCCCCATCTGCTGGCCCCCATCTGCCGTGCTCCCACCTGGAGCCAGCTCTGTGCAACCCGTGCTTGCAATTTCTTCCACTGGAGCCTCCAGATGCGCCCCCCTCCCTACCGCAGTATGCTTCCTATGACTCCGGGGCCCAGAGAGAGGCAAGACTCACTCATCCTTCCCATGTCACAGCCTCTGCCCCCTCATTCCCATCACTTTCCACATGAGTTCAGTGAATTCTAGGAAGTGCCCCTCACCTCCGTCATGTACCTGTCCTCTGTCACTGACCCTCCAGGCTCCTCTTGTCCCTCTCCTCTCCTGCACTGACCCCTCATCCATTCTGGAAAGGCCACTTCTCCCTGGTGACTTTCTTCCTCTTCCCTCCCTCCTCAAGGCCCTTACTAGGGTCAGTGCGGAGTGTTCTTGATGGTTTCTCTGTCTCTCCAGATTCTGTTTTTATCGTCTGGCTAATTGATAACAATATACACCTAATTTTGCCAAGAGTTGCATCAAGTAGACTCTTTCCCCCAAAGCCCTGCTATGCCTCAAAACAAGAGGTGTCTAAACACCTTTTGCACGAGCTTCGCACCCAGTAAGATGGCTATCATACAAAAAATAAGTGTTGGCGAGGATGTGGAGGAAATGGAAGTTTTGTGTGTCATTGGGGGTGTAGCCTTCATGGAAACCAGCGTGGTGGTTCCTCGGAAAGTTGCACAGAGAATTACTATGTGATCCTGCGCTCTACCGTCTGGGTATATGCCCAAGAGGACGGAAACAGGGGACTCCAAACACTCGCGCACCTTTGTTCACAGCAGGACTTCTATAAGAGCCCAAAGGCAGAAGCAGCCTGAGACGATGAGCACCATCCCCAGGTGAATGGGTCGGTGAGAGGTGGGACGTGCAACGGAATCTTCTCTGGCCGTGGAGGGGAAGGGCATGCTGACAGACGCTGTGGCATGGACGAACCCTGAAGACACGCACCAAGTGAAGTGTGGACAAACACTGCACGATTCTTGTAGGAACGAGTTTCCCAGAACAGTCAAATTCACAGCGACAGAAAGGCTGGAGGTTGGGACACATTCCAGAGAGGGACGGCGGAGGGGACGGCTGCACGAGCCTCTGTGAACTTCATCCTACTGCGCTTGCAGATGGTTCCAACAGCGAATTGCACGTTATGTGTATCTTAGTGTATTTTTTTAAAAAAATAAATAAATGTTCAAGGTTGGGTGAGCAAGGGGAGAAACCCTACGTGTGACTGCGCAGCTACAGTGGGCATGCTGTCCCTCAGGGCCACCTCTCTCGTCAGGAAGCTCTGGGTTCTCTGTGACCCACACCCAACGAGGCCATCGGTGGCCCCTCCCCAAACCCGCCCAGAGTCGGAGACGCCTGCAGGGAGCCCGCTGCTGGGATCCGGCAGCCGCGTCTCTGCCACCTGTCGCCGCTGGAACAACCTTCCCTTCTGCTACCATCTAACGAGCTCTACTGAGTTGGTTTATGATTTCTCCTCGTTCTTTTTGAGCCTGTGCATGGGCCTTTAGTGACTCTGGAAGAGCCCTTCACTGGGGGGACATCCGGTGACTGTCTGGGTGAAGGTGATGGTTCCTATCACGGGTGAGGGTGGAAGGTGACTGTCACACGTGTAATTTTAAATAAATTATACAAAATTTATCTTCCTGGTTAGACTCCAGGCACGAGAGCTGTCCCATGACCAAGGCCGGTGCCCACGGTCTTTCCAGTCTCTGGCCATGGAGCTGGACAGTTGGGCTCTAGCGTCGTTCTCCCTAGTGTCTCCCACACGGCCTCGCTGAGTCCGCTCCCACTTCCTGATGTGTCTGCCTCTGTGACCCAGCTCTGCCCGCGGCTCCCGTCTACACGTCTGTCTGCGCCTCCCCCGCACCCCCGGCTGCCTAAAGCGGCGCCCTCTGCACGACCCGCAGCTCTTCCGGCAAGTCCAGCTGCCCCAAATGAGCCATGCCCAGCTCGCGCTAGCCTTCCTTGCCCCCCGGGTACCACCTCTGAACCAACTACCGGCTCCTGGCTCCGCCGGGCCTTCTCTGAGCCCGCGGAGGGGGCCGCCCGTGCGTCCTCGTCCCAGCGGCGCACCAGTGCAGAGCGGACGTGTTTGTCAGAAGAGCGAGTCCCCCCACCACCCTGATCCTCTCGGAGAACGTCTATCCTGTGGATCTCATTCTTAGATCCGTTTCTATACTAGTGGGGCTCTCCCTCCTTTACCTGTGTGGGTTTTTTTTTTTTTTTAAGATTTCATTTATTCATTTGAGAGAGAGACCGTGCGCATGAGCATGGGGAGGGGCCAAGAGAAGGGGAGAAGCAGACTCGCCGCTGAGCAGGAAGCCCGATGCGGGGCTCCATCCTGGGACTCTGGGATCATGACCTGAGCGGAAGACAGATGCTTAACTGACTGAGCCACCCAGGGGCCCCTCTCCCTCCTTTCGGATTGTTTGGTTCCTTGCTCTTTGCTGAGCCTAGAGATGAAAGAGATGAAGGAGTGATGTCTAATTTGTAGCTGATGTCTAATCAGCACCTGCAGCATAGCGGCCCCGAACAGTACATGCGCACTTATCCCACTTGTATCATGTCGTATTCCCCCCTCGCTTCATGTATCGCTGTGTCACTTTCTGTGCTCGTTTACGGCCCCCTTGGATAGCTCGAGCCCCAAAGCCCCAGTGTTCTCACAACTGTCCCAACAGAGGCAGGAGCTGATGCTCTCTGGCCGTAATTCCAGCAGGAGGGGAGGTCTCAGTGCCAGGAACCTCGGGGAGGGACTGTCTGCTCTGCCAGGAGAAGGCTTTAGGGGTCACCCATTGTCCCCAGCAATTTGTCCTTTTTGAATCCAGATGCCTAGGCAAGACCCCTGTTCTGTGTGCCAGAGACCCCTGGACTTGAGTTTCCTGGTGTCAGACTCCTGACAGCTGATGAACCCACACAGTATCTGAGAGCTCCAGGCTCTGCCTGTCCCCCTGCTGGCTTCTGAGTGGCATCTGGAGACTTTAGGTGGTTTCATCTTGCTTCGGCATGAAGGGATCTACACTCATCAGTGCAATGAACGTGGTGAGAGGTGCCTGGCGCTTCTCTTCACTTTCCCCAAAGGGACGTCTGATAATGTGGCCCACGGTTCAGTGCCTCCCTCCCAACAGCCCCTGTCAACATACCCAACAGAGTCTAATCTCGAAGTCACTGCATCGGGCAGGAAAACGATGATGGATCTCACTGTCAGACCCTCTCGCTTATTGGCATGACAACAGAGCAAAATAGAGCTGAGAGGAATACTGGTCTATTTCTGGCAGCTCCTTATGGAATTGGTGCACACTGTGTATTCGGCATCATTTGAATCCTTGAGCACACTTGGAACTCGGAGGCAAACACTCATTTGTAAATGTTACAGCTGCCAAGGTTGGCCGGCGGCTCGGCTGGGTGACAAGTTAACTCTCACAGGGAAGTAGGAGGAATGCTGGGAGCTGGGTTCTGGCCAGCGGGGAAGGCTGGCTGGCGCGGGCTTACCTTGACCCTGTCCATACAGGCTTCCATCTTGAGCTGCTCTACAGCCTTCCTGGCTTGCGAGATGCTAGTGGTGCTGTTGTTGGACATGACTTCTTTCATTCTGCTGCCCCTGAAACAAGCAAAGTTGACTGGTTGGAAGAGGCTGACCCTCCTCGCCGTTCTCCCCTCTCCCACCACCTACAGCTTCTCTGTCCCAGCCGGGGAGCATTGGTGAGAAAACCCTCCCTCGACAAGGGAAAGACCTGCTTCTCTAGAGTGATGGGAGTGAGACGCTCAATTGTCAAGATGGTCTCAACGGTGGGTGGACCATATGGTCCCAGCGTTGCTTTACTGCTCCCATGACCGTAAGTAACACCTTAGCTTTTGTGCAGTACTTTGTTGGTAATAAATCATTTTCTTACACATTTGTTCATTTACTCTTCTAGCAGCCCTGAAGGTTGGCAAAACATATTAAGTAACGCACATAAGAACAAATGAAATTCTGTTTTGTAAGTAAAGAAGTGCAAACCTCAGAGAGGTTTTGCAAGCCAACAGCTAAAGTGCTCACGGCCAAACTCTGTGGATCCTGAACCCAAACTCAAAGCTGGGAAGCCCAGCCACGGGCTCTTTCCACGGTTTCATGTGGCCCTCTGGCAATCCACTGCTCCAAGTACCTGTTTCCCCTGGAAACAACTGCTTTATTATTAATTTTAATTTGCTCTCATTCCAAAAACCTTACAGACTCTGTGCTGGGAGTTTGTTTTTAAGCATTTACACACATACATACACATACCCCTATCCCCAGCATAGATTTTTTTTCTAGAAGAAGGAAGAAATTCCCCCGATCAGATTTGGAATGATGCCACACGACTACGAAGAAACCTCTACAATGCTCACTGTTCCACAAGCAAGCATCGGTTCCCGCATCGATCTCCACAAAGATGCCGTGGTTTCAGGTGCCCCAGCTAATGACCAAGTAGTTTTACGTGGAAGGGGCCTGAGAGCTGAAGATGGGCCACACAGGGAGCTTCCAAATGGCTTCCAAAGGCACAGAGGGAGGCGTGAAGAGGCCTGGCCAGCATGGCAGCGCACACGGCACGTGCTGAGGGTTCAGCACATTTGTGCTAACGCTGGTCCTCGTGGGGCATGGCGGCCGTTTCATGTGTCCTCGGGAGACTTTTCAAAAAGTAGAAGTCTCTTGTTATAAGATACAGAGCAGCTGCCTTAATCAGAGCTTGACAAGTGTGTGTTCTTATCTTGCTTGGGAACTTCTACTCAAGAAGAAGAGGAGAATCAGGAGTAGCAGGGGCTTGGGGACCCAGCAAACAGCCATCTGCACCCCACCGTGGAGAGACATGCTGGCATTTCTCCATGGTTTCAGGTCGGTGCGTGTCCCTGTGCATGTCCCCAAGCCCGAGTGCCTGCCTTGGGCCTGTGTGTGCGTATATGGCTGTGCCCCCAAGGATGTGTGTGTTCATGTGTATCTGCGTGCCTGTGTGTCCACAAAAAAGGAAGGAGGAGACACACACAGGGTTTCCAGCCCTCTCCAGCCTGATGCACGCCAAAAAGGATCCGACAATCATTGTCTTCAGATCCTGAATCTCCCTTCCCATTCCAGAGCTCATCCTCTTTCCTCCTGACTTTGGGCTTTTAGGAGTTACAGAGGTCACCGAAGAGGGGCACAGGCACGGCTGAGGAGAGGGCAGCTGCGGCCAGGGTCAGCAGGAGAGAAGAAGGAAGATACAGGGGAAGGGCCAGGGCCGGGGAGGGGGGGGTCTCTGCACCAAGAGTGTGCGGGGGTGAGGATGGGGGTGTGTACGAGGGGGCGGCGCGTCTGCACAGGAACTTCTACCCGCAGAACTGGGGCCGCACAGACGGGGAGAGGCCCTCACCCTCCCCCAGCCCCAAGCTGGCCGCATGGAGCGCATCGATCCCACCCAGTTAGTGTCCCGTTCTTCCCCGTTGATGAAGAGGCGCCCATTGTCAACATATCCCACTCTGCAGTGCGGAAGAGCTCTGGCTGAAGGCTTAATATTGGGGAAGATCCCACTGAGCCGAGTCTGGGTTCTCGCATCCCAAACATAGGATAAGCTGGCGGGGGCGGGGGTGGGACCGGCTCTCCAGCACCAGGGACGCATGGACTCTTACCCCTGCCACGTCCTCTGTGTCCCCTCCAGACCAGGGGTGTCCACATCTCCAGTGTCACCTCTGAGCCTTCCTTGCTCACCCCCTTACTCTTCCTCAGCCGCAAAGCACCACGTCCCTAGTGTCACCTAGTGTCACAGTCACCTAGCAGACGATCCAATGCATGGTCACTCCCTCCCAAGAGTCGTGTCTTTCCTGCCATGTAAATCCAACACCCTCCCAGGGAAGGGCTTCAAGATGCCACTGCAGAAAGCCCCCATGTACCAGCACTGGTGCCCATGACACACAGGTGGCCTTCCTGGGTCCTCGAGGCCAGCCGCCATCCCACTCCCAGCCCTGGTCACCCCTTGTTTTCCTTCCTTGTTGGGGCACAAGAGGAGAAACCCCATCTCTGGCTGCACTGACTGGGTCTTGCCATACTGGCCCCTGGGGAATGACCCAGGACAAAGACAGGAGACACATGGGGCCACCTGCCCAGAGCCCCTAGCCGGATGGACCTTGGACATTCTGCCTCTGAGCCTCAACGCTGGGAAAAACTATTCTTCACGGCTGAGGCCCCATCCTGCGGCTGGAAGCCCCTCTTCATCCAGGGCTGACACTGCACATGTGGTGGCCTGTCCCTCCTCAGGGTCTGCCCTCTCACTCACCCCTCTTTCTCCTGGAATGCTGGTGTCCCTGGGTGCCCTCTCCTCAACATAGAGAAATATATTTATGTCTTTTCTGTCACCTTCAAACAAATAGACAAGAAAACAGAAAACCCTCGCTCCCCTTCATTTCCACTCTTAAGAAAAAAGGGACAATGGCAGATGCCCATAGAGGACCCCGACATAACTCATGGTGGAGGTGCAAAAGGTAAGGCCAGAGCGCTCCCTTCCTGGGACACAGGATGACAAGCCTGTTCCGTTCCATCTCCTCTGTCTGCTCTGTGGCCCGTCGGTCCTGTCAGACCCTCTCACAGGATGTTGTTCCTCATGTTGTCCTCCGTGACCCTTATGGTATCATGTCCTTACATTCATGGTCTCCCTCCAAAAGGCCAGTAAGCTTCCTCACAGCAGCACATGTACTCAGGACCTAGACTGTGACAACCGCCCCCCACCCCCGCCACCCACACCTGGACTGCAGTTCACAAGCTCCCGAGTAACTCAGGCATGGACCATAGGCGGAGAACGGCAGCCGGTTCCAGATCACGTGTCCTCTTTCGTTCCTTTTGTTCGTCAGGTCACCTTGGTTCCATGCATCTTCAGAACACCAAGGAAGTCCTTTAGAAGATTTGGTGGCGGTATGAGTCTCTGGGGATCTTGCTAAAACGCAGGTTTTGATGGAGCGGGTTGGGGTTGGTCCAAGCGTGTGCATTTCTACCCGGCTTCCAGCTGCTGCTGGTCCGTGGACCAGACATTGAATAGTGTGGCTCTGAACGAATCCCCAGATGTTACTACTGGAAGGGAACATAGAGGTCCAGGCCCAATCGCCTTACTTTTTACATG
This sequence comes from Neogale vison, assembly GCF_020171115.1. NCBI lineage: Eukaryota > Metazoa > Chordata > Mammalia > Carnivora > Mustelidae > Neogale > Neogale vison. The sequence continues at coordinate 151,457,744 of NC_058092.1, read as the reverse complement.
AGGAAACCTATTTAGGGAGATTAAATAACTTGATTTGATTGAGCCACTTCGTGGAAGTGGAAGGAAGCGATTCTCTGGTGTGGGTCCCAGCGTGCTGCCCCTCCCGGACCTCGTAAGGTGTTTGGGGCAGGATTAGGGTTTTTCCCCTGCCCCCTGGTCTATCCTGTTCTCCCAGGACAGACTCCCTGTCAAGTGAACTTGAACTTTGTCTTGCTTGGGACTGAGAAGCCAGGGGCTTCCCGTGTGGGAGGCAACAAAACCCGGGGAGACCAGCCGGTACTTCTGCCAAGTGGAGCTGGCGGCAGCTGAGTCTCTTAGAGACGAACCACAGGAGCGCCCATGACGCCCTCCCTCCCCGCCAGGCCAGGCTGCTCTTAGCGTCCACCTGGGTAACAACTGCCCTTTCGAGGCTATCCAGACCCCGTTCCTGCATGAGAACTGATGGACGCTCTCCACATGCCTGTGTGTATGTGGGTCCACATGGACCCGAAAAGAGAAACGGGAGTAGAGTCAAAGTAGAGATGAACAAAGCCAATGGGCACGCAGCCTCCTGGAGAAGGACCAGCTTAGCTGTTGACTTCAGAGAAGACGAGGCAGATGGGAAAATGAGCCAACTGCAAGGGACAGAGGCCCTGTCACTGCCCCCGTCAGGGAGTCCTTTCCTTTTGGGTACACGGGAACCACCTCCCCCACAGACAGGTTTCACAGGGAGAGTCTCTCGGGCTGCGTCCTACAGTGTGCAGCTCAGGGTCTGGCAGGAGGCGGTGGGCAGCGCAAGGCGCACACCCATGGAGACGGTTCGAGTCCCCACCCCATGTCCCCCAACGGGGGCACGTCCACTCACATTCTAAGACAGGCTTCATAAGGGCTGGCCCTCTGCTGTGGCAGGTGGAGAGGGAGACAGGATGGGGACAATCGCTAGAAGAAAAGTGGCAGTGGGAGGACGCGGCCCCACATCAAGGACCCTGCATGACCTGCCTCCCCGCAGGCCCCCACAGGCACTGCTGCCAAAGACAGCAGCTCCTAGCGGACCGTGCTCAGACGGGACATGCCACTTCCTCACCAGCTGAGAGGCGGCACAGCGACAGGCCTGGGCAGGGACGGGCTGGCGGTCGTCAGCGGAGAGGTTGGTTCGGGGCTCCCGCCTGGAGGCTCACCTAAAAGTGCAAGCAGGGTCAGGTCAGCAGGTGTGACGAAGCCAGTGTCCCCCGAACTGCCCGCCTCCCCACGGCCTCTGCTGGCAGACCACACGGGAGGGGGTAGCCCCAGGCAGGAAGGGGAGTCCCAGTCTGACACCGCAAAGTGGGAGCATCTTGGGGCCACAGGCTGCCCTTGCCCTCCCTGGCCTGGACGTGGGGAGGCCTCCCCCAGTACCCTCCCCCCGCACCCCGCTTCCAGCCAACTTCCACCAAACAGTTTAGAGGTCTTTCCTTATTACAGAAAGTGAGGCCGACTGTAGAAAAAGGTGAAGAGAGAGAAAATTACATCAAAGGAAATAAAAAACAACGATAAGGCCTCTTCCCAGAGATAACCACGGTTATTCCTGTGCTTATTAGAAATAAGCTGATTCCAACCGAAGGACGTTCAGCACAGAAGAGGTGACTCAATTGGGTGGCTTTAAGGCTTCTTTAAAGTCAGGGACTCTGCGGACAAAGAACTTGTTGCCTCCCTCCTCTGGAGAGGCCAAACCTTGGACAACAGGCACATCCCCGTGGGGTGTCATTTACACCCCACCCTAGAACATCCATGTCCCAGAGATCCCAGGGTCCCTGCAGCAAAAATAAAGTTTGGCCAGCAACAGGCTGGACTACAGGGAAGGATGTGTGTAGTCCTGCTCGGTGCATTTTTCCCAGCCCACTGCGGAGGGTACAGCAGTTCCCCGCTGCGAGTTTCCCTCACTCCATCTTCCAATGGGAGATAGACAGACAGACAGACAGACAGACAGAAAAGTCCTTGAGAGGAGGCCTGCTGTCCTATAGGGGCAGAGCCTAAACTCTGCCCCCTACGCAGATGACTTTAAAGCCAGGCTCCAGGAGTCTTCCCTGCCCATCCTCTGGACAGACATGAACCCCTGGGGAAGGGAGTGTGCGTGGGGGGCTGGGGAACAAGCCGCCAGACCAACCCAAGTCCCCTCCACACCCTGCCCTTTGCTTCCTTCAGTTATCTAATCTTCATTCCTTTTTTTTTTTTTCTTAAGATTTTACTTATTTATCTATCTGAGAGAAAGAGTGAGTGAGAGAGAGGGAGCACAAGCAGAGAGAATGGGAGAAGCAGACTCCCCACTGAGCTGGGAGCCTGATGTGGGACTCGATCCCAGGACCCTGAGGTCATGATCTGAGCTGAGGGCAGACGGTTCACTGACTGAGCCCCCCAGGCATCCCTCTAATCTGTTCTGAAGTCAGGTGTGCTCAGGGGAATGCTCTCTACTCTGTCTTGATCCTTAAAAGGAAGGCAGACAGATGTTCCTCTAGTGGGTGTCACATCACAGTTCCTGCAAATGTCCTACAACAAATGCCATAAACAGGATGAGAAAAGCCAGGTGAGAACCAGAACAATACACAGAGGGCCGATGTTTGCTTTATGAAGCAGATTATGTATTTTGTCCCTGGACACATCCGGTCTTAGAGGTCAGAGGCTTCGTGCAGCAAAAGCTCTTGCCTGACTCCATGAAAAGCGTCCCTGGTCCTAGGGGTTGGTCATTCTTCTGCTCCTTCCTTTGGAGGACCACACTGCACACCAGCACAGTAAAGACTCTGATGAGTCCTGCAGGAATGAAACCCGTTTACTCAACCCGTCACTCCCCCAAATGATTGATTCAGGAACATCCCAGGTTTTGTTTTGTTGCTTTTCATGGAATGAGGCATCTCGTACTTTTTTGTCACAAGCCGGGGTGAGCGAGTGAGACAAGTGGCTGCAGCGGCTCTGCCTGCCCCAAGGGCTGGCGGGATGGAGAAAAGCAGGGCGCCTGTGTACCATTCTCCAGGCCCTTGTTCTTCCCCAGCCCATTGCGGGGAAGGTCTCCCTCTCCCAGTGGTCCCTGAACTGGCTGCTGTCAGCACAACCCAGGAGCTCAGTAACCCCAGGCCTGGCTCTATCCCACTACAGTGACCCAGGACCTCTGTGCCCTTTGCGGGCTTTCCGGGGATTCGGACACCTCGAGTTCTCAAACCACTGCCCAAGTCTGTTGTTTCTGAGACTTTGTTGTGCCCTGAATCACCTGGGGCCACTTAAAGATGAGAAATGCGGGTCACACCCCAGACCACAGAAGTCACACTCGATCGTGTGGCTTTAAGGCTTCTTTAAAGTCAGGGACTCTGCGGATGAAGAACTTCTGACTTCCCAGGTACTGCCAGTGTGCGAGGCGCATCTGAAAAGACACAGCTCTGGTCTGTGTCTACACTGTTGCTTGTCAAGCTCAGGTGTGCATGTGATTCACGTGAATCTCAGACTCTCATTCGACAGATCCAGGTGGGCCTGGGCCGGACCAGCCTCTGCAGCCGGGGAGGTTGTTAGAGATACAGAACTGGGTCCCCCCCAGAACCTGGGAACCGAATCTGCACTTTAACCCAAGTGATTCATGTGTAAGTTAGAGTTGGGCGGGTTCCGTGCTGAAGCGGGGGGCCTAGGGCCGCTGTATCAGGGACCCGGGGCCAGGGTGAAGAGGCTTTATTGGAGATGCAGGAGTCAGAGGTGGGAATGGAAAAGTCGCTATTCTCCGGACCCTTGTGTTACCCACACTCCCAGCCCACCTCCCCACCTTCCTTCAGCCGAATCCGTGGCTCCGGTGGCTTGGAGAGAACAGACGTTAGGAAAGGACGAGCACTTCCTCTCGTCCCCTTGGCATCTGCAGAGCATTTTTCACCGGGCGCTTGCGGCGTGTTTCAGAAATCAGCCTACCAAGCTGCCTCGGGCCCAGAAGAAGCTTGAGACACCTTCCCAGGATCGACGCTGTTTCTCAAAGTGAGGCACATGTTTGGTGCCGACAGGAACTTGGCTCCTGACCGGCCTCCTTGATCTGCTGCTAAAAGAAGCTATTTCTTACCAGCAGTGAATATGCTGCCATGATGTTTTCAGAAGCGTTTCTTCCCCCTCAAACAGAAAAAAACCATGCTCATCTGTACACAAAATGCTGTGGTCTTGTTGTAAAGGCCTAGAAAGATCCACCATGGGACCACCAGCTGGCTGGGAGGCTCTCGAAGGTAGAAGCTGGTTTTACTAATGTCTGCGTCCCCAGGATGAACCCAGGACAGGACCACTGTCCACGTGCTGATAACTGTGACTCATGTAGGCACGAGAGACCTAACGGGGGTGTCACAACAACGGCGCTGATTCGCTGTCCACGACTTCTCTCCTGTTTCATGCTTACATAGAGCTAATTCAGCTCCCAGTTGTGAAGTGTAATGCCCTCGAGTCCTTCATATCTGCTGATGGTGTGGTGCTGGGCCTTGAGGAACCCAAATCATAGTCTCTATTCTCAGAGAGCTTACAGTCGGGTAGGGGGTGCTGCACGTTGTTCAAGCAGTCGTGCTGGTGAATGATGGGAGCACGCAGTTCTTGGTGGGTCCTTAACCACAGAACGTGACTTGGCCTGAAGGTCTATGTTGGTTTCTGTGAGTGATTCTGAAGCCACAAAGAGGAAGGAGACTTGCCTGCCCTCACAGAGCTCAGTGTCTGAGGGGAGAAGGTGAGTAAGTAATGGTGATACTTGGGGCTGAACCCATTCTCTCCTTTTCTCATAATGACATAACTGTGGCCCATCATGAGAGGAAGACGGCGGAGTGGGAAGATCCCGAGCTTACCTCTGCCTGTGGACACACCAAGGCTGCAACTACATGTAGAGCAACTCCCTCTGAGGATTACCTTAAGCCTGATAGAGCAGACCTTCCACAGCTAAAGACATAAAGAAAAAGTCACATCGAGAAGAGCAAGTGGGGCAGGGACAGAGTCTGATCACGACCCACACCCCACACTGGTAACCCACAAGCAGGAGGGATATCACAGGCCCAGAGGTCTTTCCTGAGGAGCAAGGAGCAAGGAGTTCACACCCCACACAGGGCAGTCCCTGCCCTGGGAATCTGCACCTCCAGGAAGACAAGCCCCCAATATATCCGGCCTTAAAATTCAGCAGAGCTTAAATCTGGGGGAGCTGAGTGCTACAGGAAACCAAGACTCTGCTGTTAATCTCATTCACTCTGAGAACCAGCACTTTTAAAAGTGCCTGGGTTATATGTGAAGGAGACTTTTTGATTAATTTTAGGGCATGTGCCAATGGGATAGGGATCTGTAGGAACTGTCTCTGGGAATGGATATGCTGACAGGTAGCATTTTTCTTGCCCTCCTTCCACCTAAATGGCAGTATAAGAAAAGAAAACGGTATGCATGAAGGAAACCTTAGAAATCTATCAGGTGATTTTCCAGCAGAAACTTTGCAGGCCGGAGGAAACAGCAAGATATCTTCAAAGTGTTGAAGGGAAAAATACCTGCAACCAAACATACTCTACCTGGCAAGATCATCATTCAGAACTGAAGGAGAGAGCAGTTCCCAGACAAACAGAAGTTAAAGAGTTCATCACCAGTAAAATGGCCTTATAAAAAATGTCAAAAAGTATTTCTTTAAGCACAAAAGAAAAGGTTATAACCAGAAGTTAAAAAAAATTATGAAGGAAAAAGTGAAAAATAAGAAGATGTAAAATATGATGTCAAATATATAAAACATGGAGTGGAGCATAAAAATGTAAAGCTTTTAGAATGTGTTGGAATTTAAACAACCATCAACTTGAAACAGACTGCTATATCTCCATACAGTGAACATATGAACCTCATAGTAACCACAAACTAACAATCTATACTAGTTACACAAAAAGTAAAGAAAAAGGAATCTGAGTGTAAGACTAAAGAAAGTCATCAAATCCGTAGAGAAGAGAGCAAGAGAAGAAGAGAGGAACAGAGAAGATCTACAAAAACAACCGGAAAACAAGGAACAAATTGGCAACAAGAATCAACAATTACCTTACTTTACTTTAAATTACCTTGAATGTACATGCACTAAATGCTCCAATTAAAAAACATGGGGTGGGGTGCCTCGGTAGCTCAGTTGGTTAAGCAACTGCCCTTGGCTCAGATTATGATCCCGGAGTCCTGGGATCAAGTCCCACATGGGGCTCCCAGCTCCACAGGGAGTCTGCTTCTCCCTCTGACCTTCTCCCCTCTCATGCTTTCTCTCACTATCTCTCTCTCTCAAATAAATAAATAAAATTTTAAAAAAAAGGGCACAGAGTGAATGAATGGATAAAAAACCCAAGTCTCATCTATATGTTACCTACAAGAGACTCACTTCATATCTAAAGACACATGCAGCCTGAAGGTGAAGAAATATAAAAAGGTATTTCATGCCCTGGAAATGAAAAAAGGCTGGAGTAGCAATATTTCTGTCAAACAAAATAGACTTCAAAATTAAGACTGAGCAAAAGACAAAGAACAACATTAGGTAATGATAAAGTGATCAATCCAACAAGAGGATATAACAATTGTAAATATCTATGCACCCAACACGGAAGCGCCTAAATACATAAAGCAAATGTTAACAGACTTAAGGGGAGAAATTGACAGTAATACAATGACAGTAGGGGATTTCAACACCCACTTACATCAATGGGTAGACTGTCCACCCAGAAAATCAATACAGAAACCAGTGGCTTTGAAAGACACATTAGACCATATGAACTTAACAGATATATACAGAACATTCCATTCCCACAAAGCAGAATATACATTCAAGTCCACATGGAATATTCTCCAGAATAGATCATGTTAGGCAACAAAACAAGTCTCAAATCTTTTAAGAAGATTGAAATCATTTCAAGCATCTTTTCTGGTCACCATGCTAAGATTTCATTACAAGAAAAAAAGCCTGGAAAAACACGGACTCATGGAGGCTAAACAACATGCTACAAGACAACCAGTAGGCCAATGAAGAAGTCAAGAAGAAAACTGAAAAAAATGCCTTGAGATAAGTGAAAATGAGAACACAGTATTCCAAAACTTTTGGGATATAGATAAGTAGTCCTTACAGGAAGTTTATAGAAAAACAAGAAAAATATGAAATAAACTATCTAACTTATACCTCAAGGAACTACAAAAAAACTAGAAAAAAATCCCAAAGTCACTCAGTAGAAGGAAAGAAATGGATATCAGAGCAGAAATAAATGACATATAGACTAAAACCAACAAACAAAAACCAACAGAAAAGATCAACAAAACCAAGAGCTGGATCTTTGAAAAGACAAGCACAATTGATAAACCTTTAGCCAGATTCATCAAGAGGAAAAGAGAGGACGCAAATAAATAAAATCAGAAAGAGAAGTTACAACTGGCATCATGGAAATACAAAGAATTGTAAGAGACTACTTATACACCAACATAAAAAATTATACACCAACAACCTAGAAGAAATGGATGAATTCCTTGAAATATACAATCTTCCAGGACTGAATCAGGAAGAAACAGAAAATCTGAACAAACTGATTACTACTAATGAAACTGAATTGGTCATCGAAACTCCCAGCAAACAAATGTACAAGACCTGATGGCTTCAGGTGAATCCTACCAAATACTCAAAGAAGAGTTAGGACCTTTTCTTCCCAAAGTATTTTAAAAAAAGAAGAAGAAGAAGAGGAAGGAAAACTTGCAAATTCATTCTATGAGGCCAGCCTTAACCTGACATCAAAACCAAGCCTGACAATCTGAGGTGTTTGAAGTGGCGGGGGGGTGGGAGGTTGGGGTACCAGGTGGTGGGTATTATAGAGGGCATGGATTGCGTGGAGCACTGGGTGTGGTGAAAAAATAATGAATACTGTTTTTCTAAAAATAAATAAATTGAAAAAAAAAAACCAAGCCAAAAAGGAGAGAGAGAGAGAATATTATGAACCAGTATCTCTGATGAGCATAAATGCAAAAATCCTCAACAAAATATTAGCAAACCAAATTCAACAATACATTAAAAAGATCATTCACTAAGACCAAGTGGGATTTATTTCAGGCATGCAAAGATGGTTCAATTATTTGTAAATCAGTGTGTGATACACTACATTACCAACCTGACAGATTAAAATCATAGATCATCTTAATGGTTGCAGAAAAAGCATTCAACAAAATTCAATATCCATTCATGATAAAAGCTTGAAAATACTTCCAAATCTTGACACAAAGGCAGTAATTTTAAGAAATTCTATTTGGAAAACCAAATATGAGGCATTAACTATAGTAAGAATTCCACCTTATGAAGCCATGTTCACTTCTAGGGGCTTAATAGTCTTGGGCACAGACCTGGGGGGTGCACCTACCAGATCCCACATGTCCCCAGGAAAGAGGTCACTGGAGAGAGAGCCCAACACACAGCCCTGAGTCCCTAGCCACACTTCGGTCCTGAGTCACCATTTCCAATACTGCAGGGTACCTAGACCGCAGCTTTGTTCTTTGGTCCAATTCCCACAGGTTAAGGGTGCTACAAGTATAAATGTTAAGAATGTCACTGTTTTCACCCTAAAATCCCGTTAGGTGCTAGGGCCTCAAGGTGCCACTGCTTTGGGCATAAAAGCTGAGGAGAGGTTCTCCTAGGGTTCACAGCAATCATTTATTGAAGATACATTGTTTTTGAATTGCCACAAAGATTTTATGCATCAAGTCAACATGTCAGAGTGCCCTCCCCCACTCCACCCATAGTGGAGCTTCAAAATAAGGGGGAGGGATATTTCACTGGAAAAGTCATAACCACTCTACTAGCAAAGGCACAGACTTTCTCTACATGTAGAAGCAGAAAACGGTACTTTAGCGTCCCAAGAAGAATTTTGTTTTTTTCTCACAGTCATGCCAGGGTAGAGCTGAACATCCTGACCCCTGAGCAGAGAATTAGGAGCTGTCACACCAGGCTGCATGGGAAGGCAGTCCCCTCGTTCCCCTCAGTCAAGACAAGGCCACGGGCATCCCCACTCCGGCTTGAACCACATTGCAATGTAAACACTGTGATAGTTGAGCCTGATGCATTTTACAATCTCGGTTTCCATTATTCAATTTACATCTTGATTGCCTGATAGCATCTGCCCGATCCGATAGCAGTGCATCACCCCGAGGTTAAACCAGCGCAGGCATAAGGAGATTTCTGTGTGGCACGGACTGTAATGCACCTGAGGGACAAGCGGATTCTTAGAAGATCGCTCTGGGTCTGAACGAAGTTGGAGCACACTGGTCACCAGTCCCCAGGTGACTGCCCCCCTTATCTGTCCCTGATTAAGGTCAAGAAAATTAGAGAAGGTTGGCAGACAGTTGTTATATTGAAGGACATTTGACACGTTAGTGCAGACGAAACAAGAGAGAGAGAACCCAGGACCATCTTCTCTGGGACCCTTAAGGCTTCCCACTCTCTCATGTACGTGGCTGCTCCAGACATCCTCTGTTTCTTTGGCCTGGCAGATAGAGCCCCAGAATTTCATTCGGCGGCAACGACATTAAAAAGTCTGAGTGTTCTGTTGCTTTTATATCAGCCTTCCTACAGTATATGTAGTTAATTCTTTCTCTGCCTGCTGGATAAGACAAATATTCATCGCGCACACTGGACCATGCCGTTGACCAGAGTGAAGATATTAAAGAAGTAAGACCCATGTCCTGCGCGTGGCGCCTTACAGTATAGGAAACAGGCATTTTCATTTTTTCTCAGGGCGACTCTACTGAAGTGGGCAGGTCACTGCCCCGAGGAAGAAGAGGCAGTTGGGAGGTGACGTGGTTGGGCCAGTGTTTTGGCTTTGGAGCACGGCGGTAACAAATCACCGCACACTTGATGTGGCTTGAAACCTCCTATTACTTATTCTCACAGTTCTTGAGCCTAGAATTTTGAAGTCAAGACCATTAGGGCCATGCAAGGCCATGTTCTTTTTGAAGATAACAGGGAGATGCTCTTCCCTTTCCTTTTCCTGGTCTGGGGGCTCCCAGCAATCCTTGGCATCCTTGTGTGTACACACATCACTTCCGTCTACACAACCCCCTCTTCTTGTTTCTGTGTCCCATCCTTTTCTTACAAGGGCACCAACCATGTACTGGATACAAGGCCTTCCCTAAGCCAGTACGACCTCATATTAACTGATTACATTTTCAAAGACCCTACTTCCAGATAAAATGACGTGTGATGTTCTCCCCATTCTAGTAGGAATGGGGAGGACACTATTCAACCCAGTATCCCATGAATCCAAGATTTGTGGCTATCGGTCTGTGATGGTTTCTACAAAGCATCACATATGTTTTGCTCTTTGTAAGACCTGTAAGGAAACACCTGAGAATGGCATGGTGTTTCACAGATGGGTGAAAGAAATTCATCTTAGGGTGATGGAAACATGGGTTGAGAACCCATGTTCTCATGAACATGGGTTCATAACCTATAACATGGTTCATTATGAACCATGTTCATAACCTATAACCATCTCAATTTCTCCACTTTTCAAATGAAACAACTGAAGTCCAGCTGTTTATTTCTCCAAAGCCATTAAATAGCTAATTAGTGGGGAAAATAGGACGAGAACCTCAAGTTGATCGCCCACCATTCATTTATTCGACCCTTACTGAGTCAGGCATGAAGAAATGAGGGAGTGACTCAAACATGATCGTCACCTCTATTTCGTGCAGGAGACACATCTCATGGCAGCGTAAGCAATCAGAGATTCCGGGTGCCACCACAGAAGTCTGTGAAGGGTAGAGGGGCCAAAAGGAGAGGGTGGATCCTTCTTGGGGTGGGCAGGGAGGTAAGGAGAAAAGTGGGAAGGCTCTATACTCAATGTGAGCCTGGGAAGGTGACTAGGAGACCACCAGGCAGAGGAACAGCATGTGTGAAGGTAGACAAACTTCACACATGCCTGGCATGGTCTAAAAACTTCATACTTCTTTGTTCCTGGAGCCTGGGAGTGCAGGGGTCAGATCACAGAGGGTCTCAAATGCTACTCTGAGGAGGTGAGACTTGTATCAAGCAGGCAGTTATAATCAATTGAAGGGTATTTAAGCAGAGAGGTAGTAAGATTGCTTTTACATTTCAGAAAGGTCACTTCAATCTACTGTGCAGAATGCACCAGAGGTGAAGGAGATAAGCAACACACCAGATAGGAAGCTCCATGAGTCTAGATGAGAGACTCACCGTGTGCACTGGGTGCTCTAGTGGAGAGATGAGGTGGGAGGTGATAGGAAGCCAGTACCAGGATGGGAGCACACAGGGGATGAAACTAGGATCTGAAGGTTGGGAAGGTGGGGAGGGAAGGGTCTGGACCCATGGTTAGGGGGATGGCGCCGTGCCACTCACCAGGCTCCAGAAGTGAAAGTGGGGTTTGCAGGTGTGTGCGACGAGTTCCCATGGGGCAGGCTGCACCGAGGGTGACCTCAGGACACTGAAGAGGACATGCCCAGCAGACACGCAGATGGACAAGGATGCACTTGGAAGTGAGTTTGAGCTGAAGATGCAGAATCCTAAGTCAGGACTGCAGGGGCACCTGAAGTCCACTCAGGAAGGGCTCCGAGGAGGAGGGAGCGTGAGCCACTGGCTCGGCCGGCAGGGAGCTAGGCTCAGACCAGCATGGTGGGGCTGGGCAGAGGAAGGGGACTCCCAGCTCATCTCTGCTCCGTTTCTTTGCTCGTTAGTCTGCACTTTCAGAATTGTAGAAGGAAAAGATTCAATACCTATAAAGCCAATAAATTATTGGCTGCGGCTGAGACCAAGATGGCTGGGAGACACACAGCCTTTCTCGAGAACTCCTGGGACAAGAAGGTGGTGCTGGTCACGTCCTTCACCACTGGGGGCTTCGACGTCACTCTGCTCCCCTCAGCCCCTTCACCAAATGAGCCACATGACCAACCAGGTCACCCCTACACCTACCCAATGCCCCTGAGATGATGGGAACACGCACTGTGCACGTGGCCTGCCCTAAGACACCCCCCCCCCCAGGGTCTGAGTGTGCGGTGGCTGAACAAACTGTGAGCCAATACCTCCGGTGACAGGCAGGAGGCCCCCTTCCCTACGGCCAATAAAAAGTGAAAAGGCAAAAAAAATCCCCCCCAAAACAACAAATTATTTCTATGGATCAAAGGGCACAAACTTGCTAGGACTCTGACTGGGGCTTCATCAAGGGAAATTCTGCAGAACAGAGACCGAGGACATCCCAGGTCAGCACAGATACCAAAGGAGGATGTGGCTGGTGCGGCGAGCACAGTCTTCCGTGAGGCTGTTGGCCGCTGCCACTGGGGAGAGAGCGGGGCTCGCTCTCAGGGAGATGCCTGCCGGGACAGAGGACCATACAGGCTCTGAACTATGCACAGCTGACCCTCGAGCAATGCGGGAGGTAGGGGCGCTGACCTTCTCTGCAACCTGAAATCTGCCTGTAACTCCCGACTTCCCCAGCACTTAAGTACTCACAGCCAACCAGCAGCCGGTGACTAATGCTTACTTTGTATCTTACATGTGTTTTATATGGTATCCTTACAATAAACTAAGCTGGAGAAAAGAAAACGTGATGAAGGAAATCATAAGGAAGAGAAAATACATTTCCAGTGCTGCGCTGTACTTACAGGAAACAACCCCGCATCAGTGGACCCTCATGGCTCAAACCTGCGTAGGTCAAGGGTCAGCCAGACTCCGCGCCTCATGAACTATGTGGTCATAAACGCCCACACACGCTCGATGGGTCATGCCCTGTGATCAGGGAGAGGCGGTTCGTGCCAGGTTTTCTGTCCACCCTCCCCAGCTGGATCCTTTTCCACCAAGTGCTCAGGTTCAAGTGCAGTTTGCGATGTCAGAGCCGGGTAAAACCAGTGGCTGTCATGGGTCTGGATGCACTGCCTCTCTCTGGGAGGGTTTCTCCTGTCCCCCAGCACAGCCCTCTCCCCTCCCTCTGATGGCTCCCTTGAACGTGGGCTCAGAAGCCATGGTCTATCCGTGCCCTGTTGGGAAACCATAGTCTTGGCAGACAGACCAAACTAACCAATGAAGACGAGGCTGTTCCATCCTCTGGGACCAGTTCCAGGAAACACTGTTGCCAGCGGCTGGCAACAGCATTTCATCTCTTACCATTCTGTAAGACCAATTTACAATGAAATGCTTGAATTTCTAAATAAATTTGTTGAGGTGCCATTCACCCGACATGATAACTATTTTGAAGCGAACACTCAGTACGTTCATGACATTGTGCAAACACCAGCTCTATCTCATTTCAATACATTTCCGTCGCTCCAGAATAAAACGCCGTACTCAGTAAACGCTTCTCCCCCAAGCCCCCGGCAACAACCAGAGTCTGACTGCTCTCTGTCTCGGTGGTTGTGCCTACCTGGACATTTCGTATAAATCAAAGAACTCACAGGTGCTCTTTTGTGTCTGGCTTATTCCACTAGCATAATGTTTGGGGTCACATTCACCTTGTTGCCTGCATCAGCTCCTCCTTCCTTCTACAGCTGAAGGATGCTCACTGTGCGGACATACCACGATTTTTGGTCCGTCCTTCTTTTGATGGACATTTGAGCTGTCTCTGCCTTTTGACTACAGTGACTACTGCTGCTTTGATATGCATATACCTACATTTGTCTGAGTACCTGTTTTAAACCATTTTATGTTCCCTCCAGTAATGTATGAGCTTCATTTTTTCCACATCCTCACCAACATTGTTATTTTCCATTTAGGGGGTGGTTATCGCCCTCCCAGTAGGTGGGAAGTGGCACCTCGCTGGGGTTTTCATCTGTATTTGCCTCGTGACTCCTGATGTGGAGAGACTTTTCGTGTGCTTATTGGCATCATTTACTCTTTAAGAATGGTTTTACTGTGGGGCACCTGGGTGGCTCAGTTGGTTAGGTGTCTGACTCTTGATTCTGGCTCAAGGTCATAATCTCAGGGTCATGAGATCAGGCCCTGCATTGGGCTCCACGCTCAGCCTGGAGTTTATTTGGGACTCTCCCTCTCCCTCCCCCTCAACTCGCGCTCTCTCACTCCTTCTAAAATAAACAAAAAATTTTTAAAAAATGACCTTAATGTTAAACTTAAAATTTTGTAACAATCTCAGGTTTACAGAAAAGCTGCAAGTTCAGCACCAGGGATTGTCTTCTGAACCACTCAAGCATAAGCTTCCAGCCCAAGTCTCTATTACCCCTCAGCACCATGGGTCTCCAGAAGACAAGGACACTCTCTTACGCAACCACAACACGACCCTCAAAGTCAGGCCATTGTACACTGCTATATCCCTATCATCTGGTCCTCAGACTCCATTCAAGTTTCATAAAAAGTGCCAGTAATATCCTTCATAGCAGAAGGAAAGCAACTGCTGACAATGAGGCCTTGGACTTCTGCCTCCAGAACTATGAGAAAATAAATTTCTGTTGTTCAAGCCACTGGTGATACAGCTAATACAGCTCCTCCCTGGTTGTAAGAAGAAAGCCAACTGCCTTCGCTCAGTGCAATGCCACGGACTGACCAAACCTTCAGACTCACACAACTACAACAGCAATGGGTCTCTATCTATTCATGAAGACAAGGGAGAAGGCCCAGCTGGCCGGCAGGACAGTATCAGGATATCCCACGAGGGGCCTTCAGAAGTTCTTACTGCGGTTTAGGTAGTGTCCAGGAGCCATTCCCAAGCGGTAGCACAGTGCAAGGAGACGACATCTACATGGGTGGGTGTGGGGGCCACCTTGGTGCAGACGACCCCTGCCCACAGAAGCAGTATCTCTTCAAAATAGCTTCCAGGTCCCCACAGGGACATGCCACTTAAAAAAGTTACCAAAACTCGGGTAAGCCCAAAGTGTAGTGTCTACAGGAGGTGTTTGAGGTTCATTCATCACTGCTTCCAGTCCATGAGTAGTTTACTATTTGGGGGACATTTTGACCATAAGCAATGTCACCTGACAATACAGTTGACATACATTGTCTTATGTGGTTTCCAGGGTGTCATAGGTAAGCAGAAAAATGCCTTAAGATGCTCATGTCTTAATTCACAGAATCTGTAAGTATGTAACGTGACAAGGAGGAAATAAGAGCAGATGGAATTAAGGTTGCTAATCAGTGGACATTAAAATAAGGAGGTTAGGGATGCCCGGGAGGATCAGTCAGTTAAGTGTCTGCCTTCATCTCAGGTCATGATTTCTAGGTCCTGGGATCGAGCCCTTCATCAGGCTCTCTGCTCAGCGGGGAGACTGCTTCTTTTCTGCTCGTGCTCCCTTTCACTCTCTCTCAAATAAATATGATATTTAAGAATAAAATAAAATAAGGAGGTTACCCTGGCTTATCTGGGTGGGTCCAATGTAATCACAAGGGTTCTTACAAGAGAAAGAGGGAGGCAGGAGAGTCAGTGTCAGTGCCTGAGATTTTAAGGTGCTACATCTGAAGATGGAAGAGGGCTATCTCAAGGAAGGTAACCAGCCTCCTCTGGAGGCTGGAAAAGGCAAGAAGACAGAAACAAATGCACTTCTGAAAACACCGTAATTTTAGCCCAGTGAGACCCTTTTCAGATTTCAGACTTCTAGAACTGTAATACAACAGATGTGCTGTTTGAAGCCACTAACTTAATTAGTTACAGCTGCAATGCCGGGTAGCAGAGCCAGGAGGTTAGCAAGGCTGGGTTCTCACGAAGCAGGGGGAAAGGGAGAGGGTGTACGACACTTTCACCCACACTGATATATAGCTGGACCCTCCCTCCCTCCTCCAGCTCTCTCTCTTCCTTTCTGGCTCTCTCCGACTGTATTAGTCAGCTTTGGCTGCCATAACAAAGAATCACAGACTTAGTGGTTTATGCAACAGATGCTTATTTTCTTACAGTAGGAGAGGCCAAAAGTCCAGGGTCAAAGTGTTGGCAGGTTGATTTCTTCTCAGGTGCTTCTCCTTGGCTTACAGAGGGTTGCCTTCTTGCTGTGTCCTCAAGTGGCCTTCCCTCTCTGTTGGTCTGTGTCCTAATCTCTTCTTATAAGGACACGAGTCCCATTGGATCAGGGCTCATCTGCATGACCCCATTAACTACCTCTTTCAAGACCCAGTTTCCAAATAGGGTCACATTCTGTGAATTCTGAATTTGGTGGGGACACAATTTGCCCATAACACTCCGCCCCCCGGACCCCCAAAGTTCATGTCTCTCTTACATGACAAGTAAACTCACCCCATCCCAGCAGCTCCAGAGTCTTAATCTTACTCCAGCACTATCTTTAAATCCAAAGTGTCATTTAAATCACATGTGGGTTCCAGGCCTCCTCCTGATCATTCTTTTCTATCTGTTTGTCTTCTAGATCACTAATTCGATCTTCTGCCTTGCTTACCCTAGCTGTTAAGAGGATTTCGATTAGATTAGATCTCAGTGATAGCCTTTTTAACTTCCGCTAGATCAGCTCTCCCTTCCGCCCTCAGGGATTCTATGTTGCCACTTATGGTCTTCTCCAACCTAGCCATTGCCTGGATAATTGTTACCCTGAATTCCCTTTCTGACCTATTGTTTATGTCCATATCCAGTAATTCTGTGGCAGAGGTCACAGTCTCTGAATTCTTCTTCTGTTGGGTATTCCTCCTCCTAGTCATTTTGGTGAGACGTGGTTGAGGGGATGGTATCCACCATGATCTAAGAAAAAAAAATCACTTATGGGTGAGACGTGAGGTATGACTCATCTTGAGGGAAAAACTCCAGTCTGTGGGGTTTACTCCATGAAATCAGACAAGGTATCTGTTGCCAAAACACAATGGTGGCCTATGATAGATTTTTCCATGCTGAAAGGGAGAAATCAGAAAGAAGAAAGGGGTCATGGGTCCCAAATGAGTCCTTTGAAAGACAGTGTAGTACTTCAGACCATGTCAACTCCCATTTTGACGTGACATTATTTCAAAAGAAGAGCTATTTTTACAAGGCGGGAAGTGTCTGATTGTCAGAGCAAAATGACACATCTGAATTTTCCATGTAACTTTTAATTGAGAAAAGGACAAGTGCTGTCATATTTCAGCGCCTACCATTACTCCAGAATAATGCATTTTCTATAAACGTTACTTGGCAAGCTACTCATTTGCACATTCCTGGAGAATTAATCTTTTTAAAGAAATAACAAGATTGTGTTCCAAAGAATCAGGATTTTACGTTACATCATGTGTGCGTCTGTGTGTGTGTGTGTTTATTTCCCATCTCATTTGCTTCCTGCTAGATCTTTAGTAGTAAGACCACACAAGCCTGCTCTGTGGTCTGCGGCTCCATCCCGGTCCCTCTCACCTCCAGCCACCTGTTTTTCGTCGTGATCAAGATTGCGATTTGCAAACAGGCTCCTAAACGCTGGAGGAAGACTGTGAGTAAACTTCGGCTCCTGGAAGATCCGTAACACACGGCTGACTTTCCGGAACCGGGGCAAGAGCTGGCTTTGAGAGTAACTCTCAGGAGGACCCAGAGCCCGCCAAGGACCCAGTGCGGGTGGGGCTGCCAGGCTGCTGAGGAAGGAATTACCAGAAGGCAGGGGAGGGCCCCATGTGGCAAAGGTGTGGGGGATCTTGGTGAAAGGAATGGGGAATAATCCCTCCTGTGACCTCCACAAAGCTACAGGCCTGTCCTCCCTTCCCTTATCTCTCTCCGGCCCAGGACACTACTTCTCTTTCCCACCTTCCCAGCCTTCTCTTGCAACCTTTTCAACCTCTTTAACAAAAAACAAAAAATACTGTTCAGAACAGTTTTAAGTTTCACAGCAAAACTGAGCAGGGAATACAGAGATTTCCCCCCATGCATGGCATTCCCCACCAGGCACGGACGCACCGTAACCACCCAGAGCCCACAGATCACACTGCCGTTCATTCCTGGTGCTGTGCATTCTGTGGGTTTGGACAAATGTATAATGACAGGTGGAGCCATTGTTATAGTGTCCTACACAATAGTTTCACTGCCCTAAAAATCCTGAGGGTCAGGCATAATTATACCTGCGCCATGGCGCTATTGTTAAGGTTAAACGAGGTAATGTGACTGAAAGGTCTAGAAAACCGGCTGGCACGGTGTGGGGGGCCGGCGGTAAGTGGCCGTTATCAGCAGGACGGAGGCACCCGGAAGCAGACTTCCGGGGCTCTTGGGGTATGGACTGTCTGCTCTCCCCAGGACTCTGCCGGGAACTGCAAGCCTTCTGGTTATGTTAACATGTAAGGGAGAGAGGGAGACTGGGTGGCCCAGTCGGGGAGCATCTGCCTTTGGTTCAGGTCATGATCCCGGGGTCCTGGGATCAAGCCCCACATGGGGCTCTCTGCTCAGTGGGGAGTCTGCTTCTCCCTCTCCCTCTGCCCCTGCCCCTCATTCGTGTTCTCTCTCAAACAAATGGATGGAATCTTAAAAACAACAATCATGTAAGGGAGAAAGCTAACCGCCTGGAGTAGAGTGAGGCCTGAAAGAAACTCCAAATCCGTACCTTCGGACACGAGCAATGGGATGGCACTCACAGCTGCTGACCTACACCTCCCCAGCTCACATTCAAGGAGAGGCAGGGGTGGTAGGTTAAGGAACAGACACACTCAGGAGTCTTTGGCTTTTGTTTCCAAAGCCTAAGCCTTGTGTGGGAAAGAAGTCATATTGTAGGGCGGCTGCAGAGCAGGAAGGGAGGAGCTGCCCCCGGGACGAGACAGTGACCCTCTCCAGTAGCCTGGGGTGGCTGGGGGTAGGGGATGGGGACTGCACTACCCTCCTGAGGAGGGCATGGGTGGGGGTGGCAAGATCCCAGCGGAAAATGTCCAGGGGCGGGGTTTCTGGAAGAGACTGTTGTGCCCCCAGGCAGGACCAGGACCAAGAGCCTCTAGCCTCAAAGGCCGTACCCAGCTGACGGGTTCTCACGGTCACCTAGTCCTTGAGATGCCTCAAGGACCAAGGGGGCCCCTTTGCCACACCCTGGACCTGCCTGAGTTCTGGGGAATCACAGGGAGGCTGGGGACGGCTGGGGATGCCCGAGACAGGAGTCCCCTGCCGGCCGGAGGGATGGACGCCTCAGTGAAAGAAGAGTTACAGGAAAATCAGAAAAACTCGTTGCTCCCCCACACCCGAGTCCGGGGACTGGGATTCACACCAGCCTGTCCATGCGGCCTCCCCCCAGGCTGGCCAGGGTCCGGGTTAAGGAGGCTCCGCAGCAGCCCAGCCACCTGCCCGCTTCACGCAGCTGCTCCCTCCGCTGCCGTGACTGAGGCCTCAGCCTCCTGTGATTCTGGGGCCTCCGTGTAAGTCCCCTGGTCTGGGGCGCCGGGTCCCAGCACCTCGGGGTCTGGCTCTCTGCAGCTCACCCACCGGTCACTCATGACCCAGCCGCCTCTTCGGAGGCTTGTTTCACTGGAACCTTCGTGACCGATGGTGCGGCAGCTGGAGCACCCCCAAGTTCATTACTGAACCGGGCCCCCCACAGAATGGAGCAGGACCGGGAGGCGGCGGGGCAACCCCTCCAACGGAATTCGCGTTTGCTCTACTTGGACGTGCAGGAGTTTTAACACCTGCTTGATGTTTCATGAGTAAACCTGACGTCTATACAAGACAAGAGGAAGCAGAGGCTCAGATATTTTATTTCTGAATCCACATTTTAATGTAATGTAATTTCTTCCGAAATGTCAAATATGCGAGAGGCTTTTAAAAAATTGGTACCAAGCTTCCTCCGTATGATATTCAAAATTAAATAATTCCAGTCCCAACTAAGAGTCGGCTGCCTGCCCTGGCTCGTAGGTGCCTGGAACTTTGCCACTGTCATCTTTTGCTTTCACTAGTTGTTCGCCAGCCCAACTCTTGCTGGTAAAAGCTGCCTCTGCTCATTTTCAGGGTCTCATTCAGACGCTACCACCCTCTCAAACAAAATTTTCTTGAGCTGGCTTGCCCCCGTGGTCCCTGGAGCTGAGCCCCACTGCCCATCGCTGTGATGCTTCTAGGCTTTCTGTTGTCCTCACTGCCTGAGACCTCGTACTCTGGTACTCAAGTAGTGGTGAATATGTGTTTTCTTCCTTCCTAGACTGCCAACTCTTTGAGCACAGAATATTTGTTAGGTTCATTTTTTTACTTTTTAAAGATTTTCATTTATTTATCTGGCAGAGAGAGAGCGCGCACGCACAAGCAGGGGGAGCGGCAGGCAGAGGGAGAAGCAGGCTCCCCACTGAGCAGGGAGCGGACGTGGGACTCCATCCCAGGACCCCGGGATCATGACCTGAGCCGAAGGCAGATGCTTCCCCATCTAAGCCACTCAGGCGCCCTTTCCCTTTCTTTCAAATAGGACAACAGTTAAGATATTTGAGGTCCCCTTTCTGTCATCCTACCTTCGCATAAATCAAGCACACACTCTTTATCCAAAAGACCTAAGAAATATCTTGTGAGACTGTTTCAAAATGATCCTCAAACCCCCAGCAGCTGAAAGCTGTCAGAGACACACCTTCAGAGCACGGTAAGTGCTTGACTTTGCTGTTGAGCACAGCAGACCAAGGTCTGCCAAGGCCAGCTCTGTGGCGGGGTCTGCATAGCAGACCAAGGCAGAGCCGCCAAAGCCAGGCGTTTTGTCCTGGGGATTCTGATGGCCGAGATGCCAGTGTGAGTCCCCGGGGGTCTCCCTGTCATACACGAGAGCCACCGGAGTGGTGTGGGCACAGCCCAGCATCCCTTGGGAAGCCTGGCCCTCCCCCTATACGGGAGAGGAGCTCTGAACTGCTGTCAGAGCCAGCCACCCGCTCTGTGGGCCGGACGCCTCGGTCACTCAGCACTCCTGGATGCAAAGTACCGCAGCCCGACCCTCACACCCCCAGGGGAGGCACCCCAGGACGCTCCCACGACTTCTGACTTCACGCGATCTACACCTCTCCTGCAATTCCTGTCTTCTCATTCTTCTGAACGTGGTGACGCAGGAATTAATCCTCAGCTGACCAAATGATGGCACCGACGGGCATGAAAAAGTCAATCTGGGACCGTGTCCCATGAGTTTAAGAGAGCCCCTGAGAGGGATGTGGTGGACCACAAGCGGAGGGGGTCCGCGGGCTGCAGCTCCTTCCCCGCGGGAGAGCGCCTCCTGCAGGCAGGACTCCCGGGTCAGACTTCTCAGCTTCGTGCAGACCCCACACCTTCTCTGCAAACCAGCTACCAGACGGAATCCAAGAATCCTCCTTCAAGCCAGGTAGGAGCAGTCAGAATGCTCCGATGCTCGTTCTGGAGACAAAGAGTTTGGAAAAAGAGGGTTTTATTTTTTGTTTTTGTTTTTCCAGATAGGAAGGGTGGCTGAGAAGCCAGGAGATTTAATTCTAATCCCATTTCAATTTTGGTTACTTGTCTGACTGCGAGTAAGTTTCTGTCCCTGCATTTCAGGGTTCCCCTTTGTAACAGTCTGTCATTGTCCCCAAAAGAGCAGAGTCAAGTACGATGCCTCAAGCGGGAACAAAACCAACAAGACAACTTAGCAAATACGTGAAATCTGAGAAACTATCACTTGACTTTTTAAAAGATTTTACTTATTTATTTGACAGAGAGAGACAGACAAAGAGCGCACAAGCAGGCAGAGCAGGAAGCAGAGAGAGAGGGAGAAGCAGGCTCTCCACCAAGCAGAGAGCCCGATGCGGGGCTCGACCCCAGGACCCTGGGATCGTGACCCAAGGTGAAGGCAGCCACCCAACCGAATGAGCCACCAAGGCGCCCCATCACTCAACTTTCTGAGAAAAGGTAACAACCTAATGGCGTGATCATGATGAAAAAACAAACAAAGAAAATTAGTCACAGAGTTTTCATTCTAGTTTAGGAGAATGTATGACCAAATGACTGCTCAGACACCTGTCTTCAAAAGAGAAAGGAAGCCTGACCTCAGAGGCCGTCACCCACGAACACTGGTGATCATGTGTTACAGACGTTAATGGATCTCTCCAAGTTGTTTATTCATATTTTGCAGACTGACTTGTGAGCTATGTATGGAGGAGAATGTTTTAACAGCAGTGCAAAAAAAAAAGACACATTAAATAAGTCTGAAAGTGATCTGGGTATTTTCCAAGAAAAAAGATACAGAGTTTGATGTGAGTTTTTCTTTAACGCATTGGCAGCCTGTTGATGACCTCTGCAAAGTAGTTGTCCACGGTGACTGTCCCTGAGCGGTACAGGTGAGGGTGGCGAGTGGCTGGGCTGTGGCTAGAGGCAAGTGGAGAGAAGTTCTACTTTTCCCAATAGTCAAGGAAGCCATGGACCGTAGGATCTGTTCACTGACCCAACCGAGGCGCATTACGACCCACCCCTAAATGCAGCACCGGCACCGGCAGGCTGTCTCTGAGCAAGACGGCCTGCCTGGGAGGCTGGCCCTTGCTATTTCTCCTTTGAGCCAGAAGTTAACGCGTTATTGGGAAGAGGCACCCAAGAAGGGAAAATTCTAATGAATATAATAAGGCTTTAAGAAGCAGGAAAAACATACACACGGTCTAGCTCACCCATAAAGTTTTCCTAAGATGCAAAGATGAGTTCTCAAATCTGAGATGTAGCAAAAACATCTTTTATCCCTACACGGGGAAGACCCGTCCTATGGAAATTCTCCAGGCAGGTCCCTGCAGAAGGAGTAAGGCTGCTTAGTAATTCTTCAGCTCTGAAGCCAGCAGCTGATATAGGAACGCAACGCAGAAAAAGGTAGAGAGCAAATAAATGTGCGGTATTTTAGAAAATCTACCGTAACATTTGTTAATGAACCAAAGAGTGCTCGAAATGGAAAGGATTTCACAGACTAGGGATCCAGTGGTTTTAAAGCTTGAAGGTCTCTTCTAAAATTTAAAAAAAAAAAAAAATGTAGCCTCCCTATGGCAGTACTTTCAGTATCTATTGACTCAGAAGATTTAGAGTGACACAAAGAGTTCAGGAATACACTCAAATTCATGTCATCTTCCTGATCCCAAGGATGTCACGCACACTTGCAGATTAGCAGTAGATGAGCATCTGACATTGCACGTTCAGTCTCCACGGGGCTCCTGGGCTGGACCTGGACTCAGAGGCCACTCGCAGTCGCTCTGGGGACCCCCTAGCAGAAGCTAAAGGCTTGAAGAAGCCTTTAGCCGGGCAGCTAGCAGTGGAGAAGCTGGCAGCTCCACACTGCCAGGGGACTCGTGGGTCATAGCCGGGGGCCCTCTCTCAGGGGGACCCTGCGGGAGGGTCTTTCCCTTCACTGTGTAGGAGAGCCCAGACGAGGGAGGGGAGAAACCGGCGCTGTGTGCAGCGAGATGATGTCCTGACGTCCTGTTCTGTGCTTCCCCTCCCTGTGCTCCCTTGTCTCCCACCGTCCCCGGCCAGCCAGGGGACCCATGTTGCCTCAGGGGGGACTGGGATTATCAAAGCAGGAATACAGAAAGACGAGGAGGCATTTTGCTTTTTTCTTTCAAAGCAGGTTCCGAAAGCCCTCTTGGGGGACATGTTTTGGATGCCAGAGATTTTGATTTATATGAAGAAGGCTTACGGAAAGGGAGGGCCCCGAGGACACCTAGAAAGAAGAGAGAGAATGGCCAGGATTCACCTGTTCCTAGGACACCTGTGCTGGGAGACATGCGGTGAGCAGTGCAGAGTAACTCCGGAGCCCGGGGGACACCTGTGGGAGGCGAGCAGCTCTCGCTGGGAGGCAGGCCTGCCCGTCCTTTGTCTTCATCACACAGGGAGCCCACGCTTGCTGTAAGCTTGTGCTCACTCAGGGTCGCGTCCCCAATGCTGAGGCCGTGTTTTCGACAGGCCTCCTGCCAGCAGACCTGCATATCCTTGTGGGTCCCCCGCAGGAAGCCCACCTGTGCCCCGAGACACTGGTGAGCCTCATCCAAGCTATGCCCTAGAGGGCGCTCATGTCAAAGACCTGGGGGGGTCTCACGCGCTCCGTCCAGCAGGTGGGGCCACGGACAGGTGGTGGTGGTGCGTGGACGCCCCAGCATCTCATTTCTGTACTTGGGAGGGGCATCCCTGACCTGGAATCTGGAACCCTATGGCCCCATAAGGGTATCTGAGGCCATTTTCCACCCAAGAGGCAGCAGAATGCAACTGACGTGTAGAAGCCCCTAGTTTCTGTCCTCGGCTGCTTACACTTGAGGCTTAGTTTCTCAGTCAAGAATGGGGATAAGCATGCGGGCCTCCCAGCACTTCTGGAAAGATCAAGTGGACAGGTCACAGGAAATGCTTTTGGTAAAGCACAAGACGCTAACCAAATGTTTGCGAGGGCTCTTTCGAGAGTCTAGGCAGTGTCTGTGAGATACACGAAATACAACTTTAGCAGATGTAGCTGCGATAGTGGTTCCAGGGAGCATTCACTGCGCTTAATATTAAAAAAAAAAAAAAAACAACTTGAAACACTGTCTAAAAATTCTTCCAACCACTTATTTCAGTCAAAGACCAAGGGGTGAGGATGCTTTATGTTAAAGGACCCCTAATATAAAGAATTGTTTATGTTAAAGAATTAGAATGGATGAAAGAAGCCTGAGACACAGGCAGATGTTTGGAGACAGGAGAATCTAATACGCACAGGGACGCTGTGTTTAACCAGAGTGTCCCCTCACCGCCAGGGCATCGCGTGCTTTAAAACCGCGATGATGGAGGAAGGCGGAGGTGTGCATCAGCACACAGCTCGGGCTGCACGTGGCGTCAGGCGGAGCGGCGGGAATAGGGATGGGCAGCTGGCCTCGCCTCCCAGGTGGGGAGCATTCACGGTCGGCATGGATGTGAGCAAACCTCTGGAAAGGAGCTTGGGCAAAGAAACAGCAGAAGCCACCCTTCCCCTCAACCAAAAAGGACCTAGGATCCAGCTCCTGCCTGCCTGCCTTGTTGGGTTCATGTTTGGAAGCTCCCAGGTCTCCCGACCATCCTTTAGGCAGGACATGGGCAAGAGGGACCCAGTGCAGGATCTGGAGCCAAGAGGCTGAATTTGGAATGCTGGATCTTCTCCTTGCTCGCTGTGCGACCCTGGGGGCAAAGTACTCAGCCCCTTGTTTCCTTTGGCTGTAAACCAGGAAGAGTCAGTATGAGCTTCCTATGGCTACTGCAATGGAGGACAACAAACTTATGGCTTCAATAACCCAAATCTGTGATTTGAGAGCTCTGGTGTTGGAAAGCACACTGTTCGCAGGGCTGCTGGAGGCTCCAGGAAGGGTCTCCCTGCATACCCTGCTCACAGCCCCTCCTCCACCTTCCAAGCCAGCAGCCCAGCATCATCGTCCCGTCCCTCGGACACCGCCGTCCTCCTTTTATAAGGAAACGTGTGATTACATCGGATCCACCAAATAATCCTAGATACTTTCTCCATCTCAAGCGTCTTAACCACATCCACAAAATCCCTTTTGCTCTGTAAGGTAACACAGTCACAGGTTCCACTGTGGCCATCTTTGCTGTTGGGGGCACTGTGTTTCCTCCAACCAGAGTTGCCAAGGCATAAATACGTATGAACGTATTTATTTTTTAAGTTGGCTCCATACCCGGTATGGAGCCCAACGCAGGGCTTGAATTCACAACCCTGAGATCAGAAAGACCTGAGCTGCGATCAGGAGTTGGCTGCCGCGGGAAGTGATGGAGCCACCCAGGTACCCTCTTGAGGAAATACACACTTAATACCATATAAGACACTTAGAGCCTGGCTTGTAGCGGTCCTCAATAAATGTTAGCTGCTATTATCATTATTTGCTTAAATAAAAACTCGCAGCCTCCAAAGTCTTCAATGTTCCTTAGCTGTGATGCAACCCTTCCCTCTGGCCAAGTCCCGAGACCTCCTTCTGGAAGCCTTTCCTGACAAAGACTGCGTGTGCGCTGTCCCGTTGTGCTCAGGTTCTTTTTTTTTTTTTTTAATTTTATTTATTTATTTGACAGAGAGAAATCACAAGTAGATGGAGAGGCAGGCAGAGAGAGAGAGGGAAGCAGGCTCCCCGCTGAGCAGAGAGCCCGATGCGGGACTCGATCCCAGGACCCTGAGATCATGACCTGAGCCGAAGGTAGTGGCTTAACCCACTGAGCCACCCAGGCGCCCCTGTGCTCAGGTTCTTAATTCTGGGCTGTGTCGTAAGCCTCCGTCTCTCTGACTGGCATGTACATTCCTCAAGACCCGGGACCTCCCTTTACTCATCTCTGGGCTCCAGCCCGCTGGCCTAGTAGCCTTCACAAGTATTCTCAGTGACTAATGATCCTCCCTGAGCCTCAGCAAAGGGCGAGGCCGGTTCATGTGTCTGCAGGTGCTGTACCCCTGGAGCTGCTGTGGCCTGCCCCACGGGAGCTACGGGACGGTAGCAGGGGTCATCATGTATTTTGGGGTCATCATGCTGCACACAGACGCAGTTAGATCTTCAGGGTGAAGAGCTGGTTTCCGGGTCAGTGAAGCTGTCCTGTGAAAAGGAGAGGTGGACAGAGCCCTGTGTCCAGCCGGGAAAGGAGCTCTTCCTTTTCCAGGGGTTTTGGCCTTCTGGTGTCTGTGGGGAGTCTCGGTCTCACCCATCCGAGGGTTGGGGGGGAGAAGCTGGCATAGGAACTAGTCTGGGACCTCTGGGGGGAGTTTGGGGGTTTTCAGTCACACGGAAGGACGACCTGTGGAAATCACCTGCTTCAGTGGTTTACAAAACTCGAAAAACACAGATTCCCTGGCCCCAGCTCCGAACCACTGAGTCAGATGCCCAGGGGTGAGGTGGGCTTTTGGAAAATGACTCAAAGTCATTTTGCTACGCAGCCAGGTTTGGGAGCCACGGACGTTTCTGCCTGGAATTTTCCAGACAGACTATGCCCCACGAAATGATTCCTAAAACAGGTGTGTGAAAATGGAAGGCACGGCCGACAGGGCCCGTCATGACGCAAGTTCACGGTTCACCCTCCAGGCCACACAGCAGGATTCCATGAAGCATTGTCTCCCAGTCCACCCATGTCCACAGCGGAGCGGCCGAAGGGTGACAGCTCCCTCCTCTGGTTAGCCCCCAGGTCTTTGATCGGGCTTCTCAAGGGCACCCTCTGGAGGGCTCTGGGTGGCTCAAATGCCCTTGGATTAGGGCTCCCTCCCTATGGCCTCCTCTCGGCCCCTGGGTCTGGCGGCTGGATGGGTGGGACATCCACGACACAGGGAGATCCTGGTGCTGGGTGTTATTTTGCCACAAGTTTCTCCCTCCACCTTGAGTCAGACCAAATGTTCCTTTTAGCTTCCCTGGATGCTGGGGCGTGGTGGAGGCTATCGCGGAAAGCAGCTGGGCAGAAGCCGCCTGTGGGCCCAGCCCAGTGTCATCTCGTTCCACTTCTGCTGCCTCTGCACCTAGGAGACAAGTCCCTTTCCTTTCTCCTTCTTGGATCCCAACACGGTGTCCTTCCAGAAGCACCTTGTTTAAAATCTGCAGTAGTCTTTCCCTGGAATTCTGTTATCTTCCTTCCTCATTTTGTTCTTCTCCCAAGCACTCGTCACATTTTGAGATGCTCATTATTAAATTATTATTGAACTCACTTTTGATCCTCAGGCTTGTTCTTCCTGGCCTGCTCCCTCTACTAGAATGTCAATTCTGTGAGGGCAGGACTTTGTCTCCCCTTCCCCTGGCTGGTCCTTGCCCGTTCGCATGCGGAGAGTCCCACGATTGGGGAGCGGAGAAGCCAGCACAAGGCAGGGAGTAAGGAGAAAGACAAGAGACCCCACCACGGGCCACATTTCACAGCTAACAGAGGCCCAAGGAGGAGGCAGGGCAGGATGAAACGGAGGGAAGTCAAGAGTGGCCTGGGGCCCTGGGCCACTGTGTGGGCAGCTTAGGTGAGTTGCCATGGTTACTGGGAAGCAAGGCCAGGGCCCAGCCCTCCCGCCTCAGGCCACCAGAGCTTGGGGGTAGGTGGAGGGTGACCAGATCTGGGGGAACCCCCCACCCAAACTCATCCTTGGACAGACAGGCTGTCCCCGAAGGCTAATCAACAGTAATCCCCGACAGCCACATGCAGGGAGAGATGGGAGTCAGATCAAATTCGAAAGCGTCAGGGGACAAAGGAATCATAAACAAGAGACAGAGCTGCAACTGCCTGAGCACAGAAAGAATGAGTCATCCCGGGGAGCGGGGAGCGTGTCGGCGGCTTGCTGCGGCCTCCCAGACACCGGCGGCGCGAGCGGAGCTCCGGCACTGCTGGGCAGTTGTGTCCCTCTGAAGGGACCAAGGAAAGGTCCTGCCAGACCTGTCGAAGGGGGTTCAGAAAACCCCCTATTTCAAAACCCCTACTTTGAGCTGAATGCAAGTAAGAAACAGTCGACGCAGGAGGACCTCCCTGGCCTTGCCCTTCCTGACAAGAGGCACGTTTCTGTTTGTGGAGGAGTTTATCCCTTCCATCTCCTAGACCAGGAGGGAGAACACCACCGCCATCACTGGAGAGAGAAAGCAGGCGTCAAGATGAGGTCTGTACAAACAAGCCTTGCTAAAATAACTCTGATCTTCTGTAAGTTGCCCCCTGTATTTACCTTCTCACAATTTACCGCTCCTAAAAGCCCATATCCCTTTTTGTCTTGTCCCTTTACCACAACTTAATTTCCCTTTTTGGAAGATCATATATAAGCTCTCAAGGTTAACTGCTTCTTCAGGATTTCTCTTCTTGCCCGTGAAGCTCCCGTGTGTATGTATAATAAACTTTTTCTCCTATTAATTTGGCTCTTTTTCTCCTGTTAATCTCTCCTGTTGTCACTTTAATTCACAGGCTCCAGTCACTAAACCGAAGAGGGTAGAGGAAAAGCTTTTTTCCTTTCCTACAGTACCCTCTGGGGGCATGCACAACAGGTACTCCAGGGCAATAGGAGAGGGCAGATGCCTTCCCAGATCAGGCTAGAAAAACCCATCAGGGGAGGATACCAGTCCTTGGGTGTGCCTGGACCCTCATACAGATAAGGAGAGATGGGAAGGTAGAGGCCACTGTGACAGCGGGTCTTACAGACAAAAAGGAAGTCATCAGGCAGCAAAGATTCAGTCTGTGTGTGTATGTATGGGAGGGGGTCCTAGGCTGCCAGAACTTCCCAATAACAGTGGGTATTGGGGTGCGGGGAGAAAATGGTTTTTTGAAAGTGTATTAGTGATTCGATTCTGGGTTCTGTTGTTGACTGGAAGGCAGACATTCCTATATGGGGATTGTGCCAGGGGTATCAGCACATGCTGGCTCCCCCGCCTATGTGCTGCCAGATCTGCCCCCCTGCCCCCAACAACCCAGACTGCCAGCATGAGGCACCACCCACCATCTGCCACCCCTGCCTCTGCCTCTCCAACAGTGTTCAGAAGCGAGCCACGGGGCCGGCCGGGCCCCCACTGACGTAACCTGCTCCCAGAGGATCGCCTCCAGCAACTTTCGTACATCGCTCTGCTTTCTAACCCCCTTTCAGCGTTCCCTCGCTCTTCCTTTCTGCTTCAAATTCCATTTCTCCTATTTGTACTTTCATACTCGCGCCGTGTTTTTGGTGAGGATCTCTCAGTTTTACGTATTTGTAGGCTAGAACACCAGAAGGAAATACACTAGAATTCGGGTGGTGCATCTATGGGGGGAGGTACATTTTTCATATTAACACCTTTTGTTGTAGTTGAAAAGATGTTCCAATAAGAAGTTCCGTTTTTTCCTATTGCTATCTTCCTGGCCCTCTTCCTTTGGTGCTGACCCTGAGCATGGGGTGGCTGAGAAGCTCCTAGAGCTGCAACCTAGACCTGAATGCCAGGAGGAAACAGGCGCTAACGAGAAAGCAGGCATAGGTGGTGCAAGTGAGTGGACACGGGGCCACCGCTTAGTGCAGTGCATGTGACTGTCAGCGGGGCCCCCAGGGAAGCTTCCAGGGTGCCGTCTCTCTCTTCTTCCTCAGCCTCACACCGCACATCCCACTGGAGAGCCCCAACCTGGCGACCCAGGGTGAAACGGTTGGAGAAAGCGGAGCAAGAAGGAAATTTGCGCCTCTGAGCGGAGCCATGTGCAGTCCCCAGGAGCGGTCCCCCCACATCACCGTTTCTCCCCTTGCGTGGCTCAGGTGCTCCTCCTTTGCATTTGCATATGCTTTTCCTTGGTTCATTAAAAAAGTCACCACGACCCACCAAGCACCCTGCCAGAACACTCTGGGACAGTTGTTTTCTGCTAAAGAGAAGCTTTGGACTATGGGGTGAGGATTAAATCCAAGTAGCTTGTGGACCTGAAGCTTGTCTGTCGTCCCTCCGCCCCATGGCCCACTAACCCGGGCTCCCTCCCCATCTGGCCCTCTGAGGTTGGGCCACGGGTGACCTGCTTGCAGATACCTGGCAACCTCAGGGCTTCAGGGGCCGGTGGCTTCTCCACAGCCTCATATACGTCCTCACTCCTCCTAGGACACTGGAGCCCAGTCCACGAGCAACCTTTCCTCAACCCATCCGCCCAGAACTGCCATTTTGGCTGCTGGGTTCCACTAAGAAGACTCATTGCATGTCACCTACCATTTGACCTAACAAAAGCTCGTCAACAATTAAAGCAACCTGGAACCCTCCAGCTAGCTTACTGAAACAACCCTCCCTTCAGTACCCATTGTTTTCCTCTGTGGTGACTTTTTTCTTTCAGCAGTAATTCTTGCCTCTATTTCCTTCCCTAAACAGAAATTTCATTTGCATTTTTTCACTTCTGCTAATTTATTTAAGATATTTGGTTTATTCTTCATACGGTTGGAAAGAACTAGTTAAAATCTTACAGTTGTATTATGCTGTTATGTATTTGGCCCCCCTGGTTTTCTTTGCTGACACTCACTTAGCATCTCCGATTTTCAGTTAAAATACCCTTGCTGGCTACTATGGAAAGGATATTTTTGTAGTATTTTTGGTGTACTAAAGAAGTTAAGTTTTAATTTCTGGTTTAAAAACACTGAACGAAGACTCTCTCTACCTGTATAATAAGTCTCCATGCCAGACCACGTCTACCATATCTATTTACCAATAAAAAAAGGGAAATCTGTGAGACTACGGAACAGTATATGTTCATAAAAGTAAGATCTTAAAGACATTGTCTCAAAATGCCACGAAGAAAAAGGGCAATCCACGGACACGCATTGCATGATTAGGCATTCTCCCCCTTTCAAGTAGAACAAAAATGAGTCAAGGTAAGAACAATGTGATAGTGAGATGTGGTTATAAATAAATGAGAATGAATTGTCTTGCAGACTTCTGTCTTTTCTTAGCCATTTGACTGTCTTTCTCAGTAAGCAGCAGTTGTGGGGGGGTGGAGAGGGAGGGTGTTTTCCCCAGCCCCTCCTACAGCCCAAGCCAGACCTCCTGAGACAGCTACAGGGCACTTGCTTCCCCAGGGACCAAGGGAACAACAGTGTCCGAGTTCCTACCTGATGTTTCACCATTTCACACAATGTGCTGAGATCAGGGGGACTCTGGATACTGTCACTAACTTTACCTTTAAAGAGTGTAAAATGAATATGGGAAAACATTTTTCCTGGATTCTCCACTGTCTACTTGCCCAAGAAATGTCAAAGGCAATTGCCTAGCCAATCATGGGACTCCTGGGAATGACCCTTTTGTTGTGCTATGTGTCGGCTGGCCAGACATCTTCCACAGGTTCCCTTTGGGCAATTTTATTTTAAGGAGGCTGAGGATTGGTGGTAGAGGAGCAAACAGGAAAGCCATTGTCCTAAATAGTCATTTCAGCTTAATAACCCCACGGTGAAGCTACTCATTAACCAGACAAGCACCATAATAAACCCTGTATTTACATGAATACCTACTATTTATTAAGTGTCATATCCATCTTTTATCCACACTGATAACTGAGCCAAGTCCACCCTTGAAAATTAATTCATAGTTTATGACTTGTTTCTTGGAACTGAAAAAGGCTTTCCGTTCAACATCTCAGTTGTTCCCACAGTAGCTTCTTGCAGGGAACAGGGCCAGATCAGATGGCGGTGTGCCTCCCTTCCCCCGCAGCACGCAAAAATCAGGAAAAGGATTTCCCCAAAGAATTAAGAAGGCAGCCACAGAGCCCGGGTCTCGCTGCTGGTATGAGGCATTTACCACTGAATTTGTCTGTCCCACAGTG
Source organism: Neogale vison (assembly GCF_020171115.1). NCBI lineage: Eukaryota > Metazoa > Chordata > Mammalia > Carnivora > Mustelidae > Neogale > Neogale vison. Next base: position 151,425,780 of record NC_058092.1, on the reverse strand, counting down.
GGAAAGAAGCCTCATAGTGAGGACTCAGGAGCAGATGACAAGACTGACACGTTTTAATGGGCAGCACCGCGCAGCCCAGGAGGCCTTCTGCTCTCACTGAAAAGGCAGGCCCCGTGCCAGCCTTTTACGGCCCTGGGAGGTAACAGAAACAGAAGAAGACGAAGACCGGCCCTGCTGGGGAGGGGAGGCCGGGCGTTCAGGATGCACTTTATCACTTGATCAAACTTCAACATTTTTCGATTTCCTGACACCCTAGCCCCAAATACTCGAAAATAAGCAAATCCCCCCCCGAATTAAGAAGTCTTCTCCAGCCACACCTCTGGCCCCCTCACCCTCCCGCAATTATTTCTAAGGCAATTGATTCAGCCAAAGCTCCCCCAATGCCGCCGGCGCGGGTTTCAGCACCAGCCTCGGGGACAGACGCCATCAGGCCGCGGGGACGGAGCCCTCGCCCAGGCGTCTACTGTCGCCGCCGAACCGCTCCGAGGAAGGAGTCCCGGGGAACTGCGAGATCCCGAGGGCTTCTTCAAACACGGGCCGGAAACATTTTCACAAATAAAACGACGACTAGCCACTCCAGCCCTTCCACTGTGGGGTCCTCTTTCACCGGGGACGTCCCCGCCCGGGGAACGGCGAGTGTTCGCGACCTACATATGGAAAGGGGCCCCCGGAGCCTCCCTCAGCTCAAGCCCCAGAGATCGGGAGACGCCGGCCACCCCGAGCCTCCCCCCCGCCCAGCGTTCGGAGCAGTCGTCCAAGCCCGCGCTCGGGGTCGCTGAGGGCCCTGCCGCGGGTCGTGGGTTCGAGGGGCGCGCTCACCTGCCGGCGCCCACCGCCGAAGCCCACCTGTGCGGCCGCGGGAAGGCCGGCTGGGGAAGGCGGCCGGGGAACCCCAGGTACGGGTGTCGCGCGCCCCACTGACGGCGGCGGGACGACGCGCGCACCAAACCGTGTCTCCAGTTGCAGGGACTTTCCCGCCCGAGTTGCCCTTTGGCTTCTGGCTCGCCCGGGACTCGCGAACCAGGGCCGGGCCGTCCGTTCCCCCACGGCACACTGGGCCCGGCCCGCCGGCCGGACGCCCACTTACCCGGAGCGGGGCGCGCGGGCCGAGGGCGCAGCTCACGCGCGGGCTTTGTCTCCGGCGCGGCGCTCGCTGGGGGCGGCCAGACCGCGCGGCATCGCTCCTCGGCCGGGGGGCGGCTCCGACTCCGCGCCCCGGCTCCCGCGCGCCTCGGCGCTCACGGGCTCGCGGTGGGAAGGCGCGCCCCGCCCCGCCCGCCACCCCCGGGGTCTCCGAGCCGCGTCAGCAGCCCCGCCCGGGCCGGGGAGAGACGACGTGAGGATGGGGGCGGGGGTGCGGGGTGCGGGGAGCGGGGGGAGGGGCGTGGGGGGCGAGCCCGTGGCCCGCGCGCCACCGAAGTCACCCAGACCCAAAGTACTTTGTCTGCTCCCCGCCCCCGGTGCAGGGCTCCTGGAGCACGAGAGGGCCCGACGGAGTGCGGGGCGCGGGACTCCGGACCCCCGCCGCCCTCCTTCCACGTTGGTCGCGCCCACTCCGCGGCAGGGTCTCGCCGGGCGTCCGGGAGGGGCCGGGAAATCCCGCCCGCCGCCGCCGACGTCACTGGTGCGTCACCGGGGCTCCCGCGCCAGGGCTCCGCGCACGCCCCGCGCCCCCCGCCTGCGCCCCTCGCCCCGCCCCGCTCGCCCCCCGGCCGGCCGCGCGCCCCCGCGGGGCCGGGAGCTCCGGTCAGGACGCGCGCACCGCCCAGGGGCTGGGGGCGGGGCGGTGGCCGTGGGGGGGGCGGTGGGGTCGCGGGGCCGCGGTCCTCGCGGGATTCCCGCCCCTGAGCCTCCCGCGGCCTCCCCCGGGCCTGGGGGTTAGTTCCCGGGCCAGCGAGGCGGGGTGAGCCCGTTTCCAGCCGCCCCAAGAAATGCACCATCCGCCCCGGCCCCCGAGAAGGAGGCGAATGGAGAGACGCTCCCGACTCGTGAGGATTCACGAGGCGCCGTCGCGCTCTCCGGCCGAAGGGCCGCGCTGACGTCGCCGCGCGGCGGGCGAGGAAGGGGCCGCGGAGCAGGCCCACCGCCGGGGCGCGGCCAGCAGGGCGGGCGCGGGTTCTCTGTGCGCGGGAGAGCGGGAGCCCGTTGCGCGGGGAGTCCGCGGCCGTTTCGCACCGGCGTTCCCCGGCGGGGGCAGTTTGGACCGCGTAACCACAGCCCCTGCCTCCGGGGGGAACAGCGTGGCCGCCGTCCGTGGCTGCCTGCGGGTGAGACGACACAGAGTCGCGGCAGCAGGGAAGCAGCGACGACGTTTTAGGCGCTGTGAGCGGGGTGGGTAGGAAAAGGAGGCCGAGGCGAGCTCCGTTCCTGCAACCATGTGAAATCATGGCCGACAGTTAGGACCTGTCGCCTGGAGATCGCCGGCCTGGTCCACCGTCGGGCAGCAGCGCCTGGATGCACACGGCGCAGGGATCACTTGTTTCTTAGATCTCGGATCCCCACGGACTTGACATTTGCCCCAGACAAATATGCAGCTTTGCTGACTCGAGCGTCTGACGATGCAAATGTGGAGTTCAGAAGTGCCCACCTGGGGCCAGCAAACATCTCAACGTAGATTTTCTTCACAGCTTGCAAGTGCCCATTTAAGATGCAGAATTTAACTATGGTAAAAGGATGAAGGCCGTAAATATACCTACAGCACTGACCTTTTTTTAAAAGTAAGAAAGGTATATGGGTACTGCACTAAAAATTCAACAAATCCCAAACTGGATTCATTATTTCTATCCTCCCCCCCCCCGGTATTTCTCCTGTATTTCTTTTTCTTTCTTTTTAAAGATTATGTATTTATTCGAGAGAGCAGAGCTTGAGAAAAGGGGGGGGACAGAAGGAGGGAGCGAAGCCGACTCCCTGGGGGAACAGGGAGCCCCAGGCAGCTGGATCCCAGGACCCCAGGATCATGACCTGAGCCAAAGTCAAACACTTAACCAACTGAGCTACCCCGGCACTCCGTTTTCTCCTGTATTTCTTGCCCCTCCCCACTTGGTTGGCTAAGGCAAAATCCTGGTTTCCTATCATCCCAAGTCCTATCTCAGGCAAGCCCAAGTAATCAATTGTAAGGGAAATCAGTACCTACACTTCCAGATACCCTACTTGCTTATTTTATCTTTCTAGTTTATTACACTATCCGTTAAGGCTGACATGTCCACTTCAAAAACAAAGAAGAGAGTCGGGGTGGGTCCCCGAGTGGATCCCATCAGCACACAGCAGTATCAGCACTACCTGGGAACTTACTAGAAATGCAAATTATCAGATTTGACCCCAGCCCTACAAACTCTGGGGACTGAACCCAGCAATCTGTGTTTTAAGTCCCCCAGGGGATTCTGATTCTGTCCATCCCTGTTTATCACCCAAGACTGTTAGGACCCGGGACACCCATCTTCCTTCCTTTGTCCCTGGTAATAGTCCTTGTTCTCAGCTCTTTGTCCGGTGTCGATATGGACACTACAGATTTCTTAGACTGGTGTTTGCATGGCGTATCCTTTCCCATCCTTTGACTTTAACCTGTGTCTTTATTCTTGAAGTGGGGTTCTCTACTCTTGAAGACAACACAGAGTTGGATCTTGTTTTTTAATTCAGCCTGGGAAACTGTGCCCTTTACTTGGTAGTGTTGAGGTCATCTACTTCTCACATAGTTATCATACGGTTGGGTTTTTTTTTTTTTTTTAAGATTTTATTTATTTATTTGACAGAGAGAAATCACAAGTAGACAGAGAGGCAGGCAGAGAGAGAGAGAGGGAAGCAGGCTCCCTGCTGAGCAGAGACCCCGATGCGGGACTCGATCCCAGGACCCGGAGATCATGACCTGAGCCGAAGGCAGCGGCTTAACCCACTGAGCCACCCAGGCGCCCCATACGGTTGGGTTTAAATCGACAATCTTGCTCTTTGTTTTCTGCTTGTCCTTTTACTTGTCATTTCTTTTTTCCTGTCTCCTTTTGAATTAACGGAGTATACTTTAGTATTCCACTTTATTTCAAGTATTGGCTTTTATTCTTTCTCTTTCTCTCTCTCTCTCTCATGGTTTATAATAAGCATCTTAAACTTACCGCAGTCTACCTTCAAATACCATTATACTACTTATTTACTATAAGGTTTTTACAACAGTATTTCCATTTCTCTTCTTCCAGCCTTTGAATTATTTTGTCATATTTTCCTTTTATGTATATAATAAATCCCACAACATATTATTTTTGCTTTAAGTTGTCAGTTTTCTTATGTAAAAAATTTGAAATGATTTTTTAAAAAGTCTTTTATATTTACCACTTCTGGTGCCCTTCATTCATTTGTGAAGACGCAGTTTTTATGTGGTATCATTTCCTCCTACCTGAAGAACATTTTTTTTTACCATGCCTTGTAGATCTGCTGATGAGAAATTATCTCAGCTTTTGTTATTCTGAATAAGTCTATATATTGCCTTCATTTTTGAGGGATCTTTTTCTAGTTTGACAGTTTGAAGCTGTTTAAAGATATCAAGCATTGTGCTTTCATAGTTTCCCGTAAGAGATCTACAGTATTATTACCTTTGTTTTTTGGAATGTAATAAATCTTTTTCTATTTGCTTATATGATTTTCCCTTTATTGTTGGTTTTCCCAGTATGATTCTAAGGATTACTGGATTGAAAGACTGCTTGCTTCTGGCATAATGCATCGCTGAGTGATAGCCAAATTTTTGGTTTAAATAGGGGTCTACAAGAACTTCTCTTTGGTGGATCTATAAGGAGATATTGGAATACCTAAACGTCCATGAATATATGGCTCTGTCATTCTTATCCTACTTTAATATTTGTAATAGAATTATCCTGAGATAAACATAGAAGAACTGTGATCTACTAAAACCATAGACAAGAAAGGAATTAGGGACTCTTCGGGCAGAACTAAAATAAATTCACTCTAATGGAAGGAGCTTCTTAGCAAAGAATAAACTTGAGGAAAGTGTGAAAGTGAAGATAAGCCCAGCGTGGGCTTCATACTCTGAGGAAGACTTATTCAAAGATAAGGAAGGGCAACTCAGAACTTGGTAGTTTGGGTTAGAGTGTTTTCTTGAAAACAAGCAAAGAAACAACCAAATGTGGCTTACTCTCTGTCCATCTGTTCACCCACCCATCCCTTGGTGGTCCACCTACCTCCACCTCCTGATCCATCCATCCATCCATCCATCCATCCATCCTTCTTTTCTAGTATGTACCTACTCTACCCCATGATACTGTAAATTGCTCAAAACATTTAAAAACTCCTCTTATGGAATTACCTGCAGGATCATAATTTTCTTACTACCTTGTAATTGTACTTTGTTTTTGACTAAAACTGTTATCAAATATTTTATTTATCAGATTCAGTACTGAAAGACTTTTGGTTGTTTTCAAAACTTATATATGTTTATAGGAGAGGAGAAACATGCTTAGCACTTGAATTAGAATATTACAGCCCAGCCTCAAACAATCACCTAGTTGTTTTGACCTCAAAGGTCACATTGCATTGTTTAATTTCTCTCAAATAGCTGAGTTGCAACCCAGTGTCCCCAAAGTGGCAGGATGTATTTTTCTGTTCAGGTCATATAACACACAATTAAACTAGTGGTATCTCTTTTCCATCTCATTGGCCATTCAAATGTACACATTTTGTATTAGCAAATGTAGCTGCTTTTTAAATTGTGGAGTTTAAATTGGACATAACCTGGGGGAAATGTCAGATAAATACTGTGTAATGTGATACTCCAAAATACCAGTTTGTGCTGAACCTAAAACCTTTTTTGCTTTCCTTTGACCTCAATCTTGACTTACTTCAGTTGGCTGTCTACTCTGCTCAACCTAACTCTTAACGCTTTTCAGTTGGTTTTCTTAAAGGTTTTAAGCCTATAAAATTTTGAAGTGCTTTGGCTTCATAGTATATAGAGTGTGATCCTGAGAAGGGGAGGATTTTGAAAAATAATACAGTTGTCCAAGAATTAGGACAGATTGGAACAAATGGGGACATATTGCCCCCAATTTGGGACAAGCTGGGAATAGCTGAGGTTAATTAGTAAAGGTAACATGAATAATCCAAGAAGCATACAATAGTTTCAATCTCCAAATATTAGGCAACTGAGTTTCTTTCCTCCCTACTAATTTTTCTTTTCTTTTTTTTTTTAAATTTTTAAAGAAAGATTTTACTTATTTGAGAGAGAGAGAATGAGAGAGAGAAAGCATGAGAGGAGAGAGGTCAGCAGGAGAAGCAGACTCCCCACTGAGCAGGGAGCCTGATGTGGGATGGGACTCAATCCAGGATCATGACCTGAGCTGAAGGCAGTTGCTTAACCAACTGAGCCAACCAGGCACCCCCGACTTACTTTTCAAACATTGACTTTGTAGCTCTTTAGTTTTTGATGCTTTAATTATAGTGTGTCTTGGTGTGGATCTCTTTGGATTTATCTTATTGGAACTCTATGGGTTTTCCAGATCTGGATGACTGTTTCTTTCCCAGGTTAGGGAGGTTTTCAGCCATTATTTCTCCAAACAAGTCTTCTGCCCCCTCTCACTCTCTTCTTCTGGGACTGTTGTATTGTGAAGTCTGGTCTGTTTGATGTTGTCCTATATGCCACTGAACCTATCTTTACTTTTTTTTTTTTCTGCTCTCATAGTGCAGTCCCACTGCCCTATCTTTGAATTCACTGATCCTTTCTCATTCTCCATCTAGTCTGCTCTTGAACCCCTTTATTGTATTTTTCAGTTCAGTTATTCTTCAACTCCGTGATTTCCTATATTTTCCTATTATTTGGTACATTCTTTTATTTTCCTTCTCTTTGTTAGTATTCTCACTTTATTCATGCCTTGTTCTCCCAACCGTGGTGAGCATCTGTATGACCATTATTTTGAAATCTTTCTCAAATAAACCACTTATCTGTTTCATTAAGGTGTTTCTCTAAGATTTTATCTCATTCTTTCATTTGGAACATATTTCTCTGTTTCTTTATTTTCCTTGACTTTCTCTGTTGGTTTCTATGCATTAAATAAAACAGCCACTTCTCTCAGTCTTGAAGGAGTGGCCTCTTGTAGGAGGTGAACCTTATTGTTCAATCCTGCCCTAGCTTCTGGCTGTCTCTTTGAAGCTTCGTGATTATCCAGGTGTCTTAGTGGTTCTTAGTGGCCTCAGAAGTCGAGGGTGGGCCAAGATCAGTCAGTGTATCTAAGGGAGGATCTCAGTCAGCACCTAGATTCAGGCTCACTGGAAGCCATACCTTCAGGCAGCAGCTTTTAAGGTATGCAAATATACCTCTTTAATGGGAAGACTGGAAAATGGGTATTTCTATCTGCTCCCTCTGCACTGAGCCCTGGGGTGTTAGCCAGTAGTGGGTTAAAGCCTCTGCCTTCAGCTCGGGTCATGATCCCAGGGTCCTGGGATCGAGCCCCGCGTCAGGCTCTCTGCTCAGTGGGGAGCCTGCTTCCTCCTCTCTCTCTGCCAGCCTGTCTGCCTACTTGTGATCTCTGTCTGTCAAATAAATGAATAAAATCTTAAAAAAAAAAAAAAGAATAGTTTCTTTGTTGTCCCATTGAACCCACGAACACCAGCCCCACTGGCACCCAGGGCCCACCTATTAAAGGCATCCCACAAAAATAGGGATGCCAGATATGTACATAATCTCCTTTCTTGGAGACACTGGCACCCTGGGGCAGGGCAGAGGGAGAACATGAAGATGGTGCCTACTGCTCTCCCTGATCTTTGGAGAGGACTGCAGATGTGTTTAATTAGAAGCCTCCACACCCAACACTGCTTGCCACAGGTATGAAGATAAGCTAGTAGACTCTTTATTGTTTATTAATAATAACCCCCCAGGGAAAGACTGGGGTTTATGCCTGCTGCCTCAGTGCTGTGCCTTGAGTGGGTCACTGGGTAGGGACTATTTCTCCATTTGTTACAGTCCTGTGAGAGCATTGAACAGAAGCCCCACCGGCCACCGTAGCCCATGATCAGGGGTGTTCCCTAGGTGGCAGCTGCAAAAACTAGGGACACAGACATATGCACAAGCTCCTAAGAGACACCTGGAGCAAGGCAGAGGGACAGTACAAAGGTGGTACTTACCAGACTCCACAGGCTTTGAGAAGTATTCCAGTGGCCTCTAGATGTGTGTTATATTAAATGTCTGACACTCTGACTGAATCTTTTAAGATAAACAACAGAAAGTCTTTCTCTTTCACAGAAAGATGTGTTGCATTTCAGTCAGCTGCCTCTACACCGTGCCCCTGGGGTTTGAGTCCGCAAGACCCCTTTAAGATGTGTTTCTCAGTTTGCTGTAAGCTTGTGGTCTTGTGGATGCAAGCCCCATTGTCTTTCAAAGCTAGATGTTTTGGGGTCTCTTCACTCAGCAGCAGGTCTTAAAATTTAGGTGTCAGATGTAAGGTTCAAACCTTTGCTTCTCCAGGAGAAACTCAAGGTTTGAAGTTCTCTGCTATTTGTGGGTTGCCATACTGAGTGTGGTTTATGGTGACATTGTGTCTCAGCCTCTCCTAACCATTTTGGTGGTGGTTGTTCCCACCCCCCCCCCCCAGTCCCCAATAATATATAAGAGTTGCTCAGTTTTGGGATTTCTTTCACAGGGAATTTTCCTATATGCATGTAGCTGTATATTCACTGTAACTGTGGGAGGAGGTGGGTTCATGATCCTCCTATGTCACCACCCTGAACAGGAACACCCTGTAGTTCTTTCTTGGGTTGAAAATACTAATAAGTCATCCAAAATAATGAGAAGCAGATCACCAGGTATGAGCTCTGAAGGGCTAGGATTTCCTTACTCTTCTCTTACCCGGCTCCATCACCGAGCCTGGGACTTGCGCATAACTGGCATTCAGTGAATGTACTTGAAGGAAGAGGTGATCTGAGATTTGCAGGTAAGGGGGGGGATATTTGGGTTGGAGGCTTACACTGCTAGATGCTACTCCTGAGTTCTTTTGGGGACAGACACCTAGAAACAGGTGTTCTAATCTTGAAGACCCTTAAAACCTCTCAGATGCAAGGCAGAGTAAAAGAATAAATGAAACAAGATGGGATCGGGAAGGAGACAAACCATAAGTGACTCGTAAGCTCACAAAACAAACTGAGGGTTGCTGGGGGGAGGGGGCTTGGGAGAGGGGGGTGGGGTTATGGACATTGGGGAGGGTATATGCTAAGGTGAGTGCTGTGAAGTGTGTAAACCTGGCGATTCACAGACCTGTACCCCTGGGGATAAAAATATATGTTTATAAAAAAATATTAAAAATTATAAAAAAAAAAAGAAGAATTCTGGGGTCTTGGGTTGGTGTTTGTTGAGTTCACACACCCCTTTGCGATGCCCGCCAGAGCAGCTGAGGAGTGTAGCCAAGGCTCGCTCCTTCACTGGGCCTGGTTCACTGATGGTCCTGCCTCAGGCATTCGTAAATGCATTGACCCGAACACATCTCCCATCCTCACCTGTCAGATTTCTATTCGTCCATTTCAACAAAAATTTCACTTTCTCTAGAGGCTTTCCCAGATCCTTTTGATCTGAACTCAAATCTTCCTGTTATATTCACTCAGAGGACCCTACACTCCTCCTTAACAGCACTTAGCGTATTGTGTAGGCGTACACACCGTGGGTTCCTGACAGCACACTTCTCTCTCCAGCCAGTAACCTCTGGGAGTGCAAGAAACGACTGTGTGTCCAGCACCCAGGGCAGTGCCTGTACATGGTGCATTATACATGGGCTCTCGGGGGTAGGAGGGGCACATGTTTTTTTCTTTAAAAAGTGTGGTTTGACCTGGACACTTCTGTCTAAACTCTATGTAAAGATATTAAATAAAGCATTGGTATAAAGGGTATTAAAATAAAGGGCTGAAATATAATTTCTCATAAAAATACAATTAAGGGCACCTGGTTGGCTCAGTCAGTTAAGTGTCTGCCTTCGGCTCAGGTCATGATCCCAGGATCCTGGAATACAGGCCTGTGCCGGGCTGCGTGCTCAGTGGGGAGGGCCTCTGCCTCCCTCTCCCAAATAAATATGCGCTCTCTCTCTCTCAAATAAATAAATAAAATCTTTTAAAAATATAATTAAGAAATGAAAGTTATCTTTTCTTTGTGACATCAATGTATAGGGGAGCTAAAGAAAGAACCTATCTGGGTTACAAAGCGAAAAAGCCACCAATCTGAGCTCTAGTCGTAAATATTTATATTGTATAAAGAATAGGTCTTTAAATCTATTTTTATGAAATTTATTCCCAATTTGAAGTGGCAGTGTATACAAAGATAACAGAGCTTGTGATATATTACAGAAATGTTTACAGCAACATGCACATTATGAAGTGTTTCAAACATATACATATTAAGTTTCATGCTGAATAAATAATCCCCCCTAATTAATTTTTATTTTTACATAAAAATATAATATTGCACTCTTAACAAGACCAGTTACTTTGCATATTTTCTCTTTAAATAAATGATGGAATTCGGCCTTAAAAAAACAAAGAAGACTGAGTAGCAACCCTATTCTAATAGGGGACTAGTTCCAAGTTCTTGGTAGAAAAAAACGAAAGCCAGACAGTAGCTGCAATTTTTTTTTTCTTTTAACAAAGCAAATCACTTCAACGTGAATAGGAATAATGTCATCTCTGCACCCAGCTGGACCTCAGAGCTCCGAGCTGGCCTGGGCAAACCGCGGTGTCAACGTGGGCCGTGAGCCGTTCTGAGGGATGTATGCTGCTCCAGTGACAAGCACCCGTGGCCACTCGCTTCCTCTTGCCCACATCTCAGTGGCAGAGATGTTGGAATTGTGTTTTATGCAGTTTTTAAGCAGAATGTTTTAGAAAGTCTGGAAGTTACAAAAGTAGTTCTGTAAACACCATATGAAGTGAATTTCCATAACAAACACGCAAGTTATTCTTAGGCAGGAATACATATTTTTACCCCATGGTAACATCTTACTGAGCTTATTTTACAGTGTTCTCAAAGCCAATAAGCAGCACCCCAAAATAGAGCCGTAATGGTAGAGACAGACTATAGTAGAGATTTTTAGGAATTCTGTCTTCATGGTGTGCAAGTTCTCTGTGGCATATACTTAGACCTTTCTGTTGTTCCCAGAATTCTCAGGCCGTATAGATTAGTAGAAACAGAGCAGACAGTTTCCTACAAGAATTATTCAGCATCCTGTGGGAAACAGAGTAGGCTGTCTCCTTTCTTTTGTAATTCTGTTTTATGGAAGAAAACATACCCTGCCCATTAGATTTAATGTCTTATCTAGAATAGACTCTTAGTATCTGCGCCATCTTTCTCCATAGTGGAGGCTTTCTATTGCAAACTGTTAAGTATTCAGTGCTCTATAGATGGCAGATATTAAAATAATTATCATTGTGTTTAAATCTTAGGGTATTCAGTATCTAGTGTTATGAATTTTAAGCAGAATTTTTTATGAAAAAACAGAATGTATCTGAAATTAGATGTGTGTTTGTGGCTGTCAAAAAGTTCTGGTTCCTCTTTGAGCTAAGCAGGCAACTAGAAAAAAACCTGCCAACACTAAGATTCACGAGTAGTTTGTTTTTAGTATTCAGATCTTCCATAAAACGTTTGGTGCAGAGGCACCTACTGAATAATTTACTTCTCAAAGAAAGCACTTTGCAAGTTCTAACTTCTTATCCCCTTCTTTAATTTTGTGTGTGTGTGTCAGGGGATGGGGGAAGGTAGATTATTTCGGCATAAAACTTTTAAAATATAATTTTTAGAGTATTTTATATAAACAACTAGCTAACCAATTTAAATTCTCCTGGTCTTTTTGGAATAATAGAAAAAAGGAGAGACCCCAATTCTTTCTTTAGAATAACCTTGTGGGTAAACACTTTAAAAATACAATTTTAATTTATCGCGTAGGACTTACACCTTGTTGGTTAGAACACACACAACCCTCTAGATGATCACAAAATTAGAACAAAACTGTTCTCTCCGGACCTTGGGAGGCCGCAGAATGTCCTGCAGATGATCATTATTTGGATGATGTGTTTGGTCATCCATTTCTTCAAGTTCAACCTCCTAAAACTGGTGAGGTCCACACATCTAGTTTGGAGCTAAAGTGCTTTGGAGAAGTGAAGTTCTCTCTCATTCATCCAGCTGCATAGCTGCTAAGGAAGGAATAGAACATTGGCTGTTTCAGGCGTTGTTGGTCCTTCCGACACCAGGCGATCACAGTCCCGTCACTATTTGCTGTGTACAGATGGTGGCCGTCACAGGAAAACGTAAGGCTGTCAAAAGAAATCCCACATGTACATCATCTCTTAAAATTGCATTAGCATATTGGTGATCATATAGAAATCAGTGTAAAGAAGCGAAGATATCTTCACCGGAGCAGAGAGACCAATGAAATGACTGCTTACGACTCACTGGTTTCTGGTATAATTCTAATATAGTGACGACTTTGTGAAGGCCACCCTAACTAAGGGACACAGAACAAAACCAGAGCAAAGAGGTCAGTGTATTCTGTTCCTTCTTTGTACATTTTCTTTTACCACCTTGTTTGTGCTCTTATTACTTAACAAATACTTGAGTTTAGGAAAGTTCAGATCATATAATGGGGCTACATTTTCTCTTTATAGAAATAAATGATGATTATAGGGAGATATTTTATTTCCCAGAAAAAGGAAAAGGCAAAACTGTTAACATTAATAAATAATTAATTGGAGTTCATTCATATTTAAATTTAGTGCATTGAAAATAAATTTAATAAAGTATAATTTAAATCCCTTACTTCCGATTGATTTTTAAAGTCAAATTTGTTGGTGGTACAAAGGGTAACTGATTGTTTATCAGTCTTATCAAGCGCATTCCTGCAGCTGTCAAGTATTTTTAATAAGGAAAGAAAAAATATATAGTTTCTACAATTCAAAAGCTCCCCTGGACACCCTCCCAGGATGCCTTCTCTTTAACTAGGAGCTCCTGACTCAGATATTAAGCTCCACAAAGACATGGACTGTGTCTCCTTGTAAAAGGTCCGGTCAACCTAGTGTTTGATAAGTGGTCAGCTGTCTAGTAGATTCTCATCGCACAGTTCAGTGCTTTCATCTCTAACAAAAGTAGAGTCACAAAATATATGATGAAGAATCTGGGGGTGGTTTACCTTACAATAGGCTTATTTGATTTAGGAAATGTGATTTCCCGCACCGGCTTTAGGTCCCATGTACTCCATAACCTAGAGAGGGAAAAAGTCATCATCTAATTATGCAAACTACAACTGCCTCCGCAAAAAACACCTATATATTTGTTTATTTGTTAAAAATCATCTGGAAGGAAACACAATAAGCCATTAACAGTAGCTACTTGTGGGAGGTTTGCAAGGGGTAGATGTGGGAGTAAGAAAATTTGGTAAATTTTCATATTAATCTTTTATACAATTAATAGACAATATACAATTTCAAAACTGCATGCAAGCTAAGTTTATTACTTAAAAATAAAACAGGGATTAGTGAAGAACCTATAGCTGAAGGTGATTTTAAATCTCTAAATATTAAGTATGAACACGCCTAGATATTTAAGGCTAGTTTTTGCGACTGCTGTGTCCTTATGAACAAGAGTGAACAAAGAGAATCAGAACTCCTCTTACCTTACAATTCCATTTTCTAATCCCCCGGCAATCACATTGATAGACACCCCCTCGGGCTGGTTAGAGAAGGCAACGGAACAGATGATCTCCCTGCAGTGCACATGTCCAACGAGGTCCCCGTTCACTGTCCAGAGTCTGAGGTCGCTGCCTCCACCAGCTAAAACACCAAGACCATCCACAGGTCACCAGAGTGTGGGTATGTCAGAGCCCACCACCCTGAGTCCCAGAGGGGCATCCCTGCGCATCCAGCTTGATTGTTTCAGTGATTAAAAAATTTATAGGCAGCTCAGGACTGAAGCTGTGTAAATAAAATTACTATGTAATAAGTCAAAAGGCTCTTCAGATTTATCTAGAGACAATGACCAGTGGAAAAATAAAAATAAAAAGATTAATTTCTAAATCTAGAGCAACAAGGCAAATTAATCATATATTTTTGTGTAATCATATTTTAGCAAAGGAGTTGCCAAGGCTGAATTTGAGAGTACCCAGAAAGTTAAACAATCTCCAAAACCAGATGAAAATATTCTGTGAAACCACCTGTAAGAAGTGACTTAGGTAACTTCTGAAGGAAAAAAAAAGTTACAATAAAACTTAGTGGAGTTAAAAGTTACTTCTTAAAGAAAAAGAAAAGATATCTAATTTCTCAGCATGTCTAAGACTGAATCTTGTAGGTCAGGGACTTATTAGACTAGTTTTTCCTTTTCAAAGACCATGAGTAACTAAACTTTCTGGAGTTTTCCAGGGATGGGAGAGGCAGTAATTTCTTGCCATCTTCTGTATTGGGGCCCCATGATGATGTGCCTAGCCTTCTTCGGAGGAACATTCTCAAGCTGATAAAACAGGTTAAGAGGCGCAGTAAAGTCTGGGGCCATGTTACTCCACTTATATTTGTCTCTCCACCAAAACTAACAAAAAAAGTGCAGACTTTAACGCTTTCATTTATTAAGGCAATGAAAAGACTGCATAGATTCCTATTTATCGCAAAGAAACAAATTGTGAAAATACTCCTTTATGTCAAGATATGCTGAAGAGGGCGCCTGGGTGGCTCAGTGGGTTAAGCCTCTGCCTTCGGCTCAGGTCATGGTCTCAGGGTCCTGGGATCGAGCCCCGCGTTGGACTCTCTGCTCCGTGGGGAGCCTGCTTCTCCCTCTCTCTGCCTGCCTCTCTGCTTACTCATGATCTCTGTCTGTCAAATAAATAAATAAAATATTTAAAAAAAGAAGATTAAAAAAAAAAAAAGATATGCTGAAGACCTTCAAATATTCCAAACCCAAATGCCTTCTGTGTTGCAGTAGTATTCACAATAGCCAAGAAGTGGAAACAATCGAATGTCTGTCCGCAGACAGAAGGTAGAGATTTACAAGGGGCTACGACTCAGTCACGGAAAGTAATAAAGTTCTGCTCCATGCTGCAATACGGATGAGCCTTAACATGAGGCTGAGTGAAATAAACAGACGTAAAAAAGACATGAAAGGACACAGAGTGTATGATTCCACTTAGATAAAATATCTAGAATAGGCAAATTCATAGAGATTGGAAGTAGAACAGTGGTTACTTGAAGCTTTGTGGCAAGGAGGAATAAGTTATGGTTATAGAGTTTCTGCTTGGGGTGATGAAGAAGTTTTTGAGATGGTGGTTGCACGACGTTGTGGGTGTGGTGATGCCACTGGATCACATGCTGTAGAATGGTTCGGATCGCGACTGCAACAGTAAACGTATTTACCACACACGCAGAGAAGAGAAGGTTAACAGATGCCCAGTGTTTTACTTAAGACTTCTCACCAATTAGGAGAGATTACCTAAACAAAACATCAGCTGTAGGAGTTCAATATACTAATGAGATGCAGCTGTAGGCGATAACCTCTTTCCCGTGAGTAGATATTTCACTCTTGCTTTTGAATTTAGTATTTGATAAAAAATTTATAAAATTTATAAAGCAACCAGATGTGTGCTAGTAAGGTTAGAAGGCTTCCCAAAGAGACCCGTGCAGGAGTTGATCACTGCCTGGAATTGAGAGCTACTGCAGGCTCAGTCCTTCAAAACCAAAAATCAAAATGTGGGCCTTGACTCTCCGCAATGGGGTACAGAACTCAACAGAGATCTGTAGATCAGAGAACTCAACAGAATCACCCTAGCAGATTACCCAGGACCTTGGGCCACCTCAAAACCAAGTAACGACTCATCTGCCTAAGGTTGTAAATGTCAAAACTGAGGCCTTCACTCAAGACCAGATAGCTTTCATGTGTAATTTAGCATGTCAACTAAAAATCAGAAAGCTGGGCATTCCTGAAAAAAAATTTATTCTTCCTATACATGATCACTGAAATGAAAATAAATTGGAGAGTCACTGCCCATCCCGAATTTCATAATATTATATTAACTTTATAATGCCATTGGCAACACACAACCAGGCTATGAATGCTAGTTAAAAGGCATATATTTTGATCCAGTGGCAGAATGATTTTTAAAAAGACAAAAACCGGGGCACCTAGGTGGCTCAGTGGGTTAAGCCACTGCCTTCGGCTCGGGTCATGATCTCAGGGTCCTGGAATCGAGTCCCGCATTGGGCTCTCTGCTCAGCAGGGAGCCTGCTTCCCTCTCACTCTGCCTGCCTCTCTGCGTACTTGTGATCTCTGTCAAATAAATAGATAAAATCTTAAAAAAAAAAGACAAAAACCGTCTATTATAATATTCACATAGTTTAATAAATTTCACATCTTCTCATTATAAAAATCACACCCTATATGGGCTGGCAAATTATGAGCAAGAGGAAAGAGCTCACCAGTGTAACTTCAGCCCCGACACAGAAATTTTATATCTGTGTGTATAATGTGTATATACGTGCACACACAAATATATAACATATATACATACACATACATATGTTTTATTTAAATTTTGATTTTAAAGTTACCTGGCTGGTACTCACTAAATGGGTCAAGATGTTTGGTAGGCTAAATCTGTTAACTTTCTTTCCTTCTTGGACTGTAAGACTAGGAGGATGAACTCTAGTTTGGGTCACTAAACATAAATTTAGCCTCTCTTTAGAAAAATCATTATATTTATTATATTTTCTCTATACCCAATTCTTGTTATGATTTCTCTTATATATGCACTAAGAGGCCTTAAGAAAGTGGAGAATGCCTTTTTGTTCATATTGAAAAAGAAAGTTCCAGCCATTACTCTATTATACTGTGCTCTCCCCAGGGACACCTGAATACCCTACTAGTGGGTTAGTAATTGCAGCAAAAGTAATTTTGTTTTTTGTTCCCATAAGACTGGCTGATATAACATCACAGATATAAATCACTACTGGCAGCAGGAAAGTAATTAACTTTACAAAATTCAGCTCCCTAAGGATCAGTCCTAACTTCCAAATGTTGCCAAAACAAGAAAGTAGAGAACACTATATAAATAATAATTATATTATTCCCCCAGATTCCCCCTTGGTATGACAATACTAAAAGCTGCTAATGTACAAATCATGGGAGAATAATTAGCATAAGTCATCAATCATCGGCCCACACTTGTATTATCAAAGTCGACGGTTCAAAATCATTCCCTTTACTTACGACAATTAGGAAATAAAAATGTTTCTATGGCACTATTCAATAACTGGATGGTAGGATTGGCAAATGTTTCACATTTGATACCTTTAAAGGATGACTGAAGACATTACTTTTCCAGAATACAAGAATGAATGAATTTTTAGAAAATCAACAATAAAACTCCAAGAGACAGCTGTAGTGTAATAAAAAATACACATTTGGTCTTTGTCCCAGGTCCCTGGCATATAGCTCCTGAGACCCTTGTAATTTACCACCTTCTGTACGCTAACAAGCTGGCTCCGGGGGGTAGGCCCTACATAGCTTCAGGTTGGGGGCCTGTCACTAGACAAAGCAGCCATGTGGTTAGGAGGTTAGAATTTACAGGACCTCCCCACCTCTGGGGACGGAGAGGGGCTGGAGATTGAGCTCAGGTCCACAGCCACTGATTCCATCAACTGTGCCTACAGAAAGGAACCTCAGAAAAACTCCTAAGCAACAGGGTTAGGAGGGCTTGAGCTCGTGAGCACATTCATGTGTCAGGAGGGAGGCGCACTCTGACTCCACCCAGACTGGCCCTCTGGATCTCCCCCTGTGTACCTCTGCAGCTGGCTGCTTACTCCTTTTTTTGAGAGAGAGAGCAAGAGTGAGGTAGGGGGAGGGCTCAAGGGAGAAGGCGAGAAAGAATCTCAAATAGGTAACCTGAGCCCAAAGTGGGCTCAATCTCACAACCCTGAGATCATGACTGAGAAGAAGTCAGAAGTCGATACTCAAACCGAGCCACCGAGGTACCTCTGGCTGTTCATTTCTATCCTTTGTAGTAAACGACTGTAGTTAAGTAGAGTGTTTTCCTAAGCTCTGTGAGTGTGGTGGGGGGTTGGGCACTCCCAAATTTGCGAGCTTCAGGGAGTTAGTGTCAGGATCAAATAGCACTGTTGAGCACCCAGGTGGTGCCGCGGGACTGGAAAACTCTCGGGGTCAGAAAACACCAAACAATATAAAACACGCAAGCAAAAGATAGAGGGCCACCCCCTACAAATATGTCAAAGATAATCTATACTGAGTGGGCAGAAAGAGACAATTTTTCAAAGGATTCTTTCAATGCTATTAGGATCCTTAAGAATAGAAATGCAACAGAAAATTTATGAACTTTCCAACTGTTCTTTCCTGCTGGATGTGTGTGTGTGTGTTTAAAAACACAAGTTTTTAAATATGTACTACTTGAAAAAACAAAAACTAAAAGCAAAACCTCTGATGAGGAGATATAACTCTATCATGTAAATTTAAGGCAAATTATACCTCTATGTATTATAATGCAGTATGGGTCTCACTCAGGAACTGGAAGATACATATAGTCAAAGCTGATCATTGGTTTTGCTTTGCACTTATGTCATGGGGAGGTAGTCAAGTTGGTAGTTAAAAAGCAGAAGCCAAGGGTGCCTGGGTGGCTCAGTGGGTTAAGCCGCTGCCTTCGGCTCAGGTCATGATCTCAGGGTCCTGGGATCGAGTCCCGCATCGGGCTCTCTGCTTGGCAGGGAGCCTGCTTCCTCCTCTCTCTCTGTGCCTGCCTCTCTGCCTACTTGTAATCTTTCTCTGTCAAATAAATAAATAAAATCTTAAAAAAAAAAAAAAGCAGAAGCCAAAAGAAAAAAAAAGAGAGAGAGAGAAACAAAAGCCAAGAAATTCAGATAATTATGTAATAATTTGCTTAACTTAGATGTGCCCAAATGCAATCTTTCATCTATCAGAAAAGGAATTAAATGATGACAATATTAACTTTTGCATAAGTTGGCCCCTAAATTGATGACCTTGCTCTTGGACCTTACTGTATTTTAACACACAAATTCGCTACTGCCATAGTATTTTAGATGTGATTAGGGACCTGAGAGACAGAATCCAATAGTTTAAATAAACTATGCGGGCACCAGCTAATGAGTCTGTGCTTTAGTTCTGGCCTTGCTTACCTGAATCACACACAGTGGCGATGTCTCCAGTAGTTTCACTGGCAGAGACGGCCGTGACAGGGCTTTTGTGTCCCGCCAGGCTTTGTACATAGCACAACCTGAAAAACCAAAGACAAATTTGCATCTGATTATTAAATATCATTAGATTCTCTTGTATAATTCCTTCCCTTAGTGTTTGGACCTATGATTCATAAGGCATTCCCCACTATATTCCTAACTGATCTTTTGCTTTCAATAGGATTACAAACTAAAGTTTGTATTTCATGCTTAAAATGATCATAAGGTAAAGATCTTATTTCAGTGCACCTGTTTCACACAGGAAGAACAGAAACATAGAGGCAGCTGTGTCTGAGTTGGAAACCTTCTTCTGTACCTGTTTAAATCCCATATGATGCAGGTTCCATCTCTGCTCACACTTATCATTATACTGTAGGGTTTGCAAACAAATAAGCTGGTTATCTCTTCTGTGTGCCCATACAGATGTATCTGAGACTCCATTTCTATCTCTGAGGGCTGAAATTGAAAAAAGTCATGAAGTACAAGATAAAAAGCATGACAAAAGTTTTCCTAGTACTCTGTTTCAAAAATAAGTACTCAAGGGACTCAAACATTTTTCTCAAGCACATCATGTTTCAATCCATTGCAGTTCAACTCTTTCCTAAAGGGTAAAACTAATTAAACTTCAAAACATTTTTAATTGTCCATAATTTCAAGAATTAAAATGCTTTTTCATTTTTTGTCTTCTTGTCCAATCTTTGTCCAAATACATACACAAGTATTTTTATAGTTATGATTACTGCCACCCAAATAATTTTATATCTTATATTTAAACATTCTCCCATAAGTATTTTCTATTTTTGACATTGTCTTCAAAATGAATTTAATGATGTTACAATATTCTGTGCAGTTGGTATGCCATAATTTACTTGAGCATTTTTACTGACAGACATTTAAAATTGTTTCTAGTATTTTCAAAATTATAGATACCATAACTAAATCCTTCATGTGTGAAAGTTGAGTTCTTCTGAATGGGTTCTTCAGAATAAATTTCCAGAACCCTACTAGTAGGTCAGTGAGTACTAACAATTTTATAGTTCTTGACAATGTACTTTCCAAAGGCATTGTACCAATTCATGATGCCACCAACAGTGACGTCCTCTCAAACCACCATTACCTGTCTATAGCGACAGATGGGTTTTCTAAATGAAAGGCTGCAAACTGATGTTACAAGGGCCACGTTGGCTCACAGATGCCAGATGTTTATACTAGGTTTGATTCATGATTTCATTAGACTAAGCTGTTTATTGTCTTAAAGTATTTAAATATTTCCACTTCAAAGGATACAGCAAAGTAGAAAGAGTAAGTTTAATAAAAAGGTGTATATTGACCACTCAGTTAAACTAATCCTAACATTTTCTATGGTCGATTTATTTTTTTAAACCGAGAAAAAATTAAACATTACCCAGTTTGTGTACTGTACTATTTCCTTTCTCATCAGAAGTTACTACCATCCTGAATTTTGCATTTGTTTCCCACATGTATAGAACATGCGTTCTACTATACGTTGCCATAACCACGAACAACACACTGTATGGTTTCTCATGTTGACAAATCACTTTCCGTAAGTGCTATTAGTCTTCCGGTGTCTTTCGCATCTTGCCTTTTTGTTCAACACTGCTTTGGAAACATATCTGTGTTGATACAGTAGCTGCTGCTCACCTACTTTAAGTGCTACATAGTCCAGGGTTTCACTCACATAAAAATACGTATTTCACACTAAAAGAATCAAATGACCAGGCAATACCAGGCTCACAGTCTTTTTTGGAATGACCAGCTGCCACGGTGTGGCAGGTGCTTCTGTTTAGTGAGGACACGTGACACTCAACCACACATAGTCACAGGCAGGAGACGTGCTTTCACAAGGCCCAGAGTCCCAGATCTGAGCCCCTGCTGTCTCTCTTTGGACTGTGACTCCCTCAGCAAGGAGAGGTGTCTGCAGGGCCAAAGGCATGTGCCCAGAACTCTTTCAGACTGTGCTTCCAGGAACTTGGGACCAAGGAATGCCCTGATGGCAAGGGCCCGAGTCCCTCCTTTTCCTGCTTGAACTCTTGAGCTCTGGAGTCCATGACCCACTTCACAATGTAAGTCTCTGAAAATTGCCCAAACTTCTAAATGTCAGCAAAGGTTGCTGTAAATTGCATTTCTCTTATTATAACCAAGTTTCACTTTTCCACATACTCATTTTCTTGCATGTAAATTGGTGTGCCTGGTTTTGTGTATTTGTTACTACATGTAAAAAAATTATTTGGGGGCACCCTGGGGGGTTAAGCCTCTGACTACCCGCTCAGAGGGAATCTGCTTCTCTGCTCCCCCCCGCCCCTCCCCCTTGCTCGTAAGCTCTCGCTCACTAAAATAAACAGTCTTTTTAAAAAATAAGAAAAAATTGGAAAACCCAAAAGACTCCACTCCACATCTGCTAGAACTTGTACAGGAATTCAGTAAAGTGTCAGGATATAAAATCAATGCACAGAAATCAGTGGCATTTCTATACACCAATAGTAAGACAGAAGAAAGAGAAATTAAGGAGTCAATCCCATTTATAATTGCAACCAAAACCGTAAGATACCTAGGAATAAACCTAACCAAAGAGGCAAAGATTTGTACTCAGAAAACTATAAAGTACTCATGAAAGAAATTGAGGAAGACACAAAGAAAGGGAAAAACTTTCCATGCTCATGGATTGGAAGAACAAATATTGTGAAAATGTCTATGCTACCTAAAGCAATCTACACATTTAATGCAATCCCTATCAAAATCCCATCAATTTTTTTTCAAAGAAATGGAACAAATAATCCTAAAATTTGTATGGAACCAGAAAAGACCTTGAATAGCCAGAGGAATGTTGAAAAAGAAAGACAAAGTTGGGGCATCACAATTCCAGCCTTCAAGCTCTATTACAAAGCTGTCATCATCAAGACAGTATGGTACTGGCAAAAAACAGGCACATAGATCAGTGGAACAGAATAGAGAGCCCAGAAATAGACCCCCAACTCTATGGTCAACTAATCTTTGACGAAGCAGGAAAGAATGTCCAATGGAAAAAAGACAGCCTCTTCAACAAATGGTGTTGGGAAAATTGGACAGCCACATGCAGAAAAATGAAACTGGACCATTTCCTTATAGCACACACGCAAATAGACTCAAAATGGATGAAGGACTTCAATGTGAGAAAGGAATCCATCAAAATCCTTGAGAAGAACACAGGCAGCAACCTCTTTGACCCCAGCCGCAGCAACTTCTTCCTAGGAACATCGCCAAAGGCAAGGGAAGCAAGGGCAAAAATGAACTATTGGGACTTCAACAAGATCAAAAGCTTTTGCACAGCAAAGTAAACAGTTAACAAAACCCAAAGACAACTGACAGAATGGGAGAAGATATTTGCAAATGACATATCAGATAAAGGGCTTGTATCCAAAATCTATAAAGAACTTACCAAACTCAATACCCAAAGAATAAATAATCCAATCAAGAAATGGGCAGAGGACATGAACAGACATTTCTGCAAAGAAGACATCCAGATGGCCAACAGACACATGAAAAAGTGCTCCACATCACTCGGCATCAGGGAAATACAAATCAAAACCACAATGAGATACCAGCTCACACTAGTCAGAATGGCTAAAACTAACAAGTCAGGAAACAACAGATGCTGGCGAGGATGTGGAGAAAGGGGAACCCTCCTACACTGTTGGTGGGAATGCAAGCTGGTGCAACCACTCTGGAAAACAGCATGGAGGTTTCTCAAAAAGTTGAAAATAGAGCTACCCTATGACCCAGCAATTGCACTACTGGGTATTTACCCTAAAGATACAAATGTAGTGATCCGAAGGGGCACATGCACCCGAATGCTTATAGCAGCAATGTCCATAATAGCCAAACTATGGAAAGAACCTAGATGTCCATCAACAGAAGAATGGATAAAGAAGATGTGGTATATATATATATACATATACATATACATATATACAATGGAATACTATGCAGCCATCAAAAGAAATGAAATCTTGCCATTTGCGATGGCGTGGATGGAACTAGAGGGTATTATGCTGAGCGAAATAAGTCAATTGGAGAAAGACAACTATCATATTATCTCCCTGATGTGAGGAAGTTGAGAAGCAATGTGGGGGGTTTGGGGGGTAGGAAAAGAATAAATGAAACAAGATGGGATCGGGAGGGAGACAAATCATAAGAGGGGCGCCTGGGTGGCTCAGTGGATTAAGCCGCTGCCTTCGGCTCGGGTCATGATCTCAGTGTCCTGGGATCGAGCCCCGCATCGGGCTCTTTGCTTGGCGGGAGCCTGCTTCTCTCTCTCTCTCTCTGCCTCTCCGCCTGCTTGTGATCTCTCTCTCTGTCAAATAAATAAATAAAATCTTAAAAAAAAAAAAAAAAGAGACTCCTAATATCACAAAACAAACTGAGGGTGGCCGGGGGGAGGGCAGTAGGGAGAGGGTGGTTGGGTTATGGACATTGGGGAGGGTATGTGATATGGTGAGTGCTGTGAAGTGTGTAAACCTGGCGATTCATAGACCTGTACCCCTGGGGCTAATCATACATTATTTGTTAATTAAAAAAAACAAAATAAAATAAAAAGAAGTACAAACACATCAAAAAAAAAAAAAAAAGAAAAAATTATTTGGAGGGATTTCTCCTTGTTTCTGCTGGATGACCTTGACCACCATACGGGTCTATGCACACCTTAGCAAGTCAAGTCTGGAGATCTGGAGCACCTAGGGAACTGTAACCCAGGCTGCAATTCCATACAAGAGGAGCCCCCGGAACTCACCCGCACCCTTCTGGTGTAGTCCTTCTGAGGCCGGCCTTGGGAGAAGGGCCTCCTCGGGCCTCCTCAGCTTGCTTGGTCCCTGGGTATTAGGTATTCCTCTCACAAGGGCTGTCCGAGGACAGTGTCAGTACTCCAGGAGTGACAAATGCCCTCTAGGCGAGAGCTCCCCTGCTTATTTACCTCTCTGGCTTGGAATTCCCTACTAGCTTGTCAGCAATTTGATGCTTTAATTACTACACACGTATGTGTACGTATTTTTTTTTAACTCCATGATCACAAATAATATTTACAGGGTAAACACAGCATAGGATTCCTTTCGTGGTTGTTGATAATTTTATAGACTTTACACTTTAAAATGACTGCAAGAGTTAGTGGTACTAGATGATTCCCTGACAGGTCAGAAAACAGTTTCCACGGGCAAAATAGGAACCATGGACTACTTCATTTAAAAATACTCTTGAGGGGCACCTGGGTGGCTCAGTCGGTTAAGTGTCTGACTCTTAGCTTCGGCTCAGGTCATGATCTCATGGGTCATGAGATCAAGTACGGTGTCTAGCTCTGCAGTCACTGGGGAGTCTGCTTGAAGGTTCTCTCCCTCTGCCCCCTTCAATTGCTCTCTCCCTCTCTAAAATAGATAAATCTTCTAAAAAAACTGCTCTTGAATGACATACCATTACCTCGGATAAACCTCATATATACTCTCTGCCACCACCGATTCAGAGGATGGAAGTACAGGTGTTCACTTACATGAAGACAAGGTGGCCATGCTACTTAATTAGGGGAAAAAATGACTCAAGAGCAGCTATTTTAAAATCGGTTATCACTTTTGGAAGACATTCTTCTCTAATATGTAAATGGCTTATAGATAATTCCTTATAACAAATCAACTTATTCATCCTTACCTAGAATACATTTTAGAAGACAATCTTGGGGGATTGAACAGAACTTACGATGTTCAGAGTTAAATATGCTTCACTAGGTAAGGAATGTATTTCATAAGATCCCCTTGAAAAGATTTTCTGACAGTCATTATTTTGGTCACATCCTACACAGCACTTGGGGAGCCTGTCTTTTGTCTGTGTTAAAGCTACTACAAAAATAAGAACATCAATACTTCTAGAATGCCGGTGCTCAGTGGGTTGGGAGAATAGCAAGCAGAATATGAGTTGCCTCCGGCTAGCCTCACAGGGATGGGGTCACAACGCAGCTTGTGGGATGCCGAGATGGTGAGGTGGTCCCTGAGAAAAAGTCGCAAGAACATCCATGAAAACCCACGGCTCCTCCGCTCAGAGCAAACAATGATAAAAGTGCACAGCTAAGATGCACTGTGGGACATGGTTAACTAGTAACTTAATCTCGTGACTTGATTACCTAATACTGTTACATTTAGGAGAAAGAGAAAACCCTCACGAATAAAGCTGAAAAACCTACTTTCAGGCAAATGTACAGCTGTGGGAAGGTAAGCAACATGAGCTTCGCAGGCTTACAATGGCTTCACCTGTCAAGGAGGCACATGTCTTGCCACGTTCCCACTGCGACAGCCGTGCCCCTGCTGGCGCATCTGGCGCATCCAGAGCTCTGCAGGGCCCGGTGACTCCTACGCCAACAACCTCATCTTCTCTCTAGCCCGACTACATACCATGTCAGCGTACACTGAGAATTCTGACGAGAAGAGCGGTGCTAAGGAAAACTGGGAACAAGGCTATGCAAAGTGCTGGGAAAAGCGAAAGAAAACAAAAGCAAAAGCAGCAGCTCCAGGAGTGCACAACCAGGAGTGTTTGCACGGCACGGTGCGCAACCAGGAGTGTTTGCAGATCAGTCCAATGGTGTGGTGTGTGACCAGGAGCGCCCACGTGGACAGCTGCTCTCGTAGCGCGGATGAGAACGTATTTGGAGAGCACAAGAAACAGAGGGTGCGCTTAGCAGATAAATGTGATGTCTGGAGTCACTATTAGAGATGTTTTTTTTTGTTTTTTTAAGATTTTTATTTATTTACTTGATAGAGAACACAAGTAGGCAGAGAGGCAGGCAGAGAGAGAGGAAGGGAAGCAGGCTTTCTGCTGAGCAGAGAGCCCGACGCGGGGCTCGATCCCAGGACCCCAGGATCATGACCTGAGCTGAAGGCAGAGGCTTAACCCACTGAGCCACCCAGGTGCCCCACTATTAGAGATGTTTTAAGAGTCCAAAGAAGACATTCCAACGGTTAAGACACTTCCCTGCGGAGACCTTGGCATTCTTTTCATGCAGGAATATGAGAACTTGCCTCTGTCTCCCTCTCCTGCCCTGCTTTGACCCTGGCTCCCAGCATTTAATACTCTAAACCACACATAAAAGTATTTGTTAGCCCCCAAGTTACCATGTCTTTGTTTCCGGGTTGTGGGTTTCCTGTGCTGACATACTCTGTCCTCTTTCCTCCACTTCGTAAAATGATCCTTTAAGATCCAGCTCAGGTGGAACTTTCCAGGCTTTCTGACAACCGGCCCCAGCTCTGTGCTCTCTGTTCTCAGAGCACACACATCAGTGTCCTGTAATAACTGGTACGTGCCTTCCTCCTACAAAGAGCCCTGCACCAAAGCCCACCTGGGCCACTATGGTGGGCACCCTTGCCTCCAGTCTCACACCCCCAAGTGCTGTTTCTGGCAGGCGCTACAGTGGGCTTCCTAAAATGCTTGCTAGATCATATTACAACTGCTTAACACATTTTGATGGCTCCTTAGGCTAAGAGATGGACACAGTATTACGGTCACATTTATACCCCAAGGATCATGGGAAAGAATCTTAATAAGAGTTTAAAAGGGAACAAACTTGGACAGAAAAGTAAGAGGAGCCCAGTATCACCCCATGCTAGGAAGATTGGTTCTGCCCAGTAGAACACATTTAATAATTTAATGGAGAAAACTGTCATGGGGGGGAAGCAAAAGAAAGTTCTAGACTAAAATAATTATCCCAGTTCTAGAAGGAAAAGAAAGAAAAATTATCACCCTTAATTTGCTACTTATCCTCAGCAGCACCATCGAGAATTGATTCAAGAAAGGAACAACAGTAAATTAAAAGAAATATTTGCATAATATGTCTTTTCTTCACTAGACTGTTTTATAATTTAATTTTCAAATCCTGGAAATTCAGCAAATGGCTAAAATGAATTTCTTCCAGTAAGTGGTGGAAATCAAGATGGGCTCCTTGGATTTTGCTATAGTCCAGAGACTGTAGGAAGGTTAAATATTAGGTGTTCTAAGCTTCCAAATTTTACAGAATCTTGTAGTGTACTCCTAAGCTTGCAGGCTGACACTGAGAATACAGGAAGCATCACAGTGTCATGAAAAAGTCTAAATACAAAACAGATCATGATGCAAAATACTATGTCTTTGACACTAAAAGATAGGATTGCTATAATTATTGTCAGAAATTTTCATGATCCTAAAAAACCTAAAACTAAAGAGTCAGATATGTGACCTTTCACATTTTAAGAGCTTACAGGAAGAAAAGATTAAAGAACAAAAGATTGAAGTACAAACATTTTCAGTTAATCTTTACCAATGAATTATACTTCCAAAGCCTTTTCTTCTTCTCATGAGCATGGAAATCCCAAACTACTCACAAAATGAGCCCAGGACCTACCGTGCTGCTGGTAAACCTGTTAGCATAAGCCGTGATGACCCCGCATTTGCTTCCGGTGAACAGCTGGCAGCTGTCAGGCACCCAGGCACAACTCGTCACCTGTGGGTGAGGACAAGCCAAAGATCATGGTGTTGAAAAGCATGAGAAATGTTTCTACTTCTCTAATGGTTATTTAAAAATATATAACCACAAAATTTAAGAAACATTTTATTTGAACTGATTAAAAATGTGCAAGATATGATAATATTCTGTAATGTTAAGCCAGATGCTAAAGGCTAGTTAAAATGTGTTACATCATCGTCTATGATTTTACACTTTTCTCTACACACACACACACACACACACACACAGAGCCACTTGTTCCTCAGAAATTTAATGATCCAGGATTGATGAGGTCCAAGGTTGAGTGTGTGTGTGTGTGTGTGTGTGTGTGTGTGTGATGTGCATATATGCGTGGTTTCACATTTTACTTTTTTTTTCCTTTTTTCTGCTTTTGGTGGGGAATTGGGGGTACATACAAAGAGAGAGGTACTGCTTCTAACAGTTCTAAAGATTGTTAAATAGGAGACAAAGGAAAGATAAACATGGAGGAAAAAAATCTCAGATTATTCCTTTGGGACAGTAAACTCTTCAGTCCTAACCATGGAGGTGCTATTCAGGACCACTCAACTCTCTGGCCCAATAAGTCTTCCTCTGGCTCTGGGAGCCTGCTGACCCCCAGCACCGGTCCCCAGCACCTCTGCTCCCATGGGTCACTTCTCCACTCCCACCTGTCCCAGAGCCTGCGCTCACGCTGCACTGCGCTAAGGGGACAGAGGCCATCAGCCACAGATCTCATCCCCTTCCTTCCTTTGTGCCTCAAGTGTCTTGGTGCTTCTTCTGATTTAAAGGAGGAAGCTCCTCTGCTTTTAAGGGCAAACCCACCCCGTACCAGAGTTCCTCCAGACTTTGTCCTCACTCTCAGACTTTCAAGTGGTCTCTTGCTGGCTTCTTCCCCAGGGCCTGCAAACGTGCTTGAGTGTCTGCTACATTAACAATGACCTTCTCTCATTCTGGCTCTTCTTAACTCTTGAAACATCACCAGAGTTCATTGGACCCAATTTCACTGTTTGAATTTATTTCTTGAATAGTTCTAACTATTTGTAAGGATTAATATTTCATGACCTACATTCTTTTTTAGAGGCCTTCCAAAGAACAAAGAGAAAATATGTTTTTTTTTTTATACATTAGAATAAAACTCAGTGTCTTAGCATTACCATATGGGTCTACTAAACCCCTTCAACCCTTTCATAAACTTAGGTTTAATGTAAACCTAAGTTACGTTACAGGGTTTTAATAATTTCATCTTCCCTCTGTCTTGAAACATTAATGCTGTTTCATCACTGTAGGAATTATGTCACGACTATTCAACAATTATTCCCAACTCTGCTAGAGCAAAACAAACAGGGAAATGCAGAACAATGGATCTCCAGGAAGGATAATGTAATCTGTGAAATAAACCATCATCTTTTGGTTTTCTGATCATATTGTCCAAAGAGTGTTGTCATCTTTTAAGAAAATATAAAGGAAGACTGGAGACACTGCTTCGTACTCTGCTTTTAGCTTTCACTGAACACAGCGGGGAATTCAGAATTTCTCATGTTCTACTGATAATAGAAAAGAGAATGAAATTGACAGAGGACTAGGTTTCACAATTATGAGATGAGTCAGAAGGCAAAGAGACGGCAGAACTCTAATCTCTAACCATGAGACTATGATTGTAGAAGTGAGATCTGAGTGTGGGTCCTCATATGATAACATCCTGGATGAATTTTCTCAAACTACCACGTAGAGGACAATATATTTCTAAGGAAATATATTGCTGTTTGGCGCAAGTTCTTTATCACAGAGTATTTTGCTAGAAGAATCTGGACAATGCTGTTTTGCTGAAAGGACTTATGGCGGTTTTCTTTCATCTTTAATGATGCTGATGTGTCAAACTTTACATAATAGAAGTAATTTTGCAATGCTCAAATTCTTACTAAAATTTCTAATAAGGTTGTTTTCCACTGTCCTTATGTTTAGTTTTATTAGTTTACTGATAATTAGATAACAAAAGGTGATGACCATTTTTTTAGGTATATTGAGGGTTAAGCATATAAGTCATTGCCTTCCTTTCCTTCTACTGCTAAAACTTCCCACAAGTGGCAGCTTACTCCATTCCTAACATGCTCAGGGAATGGGGAAATGCTAGGACACATGAATAGGCAGGAGATGTTATGAAGGTAACGGGAATCAGGAAATAGCAAAAGAATTTCCCATTGTTCAACATAAAATTTAGTATGGGAAAAAGTTGTGGCAGTATTTGTGTGTGTCCATACATGCACACATATATATGTATACGTACACACACACAGTATATACACAGTATATATACAATTGGAAATATTTTTACAACGCTTTAGGAGAGAGTAGTGGGGGGTATTATTACCCCAGTTTCAAAGAGGAAAGAACCTTAAGTTTGGAAAGGTTAAGGCACTTGCCAAAGGCTACAGAGTAAATAATAAAGGTAGGACACTAACACAGCAGATCAGAAGGCTTTAATTGGGCCCCATGCTCTTTCTACCCATTGTGATGCCTAAACACCTAGTCTAATAGCCAAAACCAGGTACAGACGATTGCACTCTGGTTATAGAAAATGACACAGTGGGCGCCTGGGTGGCTCAGTGGGTTAAGCCGCTGCCTTCGGCTCAGGTCATGATCTCAGAGTCCTGGGATCAAGTCCCGCATCGGGCTCTCTGCTCAGCGGGGAGCCTGCTTCCCTCTCTCTCTCTCTGCTTGCCTCTCTGCCTACTTGTGATTTCTCTCTGTCAAATAAATAAATAAAATCTTTAAAAAAAAAAAAAAGAAAATGACACAGTGACAAAAGGCAAGTGAACCTTGAGAAGAAAGTGGTGCTGATTTTGTTCCAATATTGCCAGTCGCTGACGCGAAGTGCTTATAATACCATCTCAGTGAGATACTGGGGAGAAGACAAATTTTGGGGACACAGAATAGCAACAGTCAGAAAGGTCTGAGCACTGTAAACAAGGCCTAAGTCCAGCGTCACCAGCTTCCAGACTGGATTAACGGCAGAATATTAAAGACGAGCTGCTCTCATTCTGACCCCTTTCTAGAGCATTACACTTAATTATTACGATAAAGTACTCCGTAACAAAGTTTACCTGATATTGTTGTGAACTTTGTATAAAGTTTATTGGAGGCTCGCTTTGTTTACTCTTCAGCCTTAAAATGTTATCAGCATATCCCCAGCTCAGGATGGCCGACCACTGAATGTCAGTACTGTTCATGCTTCTCACACCTCAAAAAGGAGAAAGAAAAGCGTCAGACTGCCACTGTTCAACTGTTATTTGATAGCCCCCCAAAATGGCAGGTTAAGAGCTGAAGTTTGCACGGCAGAACACAGTATCTTTCCAGAGCAAATCATCTTTGTATTTATAAGATGGATGGACTTAAGTTGGTTTTATTCCTTTAATGCTAATGGGATTTTAAGAGTGGAAACTGAATTCTTTTTCACTCGTGGTGTTTGGTTAGGGCTTATCTGAGTTAGCATCAAAATGTCTGTTCAGAAATTTTTATGGAAGACAATGATAGTCCAGCTTATTCTGTTCATGTTCTATCACACTTCTACTTTTAAAAATAAATACAAACTAGACACCGTTTAAATAACTTTATAGCTACCACCTGCTGATAAATCAGTATGGACAACTGTCGATACTATAAAGAACACTGCCACCCTAGAAGCAACACCTGTCCTGGGAAGGGACCATTTAATCCTATCAACTGCCAGGTCTTTGCAGAGCAGACAGATTTGACGAGCTTCTGCTCTTTTCCTCTTCTTCTTTTTTCCAACATAGTTTTATGTCTTTTGGGATAAAGATTTGGAGATTTTGACATCCCTTTTCAGTACTATTCGTAATCTATGCCTTGTTGGTATGCTGGATATAGCTAATGCAACAGAAATGCTATAACTGGTGCTGCCCTGGAAATTTGCACTGCTTAAGTCGCTTAAGGAAAGAGAATGGGCTTTATTTATTCCAGCACCTAGCAAAATAAGCCCACATATAAAGGAATGAAACAAATACATATTTGTTGAAAGAATCAATACCACAGTGAAAATGTAATTCACAGATTTTTGTCTTCTTTTGTTGAGTATAATACCAAATGCTGACATCAGTTTTACAATAAAGGAACTGGAACATACCCACTTAATAAAATCCCCTCTATATCTAAGCTGCTAGGGAAAGGAACCACATTTCATGAGTCTCAGGGCCTCTCAAATTCAACCATAAAGCCTGGCATGTAGCGGGCACTTCAATAGCCCCTGTGCTCAATGAATTAAGTACATCTAGTAACTGCCCCCAGTTTCTCATTCTAGCACTTACAAAATGCATCACCTCTTTTTTTTTTTTAAAAGAAAAATAAACTTCTCCTTTACCTACTAGGACAGTGAATCTTAAACAGGCGTTTGCAAGAAAATGGCATTTCTTGCATGCCTGGGCTTGGACTTGAGCCCCAGAGGTTCTGACACTGTGTGGCTCAAATGAGACCCAGGCAAGTATATTTTGGAAAAAAGGGATCTCAGGCAATTTGGAGGCACAATTTTTGAGTAAGGGTTTAAGGTCATCAAAACCGTCACAGTTACATTGTTCTATGCATGTATAGCTCAGCAAAACCATCCGGTCACTTGATAAAGCAGCGCTCAGTACCTTGCAGCTGTAGCACGTGACCTGACACCCATCTGTAAGTGGGGCTCTCACTCCCAAGGCTGCTATGGGGTGGGTGAGCACTCCTCTCTTTCCTCGGTAATGTGCTGGGTGCAGCAGTGAGAGCTCACACAGTCCCCAGGGAGCCCCAGGGTGCTTATGGCCTGATGGACCTTTACTGAGCACTTAGGAGGAGTCAGGCACTGTGCTAATCATTACCTACATTATTTCATTAAATCTTTTTTTTTTTTTAAGACTTTATTTATTTATTTGACAGGCAGAGATCACAAGTAGGCAGAGAGGCAGGCAGAGAGAGAGGAAGGAGCAGGCTCCCCGCTGAGCAGAGAGAGCCCGATGCGGGGCTCGATCCCAGGACCCTGGGATCATGACCTGAGCCGAAGGCAGAGGCTTTAACCCACTGAGCCACCCAGGCGCCCCATATTTCATTAAATCTTTATAGTAAATTACCCTCTGAGGTCAATCCTTTTGTTATTCCCAATTTATAGATCAAAAGCCAGGATTTAGAAGGTTTACATAATTTTCTCAAGGTCAAACAGCTAATAAGAGCTGGGATGTAAACTCAGGGCTCTGCGCCTCCTGAGGCCAGTGCCTTGTATCTGTTGTGTTATACTGTTGTGTATTACAATCTGTTGTATTATACTGCTTCCCCACACAACCTAGGTGCTGGCAAGCCCCAAGTACATTCTACAAGCATAATTTGAATGAACACTACTACTAAGGGCTCTGACTATAGTGCCACAAATAAGATAGGCTGACAATGACATCTGACATATTTACGTTCCATCATGGTAAGTGGTAACACCAGCCCTTTCTCTTCTGTTCAACAGAGACAACAGAGACAAACTTCAATCCAGTCTCTTTTTTTAAAAGCAAATTATCAACATTTAATATCAAATTAATTGATCAAATTATATCAAATATATAAATATATATAAATCAAATATATATATCAAATATAAAAAATATATAAATATATCAAATTATATCAACATTTTGGTACTTTAAGTATTATTTGTAGTAAATTGTCACACATCTCACAACTAACCGCAACACTGATATTACAATAGTTATGATTAAACAGATTTACCCAGTCCTACTAAGTCACCAAAATTAAAGAAAATGATAAGCAGCCTCTCTTACTGCTAACAAGTATAAAGGCACTCATTGATTCTATGATATAAACAAGAGAAAGTCTACAATGAACTGTGGTCCAGCCAGCACACTTAATTTCTCTGAGTGCCCTCTGCTCGACGCGGGTACCACATCCGTACAGCGCAGAGCTGTACATGGTAGGAGGCTACCTCCCTACCCCAAGGGGCACGGTGCCTCAAAAATCACGTTAAACCCAAACAGTGTGACTGTCAGGAGGCATCTAGTTCACACGCTGGCTTCTAGGCACATCTGCACATGCCTGATACGAACAGTTGAGCGTCATCACTGATTTGAGTGCCCAAGCCCAAGCCTAGGAGTAGGGAGAGTTCTTTCCCATTAAACAGAATGGTTAATTACATTTACCATAAAGTAATTACAGCACTTTCCCATGTGTTGCTGTTAGCGAGTCAGTGTACTGAGGGTGAGAAAAAGATTGCTTTCCAGGCATACCTATTTTTAAAACCTGTTTTCAAGGCTAGCACGACTTCCTTGTTTTGTTTCATTCTGTTTGTTTTAATCTCCTGACTATACCTTCTGAGGTACGAGCTTTGCTAAATAACTCTGCCTATTCTGCGATTCAAGAGTCTCAAAAGGTACATTTCTCTAAGACATACTCTTTTAATCTTGTGAGCCTAACCATTTATTCTTGTCTCTGACTCTTCCTCTCTCATTCCAAACGGCGCTACATTTAATCTCCCCCCTTTTCCCCATGTGGTGTGTTTAATTCCTACTTTGCACTAAATAGCCACAAATTTGAACGATTTTTCACCATGGATTCAACACTTGCAAATAAAATAGTGGCATGGAGGAGCTGAAAACATCCAATCCCATGAAAAATATACCTAGAGTGATTCTCATTATGTTTTCTTGTACCTTGTTCTTTGCTGTACGTCATCAGAAGACAGAAATTTTGGGATAAACCACAGATGGCTCTGGTGGGCAGAGCCTGGAGGGAACCAAATCTTTCTCCGTGGGGCTGGCTGAAGCAGACCACAGGTACGGGAGCACTTGGAGAGCCTACATACTCCCCCCACTTCAAGCCTTTTATCCAGGACAAAGGACTCTAAAACAGAGGAAAATAAAAAGTATGATTTTTTTTAAAAAATGTAAATTTAGAATGACTTCTAATTTGAATTCTAAACAAAGAGTAAGCAGCCTGATTATAAGCCCTTTGTAAGCAAACATTATTTTATATATATTTTTTGACTTCCCCCATACTTAGCATATAGAAGTATACGCTCCTTGTTGCTAGACACAGTGATGAAAATACATACAAAGCCCTGGTCCTCATGGAGTTGCCTTCCAGCTGGGAGGAGGGGCAGACCGGAGGTAAACAGACAGAGGCTCAGCAGGGGCTGAAAGCTCTAGCAGGAGGGAGGGAGAGGACTGAGAGCACGGGAGCTGCTATCTTAGATTGGGGTCAGGGAGCTGAGGAGAGGATATCTGAGCAGAGACCTGAAGGAAATGAGACAGCAAAATGGGGCTCATCTGGGACAGGCCATCCTAGGTGGAGGAAACAGTCGACACAAAGGTTCTGAGGTGGGAATGAGGCCAGTCAGTACCAGGGTCCCACTGTGAGCAGACACACAGCTCTGATCTTTACACGTACCAGCTGCGAAGTTAGTTAGCACTAAGTGTAGTGTAGATTAAATGGCACTTATTACTTTTTAGGGATGTGCTATTAAATTATTTTGGCACAAAAAAGGAATAGAATAAAGTCAACTACGAAGCACAACATTGGTGATCTGGTTTGGGCAAAATAACATTATACTGAGATTGATCTATCTATCTATCACATCATACTGGTGTTTGAAATTTGAATTTTACTGGTTCTATTGCTCTGGTTTGTGTTTAACATGCAAATTTAACACATGTGAGCTCTGAACATAAAGGACTTACATGTCTTCTGTGTTCTACATTTACTGTATTTAAGTAACATTATTTTAAGAAACAACTGTCAAGACAAGGTCTGTGAAAGCCATTTTCTCTTAAAATGGGTCACAGTTTCCTGCAGTTGGGGATGTGTTGCTTTATTTCTCCACATAGGTTCTTCCCAACCTCTCTCCCATGCCTTTCCATTTTCTGCTATTCCTCTCCACAAACCTTTACATTTTACAATTCGTGGTCTCCCATCCTCTGCTGCTTTTATGATGGAAGAATTTAGCTGAGGGTTAGAATCCATTTTCCTTTAATGGTTTGCCTGCTTTGTTTTGTATTTCAAAGTAAAAACTATGCCTACTTTCCAGTTTAAGAGGCAATACTTCTCACCGTTACTATGGCGGGGGGGCATCCAAAGACATACATAAAGTTCTCCCTTCACTGTAGGCCACAACACCTACACTTCTGGTGAGTACTTTTGGTGGAAGGTGGCCAAAGGCCTGCCATGCACGTGTGTACAGCCATACTCACACTCGGACCACTCTCCAGTCCTGGATGCCTTCTCTCCTCCGGTGGGCAGGTTCCTGTTAGGCCACTGCTCCGGCAGGCTTTCCCTGCTACTAGCCCCCCAGGGGCTGGCCACCTGACTTGAGCTCCCCAGAGCCCTCCTCTCAGGGACAGGGACAGCCTTTACCACACACAGGACAGTGCCGCTCACAGCACATCTGCATTCGCTGGCTGCAGTGTACCCTGCTGGCCAGGACCCTTCTGTTCACTAGAGCCTTGGAGGGGGGCCTGACAACTGCGGGGTTGAGTCAACTTCTGCTGAATTCTATTGAAATTCAAAACCATGAGAGACTGTGGACTCTGAGAAACACACTGAGGGTTCTGGGGGGAGGTGGGGTAGGGGTAGGGTGAGCCTGGTGGTGGGTATTACGGAGGGCAGGGATTGCATGGAGCACAGGGCGTGGTGCATAAACAATAAATTCTGGAACACTAAAAAGAAATAAAAGAAAATAAAATGGGGGAAAAAGAAATAAATTCAAATGACATACCGGATAGGTGATTTCTTTGACCTGTTCTCGGGTTTCCCTAAAAGCAAACTGCACTAGTAACCCCACAGCAGCAGGAAGCTCTCCTTCAAGATTGAGCTTGGATCCAGGTCTGCTGGCGTGCGCCGACTGGAACAACTGGCGAGGGGTCTGGCCGTAGGTTTTTATCATGGTTTCCAGCGCTCGCCTCTGAACGGGATCTTCAACTGCAGAGACATCCATTCCAAAATACGTCTGCAGGGTGAGAGAGTAGAAGAGAACAAGAGGTTTGTCAAAATCAAGGTTGGCAATGACACCAAAGGGGAAACAACAACGTGTTTTAGTCTCTAGATAGTAATTTACTCTCCTCCATTTCAAATGGAAATGGTTTTTAAATGTTTTGATCAGTTAGCATCAGAAACTAAATAATGTTTCATATGTCAATTATATGTCAATAAAAAAATGAGGTTTTTTCTTTGGTGTTTTCTTTCAATGAAGACAGATGAAAAAAAAAAAAAAGCAAGATTTTCACTTGAGTTGATCCAAAATAACAAGCAGATTAGCAAGTGGATGTATTTTTTTCTGTAGTTGCCTGTCCGATATTGGTCAGAAAACTAGAGTGAAGGTGTTTGTCAAAATCATTTCAGGTGGTCAACAAAATTGAACAAGACAATTTCAGCTTATGGCAGCACAGACGCAGAAGAAAAGTAGATGACCCTGCCTTGCCCCGATTTTCTCAATTTGTACAAATGAGGACTAGAAGTTCAAAGCCATTTGTATCTGGCCTTTAATTTTGTGATAGCCAAATACTCTTTTGTTCTTGGACATTAATGTGCTCAAAGAAAGATTTGGATTACTCTTCTCTCAAGACACAACAGCTGATTTCAGAGGATGATGTTCTGTGCTAACTCATGTTGGGGCCAAGGGCAGGCTGCCCAAAGATGGACCACTTTGGCTTATTGATTTTATTTTATTTTAAAGATTATTTATTAGAGAGCGTGTGCGCGAGCGAGAGAGAGCACATGCAGGGTTAGGGCAGATAGAGGGACAATGAGAATCCTAAGCAGGCTCCATGTAGAGCCTGACACAGGGCTCTATCTCATGACCGTAAGACCATGACCTGAGCCAAAATGAAGAGTCAGATGCTTAACCAACTGAGCCACTCAGGCACCTGAAGCATATCAATTGTTTTAAATAAGTTACTTAGGAGACAGCTTGTATATGGAGACCCAGACCCTCCTCTGTTCCCCTGAGAGAGCAGGAAATAAATTTTCCATGTGAAAGGTATCCTCCCCCATAGCAGGAGGTAAAGAGCTATCCTTATGACCGGAGATGGGAAATTTAGAGTGGAAAAGACTGGATAAACAACACTAGCTACTTTTCATTAATTTGCTATCCCAGCCCAAATTCTGTTTAGAGATCCTTACTAACTGAAGCTCCCAAAGTTAAGTTTTCTTTGTCCTATCAATTCCTCATAGATTCATCGTCTCTGTCTAAAAAGTGTAAAAACTGTCTGCCTTGGTCATTTCTTGAGGTCTTGATTTCATTATTGACCCTCTGCACATAACTGAACTCCAGTTTTGGTTGTTGTTTCCTATTAATCTGTCTTATGTGAATTTAACTCTTAGGCCAGCTGGGAGATGTTGAAGGGTAGAGGAAGAATTTCTCATTCCCTTCACTCACACACACCATGTTGGAGTTGTCCATGAATATCAACTATTGAGGCACCTATATAGACATTAGTGAGGACCCTAGATTTTTGAGGTTTCTCTCTCTCTCTCTTTTTCCTGGACAGAAGAGTTAGGGATTTGAACACTAGTATCACTGAGACCCAAGTAAAGTTCTTCTGATTTCCATTCTGTAAGCTCAAGACCAACGCATGTCAGCCTCGGAGAGGATTATCTGAATCTTGATTTCCTGTCTCTGTTTGCTTTGGAGGTTTTCACATGCGCCGCTAAAACGGACTAGAAGGTTGGAGGGGAGAAGGCTGGGATGTGCTGCAAATCCCTTCAGCCTCCCTCACCCATCTTGGTGACGCTGCCAGCGGAGGAGGTGACGCTGCCAGCGGAGGAGGCGGAGGACAGACAGCTTCACCTCCCTGGCGGGAGATGGAGGACTGGATAAGAAACAAAGTCAAAGGATTCCATTTTGACCAAGACACTGTAGGGAGAGTGCTGTCCTCTGTGAAGCACCTTCTTAGGACATGAAGCTGAAGAGAAAGGTGTGTGTGGGAGGGTGGTCAGGGCGAAAATCAGACTGGAAGAGGAGTCTTTTTTGCCTTCCTCAGTGTTAGAATAAAAAAAAAAAGACCGTGTAAAATGCTAAGTTATGGAAAGAGTTATCTGCTTAAAGTAATCACAGGAAAAAGGCAAAAATGAAGCTAAGATACGATGTTGGTAGGTAGTTCAAGAGAGTACTATTTAGGTTCTAGCAAAAACTGGGGGTGATTCTGAAGAAGTGTGGTGAAAATTGCAAGCTCTTTAAGGTAAAAAGCTCTATTACACACTCCCTCCTCATGTTATCATCCCCTGGGGTGAGATGGAGAGCGATGTGTGCGGCTCCTTTCTGACTTCCTCAGAGAGAGTCAGGAGCTGGGTGCAGATCTGTCACGTCCTGGGAGTACCCGCTTGTTCAACGCAGCTTTTAGCATTTCATCAGGCATAGCCAATTTCATTACATAACTAGACATAACCTTTCTGTAAATGCCAAAATAAAATCTCAAAGATTCCTTGGAAGTTAAGTAATCAACACTACTCTCCTTGCCACCCCCACCCCCTCGACTGCCACCACAAGGGATCAAATACTTGTTAGAAATGCTTATGTAAGCATGGTCATTCTCAATGGCTGCTTGACTTGGTACACTAAAAAATTCAAATGAAGACTGGAATAATCCTCCAGTCAGAGCTTTAAAAAGTATATTTGAAAATAGTGTTTCTCTACATTCTATGGTATCAGTTTCTATGTGAACCTTATATATGAATGATGAATTATGATCAAAGGGCATTTCTACGTTCCTTAAAAAGATTAATGTTTCTTATATGTGGTTCTATGGTGCACATTATCCTGTATGGATTTCCTTCCTTATTTAGGAGGTTGGAATTATTGTTCACTTTTACAGATTTGTACATTTAGGTACGGAGAGGTTAAGCTATTTGCCCGAGGTCATACAGCTAGTGGCAGGGTCACAGGGTGAGGGCTTGAACTCAGTTCTGAATTCAGAGACTGTGTAGGTAGTCACTGCACTTTCCTTGGCTCCAGGAATTGTTATCAAATCCCTAGAACAATGGCATAAACTCTATGCTTTTTAAAGTTCTAAAGTCCCAAGCAAACAGTGACAAAAATGGTAAAATGACAATTATGTGGTGTATTTCAGCATCCAGATACTTTTAATGTGAATTTTACATAAGAATAATTGAAAAGATATGCTAGGATCATAGGCGCAGAGTATAATGAGGTTAATGTAGAAATTCCTACTTGGTTTTAAAGTTACATTTTAGATCAAATATGAAGGCAGGCCAAAAATTATACCTGAAGACTTGCTTTACTTTATACTACTCTTATGTAGAGAATTATGATTCACCAATGAAACTGTATTATTCCCCTTTTCCAAAACACTTTGCCGTAACACTTCTTTTATCAGAGTCATCAGTAAATTTGTCTTACTCTGTCTCCTAGACCTTAAGTCTCTTAAGGATTTGAATTTTCTGCTATTTTAGAGGTATTTAAAATAATTACTAAGCAAAATGGACTAAAGAGATTTTTATTTTAAAACTGCTATTCAGGGGGCACCTGGGTGGCTCAGTGGGTTGAGGCCTCTGCCTTCAGCTCAGGTCCTGATCCCAGGGTCCTGGGATCAAGCCCCGCGGCGGGCTCACCGCTCAGCAGGGAGCCTGCTTCCCTTCCTCTCTCTGCCTGCCTCTCTGCCTACTTGTGATCTCTCTCTGTCAAACAAAACAAAACAAAACTGCTATTCAGGAATGGGTCTCTGGCATAAATTAGGTACAGAGTACATTCTCTGGGTTCATGTGTGCATTTTTGTAGCATTTGTCACAAACACTTGATGAACCTACTCAGAGAACTATAGCTAGAGGGGAAGTCCAAGATCCACCCTGCCCTACCTCCTAATTATAAAGCTGGGGGAGCTGAGAGGCTGAACATTGTATGCGGGGGAGTAATAGCTCCTGAGCTGGACTCACAGTCTTGGAGTAGCCACTAGGCAACACCAGGCTATAGCTTTTTATAATTTGCCTTTTTGCCCCTCATTCCTTGAGGAATTTCCTTCTGGAGGCCTCATCTGGATCCCACTACCATATCTAGTAGGCACAACCACCCCAACTTTCCCTTCTTGCCCCACTGTCCCCAACTGAATCTTACTCACCTTCACACACCAGAGCCTACCAGATGAAACGTTTCCTCAATAGATTTCATTCTTTTTTTTTTTTTTTTAAGATTTTACTTATTCATTTGACAGAGAGAGACACAGCGAGAGAGGGAACATAAGCAGGGGAAGTGGGAGAGGGAGAAGCAGGCTTCCTGCCCAGCAGGGAGCCTGATTCCAGCTCTACCCAGGATCCTGGGGTCATGACCTGAGCCGAAGGCAGACGCTTAAGGATTGAGCCACCCAGGTGCCCCAGATTTCTTTCTTTCTTTCTTTTTCTCTTCCTCTCTTTTTCTCTTTCTTTCTTTCTTTCTTTTTTTTAAAAGATAGCCTATCTAGGATGCCTGGGTGGCTCAGTTGTTAAGCAGCTGCCTTCAGCTCAGGTCATGATCCCAGCGTCCTGGGATCGAGTCCCACATCGGGCTCCTTGCTTGGCAGGGAGCCTGCTTCTCCCTCTGCCTCTGCCTGCCATTCTGTCTGTCTCTGCTCACTCTCTCTCCCTCTCTCTCTCTGACAAATAAGTAAATAAAATCTTTAAAAGATAGCCCATCTAACAACATCAAAAAGTACATGTGAGAGTGTAACAATTCTACTTCTAAGAATTTACATTGTGCCAAAAAGAGTTAAGGTGGTGGGCCCAAACTGCTTTCTTTGGAAGGGCCTGCTTGCATGGTTGGCCCTTGGCTGGTATATGGCAACGTGGATTTCAGGAGAGTTCCCACCATTTCCTAACTGGGTAAGAGTGGTTTACTGTGTCTAAACTGTACAAACAGTGTGACTTATACTGAACGCCTTTTCTCCTTCTTGAGGCCTGGGATTTCAGTACATGTAAGAGAGAGAGTGTTTCCACGACCACCCTTAGTAAAAACCATGGGCTCTGAGTCCCTAATGAGCTGCCTGGCTTGACCACATCATACATGTTGCTGGAGGAAATAAGCATGTTCTTTGTGATTTACTGGGGGAATACTCTTGGAAACTTGTGCCTAGTGTCCTCCAGCTTTGTCCTATACATCTTTTCCTTTTGATGATTCTGCATTGGACCCATCACTGTCATAAACCTTCTGGAAGTACAACTATTTGCCGAGTCTTGAAGTCCCCATTCAGCCTGGGGATAGTCTTGAGGAACCCCCAGTGAATAGCATCTTAGTTATTTTTAAAGAAGTGAAATATAAAACCTGAAAAGTCTTGGGCAGCAATTTAAGCTGTTGCTAATTCTCTTTGATAACTTGGGTATTTTAAAGAAATAGCCCCACAGCTAACTTTTTATTCCAGTTTTGCCTTATATAAATGCACATTTTTTAAAAGAGTCACTTACAGCAGGATGAAAAACGTTGATGGCTTGAACAGAAGCCTTCCCTTTTTGCTTATACCCGAATACCAAGTCAATCCACTGACAGATGTTCTGGGACACGTAGTCAGACTCTAGAGCCTGTCGATGAATGAGGATAAAAAGACGAGGATCGTTACGTGCCCAAGGAGGGAGGTTGACGTGATTAACCCGTTCACCGTTCTGACGCACACCAAAATCAAAACCTAAAAGAGAAGATTAATATTAATGCTTATCTCCCCAAAGCACACCTCATTTGGCCCACTGAGCAGGTCTTAAGACTTCCCCAAAACAGATATTAAGTGCTATAACCAGGGAAAGCAGAGGCAAAGAGGAGAGTGACATCATTGTTCATCTACCTATCTACCTACTAACAGAAGTACATGGGTTAATGCTATCCTCATTATA
Organism: Neogale vison; assembly: GCF_020171115.1. NCBI lineage: Eukaryota > Metazoa > Chordata > Mammalia > Carnivora > Mustelidae > Neogale > Neogale vison. The sequence continues at coordinate 151,383,245 of NC_058092.1, read as the reverse complement.
TTTGAGATCTTTCAACTTTATTGTTCTACCACTTTATATCATATTGAAAAAAACAGCAGAAAATCACTGCCATTTAATTTCAATATTATCAGAACATCAAAGCTAGTTAAGTACTTAAATATCTATTCTATTCAATTATAAACTTGATTACAAAACTAAACTAAGGTGTTAACATCACAATAAATTTAAGATTATATTTAGTAAATACTAGCATTCTGTAGCTTAAATAAATCCAATTAATGCAAAGTATACACATCCTAAGTGAACTATTAACTTTATGGTAAGTCAAGAGGTCTGCCCTAACATCATTTCCACTAAGCATTCCTATGGACAACAAACTTATTCCAACTCATTGAATGAGAGGGTTCTTTTGTGATCTAAATAAGCTGTTCTCTAATTGTTTCATTTGTCTGCTAGTGTAAACAAAAATCTCAGAAGTGTTTGTTTAAAAAAAAAACAACTGTCCTAAAAGAAATGTTATAGAGATGTTTTTGTGTTACCTTTTATGGGCAGAAAATATGAACAGCATAACAGAATAAAAATTAAAAAGGCTTTCTTAAAAGCTGATTACACTCCATATAAAATTAAGTTGCTGTCTGCCTCCTTCTAGATCTTGTGAAAACAGTTACAGGATATTCGCTAATTCTGGAAATATTCTGAAATGATATGATGTGAAATATAAAGCAAGGGCTTATGTAAATGAACATGGAGTGAGGATGGGGGTCATCTCCAGAAGCTCAGCTCATCCTACAGGCAGCTGCAGAGTGATTTAAGATGGACTGGCCCAGAACCCCCAGAGCTCTCTGCGAGCAGCAGGGATCTACTGATGTAAAAGTAGTGAGTGAGACCTCTAAGGGCTGAGTTGGGGAGGGGCTGAGCAGCAGGGGTCTGTATAAACTCAAATCATTCTCAACTGTCAAATGCTCTGTGGGCACATCACGGGTGGGCACTCTTCACACACAGCAGATGACTAGGGGACTAATCAAAGGCTTAATGGAATGCCGATAGGAAATGACACAATGTACATGAAAGCAAACAGTGTTTTCCAAAAATAGCTATAACAACCCTTGTTGTGCTGCATGCTTTTCCGGAATCTCGCTACTCCCCCATCAAGTAGCAAAGTTTATGCTCTTTCCTTTTGAATGTGGGCAAGGCACTTGTGACCAGAACGCAGCAGGTGTGCCACTCTGTGACCTCCAAGGCGAGGTTCGTAGAGGCCGTGCAGCTTCTGTTCATTTCTCTCTTGGGACACTCGCCTTTGGAAGCCCCAGTTGCCGAGGAGAATGTCCAAGGCCTCCATGCCATGAGGAAACCCAAACTGGTACACGTGGAGAGACCACATGGAAAACCACGGACACTACATGAGAGAGATGCCTGCCAGCCCCCAGCTGCTCTGATCCCGACTGGTCCAGCTCCAGCTCCAGCTAATCTGAATGCACACCCTGAGCCCAAACCACTGAAGGCTCGGGGCGGAGCTGCTCCTGAATTTCTGACCTGCGAAACCTGTAATGATAATCAATTTCTTGTTGCTTTGAGGCACTAAGTGTTGGAGGCATTTGTTATGCAGCCAGAGATAATGGAAACATACATAGAAGAAACCATGGACAGAGAAAACAAGCATAGACTGAAATGAGTCCCAAGCTGAAAGCCACCAGGCAGGTACTACAAAGTGCGGGTGCCGACAGCCCATTAAGGCGGTTCTCATCTGGGCAGCACTATGAACCGTGCTCCGGGTGATGAGGCACATGGATATATTAACGGTTCTCCAAACAGCTCCAGAGAGGCCAGTTAGCATAGAATAAAATTCTAAAGGAATTTTCCCAACACTAACTTCTCTAAAGATACAGTTATCAATTGCATATATTCCTAAAGGTCACATAAAAATATAAAATTAAGTAATGTAGAAAAATGACCCACAAACATCTCTCAGAGGAATACCTGATCTTCTACTAAAAAATAGGTAAGGTTGGCCCAGATTGTTGGTCATTGGTATCACGGAAACTGGATTTTATCCTCTACTATCCCTTTTTTGTATCAGAAGATTCTGGCTAGGGTATTTTATTTCTAAGTTGGTCACTCCGCATAAAGTCATTGAGATTTTGGTTAACTTACATTGTGCTTCAATAAATTCATGACTTATTTTTTTAATGAGCACATGATAACCTTTGCAATCAGGAAAAAAAGCATTTCTGTAATAAAACTAAAGTACATTTTACAGATACCTTTAATAGGTAAAAGTTACCAATTTTCCACACATATTTGGTCCTGTAAAATAGTTACAATCTTCATGCTCGCTTGGAAATAAAATGATACACTTGATAAATAAAGGTATTTATCTTATTGGGGGACTCAAATTATCAGACTTAAAAAAGCTATTCTTATTTTTAGAAAAGTATAAAATAAGTACAGAATTATAAATTAGAAATGATGTACTGCTATACCTTCACGGTTGACTAAGAACTCTGGAAGATAAAAAAACTCTGGGATCAGTTCTTTGACATCAGTCATGGATTCAAAAGATGAAAGGCGCCAAGTTGTATTTGTAGAATGAAAAGTTCTGTCTGGAATGTCAAAACTTTGATCTATAAAGAAAGACAAACAATGCAATTAAGACACAAAGATCTTATTCTGTTTAAAGCTTGTTATAGTTTATTTCTGCTACTTTGAAAAGATTAAAATGATGTTCATTTTGTTTTTCAGTTTTAAAGAGGTTATTCATGTTCTTGAAAATAAATATTTCTATACATTATTTGAGACCATATTATAGTATTGTTAATCTGCATTATGTTTTCCTGGTACACAAAAATGGATGAATTTATATCACTTTTTTGTTTAATTGACTACTATCTGTCTACCCAAGCAGAATTAAAGTCCTGTAACAGCAGGGACCTTGGGTATAACCCACAATGAGCACATACTAGGTACTTGATAATTACTTATTTATTGAATGAATAATAAAGAAGGAAAATTGAAGTTCAAGTGGGTAAAACAGTTTTTTCCCCATCAGAAAACAAAATTATTCCTTCACCTTTAAAAATGAAGACTACTTTTTTCTTTTTTCGGTGGGGGGAGCACTGCTTTTTAGATGTAACTGAATTAAAGAATGAAGTACAATTTCCTATAAATGAAAAAACTAAACACGGTCACTCCACTGTTAAGTTTTTCTGCAGTTTCTTTGTTAAGTTTTCTGTAGACTAATACTTAAGAACTGAGTTTTGACCGGTCTCTTTCCTGTCAACAGTTAGCAGAACATGAAATGGTATCCAGAGGCCAGCCCCTGAGAACACCAGCTGTATATATTGTACTATCGAAAACTCCTTTGAAGTTGCAGAAATTTTATACTTATCTTTTCATTTAGAGACTGTCACAGACTAATTTCAGCAACAAGCAAGGCACAATTTTAAAAAGATAGGCTAAATTTCTTCCCCAGGTCTGCACTTCCCTGTCCAGCAACATTTTCTATTATTTTCATTACTTTCTCATCTATTTTGGGGAGTCAGTTAGCTCAGAGGAAAAGTAACCAATCTAAATAGCATCTAGAAAAAGTAATTCTGGAAGGCTATGGCAGATTCATGGTATCTAGAAGAGAGACTAAGGAACTGTGGTATGAAAGAAGCACACTGAGGGTCTGTTCAAACTGTCAAATTCTGCATTGTTTCTTAACTTAAAAAAAAAAACCTCTTCTACAAATTCCTATAATCTAGAATGTGCATGTACTAAACAAGGGGTTCTGAAGCTAGCATTTCTGTCCCCAAGTGACATTTAGCAATGCCTAGAGATATTTTTGGTTCTCACAACGGAACTGGTGGAGGAATGACACCGGCATCAAGTGGGTAGAAGCCAGGGATGCTGCAAAAACAGCCTAGAGTGCACAACAGTCTTTACAATAAAGAGGATGTGCCTCAAAAGGAATACAGGGCCAAGATGAGAAGCCCAGGACCAGGCCCCCGAGTCTAGCTAATCAGATGAAGTTGATGGGGATTGCAGTAGCCTCTGGTTGTTTTTTTTTTTTTTTAAATAATGCATAAATACAGCATGAAGAAAACTGGCATAATAGCAATATATATTTAAAAATTAAGAAATTTTAGTTGATTGGGAGTTTTATATTAATAGATTTTTGGGCTACATGAAAAAAGTGGAGGGCAGGGAGAGTCCTGTTACATGCTGCAGCAGTCCCAAACCACATGTGAAGTACTCTTTTTTATTCTGAGTGCCACTTTTTAATAAGGGCATTTGCAAACCAGAACATGTCTAGAAGAATGATCAGAACAGTGACAGGTTTGGAAACCAGAACAAACAAGGATGGCTTACGCACTGGTTTTTAAAACTCTTCGGTAAGTACAGAACGGTCTTATTTATGTTTTGGATTCCTTGCAGCAGCTGGGATACGACCCTGCATACAGGAGGCTCTCAACCTGATGTCAAATTAACTAAGGATAATTAGCTTAGGGATAAACAAGACTGAAAGGGAAAAAGGGGACAGGGCAAGAGTCTTCAAATATTTGAACAGCTGTCATTGGAACATTTGTTCTGTGTACTTACACAAGGACAAACAGAAGAAAGCCCCTTCTATAGACCAAGGAGAGACAATGCAAAATTCATTCCTCCAAGAGGTGGTATGTGAGTAAAAATACATAAAGAAGTTCAAGAAGGTTGAGTAAATGAATGGATAATGACCCCACAAAGGATTCTGAGTGCCATGAGGAAAAACTACAGAGCTCATAACACAGTCCTCATTAGAAATTGGTAGGAAAGAATGTTCTCATTTGCACACACGTCAGTAAATTCACCTCTAAGTAATCTTCTGGCCTGTGAGCTGCCACTTAAAACACTGAGGTAGAAGATTATTATCATTCTTCTCTTTTTTTTTGAGAGAGACAGAGAGGCTGACCAGGGAGGAGAGGTGGAGCGAGAGGGAAGAGAGAGAGTCTTAAGACAGCTCCACAATGGGGACTTGATCTCATGACGCTGAGATCGTGATTCGAGCCGAAATCAAGAGCTGGACACTCAACTGAATGAGACACCCAGGTGCCCCAGAGGCAGAAGTTCATTAACTAGACAGTTCCTATGGTGATGGTGTAAGTGTGGCTCTCCTATTAACTACTTACAGTAAATGACAGTAACATATTCCCATTAGAAATAACTATTAACTTGAACATCTTTAAAAAGGAAATTGCATACATTTGATAAGGATAAAGTTTGCAAATTACACAGGATGTGAATTACATCCTAATTTTTAAAAAGTGAATTGCATTTTTATAAACATACATGTCTAATCTGCAGTGAAAACTCAACAAATTAGCAAGATAATCTGGTTCACTACAAACTTCTGGAAAGAATTTTATTGAAGGAATAAGTAGGATTATTTTTCCTGTGGTTTGGTTAGTCTCAATACAGTCTCAGGAAGTATGTCAAGTTTCCCCCCCGCCCCCAATGATCCAGTAAGATATTTTAGGTAGTTATAAAATAATTCTTACCTTGGTAGGCTAAAAACATTTTTGTGAACGGAGGCATCCTCACCAGGAAGTGAAGCACGGTGCCGCTGTTGGAGTAGTGGGAGCCGTAATGGTAGGGCTGCACGGGGGGCATGGGGTCATCCTCCCGGGCCCCTTTGCGGTACTCCTCCTCCAAGTACTGAAGGGAACAGGCAATCAGACAGTGTTCATGAGAGAGTGCTCCAGGTATCACCAGTTTTCTTTCCATCTTCTCTACTAATCCCCCTTTTAAAAAATCATTATTTTATTTTTTTATTTTGAGAGAGAAAGAGCACAAGTGGGGGTGCGGCGTGGGGTGCAGAGAGAAAGAGAAAATCCCAAGCAGGCTCCACACTTAGCACAGAGCCCAACACAGGGCTCGATCTCATGACCCCAAGCATCATGACCTGAGCCGAAATCAAGACCTGGATCATAACCATCTGAACCACCCACGTGCCCCTATCCTATCCCTTTGACACCATTTTCTATGGCTTGCCCTGCCACCTGTGTTTGGACCTCAGCCACCTAAAGTGTCTCCTCCTCAGTGCCCCACTGAGTCCTGATTCCTCGAGAAGCATGTCACAGTCTGCACCTTTACTCTCTCATTCCGTCACAGGAAACTCACCTGCTCTGCACCCTGCCTCCCAGCACTCTGGCTCCTAACGTAGCCTATCATGTGCAAGTTGATCATGCGCTTGATAAAGGAGAGCTGCTACTGTCACTAGGGACATCTGCATTTTAAAAGTGAGTCTCAAGATACAATGCTATGTTCTTTAGAGAAACTCTCTAGCGTGGAAAGGCAATAGCAGTAAAAAAAAAAAAAACTGTACCACATTACTAAGGTTCTTAGGTATTAAGGTAAGATTTTTTTGACTGTTTTGCAATGTAGTTTCACTGAGATAAAAACGAATACAGTGATTTCTCACGCCTACTATCTTCCCATCATGATGTAGGAAGCTCAATCAAATATTTAATATCAGTCACTCATCTCCCATAGCTTCTGTCTGGCTCTGATAACAAAGTCAGGCGATAGTGAATTTCTGGAGTCACTTCTCCTTGATTCCATAGCACTGCCCCACTTTCAACTGCAGAAGAATCAAGGAGTGACTGTTATAAGACACTTGGAGAGATCTTTCTGCAACTGTGCTACAAAACAATGTGAATGCAAGAACACTGCTTCAGCTGCTCTTACCTTGATACTGCTGTGAAGAATGCAGCATGTGGCTAATGAGTTTTTTAAAAAATTTCCAACAGAATTCCATTAATGTTAATTTCTCAGAAATAGATAAATTATACTTTTAAACTTCAAAATCTGGTAAATTTCTGCTAATAAACTAATGCATAATTTGCTGAATATGAATAATAAGGAATTACAGTACATTATAGATAGACTGATATTGTTCTATAAATAACAGTAGGGGATACAAATAGCAGGATCCTGAAAATCTGTGATTTTTTTTTAAAGGAATATAGTTATTTATATATGGATGTAACAATGGACTACTAGCTTCCAATTTATGCCACAACAAGCGTATTTCTTTTTCTGGGCAAAGTGTTTTCAGAGAACTGAGATAGACAACAATACCTAAAATCATATAATGATTTCCAGTTGTTTGTCACTCGAAGCACAAGAAGGTAAAAAACAGAAAAGTCAATATTATAAATTTTAAATTAGGTAAAACACAAGTCTGTAGAATAAAACTTGAGTTCTCGTGTATCAAAATATGAGGAAAAACGAAGCCTACCTTGTAGGTATCCACATAACGATCTTCTTTTTCTTTATACTGCACGGCTATGGGCTTAGAGAGATTTCTACAAACGAAGAGAGGAGGGAAAAAGATGAAGTCTTTCGATATTGTCAAGCTTAAGCTGCCTACACGCCTGCATCCGTAAGTAAGCCTGTGATCAGCAAACACGTGGCCCTCAGTTTAGTGGTTACACATGTTGCTTTGCAACATAGCAGCCATCATTCAAGATTATGACCGAATCAACTGGTAGATGGTAGGATTTTCCTAAACAGATTCATACCCACTCAGGAGTTCCTGGCTTACGAGCAACCTAGACAAGAAGGGCTGCTCTGGGGCCCCTGCTCTCCTCGCTTCTTCCATTTCCTCCAGAATCAGAACCGATGCTGTCTAGGGCAGCTGATTCCTGTTGAGCCCTGACATGCCTGTCCCCACTTTCCAGACCTATACTTGTCCAGCGGTGAAGACGGAAGGGCGGTTTGGATGGGAAGCAGGACCATGAGGAGATGTTATAGAATTATCAGGTTACGTACTGAAAATTAATAAAATGACACTTAAAAAAATTTTTTTTTAAATTTTAAGTGGACCCCATGCCCAACGTGGGGCTTGAACTCATGACCCTGAAGGTAAGAGTCACACACTCTACTGACTGAGTCAGCCAGGCACCCCAAAATGACACAAATTTAAAAATGACCAAGTGGAGACTAGGCGTGTGCATAGTGAAATCCATGTTTTATTGTCTAACTCACATACGGGGAATGACATCCTCGTCTGCACAGTAGAGCTGTGTCTGTGCTGGTGTTCACGCTCTGTCAGGGACGCTAGAGAACACTGGGATGAATCCTCACTTTTCTAAGCCACACAGGCAAGCAGCTTCCCTGTGTAGCACTTGGAAGAGCAAGAGGAAAAGATCCGCCGAGGCCGAAGCCTCCCGGGCTGAGGGGCCACGGGGCTAGCAGCTATCTGGAGTTCCAACCTCTGGCTCCGTAACTAGATCAACATCAAGATCTGCCCAAAGCTCAGTGGATCAAACCAGTTCTGCTGAGCCAGCCAGTCATATGCCTATATCCTAGGGATACTGAAATTGGTGATAGTAAGCACTAATTTGGTTTTTGAGACCTTTCTACAATCTTAAAAAATTCATTAAAAGTAAAAACAGTTTTATAGAATAGATACAAATTCACATATCAAAATAGGAGAAGTCACGTTTAAGATCCAGGTATGCGGTTTTCTTCTAAACAGTGTATATAGATTTTTTTGAACACAAATAATACTGTTGTGGTTGAAAAATCAGAAATTACTGATGAGCAGACAGAAAAACCCCCAAATCAGCTAAAATACCATTATTCACAGGTAAAACATTTTGCTATATACCTTTCCAGTTGTTTTTCTGGTTATCTATATATGTACATTCACATTTAAAAATAAAAATAATAGCCTTCCCCACCTACACTAAATATTTCTAAAATACCATTTTTAATGGCTGTAATGTAAAGCAGTTAACTCGAACCTGGTGCTGGGCATTGAGGTTGTTTCTAAGTTTTAGCCACTTAAAAAAATGATGTAAGGACTATCCATCCATATGGCCAAATTTTTGCACGCAATGCCAGGCACCATTATCAGCAATGAACCAGAGTTCTGGCCCTCATAAAACTTACTTCCAGTGGGAACCTTTCTGGTAAAGTACATATTCTTAAGTATTCCTAAAAAAAAGTCCAAGAAGTTAAATTGCTAAAGCAGTATATACATCTGAAGAGTTCTTTGGCAATATATTGTCAAATGCCTTCCAGAAAGATTGGATCTATTTATGCCAGTAGTGCAAAAATGTCTAAATGTCCATCAGCAGTGGATAAAAATGTCTGGAAATAACACGCCACTTGCTATTTTTCAAATTGACAAACATACTAAGCTGCATCTGATTTTTCTAAAAAATTTTTTAAAGATTTTATTTATTTATTTGATAGAGAAAGATCACAAGTAGGCAAAGAGGCAGGCAGAGAGAGAGGAGGAAGCAGACTCCCTGCTGAACAGAGAGCCTGATGCGGGACTCGATTCCAGGACCCTGAGATCATGACCTGAGTGGAAGGCAGAGGCTTTAACCCACTGAGCCACCCAGGCGCCCTGCATCTAATTTCTTGAAAACTGTCTTAAGCTAGGATTACTTCTCAGTAGTTAAAATATTCTAAAAAATATATATTCTAATATACCAAGTAGAATATTTGGAGTCAATTTTTCTTTAAATAACCTAAGAGAACTTTAAAAAAAAAATTAAATAACCAGAATATTTCCTCATCAACTAGGGCTATGTGGTTACTCTAAAAGGCAATTCATTCAAGAAAAGCAGGATAAATGCTTAATTCTTTTGCTTTAATTGGCAAATGTCAAAGGTAAGAAACTGGTGCCCTAGTTATATCCAGTAGCGACCAGTAAGTTTGTTTCTGGAGCCTTTAAAAAGCATCATTATTAACCTAAGAGGTTTTTTTTTTTTTTAATGTGTTTTAATCAATTGTAGTCATTATTTTTCCTAATGCTCTGACTGTCCTATCTTTGGCGGTGTTAGCCACTTCAAGTTGGCTCTTGAGTCCTTTGTTATTTTTCTTTTGGGTTGTGTTAAAAAAAACACACAATACAAAATTAATAATCATAACAATCCTCAAATAAAGAGTTCAATAGTGTTGACCATATTTACATTGTTGCATGAAACGTCTAAAACTTTTTCATCTTGTAAAACTCTACCCCCACTAAACAACTCCCCATTTCCCGCTCCCCTGTGCAACCTTGTCCCCTAGCAACCACCATTCCCCTCTCTGCCTGAGTCTAATGACCCTAGATAACTCACATAAGTGGAATGTCACAGTATCTGTCTTTTTTTGCGGCTAGCATATTTCACTTAGCACAATGTTCCCAAGGTTCATCCATGTTATAGCGTATGACAGGACTCCCCTCCTTCTTAAGGTGGAATGATGTTCCATTGTATGTATGTACCACAAATTCCCCATCCATCCATCCACAGATAGACATGGGCTGCCTCCCCCAGCTGACTGTTGTGAGCATTGTTGCAACGAACACAGGTAGGTAAATATGGCCTCCACGTCCTTCCGACAAAACTATTAGTTTCCTTGCTTTCTTTTCTTTTCTTTCTTTCTTTCTTTTTTTTTTTTGGATTTTATTTATTTACTTGACAGATAGAGATCTCAGTAGGCAGAGAGGCAAGCAGAGAGAGAGAGAGAGAGGAGGAAGCAGGCTTCCTGCTGAGCAGAGCCCGATGTGGGGCTTGATCCCAGGACCTTGGGACCATGACCTGAGCCGAATCAGAGGCTTTAACCCACTGAGCCACCCAGGCACCCCTGTTTCCTTGCTTTCCGACACAACAAATATCAGGCTCATCTTGTATGTTTTCTTCTAAAAAATTTTAGAAGAAATGAGAGAATAGGAAATCACTATTTTGTGACCCCTAGTGAAATAAATAATTGACTTAAGAGATAGTCATCAATGACAGAAACAAATTCAGGGGAAGCCTGATACCATGGATCAATGTGAGCATCATTAGAGTGGACGCCATGTGTCTCCTGAGTCAGTCAATATGTTGGTCAATATGAAGCTCACACCCCCTACAAGGACACCTGCCCCAAAAGGCTGACCCTCGGTCTAAACGAGACTGCAGAACTAGTTTCCAGTCTCTAGGAAATACAGAAGCTGAAGGAAGAAGGTAAATACTAACATGGGAATGGGGATAGCCTACAAAATAACTGACCTGTTCTTCAACAAGTCGACGTTAGGAAAAAAGGAAGAGGAAAATGCATACCAACAAACAATGGCTTGTTCTAGATGTGTCTTCAGAGACAAAGCAACCAAAGGTGATACTGGGCCCAATATGAGCCAGTCAACTATAAAAAGAAATCTTTCATATAATTGGGGGACACTGGAAAATGGGCTGGGTATTAGATAATACCATGAAATTATTGTTAATTTTCTTAGATATGATAGTGTCACTGTAACATAAGTAAGAAAATGTTCGATACTTTCTTAAGAGACGTGTTCTGAAGAACACAGGAATAGCATAACAAAATGTGATTTGTCTTAAAAAGAAAAAAAGAGATGACACAAGCTTGGCAGAAATATTCATAACTGTCGAGTTGAGGTTATGGACAGATGGGGTTCATTGTATATTCCTTTAGATTGGTGCATGGTTGAAAATCCTGATAGGTCTTTAACGAAATAAAGACAGCATATGGACAAAGCCAACAAGTGACACCGTTTTCAGTTACCTGTAAACTGAAGGATCATTGAGGTCAAGGGTCTCACTGACATAGTCAGCGAGTATGAACGGGAACACCGGATACTGCATGAGATCATTGAAGGATCGGCCGGCATGTTTGTTTAAGTGAGTCAAATACTCAAAGTTAGTGATTTGTCCAGTATACCATAAATTTGTCAGAGCATTGATGTTGCCATATTCCAGGAGATTAGGGAGGTTATTTGTTAGTATACTGTGGTACACGTCATCACGAACCTGCAAAGGAAGGAGAGAGAAAAAAAAACAAACAAACAGATTTTCTTTTAGGTTATTGATACTTTTCTCCAAAATCTCCATATTTTAGGCACATTAGTAACTTCAAGGCCACCAAGAAAATTCTTGTTGCCCAAATAACATCCACTGGTGGTGAACTGAGATTCAACTCTGGGGCTTCCTCCGAAGGCTGGACTCCTAAACGTTATGTTGTGTTGCCAGAGAAATCAGCTAAAAAGAAGGTAAGAAAACATCTGTATAGAAAAGTCACTTATATACAGATCCTAAAAAAAAAAAAAAAAGGATAAAGAAGAGTCTTCATCTAAATAAATGCAACATGGTATTTAAAAAGAGCATGGTCGGGGCACCTGGGTGGCTCAGTGGGTTAAGCCTCTACCTTCGGCTCAGGTCATGATCCCAGGGTCCTGGGATCGAGCCCCACATCGGGCTCTCTGCTCAGCGGAGAGCCTGCTTCCTCCTCTCTCTGCCTGCTTCTCTGCCTACTTGTAATCTCTGTCTGTCAAATAAATAAATAAAATCTTTAAAAAAAAAAAAGAGCATGGTCATCTTAATTAGACAGATGGCCTCGTTTCCATCTTAAAACCTCTGTGTTACTACCACATCTGTAATATGAGAATAGTAATATTTATTGCATGAATATGAAATAAGATATCCTATGTAAAATACGATATTTGATTTTCACTACTGATTGAAAAGCAATAAACTTTTGTGTTTGTTTGGTTTTTTTAGAGATTCACAAAACTTGTCACAGAAAAAGGTAATCTGATTTTTTCTAAAGTTATTAAATGATGATTGATAATAAATGGGAAAAAACAGACAAGCCAGGGCTTTACTAAAAACAAATTGAAATATCTATCCTAAATGTGTATGGACTTAAGGCATAGGAATGAGAGCCACAGTCGCAGATAACCAGAGACGGGACTAAAAGTAAATAAGGAAATGGAGCTATGGCTATGGAACAGGCAAGGTCACAGGGGGTTTAAAAATCTACACCGCAAACCTGTTCCACAACAATGTGTATATATTTAACACATAAAAATGGCTAAAATGAGGGCACCTGGGTGACTCAGTTGGTTAAGCATGGGCCTTCAGCTCAGGTCATGATCTCAGAGTCCTGGGATCAAGACCCACATTGGGTTCCTTGCTTAATGGGGAGCCCACGTCTCCCTCTGCTTCCCTCCAGTCCCTCCAATCATGCTCACTCACTCTCTCTAATAAATAAATAAAATATTTTTTAAAATGGCCATCTTCTTTTATGTATTTTTTTTACCACGATTAAAAAAAAATGAATCGGTTCAAGGAAAAACAAAAACAAAAACCTAAACTTATAGTTTAAATCTGAAGACTGCCACCTTCTAAAGCTAAGGCTGATAGGAGTTTATGACAGACTGCATAACAAAACCAGGCAAGAAAAAGGAAGTTTTCATTCCTTTGACAAATACTGATCAGGCACATTCAAACTGTTGAAGCTATAGCACTTAACAAAACAAACTGTTTACATTTTATTGGAGAGACAATGTTGGATGTTATTAAGTCCTATAGAGGAAAACAGAACAAAGGCAAGGAGACTTGGGAATAGGAGTAAGGGAGGGGTCGTTATTTTATTAAGAGTAGTCAGGAAGGTCTGAGAAGGAGACATTAGATCAAGGAACCTAAAAAGGTGAGCAAGTGAGTCACGTGGATTTCAAAAAGGAAAAACATTCAGGGCAGTATTCCGGAGCAGGAGCAGTAAGTGCAAAGGCCCCGAGGCATTAGTGTGCCTAGTCAAGGAAAACAAAGTCGCCATGGATGGAGAGAGCAGGGGATACAATGATAGAAAAGAAGGTCAGCGAGATAACAAGATGCCAGATCATTCAGTGCTTCATTCAGCTATTATAAGGACTGTGGCATTAACCAAGTGAGGCAGGAAGTGATTGGAGGGTTGTGAGTAGAGAATGACATGATCAACACACTTTAGCTATCGTGTTGAGAATAGTCTGAAAGAAGGGGGAGCAATGGAAGCAGGGAGGACAGTTAGGAGGCTACTGTAATGATTTAGGCAGAAGATGATGCTGGCTTAAACCAGGAGGGTAGTAGTGTACGTAGTCAGATTGTGGACCTTTCTTGAGGGAGAGTCAGCAGATCGAGAGCATGTAGGGCATGAAAGAGTAAGAGAAGTCTAGGGGAATCCCAAAATTTCTAGCCTGGGCAATCACAGAGATTCGAGTTGCTAATTTTTGAAACGGGGAAAATGGCAACAAGATTTTGAGGGGGCAGATTAGAAGTTTGGTTTTGTGCGTGCTCAATATGAGATGCCGATTTGACTTTCAAGTGGAGATGCCCAGGAGGGAGTTAAGTATTTGAGTGTGGCATTCCCAGGAGGGGTTTGGGTAGTGACCCAAATTTGTAAGTTGTTACAATACAGGTAGTATTTAAAGTCCTAAGAGTGGATGAGAAGAGAATAGGTCTGCAGAGTGAACCCAGAGGCATTCCAAGCAGCATCTCCGAGGAAGACTGAAAAGGAATGCCCTGACGACAGGAGGAGAGCCAATGAAAAGTGATGACCCAGAAACCTAGTGGAAAAGATTAATTTTTTCTTGAAGATTTTATTTCTTTCTTATTTGAGAGAGCGTGGCAGAGGGAAACGGAAAGGAAGAGGCACTAGCAGACTCCCTGCTGAGCACGGAGCCCAATGCGGGCCTTAGCTCATGACGCTGATCATGATCATGACCTGAGCCGAAACCAAGAGTTGGAAGGTCAACTGCTCCATAGACTGTACCACCCAGGTGCCCTGGGAAGGTTATTATTATTATCATCTTTTTTAAAAAAAAGAAAATAATCACTGGTGTCAAATGCTGCTGATAGACCAAGTAAAATGAGGACCGAGAAATGTGACCATAGGGTTTAGATACGGAGGTCACTGAGAACCCCAACCAGAGTTCTAGGTGAAGTGGTGAGAAGAAAACCAGCCAGGAGCGTTTCAAAAGAGAATGGAGGCAGTGAGCACACATCACTTCTCCTTTCTATAAAGGACGGCAGACAAACTGAAGCCGAAGGGATGTGGTGGGGGTTAAGAAAGGGTTTGTAAACAATGGAATCTGCTCTCAAGTTTAAATTGCTCTTTTCAGGTCAATTATGCATTCACTTACTTTTTACAGATACAGTTACTCTGGAGAATCTGAATTTAACACAGTTTTGAAGGACAAAAATCATTCTAATATAGCCAAGGTTCACTTTAATTAGGACTAACAAGAGCAATTTTTACTTGATGACAGAAACAGTGAATCGAAGTTTAAATAAGTCAAACCCTGATAAAATCATTTGAGTACAGTTACACTGGACCCATGATAACTTCAAAAATATGTATCTATTAATAAAGCCAAATTTACCTTGGTGTTATCAAATGCTAACAGGAGTGTTCTACCATTTGTTAAAAAGATCTCTACGGCATTGTCTCTCAACTGCCACCAACGCTTGTGGACTTCTTTAATTTCTTCATATGTCCAGGAGAAGGACGCTGGTTCCAATTCTCCCTGAAGGCTCTAAGACAAAAGAAATAAATGAAAGTGTTTGCTTCATAGGAAATATAAATAATCATTTTAATCTTAGATTTTTTAAAACGTCAAAATGAAATAAGACATCTTCCTTTTGTGGCAATATGGCAGATAAGATTCCCTGACCTGCCCCACCCCCTCACTACAAAACACTTCAAAATGCTGGATGAAATTTAAGGAATTTTAAAAAAGACTTTATTTGTATTTTTTAAGAGACTTTATTTTTTAGAGGAGTTTTAGTTTTTTTTTTTAATTTATTTTTTATTTATTTTCAGCATAACAGTATTCATTGTTTTTGTACCACACCCAGTGCTCCATGCAAGCTGTGCCCTCTCTAATACCCACCACCTGGTTCCCCCAACCTCCCACCCCCCCACCACTTAAAACCCCTCAGATTGTTTTTCAGAGTCCATAGTCTCTCATGGACTTCCAATTTCCCCCAACTCCCTTCTCCTAACTCCCCATGTCCACCATGCTATTTGTTATGCTCCACAAATAAGTGAAACCATATGATAATTGACTCTCTCTGCTTGACTTCTTTCACTCAGCATAATCTCCTCCAGTCCCGTCCATGTTGCTACAAAAGTTGGGCATTCATCTTTTCTGATGGAGGCATAATACTCCATAGTGTATATGGACCACATCTTCCTTATCCATTTGTCCGTTGAAGGGCATCTTGGTTCTTTCCACAGTTTGGCGACCATGGCCATTGCTGCTATAAACATTGGGGTACAGATGGCCCTTCTTTTCACTACATCTGTATATTTGGGGTAAACACCCAGGAGTGCAATTGCAGGGTCATAGGGAAGTTCTATTTTTAATTTCTTGAGGAATCTCCACACTGTTCTCCAAAGAGACTGCACCAACTTGCATTCCCACCAACAGTGTAATAGGGTTCCCCTTTCTCCACATCCCCTCCAACATATGTTGTTTCCTGTCTTGCTAATTTTGGCCAAGTAGGAGGAGGTGCCTTTTCAACCTGTACCCTAAAGTGAGCTGATTACCTACCAAAGAACTCTGATCACCCATGAAATCAGCCTGAGATCAGAATTATACACATCTGGATCTCTACAGGGGCAGAAGAAGCCAGTGGGCAGGTAAAGCGAAGTGGGAAAGGCGGACTGATATCAGAAGATAAACAAAAGGGGGAGGGAGCCACCAGAGGTGACTGGTTGGAAAGTAATACCCCTAATATGAGCGAGAGTGCCTTGCATCTGGGGACCAGCATTAACTTAGAGCAGTTTTAGGTTTGCAGGAAACCGAGCAGATAGCGTAGAAAGTTCCCATGTATTCCCTGCCTGCACTCACAATTGCCCTATGATTAACATCTCCCATCAGTGTGAGTAGTGTGGTGCCTTTGTAATAATTGTTGAGCCACCACTGAATACATTCATTATTCTTGACTAAAGGCCATAGTTTACACTAGGTTCACTCTTGGCGTGACGCAGTTGTCGGTTTTGACTAATGTCTCTGAGGAAACGTGTCCACCACCACCGCCTCCCACAGAATTCCCTCGTGCTCCACCTCCTCCCCCACTCCTGCCCCGTGGACCCCTGAGCTTTTTATTATCGCCATGGTTTTCCCTTCCCAGAATGTCATATGGTTAGACTCCTACAATACACAGCCATTCTAGACTGACTTGAGTTTAAAGCTGAGCTGGCAAGAAATTAAGGGAAAATGAACCCCAGGAAGCAAAAATAACAAGAAATGTGAAAGGCATGCCGGGGTCACAGACTAAGTGATCAGGTCGACAACAACTGGAAGAAAGAAGATGAGGCACTGGGTTCTCTGGATCAGAGTATGGGATGAAATTACTTCAGAAATCTAAAGCCCATTAAGGGACATGTTCCTGTTGTCGATAAACACATGAGCCCATCAATAGAGAAAGAAACAGGAGCTTGTCTCTCTTGGCCTGGGGTCGGGGTGGAGAGTAGACAACAAGTTCTCCCTGAGAACTCGAAACTGTGGGCCTGCCCTCACATGGATTGGGTTAAAATTGACCTATCTGCATGCCTGGGAGCTCGCCAGCTCTGACGCACAGTTCGCATGCCTCTGCATCTCCCAGGAAAGGCAAAGCAGCCTCTGCCAATCAGCCCTACCGACTGTAAGCTCACAGATCGTCGCCCACCAGATGGCTATGTTCCTCTCCTATGTGGTCAGCAGAAGGAAGAAGAGATAAAGTGACCACCGGAAGGCTGGGTCTTCCTGACAGCATTAATCCCAGTCTCCCTCAACAAATCCCTACATTCTTTTCTTTCTTTTTTATCTTTTTTTTTTTTTAAGATTTTATTTATTTGTCAGAGACAGAGAGAGAGAGCACAAGCAAGAGGAGAAGAGGGAGAGGGAGGAGCAGAGGGAGAGGGAGAAGTAGGCTCCCCGGAGCAAGGAGCCTCCCTCGGGCTCCATCCCCGGACCCTGGGATCATGACCTGAGCCACTCAGGCATCCCAAATCCTCACATTCTAGAATGAAGGATCAGGGGCCATAGGTCCTATACTTCTTACCGCCAATGGGCCCTTGCCAAAGTACAAGATCAAGAAAACTTTAAAAACGTATCTAAGTCTGTAAACTGCAACTGAATACATGAATTACATTACTCAATGCTTTCAATAGAAAAATCACGATAAAAGCTTCTACTAAAGTTTAAAACTAGTTAGAATTTACCTCATCGAGTTAACCTGCATCCTATTTTGATTTTTCATCAGTCTTCCCTTTTGGAAAACTGCATTTACTTCTCCTTTGTGTTGGAACAGGAGCTCAGTGCAAAACTTGGAACTCAATCACATGACTATCTTACCCCAGGCTCTTCATCCTTCTAAAACCTTATTTGAAATTTTAGAAATTTGACTTGTCCTGTTCCATGTGTATTACAGTATTGTACTGGGTTCCAACTGGCTTTTAGAAGTAGGGGTTGGAAATATATTACAAATAAAATTAAACATTTTAATGAAAATCTAATATTCTCACACATAAAACTGAATTCCTTCTTGTTGAGCTTTAACTTTCCTTGATTCCTGCAACTCAGCAGATGTTAAGTATCTAGGAGCAAGGTGCTCTGCTAAGTGTTCTGCATGCAATACATCTGTGTCAGATGGAAAGTATATAAACATTCAAAATGCAAGATAGCAAATGTCATATGTAAAGTGGGAACAAATGCTAAAGAATGGAGGAGAGAAGGCTCTTTCACTCTCAAAAGAAAACCCACAAGATTATTTTAAGGAGAGTTTTAAAGGGGGAAAATGGCATCTTTTGGATCCAGAAAAATGTTTGCTTATATATCAACTATTAAATTTCTTGGTTGCTAAAGAGACATCTTGAAAAATAATTAACCATACTTCTACTAGCTGGGATAAATACTGTGGCAACTGCTAGATAAATCCAACATGAAAGAATGCCTACTCAATTTGGGGGGGCTATATTAAATATTTTCATATTTTTTTCATATTGTTTTACAACAAAATTTTATGTTTTAGCTCATTTTTAAAAAATCACCTATGTGGTTTAATAGTGAATACATAGGTGATTTTTTAGTATATCCTTAGCAATTCTTGGTTTTAGAACTTTTCTGAAACAAAAAGGCTTATTTCTCTTATTACCAGGATCTCAAAACAGTATTTTAATGGCACACAAGCGAATTCATATGGACAAAAAGTCTTGAAATACAAAAAAATGTGAATTAAGAGTCATTTTTGTTATTTTCTGACTAATAGCAGTACTTCCAGCAGAATAAAAATTATGGTACTAAGGCATGTGAATATCAGAATTACTTAAGTTATTCAATTATACAACACTTTCCTTTCTTTGTGAAGGTAAGTGTACTTGACAGTGAACTGGGACTGGTAAGAAGTAGTTATTTGTTGCTACTGAGGATAGTGATAAAAAGAATAAGTATAAATAAATTAACATAACAAGCATTTTTCTTTCATTTTTTCATTTTTAAAAAATTTTGTACTTTTCAAGTTTTTATTTTAATTCTAGTTAGTTAAAATACGGTGTTGTATAGTTCTAGGGGTACAATATAATGACTAAACACTTCCCGACATCACCTGGTGTTTACCACAAGTGCTCTCGTCAGTCCCCTTCACCTGGTTCACCCATCCCCTACCCACCTGCCCTCTGGTAGCCATCAGTTTGTTCTCTATAATTGAGTCTGTTTCTTGCTTTCTCTCTCTCTCTCTCTCTTTCTCTCTCTCACTTTTTCCCCCTTGCTTGTTCACTTTAACAGGAGCGCTTTGGAATTTGACTCATAATACTAACTGCTATGAGATCAGACTGTAAGCCAGACGAGATGGTATGGTCTTCTTTTTAAAAGTATCTTTAAAAGAAAAAGTTTGGAATTAAGACCAATCTATACAGAGAGTCACAATACCTGCTCTCTCGTTATCCCAAAGTTATACATTTTGGGAATTTGTCTAGATTTATGTAAGTGCAAACTTAAGCCTCTACTCACCGAACTTTCAACTGTATCAGAAGCATTATCTTCCACAAAGTACATCCCACATTTACCTATAGAAAGCATTCCGACATGAGTTTAAGAATATATGTGTACTATTACCATATGTGATTACAAATATGACCTCTGGAGTCTGTTGGCCTGAATTTAAATCCCAGCACACAGAAACTGTTCCTGTCATCCAATAACATTTTTTAATAGTATCCATGAGATCTTGGGTAAGTTGCTTTTTTTTGTCTTAACCTCCTGATTAAAAAAGGGGTGGAGGAGGACTTTATTTCACAGGGTTACTGTGGGAATTAAATTAGAATATATGTAAAACACTTACTACTAGTATCTGGCACTCAGTGCTAAAAAAAAAAAAAGTTGGTCATGTATTATTACCAGTACTCTTTTTATATTACTAGCATAATAATTTGCTTTATTTTCTTACATATTAGCTTAAGTCAACTTGTAAACAAATTTTCTAGCAAAAGAGGAATCCTTCATTATTTTTATTTAAACACTCAACAGAGCAGAGGAGACCTTAAAAGATAGCCCCCAAGTTCTGCTTTATAGGTTGGCTGTGTTAACACATGTCCCTACACCATATGTCCAACGGGTAGGAATTTCTCTGGGGCTTGGCACTGTATGCTGGTCACCCTTGAGCACTGAGCACTGCTGGCTCAGAGAAGGGCACTATCTCCATCCTCACGACCTTGGGGCTCAGTCCAGACAAACCTGAAGCTCTGCCTCTGGAGCCCTGGAGGCTGCAGCTTTAGCGTATAGCAGTGACTCTCAAATTTGAGGGTGCATCCGAATTGCTGGAGGGCTCAAAGAAATGCACACTGCTGGGCTCTGCCCCACAGAGGTTCAGCCTCAAGAGGTCTACGCTGGAGCCCAAGAATGTATATTTCTATGTAGTTCCCATGTGATGCTGATGTTCTGGATTTGGGGGCCATGCTTCAAGAACTGGCCTACAGCATATACACTGGTTCCTTAAGGGAAGAGAGGCCAAGTTGTGCAAACTTATTCCTTCATATCTTGAGGAAAAAAATGTCTGACCAAATGTAATTATATAGATATCCATGGATGGACCACCTTGGCCTTTCTCTCAGAAGCACAACAGGGAATATAAATTATCGACTGTCTCAAGGCGGATATATTTCTTAGTATTCCAATAATTCTTCACTTTAAAAATAAAAAATGGATATAGGTAAAAGGAATGATTAAATATAAAGATGTATATTTACGAGGAAAGTCAATTTTATGAAAATCAAAATGCTATTCATGTGCTTTTTAGAAAATAAGATTGTCATTTTTTCACATCTGTGGGTCATAAGCACTATATATAATGTTAAGGCAAAATCACCTATGTGCTATTAGAGAAAGTTTATCTGATTTAATGGTATTTACAACAAACATTGCTTCAAATTGTGTAAGAATAAAGACAGGGTGAGTATGTGTAAAAGTCTTCAAAGCATGACTTACCTAATAACAATTCACCAGCTGTCTCTCTAGATGGTGCAACGCTGATACATCTTCGATTCACTCTGTCAAAACATATTTAAAATCCCCTATGATTAAGTGTTTTGACCAATTTCAGCGAGTAGAGTATAAGCTTTCTTTATATAGTAAAAGATTTTAGCATAGCAGACTAGAGTTTCAAAAGTATGAGAAGTCTTGTCTAAACTCAGTTGAAAATATTATCTCAAATTCCAATGCTCTAGTAGAGGAGAAGATAAAAACTTTTAGAGAAGGCTCATAACTCCTATGCCATGTATATAGAATACAGGGATTCAATTTTTAAAAAGAAACTTCAGTATTTTATGTTTTCTAGTAATTAAACAAACATCGGATCATGCCTCTGGTATTTTCAAAGACATTAAAAAATCTTTGTATTCTAGGAAAAACAGGGGATTTAGACTCAGAAAAGACCTATTCTTTTGTCAAGTCACTCACCTCCTTCAAGTCCGAGTTCTTTATCTACTAAATGGGCTCAATAATAACTGCCACCACCACAACAAATACTATCAATAGCTAACATATACCGACCCATTTGACACACAACAATAGGCTGATGCTTTAGGTATTATTATCTTTTTCGTGTCACAGATACAGACACTGACACAGAGAGGCTAAGTAGCTTGCCCAAGGCCAGATAGTTAGTAAGACAGGGAACTAAAATCTGAACCTTTAGTTACTTGGGGACACGACCAGCGTGCTATCTGTTTCACAGACAACTACAAAGATAGACACGTGTGGATAAGGGACAGAGCGCGATGCCTGAACGTCAACGGATCCTCGCTATCAAAAATGTCTTTTCCTTCTGGATTTTGGTCATCCAACTTTGTCTTCTCTTGAGCCATGCACAGGCCCTTTCCTAAAACCTCAGCATTTTCTGGAATAAAATATTACCTAAACACTACAATAAACTATTAAACTCTTTAACTCCTTCAACAAAAGAAAGGACATCTCGTGGATTCACACTTACCTTATAGACTCACTCGCAGCTTTGTCTTTTACAGTCGAAGAGAAAGAAGAATGAGTTTTATCTTCAAACAGGAAAGAGAGTGGTGGTTTGACCACATCTGTTGAGGAAAAAAATACGTATTGTCTTTATGTAATGATCATAGTTATGTGCTACATTTGTGCGTTGCGTGAAGAAGTCATTTTTACCTTCCGATTTTTGTCTGTCCATAAGGAGATACTTATTTGGAATGGTTAAGTAACACCTCTGTAAACGTCTCCTCTCTCGATTCGGCCCTTCTGTTGGATCCAATTGCCAGGAAGTTGGATAGTAAAGGGGGTCATACCAGGCTGCTCTGCAAGTGAAAATAAAAGAAAGTTTTAAGGAGCAATCTATAGTATTTATAGCTTTAGATGAAATCATTATGGAACTTGAATAAGGAAATCAAAATTGATCTACTCAATTAAAAAAAAAAACCAACTGCTTATGTAATTAGACTAGGGAATGCATACACATAGTACAACAGAGTAAGATTAAAAAACAAGTGTCCTTCTGCTCCTAAACCCCAGTCTTCTGGTTCCCTGACTGGAGGCATGCTCTGCCACCAGTTTCTTATACCTGCTAAATTTTTAAGAAGATATATCATGACTATTCTGAATGCTTTAGCAACATGTGTGCTCTAGCAATACACTGGTTGGACCTAATACAGCCTGATAAGGAAAAAAAATTCATTTTCCAAGTTAAGTTTCTATATTTCTCATCTTGCCTACTATTTAATATAATAAATAAAATTAGTTCATTTTCATAATACAAGCCACATTTCTTACAATGTTGAAAAATAAGTTCATATTTTATTTTTAAAAAAGATTTTATTTATTTGAGAGAGAAAGAGAACAAGCAGGGGAAGGGAGAAGTAGAAGCCGACTCCCCGCTGAGCAGGGAGCCTGACATGGGGCTCAATCCCAGGACCATGAGATCATGACCTGAGCTGAAGGCAGGCGCTTAACTGACTGAGCCACCTAAGTTCCCCCAAAATAAGTTTATATTTAAATGAAAGAAAATGGTAGAACTACATTGAATATATTTTTAGAAATAGATAAGTGAAAAGAAAAATCACCCTGAATCCTACTATTCTAAATATACCAATTACTGGCAGAGATTATTTTCTTTCCTTTTTCAAAACCATAGTTAGAATTATTATATATATACATTTCTATAACCTTTGTTCTTTCACTGGACATATTTTAATCTTTATTATCATCACTGAAAAGGGCTGACTAATGCACTGGGTGGGCGTATTATAATGAATTTAACTCTATTACCGTTACTATATATTTAAGTTGTTTTTAATTCATTCACTAGTATAAATAAAACAGAGATGAAAACCTTTACGTTTATTGCCTTTCTATATTTGGAATATTTTCCCTAGGAAAGAATTACTAAAATAGGATAACTGGAGCTAGAAATAAAATGTTTACAGGATTCCTGACATATGCTGTCAGAGTGTACAATGCCACTGAACCTCCAACCATGGACTAGGTTACATTTCTTCCTGCCGTGGGTATGTGAAACATAAAAGGTAAAATACGGTATTTAAAAGTTTTAAAAAATTAAATTAGACTCTAGCCATATTGAGTATTTTCCTATCTGTTTATTAATTTATTTTCTTATGTGGAAGAGTGTATTCACATCTTTCACTCAAATTCTTGGGATCTTACATTTTACTTTTAAGTTAGCACAAATGTTTAAAACTATAAAAATATTAACTCTTTGATATAGTTGGTGAAAATAAATTTTCATGTTTTGTTGTTATAGTTGTTAAATACACTGGAAAAAATTAAAGCTTAAATCCATTTATTTCTTCTTGGTAGTTTTTTATACGGTGTTTGAGCTTAGAGAGTTAAACATCTATCGCATAGTTGACAAACACCCTGTTTTCTACTTCATAAACTTTTTATGAGTTTATTCTTTTTTTCACCTGGGATTTCCTTTAGAGTCTAATGTTTAGTGCATTTTAGCACCCCCAAGTCATGCTAATTAGTTAACCAAATTTAGAGATTAATACCTTAATTTTCCCCTTTTCATTATCTGTGATGCATCTTTTAAATTTTACATTAAAGTCTTATCTAGAAAAAGATCTATTTCTCAACTATCCTGTTTTAGTGATTTCTCTATTCTTCTGCAAACATTACATTTTAAAATTAAAGCCAATACATAATATTTTATTATTTGGAAGAGCTAATAACACCTCTCTTTCTCATAATTACCTCCTTTACCCCCAAGAGTTTAAACAAAGATTCTCATAGGATTATCGAAGATGAAATAAATCACAAGTGATTAAACAAAAAATATTTAAACTAATGAAATAATGTTATGATCTTTATGCCGAAATGAAAATAGCATTTCACATTAAAATATTCAATAGTAACAATGGACAACCTAAAATGTCCTCCCACTTTGCTTACCTATCATGTGTCAGCTGTTGAATAAGCTCCTGCCAGTGTCTGCTGGCACTCAGATCTACTTTATACATTCCTCTGATATGCTGGATCACCTTTTTTCTCTCAATTCCTTGGGAGAGAGACACTGCCTGGGTGATGTCTGCAGCGATTTTGGATATATCCTTTGATTTTGAGTCCAGACGCTGAAAGAGACTAAGTAAATAAACGAGACGGTCCATAAGTTAAGCCTAAGTGGACTGTTACACAGATACAAAAGCATGATACTGGAAAACTAAAAGTATGTGTGAAGTCGAATGAATTAAAAAAGGCACGACTTTCAGAGTATATAAAAGCCTACCTTTGTTGATTATTATTAACCGTTTTCTGCCAGGTGGCTTTATTTGTAGCTTCTTCAGTTTCATATTTCTTTTGTTCCTAAAAGATGTCAATAATAATACGTAGTATAAAATGTATTATTAATAATTTAACATTGGCACCAAGGCAAACAAACTAATTTTAAAACCGAGGTAACAAAGGGAAAAAAAAAATACTGTCCCCAAGACACCAGAATGTTAAAATACAATAACTACTTAAATAATGATATAATTCCCCTTTGTTTCTACACAATTTGGGGCACAGATGTGAGGGCAGAATAGTGAACAAGGGTGACAAACTGAAGGGGTTTGCACAGTCGCTTGCTTCAAGGCTGATGCTTCAACTTGCTTGTCACATAAAAATTTGTCCTTCACTGAAAGCTACTGATAAAGGAGAAGGATGCCAATAACGAAGAAAATTCTCCTTACAATGAGCCTATTTATTCTCTTAGTAAAAAAGCCAGATTGGGTTAAAAAAAAAATCATCATTTCAAATTTATCATCCATGATATTCTATAATAAAAAAAAATTCTTTCAATCCTCCTTTAACTACATTTGATGGGCTCTCCTAAGAAAACTGTCTTATGAGTTCACTGACTCACCTCTTTGATCATTTTAATAAGCTCCGCTTTTGTTGCTGCTCTGGGAGGGGTGCACTTCTGCCCACACAGTTTTAAAGCATTCATAAGCAGCTCCGCTGTGTCTAGTTCTTCCTCAGTCAATTCATCTTGGTGATTATGTATCAACTCTGACAAATACAAAACTAACTTGGCTCCATGCTTTAAGAGAAAGAAACAATTTTTTTTAGTCATATAAAGTTTTTTATTTCTTACATTTAAATTATTTAACAGTAATTAAGTTAAATTATATCACTAGATTTATTTGGAAGGATCTGGTTAGAATAAAGAAGTAAAAGAGACATTTTGGGAACAATCAAAAAAATTGGGTTTTGCATTAGAAACACACTGACATTAGGATGTAAGCTAATTTTGTTAGGTAAAATAATCTTATGTTATGTAAGATAATGTCTTTGGAAAAAGATTTCTATAATTTACTTTAAAATACTTCAAAAAAGGAATGACGTCATTATGATAAAAGTATTAACAACTGTTAAATCTAGGTGATGGTTATATGGTACTCATTATACTATTCCGTTTCTATTATTACATTTGAAAATTTTCATTGTAAGAGGTAAAATAAAAAAGAGAAAGGAAGGAATGTAAGAGAGAAGGAAAAGAAAAGCAAGCAAGTTTTTGGGGAAAATTTTTTGGAGAAGATTTGCTAAAGGAATATAGGAAATAGGTGGGGATAAAGGAAAATAATTCTTAGTTCTTCTCATAGAAAAAAATGAACTGGAAGGGAAACTTTCCTTTAAATCTTCTAGGTAAGAGAATTATGCTTATTTAGTCTTTCTCCTTTGATTTCTGCTTGGTAGAATGAAGTTTGTGAAACATCCAGAACAAAACCCTGTCTTTGGATTAACCTGTAAGCAGTCTTTACTCCCTAGGGAGAGATAGCGGTGAAAAACTCTAAAACCAGTGAGATGTCAGCACCAGAACCTGTGCACAATGTCCGGAGAAGGGCTGGGTTAGGCCAGCCTTATGAACTGCCCTGTAACCAAAACCAGAATGTTACTTAAGGTAATGACAACTGTCTTTCATAGAAGAAACCTAAACCAAACTTTGATTCATGATTTTTTAAGTGGCCCTTCTATGCTACAGATCTTACACCTAATTGTTATGTCGTACGCTATGTATTCTTTAAACATTAAGCATGCCAGCAAGTGAAACATGCAGAGTTTTACTTTTTAAAAATCTGCACTGATACAAATACCACTGCATTTGGCTTTATGACATTTTAAACTGTGAATAGTATTAAATGTCAACAAATGAATTTGGAAGCTCTTACATTTTGGATGATATTTAAATTAACACATGGAATCACATCATGTCACTTCCCAAAAGCATAAGATGAACATATGCAATGATGAAAATAGCAAAGCTCATTTTAATGCAACATTTTAAATTAGTCAGGAGACAGCTGCTTCCTGACCAAAAGAGAAAAATGAACAGACACTCTGTGAGTAAAAGGCCTGAAGAGTTGGCAAATAAAGAGAAACAGTAAATGACTAGACTATGTTCTCATGTGTGTCTTAAAGGTAATGCTCTTGATATAATCTAAAAATAGTTTAGTATTCAGTGACATTCCAAAAATAATCTTAAAAAGCTATAAAAATATTTTTATTCATCCCAAATATCTAAAAAACACATGGTTTTCTTAGACACTGAAGTTGTTTCTGGAATCTCATCTCAACATCTGGAATCTCATCTCAACATCTGATCAATACTTTATTGACTGTAGTTCCTGGGACTAGAAAAGGTGTGATTAGGGATGAATTAGGGATGAATGCGAAAAAGGGAAATGCCTTGTTTTCAGCCCTCAAAAAACTGATTTAAGGAACCAAATCTATTACATACAAATCCTTAGGAAATAATAAATGCTAACCTGTATGAAAATAACATTTTCAGGGATGTGTCTAAGAAGTAAGAGCTCTGAATGGACTAAGAAAGACAGATTTTGAAGGTGGGGAAAGGGAGCTGGGCATATGGATGAACTGACAGAAGGGTGTAGAGACAGACAAGATGACGGAAGGCACTTCAGCAGAGAGGAAAGCATGAGCAGAGCGGCAGGTCAGTAAGAAGGCACAGGATGTGAAGAGGTTGCACAAGACAAAGATGAGGTGACATTGAAAAGTGGAGTTCTAGACTGAGGGATTAATCAGACTCAAATCATGACAGCAGAAGAGAGGTGCTGGGCTTTAAAAATCAAGCAGATTACAAACAGAATACAGCTTGTAAAAAGGCAGCTTTAAAAAGGCACAAGAACATCTCTAGATCCTGCTATGGAATGATCTCTAGGATGTACCATTAGTTGAAGAAAGTAAAGTGCAGAAGAGTGTGTACTGCTCTCTTTCTTTGTATTGACAAGGGGGTGTGGATAATACACACGTGTGTATGTGCACATACATGTATGTGTGTGTGCACAGATTTACGTATATCTCTAAAAGAAAAAGTAATAATAAAAAAGATGGTGACCTACAGGGAAAAAGATGGAAAGAAGGGAGGGAAAGAGATTAAGAGCTAGAACCTCTCTGAATGAGCCATGTTTCACAGTTTTGATTTTGGAACCATGGTGACATTTCACATAATTAAAAACAAAGTTGGGGCACCTGGGTAGCTCAGTCAGTTCAGCGGCTGCCTTTGGCTCAGGTCATGATCCCAGGGTCCTGGGATCGAGTCCCACATCAGGCTCCCTGCTGAATGAAGAGCCTGCTTCTCCCTCTCCCTCTGTCTGCTGTTCTGCCTACTTGTACTCTCTCTCTATCTCTCTGTCAAATAAATAAATAAATAAACAAACAAATCTTAAAAAAAAAAAGTAGAAACAAAGTTGAACAAATAAAAACCCAATGGAGGGTGTCTGGGTGGCTCAGTGGGTTAAGCCTCTGCCTTCAGCTCAGGTCGGGATCCCAGGATCCCGGGATCAAGCCCCGCATCAGGCTCTCTGCTCAGCAGGGAGCCTGCTTCCCCCTCTCTCTCTGCGCCTGCCTCTGCTTACTTGTGATCTATCAAATAAATAAATAAAATCTTAAAAAAAAAACCAACCCAAGGGAATCCCTAGAAATAGACAACAAATGGCAAAAAAAAAAAAAAAGAAAGAAAGAAGAACATGACTAGTTAGTTGAAGTTGGTGGCACAAACTAAATACAGAAAATTATATGAAGTGTTTTTACAGTATTTTCATGGTGTACTCATAACGGTATCCTAAGAACGAAAGAATTATGAGGAAGCCTTAATCTGTTCACTGGGTTTGTTATTAGTGATAATGTTGGTCATCCTATTTTGAAAATGTTCTATGTATATACATGGAGAGAGAGAGAACACACATACAAATAAATATACTAATGACATCAGGAATCAAGGTTACAACATTAATAAAAGGAAATACAAATATAAAATCCAAGAAAATGTGGAAATATCAACATGAACTCATGATTCATTTTTCTTTCTTAAAAGATTCATATTCCTTAGCTTTTCTACCAGAAACACGAGAAGAAATAACAAACAAGTAGAAATGACTGTTTCTAGTCCTTAAATTTATAATTTCTAAATACCATTATCTCATGAAAAGGAAACAGGGTCTTCTTGGGGGAAAAGTCTGGTTTTCCAGATCCAGGAAGGAATGTGCAAGATAAACCTGGGACATTCTTCCGTTCCAGAAAGCAAAGCAGTTAATCATATTAGCTTGTTAAAAATTGGAAAGGCTGTGTTAAAGGCATGTAACAATCTGAGTCTACAGAGATGCTAATGTGACTATCAAACTGAAAAATAACCACAAAGATTTGAAACTACTTTTGCAAAAAATGATACCTCAAAAATAAAAATGAATACAAAAATTGGAAGCTGCTAGGGCACCAACTCATTATTCTAATAATCAGGGAAAAGAAACAAGAGTTGCCTTTCTTAAGTAGACTATGCTTCAGGGTTGTCAGATAGTGGATGAGGGAACAGTCTTCCTCCAGAAGACTCCGAGCTAATAGATGCTGGCAGAATGAGAAACTCTGAGAAAACACTGTTTTGCAATTCCTAATGAAAAAAGTGGATCTTGGCAGCTATTATCAGTGGTGGCTAAAACTACTAGGTTAAAGATGGAGGGTGAATTCTGTAATGAATGGATCAGGCTAATATCATTTCAAAAAGCAGGGCAATGAGACATTTTCTGTCTCCTGCTATGCTGTAGTGGAAAATGCAAAGCACCCTTAATAAAACAGTCTTAAAACAAACACAAAACCAAACGGGAAACCAGAACTGGAATCTAGGAAGCCTTGAAACCTACAGCCACAAGCATATGATCATCTCAATCCAGAATATAGGAAATCCCAGTTTCATCAATAAACGGCTGACATTTAAAAAAATGGCTGGGGAGGGTACTTGCCAGGGATTAAAAAGATTTAGCATACATCAAACCAATGCCATGTGTGGGCCTTGTTTGCATCCAGAATCAAGCAAACTATTAAAAAATTATAAGACTTAGGAAAGTTACACACTGAGTATTAGATGACATTAAAGAACTGCCGTCGTTATTGAGCGTGACAAATTTTGTAGAAGTCCTTGTCAGGCTATAGACAGGTAAAGAATTTACAGGTAAAATGATTTGATACCTGACATTTATTTCAAAACACTGCAAAGGAAAGTTAAAGTTGGGTAATGGTCATGTGGGTCCTTTTTGATTTCTCCCAACTTTTAGGTATCTTTGAAAGTCTCCATAATAAACTTAAAAAAACCAGGCACAGGGGCACCTGGGTGCTCAGTGCGTTGAACCTCTGCCTCGGCTCAGGCCCTGGTCTCAGGGTCCTGGGATGGAGCCCCACATTGGGCTCTCTGCTGGGCCCTCTCTCTCTGCCTGCCTCTCTGCCTACTTGTGATCTGTCAGATAAATAAATAAAATCTTAAAAAAAAAAACAAAAACGGAAACCAGGTACAATAATGTGAGGTTAATTTGAGGTTAAGAAGAGGTTATTGTAGTGATCTGAGCACTGGGGCGAAAGTCTGAACTACAGTGGGGCGGGTAGAAGACAGTTAAAGACACTAAATAAATGACTGGCTTTGGTGATGACATGATTTATGGGAGAGGAAAAAGTCAGCCATGGATCCCATCTGTACAGACACCACCGACGAAATGGAGTCACGGAGAGGAAAGCTGATGTGGGGAAAAGAGGATTATCGGCACCAGGCTGGGTTTTAGTAGATGGCAACTCTGCTGAGATTTATAAAGGCAGGAAAGAACATCCCTTCAAATCGTACACAGGAGACCACGGGCTGGATGTGCTTCTGCCTTGGGAGAGGGAAGACAAACGCCTGGGGGCATCTAAGAGAATCTTAGTAGTAGAGAGAGCATCACTTCCAAACTATAGCCTTTGGTTGTTAAAATGATATATCTGAGTTGCCCGGGTATTAAAAGGGATGCCTGTCCATACATATCCCCTATTACTGTACTTACAGAGATACAATGTACATACAGGAAAGCATACAGATATTAAGTGTTCATTTCCGAGTTTCGACAACTGAACACATCTATTTTAGCACTACCCAAAATAGGATGTAGGACAGTTTTATTGCTCCAGAAAGTTTCTTAATTCCCCTTTCCAATCAATTCACATTCTCACTTCTCCCTTCCTCATGGACACAACTACTGTCCTGAATTCTACCACCATATCTTAATTCTGTCTGTTCTCAGACTTCATATGAATAGAATCACAGAATGTGTGCTCCTTTGTGTTTGGTTGTTCCTTTTGCTAACATAATGTCCTCGAACTTCGTCCATAATGGCAGTTATATCAATAGTCCGTTTCCTTTTATTGCTGTGTAATAGTCTATTATATAATCATATATCACAATCTGGTTATACATTGGCTTGTTGATTGACATTTGGTTTATTTCCAGTTTTGGGCTATTAGCAAAAAGGTTGACATGGATATTCTCGTACAAGTCCTTTTATGGATGTATGTTTAATTTCTCTTAGGTAAATACCTAAAAATGGAATTTTAGGGTCAGGTTAAGTATATGTTTAATTTTATAAGAAACTGCTAAACAACTCTTTAAACTGGTTGCACCATTTAAACTCTCCATCCATCACTCTTTAAGTGTTAGAATTTACAGACTCTGAAATTCTTTTAAGTATTTCAATGTTGATCATTCCAAATGATTAACACATTTAAAAAAATTTTAACTTACTATAAGCATTTAAAAAATATATCGCATGTACTACTGTTTGAGCTACTCAATTTAGATGTCTTATGGATAATATAATGCTTTTAAAAAAGAGGTGAGGGAAATTGGAAGGGGAGGTGAACCATGAGAAACTATGGACTCTGAAAAACAACCTGAGGGTTTTGAAGGGACGGGAGGTAGGAGGTTGGGGGAACCAGGTGGTGGGTATTGGGGAGGGCACGTATTGCATGGAGCACTGGGTGTGGTGCAAAAACAATGAATTCTGTTACGCTGAAAAGAAATTTAAAAAAAAGAAAAAAAAAGAAAACACTTGAAGATTTAGTAAAAAAAACTACAAGGATCTTATAAGAGCTCAGATACAGAATTCTTAATTTCAGCCCTGGAGGAAGGAATGGGAAATAAAGAGGTCAATTTGAATCTGGTATGGAGCATCTGAAGAAAGACTTCAGTAGATTTTTGGTAAGAAAACTATGGAAAGGATGTTTGGCATGAAAATTATCTTCGGTTCTTGTTTGTTAAGTTTTATATTTCACCACTACTTTTTACTTATGAATTGTTGAGACACTTACTTGCAGGGATGGACTAAGACAGTCTCGTAGTATTTCCTGATGATTTGGTTCACGAACTATTTCAAAAATTTGCTTTCTCTCTTGAGAAGAGTGCGCTGGTGACAAAATGTGTGCTAGGAGTCTGCCAAGCTGCATTCGGAAGGTTTCCTTACAAGACCATAAGATTTTAGGCCACTGCTGCTTGGAACCACCGGTTTTACTTGAACCCTTCAATCAGAACAGCAATAATTAGGATCTGACTCCTCAAGTAATAATACACTAACCTCTCTACACAGCCCTAAAGAAGATCACGGGTCATGTTTTACTGTAGATTGTTTTTTTAGTAGTAGAAATTAGAATGACATATACCTCCCTACGTACAGGTAGTTAAAAACAATAGACACACACTGACATTTACAGCAGCATTGTTCAAAAGAGCCAAGAGGCTGAAACAATCCAGATGTCCACTGATGGATGAGTGGATAAACAAAATGTAGTATATACATAGAATGGAATATTATTCAGCCTTTAAAAGGAATGAAGTTCTGATACATGCTTTAACATGGATGAACTTGAAAATATCACGTTAAATGAAATAAACCACATAAAAAAGGATAAATATTGCATGAAATATTGTACTATAAAACTTATATGAGGTATCTAGAAAGTTAAATTCATAGAGACAAAAAGTACAATAGTGGTTCTCAGGGGCTGGGGGAGGGGGGAGTATGAGGAATTATTATTTAATGGGTACAGAGCAATTTGGGATAATGAAGCAGCTCTGGAGATGGAGAGTGGTAACGGTTGCACAACAATATGAAAGTACTTAGTACCGCTGAATTATACCTTTAAGATGGTTAAAACAGTGAATTTTATGTTATGTGTATTTCACCACACAAAAAAAGAGAGAGGTGGGTTAAGAAGCAAAGGTCACTTGAATTACCTAGGACTTAGAAATTTTAAACTAAAAAAAAGAGAACCATCAAAAAACAACAGTAGATTGATTTTACAATATAAAAGAGAAGGAATCATAATAAAGAATTACTGTTAAAATATGGAGTATAACAGTCACCAAATAAGAACAGCATATAAACTGACCACCAATATTCCGTAATAGGTTACAAAATAAGCTGCTTCAACTGTGGTCCAGCTAAGGCTATCTCAATCTTGATCAGAGCTCCTATATCTGATTTAAAACTGGAATCAGTGCATTTTAGAATTTATTCTGAGTTTTGGAATTGGCTCTCCAAATTACTGCCAGTCCTAAGGGCCCTATGTAAATCATTTGGTTCTAAGTAAAACCCGCAGACACCAAAATCCAGTTTAGATTTAGAGATTGGCAGAATTGTGGTTCATGAGTTCTGCTAGAATGAAATTGACTTTTGTTGTCTATGAAGTGTACTAACTGATTTGCTTCCTAGGGTCAACTATATGTGACCCACAGATACCCAAGTGCACCAGTGATTAACGGAGCCTGATACTTGGTAGTATTTTCTTTAAAAATTTGAAGGTATTAGATATGTTTAAGCCAAGATTAACCTTTATAATAATTCAAAATAATAATAATTCAAGAGTAAGTAGACACATAAACCCCTAATCCTTTTGTGTGTATGAACATGTCCCATGCAACTCATTTACTTACAATAGATACTTTGAATCCTTCTATCAGATATGTGAGTATCTCCTTCTGAAATGGATTGAAAATGGAAGGCTGTTCATGATGGACGTCTTCAGAAGTTTCAGTCTGGGAAACTGAGATCTTGCTTTGAGTTGCATTTTCTGGAGTACTCAAAATGTCAATAATATCTGGATTAAACTCTTTAAATTAAAAGAATAATAAACAATTAGTCACATCACTGATGCGTAGCCATTAAAAATGGTCATGAAGCTAGTAAAAATATTCTATGTAATTACCAATTCAGTTGTCACAATATATAAATGTGTAACAAGTGTATTAGGTATAGAAGGTAACAATATAATAAATTCACCCAAAACAATGTAGAAATGTATGCCATATAATTCTAAACTAAATATTTTATTAATGAAGATGAGTTAAATTGCAACATTATTGAAGTCACGAGGTTCTTGTACAAATCAAACCTAAAGACCACATGATATTTACATCAGGAGGATATGCAGGGGTTGTTTTAGTGCATGCGCTATCCCATGATATCTGCATGTGATAAATGACTCAATTTCAGAGATTAGCCTGGGATCTGGTTGACTCAAATACAATCAGAAAAGTTAAAAATATGAGCCTTGGTTGTATTATGCATTTCTAGTGATTAATAACTACTGTCTTCTTTTTCCTATTTTCTTGGGGTTACTTAAACATTCTTGGGGGAATTCCATTTGGACTTGCCTATAGTTCTTTTTTTTATAAAAAAAGTATTTATTTATTTGACACAGAGATGGAACACAAGCAGGGGGAACGGCAGACAGAGGGAGAGGGAGAAGGAAGCTTCCTGCTGAGCAAGGATCTGGGGCTTGATCCCAGGACCCTGGGCTCATGACCTGAGCCAAAGGCAGATATTCAATTGACTGAGCCACCATGTGCCCCTCTATAATGTTTTTGAGTATATTTCTTTGCATACCTTTTTAGTGGTTGCTCTAGGTATTGTGTTTCACATATAAACATATAAGTCAGTAGCCCCTATAAAAATGCAAACTGAACCCACAATATGATACCCCTGTATATCAGAATGGCTAAAATTAAAAGCAGTGACCATGCCAAGTACTGGTTAGGGATGTGAGGAAAGCTGCACCCCTCGTACGTCGCTGGTGGGAATATAAAATTAGACAGTCATTCGGGAAGTCTGAGTTTCTTAACAAGAACAAAGCACACAACTACCCTTATTCCAGAAGGACGAAGCCTTATTTTCACACAAAGCCTGCACATAAATGTTTCTAGAAGCTAGCTATTCATTTGTAATAACTGAAAGCTGGAAAACAACCCAGATGGTCTTTCAACAGGTGAAGAACTAAACAAACTATGGTGCCTCCACACTGTGGGAAACCAGCAAAAACAAAATAGCAACAAACTGCTGATACCTACAGAAACCAGGATGACTCTCCAGAGAATGACGCTGAGGGAAAAGAGCCAGTCCTAAAAGGCTGCATAATTCTGTTTAACAGAGCTCTTGAAATGATGAAAATAAAGAAATGGAGAACAGATTAGAGGTTGCCAGGGATGAAGGAAGGGGCAGAGTGGGGGGAGAGTGGAAGTGGCTATTAAAAGGCGACAGACGGGTGCCTGGTCGGTGCAGCCAGTTGAGCATCTGACTCTCCTTTTCAGCTCAGGTCCTGATCTCAGGGTTATGAGATCAAGCCCTGCCTGGGGCTCCACACTCAGCAGGGAGCCTGCCTCAGATTTTTCTCTCCCTTTGCTCCTTCCTCCCTATCTCCCACTCTCTCTCTTTTTAATAATAAATCTTAAAAAAAAAAAAAGCAACTTAAGGATCTCCTGTGTGATGAAATGCTCGGTTTGTTGACTATATCAATGTCTGTACTCTGGTCATGACCCCGGACTCTAATTTTGCACAACCCATTGGGGGAAATGGGGTAAAAGATACATGGGGTTTCTCTGCAGTATTTCTTAACAACTACATGTGAATCTACACTGATCTCAAAAAAAAAAATGTTAAAAAAAATGTACTGGGGATGCTGTACTGTTTTAAACTCGAGGGTCACTCTAGGCCAGCATATAACATGTTGAAAATTGGATTTTTATTCAAGACTCCTGGTTCCAAACAAGAAATTCTTTAAATAGTATGGATGCTAGGAATGAGCAATTGATGTCGCTTAAAATTTTGAAACCTAATCAGTTTCCTCTTAAATTGTTTTCCTTCTCGTTCCATATCTGAGCAAGCACCGACGCATCCTCTGGTTCCCACCTTGATAAATAATCCTGTTAACGGCTAAAATGGTGAGCCTCTGCAGCCTCTGCGCCAGCTCTGTTTCGCTCGCCTGGACCGGGTTCTCCTGGCTCAGTCTCCGCTGCATCATCACATGCAGCTCATCACTGGCCACCGAACGCATTTTCATCAGCAGAGAGTCGGTCTGAGCAAGGGGAAATTTTCGAGGACCTTCAAGTATATGAATTAAAAACATCAAATGCCAGAGTTAACAGGGATCAAGAAAATCATTTTTTTCTTGCAAGCTTTTTGATTATTCGACCATGAAGCAACTCTTAATTAATACCAAGGTAATTTACACAAAGGGAAGAGCATGATTCAGAAAAAATACTGTTTCTCTCTCTTCGAAGTGCAACAGTATCTGTGATTTCAAAGTCCAAACAAGGATGTTGAAGCTAGTGACACGGCTTGGGAGGACTGCCATCAGTCGGCAAAACTGGAGTCTTCAGAAAAACTCAGAGGAATTAGAAGGGTGTATGTAAGTCAAGCAG
This sequence comes from Neogale vison, assembly GCF_020171115.1. Lineage (NCBI taxonomy): Eukaryota > Metazoa > Chordata > Mammalia > Carnivora > Mustelidae > Neogale > Neogale vison. Next base: position 151,346,505 of record NC_058092.1, on the reverse strand, counting down.
AGAGAGTCAATTATCATATGGTTTCACTTATTTGTGGAGCATAACAAATAGCATGGAGGACAAGGGGCGTTAGAGAGGAGTAGGGAATTTGGGTAAATTGGAAGGGGAGGTGAACCATGAGAGACTATGGACTCTGAAAAACAGTCTGAGGGGTTTGAAGTGGCGGGGGGGGGGTGGGAGGTTGGGGTACTAGGTGGTGGGTATTATAGAGGGCACGGCTTGCATGGAGCACTGGGTGTGGTGAAAAAATAATGAATACTGTTTTTCTGAAAATAAATAAATTGGAAAAAAAAAAGAAGGGTGTATATAAGTAGTTCAGAATGTTTGGACACAATGTTCCCAAATACTGTTTCACTTCCTTGTATGCCAAAATAATCGAAGGGTTTTGAAGGCACACCATGCTTCAGTGAGAACATGACTACTTCTGGATAATTACCATTGTTAAATTTTATAAAGTAGTTTTGAGAAGTATATATAAGTGAGAGTAGAAATCAGTCCAAAGAAAGTGAAGAGATCAGAAAAGTGAGTAGAATTCCAGTGATTTGCTATTGAAATGATTTGGTGCTTCTTTAGAATTCAGTCCTCTAAAAGCATCTCCCGAGAAGTGTCTCCTCAGATTGAACAGTCAGAAGTGGCACCCCTGCACCATCACCGCACCTGCTCCGCGGGGTTCCACACAGCTGGTGGATCCGGGATGCGGGGAGAATGAGTCTTGACTTATTGGGCTGAAGGAGAAGGGCATCGGAAGTTGACCATAGGAACCAAAATGACGTCTTGGTAGGTGAGGAATAATGGAACCCTTCATTGGAATTGAACCTTTGTTTTAAATTATGAAAACAAACATCAATTTCCATAGATAGCCTCTATACACATTACTCACATGACTAAATTATGGTAGGTTTTAATGACTCATCCTGTAAGATGTTTAAATATTTTAATAGCATTTTAGATTGTAGAGCATTTTAGGCAACCAGTATTTCTTATCTGTTAATACATTTTGGTAGGTGCAGTTGTCTTTAAGACAAAAACAAAGTAAATTAAAAAAATTCATATCCAGGGTATATTCAAGAATAATATTGTCAGACTATGTTCTTACTTAGTTTAAGCAGATTCTTCCTAATGTCTACATCTCTACATCTCTGGCAGCTTTCACACTGTATAAGCAGCAGATAATCCTAATTCAGAGGCAGAGCACTATACCGAATAAGGAAATGTTAAGTCTTCTTCACTACTGTGTACTTGAAAAAACGGAGGGGTGTGCGGTATTTCAGCACTCGTGTGTGAAGCTACACCAGCTGGCGTGGCCTCAAGTATATTTTCTAAGCCTCCATCCCCTCATATGCTAAGATGTAGATTAGAAAGTAAGATAGAGCTTGCCTCACAGATATTTGTCACTGTCTGACATGACATTAAATGTATTTGTTTACAGGGTTATTGACCAATTTCTCCAGCAAGATATAAGCTCCATGAAAGCAGAGAAAACAATACCTGGTATGTGGCTGATGCTCAATAGATATTTGATGGTTGAATTAATGGATAAAGAGGTGTTCTATGGATTAAATAATAAACAAAGTAATGGTGGGGCATCTGGGCAGTCAGTCAATTGAGCATCCAACTCCTGGGTCATGATCTCAGCCTCGTGAGATCAAGCCCTGCATCAGGCTCTGTGCTAGTGGGGAGTCTGCTTGAGATTCATTCTCCCTTTGCCCCTCCCCTGACTCATGCACTCTCCCCTTCTCTCTCTAATAAAATCTTCTGAAAAATTAAATAAATAATGGATGTAAAACACAATGCCTCTCTATTACAAAGCATCAAAAGTTGTTAATAGTTGGTATTATTACTGATGGTTGAAATACAAAGGAAATTCATTTTATGTGAATCATATTAGTAACACAACATACATATTTATATTTATTTATGAGATTTGTATGTTTGTGTATCATTTAAATAATACCCTAATGCTTACATGTATCTTCATGCATTAAAGGGATGTTTAAAGTTTTTCATAGAGATAAGCAGACAAGTGAAAAAAAAAACCTATAAAAGAAGGTACATTGCTATCCTGTTTATAACAGCAAAAAGAAAAAAGTAAAATAAAGCCTTTGTTTATTGGTGAAGATTAGGAAACAAGATCATGGCAAGTCAATATAATAGATTATTATGCAGTTATTAAACATAAAGAATATTTTTATTGTATGGGAAAATATCTAAAATATATTGATGAGAAATAGAAATTAGTTTACAAAGAGAGGGCAGGGTGTCATATCATTTAAGCAAAGTAACATCTCTCTCTTAGCTATACCAAAAGAAGATGCAGAGGACAAGGAATCCGAGCAGTTTTGTTAACGGGGGTCGTAGGAACCATGGAGGCTACGGAACAGGATAATGGCACACCAGAGTCAGGCTGTCAAGGGATGAACCTGGCAAGAAAGTAGTATCTAACTTTCCAGGAGTGAGAGAACTTAAAATCTGGATATGACAACAGCGCTGCTGAAGAAATGGGGCCCAAGCCGTGGGTGCTCTGGCATTTAGGTCTGAGACGTGTCGATGAACAGAGCACGTGGTATGTGGCAGGAATAGAAGCTGCGGCCGCCAGGCGTCCCCACAAGCTCTGCTGGAGGTGTAGGGGTGGGGGAGCAGTGGGGTTGGATGTGTCACTGTCTCAGCAGTTTTCAATAAATGCTGGATGATCTATTTAGGAAGAAACCATCTTCCCTAAACATTTATCACTAATAAGAACAGATTGTTCTACATTATGGAAAGAACACCTCATTATATCTAAATAATGGGAATGATGGAAATATAATTCCTTCTTAGTAACTTTAGCATTATGAGCAAACAGATCTTAATGAGCTTTTATGACCACACTGTTCAGAAGCAGAAGCATTCCAGTATTTTGTATCTTTTGTATCTACAGTGTACACAGCCAATAGACTTTGACAGTGTACACAGCCAATATACTTTTTATACTTAGAATGAAGAAACAAAACACTGTCTTTCCCAAAAACTTGTGTAAAACAATGTGGAAAGAATTACAAAGCAATATATAAAGTATTTTGTAAACTGGATTCAAAGAGACAGAATTTAAATAAGGGCCATATTTAAACCAGGAAGAACTGGTGGGAGAGGCCTGTGACAGATGTGTCCTAAAGACATGACAGAGCTGGAATGAGCAGATGCAGTGTAGGAGCATAGGTGCTCTTGTCCTAGTAGTCTAATTCCGGGCCTCTGTGTTTCTGTAAAATGGGGGAGCTGGTCTGGTGGTCTGGTAGACTTTGAAGGTCTTTTCTCAAGCTCAAACTCTGTAGGACTCTGTAAGTCTCATGTGGCTTACAGCAATGGCATTTACTTAGATACAGTGGAAAATATAAGGCCAGGGGAAGAAGCCAGAGGAGGCAGAAAAAAAAAAAAAGGGGAGAATGGTTTAAAGAAAGGACTAAAGGTCTGTCATCCACTTTTAAAGGATTCAAACAAACAAAAATAAACAATTAACAAACTTGGAGCTATGCAGGGCTCTGAGGCTCAAGGTGATAAAAATGCTGGTATCAAAAGAGAGAGATGACAGACTATTAGGGAAATTACAGACCAAACAGAGGACAGCAAGAGCACCACTGTGTCATTCCAGGCACAAACTGATTGAAAAACTAAACCAGGGATCTAGGTATAAAAGCGGAGAAATGGACATGAGAACAAGAAATGTCAGCAAGAAAGAAACAGTTCCTGTGATCTACAACACTGGCAAAGACTTATTTTCCTATATTAAGAGAGGGTGAATTCCATCGAAGCAGTCCCTGACTATACAAGGAATCCTGCAATAGAAAAGTGGTGTGAAAGTCATCATCTAGTATGTGGTTAGCTAAGCATGACTGCTAGACTTGATAAAAGGCAAAATTCTACCTGAGACCAGAGAGTTACTGGGATATCCCGTCAAGAGGAGAGACTGTGTTTGGATATTATATTGAGAAAAGTTGTAGAGGGGCAATAAAGTTATGGGGGTGTCTTGGGAGTTTTATTTATACACTTATATTTAGCATAATTGAAACATACTGCTGCAAAAAAATGGTATTTAATAACTTTTCTCTACAAATGAGTTTCTTACATGGTTTTAAAATCTGGCATAGCAGGGCACCTGGGTGGCTCAGTGGGTTAAGCCTCTGCCTTCGGCTCAGGTCATGATCTCAGTATCCTGGGATCAAGTCCCGCATTGGGCTCTCTGCTCATCAGAGAGCCTGCTTACCCCCCTCTCTCTGCCTCCCTCTCTGACTACTTGTGATTTCTCTCTCTGTGTGTCAAATAAATAAATAAAATCTTTGAAAAAAAAATCTGGCATAGCACTGAACAAAATAAAGTTGTTTAACACAAGTAGAAGATAGATTTGATTTAAAAGCCTTTACAACAGTAAAGGTGATAAACTTTAAACAAATTACCAACTACTCTGTTTGGAGATACATATGTGTGTTCACATACATGTCCACTATACATACATATGTACTGCACATGTCTTTGCGCAGGTGCACATGTAGATCCTGTGTGTGTGGGGAGGTGTTTATGCTAACTTTCTAGACTGTGTGCATAAAGGTCACAGCAGATTCTTCGGGAGAAATAAGGAAGTCTAACCATACTGACACTGACTTGGTGACCGATTCATAGCAAGCCCCAAGGTGGCATGCTCATGCATTCTAACCACATGCGAGCCACCATCCACTCCTGCCTTCACTGCTCAGCAGCCTCCTACTTGGTACCCCCGCTATCTTTCCTGCTCTCCTCTACCCACTCTCAACACACACACCAGAGTGGTCCTTAGAAAACAAAAATCTGCTTATATCATGACTTCCCAGTAGGACAAAAATCTCAACTCCTTCACAGTGCCTACATGGTTACCTGTGCACTGGCCCCTGCCGCCCTGGATGGCCTTATCTGCTTGGGGCCCCTCATTCTCTCCAGAGTGTTCCACTCTAGCTGAATGGCTTTGTAAGCCGTTCTTTCTGCCTGTAGCACTGTTTCTCTGACCCCACCTTGCTAGATCCCTTCTCACCCTTTGAATCTACACTGAAATCTCACTTCTTCAGAGACTTCTGGAACTCCTGAAGGAAACCAGGTTGCCCTGTTACAGTCTCTACTCTAACCCTCTGCATTCCTCCACTCTTCTGTCAGCTCTGTGAGGGCAGGCTCTATGTCTCTTTTCTTCATTGCTGCACCTTCGACATTTACACTGTGGTTGGCACATGGTAGTTGCTCAAGAGATAACTGGTGAGAAGAGCCCAGAAACGAATCAGTATGATGTCTTTTTCAGGGAGGAAACCTTCCTCAAATTATGTAGTTCAACATTTTTTTAAAAAGGATTTATTTATTTTAGAGAGAGAAAAAGAGAGAATGAGAACAGGGGAAGGAGAGGGCAGGGGAGAGGAGAGAACCTCAAGCAGACTCCCTGTTGAGTGTGGAGCCCTACAGAGGCTCAACCTCACGACCTGAGATCATGACCTGAGCCAAAATCGGGAGTTGGATGCTTAACTGCCTGGGCGACCCAGCTGCCCCTACAGTTTAACTTTTGAAACTAAAAAATATTTTAAAGGTGTGAGTGGCATCAGAATACAGGAAAGTCAAGCCACCCTCAATTTATAATTATTAAAACATTATTTCAATACTCACCAGCAATGCTCTTCCGCTTGGGAAATACTGCCTGATGGGCAGCAGAGGGGGACTGGAGTGTATCTGAGAGGTTTTCAGAATCATGATTTGCAGTCGTCCTTATAAATTCCATAGCAGCTTGGAGAACTCTAAACTGTAGTGCAACAGCCATATCTAAAAACAGAAGATACTAGAATGTTTTCAAGCCATGTGGATGTTAATTTTTAAAACTGAATTGTTTTATATTTTCATGCGACATCTAAACTGTCAGTATATACTTTATTAGAGGTAAATTTTAAAATTTTGATCAACGTGGGTTCTTGATAGTAGTAAACATTTTTAAATGGCCTTTAAAAGAAATTTTAAAGCAAACTTCTAAATGGTCATTATAAAAAATTAAATGGGAAAGCATCAGCTCACAAAATTATTTCATTTTATATCATTATTTTAAAGAATAGGCTTTTTAACATATAATGCAAAATTTGCCAGAAATTCTCACACTTTCCTGTTTCACTTATATGGCATTTGCCATTAAAGAAAACTGATGGGCATTTTTATTCAATGTAAGCCTTTTAATTCTACTTGGTAAGAAAAATCAGAGGCTTCTCTTAATGATGTGTTGCCAGCTACTAATTATACCAAGGCATCGCTTCTTTACATTTGCCACTTAAAAAATCCTTTTAAAGCTGATAGGTATTATCACAAAATTAAGGATGAACCTTTAGTACAACAGTTTCCGCAAGAAAGAGATTAGGTTCAAATAACATTTTTGGCTACTATATAATTTCCTCCCAAATCCATAAAAACTAAATCTTACTTTGTGTCCTCTTGTTTTTGCTATTTTGAAGATACCCAAGCAGTACAATGAGGTCTTCAATAACTCGAAAATACTGTGAGCCCGAGGAACTACACGCATGAATTGTAACCGCTATGAGGAGTTGCTGTATGTCACAGGCAAGCAATCTGTACTCATTCAAAGGAACGCTAAAGAAAAGGAACAAACAATGTAAGCCAAAGAGAACTCCTTTAAATCCCTGTTCTTACAGCATTCACTCATGCATTCACGTTTACTCAGGCTTACTTTATGGCGGGTCATTTGAACTGCATGCTAGAAACAGAAATAAAAAAAATGCTTTGACTCCTGTCAAAAAGTTGACTGTTTTGCAGAGGACCAGATGAGTAAAGAGATAACTATAAACAGTAAATTCTGATAAGAGTAACAATAGAGATTAACACAAGATTCACGGGAACGTATAGGTTCCTAGACTGCACAGAAGGTGAAGATTTAGCGGCTATGGACAGGAATGTTCTAGAAGGCTCCTCAGAGAAGCTGAATTTGAATACATTACCTAGCCTCTCTGAATCTCACACCAAATTACAGCTGTAGTTATTTTAAGGACTAAAAGACTGTAATAACTCGAACACATATTAATCATTTATAAATACTTATTAAATATGAATTAGTTACTTCTATCCCCCCAATTTTGAGCCTTGATAATCTACCTCAGTGTATGATATTAAGCCTGAATACTTCTCTCCATTTATTTTTTTTTCCAAATGAAGCAAGAGTTAGAAAGGGTAACTGGTTGGGGCCAATTAGCATGTATGCACATTCAGTAAGTACAATTTAGTAAAAACAAAACAAAACAAAAACCAAAAACAAACTACCTTTAGAAGAAGTCTGTAGGCAACTCTTACCAATTAGATATATTCTATTATAACCAAGACTGTTTTGAGGAAATAAAATACTTTGAATTTCTTTGTATTTCTCACATGCCTAGTACACAAATCCTGAATTTAATAGGTGCCCAATAACAACTGAACTGAACTCAGTACAAGGAGTCTCTCTTGCTCACAGACCCTCCCTGGCCTAGAGAATTGCCAAAACTATGTATTCTGCCTTCTCTTAAAAATACAGATAATATTGAATGCCTTAATGTGTAGTAAGATGGTGTACTGGAGATTTATATTTTAACATTATGCTAATAAAAATGTTATGCCATACACCATAAATGCAGACACCAAAGGCACAAAATCCAAGTAAAAATATAATCTCACACATTTTGTAAAGCTGCTGATGAATTTGGTAGGGAGCCATCTGCTAACTTCTGGAAACAGGAAATTCATTTACAGTAGTAAAACGCAGGAGAGTATTGTAAATTGAAAGCATAGGTGTGTTTAAAGTGAGACGGGTTTAGTTTCAAGCCCTGTGCTATCTACTAGCTGGGTGATCTTCAACAAGTCACTCTCTTTTCCAGTCCTCAATTTCCTATTCCTAGTGGGGATAATAATTTTTATAAGGTCACAATGGAAGCTTGATAAATGTATATGAGGGTAGTCGAATTTATTCAACTTGTCTACGGGTTTAAATACTTAAAAGTAGGTCATATAAACATCTTCTTTTTAAGTAAGCTTGTTGAAAATTATGGAATATATTTTCCCCTCCAAATTCAATTCAACTTAATTATTTTAAATCCAATCAGTTGGTAGGAAAGATATTCTTTGAAAGTGTTTTGGAAAATCAGATGCTCTAATGTAATCTATTTACTAAAGTTTTCTCTTTCTAAAGTATTTATCAGATGGTGCCACTTTAAATAATGATTTAAAACTTACTTTTTTTCTAATCCATTCAGGGCTGCTACTGTATTACATAACACAAAGAGCAGACCATTATCCAGCAACATATCCGCTACCTTGGAACAAGAATTTAATATTTGGAGAAGTAGTAAGAGAGCACTATGCAAAAGCATGTTGTCATATAAAGATGTCTCTATTAGTCCCAGAATAGGAATGACAGACCACTTCTGAAAAATGTCCATGTTTTTCACATCTTCCAGGTCAAACCTGTAATGAAAAATACACAGTTAAGAGTACGTTAGAAACAATTAACCACCAAATAAGGAAAGATGATGGCGATATGAATCTAGTTTTGCTAACTAGATTTTGAAGTTACAAAAATTAATCTGGGGAACAAGGAATCTCAACCTTTAAGATCAGAGACCCCACCCCCAATAAAATAAAAGTATTGTTAGAAGTCTGCCCCAAGGTAAATATGCAAACATCCAAATGAAACATGTATACAATTTCATGGTTTTAATTGACTCGTTTTAATTTGCCCACAGGCTCCTCAGCTGTCCAAAGGACTCCTGCTTCAGAGGTCTATGTAAGAGGTGTACAGGAAGATATTATGACGTTATTATTAATAAAGTAATTCATAAATTATAATTAACAGTATAATCATTAACATAATAACACACAACATACATAATTTATATGCTTATATGCTGTTACTATTACATAACATATAACAATAATAGTATTTGAGAGACAGTGACCTAGTAAAAAGAGGTCTAATGAAAGGAATGAATCTTGAGCTCTTGTCCCAGTACTCTTTGTCTCTGTGAGAGAAGGAAATTATTTAAGCGTTTTGTACCTTATTTTCCTTATCTGTCAAATATGTGCAGAGACACCTGCCCTACTTTCTTCTTAAGGCTGTTGTTAGAATCAAAGGAGATAGTGCAGAATTGCTTTGAAAGGGCTAACAGCTACATGCAAACGGAAGTGCTATTGTCACTACTGCGCTTAATACGTAAATTCCTCAAAGTCTGAATTGGTCTGCTTATGAGAGGGACACCTGGGGTCCTCAGCTTGTTCAGCATCTGTCTTTGGGTCAGGTCATGATCTCGGGGTCCTGGGATTGAGTCCTGTGGCAGGCTCCCTGCTCAGCAGGGTGCCTGTTTCTTTCTCTCCTCCCTGCTCATGCTCTCTCTCTTGCTTTCTCATATAAATAAATAAAACCTTAAACAAGAATAATGATGATGATACACACATATCTCACTACGCTAACACAGAGAGTGGTAATAGTTTCACTTTTTGGCCAAACCAGGAATTCCAGGTGAGGAGATGTACTCTTCTCCCAGAAAACCTAGAGGCTGAGGGGAGTGGGGAGCTTCTCTAGGGATCGCTCATGTGATCTGCTGCCGGGCAAACAGGAGCCACCTTCTTTTCAGCTACCCTTCTCATGTTAACTCTGTGTGCCAAATCTCAACTGATCACCTTCTTCCCTTTGATGAGGTTTTGTGCCTAGTTACTCACTAACGAATGAAACACAAAGGAAGAAGTTAGAAACAAAATCATGTGGAAAATAAGAAATTGATTCACCTGGAAAATGACTTTTAGAGGGTTTTTTCTAAAAATGGCGAAATAATTTTATTAAGAATCAGCTTAATAAATTTTCTTTTTAAGACAAAAGTTCCCCAATTATGGTGGAGGAAAGAACCCACTTACTCTTCATCAAGGCCAATACGTCGACCAAAGAACATTTCAATGAAGGATTCTAACAATTCCTGTGTTCCCCGGTGAAGATATAACTGGTTGGCAAGCAAGGAAAAGCCACGGTTCTTTAGGAATTTGTCTTTTTGTTCCTTAGATGCTCTATTAAAATATGCTTCTAATAGCTAAGAAAAAAATCAAGACAATTTACATAGTGCATTAAAGTTTTCTATGATGTATAGAAATCAGGCAAATGCTTGCAAGTTACTATTTAATTTCATATGCACAGAACATAGAAAGCTCAAAAAAAATGCAATCTCCATAGCAAAACAAAATAATCAGTGTTTCGGACTATGGTGGAATGCTAATGATGACTTCATCTTGGAGATCTTAATACTTTGTTTATGGGAAGACTAACATTTTTAGCTGAACATGGACCCCTAGTAGACTGGTGGCTCACTGGCAACGTACCCAAGTGTAAGTATATTTGTGCTTTATTCTGAAGGAAAAAGAAATGAGTCAACACTGTATCATCCCCTCCCTGTAAAAGTGTGTGCACGCGCACGTGCGTGCATGTGTCTCCTAGACTTCTATTTCTGGACTTCTTGACAGAATTTATCCTGAGCACAGGCCTACATTTCTACCCTTCCCTGGCATCTTAAATGCAACATGCATAAAACCCAATCAATTATTTTCCTTCCAAACTCAATCTTTCATGGCTCCAATCTCAGAGCACACAGTAGGGCCACCTTCCTAGGTTTCACAGTTAATCTCACTTTTGGCTTTTCCAGCCCTGATGTAATTATGCCCACATGTAATTATGGTCTCTCACCTTCATTCCAGGGAAACTCTCTCAAGTCCCTGCGTCCTTTGACTCCCATTTCCCAGATCAGGAACTCATCATCGTTTCTCCCCCAGGCTACTGTGCTGGGCTGCTAAACAGGACACTCCCACCGCTCCTCCCCTGCAATCACTCCCTCTCGGTGCTGAGAGACGATTCTTCCCCAAACACCCATCCATTGACTGACCTACTTACAAAGCTTTCTAAGTTTACAGCATGAAACCAAACGCAACTTTTGCATGACTCTTTCCCTGGTTCCTTTGTCAGAATTAATTGCTTTTTCTATGCTCCCACTCTTCTTTATTAATACTGCCATTAAAGCACCCATCACAAGAAGTCTTTACATTTTACTTAGTTGGGTAGAGGACATTCTCCCTCACTAGACTATAAACTTTTGGAATGTGGAAATCACTCTACTTTATATCCCACATAGCAACTAGCCCAGTGTTTTGCACAGGGACAGAAGCTCTATAAATATTGGGTTGAACAGCAAGTGCTTAAAAAAGCAGCTTCTTTCAGACAAACAAAAGAAAAGGACAATCTCTAAAAGACCATTTCAATATTGGGTTTTTTTTTAAAATTATTTTTTATTTTTTTAATTTCTTTTTAGTGTACCAGAATTCATTGTTTATTAAATATTGGTTTGTTTTCTAACGGAAACCATTCATATCAAACATTTATTCATTTAACACTATAGTTAGTACCTAGTGTACACTAGACACAAAATGCCCACCTCATGCAGATGATACCTCAGTGTGGGAGAGTTAAAGAACAGGCACACAGACAGAATAAAAAGATAATGACAGGACATGGCTGGGTGCCAAAATAAATCAGTCGCACAGCAGAGGGAAGCTATTCTGAAAGGTCATCAGGTCCCTGAAGAGGTGACATGTGAACAAAGCCTGACGTGAATGTCTACAATTTGATAGTACACTGCAGGAAAGATTTCCAAAGAACTATGTATTCCTTGTACTTGGGTAGACTTAAAAAGCACATGGGTGTGAGTCGATATATGGAGGAGAGCTTAAAATTGCATGATAACACATATAAAAATATGACCAAGAAGTAACAAACTACAGTTGACCCATGAATGAGCCCCCTCACAGCTGAAAATCTGCATATAATTTCTGACTCCCCCAGTACTTAGCTACTAACAGCCTCTTGTTGACTGGGAGCCTTACTGAGAACATAAACAATTGATGAACACGTAACTTGTATGTTCACTCACAATAAAGTAAGCTTGAGAAAAGAAAGTGTTATTAAGAAAATCATAAGGAGGAGAAAATATAGTACTCTATTATATTTATATTAAAAAGCCTGCCTTTAAGTAGACCCACACAGTTCAAACCCATGTTGTTTAAGGGTCACCCACATATTGGTTCATTATTCGTTTAGAATTAAAGCTTTAGGTCTACTTTAACACATATATTCAAATTTTAAGCTATACATATGTTTATTTTTTCTGAATCAAAACAACACATCTAGAGTTTGTCCTTACTTTAATAACTCCTTGTTGTATAGCGGGCGATGGGTGGTTAACGAGGACTAGAAGCGCATCTGCCTGAACAAGCTTGTCCATCACATCTTGAAGCATAACATCGGGCAGGATGAGAAGAACCCCACTTAAAAGCTCGTATAATCCACAGCATATCGGTACCAAACAGTCTTCTGTTACACTAAAACAGAGACCCCAGAAGTCTTACTAACAGAGGATCAGGAAGACAAGTTCATAATGATGATCTTAAGAATGGTGAGGAGTAATAATAATTTTAAAATGTGAAACAAAAGCTCATAAAATTATAAAATGTTCAACTGTGACTAACAAATGTGCCCTGACTTTTTTTCACTTTATCAGTGATACAGCTTAGGCACACAGTCTATTAAACACCATTCTCTTCCACAGCTATGACATACAGTAGGGTGGTGGGCACCAGCCACCTTTCACGTGCCCAACAGGCACATGTGGCCAGTGTCTGCCGTACTCCATGGTACAGGTAAAACATTCCCACCACCACAGAAGCTCTCGCAGGAGGTTGCTACTTGCTACTCTAAATTTTACAGTTTCCCCAAAGAGTTTTTCTCTAATAACTCTAAGAATTAAATAGACCACACGGCATTTTTTTCTTTAGTAACTACTATTTATCGTCTAGCCTTTGGTAAAACACAGAATTCAATATTATCTAGTATTCAAATAAAGAGAAAGGTACCTTTCTGTTTGTTATCAATATGTCTGTTGCACATGAGAAGTGACATAATGAAGACATTTCTAGAGCGGTAGAGGCTCTTTCAAGAATATTAAGAAAAAGAGGGGGGCCTGCAAAACCCTGTGAATACCTGTGAGTCCTTGCAGTTTGGCTGGAGTTTGGCTCATAACCCAGAGAAAAGGCGAAGTTCTCCCACTCATCGGAGTTCCTATCAACGAGACTTGGCCAGCGTCCAATGGCTGCAGATCCATTCTGGGAAGGAAAAGCTAAACCTAGGCTTGCAATAGTGCTGTGGCTTCGCTGGAATGAGGCCAGTCCCTTTAGGTAATCGGGTCGGCGTGGGCAGGACTCGTCTCCGGGACTGTCATCATCTGATCTGGGCTCTGCTGCCAATTCTTTATGATCGACTTTGACCCCCGGAAATCCCAGTGTTCCTTTCAGGACACCGTTGACAGAGGCGCGGGCTGAAAGGGCAGCTTCCATTTCACACGCAGCTTTTGCAGACTCAAAGCTACTGACAAGTGCATCCTCTCTGCCTTTTTTCAGGGTCTCGGAACTCACCAGAGAATTCAGTTTATCTTCTTGCAAAGCAACGTAATTATCTCCAATATTTTGTAACTTGTCGATACTATGACCCAAACTTCCATTTAGTTTTTGTGGTTGTGTTCGAGATGAAATGGTAGGAAATGCTGGCAGGCTTCTAGAACGTGGCATGTTGGCGGTCATCCGTTGTGGAATAATAATGCATGAATTATTTCCTGGTGAGAGCAGACCAAAAAATACTCTTTAAAAATCTATTAAGTGTCATGAGACTATGGACTCTGAAAAACAGTCTGAGGGGTTTGAAGTGGCAGGGGGGTGGGAGGTTGGGGTACCAGGTGGTGGGTATTATAGAGGGCACAGCTTACATGGAGCACTGGGTGTGGTGAAAAAATAATGAATACTGTTTTTCTGAAAATAAATAAATTGGGAAAAAAAATCTATTAAGTGGGACCACTTGTTTTCCGCAGTACCAGTCACAACCATAGCAGTGACCCATTTATCCAGCTATGTTAGAAGAATCTCTATAGGCCAGTGTTCCTAGTAACTAGTGCTTCAAATTCTCAAGTGCTCAAACTATTTTTTCTTTTAACTACTTTTTATTAAAATCTTCCAAAAATATATGTGTTTTCCTGTCTCCATAACAAAACACAGTGGTGACTGAATGATTCAAGGTCATTAGGATTAATGGCTCTACTGTAGTCCACTTAAGTGAATTAAGTGAAAATTTACTTCAGGCTGGCAATCACTAGGATACAGTTTGAGATAGTGGAAAAGCACGGGCTTTGCAACAAAATATAACTGGACTCAAGTGATAGTTCTTTTTTAAGGATTTTATTTATTTGAGAGAGCACAAGCATGGATATATATATACATATCTCAAATATATACGAATACATAACAATTATATTAATTATTATTGTTAGTTTCTAAAAATGTAAAAGGATGGTTCAGAATATCTACTTGGCAAGACTGTTTTAAGGATTCAGTGTGATCATATTTGTGATGCTCCCAGCATAGTGTCTGGCATATAATAGGTGCTCAATAAACAGTAGTAATACTCATACTTGTTACAATTACTAGACTAAATGGCCCTAGACTATTCTGTCTCTTGTCCATTTCTGTAGTCACTTCTTGATGCTATTAGTGAGAAGCAATAATTTTTTGACTTCCCATTATAGCTATCCAGTTTGCTTTTAATACTCTGTGTAAGGAGAGACAGAGAAATCACTGTCGTTCTAAGTGCACGGGATAAAGCGACTGCTGTTCACGGAGTGGTTTATAAGCCAGCAGCATGGGGGACCTGCAAACACTACCCGTGCAACTGCAGTACATGCACATTCTCAGGCTCCACCCTGGACCTCCTGAATAGCACGTATGAGGAAGGGACCCAACGATCTGTGCTTTAACAAGCTCCGCAGGTATTTCTTTTGCCTAGGAAAACTTGAGAACACTGATATAAAGTAAACAGGCACTGGATGAACTATTTTAGAGCACAGGCTTTTTGGCAATAATAGCTCCATAGGTCAGAAGTTTTTCCTAGTTGTTTCTGCATTTTGGCTGGAGGGCTAAGGTTGCCAAAATATTCTGTTCAAAAGACCTGGGGAAAAAAGGAGGCAATGATTGTATTTGAAAATGTTTTAGAGTGATGCACAATGATTTTAAGAACAGAAATTTCTGGGACACCTTGGTGGCTCAGTCAGTTAAGCAGCTACCTCTGGCTTAGGTCATGATCCTGGGGTCCTGGGATCAGGCCCCGCATTGGGCTCCCTGCTCAGTGGGGAGCCTGCTTCTCCCTCTGCCTGCTCTGCCTGCTGTTCCCCAGCTAGTGCTCAATCTCTCTCTGACAAATAAATAAAATCTTAAAAAAAAAAAAAGAATAGCCATTTCCTATGAAATTCCAAATAAAACTAATTAAAACATATCCATGTTCTCTAGAAGAGAACAGCTATCAGGAAAGGAAAAGATACACAGCCAGTTCGCAACTAGGAGACGTGTACCTATTTTTTTTCTCTATAAAAAGTAGAGATGCGGTAGTCTGTTAAGTTAGGAAGACAGAAGATACTGTACACTTAAAAGACCTGAATATACTTGCTATAGAAATAGAAGAGGGAATTGATTTTGAACATACTGAGGAACAACAGAGCAGCATTAAAAAGCCAGCTATAGTTGGAGACCCTCGTAAAGACATGAATTCTCTCCAGCAGCTTTCGGCAGTACAAGAATAGTTAGATGGAGGCAAGGCTGGGGCTTTTAAGGTCAAGAATGCCAAAATGCCAGAAGGAAAATAAAGTTGAAGGCAGTATCAGGAAAATGACTGGTTAATGGGATCTAGGCTGGATGGGGAAACAGGCAGTAAGAAACATTGGATGGTGATGAAGTAACCAGAAAGATAGGAGGTTGTTATCAGAGAGTGGGATACTGGAGTTTCAGAGCGGGGAAGTATTCTTGATGATGATGAAACCCACGCATACTGGTAGATAAAGTAGAAGGAAAGGTCCTGACAGTCCAAGAACAAGAGGCTGGAGTACTGGCTGGTCATTGTCTAGAATGATGTTTAGGCAGAAAGGAGAGAGTAAGCCAAGCAAAACTTTTGAAGAAAATGGGAAAATAAATTAAAAAACTTAATGACTGTAGTAAAAGGAGACGGAGAATTCCAGAGCAAGACAGCATGCACCTCTTCTGTTTCCTAATTCTCTAGAGTATCTCTTGTTGTACTGAGTGTGAGCTCCTGGTCCCAGAAAGTAATGAAATGCATTCCTTAAATATATTCTACAATTTTGTTTTAGCTTTCCATTTATTTGATCTGAATGTCACATATATCATACTGTGAAAACATGCACAATTTATTTATCTGCTAATATTCAGAACTGTATCAGGAAGGGTTACACTTTCATTATCATTATGCTTACCTTCAGGTGGTGAAGCAGTAAAACCGGATGGGCTTATTACCATAAATTCAGGGCTAGGAACAGACTTTCCTCCACTGCTAGAATGTCTCAGGTACATGATAGACTGTACTTTCTCCTGAAAGATCTTGCCATCTATAATCAAAAAAATTTTTGAGACAGTAAAATTTTTTAAAGATAAAATGAAAATATAATTTTAAAAGTAAATCATTAAATGTAAATTTTTACAAAAGATATTCAAAGTGAAAAAATGTGACATGTTTTATACTAACACACATTTTTTATGCAAGCACACGCTGTATCATTCTTTATATGCAGATTGTTACGTGCTTGCCACATTAACTCTTATTTTCTTCGAATTGCAACTATACTTAGTTATTTTATTTCTATAATTTAGCAGCTAACTGTTCACTCCTTGAGGAAAGAACCATTTCCTATATTTTTATATATCCCTTTCAACGTCCAATATGACTCAAAAATGAGTACCTCCAGCTTAATTTTCCTTTCTGAGCTGACTCAGACTTGTAGAATTGATTTCTTAAATGCATCCCACATGCCACAAACCTAAATATGAATCCTCTTTCTGCCCTAAACCCAGTCCTTCTGTTGTGTCCTCTGGTTCATCTGGCGGAAGCATCCATTTCCTAGGTAGAAGTCGGGATTCACCCTTGATCACTACCTTTCCTTTATCCATGTGAAGTCTGTCTACAGTTTCTGCTGACCCAACTCTGCTGCGTAAAGGCCTCTCCCCGCAGCACAAGGCTATAACACAGGTGCTTATTAACTCTCACCTGGAGGCCTGCCACACACTTCTAAATGGTATCAGTGATGGACATCTGGTCACCCTCAAATCTTCACAGCTTTCGGCATTCTATCAAATGTCAATCCCTGCTAAGAAACTTCCAGTGGGTCTCTGTTGTCTCCTTACCACTGTGGATAAAGCCCAAGCTTCCTGTCTATGGGAATCTCTGTGATCTGCCTCCGGATCCCTTCCAGCCTTCTTTCCGCCATGACACTTTCACAGCACCCATTTCTCACAGCTCCCCATCAAGCTGCTTGCTTTGTTTGGAGGTCCCTGCCCTTCAACTCCTCCACAGCCCTTAAGCAGGCATCACCTCCTCCAGGAAATACCTCCTCACCATGTTCTGTGCTTCCAGAAAACAAAGTATTTCTCATTGTGCTTTCCACACAATGTCATTACCTGTTTATGTCTCTTTCCCCTCAACTAGGCTATAAGCTTTGTATGGGAGTGGAGCACATTTTACTCATCTTTGCAACTAACACGGTTTCTAGAATCTTGACAGTACTTTATTCCCTAACTGTGTGCTGAACCGAACACAAAGTCATGTTGTCTGCTTTCATTTGGATTTTTACTGCCGTTGAATCATTTTATTCATTTATTACATTCCTAAATGCCTGTTTTACAACCAGTTTTCCTCTCTAAATTTACTATCTAGTTTTCTCATAGGTATATTCTTGCTTGCTTTTTTTCCACATTACATTTTCCTGGTTCTTTTAAAACTCTGATTATTCCATCTTTCTCATATACTAATTACTCTTTCCTTAGGTCTAGACTTTGCTTCTTTCTCCTTCACTCTCTCTCTGTACTTCAATGGTCTCATCTCATCTCAGAGCTTTAACTCCCTTCTATGTGGGTAGTTTCTCTTTCCTGAATTTTACTGCAGTAATTTAATTCCATCATATTTCTTTGCTCAAAACAAACAAACATAACAAAATGAAACCCTTCAGTGACCCCTAAATAAATATAAGTTCAAATTTTCTGGCCTCACATTCAAGGACCCATTTACTATGACCTTAGGGGAAAAACTAAATAAGTGACAGCCCTAAACTATATTTATGGTATATGTTTCTCAAGATCCTTTACAGATCCTTATACTTGGGTAAAATTCATCATTCTTTATTTTCTCTATTTTTTCTCCCTTTAAGTTATTCTCTTCACCTGGAATGCTAATTCTCCAATATACCTATCAAATTCTACCTAAATTCTTCAATGCCCATGTCAGATATAGACTCTATTAAATATTCTTTCTCCACAGCTGTCTGACGAGACCCTCACTCTTCTAAAATAGCATCAGTCCTTCTTTTGAATCTAGTAGGTACTTACCAGACACTGTTTCTGAATATCTTAATTTGTGTATCTGTCTGCTCTCTCCTCTCAGCAGTGGCATTCTGCAGGCAGAGACCACGTCTGGTTCACTCTAGAGCCCTCTCCCCTGTCCTGATCCCAGTCTGTAATTAGGGTACTTTCTGGCATACAGAAGTCAGTCAATGAGTCTCAAACAAATGTGGATTGAGTGGGAAGAAAAAATAATGAAAATTGGGACAGCCAAAAATCCAACAAAAAATGATTATACCTACCTATGTGCAAAGAAAAGTAGAAGTTTGTGGGGTTGTGACAAACGTAAGTATTAGTAGGTGGGTGAACTGCTAAAAGGAAATTGAAGATAATTGTCAATAATTCCAAATCTGGAGGAGATCCAAGGACTTCTGCTATAATTTTCACAAATGATCTACAAACCTCTCGGGGCATGGAGGTAAGCTGCCCCTCTTTGTGTTCCTGAAAAAATAAAAATCAAACTCTCTTTAGATTTAAAGAGATTTAAAGAGAACTGTCAACTAACATTTTTCATTTAAGTGATAGCTCCTTTTAAGACAGAATTATGCTGGTTTATTACTCTAGTCTGACCATATTTACCATTAAACTGAGTTGCTACTTCCCAATTCAACCAATCCTGCTATGAAAAATTCATTAAAACCAATGGCACCTTACTTCTAGCTAATTTATCTTAATTAACAAGTCAAAGTTATATTATGGCAAACATGAACATGGCTCAGAAGCCAAACCCCCGAGCTCTGCATTCCGGCTTCCCCGCTCACTAGATGGGTGATTTGGGGCACACTTAACATCTCCAGGCCTCAGCTCATCTTTAGTATGGGAATGATCCTGTTACTTCGCTGGGCTGTCATAAAAGATTAAATGACACAGACTCTTGGAAGAGCACCTCACATACAGGAAGCCCTACAGAAATGCTAGCTAAGAACCATACTATTGCGACTACTATCTCTGTACTACTATGATGGGATCACAAGGAGAAATGCCTGATAGACAAAACTGACTACAGTACTACCGTGTGTGCCAGTTGACAAAGCTCTTTCTCACAACAGCTCTGAGAGGTTTGAGCCTTCACTTCTAGACTGTGAAGCACAACGTGATTATACAACTACCTTAAACCACATCGAAAACACGTAAGTAGTGCAACTATAACTCACACCCAGACCTCTGAACCCTTTCTGCGGTATCATCAATTGCCTGGTATTAGGAGACCTGGAGAATGCCAGGCAATCACTAGACATAAAGACAGGAATAACTAAATTTTTTATACTCTCCAACTCCACCCCCCACGAGGGAGCAGTTGGGCTCTAGATTAAGACAGAGGAAGTTAAACTTCCTCATTTTCGCTCCCCCTGTACATGTGATACATCCGAAAAATGATACATCTCTACACCCACTTTTCTTCATTTGTTCTTGTGTAATTGCTGCATCAATGCTGATTCTGCCACAGCAATCGGCCTTTTTTCAGAATCGTGCCCCTGGTGTCTTCCCCCTTCCTGGTCACCACCCCAGCCACTCATTCCCAAGACCATCCCAGGCCATGTGTCCTCAATCTTGTATTTTCCACTAACCCTTTACAAATAGTCACTGGTATCCCACTTAATTAAAAAAAAAAAATCCCCTGGGCTACCTGGGTGGCACAGTTAGTTAAGTGTCTCACTCTTGGTTTTGGCTCAGGTCGTGATCTTTGGCTGTAAGATCAAGCCCTGTGTTGGGCTCCATGCATAGCATGGATAAATGCATAGCATGGATAAAAGCATAGCATGAAGCCTGCCTAAAATTTAAAAAAAAAAAAAAAAAAGATTCTCTCCTCCTCTCTTTTTTGCCCCTCCCCTCACTCTTTCTTTAAAAAAAAAAAGAAAAAAATCCCTTAACTTGAACTTTGGGAGCCTTTTGTTAACTTTCTGTTTCTCTTTTCTTTCACTGCTAGACTTTTTAATCATTATTTATTCTCACTGCCTCCAAAAAATCCACCACACGTGCCAACTAAAGTCCCCAGAACTTAATTCTTGCCCTCTTCATTCTACTGAAACTGTGTGGGTCATTAAGAATTTCTGTCAGTAGCCCTTTACTTGTCCATATCTTCTTTGAACTTTCCCCATTATTTGGGTCTGGAGACCACCTTTTCTTCCCCCCTCTGCCACTCTTGGCTTTCACGTTGCTGTTTCCTGACTCTTCTCTAAGCTCTTTGCTTACTCTTTCTACATCTTTCAACAGTTTCTTTTTCATGTTTCATACCTGAAAATGGACATTTCCAGAGGTGTAAGCCTCTACGATTCTTTCACTACACTGTTTATCTTGTGGTGCTTACCTGTCTCTGTGGCTTCAATGTAGATAGCACCCCATCTGTCCCCCTCATCTGTCCCTCTCATCTGTCTCCTTAGTTCCAATCTCGCACATCTAAGTGTCCAGTGGTCACAGCCTCTGAACGCCCCACTGTAATCTCAGAGGCAGAATGGATAAGCTATAAAAACTTGTGTGTTCAATTCCTTCTTTCATGATACTATCATCCTTCTTGTCTCCCAGGTGGAAATTTTGCATTATCTATTTCATTTCTCCTGCAGCTCCTATTAGATAGAATCAAGCCCTATTAATTTTCTTTACAATCTCCTTCCTATTTGCTCTCTACTTTTACACTCCCTTTTCTATTAGCTGACTTCAGGTTCTTTACACTGTACCCATGAACTAATGAAGCTGCCCCATACCCAATATACTGTCAATTTATCAATCTTTCTTAAATACTCTGAGATGCTATAAAGACAACAATTAAGTTCATTTCTTTATACACTTCCTACAATACCTAACATAAAACAAAAAACTGTTGATTTGATAATGGGTTCTTTGAATAAAGAAGGATGAAGAGATATACTTTTGAGGAAAAGCAATTGGTACCTTGATTTTTCTAGCATTTTTATAAATATATGGAAATGAGAATATATATAGAAATCCAGTTTACAAGTGTTACTTTTCTGACATGGAAAGACTGAATAAAAACTTCACACTGTCGCACGAACTCCTTGAAAATTAGCAGGTTTCAAAATGTATATACAAAGAAATTGATTTAAAGAAAAATTGCTGTGTAAATGTTACATAAACTATTCAGCAAGCAAGAGGCCTCAAAGTTCACCGTATTGTATTCTTGAAGAAAGAAGTCTAATTCACCACATGGCCCAAGAAAGGCAATAAAATGTGGTGGGGTTTTTTGTTTTTTGTTTTTGTTTTTTTTTTTTTTGTTTTTTTTAGAATTCATTCATTTAACAAATATTTATTGGGTTCCTGTTATGCGCCAGGTACTGGAGTTACAGTGTGATCAAGAAAAAAACATCTGCTGGAGGGGAGTGAAGTGGGAAGGAATAAAGTAACTAGGTGATGGACATTAAGGAGGGCATGTGACGTAATGGACACTGGGTAAAAGACTGATGAATCACTGAATTCTACCTCTGAAGCTAATAGAACACTATATGTTAATTAATTGAATTTAAATTTTAAAAAAGAAAAAGTAAAAGAAGAAAACATATCCTTGCCCTCAGCAGGTTTACAGAGGGAAATAAACCATAATTTCAGAAATAACGACATGACACTAACAAATGCAGATGCGTGGAGCAAGTCAGAGGAAGGGCAACGGCAGATGGATAGAGAAGGGAGAGGGCTTCTCTCAGGAAGCAAATTTAAAGTGGAGATAGGAAGGAGAAGCAGGAGGTGGCCAAATGGAAAGAAAAGGATCAATAACTTCTCAGTGAGAAAAACTATCATGTGCCCTGAGGCAGGAGAAAGACTCACTGGTTTAAGGAAGAGAACAAAAGCCAGGGGCTTTTTCTTGCAGTGGCACGAGATGAGGCTGGCGCGGTGACCACAGCACACAGGCTCTCTTTAGAATCTGTCACAGATTCTGAATTTTGTACCAAGTACAAGGGGAAGCACTGGTGTCATCCAAACAAAGGCACTCAAACATAAATATTACTGCTCCCAGGGAACATCTGAACTTATCTGATCTGATAAAGTTCTACTAGATGCCTCAATGAAAAAACAAACGACCTTGAAAAATATTCTCATACGCTGATCAGTGATAAAAGGACATCTGTGAAGGCAGAGCAAAAGATTTAACTAGAGGCCAGGTCATAGCACAGACACTACTGGTGAATTGAGTGTGCCACTTTTTCATATAATACTTCGGATATATTTTTGATATGCTACTTCTAGTACACATAATAGATCTTCAGCAAATACAAACTTATTAAAACAAAACATACTTGTACTTGTTATTTAAGGAATGTGGGATTTAAGTTTTAGTTAGCAATAATCACGTCTAGATTAACCTCACTGGCCACCGTACTGCCACTATGCAAAGCTCGCAAGAAGTTAAAATTTTGCTATTGTTGATATTCAAGAGATGACAAAATTATTATTATATCCCAACATGGAGACATCGCAGAAATCAGTAGTTGTTGTTTTTTTGTAATCGAGTTAGGAATGATGGAAGTGTTAACGTCAAGCTCTATGTGGCAGGGTTGAGAAGAAAGAACGCAGGTCAATAGGGAAGATGGAGAAGAGAAAAAAAACCTTCCATTGAAAATTCCACAAAAATTTGAGTTCACAGTACTGAGTTACTAAACATATAATTGCAGAAAATATCTCCCAAAGTAAAGTTACATGAAAAGTACCTGCAAAACCTGACAAGTCAGCAGAAAGTGATGGACCACTTGGGCTTTCAGTAACTGCTTGATATTAAAGACCTGCTGGTGGTGATCTGCTCTGATGAGGACTTCTAGAGCCGCAAGCAGCGTTTCCCAAGCTCCTAGCTGAGAAAGCAAACACACACCAGTCAGCACATGGTTAATGAAAAACATGCTTTCTGCTTTTTAGAAGACATATATCAGTCTATCACTGTGTATATTCAGGGTCAAAGATTAAATTTATCTGAAAAAGAAAACCTTAAAATTTACTCCACACTATTGTTATTAGTATATATTTTTAAATCAATAGCTCATTTCTAAATACTTATGTTGAATGTAATATTGTATTAGGTGCTTCAGTACATTAATTTTTCTGTGACATTATCTAATAATATGGTATTTTCAAGAGATGAATTTTCATGAGGGATTTATTCGATACAGAGAAACATATTATCAATGTAATTGTTTATAAATAATTTATTTTCAAAGAGCATTACTAAAAATGCATAAACTTCTATAATTTGTGTATACAGCATTAAATAATTTTAGAACAAATTGCACTAAATTGAAAAAACTCAGACAATGTGAAAATTCTGCATTTTTTGACTGATTTACTTTTAAGTCCAAATAATAGAACTCTGTGCATGATTACTGTGTATTTTCAAACATCCTTTTAAGGTGACTTAAAAATGATTCTCACATGTAGAATCAATCTTAAATTGAAAGAGGAACCTTCTATAGATAACTAATATTGAAAGATAATCTCCATCTCATCTTATTGTCCCAAATAAGCTTTCAGCAAAGCAGTTAACAAAAGACAAAATAAACTGGTTTGGGCTGGAGGTCTTGCTACTTCTCTTGCCATTATTTGATGGTAACGAACAATGAAAAGACCAAGGAATTGAAAGACTTAAGACTACTGTTACAACCACGGCCTCTCTCTTCATAAGACAGGGGTCAAGATGCCCTAGAAGAACAAGGCATATGAGAACTGGAGCTCAAGGCAGCCCAAGTATGAAAACTTGATTGAAAAATAGTACCAAATAGAATAGTGGCAATGTAAACAACCAAAAACAAAAGACAATCTCAGTTAAAAACTATTCATTAAGAAAGAAAACCTTACTGCAAACTCACAGAAGTATTGGAGTATTACTATTGAATTTAGTAAAAAGATGTTTTGATTTGTAATAAACCACCCCAAATTAGCATCCTCTTTTGAAATATTAACTAAAACAACGGTCGGCCATTTGGTTAGGTTCAGTCTCCCGATCTACAACTAAGCTGTTTACTGTACACTTTATATTTATGCTGCCTTTGTGCGTTTACATGGGCTATCACCATGCAGTTGCTTTTTCCTCATGCAATCTCACACATATTTTTATGCATACACATATATGGTTATTTTTTATTCTAAAAGTGAGAATTTATTTGGGAGGAGAAAAGAAATCATGACAAATTACAAAGTTTTAAAAATTGCTAAGTATCATAAAGTCCAGAAAAAAGCAATAGTTCAGTTAGCTGCTTGTACTGCTAATACTTTCCCCCATGTGGGGCTGCATATTCTTTAATTGCTTTTTTTTTCTTTTTTTAAATTTCTTTTTTAATTGCTTTTTTCCTTTTTGCATATTTTTGCATATTTCTTTTTTCTTTAATTGCTTTTTCTTTCTTTTTTTTTCTTTTGAAAAATAATTTGTTTCAGGTACACAACTTAGTGATTCAATATTTATATATATTACAAAGTCATTATCACAAGAAATGCACTTACCATCCATCACTGTACTAAGTTGTTATCGTATTATTTCCTATGCTGTACCTTACATCCCCATGTCTTATTTATTTTATAACTGGAAGACTGTACTTTCTTATAATAATACTTTTGTAATATAATTTTCTATAGGAAGATTAAAAAAATAATTCTGTCTTTCTCTAGCATGACTGGTCAAAATTTATCTTTATTAATAATAGATTATAAAGGTTTCTTCCAGATTCCCAACCCATTATTGATAATGAGTAAATATGGGGGGAGCATTGATAAATTTAGGAATAACTGATAATCTAAAAAATTCTAAAGCTATATACTTTAGTCTTTAATTAGGTTGGATGGTAATGTTGTTATCTTTAAATAGCTATAGACAATCTATAGTCTACCCTAGAACCAAGGAGCTTATAAGAACCTATACCATGTTTTGAACTAGGGCATCGGGTGCCTGGGTGACTCAGTTGCTTGAGTGTCTAGCTCTTGATGTTGGGCCAGGTGTTAATCTCAGGGCTGTGAGATCGAGCCTTATACTGGGCTCCACACTAGGCATGGAGACTACTTCAAAAACAAATAAACAAAAAAGGCCCCCCTCAAAAAAAAACCCCTAAAAAATCTAGGGTAGAAAGTAAATATCCCTGTGTTCGTTCCCTGGCTGGGTCCTTGTGAAGAAGACCAGTGCATCCATCCAGTTGTTGAGGTGCTGTGCCTAGACCTAAGATCAACCATGTTCCTCAACTTATACCTGTAATGAAGCCAAGACTTCATAGCCTTGCCCTAAACACCCTGAATCAACTCTGTGACTCCTGGGCAACTTGGCTGCCCTGCTCAGCAGTGTGTACATTTCTCTCTCTTTGACTCGACTCTCCAGATTCTTCTTAGCAGGATCCCCTCTGAATGTTGATGGTAAATGCAAGTCCCCAGCCCATTTGAATGAGCTCCATGTTCTCCAGCCTGAGTACTGCTCTAGCCATTTCTAGTTAGGCCAAGTTCTGATCCTAACCCCCCAGCACAGCATTACCCATGGCTGCTCGAAAACTTGCACAGAAAATAATCTCCACATTTCTATTTATAATCAACATTACATTGAAGGAATAAGTTTGCTCTGTTCTTCAGAAGAATGATTAGATCAATATCTAAAAGTACATATCTCTTTGTGTGGCAAAGGAAACAATCAACCTATGGAGTAGCTGAACCTATAGAATGGGAGAAAGTATCTGCAAACACGTGTCAGGAGAGGGATTAATATCTAGAACACACACAGAACTCCTACAACTACATAACAACAACAACAAAAATCAAATAATCCATTTTAAAAATGGGTAGAGAACTTGAACAGGCATTTCTCCAAAGCAAACACACAAATGCCCAACAAGTATATGAAAAGATACTCATCATCACTAAATATCAGGGAAATGCCAATCAAAACCACAATAAAATATCATCTCATACCCAATAAGATGGCCACTACCAAAAACCCGAATATAATTGTTGGCAAGGATGTGAAGAAATTAGAACCCTTGAACCTTGGTTGTGGGACTGTAACATGGTACAGTTCTTATGGAAAATACTGTACAGGTCCCTTGCAAAATAAAAAATAGAATTACTATATGATTCAGCAATCCCACTTCTGGTTATATAGCCAAAAGAACTGAAAAGAGGATCTCAAAGAAACATTCACACACCTATGTGCATTACAGTGTTATTCACATAATCCAATATATGGAAGCAATCCAAATGGGATAAAGCAATCTAAAAGGGATAAAGAAAATGTAGTATATACTTACAATGGGTATTGTTCAGTGTTACAAAAGAAAGAAATCTTGTCGTATACTATAATGCAAGTGAATATTTGGGACATACACTAAGTGAAATAAACCAATCACAGAAAGACAAATACTGAATGATTACACTTCCATGACATACCTAAAGTAATCAAACTCATAGAAACAGAAAATAGTATGGTGGTTGCCAGGGACTGGGGTTGGGGGCAGGAGAAATAGGGGTAGTTGTTCAATGGGGATAGTTTCAGTAAAGCAAGATGAAAATATTCTAGATATCCGCTGTACAAGAGTGTAGATAGTTAATACTGTCCTGCACACTTAGAAATTGCTAAGAGGGTGATTTATGTCAGATGTTTTTACCACTAAAAATAAAAGCACATGGGGGTGCCTGAGTGGCTCAACTGGTTAAGCATCTGACTCTTCATTTTGGCTCAGGTCATGATCTCATGGTCATGAGAGTGAGCCCCGCACCACATGCAGCTTTGCACTCAGCAGGAAGTGTACTTGAGATTCTCTCTAACTCCCTCTCCCTCTACCCTTCCTCCCACTCACATGTGCATGCACATGAGCACTCTCTCTCGAATAAATAAATAAATAAATCTTAAAAATAAATAAATAAATAAATAAAAACACATGCCTTCGCTTTGTTCCATATCTTCCAGTCAAGCAATAGCTCCTCTAGCAGTTTAACATCTTGGATTATAGCATTAGACTCCACATCCAACTTAAACTCCCCATTCTCATTGACATGAATAATATCTTCACCACAGCAGCCTTCAAGAAGGGTCTATGGAAAATTAGCATTAATACAAGATGCATTAATTGCTGATTAATCCAAAAATTCAACAGAAACATTAAGCTTTCAATCTTAGCAGTCATAACATTAAATTCAAAGGAAAACTAGTGAATAATTCAGTATTACAGAGAGTATCTTTAATTTGTTTTGCAAAACAATTCAAATTAGAAAAATATAAACTTTCAAATATTTGTAAATGATAATTCAGTTTCAAACATAGGTAAAATTAACCCTCTATTTTTATTTTTTATTTTTATTTGTTTTCTTATTTTTTAAATTCAATGAAACTGTTAGGCTTCAAAAACTTTTACAAAAAGTACTAAGGATTCATGCCATGAATGTATGGATCTTGATATTTTAAGGAGTGGGGGTTGAGGGCATAGGTGGAGATAGAGTCTTGTCTTACTACTAGAACCCTCAGAGAGAAACAATTTCACTATGTTTACCAAATGCTTTTATATAGAAAGGTATTTAAATATATGTTGATAGCTAGATCAAAATAAAAATTAATACAGCTTTAGAAAACTAACTCTCTAGAAGCATTGCCTACTGGAAGTGGATTAATACTAGGTGTCCAGAGAACTATGTTCTCTTCCGTAACTGGGAGCTGAGGCAAACGTCTCCGTGGATCTTAATTCCTCAATCTACAGAATGAGGGGCCCTAAGAGACAGCTCCAGTCCATCCAGATCAAAAATTCTGAGTTAATTTTTTTCTCACTCTTCTAAAATGCTTTAAACAAGACAAAAATGTAATCATGTACATGATGAAGAAAACCAGAAGAGTATCTTAGCTTGATTAAATATACACTGTTGAGTTTCCTTCATTTTCTTCAGGAATAACTGAAACACAAAATTCTATTGTTGGAAGACTAATGAAGAGAGAAGTATCATTGCATATGAATAAGAATGAATTTTATGAGGACATACCTTCAAAACATGAAAGCCAACAATGCATTTTTGTTTAATCAACACCTGATGAATCATGGAAAGTCCATTACAATTTTCTAATTCATGTATCCTCTGTTGGTTATATTTAGTTAATGAAAGTATAACTCTCAGTGCTAATGCTTGAGTTTCTTCACAGCTGCTGAGTTCCACAACCTAAAAAATATACATATTTTAATTTACTGAGAGAAAATTTTAACATGTATGATTACTATTACAGAACATCAATCTATCAGTTTTATTTGAAAGCTATTTTTTTGCTCACACTTTCCTTATGATTTAAGCACTATAATAAACAAAAATGAAAGACATAAATCCATGATCTTTAGTTTCTTAAATATACTAGAAAAATGAACTAAAATAACATTCACAACTGTTTTAAGTCAGTACCATTTTATTAGTGATCTGAAATGTCAGCAAAATCCATCAGGTTTTTGATTAGTCCATCAACAAACAGACTCTGCATTACATGGTGTGGGAGGCAACAAAGAAGTAAAAGGCATGATATTTATCCCCAGTGGGGCCTACTATCTAGTCAAAAGATAAGATATATATAAACCACAGATTTACCTTATACTTCAATTAAACCAATGCTTTCTGGCAACTACTTTATATGAAACACACACCTTATTATCATGACTAAAGGCAAAGAAGAGGGTGCCTGGGTGGCTCAGTTGGTTAAGCAACTGCTTTTGGCTCAGGTTATGATCCTGGAGTCCCAGGATCGAGTGCCGCATCAGGCTCCCTGCAGAGCAGGAAGTCTGCTTCTCCCTTTGACCCTCCCTCTTCATGATCTCTCTCTCTCTCTCAAATAAATAATAAAAATAGAATCTCTCAAAAAAAAAAAAAGCAAAGAAAAATGAGATACGAGTGTTACAAGGGCACAGAAACTATTTTTTACTCTACTTTGCTTGGGTTAGCGAAGCATAAATAGAGAGAAGATGACTTGGAAAGATGACAGAATCCTGGAAAGAAGGAACAGCGGGTGGCTGGGAGTGAGAGACAGGAGAGGGGTAAAGGTCTAAAGCCAGAAGCTCCTGGTACAGCGAGGAGGCTGCAAGTTGCCCATTTGGCTGGATGGCAGACATCCAGTTTAAAAGGCAGCCTATGCATGCAAGGTTTTTAAGGAGATTAAATTTTATTTTTGTAGGAGAGGAGGAAAAATAGTGAAAAAAGATCCCAAGTTTTGAGTGTGACAACATACTTTAGGATTCTTATTGACAAGATCCTAAATTGGTACAAAAAGATTAACCATTTTCTCTAGGATCTAGTCACTGTGTAACAGTAATTATAACAAAATTACGTTTAGTATCTTGATGAAAGAAGGAAAGCCAAGGATATACATTTTAAAATTATACAAAGCTATAAAAGTTAGTCATGAAATGCTGATGAGGAATTAAAAAGCTTTTAATTTTGGAGCACAGGGTGTGGTACATAAACAATGAATCTTAGGACACTGAAAAATAAAATTAAAAAAAAATCTTAAATACTATAGGAAAATCTACTAGATATTGGATGCAAAAAATTTTTGAAAAAGAAGAAAAAAACAGTTTAGAGTATGGTGAGTCAATGCTGACAAAATATTTATAAGAACAGTAATGATATGAAATTAAGACAAACTGAGGGTTGCCAGGGGGAGGGTGCTTGGGTTAGGGACATTGGGGAGGTTACTTTTGGTTACTATAGCATGTATTTGTTTTCTCATTGACAATTTTAATCTTATACATTTATTTACTTATTTAAATGTAATCTCTACACCCAATGTGGGGCTTGAACTCATTACCCTGATATTAAGAATCGGACACTGTACCCACTGAGTCAGCCATGCATCCCATTAAATCTTGTACATTCAATATTTAATTGTTCTAATTACATTTCTAGATAACAGAAAACTTCTAAAATCTCTACAATTAACAGAAACTTTGACCATGTGTGGCAGAAAGCTTGATGACATCCTAAACAATATGTAATTTTATCTTAAAAGTTTAATGTAGTTGACTTATAAACTTTTTGTAATTTAAAAAAAAACCCACTGGAATTTATTAGTATTAAAGAAAAAGTTTCTCTTCAGACAAAACTCTAATCAGTGATTCTTACCCTAGCAAAGAGAAAAACAAATATACCAGTTCCACCAATCTCGTGTAGAACTCCTTGAACAGTTTTACATTCAGTAGGCCGGAGATTCTTTAGATGATGAGGTTCTAACAAAATGCTCTGCACTTCTTTTGAGCTGAAGGGTCTTTGAGAGAGTTGGGTTTTCATCTGACCTTTAAGTCTAATAACTGGCTCATAGATGGTATACTGAGCAGGACAGTTAGTGGTATAAACAACTGAAAGACTTTCCTGAAACACAAATATTTTCCTTTAGTAACTAAACAAAATTTAAAAAGTAAGGTATCAACCAACAAATAAATATTTCGAAGTGAAAAGGTGCCCAACAAATTGTTTTCTTTGACAGACATCACACTAAATAAAGGTAAACATGAGGAGCAAGGTGGCTCCCAGACAGGAAAAGATCAGTTTCAATTAGCAGTGACCAATAATAGAAACCTTGTCAAGGCTGAGAAAGATTCCAGCTTTAACCATTGTAGAATAAACATGAAGTTATACTTCCTATTGCTACTAAGAACAGCTGAGTCTTATACCACATTCATTTCATACCAGGCACTGTTGTTTGCACTTATAAATATTAACTAATCATTACAACCCCAAGAGATGGGGACTCTGGGTCAATGAATTCAAAATTTTTGCCTTGAATGTGTTCACAGGCTGGCTACTCGTTTAACAGTGACTGTAAGCCAGATCTTTCTACTAGAATAAAATTCCAGACTATCATCATTCCTAACGAAAACTGAAAAGAATTTACAAAATTTCTCCCCCCAGAGGGTCATTTCCATCAGGTTCTGACTTCAGGTAGGGAGCTCAGGCTCAGGGAAATCATGTGCTGAGATCCGTGTCTTTGCACAGAGGCTGTGGGGGCCTTGGGCTTTGATCGCTTTCAACCACGGCGGTTTAAATAGTTTCATCCAGACATCATCTGGCACATCTGCATACCAACTAACACGACTCCACAGTCTACAGTACATGATTATGCCGGGCAAAACAGACCCTTCAACCTGCAAGAGTTTTCATCAGGAGGCTGACAAAATGTTCACCTGCCTGAGACGAGCGCCACCTGGCACCAGCACCTTGATGGACCTTCCGCTCATGACATCAGAATCCCCCAGTTACTAAACCATGCTAAAACGGTTTCTAAAAAGAGTTTTCATGTTAAACACTTTGAATTTTCATTTGTGATAATTTATGTTAAATTTTATGACTAATATAATTCTTTTCAAGCAAAATAAAAGGATTAAGGTAATTTTGTGTGTGAAAACAAATGGAGTACCCCGAAACCAGAGCAGTTAGATTATTATTTGAACAAACGCCAGCTGTGTGAACTCCTTGGTCTCCCTAACAAGGATCCCGTGCTGATCCCGAACCAGCTGCATCAGCATCATCTGGGATTTGTTACAAACTCAAGTTCCTAGGCCACACTTCAGACCTTACTGAATCTGAGACTCTGGCCCAGCAATCTGTTTTAACAAGTCCTCTGAGTGACTCTGATGCATGCTCAGGTTTGAGGAACAATTCCCTTGAGCATGTTTTCTCAATGGTGAGGCATTGGGATAATTCTTCACGGCATAATACTGCCCTTGCGAGGTGGGACATCTAGCATCTCTGACCACTGCTCAATCAGAGTGGACTGCCACAGTGCCCCCAGCCCCCATTCTTAAACACTCCCCAGGGAGAAAAAGACCATATGCACAATATCAGATCATTAGCTAAATTCCAAAGGCATCTACCCTCTGGATACTTGACCACAGACACATATTTAACACCACTTAAGACCTACCTGTGTTTTACAATGTATCTACTCTAGAATTTCTCTTTTCCTTTAGTCAAATGTTACAGCTTTAAAATAGGATTTATTCTGATTATGAGATATATATCTCATTAACAACAAAATACATTCCAAACTAGTAGTCTTCTTCAAATAAAAATGACTTCTGACCCCTAACTGTACCTCTTACAAGAAGCAAGAGAAGGCCAGTTCACAGCTAGATCTACCAATTTTTCATAGATCTTCTAAGACAAAGGCTCAGCTTTCTAGTTGCTATAATGAAAAATATCCCCCCAGGTTCCTAAAATGTATAACTAGAACCAAATATTATAATAATGCATAAAAAACAATCCGAGAACCTCATATAAGCAGAGTTAGCAATATTTTGAAAGCCAAATTCCTGCATGTTACTGATATTAAAGAATATCCTAAAATCTGAATATATATAATTAAAACTAATATTATAAAATAAAAATCAGTATTCATTTATAAATATGGAAATGAAATGTAATGAACATTATTTTTTAGGCTAACATGTATTTTCACTATATCATAAATATTTTTCTTAAATACACTCAGAGGTGTAAACTAAACTCATACTTAGCATAGAAATATAGTTCTAAGGGAAAGGGAATAAAAATTTGAAACCTGAAAACAAATTCTGGGTATATCAATTTTTTTTAAGAAAAAGCCATGTTCTTAGGGAGCAAAAATAGTGAGAAAGAAAGAAGAGACACTTTAGAAATTTAATTCATTGCTAATTACACATTTAATAAACATATATTATCAGTTACTATAAAGTTAAAACTTATAAAATGAAAACTTACAATTAAGAGACCAATGTCCACTTCTTTCTTGGTCATAAAAAGTTCTCTGACTTGCTCACATTGCAAAATTTCTTTATTAATATATTTGGAGTAGTCATTCACAGGCTTGCCATATTTGCATGGCATTATAGATGTATGGTTGGGTCCACAAGCATATAGATAAAAGGCCTCTTGTGAATCAATCTTAGCTCCTGAACAGAAAAAAAAAAAGTTACTTATTTCTATCGCTCCATTGAGAATTATTTTAAACATTTATTTTTATTTATTTGAGAAAAAGGATGTGCAAGGGGAGGGGAAGAGGGGGAAATAGATTCCTTGCTGAGCAGAGAGCCAGAGTGAGGCTTGATCCCAGGACCCTGATCATGACCTGAACTAAAGGCAGATGCTTAACCAACTGAGTCACCCAGGCACCCCTGACTAGAATTTTTCATAAGCAGCAAGAAATCACGAATTAATTTTTTCTGCCAAATTCTTTCATCTCTATAAAATTGATAAAGTCTCAAGCTCCAAATTGGAGCCATGAGTAGGAACCTACACCAGCTACGGATGGAAAGTGAGTAAACAGATATAAGGTTAACTGTGAAGCTTGTGATAAAATAAAATCATAAAATTCTATTTGTTCCTTAGAGAACAGTTATTTTGGTTTTGTTCTGCCTTTTTTTTTAAGTAAATGGAAACTATACTTCAGTAAATTCTTTTTTAAAATAAATGTGGATTAATGTCTCTACACTTCAGTAAATCCTCTTCTAAAATAAATGTGGACTGACGTCTCTATTCCTTCTACCCGTCTGTTCAATAAACACTGCCTGACTGCTATTACGTGCCAGGCTTAGTGATATAGCTATAAATTTTAGAACATGTATTTCTTTTTTTCCTAAAATTTGATATTTTTGTAGAATATTCTAAAATTACAAGAAAGAGAATCATTCTAAGTTTACTTGTCATAATATTGCATTTTCTAGGATTATAAAACAAAGTTAATTTAACATAAGCTTTCTTTTTTGGGGGGATAGGGGTTGGGGTATGATGTATCCCCTACATGAAATGTATATATCAGTTGTAAGCCACATCTCAATTACAAAACAAACAAACAAACAACAACAACAAAAAGAAGCATCTCAATATAAAAATGTTAAAATATTTTTAAAAGTGCATCTTGGTATCTAGATAATATAGTACTTATTAAGTATCAAAGAAGGAACAGGAATTACTATCTTATCCAGTATAATTTACTAGTTTAATACTTGTTAATTGAAAAAAAAAGTTAGAAATCCTTTGAAGGAGAAAAATATACCATTGAAGAGGAGTAAATTTCCCAGGTCCCATTTTCCAGCCAATTGCAAAAACTCTTCTTGGGATGATAAACAATGGCCAATCATGCAAAATGTCTTATTGCTGTCAGATGACAGACTTGTTCTTCTTGGAAGCACAAAATCCAAAGTAACATCAGGTTTCCTACATTAAAAACAAAGTTAAGTCAATTATTTCAGTGATCTAAGTATTTTGCAAGCATGAATGTATAATAATGGGAAATTCTTTAAGAGTTTTCTTGGTTCAGCAGCATAGTGCCAGTGATAGGAAGAAAGAGAACGGATTTTGCTGTCTCCTGATCCACGGTGCTAGCAATACCCAAACTCCAGTGAGGGGAGCGGAACAGCGAGGCCTGCTAGTCCTGCAGCAGCCATGGGAAGTGGGAACGGACATGTAATGCAAGTTTTCTTTGTCTGCGCCTTTCTGATTTACAGATACAAACCGACCACCTCCCCCTAATTTTTCCAAGAAGTCCTCCACCATGGTAAGCCATTCCTAAAATTTCTTCTTTGAAGCCTTGAAAGACCACTCAGAAAAAGATGATTACCTCTTCAGGTTTGGTTCTCCCTAGCCACTGACGAGCCGGTGCTTTCTGCATTTTCTATTCTTTCCACGCTTAGTCACAGAGCTTTTGATTAGTCTCTTGTATTTACAGAAATCCGTATAAAAGAGTAGGAAAAGGAAAACTAATGCTTTCTCAAAGAGATACACACATGAGGAGAAGATGTCATCATCTGGTTGGAGGTGCAGAGTACCAAGCTCTGCCCATATTCAGAGAATGTTTTAGGTTCCATAATAAGATAATGATGGTAACTTACGAAGGGGGAGTTCATAAACAAGATGGCGTGCTTAGCTGTCAACGAGAAATTTCACATTGGTGTATCTATTTATTTAAACACTCTTCCCTAAGGCTTTCTGTTTCATAGTTAACATGTAAATATAACGATTTTGATAGAAACATTTTCTGATAAAGATGTATGATAACTTTTATTTTTTTTAAATTGAGGTGTAACGGACAAACACCATTATAGTGAGGTATTTTCTATTGCCTGCATCTTTCTTGAACCAAATACGTGGCTGTGACTGAAACACTACTGCCACCTATTGGCAGCATGACTTCATACAGTTTTTTTTTTTAATTTTTAATTTTTTATAAACATATAATATATTTTTATCCCCAGGCGTACAGGTCTGTGAATCGCCAGGTTTACACACTTCACAGCACTCACCATAGCACATACCCTCCCCAATGTCCTTAACCCCAGCCCCCTTCTCCCAACCCCCATCCCTCCAGCAACCCTCAGTTTGTTTTGTGAGATTAAAAGTCACTTATGTTTTCATCAAAATCAAAAGCTTCTGCACAGCAAAGGAAACAGTCAAAAAAACAAAGAGGCAACCCACGGAATGGGAGAAGATATTTGCAAATGACAGTACAGACAAAAGGTTGATATCCAGGATCTATAATGAACTCCTCAAACTCAACCCACACGAAACAGACAAACACATCAAAAAATGGGCAGAAGATATGAACAGACACTTCTCCAATCAAGACATACAAATGGCTATCAGACACATGAAAAAATGCTCATCATCATTAGCCCTCAGGGAGATTCAAATTAAAACCACATTGAGATATCACCTTACACCAGTTAGAATGGCCAAAATTAACAAAACAGGAAACAACATGTGTTGGAGAGGATGTGGAGAAAGGGGAACCCTCTTACACTGTTGGTGGGAATGCAAGTTGGTGCAGCCTCTTTGGAGAACAGTGTGGAGATTCCTCAAGAAATTAAAAATAGAGCTTCCCTACGACCCTGCAATTGCACTCCTGGGTATTTACCCCAAAGATACAGATGTCGTGAAAAGAAGGGCCATCTGTACCCCAATGTTTATAGCAGCAATGGCCACAGTCGCCAAACTATGGAAAGAACCAAGATGCCCTTCAACAGATGAATGGATAAGGAAGATGTGGTCCATATACACTATGGAGTATTATGCCTCCATCAGAAAGGACGAATATCCAACTTTTGTAGCAACATGGACGGGATTGGAAGAGATTATGCTGAGTGAAATCAGTCAAGCAGAGAGAGTCAATTATCATATGGTTTCACTCATTTGTGGAGCATAACCAATAGCATGGAGGACAAGGGGCGTTAGAGAGTAGTAGGGAATTTGGGTAAATTGGAAGGGGAGGTGAACCATGAGAGACTATGGACTCTGAAAAACAGTCTGAGGGGTTTGAAGTGGCGGGGGGGTGGGAGGTTGGGGTACCAGGTGGTGGGTATTATAGAGGGCACAGCTTGCATGGAGCACTGGGTGTGGTGAAAAAATAATGAATACTGTTTTTCTGAAAATAAATAAATTGGGGGGAAAAAAAAAAGTCACTTATGGGCGCCTGGGTGGCTCAGTGGGTTGAGCCGCTGCTTTCGGCTCAGGTCATGATCTCGGGGTCCTGGGATCGAGTCCCGCATCGGGCTCTCTGCTCAGCAGGGAGCCTGCTTCCCCCTTCTCTCTCTCTGCCTGCCTCTCTGCCTGTTTGTGATTTCTCACTCTGTCTAATAAATAAATAAAATCTTTAAAAAAAAAAGTCACTTATGGTTTGTCTCCAGTTTTTAAGGGTAAAGAAAGCTGCTTTACAAGATGAAATTGACAAATATTAAGTATCCACCATGTGCCATATATTCCTACCACATTTGTGGGCTCATCATTAAATCACAACATAAACTACTAATAACTTGTTTTTCAGTGTTATCATGTATTAAACATTTTCTCTTGAAATATATTATTCACAGAAATTATTCTATTAGTTCAGAAAATATTAAAGATAGTACCAAATTTAAATCAAGGGAATAATATAATTGTCCTGGTCACTTGCTTTTCAGTCTACTAACAGATGAAATCATTACTTACTTTGTACCAAATGGCAAAAAATTCCTTTAAAGTAATGTAGGAATATGTGAACGAAGAGACTATGCTCACTAACTCTCTACAGTGAACATCTAAATTCTCCTATACCTGTTACATGGTCTGATTGGGAAGAAGGCTGTGGGGGTGGGAAAACTTCAGGTTCTAAAGCATGGGCTGTATCTAAGTTCAAGGTTCAGCTGTATTCTTCTGGCATGACTTTACTCCACTCTGGGTCTCAACTGTCTCATATGTAAAATAGAGGAAACAATATACCTACTTCCTGGTGTTGTCAGGAGACCAAACGGTAATCTGTGTAAAGTGCTGACTACAGCACATGTTGAAAGCTCAAGAAATCAGGCGAGGGTCCAGGAGAAAGAGGTTCACTATTCATAGCCCTTATCCCCAACTCCAACCTATCTAACTCTAGGTTCTGAAAAAAAAATGTTGACTTGCTGAAGACTGAGAATTTCTCAGAAAATATTTTATTTGGAATATGGAAACTTCAGTGACATATTTCCATGGATTTTTAAAATGAACACACAAAAACTGAATAAAACTGATTTTATTTCCAAAGACTGTTCTTTCCTGTAGCGGACCGTGGGGACTGACTACCCTAGGCCACTCACAGGCCCCCTCTCCCCTGCCCTCCTCTAGCACTGAGGCTGGACAGCTGTAAGCCATCAACTTGATAGCCTCCCTGGCTTTCCCATGGGCCCTTTCCTCTGCCTGAAATGTCCTTCCCCCTCCACTGCTTACAACATGCTCCATCTCCCCTTGAGTTCTTAGCTTAAATAATCAATCTTTTCCCAAAGAGGCCTTTCCTGATCCACCTGATCCATCTCTCTGGGGATCTGTTTTAACTCCATAAAATGTGTCATAATTTGTATATATGCATATAATTGTGTTTGCTTGTTGTCTGCTTCCCCCTTAGATTGTGAGTTCCAAGAACGCACGGAACTTGAGTCTTGAGCCTTGTTTACCATTTCCCTCAGCCTACTGCAGCACATTCTGGGCACACAGTCGTTCCTCTGTGTGTCTAATCTACTTTGAGGGATATTTGAGAGAATTGGGAGACAGTGTTTAGAACACACCTAGTAAAAAGTCTGCAACACAACAGGTATATAATATTTTACAGTCTGTTCAATTACACTTAGATACCTCATCTTGAAATTCAAAACCTGCCTGTCAAGTAGCTTTGCCATACGCATTCATTTCTCTTTCTCATTATTCAACTTAGAATCTTCCTTCCAGCCAGCCTGACCCCATCTCATGCTATACCAGTTTCCAATTCTGTATCTCCTTTTATGTTCTTTCATTCATAAAATATTTCCCAACTCTTATAAATCTAAGATATATTACAGCTTTCTCGGGGTTAAATTTTACATTAATTTATTCCAGAAAATATTTTTTATTAACTTGACCCACAAGTTCTCCTGGTCAGTAAACATCACATAGTATTATACCTGAATCTATCACCTGGTATGTTTCAAGGACCCTATCTTAATCTATCACCTGACACACTGGCTTATATTTTTCCCTAGTCATTCTAATTTCTTTTGAAACCCTGAGTTAATTTAGGTATTAGCCTTTAAAAAAAATTTAGGTTTTAGTCTGATTAGCCACTTAATTGAAATAATTTCTTGTGGATTCATTTTATAAATGTATATAGGCTTAAGGGCCCAATTGTAGGTTCTGTTCTTAGATCTAACATATACTCTGCATAATGTCTCAATGTCCAGATTTGTGCATGTTCCCCCAAACTCAAATATTAATTTTCACCAGTGCCCAGTATGGGAAATTAATTTTGTATTAGAGTGATAAGTAGGGAAAAAAACATCCAACTGTGACACAGATTCCTGCATTAACATATAGCACATTTTATCTATAGTTTCCTATAATACGTTTCAGAAGCTATGACAAACTAACTTAAAATAGTAAAAGAAGTTAGCGTTTATTTAAAATGTTTCAAACCTCTGCCCAGAGATCCATATGGAGATTTTCCCATGGTTATTCTTTTTCCCTTGGGGCTGCTGCAAGTAGGTGAGAACTAAATGCTGCCATTTGCTTGGGATGAAAATATTCTCCTGTGATTCAACCTGTGCCAGTAAAACAGCTTTTGTATCATCATTTGAATCCATGCACATTCTACAAAAAAAGAGACAAAGTACAGGTTGGAAACATGGAATTTCTGATCTCAGCATTTAATAAATATATAACAACTAAAATTCCAGATATTTAAATGAGATTAAAAAGCAGTTGTTTTTAAACTAACTAGAAAAGTCAGTAGGTCTTTGTTTTGCACCATAAAATCTGCTTATTTTCTTATATTGTTGTCTCAATTCATGAGCAAAAATAGATGATGCTCATTTGCTGGTGTTAATAATTTAGGCATTAATTTTCAAAATTCATTTTCAAAAAAACTTTATTGTTACTATTTCTACAGGTATTGTCCTTTCAGAAATTACAATATAATATTTTATTCATACAAAAATTAATACATGTTGTACATAAATATCTAAATGTCAGGATGTACTGGAGGTCTATCCTACTTGGAGGAACTACTGAGAGAATTAGGATACAATATCTATAAAGTATTAAGTATGATTTATAACAAAAAGCATATATCCCCTAAATAACATATTTTTATTTAGTTTTAAGTTTATAAAGATAGTGTCACACTATTCATACTCACTCAATACAAGTAAAATATTTGTATCTATACTAGTTAACAAGGGAGGTAGAAGAAAAGACCAGGTCTCAAGAATAACTAAAGTTTATAAGATAATGTCTATTAAATATGTAATCTGCAGGGAAAACAGTTGTCTGATAATAACATTTTAGGGTGACTACAATCTGATAGAATACTACCATGGATAAGACTTCAGCAAGCATTTGGTCTAAAATCTAATTGAGGGGCACCTGGGTGGCTCAGTGGGTTAAAGCCTCTGCCTTCAGCTCAGGTCATGGTCCCAGGGTCCTGGGATTGAGCCCCACATCAGGCTTTCTGCTCAGCAGGGAGCCTGCTTCCTTCCCCTCTCTCTGCCTGCCTCTCTGCCTACTTGTGATCTCTGTCTGTCAAATAAATAAATAAAATCTTTAAAAAAAAATAAAAAATAAATAAAAATAAAAAATAAAATCTAATTGAGAATGAGCACAATCTACTTTAGAGTTTAATTAGAGATTTTTTGATAGAATAATACATTGTTACAGAGGTGGTATTAGTGACTATTAGAATGTATCTTCTATTTAAATAATCTTTTTCTGATTTGCTATAATGATCTTTATTAGCATATAAATTATTTAAATACATGATCTATTCATGGCGAGGTTAAGGATAATCAATACCGAAAGATAAAAGTGCCACTGTGGGGATCAGCCCACACTTGGATCATAAGAGCTTTGGATCCCAATGAAATCATATGGATACATCCTTCTTCTATGAGCCTTTCACCAAGATTTATGTACTCTGCACCCTCCGGTCTGTTGTTCTCTATGGAAAAAAGATGTTAGAATAATCAGTAAAGCGGTTGATAAAAAGCTGAGTGGAAAAGTGCATTTGAAGGAACACAATGTGGTTGTCCATTTGTAGCAAATTATTTACCGGGATGTCTAAATCTGACCTGTTCCAAACAACATTCCCGAAGTTGAGACATTAACTCCAAAAAAGCACGAGGACCGAAAACAGTAACTGAGTGAGATACACATTTCAAAATCGATGATAACTGGCAGCTAACTGTGGGAATGAACAAACCACCGACGGCACTA
The DNA here is from genome assembly GCF_020171115.1 of Neogale vison. Taxonomy (NCBI): domain Eukaryota; kingdom Metazoa; phylum Chordata; class Mammalia; order Carnivora; family Mustelidae; genus Neogale; species Neogale vison. The sequence goes on along the minus strand of NC_058092.1, from coordinate 151,305,330 downwards.
CCAAAATCATCCTATAATTATTACAATAGCATGATTTTAGAAAATTGATTTTAGAAAAATTGTGTTTAAATATATTCTGGTGTAGACTCCCTGATGAGTCATCTTTGAATATAATTGCTAAGTGATTCTGAAATTCTAAAATGTTCTCTAAGGCAAGCTAATGTAATGCCTTATGCTTTGGACTATTGGGTTATTAGTCCTGACTTTAAGTGGTTTCTTACCATGCTAATTCTGGCGCCAACAAGTATGTATAATGACCTGAATCCTTGAGCCATCCACGCTGTTACTATGCTGTGTGACTTTATGTGAAGCTATATTAATAAAGACGTACCAAAATACAAAATGCACGTTTAAGGGTTCAGACTTTCAGAGAGGATGAACACCACCAGTTATGAGACTGTATATATATATATATTTGTTGCCATTTTTCAACAGGTATAAATACTACCAATTTTTCAGAATACTGCCCCTAAACGACAGTAGTCTTTAAAAGGAAGAGTTAAATTCATTGATTATTTTGAGGACCACTGCCCAAGATATGAGATGTATATAGAATTCATGGCTGATACAATACTAGTGTTTCCATATAAAATCTGACTTTGCACAAATAAAAGACTAGAACAAAAACCAGTGTGTACGCAGGTACCGTAAAGTAGGAATATGACAAATGTTTCTTAATTTAATGCTCACAACCTGATGAGGTAAATTTCATTGTCCCCCTTTAGAGGGTGAGAGAACCGAGGTGCTGTGGGGTTCAATAACTTGCTCAATGTCACAAAGCTGGTTTAGTGGCAAAGGAAGTGTTATTAACATAATATTTTCTTCTCTGTTCCCTTCAAAATTTTGATATATACACTATTTTTAAATGTTCTTTTTAAATGTTTATGCAGAATTGTCTGAAATATATGTTTTCTAATATGTTTTTATAAAAAAAATTTTTTTAATTCCCAATGCTGACTTTTCTCAGGTCACTGTGTATACTTATTTCATTTTATAAGAGCCTGTTCACATTGTGATTGCCCCCACTTAAATGAGAAAGCAATGTGCACTGTTTATAGTGTCATGGTGGCATTTAAGCTCTGGAATTGAATATAGGTGGGTTTAAGTCCCTTTCCATCACTTACAAGCTCTATAAATTGGTCATGCTATTTAATTTCATCTGCAAATATGGACAGAATGAGCACTTAATTTATTGAATTGTTGTGAGGATTAAAAAACTATGAAGAAAGAGCGGAGCAAAGTGACGCCCACACAGAGAGCTCTTAGCACTCATGAGACAGCATCAGCACGACAGGATCACATGTATGTTGCTTTGGAGCTATCAGTTCTTAGGTGGCAAAGCTCCAATTCCCAAAAGAAATGCTCTAACTACCTAAGTTTTTAGAAAGTTTGGCTTCCTAGGCTACCTGGCAAAAGTACACAAATACGTTGTGCTAATAACATGGAAATGTGTCTGGAGAAGTGGATGCAAAGCTCCTTCAAGGACATCAGGTGACCTTTCCTAGTCCTCAGTCTTGAGAGTGTCAGTAAGGACTTTCCCTTCTGTCTGGGAGTCAGTGGCAGAGGACCTACCCTGAAGGCCTGGTGTTGTGAAGCGGGGCGCCAGTGCGGGGTGTAAGCTCTGTGCAATGCAGAGCTCCAGAGGGACCTCCATGAAGAATAAACCCCTAACCATTTCTCTCCTCTAGTCATTTCATTCATCCGTGGCTCCTAACAATCAGCTCTGCCTTGCTTCTCACCACATAAACTGTTTTTTTTAACAAACAGGTTCTTCCTGCCCTAGTCATATGAAGAATGAGACAGTTTCGTGGAAGCATAAAAGGGATTCCATCAGTTATAGAAAGCACTGGAATGGGAATGATTCTGACTCTGAAGAAAAGCTGATGCATCCAGACATCTGGTGACAGGAGCTAGGAGAGGCTCACAGAGGTAGGACGCAGCACAAGGAGGAGAACTGAACGACAAGAGAGAAAGGACATGAAAAGGGGCTCACACTGGCTGGGGCATAGGGAGAAGAAGGTCAGAAAAGTGGCTCTAGGGTTGCATCCTTCCCTTCTCTAATATCAGGAGTCATCCTAATCCAGTAATGGGACCAGGAAAGAGGCAGGAAATGGGGCTCGGGACTGCCATCCAGGGCAGTTGGATATGCAGTGGTCCCGCTGGTGCAGTAACCCAGTGCCCCAGCCCCAAGGCAAAAATATACAAGAAAAATGACATTTTCAAGGCTATCTGACAACCCAGGCTTCGTAGTCAGGGCCTGCCGTTAGGAAGGCACTCGGGGTGAAGAACACACTCGGAGCACATGAGGACATCGCTGTGTTCTTACAGCTCAACCAAACCTGCAGTCAGGAAAGGCTTAGTGTAACAGGTAACAGGTAATGGCAACATCATACCTGTTCTATCCAAACTACTGTCCCGTAATGTTAAGGATTTGTTTCTTTTCTTGATCTTCTTTCCTTTCTCCATGGTTCTCTCAGCTTCGTGGACACACTCCACATTAAACCACAGTGAGACGCTGAAGCCTTCCGACAGGTGGGGCCAGCAGTTCTGCCCCAGCAAGGCCAAGTGGACTGGGGCTATGTGCCAAGAGGAGAGCAGCTGCTGGGGGAAACTTCCGCTCTCAGTCTCTTTCCTGCTCCGGGAACTCCGCGCTCTTCTTAATAATCCCAGGGCCTTACTGTTTAGAATCCCAGGGCACTTTTGTGATGAAACACCATTGCTTAAATTTGGAGTATGCAGGAGAGGGAAGGTTAGGTACTGGGAAGGACTCATCGTAATGTCGCTTTCAATAATTTTCAGAATACCCAGAAGAAGTACTTCCTAGAGAAAAAGAATAAATAAATACAAAATGTACACTGAAATTCAGGTTATAAATGAAAATACAAGCATATCTACATACATATCAGCATTCCTAGTTAAATGCCTATTTCCTATCTACCATACCCCTAAAATTTTCATAAGGAAAAAGATTTTATTCTTTAAATATGTAATCTCTCATGGTTAATATTAGATTTAGGTGCCTTTTTTTTTGGCACAAGCCTGAAAGTTATGAATTGGTTTTAAGTATTAGATGTCAACTCTAATAATTATATCCAGAATAATTTCTACAAAGAAAGATGTGTATTTCCTAGTAGACTATATTGCTTCTTTAAATTATTTTTAAGTGAGGGATAGAACCAGAGACCTTACAAATTCTCCAGATTTCTGAATGATATTTACAGCCTGACTGACTTCATAAAATTGAGTGGCTCAATTACTTTTCAACTTATTTTACATGACTTTTCCTAATCAAATAAATTTTCTTTCATCTGTTTTGGTAAACCAAAGTAAGGGTTTTTAGGTTTTACTTACAAATTATAAATTTTGGGTTAAATGTAGAATTATAGAAAATGTAAGAGAGGAGATGAGTATTTAATTAAAGAGAAAAGTAATGACTAAGGAGACAAGTGGAGTAGAGAAGAGTATCTTAGTCCAATACACTGCTGAGTGTGTGCCCTATGCCTGAAATAACAGCTAATGTTGATGACGATGATGAGAACCACACTCAGAGAAAGTACAAGAAACATTTCATAAATACAGTCAGTTATCAAGTGTCTAGACTAGTGTTTGTTAACCTTGTGTTCCACATAGCCCCTCGGGGTCCACAAGCTAGAGTAAGCTGCTGAAATGGGCAGGATTCAGGAACATTCAACCTTGCTTCAAATTAAGTAGCTCCAAGCTTTTGTTTTATTTGCTTATGCTTCTAGCCAAGATTTCATTATTAAAATGAGTTTCTCAGTAAAGAACAGTTGAAAAGTCACTAAGCTACACCAATGGAAAGAAGTGATAAAAGATACCTGAAGGGTAGATAATAACTTTCTAAAAAGAGGATAATCCTTAAAATGGTAAAAACTAATCAGAATTAAGTTCTCTTTACTAATTAAAATTATTTAGCGTTTCTTAAGAACAATGGCTTGGAGTAGGATAAGGCAATGGGACTATGAGCCCAGTGACCACGCTGGTTAGCCAAAACAGAAGTGAAATAAGTTAAAATAAGTGCAAATAATAAAATGATGAAGAACTTTACACATATTAACATGGAGTCGACTGCATAATCATTACCACATTAAAAGACAGAACTTAGTGATTTCCAAGTCATTTTTTAAAATATTCTATTAAATATCAGTGAAAATATTTTAAAATTATGGCATATTTACTGTACAAGGAGATTTCTCCAGAAATATTCTCAAAAGAAGGGTTAACTCTTCTGAACATGTTCTTGAGCTCATCAAAGATACCAAAAGATCCACCAATACTCTTTGGCATGCTAAATTAAAGGAAGATAGAGGGAAAAAATTAAAGCCAATACATAATTAAAGGTTCCAGACAAACAATTTCACTGAAAGAGATCAAATACTATTGTCACATCTTCAATGGATTATAAACAACTAATAATCCAAAAATGTGCTGAAAAAATAGCAATACGATTAAATGCAAACCAACCCACTGACAAAAAACAAAAACAAAAACAAAAAAAAAAACCACCACTTTTCTTAAAGATGGGTCCTTTCCCAGGAGAGGTATTATTTAAAGAAGCATAAATTAACACAGTATTTGTTAAAGAAGTTGACACTGTCAGTAACCACAAAATAGTCTGCTACCTTATCTTGAAACTGTTTAAATTATAACTATTACTTTCTAAATTAAATGGAAGTGTAAATATTAAAGATTATGAAAATACTTAAATATCACAAGCAATTATTTTGAACATTTTCACTGTGAGGTTTAGAATAAAATATCATGGGTAGTACATAAATTCATAGAACTTTTTAGAATAAAGTAACTAATATCTGTAGCATACATTATAGTATCCAAAGTATATTCACATGCATTACCTCAGCTAATCCTCACCCAAAAAAGCCCTATAGTGAAATCTTATCTCCCTTTTAGATATGACAGAAATAATCCTGATGAGGAAGCTGAGGAAAGCAGCCCTGTTTCAGCACCATGTTTTGTAGAGGTGTGAGCTGAGGCAATAGTGGAACAGTAGGCATATCTGGAAAGAAACTTGAATTGAGACTATAAAATAGCATGGACTTTATCCTGTAAGAAACACGAACCCATGAAAGGTTTTAAAGTAAGAACTATGAAAACTAGAAAATAAAGGAAAATAATTATTTCTCTTGCCTTTCCTTTATGAGTTACTCTAACTAAGCATAACCAAACAGTTGATGAGAGCAAGTTTTCTTTAAGTATTCCAGCTTATCCAAGAAGATGGAATGACAGCATGTTACCATTTTTGCAAGTTCCTAGCCTATCCATGGCTCCTAGTGTCCCCCAAAGAGAGGCAATCAGACATTATGTGCCTCTGATGGAGGCACAGATTTCTGCCTGTAAAATATTCCAGTCAAAAAATGATCAAAACCCAAATCTGATTAGGTTTCTAGATCTTACTGCCAGCTGAAGGAAATATAAGACAGAGAGGATCATGTTAAACAATTCCCAGGGACATAACTGCCAAAAATCAGAATGCAGATGCCTCATGATAGATGACCTGGTTTCTTCAACCAAAAAAAAATTGCAAGGGTGGGGAGAGTAGACACCTACAGATGAAAAGATTTGAGATATATCTGCTAACTATAATATATGAACCTAAGTAGGATTCTGATTTTTTTTTTAAGATTTTATTTATTTATTTGACAGAGAGCTCACAAGTAGGCAGAGAAACAGGCCGAGAGAGAGAGGAGGAAGCAGGCTCCCTGCTGAGCAGAGAGCCCGATGCGGGGCTCGATCCCAGGACCCTGACACCATGACCTGAGCCGAAGGCAGAGGCTTTAACCCACTGAGCCACCCAGGCACCCCGGATTCTTATTTTTTTAAAAAGCACTATAAAATAAGTGTTAGATAATCACGGGCTGGGAGGGCAGGATAAAGTAGTATGATCAAAGTAAAGTATATGTATGTGCTTAGACTTTTCTTTTTTTTTCAGTTCTAAACCAAAAGGTTCCAGTTCAAAATGAAGGAATGAAGATATATATATATTTATATATATTTGCCTTTGTCTACTACTGAAAACCCACTGAACTGAAAGTACAGAATTATAAAAAGAAAGAAATCTGTAACAGCAAAAAGAGTGAGGAAGTCAGTGGGCACTGGGGGCACAGCAGATTTAAAAATATTTCTTGAAGATGGAAGGCAGAGAGATAAAAGAGAAAGCTGCTGCTTAGAACCTCTTTGAATTACAAAAGGGCTCCAAGAAAAGGAGAGCCCATAGGTCTGTCTATATTCCGGAGAGGAAGTAAGAATAGGGCTACAAATGCAGGGATTCATACAATCCCTGCCTGTCTGGAAACACCTACCTCTCTCCTAAATTCTGAATACAGAGCACAGATAGCTCGGCTTTTACTTTTATGCCCCCAGCCTGAAAACTGTTTAAAGAAACTCCCTGGATTGCCAGGCAAGGACTGAGACGGAACATGGGACAATCAGCATCAGGCTACCAGGTAGACATATACAGTCTGCAGATGGGCCAAGTTGCTCAGCTAAGGGAAAAAGTACGAGCTAAAAGAAAACCGGAATGCTATTCACCAAGCCATGCCTCCTGGCATTGAGCTGTGTTGCCCGGACGAAGGGAGGGCTTTTTCTTACACAAAGACACTATTCACTAGCCAAGCCCTATATGTGGAGGACATATTTTTCTAATGTACACAAAATGCCATTTGAGGTAACAGTAGTCCTAATGGCCCTCCCAAGTGAAGCTCTCTTTATATGGTATTTGGGGAGCCTCTATATTCCACTGGCACATGCACACAGAGCTCTTCAACATACTGCCTGTTCAGGGCAGATGCCAAACAGGAAAGCAAATTTAAAACATTAGCTTCAACAGCTTTTTTTTTTTGAAGGTCAAGCAAAGCTTTATTTCGCGCCAAGCCTCGAGAATCAAACCGGCCAGGGCCGTCTCTTACAAAGAGGCGATCCCTCCCTGCCTTACAGACTAACTTTTTTTTTTTTTTCCCAATTTATTTATTTTCAGAAAAACAGTATTCATTATTTTTTCACCACACCCAGTGCTCCATGCAAGCTGTGCCCTCTATAATACCCACCACCTGGTACCCCAACCTCCCACCCCCCCGCTTTTTAAAATAGAAATAGCCAAAATAGGTTCAAAAAGTATTTGAGGATCAGCAACATAAATAAGAAAAACCAAGATATAAAAGACAAATAAATTGATTAACTGACCCGAGAGAGAAAATAAATAATTTAGGGTAGAGAAAATATCTTTCTAAAATGTTAATGACTAAATCCAGATATATTTAAGAAGATATTATATCCTTATATGAAAATGGAATAACCAGAAAACAAACAAACAAAAAGAAGCTCTTAAATATTAAGAGATAACTGCCAAAATTAAAAATTGAACAAAAGGTCAAAAGGTTGGAATAGAATGGAAGAAATCTGCCAAAACATGGCACAAAAAGAGAGAAGGAGGTAATGTGAGAGGAAAGCTAAGGCATGCAAGACCAATTCGGGAAGGCCCAAGATTATGATCAGAATGTAGAAAAGAAGAGAGCAGAAAACATGGAGAGGAGAAAACTACTCTTTTTTTTGTGACTGTAAGTTCGACCTTCCTAGTTATGACACCAAAAGCATTGTGACAAAAGCAAAAACAGATAAATTGGTCTTCATCAAAATAAAAAATGTGTGCTTCAATTATACATCATCAAGAGAGTGAAAAGATAAGCCAAGGATTGAGAGAAAATATTTCAAGTCATACACCTTTGATAAGGGGCTTTTATCTAGAACATACTTAAAAAATTCTTAAATTCAAAGACTAAAACCACAAATTACCATATTTGAAAATAGGTAAAGGGGGGTGCCTTCAGTCGATTAAGTGGCTGCCTTTGGCTCAGATCATGATCCCAGGGTCCTGGGATTGAGCCACTCGCTGGGTTCCCTGTGCAGCAGGAGCCCGCTTCTCCCTCTCTCTGCCATTCCCCCTGCTTGTGCTCTTTCTCTCTCTCTCTCCCTTGGTTGCTCTAGCTGCATCTCAAATAAATAAATAAAATCTTTTAAAAAGTGGGTAAAGAATTGAATAGAAATTTCTCTAGAGATATCCAAGGAAGATGCACAGATGGCCAGTGAGCACATGAAAGTATGTGTGATAACATTAGCCATCAGGAAAATACAAATCATAACCACAGTGAGAGTAACATGGCAGGCCCACTAAGATGGATACAACGAAAAAGACGGGAGATAACAAGTGTTAGCAAGGATGTGCGGCGATTAGAATCTTCATATACTGTATGGAATATAAAATAATGCAGCCACTTTGGAAAACACTCTGGCTGCTCCTCATCTGAAAGTTACCACTGTACCCAAAAGAAAAGAAAACACATGTCCATGTGGAAACTAGTATATGAGTGGTCATAGAATTATTCCTAAGAGCAAATAAGTAGTAATGTTTGCACAACTCTGCAAATATACCAAAAAACACAGAACTGTATATTTTAAATGGGTGAACTGTGTAGTGTAGGAATTCTCTCTCAGCAAAGCTGTCATTAAAAGGTAATGTGACAGAGTTTCTCAGAGCTAAGCCAGAAATAAGTCTTCATATCTAAAGGACCCGCTAAGTGTCTACCACAATAAATACAAACATACCCCTATACTAAATAAGTAAATGGAGAAGGAAAAGCTTTTCTTTATGGTATAATCCCAATTAAATATAAAAAGAATAATGGAAATAGAAAATCACTATTTGGCAAATACCACAGAATTAACAATTTCAGTCAAGAATCATCAATGGGTGCCAAGGATTAGTGGGTTCAAGTATGATGAAAAGAAAATATTTACATAGTCTCAAGTTATGTACCCCACAAGATACTTACTAATTATAAAGAGAAAACTGTAACTTTACAATGGAGAAAACTGGCAAGACACCACCTTAACCAAGTGATCAAAGTCAACATCACAGTAATAAGATACAGACATCATGAACCACAGTATGATGCACTTTAAAAGGTACGACGTCACTTAGGAGGTCTGTTTGCCAAAAATGTATCACTCAAATTTAATCATGAAGAAACACCTGACAAACCTGAATTAATGTTACATGTATGTTAGACCTCTCCAACTAAAATATAAGTTTCTATTATAATGTCACCACATTACATATTCATTATGAATTCCTCAAATGTCTGTGAAAGTACAGAGTGGAGAGTGGCACTCAGTGTCTGATAAGGCAGGAACACAAGGCCAAGTCTATGTACATGACCCTGAACAACTCACTCAATCACTTGGAATCTAGACATTCCTCTCTATAAAATCAAGATACGATATGGTATGTCTATTGAACAAAAGAGATGATGCATATAAAGCGACTTTTGAAATCACAGGGCACTATGCCAATGGAAGTCATTATTAACTCTTCATTTCACATAACAACAAAATAATTTCAAAGCTATTGTGTAAAACTAACAGTTTCAACGCACCTTGAAAATCAGAATCAGCCTGTGTTAAAATACTCAAGAACCCTCCTAAAAGATTTTTCACAGTTCCCTGAAGATTAAAAAACAAAACATAAGAAATTAAATTTCTTACCTCATGAAAGCATGAAGTAACTGTAATGTCATAATAAATTATTTGATACTCTACTATCTATACATATATAAATATTTTCAAATAACTGAGAAGAATGCTATGTGTACAATTACACACTTTTCATTTTCTTTTTTTTTAGGTGGTTTATACATTTATGTTTTTCATACTGTTTTCGTTTTCTGGTTTTTCAAAAACAGTGACTATATATTAAATGTAATTTATAAACTATTACCCATTCTCAGAAATAATACAAGGATTAGTTAGCCAACAACATTAATTTTTTATGCTGCTTTAGAGAACTATGGAATTAAAAGATTTTTAGAACACCATTTGTACAAAAAAACATACCTAAGGTATTATAAAAGATAAATAATCATCTCAATTTTCAGACAAGTTGAGTTCTAAATAAGGAGATGAGTGACTGGGGCATGCGTGTGATAAACATTCACCGCATTTACTATATGCATCTTTTACCTGTTGCATGAGTAGAAAAATATTCTTTTCCTTCTGTCTGATGATTTTCAAAAAACTCTCAAATACGTGGGCCAGTAAATCAAGTTTGGCTTTACCAGTTGAAAGTAAATTTAATTCCAGCATACAAATCTCAGGATATATGATTTCCCCTTCAGTGAAGGTTTCAATCAAGTCCTTTGAACTGCTTAACACACTAAAACTTTCTGCTTCAGGTTTTAAGTCTACACCTGAAAGAGGAAAAGAAAAAGATGATTTTTATTCCCTAAACAATCTCACTTAACATTTTAGGAGATCTTGTGCCAAAGTGCCCTTTGTAAGAAGATTCTCACGCAGCCTTTTCCTACACGGCATCTTTTGATTAGAATAAGTATCTTGGAAAATCAAGTCTAATGGATATTTTGAAGATAAATGAGTGGCTTAAAAGTAATTTTGATCTTCAATAGAATTATAAATATCAACAGTAACTTTTATAGACATAAGATACAGGGGACCAGGGTCCTGGGATCAAGCCCCGCATTGGGCTCTCTGCTCAGCGGGGAGCCTGCTTCCACCTCTCTCTATCTACCTGCCTCTCTGCCTACTTGTGATCTCTGCCTGTCAAATAAATAAATAAAATCTTTAAAAAAAAAGATACAGATTTAACACATTTTCTCTGGCACAAGTGGGAAAAACACTATCCCAAACTTTCTGACCCCAAAATACATAAATCACAGGCTAGTTCACTTGCCCGTTCAGATCTCTGTGAAAAAGACAGCTTCAGCTATTGGTTCGATAAATTCTAAACTTTGTCTTCTTCATAAGTGAGAAATGAACACTGTCACTGAATATTACATTTTGGAAAATTTGACTGATGTGCTCTTAAAACTGACTATAGAGCTGTTTTAAAAATATTCATGTAGTTAAGAAATTTATAAATGTCTACATGATTAAGAACTAATCAGCAAGCCTATAAAAAGGAGGAGGTCTGTCATTATGAAATGTCAGTACACAGATAAAACCTACACCACTGAACTAATATTTTTTCCAAAAGTGCTTGCTCAGAAGATAGGAATGGGGGGGAGATGGGAGGAAAGTGGTTAAAAGGTGCAAACCTCTAGTTACAAGATAAATTAGCACAAGGGATGTAATGGACAACATGAGGACTACAGTGAACACTGCTGTGTGATATGTAAGAAAGTGGTCAACAGTATAGAACGTACAAATTCTCATCACAGGGAGAAATTCCTTTCTTCTTTTCTTTTTACTGTATGTGTATAAGATGATGGAAGTTAACTTATACTATCGTAATCATTGTTTCATAATATTTGTAAGTCAAACCATCATGTGCAGATCTTAAATTTCTACAGTGATGTATGTCAATTATTTCTTAATAACACTGGAAAAAAGAATAGTTTAATAAACCGAGTAAGTTATATGAATCTGTGTGTGGCTATATACATATACGCATACATAGGTTCTTTCAATTTGTGGCTGCTTTTGCTCTTTTTACTCTTTATTATACACAAACACTTGCTATGGGTGTCTTTCCCTTAGGACACCCACAATTATTCCTTCATGCAATGGGAAAGAGAAACTAGACTGAGGAAGACCAGGTGCTGGAAACGGTGAAGACTAGCAGTCCTGGGACGGCCATAATGCCAACATTCAAGAGATGGAGTCTTCCAGAAAGATCTTGGCTCCAAAAGCCCATCTATTCTGTTCTACCCAAATTTTAAGCCCAGAGACAAAGGATCATGTTCAATCCGAGGGACAAGCTGGGTTGTGGTGAGTTAAGAAATCTGGGCTGCACCATCCTTGGATGTCACAGAAAGATGTCTATACTCCTTACATTAATTCATCTTTCTAACAAACTGCCTGAAATGCTATTCCTGTCAGTGTCTGTCTGGATAGATTTTTTTAAAAATTTAGGCCTCACTATAAACCAAACATCTTCAGTGAGACCTTCTCTGACCGCCCAACCACTATCACATCAGCTTATTTTATTTCTTCATATTGTTCACTTCTGACACCTGGTGTTTTGTTTTTTTCTACTGGAATATTGATGAAAGCAGGGACTCTCTCTACCCTGTATTCTCAGGCATTCAGTCAATTTGGCAATAACAAAATATATCTGTATGACGTTGCCTATACAAATGCCAGAATTTATTGTCAAGATCAAATAAAATGAAGCAATGCGCTTTTTAAATGGCAAGGCAATACAAAATTCTAAAGGGTATCACCGCAGCCACTTTGCTAATTGATAATCTGACTTGCAAATCCAATCACAAGTACTTCAGTGGTATTTTACCATCGTCTCGGGCTTCACTGTCCTCAGGATTGCTCTCGCTGTCTGCTTCATAGCCTTCTTCTTCAACCAAAAGTTTGAGACTGCAACACCGAGAGTCCTCAGCGTCTTCTGGAAAATCACCAGGTCGTGATGACAGTTCTTCCTCAGATGGATGGCGCTGTAAGAGCAGCACAATCAGAAGGTGAAAGTTGTAATATTTGCTCGTGTTTAGTAACAGAATGTTTATTACTCCAAAATCATTTTAAGGATAGCTTCTGCGTTTTCTTTAAGGAAAAAAGTCTCAGGAATCAATAAGATGCACTATAAATTATGAAATTCATGCAGCAAAAAATTTCCAGACTCTCTCAACTTTATGAACATTTCAGAAATGGGGGTCTCTAACAGATGAAGCTATAGGTCATTTCAGTTTTACTGAAAAAGACGTCTATGAAATTTCACTCTTAGTTACATAATAGGAATTGTCTAAAAACCACAATGAGTTGGAACTATATTTCTTACAACTTAATGCTAGCAAATAAATATTATTTTTACAACTTTGTTCAGGGGAAAAGACATTTCCATAGGATTTTTATAAATAAAATGTTTCATAAACTAGGTAATCAGAGTAGATATAAAAATTATTCAACAGACTCAATCTCAAAAAACAGACTGAGGGTTGCTGGGGGGAGGGGGGACGGGAGAGGGTGGTGGGGATATGGACATTGGGGAGGCTATGTGCTATGATGAGTGCTGTGAAATGTGTAAACCTGGTGATTCACAGACCTGTACCCCTGGGGATAAAAATACATTATATGTTTATTAAAAAAAATTATTCAACAGGATTAATTTTAAGATTTCAGAATCCAGTTGTCCATATACAAGCATTTGGGAAATTGAGAGCATTAATTCTGGTGCAATAACCTGCTGCATGAAATCTTCCTTTTCTTATAAAAATGCTACCAATATCTTCACTTTAGAACACATTTCCACTTGAAGCATGTCAGAGTACTTTACCACTGCAACATTAATGAAAGGTAGAAATAAAGTAGTATTTTAACACTTTCCAATAAACCAGGAATATGGTTTATTGGAAAGGAATATGACAAAGGCAACGGTTGCTATTTCAGTAAGTTTTTTAAAGTTCTAACAAACAGCAACATAAAATACTGTGACAGAGGATTATAAAATGTCATTTATCTGGCTAGACTGTGAAATTAAAAGAGAAGTTACATAAAAATAAAGGACAGTATTATTAAGAAGTTACATAAAGATAAAGGACAATTAGTTAAAGGTTAAAGAAACTTGAAAGAAGAAGCTAATTTCTATGCAAGTATGGTCATTTTTGTTTGAGTGATGTAAAATTAAAATGCATAGAGGGTTCTGTAAATACTAACTGCATATTAGGAAAGGATCAGAAGATAGGATCAGAAAAAACAGCTGAGTCGTCACCATCCCTGAACTATCATTTAATAAACTATCAGTTATATGTAAGACTTATCAAATCATACATTTCTGTCCCACTGAGAGTAAGTCTCAGTAAACTGCCACATTGCTCTGGTTTTTTATGAGACAGGGCACTGAGTAAATGCTATCCACCCCACAGATGGAGATACGACACCCAGAATTCACCTAACCAAATCCTGGCCCATGTGTTCTAATCACATTCGTGAGGGCCCTACTCCCATCCCACACATGTCTGCCTCTGCCAGTCACACCCAAACAACACACCTGGATCTTATCCATACCTTCTCAGTCATAGCATCATGGTGTTCAAAATCTGCTGAATGATTCCCCAGTGCAACTCGAAGCAGGGCATCAAATAAAGGCTTTGCCAATTCTGTTTCAGTCACCTTTGACCGGGAAAGATGGTCCCTCATTTCAAACAATATGTTTTCCACAGACAAGTTCTAAGGTAAAATAAAGGATACTAAGAATATTAATAACATGCTTTAAACAAATTAAAGTGACAAAATAAATAATATTTACTTAATAAGTAGAAACATAGTCCATTTATTTGCAGTAGATATGAAAGTAAAAGGACTACAAATATCTAGCTCTTATACAAATACCCAGTTACAGTTAATAACATTTTTATTTATCAAATGCTTCACTTACCTTATTTCATTCTGAATTTCAGTGGATCACAAATTAACTGTATCATACACAAAAAAGATGAGTTGAAACTTCAGAGTTTTGATTAACAATCCCTACATTTTACAAATGCCTTATTCTTAGAGATTCTTTAAGACTCTAAGAAGGGCTTAGATTCCAGTCCCTTCCACTCCCTCCCTTCTTTATTGCCTCCCTTCTGTCCTTGAAGGAAACTCTTGCTGCTGGCCTGTGTCCCTATATTAGGTGATAAGGCCACAAAGATAAATATGAAACTGACTTCTCCCTTAATGAATTCCCTCCACCCAGCGTAAGAAACAGATTCTTGTAGACAAGGCATGATGATGACCACACTAGAGCTATAAACAAAATTCTAGGATAGTCAAAAAGAGAGAAGGTGCCTGAGAGACCTGTCAAAAGTGTCCAGGGGAGGGGTCGTATAAGATGGATAAAAACAAGTAGTAGCGGGCAGGTATCGAGGCAGAAGTCTGCTGGTCAGAAAAACACATCCAGAATTCCTAACAAGGAGTGGCATCTTGAGACGCTGTCAGCTAGCTCAGTGCAGTGGACGGCAGCATGGTGAAGGGAGGCAGGACACGAAGCTAGGCACGGAAGTAAACACAAGACACTAGGGCTCTGTATGCTGGCCTACAGAGTCTGGGGTTTTAACTTTGAGCACTGTGGAGACATCAGGATTTTTTAGATAGAAGTTAACAGGGAGACAGGAACTGCAGCAGGGAAAGCCTGTTGGCTGACAGAACAGTTAAGGATGGTTATGAACAGGGGGTCTGCCATATTTGAAGTTTCTTTAGAAGCAGGGCCTGAAACTGAGGACTCTCTTTCCAGCTGAGGAATGTTCTCAGGAAAAATCTGTAGGGTCGTGAGGGAAGAAGAATATATTTGGGGGTGGTGGAGGGGGGAATCCAGGCAAGAATGTGGTTTCAGAATAAATGATGGACTCCAGCCTAATTCCATGGGAAGCTCCGGAGCCTGGAGTACCTTAAGTACCACAAAGATTGTTCCACTCCACAGAGCTGTATCTATCCATCACTGGCTATGAGCACCCTTCCCAGGCATCTACAGAAGGGGCGTCTCCCAGGAGCCAAGGGCAATCCTGAGGAGACAACTCACATCCCTGGAGCAATGGCAGATGGGTGCCTCAGCTTGGTAAAGGGGATCTGAGCAGGGCACCGAACAGCGTCACACTGAGATTATAAAGTCTGAACTTTGAAACACAAAGCCCATTACTACTCATCCGACACATAATGCGTATCTAATGCCTTTCAGGGTTGGTAACTTCGATACATGTGGGTTTGCCTTCCAAACTGAACTGTAAGCGTCTTGAGGGCAAGACCTGGGTCATGCACTTCTCTATCCTCCATAGCACCTGACACTGGGCTAAGCATAAAGAAGCTTCTCAGTACTTATAATCTTTGGAAAAACAAAATGGCAATAATATTACGTTAGAACTTTCAAACAAGGAAAGGAAAGCACAAAAGCTGATCAAAGGAGAAGCCATTACCTGATTAGGGAACTCTAATTCCGTTTTTTGTTGACTAGCTCTGGTGCTGTGAAGACAAATGGCAAGAAGGGCTTCCAAAAGTCGGATACTCTGCAGGGAAGTCTCACTTTCTCGACTCGTGAGTCCCTCTACTTCCTCAGGAGCAGCCTCAGTAGCTGAAATACGTCCCCCATTTGCAGAAGAGAGATGCTGTGACTCTAATTTACCTACACTGTCAGCAGTCCTGTTTGGACCGCCCAGTTCTGACGCTGTGGGGTCTCTTTTGACAGCTGAAGATAATAAGTCTTCCCTTGTGGTAATCTCAGACGGAGACGTTCCATTTATATCTTGGTTTTCATGTGTGTGGAGGTCTCCTTCCCTTTGCCCTTGCTCCTCTCCTGGACTTCTGAACAGTTTCTGTATGATCATAAATATTAATTTATGGCAAGCCTGGAAACCACCAAGCCTGTAGAACTGTTTCTGGAAAACCGGACTCAACATGTAGATCCAACGACACATGGACCAAATGTCTGCTGCTTGGTGCATATGTTTGGGAGAAGGCAAGACGAGGCTCTCAGGAGATAGGCATGGCGGCATGCAACGTAAAGGCTCACTGGCTGTACTGTCATAGCCAGAAGTATCTTCTGAGTCATTGGCCGACTCTCTGTCGGATTCTGCTTCCTTACTGATGCATAAGAATGCCACGCAGAGGAAGAGGTTTATCATGTTGATGTGAACATCCTGGCTAAAAGACTTTTGTTTCTTCGGATAGGCTTCTTTGAGGCTGGCATAAAACTTGCTAAGACTCTGGGGAGAATCTGAGCAAACTTGCTGATTACGAAAAGAAGTACCTACATTTAAAGACGACAAGTCCTTCTGTTCGACTTCTATCCCATCAACACTTGGAACTGAAGAATCTTTTTGTTGTTCCCCTAGGCTGATTATCAGAGTTTCAAAGGCTTTTAGGGAATGACTTCGAATACCATCTAAGTAATTTAATTCAATTAGTTGATTTACTCCATTACAACTTAAAAACAAATCTCTTATTATCCTGTGAGAGAAAAAAAATACACAAGATTTTACATATAGAAACATCACTTATAAATAGGTATGTATACTATTTAAGTATGTCATTGCTGCATGTGGTATATATTAAACACTAATCGATTATCAATTATCTGGCTGGTGTTCTTCATAAGAGCAGGATCTCAAATTATTTTCTAATTACTTTCACATACATCCTTCTTCAAACATCACAAATATGACTCCAGCATTATTTAGGAAGAATAGATTACACACACACACACACACGAGTTAAATGAAGCAACTCAGGGAAGAATACTTTTCCCCAACTGGCAGGTTCTGTGTAAATTCTAAACGACACAACCACCTCCGCACTTGAGATGGACAGACTCTGACAAGAGGCAAGTCTGTGTGTGTCCATCTGTTTGTCTGCCTGCTGGCTTACTCGGGAATTTTAGTGTGTTTTACATCTGCACCGCATAAAGGGAAGGAACCAAGCTGCAGGTCTGAGTCTCAAGTGAGACTCATGGGTCTGGATCACTGGAATCCTACTAATAACTAAGTAAATCAGCTCAGTAAAGATCCAAGTTGTCCACAAATACGCCAAAGAGTTACAAAACTTTTCAAATCAAAGTCAGTTTTATTTAAACTACGTGAGGATGTCAGAAATTAAACAAAAATTGTAAAGATAATGATGACAGGTTATATATTATTATGTTTTTGAAATGGTATATACATGAATTTATAAGACCAGACTATCAGAAGCAAGCTTTATTTATGTAATTATTTTTTAAGTACCAGACTTGACAATCACAAAATCTGAAAATTTACTGGTAGAATTCTAAGTAATTTGGATTTTCCCTTTTTTGTTTAAATTTTAGTTTATTTATTTGTCAGAAAGAGAGAGAAAGAGAGCACAAGCAGGGGGAGGCAGAGGGGAAAGAAGGCTCCCCACCGAGCAAGGAGCCCAACACGGGACTCAATCCCAGGACCCCGGGATCATGACCCTAGCCAAAGGCAGATGCTTAACCAACTGAGCCACCCAGGTGTGGCTTAATCTTCTTTTTGCTTATTTGTATTTTCTGTTTTTCCTATATACATTGTGCATATAATAAATGTAAATGTGGTATTTAAGATATCATAATTCCCTTAAGTCTACTGCCTTGACAAACAATTATCATTTTAGGTATGTGTGTATTTTACAAAGTTGTAAATAAGTGGGTGATATTTCTAATATTGTATGTTTTATTGATAAAATATTTTTAGCACTTTCTCATGTCACAGCGTGGTCTTTGTAAACATTATTTTTAATGGCTAATAACCTTCTGTCAAGTAAATATAAATTAATTAATTTAACCTTGCCTCTGCTATTGGATATCTGTGTTGTGTCCATCCTTCCCTCACTGGTGTATATTTAAAACATTTTTTTCCAGTGAAAAATTAAAATCAATGGCTCTGTGCTCCTCCCTATAACTACCCCAGGAAACTGAAATAAATTTATAGATCAATAGATCAGCCAATCAATACAAGTAAAGCAAACTCTGACATGGGATGGGAACACTTTTTGTTGTTAAGATCAATTAAATCCTAGGAAAGAATAATGGGTAAAGACATTCAAAAGCCCACAATAAGGAAACGGTATCTGCGCAGATGCCCACATACGAACCTGGACTTAAGCAGAGCAGGCAGGGTTTTTAAATAAATCTGCAGCACTTCCTGGGGCAAACACTGGTCATGATGGGGACATGAGTGCATCTGAGCTGACGTGACGCTACTGTGTTGATAATGGTGTGCTAACTGGACGCCTCGCTGGAGCACAGGGTTAAAGACAGAATGATACAGTTTCCACCGCACAACCACATTGCCTCTCTGCATTAGAGAGCAGATGTGATGTGCGATCTGTACGCTACGTAACCTGTCTTCCTCAAAAACAAACTTCTGATAAGCCTCTAAGGCGTCCCATTTCCACAGCAAGTCTTCAGATCCACTGCTGGGCAGGATCCCTTGAAATCTGTAGGCAGGGCTGGCCAGACCTGGGCAAGGGGTGGCCTCACACGAGTTTCCCTGCAGCGTCTCTTCCAATCTGGCGAGTTGATCAGGGTCCATGGTACAAATATTGCAAGCCGCTTGTTTAATTTTTTGCGGGGCGTCAGCTCCTCCCAACTGATCCAAGATAAGCTTGTTGAGGACATTCAGTATATGCTGCTGAACGTGCTTCAGCGCAGGCAGTTGGAATGCATGGAGCAGAGGGACGATCACAGATTTGGGGTCCATGCAGCAGCAGACCCCCACGGTCTGGATGCCGGACAGGATGTGGACGCAGGTGACGCTCAAGGACGCCTGCCGCAGCAAGCGCAGGCACTGGTGGGCGCACACCGCGATGCAGCAGCAGCGCTCCGGGTAATGAACGTCTCCCTCCACGGTCTCCTCGAACGGGTTTTGGGAAACCTGGTTTTTAAAAGCCGAAACCAGGAGGCCCGAGAGGTCTCTGTGATGGTGCATAAAGTGAGAGTACTCACAGCGCCGGTGCCTTCTCCTCGTACACAGGGAATGATGAAGCTGCTCGGATTTCACCTTCTTGACGGTGCCCATGATTTTCATCACACTGTTGACGAGGGCTTTCAGGTGTTCCGAGGCCTCGGCAGGAGCGCCGTCCCGGGCAGCCAGCCACTCCATCTGAAGAACGGCTGTTTCAAATAAACTGAATCCGTGGTGCTGAATGAATTCCTGAACCAAATCCATGGCCTGACTGAAGAAGAAGGGATTGGAAGCTGCACTTTGAAGACAGCAGATCAGGATCTGCAGAACCCCTTCCAGAAGCTCCGGTAAAAGAAGGGCTCTGTGACGATACTTTGAAAACGCAAAACCTTCTCGAACCTCCTGTAGTGTTCTCTTTTGTCTCGGTGCAAAGGGGTCAGGCTGCTTTTCTAGGCAAGTTCTAATTTTTAAAGCTGCTCTCAGCAATTCTGTTAAGTTTTTCCTAAGGTTTTCTGGCATCGTCTCTGCAGTACTAATATCTACTGACATAAGATGCAACACTGTTCGAAAAAGCATCCGTTGAACCAAAGCCACAGGTTCTTCAGTCCAACCCGTGGAAAGCATCTGACTGTCCAAGTTGTCGCTTAGATTACAGCAGTCCCCAAAGCCTGCTAGAAATTCAGTCAGTGTGGGCACTACAGTGGCTGCCAGAGCAGAATTATGATTCAAGGTCATGTCAAACTTACAAACTTTCTCTAATAAAGATAACAAAACATGACATAAGTCAAAAGGAGAATTATTCATGTGACTGATAATAGACAAGGCAGCTGGCTCACTCAAAATGTCACTGTTTGACTCCTGTCTTGGAATAATCTCCTTGGAATGTTCCAAAGCCATGGTGTCAGGAGGAGTCTGTTCTTTGGTTGGTAAGTGGTCAAGTTTAGCCGTAAGGTGGTCGTCTTTAGGTGACTGGGTTACAAAATGCTGTAGCAGACGGGGCCGTCGATGCTTATTCGTTGCTATGCTCTTGTCATCCGAATTGGCTTCTGAGTCTGAGGTGGAGAGCCGTGTCTTTCTTGCGTCTCTTATTGAATAGCGGTGGGTAGTTTTACGCTGCCGTCTGCTTTTTCGAAAAATGTTTACTTTCGCAGAAACCTGACCAGATGGGGCACTTCCTTCTAAATATAATTTTTCCTGAGTAGATCTTTGTGAACTTGAGTTCTTTTCTTTGGTCAGGATTATATCAGCTGAGAATGGTAGATTAAAATCTGTTAAGATAAAGAACAGAAGTTTAGACCTTAATATATTTTCAAACTCAGTTTGTACATATGATTACTCTCTTATTTATCTTCCACTTTCGGAGCTTTTCCTCAGTTTCCGCCCCCCACCCACCCCCACCCCAGGGCTGATTTCCTTTAGCTATCTGTCGTGTTCTCTGGATCATTTCCCCCTACACTTATTCTTCTCACGCTACGTACTGGGTAGCATTGGTTCAAAAGATACAAACTGATTTTGAAAACAACAAAGGAGAACAAAATTAGGGGCATAAATCTGATTTGAAACCATACATTGCATTCTGACATCAACATAACAGACTCTAGATTATCTGGGATTTAGCACTGCTATTCACACCATCTTACCAATCTCCTCTAATAGTGCCATTAATCAAGAAACAGGAGTATATTATATTCTCAAAAATAGCATTGAGCTTATAAGCCTGATATAACTTAAGAACTTTAAGATGGTCCAAAATTATTTTAAAATCGTATAATAGGTACCAACTGTTCTCAAGATTGAGGTTAAAAGAGTTCTTCATTCAAAATATTTACCGAATGTGCCGCACACTGAACTAGGTACAGGCATCCCTGTTTCATCCTCAGTGCCTAGAACCTAGGGCCTGGTACATGGACCACATGCAACACCTATTTCTTGAGGAAATGAATAAACCCTTCTTACTAATTAAAAAGTAAAATCAGTCTTTCCCTTTGCAATATTACATAGTAAGATCTATGTGAAAAATATAGTTCTAATTCAGAATGAATAAATAACAATCTATAAATAAAAGATCTGGGTCTCAAGAGAGAAGGGGGGAAATTAAAAAGAGTCTGACAAACTCCACCTATACAAAGGATGCAGGCAACGAAGACAACTTTCCTAAAAGAACACTAGTCGGATAGCTTAAGTGATAAATAATTTGTGAATTCTATAAATTCACAAGAAAATGAGCGCAGAGTTAGTGAATCAACAAATAAGCAGTAAAACAATATTACAAGACCTTAGATAATCCCCTAAAAAGAGAGCTCTGTATCAGGAATGTATTAAAAGTGCATATATGACACTGAAATACCAGATAGAAGGATTTATGTTTAACTTGATAGATCATTAAACATCTCACAATTCACATATTACAGGGGTGAAAACTGTTAAACTGTTAAATCCTCCACTGAGATATTCAAACTAAGTTTTAGATACTTAATATGATATAGATATACGCGTGTGTGTGTAATTAAAAAATTTTTTTTCAAAATCAGATACTAAAAATACATGTTGACCTTAAGTTGTAATGATTCTATCTAGTCTTGAAACAAAATATTACTTCAAATTAATCTCTTCAAAGAACAGTAAAAAAATTAAACTAAACTGCCAAAGTCACCAGTAGAGTACTGATAATAAAAAGCAGTCTTTAAGATAGGTGACAGAGCAGCACTTTAAGATAGGTGACAGAGCAGTCTTTAAGATAGGTGACAGAGTGGCTCAGCCGATTGTCTGCCATCAGCTCAGGTCATGTTCTCAGAGTCCTGGGATCAAGACTCAGATGCTAAGAAGAGAGACTGCTACTCCCTTTCCCTTTGCCTCTCTCTCTCTCTTTCAAATAAAAATAAAAACAAAATAAAATAAAATAAGCAAAGGAGCTTTCATTTCTTTCTTCAAACTTTCCACTATCCATTTCTCTGATGGGGCTGCACACCTAGACTGACCCCTTCTGCTAAGTGTTCTGTTTCCTCGTATATTTTCTGATCATTGTTACATTTGAATAAACCCCTAAGAAGCACATCGTTTTTGTATTATTAGCAGAATAAAAATGCCTAAAGAATTTCTAAATACCTAAATACCTAAAGAATTTCTCCTGTCAAGTATCATGCTAATCTATACTGTTCTGAATTTGAACTGGATCAACTATTAAGGCAGGAGGAGCTTTTCCACGGGTCTTCTTTCCCCAGTGGAATTTTGATAACACAAGGGATGTGATAAAAGAAACATACCTGCTGCCTTTTCTTCCTGAACAGGTATCTTCCATACCAGTGGAAGGAGCGACAGAAGTAGAGTAAGGAGCTCTTCTCTACATGTCAATGCCTGTATTAGAAACAAAGCAATCCTTCATGTCCTGAGGTCACGAGACACATAACTCCTAGAGCCCTGTCTTAAATGGAGTCAAAAAATCCTTTTTCTTGAAAGGCTGCATTTGAGAAGCTAAGGGTCAAATTAATCTCAAATCCGGTGAAAGCTGTGGTGCTTTTCAACTTATAAACCCTTCCAAGGACAGAAGAATGTAAGGGTATTTGACAGTATTTAGCACATTCTTGCTGACGTTTCCACAAACAGCTGTCATTACCACCATGCACATGGCAAGAATCTCTTA
The DNA here is from genome assembly GCF_020171115.1 of Neogale vison. Classification (NCBI taxonomy): domain Eukaryota; kingdom Metazoa; phylum Chordata; class Mammalia; order Carnivora; family Mustelidae; genus Neogale; species Neogale vison. The sequence goes on along the minus strand of NC_058092.1, from coordinate 151,282,263 downwards.
CCTCTGAAGAAACAAATTTGCTAGGTGACAATGAAAAGTTAAGGCCTATTAATTAGCAAACCAATAAATGAAGTTACTAGAAAAACAAAGTCTTCATGCAGTTAAATGTAAAACTCAGAGAACACAATTTTAAAAAGAGAAATTGACATTATTAATAAAGGATATATATAAAGAGAGAAAGACTTATTAGTGAAGGTAATCTAATAAATATGTATTGACTGCACACTACGTCCACAGCACTTACTGTCTTACCCTTTCTGGAGGATATGGTCCTGGAGAAGGTCCCCTCATTTGGTCCATCAAATACATACACACAGACAGTTAAAGAACAACAGAAGGCATGTAGTATAAGTAAGTAGCTGGGTGTGGCACTGATACTCAGTTTAGGAGTTCAGGAAAAGGAGCAATCAGTTCCAGTTAGAAGTGTGGAAATGGGACTGGAGCTGGAGAGCGAGACTGGGATGCTGCGGGGGTGGGGGGGGGGACATGGGTGGTCAGGGAATTAATGACAAATCAAGTTTAAGTTCTCCAGTCAGTGGGGAAGGAGCCACAGTAATATGTTCAGATTTGCTTGTTAGAAAGACCATTCTAGCCACTGTATGGAGACAGAATTGGGGTGGAAAGGGAAAGAAACTGACCAGCGTTAGAGGACGGAAACAATAACCCAGATGAGAGACGATGGTAAACAGAAGTGCTCTGCAGTAAAACTGAGAAACGGCAACGAAGAACAGAAATGACTTGCAGTTATCTATGGAGTGTAAGGGGGGGAAAGAAAGATCCAGAAGAACTCGAAGAATTCTGGTTTAGGCAACAAGGTGACTGATGAAGTCCTCACTGAGACAGGAAATTCAGTAGCGATACTAGGCTGGGCTAGAGATGATGGATCCATTGTTTAGACATAATAAGTTTGAGGCGTCTGTGGGATCTTCAAACGGAGAGAGCTTTTTAGTCAATAGTTATATATATAGATCCGGAGCTTAAGAAAAAGATGTGAAGTACATAAAAAGGGACTTGGAAGCCCCTGGGGGCAGAAGTCAAGGGCATAGGAGATCTCCTAAGAGGAGAATGCAGAATGGCAAGAGAGGACGAACGGGAACGGAGCTCTGCAGAGCAACACCTCAAGAATGGAGAATAGTGGTGCCGGACAGAGGCCTGCCAAGGAGGCCAAAAAGCAGATCCCCCAAAGAGACATAGAGCAAGACAAATCAAGGGAAGAGAGCAGCTCCGGAAAGAAGAAAGTCAACCAAGTCAAGAGCTGTTGTTCTTCAGTTGTGTAAGATGATGGCAGCAAAGCATTTGCCCAGTAGAGCGTCACTGGCAACCTTAGCAAGCTCAGTATTAAGGTAATGGTAAGGGTACGAGTCAGGGGGCGGTAGGCCGCAGGGCTGGAAAGGAACGAGAAAGCAGGGACACAGCAACCAGACTATTCCTTCTAGTGCCCTGGTTAGGAAAAGGCTGAAAACACTTCAAAAGTAAAATCTGAACTACTTTTCTGGTTCCTGCCACCACCCCTGACCCATCCCCACGGTCCAGTCTGAAGGGCTTCCCGAATGTGGCTTGGGCTGTACCCCCAGCATGTCTTCTTCACGTGCACTGCCCTTGTCGTTCTCCACCATCCTCCCATCTGCCAAATGTCAATTCACTCTTCAGGCAAGTCTTAGTCCCTCTGCGGAGAGACTTCTCTAATCCCTCCTCGGGCAAGTTGGGTCTCATGTTCCTGACTGGCTTCTGGTACAGCAAACAACTTCCTGAACTTTCCTGCCTGAATACCAGCTTTCCTCCATGACTCAGCAAATATTTAGTGAGCCCCTGCCATGTGCCACTTGGCAGGGAGGGGCGAACAAGGAAGACACTATTTGCCTTCTCACAAAGCTGACATTTCTAGCAGGGGAGATGGAAAATAATGGGTACAAATAAGAAAACCTCATACAGAATGCTGTGCTGTGAAGAAAACTAAACAGGACAGGGATTATAGAGTGACTCAAAGGAGGACATTTAGATAGGCTGTTCAGAATGGGCCACTTGAGCAGATGCTCAAAGATAAGAAGGAATCCTTGCAAAGATTTGAAGGAAAAGGGCTCCTAGGAAGTACACAAAGGGTCGGGAGTGGGCTTGGTTATTTCACAGGATGGCAAGCAGGCCGGTGTGGCTGGGAGAGCAGTGGGGAGTGCTAGGAGATGAGACCGGAGGGCAGAGACTGGCATGGTGGAGGGTGCCAGATCTAATGCGGCCTGTGGGCCATGGGAAAGAGTTTGCATTTATCTCTAAATGGGATGGGAAACTTTTCCAAAAGTTCTTTCCAGTCCCCGCTCAGAGCATAGACTCCCAGGCCCAGGCCCCAGTCCTTAGCAATCACCCTTCTTTCCTGGCAAGCCTAGTACAGAGTTGGATGTTAAATGTTATCTCCTTGAATGACTTTAAATTCTGGATGAAGAGTCAGAATTATTCCCAAAGGCCCTAGTTCCAGGTGCTTGACCTCAAAATTAGAAAGACAAATGATGTCTGGGTAACATTTCCATGTACAGCTCATACTCGGTGTGTACCTCGGTATTTTTAAAGATGCCAGCCAGCAAAATGCCCAAGGTCTTTCAAAAAATGTAAACCAATTTTGGGCATGCCATTCCTGTAGAGTCCTCCCGATCTGAGTCTTTATCTTTGGCAGATGAACTAATACATTCTAGCAGAGCTTGCAGAAACCTTACAAGTGTGTGAAGCACCCCAGCCCTTGCCCTGTAACAGTATACTGGCGAATCGTCATTGCCACACTAATAGGCGTTCCTGCCTCCCAGCCTCTGCACAACACATGGTCTGCAGCCTCGCTCACTCCTGCCCCCTTAGCTAAGGGGGCCCTCACTACCTTCAAGGCCCAGCTCCAGCAAAACCTCTTTTGAGAAGCTTTTTCTCCCACACCAATCCCCGTTTGCCATTCCCCTGTTCCACAGACCCCACCTCCCACCCCAGGTCAGGACCTCATGCCTGTTTCCCCATTTCACCAAGTGGATTAGTTCTGGAAAACCATGGGCCTTTCCAAAGAATGAGACTGAAGCAAGTGCAGGATTTTGGTTTTTGCCATCTCTGCTGGAACTGCAGTCCTGAGGAGGACACCGCTTGCCTCCCCATGGCCCAATATGGCAGTGAGTGCCCAACTCCTGACCTCATTCAATCACGGTACTTTTTAACACATCCGTCATTGGGGAAACTCTTGCTATTCCTCTGGATCTATTACTTTTTTAGGTATTGCACATTTCCAGATTTACTTATGCTTTCAAGTTCCAAAGAAACCACACGGATCATTCTATCCCTTTGCAAGTCAGAGAATCCTTTGCTCTTATTTGCGGGTATCCTGGTAAACTAGAACTTGCAGTGCTCTATTTCAACCCCAGCTCTGGTTCTTCTCTTGCAAGGTTCTAATGATAATTGTCACAGAAACAGATGACTGGCTGCAGGATTTGTCCAGAGGAATGGGGTGCTACCTCATGCCAACAAGGAGAAAGTTCTCAATATGCCATATTTGGCAACATACACCATAAACGGATTCCTGGCTATTCCTATACTGTCCGTTCTATAGAAATCACACCACTCTTCATTTAATACTTACACTTTTCTATTTCCCCTTCTGCAGGAAAAAGGACAGCAACATGCCTTTTTAAATTCCCCCACAGCAGTAATAAATAGTAAAATCACTCTCATTTAGGTGGTAATTTTTTAACTCAAGAAACATATTTTAGGTACCTATCAGGTGTCAGGCATTGCTCCTTTCAGTTCAAGTAATGGTGGCAGGGTCAGGGGGGAAGGCAAGTGAGTCTGAGGAAGGGCTGAGAGGAGAGGCAGATGGATGGTCAGGATGCTGCAAAGGCAGGTGAAAACCAAACCAGTGGGGTTCAAGGACCTCAGGATGACAGGCTAAGCTTAGGGCCTGGACTGGATTCAGAATGTGATGGAAGATAACCAAAGTTACTTTAATTGGTATTAATGATATTACTTTAAATCTGGATTTTTGACATGCTAATTAAATTTAATGTTCCAGCCATAGACAGAAATATATGTAAGTCCTTTATTTCTTCTATTATAATTGTTTCTAATGTATGTGTGTATACACACACACACACACACACACACACACAAGAACATTTCTTCATTAGTACTGTAAAAAGAATCTTTAATTTTGTTTTCTAGCTATATAGCTGTGGCTAAAGGAAATTACAATCCTCTGGATTTTTCTGTATATGCTACTTTAAGAATGGTATTTTTATTTCTCCATCTTTCTCACATTTTAGCTGTCATTACTTTCATGATCCACTTTACTACTGTGTGTTTTTAAAACATGATAACGAACAGAAATAGTCATAAAGAGTTATTATGTTGATTCTATTATAGAGCTTATTCCTAAAAAATATTATTGGTTTTTCTCCTCTTGGTATATAGCATCCTCTATTCTTAATCTGTTTGAGTTTTTCAATGCATTCATTTCATCAAACATTTTTGATGTCCCAGTAGAGCTAAATGTACTGCTTTTTCCCACTGATGTCAAACATTATGCTCAGAGTTCTTGAATTACAACAGGGGTGACAATCTTTGTTAGTAAATATCTCTGCCTTTTTGAATCATATATGGCCTCTGCTGTACATTCTTCCGTTTCTTTTAACAACCTTTGAAAAATGAAAAACTATTCTTAGCTTGTGGGCCGTCCAGAAACAGATGACTGGCTGCAGGATTTGGGTCTGCAGGCCCCAGTTCACCCAACCAGTCCCTGTGGCCTTTCCTCCTCCCTTCCCAGCAAAGCAGGGTTATAAAATGGTTGTATTACTCTTTGTTAGGACTCCAGAAAGACTTTAGGTGCTACCTAGTAAATCCTATCAGCTAGACAAAAGTACTACCAAGAATCCTGCCAGCATTACTCCACACAAGCTTTATATGCCTGAAGTAGAGAGATCTGTCTCAAAAGCAATTATAGACATGGCTTTTGGGGGATGTGGTAACTCCATTAAAAGTCAGAGGAAACCCATAACACTTTTAAAGAAAGCTGTATTATTAAAGAATAATACAACAGTTTGGAATGCCAACAGTTTGGACTAAAAGGAAGAGACAATTCAAAATGGATAGACACCACTGGTCTCCCTCTTTTCTACAGGTGTGAAGCAGGGTGAGAATGCTGTGTCTTATGTAAAAGAGAAGACGCCTTGGAGGACAGATCCCAGAGCCCTGGAGAACCATGGATTAAGGAAGCACTCCCACAGAAGAAAACATTCCTTGTCCCAAGAACAGGGGCACCGACATGCCCACTAGGACATCAGTGGGTCAGTGACTGCTCCGTGCCTCTGGTCACTCTCCATTTTGAATACAAGTATGCAGTGTGGTTAACTTGTCCCTGTTTATCACTGTATACTGTGAGTGTGGCTTTTGTGTTTACAAGTCTCTTAGTCAAGAAGAGCTGTAACCAAAGCACTGTACCGGGAAGTCTCGTCTGCATCCAGAACTGATAGACATCACAAGATCAGGAACTTCAAGCCTGATGCCATGATAGAACAATACTTTGAGAGTCCTGGGGAGAGGAAGTGTGGGAGGAATGCTAGTAACTGTGGCCAGAGAGGAGATGATGGTAGACAAAGTATGGTCACAAATTTTCTTCTCCTGAAACGATGGAGTCTATGTTCCTATCCCTTCATTCTGTGCTGGCCCTTGACTTGCTTTGACAACAGAATGTGGCACAAGTGAGGTTATGCTACACCTTGTAGCTGTTCTGCCCCCCTCCTGGAATGATGCTTCCACAACCACATAAAGAAGCTGAGCCTCACCTACTGACATCGGAGAAGTCACGTGGATGAGAACTGAGGCAGTCGGGCCGATATCCAACAGCCCCCAGTCTTCTGCCAACAGACTGCATAATCAGAGGCCCCAGCTGGCCCCACAATTAGCGGAGGCCGTGATCCTGGCCGGGTCTGCTGGAGCTGCCAACTCACAGACACATGAGCAAAGGAACCCTTTTTGTTTCATGCCACTAAGTTCTTAGACTGTGCTCTGTTATGCAGCAATCGCCTGATGTACTCTGCTCAGATCATCAGCCTGGGTGTAAAGGGAGATAACGCACCAGATTACCTCTCTCTGTGGGTAGCACCACTATCTAGTGGCCAAGAAGATACTCTCACTACTCCAAGAAGTAGGAATACTAGCATCTCCCCTACTCCTTCATTCCTGCCAAGCTAATCACGCACAGATAGATCTTGGCATGTGTGTAAACAGAATCCGTAGAACCAGAGTAAAATAAAGTTCGCTTATTATAATTATCTCTACTAATTTTAAAAGTTTGCATTATTTTCCTATTGAAATCATTCTTGCTAATATTTTCAATGACTTAACTTGTCAGATCTGAAGAATAATTTTCATTGCCTATTTTCTTGCTTCAAAACCTCCTCCATGTAAAAAACAAAACAAAACGAACAAAAGACCTCCCCAGGGTTTTCAGAAAAAACTTACACCTCCTTAAAATGGTACACGGGATTTGCCTTCCAGTCCTCTCAGCACCCCAAAACTGCACATACGGCCTTTGCTCTAACCCCAATAAACTACTGCTAGGTCACTGAACGCTCTTTCTTCTCTGGCTTCCAAGGTCCGCATTTGCAGTTCTCCTGGTTTAATGTTTCCCCCCTTTCTACATTGCTAATCCCTACTTAGAGATGCCAAGTTCTCTAAGAAGCATTTCCTCATCGCCCTCTCCTTTACACGCCCCCCCAAATGTTTGTCATCATTGCCTTTTTTCAATCTGTCTGCCTCTTCAAAAGCTAAGAGCTCCCAGTAAGGACAGTCTCTGTTCTTTTACCTCTGCATCTAGCAGAGCTGCTGATATTACAGGCTCTTTATGGCCTGCTGAATAAACTAGTGAATGAATTGTGCAGCCCTACTACAAAGGGTCTGGTATTTTTCTATAATACATATTTTATACATGACATTGATTGGCCATTTATGTAGTACTACATATTAAAGTGATAACACTACAGAAATGTGGGAAGAAATAAGTACTCTCTTACACAGAAAACAGCTGAAAAAGATACCTATTATAATTTTAAAATAATGTTTTGTTCGTAAATACATAACCTCCTCCAGTAAAACTTCACATTTTACTCAGCAAAATAAGTAACAACTTTTTAGAACATTCATAAAGCATGAACAGGTATGAAAATTTATATGCCAAAGTTTTAAAAAGTAGTATTTATCACACTTGAGTTGGTAATAAATTATTGTGATTTTCTATCCACTACATCTGAATTAAGCTGTATATATTTATAACCAGAGTATAGAAAAAATTAGAAACTGTTATCAAATGTTATATGAAAACAAATACTTTTTATATTGGAGACATCTTTTAAGTCATCCAACTAAATGTATTTAAATTGTTCCTTCTTGGAACACTGAAAAAAAATAAAATAAAATTACAAAAAAACTACACATAACATTAAAAAATAAATAAATTGTTCCTGATGAGGACACGGAGATCTGAAGCAGCTGGTCATGAGCTGAAGTTACCCATCTCACTGATGCTGGTGCCAAGATTAAAATTTAAGATAACTCTTCCTTTTGAGGCTGAACAAATTTTCTTTCAAAAAATCTGTAAAAGTCTGCATATAAACTTCAGCCACGGTATCTTTAACCATTGAAAAGAACATATTTTTTCTATTTAAGGAGACTATTTTTTTCTGAAGAATAAACAGATTAAGAGATCATGACCAAATGGGGTTTATCCCAGGAATGCAAATGACGGTTTTAACATTTAGAAATCATCAATGTTATTCACCCATCTTAACAGAAAAAAAAAAAAATATATATATATATATATACGGTAGTCTCAGTGTGAAGATTCAGCAAAGGCATTTGACAAAATCCAATATCCATTCAGGATAAACTTTCTAGCAGGTTGGGAATAGATGAGAACTCCATCAGTCTGATAAAAGGCTTCTAAGAAAAACCTGGAGCTAACATGATGGTTAATGGAAACATTGAATGCTTTCTCTCTAAGGTCAGGCACTAGGCAGGATGTTCACTCTCATCACTTCCACCTACCTCTGCACTAAAAGCCAAAGCAAAAGGCAAGAAAATGAAATAATAGGTACAAAAATTGGAAAAGTGAAATTATTATTCACAGATGATTTGATCGTGTGCACAAAAACCCTAGGAATCTGCAGAAAATTTTCAAAATAAATACAAATAAATGAATTTAGCAAAGGCATAGGATGCAAGGTCAATGTACCAAAATCAATTATATTTCTATATAATTTACAGAAACATATGACAGCAACAAATGACAGAAAATAAAAATTTTAAATGCCATTTACGATAGCATTAAAAATAATAAAATATTCAGAATAAGTTTAACCAAAAATATGCAAGACTAAAAATCACTAAAAAAAGACACTAAAAAATATGGCAGAGAAATTAGATAAGACTCAAACAGATATTTACACCATGCTGATAGACTGAGAAACTCAACATTGTTGTCAATTTTCTCCAAACTGATTTTTGGATTCACTGTTATCACCACTAAAATCCTAGCAAGCATTTCTATAGAAATAATAAGCTCCTTCTAAAATTTATATGGAAATGGAAAGAACTTAGAATAGTCCAACATTCTTGAAATGAATGAACTGAATGAAAAATGAACACTTTGAAGAACTTATACCACCTAATTTCTAGACACACTATAAAGGCCACAGTAACCCAAACAGATGATAGACAGTGAAACAGAAGAGTCTAGAAATAAAGCCCAAGTATATGGTGAGTAGATTTTCCACAAAGGAGCCATCGATTTCTCCATGGGGAAGGGGCAGACTCTCAAGAAGAAATGTGGCTGGAACGACTGGGTAACTGCACAGGGAGGAGGAGGGAGGAAGGAACTATAGCTGCGGCCTCACACTGTACACAAATATTAATTCCTAATGGAATACAGACCTAAAAATAAAAATACTAATTAAAAAGCTTCTAGAAAAAAAAACAGGAGAGTATTTTTGCAACTTTGGGATGCAAGATAAGGATTTCTTAGGATATAAAACACACTACATAAAATATCTGCTGTTCTAAAGGCATTGTTAAGAAATGAAAAGGCAAGCCACAAAGAACATATTTGCAATTCAACAAAGACATGTATCCAGGATACATTGAAAAAAAAAAAAAACTACAACTGGATACTAAGCAAATAATCTGACTTTTAAAATGGGCAAAAAACTTAAATAGACATTCACTAAAGAAAATGTATGAGCAGCCAATAAACACATAAAATAGTTCTCAGATCATTAGTTTTTAGAGAAATGCAAATTAAAATCATAATGAGATACTACTTCATATTCGCTTAAGATGGCTAATATTAAAAGGGCTGGCAATGTCAAATATCAGAAAGGATACAGAACAACTAGAATTCTCATACATTGCTGGTGAGAAAGAAAAGTGACACAACTGCTCTGAGTAAAGAGTCTGGCACTTTGTTATGAACACCTACCCTTTGACGCAGCAATTGCGTTACCCAGATAAAATGAAAATATATTCAGACAAAGACTTTTATAAGGAGTTCAGAGCAGCTTTATTTATGATAGCCAGATGGAAACAAAAGCCAAATGGTTAAACAACAGGTGAATGGTCAAACAAATCGTGGTATATCCATACAACAAAATACCAGAATCAAAACTTGGTGAGTTACTGCTTTATGCATAACAGATAGAGCTCTGGGACACCAGAGTACATACTGCATGATTCCATTTATATGAAGTTCTAGGACAAGCAGCACTACACTTAAGATGCTGGAAATTAGAATTGTGGTTGCGTGGCAGAGGGAGAAGGGGAGGGGCTGCCTGCAAAGGGGCATGAAAAACTTTTTCTAGAGTGGTGGCAATGTTCTAAATTTTGATCTCAGCTATAGTTACATAGGTGTTTGTCTTTGTCAAACTCATTCAACTATACATTTTACATTTGTGCACTCACTACATGTAAATTATATAGGAATAAAAAGTCTATTTAATTATTTATACCAAATATCTATTAATAAAGTCCTTGCACAATAGTGGAGGGGTAGCTATGAACTTCACTCCAAGCCTCTTGCTTGGAGTACCCAAGAAGTGCTCCCATTCATGAGAGGCACAGATAACAAAGGTAAAGTTCCTCTTGAAATGCACCGTTTTGGATCTACTGTTTTGAATCCACCCTAAGTGATTAAACTTGCTTAGTTAAATTCACCTTAAGGATCCAAATTATCATTCTCCATTTCCTGGTTTAAATAATTAAATCTTGATAAGTCCTATTTTTTAAATAGCACTTATTTTGTGCTCTACTTCTATTGTTCCTCCTGGTTCCTACTATCACTGCTACAGATATTCCAAAGGTGAATGACTGGGGAAGAGGGAACACAAGGTATTACCTTAGGAAAAAATATTGTTGCAATTATGACTTGGATGATTTCATTCATTTAATAATATATTAAAAGATATTTCATGACTTAAAAGAGAAAGCATACAATCTGTAGAATCAGAAAGTAGATTAGTGTTTGCTTAGGTCTGAGGGTGATGGGAGGGATAGGGGAGTTACAGCTAAAAGGTGCCAGGTCCCTGTTTGAGGTGATGAAAATGTTCTAAAATTGACTATGTGGCTATGTGACAGCGGCACATATCTGTGATTATGCTAAAAACCACTGATGACTTATTTCACTTGGCATACAGTCCCATCCACGTTGATGCAAAAGTTGGATATTCATCATTTCTGATGGTTTTATTTATTTGTGGAACATAAGGAATAGCATGGAGGATACTGAGAGAAGGGAAAAATGAATGGGGAGAAATCAGAGTGGGAGACAAACCATGAGAGACTATGGACTCCAGGAAACAAATTGAGTGTTTTAGAAGGGAGGGGGGTAGAGGGATGGCTGAGCCCCGTGATGGGTATTAAGGAGGGCACGTATTGCATGGAGCACTGGGTGTTATACACAAACAATGAATCATGGAACACTACATAAAAAGTAATGATGTACTGTCTGGTGACTAACATAACACAATTTTAAAAAGGGGGAAAAATAAAGTAATATGTCATAAAAAATAGATCTAGAAAGAAGAAAATAAAGATGTAGAAAATGCAAAAAAAACCCCTCCATTGAGTTGTACATATGAAATGGGTAAATTTTGTGATGCATGGGTTATACCTTAACATCTACAGCTTTCATTAAAAAACCTACTGAAATTCTGATTAGGATTGCACTGGAATCTATACATTAATTTAGAAAAAACAAGTATCCTTACAATACTGATTTTCTCAATACATGAAAATTATGTAGTACTACATTTATTTGGGTTGTCTTTAGATTCCCTCAAAAATGTTTTATAGGGGCGCCTGGGTGGCTCAGTGGGTTAAGCCGCTGCCTTCGGCTCAGGTCATGATCTCAGGGTCCTAGGATCGAGTCCCACATCGGGCTCTCTGCTCAGCAGGGAGCCTGTTTCCCTCTCTCTCTCTCTCTCTGCCAGCCTCTCTGCTTACCTGTGATCTCTCTCTGTCAAATAAATAAATAAAATATTTTAAAAAAATGTTTTATAGAATTATGTACAGAAATTTGTACATGTTAGATTTATTCCTGCACATTTGATATTTCTGATGCTACTTATAGGATATCTTAAAAAGAGAAAAAACACTGAAATGTTCTAATGTGGGGTAAGAAAATGAACAGAGCATGATATGTTTATTAAATCATAAAATTTTGAAATAAAAATTAGTACACATGATCTAACAAATAATTTTTCTAATTTTAAAATTTATTTATGGAAAAGTCAGACAAAATATAAAAATTAAATTACATGTAGCCAGGCATTTAATAAATAACATTCATGAAAGGAGTAAAAATACATAGTATTTTGGAAAATACTCTGGAAAATTTCATGACAGGTGGATACCACAGTGAGCAGATACTCTCTGATACTTGTTAGGTTCCTTAGTGTATAGTGAAAACAGAGTCATTGTTTAATTTTAGTCTCTGTATTTACCCAATATATGTATTTATTAGCAAAATGCTTTGATAGCAAAAAATTTCAACAGTAAGTTTCTACTAAAGCCAGTAACAGTCATAAGTGTTGAAAAATGTCTGTCATATTGGTGCTACAGAGACCTTATTATCTTTTCAAGTTAATTGAAATATTATCTAACTACATTAATTAGTCCCCTGAAAGTAAACAGTAAATTTTTTCTTTTGTAAAATACATATTTGTTTTTTATTAAAATGAAGTAAAGACATAAATCATGTTTGAGCTGCAAGTTAAGCCTGTCTGAGTTACTTAATATTCTGCATCTCAGTTTTTCATCCACAAGAGAAGGTAGGATGACATTTCTATTTCCCAACTAGCTTCAGAGTTCTGTTAATTCCATAATAAGGAAACAGCAAAATACTATCTGTTCAGACCATACTTTGAGCAAACACAATGAGGTATAAAAAAACTGGATGTATATAAGCTAAAGAACTCAGTAATTATTGGTTTAAGGATTCTCTATTTTCACCCCAGAATTAGTAAATTCTCTATTACAGTAAACCATTCAAAAACATATCTGACATTTATTGAAAGTGCAAATGTTTTTCTGAATCAAAATCTAAGGTCTCTACTAATAATCATAGTTATCTCACACTGATATTAGGATAAAAAGCTTAATATATATGAGGTCATGTTAGAAGAAAGGCCATTTATAATCCTAAGACATTTCAGACATTTTGAAAAGTCTTCAAATAAACAGTATGTGCATAAACTGGGCTACTTTTCTTTGTTGGAGTGATGTTAGAAATAGGACTTTATCTCAAAGAGACTCTCAGAAACTAAACAACCCAGAAATTATGTATCTGTAATCAACTATAATAAACTGGTAAAAAAGTTACTTGATATGAAAATGTTACCTGATCAATGATAGAATTTAGCTTGGTAAGTAACAGAAATCCTCGGCCGTGGACGAGGTATTGGCCCAGCGTAGCCATGTGTGTCTCCTCCTCTTCTTCCTCCCTGGTCTCCACCCTCTGGACCACCGCATTGCAAAGCCGGTTGACATCCGTCAGAAATTCACGTGCCAGTGAGTTACTGTCGATGCTCATGACCGAGCTATTAAATAAATATTACCAAAAAAGATTAGAAAAATAAAAATTTATGTTTAAAACTAAGTGTTTTTAAGGTTGGTTGTTTTTAACCAAAGACTGACTTTACCGGGCATTGGTATTTAACCCAATAATATTTTCAGACATAGTCCTGATCTAGTTAGGTGTTCCTTAAATATTGTCACATGGCAGAAATAGTTGTGGGTGTGACAGTCCCTGAGCATTACCAAGAACAGGAAGTGGAAAGCACAGTGAGAAGATACACAGCGAGTGGTGGCACTTAAGGTGAATTCTGACCTTCTTTAACAGCCTCATCATAGGATGTATAGTGCACTGTTCTTGCTCTACATGGCTTCCAAAAAAAATGAATGGATCTTTTTAAAAATATAAACTGTTTTTCACATGATGGAACTGACAATCATACATCCTCCCCTCAACAACCAGGGTCCAGTTAATGGAGAGAAAAGGATTTACCATCAGGTAAATAAAAATTGAAGAATTACCGCAGCTGAAGCTATGCTACTTCACTTCTTCCTATACATTTAAATCAAAGGGCATTGCGACACTTTGAGATAAAGGAAGATAATAAGGTAAAGCAGACAGAAGAGAGGGAAAACACCAATATAAAGAAAAAAAATGTGCAACTATTTAGAAAGGAAAAATCATGAACAATAAAATTCCCAAAGAATTTCAGAACAGTTTCATCTTAGGGCAAAAAGTAATTTTGAGACATCCAGTAACCTTTAAAAACGTTTTAACCTGGAGAGATTAAATAGGAAGTATATTGTGGAGTCTTTCTTCGCCCAAGGGCGGGGCAGGGGGCGGGGTGGGCAGATGCCTCCTAGCCCCTGCAAAGAAGGCAGTGGAGCCCATTCCCAAGGGGCAGGGCCAGCCTCTGAGCCCTAACTAAGCCGAAGCACGCCTGATTCAGGAGCAGTCGGCATGCATCTGGCCAGCAATATCTGACCCATGCGATGCCGCTTGCAAAGAGGCAACCGGCCAATCAGACTCTTTCTGTCTCAGGAATTTGAATAAAGGGACACAGCTGATGAGTTGCAAAGCCACATAAAGATGGGCCTGTGGTAGTCCTTGTGAGGTAGCTGAGGCGCAGAAGAAAACAACGGGGTGAAAATGAACTACTAGGATACAAAGGGAAACAGAGACATGAAAGGGAAACACTAAAGAAATTCCCAATACTACTTTGGTTCCTGTTCATTTTGGGGCCTGATGATTTATGTCCTGGATTCCCATCAGAATCCATCAGAATCAAAAAATAACTAGGTGTTATTATAGTAACAATCTCCTCTGTAGCATAACAAAGTTCATTAGTTTTAACATTGTTGATTACCAAGAAAAAGTATAAAAAATAAAATGTACATTATTCATCTCAAAATATCCTCCCTTATATAAATATTGGCTTTTTATAAAGCTTTCATAAGGTAAAATTATTCAATAAATCAAATAATTTATAATTTATATTAATATAAACTAATTATATATTATAATATGTACATAATATATAAACATCTATATTCAGTCCATAGTTACTGATTTTATTAACTTATTTCACCTACTTTGTCACAGATTTTAAGGTACATAATTTAGTGCACCACTAAAACAAGTAACACAGCCAATTAAAGTGTAACACAATGCCTTCTTATCTCACCTTCTAGGCCGTCAAGACTACCCACCATTCTTAAAAGTGCTACACTACTGTTCTTGGGATTTTCTTCCAAAGATGCTGACATCATTCTGAAAGTTTCGATGCTGGCACCTAATCTTACCACATAGGATCAGAAGAAAGTTTCCGAAAATATTTAAAACTCATCAGATGTAATACAGCAAGCGTGTAACTCAGCTCAAGTGCTGATATGAGCCACTAAGGACCGAGCTCCCCCGTGAGCAGGCAAGAGCGACCCCTTCACCAAGCACAGCTGGCTCCCAGTGCTTACTAGACACCCCTGAGTACAAGGCACACTGCAACTTTAGCAATATTAAAAATGTGAAAAACTTTAAAATTACAGTAATAATTAGGGTCTATTTTCTGGAAATGAAGATAATAAAAATTAGTATGAATATTTAGGTATGACAATTACTGAGGAAATTGTTTCAATGCTACTTCCTATAAGCACAAGATGCCAGGTTGGCAAAAAAATTACAATATATGCAGAAATGTATGTTATTCCTGATTTTTAAATGTACATAAAATAGACACAGTTACATAAATAGGGTATTATATATAAGTGATCTGACCTGTTTTGATTCATGTAGATATTTTGGAAATCTTTTCACATGCTCGCTCTCTTGCTCTTTCTGCTAGCTTCTGGCACGCTGCTGCCTGCATATGTAACATGTTCATCATATAGAGTACTGTTAACTATGCAGCCAATCTCTTATTGAGTATTTAGGCTATTTCTAGTTTTGATTATCACAAACAGAGCTGCAATGAACACCCTTACACTACTTGCACATTTATCCTTTATGTGCTGTGGCAGAAACTGTTACTTCCTCCTACAATAGGTTTTACACATTTCTTGTTAGGTCTCTTCCAGGGTGTTCTGTAGCTTTTGCTGTTGTTCTGGGGATTTCTTTCCATTATATAATCTAATTAGGAAAGAGAACTGGTATGTAGGAGGCAAATGGAAGTATATTTATGCTGATGCAATAATCATATATCCAAACTTCTTACTAAACTTTCATTAATTTTTTTTGAGATTTCCAGACATAAAACCCTATCATCTATAAATAACAAAAATTCTGAATTCTCCTACCAGTATCCACACACTTTCTACTCTTCGAAGTGCACTAGTTAGCACTAACAGAACGTCATCAGTGGGGGTGATGGGAGATACTTCTGCCTTGCACATTAATAAATACTCATTTCTTCCTGCACATCTAATAGGGATGTTGAACTTCAATGAATGCCTTTCAGCCATTCTGAATGCCAACTGAAAAGATGATTGCATGGAATATTTAATTAATTAATTAATTAATTAAAGATTTTATTTATTTATTTGACAGGCAGAGATCACTAGTAGGCAGAGAGGCAGGCAGAGAGAGGAAGAAGCAGGCTCCCTACTGAGCAGAGAGCCCAATGCAGGGCTCAATCCCAGCACCCTGGGATCATGACCTGAGCCAAAGGCAGAGGCTTTAACCCACTGAGCCACCTGGCGCCCCAGCATGGTACATTTTAAAGATTCTTTAAAATATTTCAAATATCCAGAAAAGTACGAAGAATTTATAAGAGGTGGATATAGCAAAAGCTCAGATTTAGCAAAATTAACAGTGTGCAGTGTTCAGATCAGGTGTGTGTGTATGTATGTGTGGTGTGGGTATGTGTGTGCAAAGAAATCAAACCTTATAGTACAGGAAATTCACACCCCACCTCACTTCTTCCTCTCTTTAGTTGGTGTTTATCATTTCTATACATGTTTTTATAAGTTTTTACATGTTTACAGCCACAAAAATTTCAATACTGTTTTAACTATAAATAGTATAATATATGTATCCTTTTATAACTTTATTTTTCCTTTCAACATTGTTTGTTCCTTTAAACCATTATGCAATATGCCATTGTATGGGTATACCACAATTTATATATACATCTCTACTAAAGGCAAGTTCAGTTGTTTGTACTTTGGGGTTTAATTAATGTCACATAACTACGTAGTTTCAAAGGCTTAGACAGAAACAAGTATTTTTTTTATTACATTAATACTTACCAATCTCTCAACACTTCTGTAACATTTAGAGTCTTTATAATTTGAGCTCATGAACCAGATGAAACAAATACTCCTAGAATAAAGCTTCACCTATTTAAAGAAAAGACAAACATATTAATGGTAATAGTAAAACAAGTGATTTTAATAAAGTTCTGACACAAAAACCATCATATTTGATGTGAAAGAAGCCAAAGAAGTTTTTGAACCTCAAGAACACACTACGAAATTTCTAGAGCTCCAAGAATGGAATCTTGAGACAGGAAGTGTTGGAACATACTTGATTTGAACAAGGCAACTTGATCACAGATACCTACTCCTCCCTTCCTTCCAACTCCTCACAATCTCCAGGTAAATCACCAGTTAACTATAAGGGGAATCAGCTCAGTATCAGTCTTCTTAACACTGAGTCTAGAGGCAGTGGAATACCATCGACATACATACTATGGGTAGCCAAGTTATTACTCTCCTGTGAGAGTGAAAGGCACCTGAGGATATATGAAAACTCAAAGAAATACTAAAACCAAACAATGAATAAACTCCCACCAAATTTCATATCCTTGTTCAAGTTTTAAAAATGAATTAACCTTTTGTGTATAACACAATGAAGGCTATTTCTGAACACTAAAGGATGAATTCCTACTTCTAGGGTAGCAACAAATGCTTCTGTTTAGTTACCTGTTTTCCCCTTCTCTATAGTTGTGCCCAGGTGAGGCATAAAAAATATTTTCTTATTACAGGTACAAGGCAACCATGAATGTTTATTTTAAAACAAAAGTTTAAATCAGAGTGATCTTTAATTCCTTCAAAATGCACAAATCTAGAGAACTTTCTTGAATTCCGCTCAGCTTGGCAAACTACTTATACCACATTATTCTGAGCACTTGAGGATAGAGGAGGCAGGAAATGGATTGGGGGCTGTTAAGACTACACAGGGCTTTGCGTGATGCAGGAAAGACACCTTTTCCTAGACCGGTCAGCCCCATGTCAGGCACACAGCTACCCAAGCACAGGCTAAGCTTCAGTCCTGCTGCCGCACTCGGAGCACCAGGGGCCAGTGTGTCACTGCCCAACCAAAGGAGAAAGCCCTGGAATGTGGTCTCGGTTCACCCTCAACACCTGCTCCTGCTGCGTCCTCAGCTCATACAAGCCACCCACCTATTTTCAACTCTAAAATTATAGAAAGGCAAACTATCAATCAAATTATGAGTCTAAAGATGGCATTTTATTAACTGCCGTGACTCCGACTACCCTCTGGTTTGGACAACTACAACGTGGAGCTGTCCATCGGGGGATACCATGGTGACTTCAGGTAACTTGGCATGGCCATGAGAAGTGGAAGCTGACAGACAACTGGATCCGTCTGTTTTCCTTTGTTATTGGGGGACATTTCTAGGCCATGCTGAGTGATTTCTCTAAATCTCTTAAACTGTATTTTGCACGGCCCAGTTTGGATGTCCATGGAGTTTCACTCTATCCGAGATCGTAATTCTACCAGCTAGCACAGTCGGAGTGACCTCTTTTACTCTGCCACCACCCTTGATAAACACAGCTGCATTCGAACTTTTGTCATCCTGCATTACGCTGGGTGTCCATGAAGTCTGCAAATAGAGTTTTAAAAAATAGAATGAAGATGTCCTTAGGGCATTGTATGTATTTGCCTCTATTTCTAAACTACATAAACACCCTGTAGGTACTTATGACTGTCTTACCCCCAAGGTCATGAATTCCTTAAGGATGGGGACCCCGTCTTATCACTTATTCTACTTTATAGCCAAAATGCTAAATTTAAAAATCATCCTTATTACTATCATATTCAACTTCCAATGCAACTATTATTATAATGTCATAATAAATAAAACTTCTGGTAACAATGTTACCAGAATTTTTATATTAAAATAAATGAAAAGCATAAGAACAAAGTACCTATAATCTTATAAATGAACTCAGGAAAATAAGTTTTTCTAATACAGTGACTGGTAAAGTATAAAACATGAATGGCCAAAACAAAGAGCAAAAACCTGACAATGTATTAGCTATACCTCTTAGTTTCATTTCATCAGAAATTTCATAATATGGCATTTAATTCAACATATATTTATGGGACATTTATTATCTGCTGGCTACTATTTTTGGCACTGGGAATAGGGCAAAAACAAAATCCCCACCCTCATGGATTCCATGAGGTAGAGACAGATGAAAACAAACATACTGTAATATCAGTAAGTGCTATAAAAAATAAAACAGTAAGGATACAGAGTGACTGGGACGCTACTTCAGAGAGGATGATAAGGACTGTCTAAGAGGTGGTATCTGAGCAGAAGCCTGAATGAAGTCAGAAAATGGGTCACGTGAGCATCTAGGAAAAGTATTCCAGGGCCTTGAGGTTAGTTATGTTTGATGCATTGGATACTGAATGCAAGAAAAGTTAAAAAGTGTTACAACGAGTGAGAGAAGTCACTCATTCCCACTTGCCAGGGATTGAAGTAAAGTGTGGAAAGATGAAACAGAAGTGCTGCCCCAGAACTGTTTCCCCCCAACAATGGGAGTCTCCTTCCTGCCTGCCTCCCACCGCAGACAGTCTGCAAGGCATTTTAAGCCTGTGTGAAGAAAAGCACAGTTTAGTGAAAGACAAGACTGGGAGGAGAGCAGGATGAAAGGGAAAATAAAGTTCAGCGTGAGCTATGTTGGGTTTGACAGGCGATGTGGGAACCAAGCGAAGGACCCCGCGGATCTGCCAACCTGGAGCGCAGGTGGGGAGGCTGGACCTGGCGGGTCAGTTCAGGAGTTACCAGCTTACAGATGTGTTTAAACAGGACTAGAACCCAGAGCGTGCTGTCCAACAGAACTTTCTGCAATGACAGGACTGTAGCCAGTGGCTATCGTAGTGATCTGTGGGGACCTAGGAAATGTGTATAAATGAAGCAGAGAAGATTCTAGGACTGAGCCCTGGGGTTAGCACCCCCATATCAGGGAGAGGAGTAGGATTCAACACAGGAGACTGAGAAGGAGCAGCAAGTAGGGCAGGAGAAAAATCAGGGGAGTGGTGCCTCCAAAAGACCAGGTAAAGAAAGGCTCAAACGGGAAAAGCTGACCAGACATGTCAAATATTGCTGGAAGGCTGAGTAAGATGAGGACTGGGAGCAGACCACTAGATTTAGCAACATGGAAGTTACTAACAACCTTGTCAGATGGTCTCAGTGGAGTGGCAAAGGCGGTGAAGAAGAGGGGCAAGGAGTTTAAGATGGCTCTTGAGAAGTTCTGCCATGAAGGGTGGCAGGGAGATGGGGGCAGCTGAACAGAACATGGGATGGGGGAGGTGGTGCCTTTTTTTTTTTTCTTAACAAGTGACATTATAGCATATTTGTAAGCTGAGATACTATTATAGCATGTTTATATAGCGTATTTCTCCAAAGAAGAAAGGAAAATAGAAGAAAAACTAGAATGAGAGGAGGCCGCTGCAGTGGGCAGTATGAAGGGGATGCAGTGTACGCGTGCTAGGCACACCGGCAGTTCATGGAATGGAACGAAAAGGATGACAGACCATGTCAGCACATGCAGAAAAATTGGTATATCTGGCAGTGAATGGACCAATATTTTGGGGCTTCTCTTTTCTTGGTGGAATAAACTGCAAGGCTGCGGGCTGAGAGTGAGAAGTAGGAGGAGGTGTTACCTGCTGAGTGGAATGAGGTTGAAAGCAGCTGCCCATAAGAGACTTCTTATGAAGCTGCCATTAATAATTAAGATTGAGTTCGGCTCTTCAATTCCTGGACCCGTACCTCAGCCAGTCCAATTCCCCAACATGTTTGCAAGCACAGAATGACAGAATGGAGGATGTCAAATCCCTTATGGGAGTCTAGATAGATGACAGGCACAGCATTCTCCCATCTGTGCCTGCAGTGTCCCTGCCAAAGGTAGCAACTGGGTTATCCGGAAGGAATTATTCTTAGAAAACCCCTGTAACCCTACTGCTCATCTTTTCCTTCTGTAAATATTTGAGAATCTTTTAAGTTGATCTCTAGAATTGTTTGTGGAGGTAGCATCAAGCTCACTAAAGTCTATAGAATCTATATTCTTGTTTTGTAATTTTGGAACTTTGGTCCTCCACTGTTTTCTAATAGTGTTCAAATTCCCCAGAATTGCTCAAGGATTACCCGCTCCTCAATGACATTAACACATTTTCCCAGAATCTGAACCTGAGATGTGAGCATTTAGGGCAGCCAGAGATGCTGGTACCATTTCCTCTCTAATCATGGGCTTCAAGTTTCTATTATTCTTACTTCCATCTTTATTAATCTGTGTAGAGGGCATTCTTCATGTCAGAGAAGTCAGTAATAAAACAGAAGCTGAGTTTCATTTACTCTCTGTATGCAATTATAGGGTCAGGTTTGGTTTGTTTGTTTTTTTAATCTTTAAATGTGAGTGGAGTTGACACACAATGTTATATTAGTTTCAGATGTACAATGTAGTGAGGCAACTTCTCTGTACTATGTGGTGCTCACCACAAGTGCAGCTACCAGTTTGTTTAAAACAAAAATCTAGGGGCGTCTGGGTGGCTCAGTGGGTTGGGCCGCTGCCTTCGGCTCAGGTCATGATCTCAGGGTCCTGGGATCGAGTCCTGCATCGGGCTCTCTGCTCAGCAGGGAGCCTGCTTCCTCCTCTCTCTCTCTCTGCCTGCCTCTCTGTCTACTTGTGATCTCTCTCTGTCAAATAAATAAATAAAATCTTTAAAAAAATATTAAAAAAAATCTATATTTGCTTGCTGTTCATTGTCTATATATAAAATGTAAAAGGTCAGCCTGAACCTTTTTCAAAACCTCAGTGCATTATCTCTTAGGGCTGTATTCCTCTTTTACATGAGATTCCTGCATCCACATCTATATATTTTTGTTTCATATCCTCCTTTCCTTCTTCCGCACATGTTATTTTATTGTTTTTTTTTTGTTTTGTTTTTGTTTTTTTGTTTTTTTTTCCCAATTTATTTATTTTCAGAAAAACAGTATTCATTATTTTTTCACCACACCCAGTGCTCCATGCAAGCTGTGCCCTCTATAATACCCACCACCTGGTACCCCAACCTCCCACCCCCCCGCCACTTCAAACCCCTCAGACTGTTTTTCAGAGTCCATAGTCTCTCATGGTTCACCTCCCCTTCCAATTTACCCAAATTCCCTACTACTCTCTAACGCCCCTTGTCCTCCATGCTATTGGTTATACTCCACAAATGAGTGAAACCATATGATAATTGACTCTCTCTGCTTGACTGATTTCACTCAGCATAATCTCTTTTAAAATATGAGTTCATCTGGCCACTTGACCTTGCTCTTTTCTTCACATACTATTTCCAGTTGTTCAATAAAAACTCTGCCTTTGGCCAACTTACACACACTTCCCCTTCTGGAGACAACATCCATGGCATGATATCTAACTTTACTTGGAAATTTAGGAACTCTGTATTTCCTTTTTTTTTTTTAAATAACTTTGTATTTCTAATTCTCTATATTCCAGCTTTCCTCCATATTCCTCTTACTGTTTCTTACTTATTCATTTACCATTTACTAAAACACCCACTCTGTGCTAGGTACTAAGAACACAAAATGTGAAAGTAATTTCAGTCTCTGCCTCTAAGAAGGACCCATTACAGTGGCAAAGGCAAACCAACACACAGGGTGTTGTGTACTGATAAGGGGACACTAAATCCAATTTGGGTAGTCAGGGAATCTTCATGAAGGATGTAATCTTTCACTAAACGTTGAACATGTAAAGGAAGAGAGAAGGGGGGCGGGAAGTTGGGGCACCTGGGTGGCTCAGGGAGTTAAAAGCCTCTGCCTTTGGCTCAGGTCATGATCCCAGGGTGCTGGGATAGAGCCCTGCATTGGGCTCTCTGCCCGGCGGTGAGCTTGCTTCCTCCTCTCTCTCTGCCTGCCTCTCTGCCTGTTTGTGATCTTCATTTGTCAAATGAATAAATAAAATCTTAAAAAAAAAAGAAATAAAGGGGGGAGTACAGGCATACAGACAGAGAGAGCAGCTCAAGTCAAGTCCCTGACAGAATTATGTTATGTTTGGTATCAAAATGTAAAATGAAAAGCAGGCAGATAAGGATGGAGAGAGTAGTGACCAAGGGTAATTAAAAAGAACTTCTGGTGGGCTGAGAGCTCGGCAGAGGTCAAAACCCATGAATTTGGGGTAGAATCACTTTTCTCGGATGGTTGAGACTCTCTAGCAGGGCTCAGCTGCTTGGATCTAGCATCAGATAGCACAGACTGTGTCACCGATGTAGAAATGAGAGTTTTGGTGGGTGGAGGAAGGGAAAGAGAACTAAAGTACAAGCGGGAGAACAATCCATATGGTCAAAACAGGGATACAGACTAGAGAGGAAAGAGAAAAAGGCCAGGCAGATGTTGATACACAAGCTACAATACAGGCAGGCAATCAATCTCTCTGAGATCAAAGAATAAAAAATGAGGGAATATTAAAAGGAAAAAAAAAACATGAGGGAATAAAGGATACTGGAATTTTTAGATTTCTGAAACAAGCAGTTCAGATGATAACACCCAGAGTGTAACCATGCAAGCAGGTGTTTGAAATGCAGGTTAAGGTCAATGCAGTTGAGTAAACCATGACGCTAGTTTTTTGGACAACA
Organism: Neogale vison; assembly: GCF_020171115.1. Classification (NCBI taxonomy): domain Eukaryota; kingdom Metazoa; phylum Chordata; class Mammalia; order Carnivora; family Mustelidae; genus Neogale; species Neogale vison. The sequence goes on along the minus strand of NC_058092.1, from coordinate 151,258,811 downwards.
GATCATCGTTAGCTCTTAAAACGAAAGCTCCGTGTTGACAGGGATTTTGACTGTTGCATTTACTGCAAAATCTACAGCATCTAGACCACCACATGGCACAACTATTTGTCAAATGAATGATATGGGTTTCTCTCAGGGTTCCCATTATGTCCACTTGTCTAATGAAGCCCTTACAGTGAGTCGAAATTAGGCTGAGTTATCAGCTCCTCTCGTTATCTCCTTAACCTTCTGGAAATGAAATGGTCAATAAAATTAGTCAGCAGGGGCGCCTGGGTGGCTCAGTGGGTTAAGCTGCTGCCTTCGGCTCAGGTCATGATCTCAGGGTCCTGGGATCGAGTCCCACATCGGGCTCTCTGCTCAGCAGGGAGCCTGCTTCCCTCTATCTCCCTCTCTGCCTGCCTCTCCATCTGCTTGTGATCTCTCTCTGTCAAATAAATAAATAAAATCTTTAAAAAAAAATTAGTCAGCAGCAGGTCTACTTTTATTGAGTGAGACTCCCCACAGACATTTGGACAGTTGACTATATCTTAGCTCTGTTCTGGTTCTGTGATTAATTGCCACAACACATTATCCAAAAGATCACAGAATTAAGCTATCACCCGCAGTCCTATGGATGCTGACAAAGTCATTTCCTTGACATGCAGTATGAAACTACTACACCTCCCCTACACCAAGTCATCATTGCCTATGTTCTTCAGTCTTAGGCATTTTTAAATACCCTGTCATTTCTGTGTTTTAACCAGTGCTACCAAAAATATTACACTGACCACTAAAAATAAAATCTCAAGCTCAACAGCAGAATAAGGGCTCCTACAACACCAAGTTTCCTCTCCAAGAACTATCAAATCTATCATTCATTCACTCATTCATAAATTCAATCAAAATTTATTATTCAATAAATATTTTAATAAATATGTACTGATCTCCTTCCTCATTATTTTCCTAGGTGTTGAATCTGTTGTGAATAGTCAGCATTGTGATGGTGGTGAAAACAAAGGCAGAAGAGTGTGAATCTAGAACTACTGGCCGCCACATAATGTAAAGTTTGGCTTCCTTTTCCATGAGATGTCCATCCCACAGAGTTACTATGTAGATCTATAAAGATTATATAATATATAACATCAGTAAACATTCTTGGCAAACAGTTCCCTCTAGGTGCCCAGCACTCGGTGATGGTAGAGAGTGCCATCTGGAGGAGGAAAGAAATCATCACAATCCCTCCTCGGAGCAGTGTGTATGGAAATGTCAATGTTAGACTTTATGACCATACAGTTTTCAAGGAAGCACTGAAAATAAAAGTAGGGAGTACCAGTATATTTTGTTCTTTCCATGTCTTGTGACTTCTACAGAGGAGGAGTAGAGGAAAAATACAATAAGAAAGCTCATAATAATGAAATTTACTCTCAAAGCCTGATTAGAAATCATACATTTTCCTCATGAATGGTAATATCTGAAGGTCTCAACTCCTAATTTTCATCAAATGCCCAAAGTCCTGGAAAATTCATTTTTAAAATAATATTATGTGCTTGCCTAAATTTCTTAATTAATATAATACTAGAGAAATTACCTTTGGAAAGAATTTTTTTTAGAAATGTATTATGTACCAAAAAGGAGGAGACTGCTATCAACTGCAGGATTATTGAGAGCACCAAACACTACACGACACGTAATAATAAATATTCAATGAATTCTGCTGAACCAGAACCTGCAGTGATTTGAAGCAGCCTTCTTGAAAATAAGGGCTGGTCATTATGGACTATTAATTATGCTAAATCCCATCTCTCCAGAGTTCAATATATATGGAATATAGACTGATTAGTGATTTTCCCAAAGATCTCATATATTCTTTGCAACACAGCACTAAAAATTAAAAACCCTTCGGGAAAACAATAATAACACTATTTATGCCATTTCATAAGTGATATAAATAAAGGTATGAACGTGAATAAGTTAGAATCACACATTTTCACAATGGCAGAAACTTTAGGCATCATATTCTCCATCCCCATATTCTACAGATGACAAAAACTGAAGACCACAGGTCCGCTCTCCCACAGTTAAATCCCATGACGGTTGCCTTAGGAGTTACATGATATTTTTAGAGCTAATTAATGAGAACTAAAATAGCCAAGTTTAGAAGACACAGCCTTTCTTCTTCAGTCAGGTCAATTAAAAATTAGACATGGGCAAAGAAGTTTCCTTAACACTAAATACTATCTCTAAATGTTATCCAGAACCTTTACTCAAATCCGCTAGATTGCAATCTGTACACCTGGAAACAAGCTTCAAAAACCTCTCTCTACAAACTTTTGGTTGTTGCACTAAGTGCAACTGCAATTGGGCAGTAATCCGGTCACTCTGTCCTATGCAGTTTCATTCCTCCAGGCTAATATCCTGCCACCCCAAACTTCTCAAGGTGTTCTATTGCTTCATGCTATCTTTCCCCATGGGTTTCCACATTTCCCATTTACATCAAGAAGTAAATGAAATTGTGGGGGGGACAAGAAGCAAAACACTCTGCTCCTCCTAGAAAGAAGTATTTACATTTTAACAAGAAGCAACACCTTCAGTCTAACTGAAATTACAACATAAGAGGGGTAGAAGCTGGCTCTGATATAGATGTTCCATATTAAAAATGTAGAACTACAGGGGCACCTGGGTGGCTCAGTTAAGCATCTGCTTTGGGCTTAGACCATGATCCCGGGGTCCTGGGATCAAGCCCCACATCAGGCTCCCTGCCAAGCAGGGAACCTGTGTCTCCCTCTCCTGCTCCCCCTGCTTGGGCATGTGTGCATTCTCTCTCTGTCTCTCTCAAATAAATAAACAATAAATAAAATCTTTAAAAGAAAAATGTGGGACTACAATAATCCTTAACCAGTAAATGTGGGGCAGAAAATAGCTGTACTGTTAATACTTTTATTCTGCATTATGCCTTTAAGGCTAAGTTAAAGTACAAAAATGTGCTGAAATATTTTCAATTTATGTAGAATTGCATAGGCTGATAAAGAAAACTCAATAAAATGAAAAGGGCAGTGGTTCAGAGCAAAGAGTAGAAATCTTAGAAAGCAATAGCCCCAGGAAAGTGAACATACCATTTTTTTTTCATATTTCAGGGAGTCCCCAAACAACACTGCCTGCTCCCCTCACCCTCTCCAAGCCCATGACGTTTTGCTTAACACTCTCAATTCTCTCTATCGTGCTTGCCTGGACACCTGTGATTGGCCCAGAGAGAAGTCATTGTGGCTCCTCATTTGACAAAACTGGTCCAGGCACGGTGTAGCAAGGCAGAATTTTAAAATAAATTCAAAGGAAATGACACCAAAATGGATCGAAGTTAAGCCCTTCAACAAGCAGTTCGGTTTCCCTAAAACAGATTGGGCAACTAGATATCTCTGAAGAGCCTGCATTTGATCCCGAGCACCATAAAAGAATGGAAATTGAGACACCTGTGGTTATAGTGAGGCAGCAATAAACAACCATGAAGGCTCATCCAGGTAGATCATCGTCCTCTCCCCTGCTTTACTTCTCTGCTGGAAGAATGTGCTAAAAATTTCATACTGCATAGCTGAGATGTCCTCAAAACAGATCTCTGGGTTTCTACAGAATAACGATAACAACGACGTAGCTGCCATCCACAAGCGACTACTACCCATCAGGCACTCCTAAAAGCACTCCCCTACAGCTGTTGGTTTAATCCTCACAACAATCTCATAAGTATAATTAGATCCCTACTTGTCACATGTTAAAAGCTGAAGCACAGTAAGGTTAAGCAAGTGCTTCAGGTCACAGAGCTACTAAGTGTCAGAGGCAAGATTCAGATGCAGGAAATCTGTCTGTATTCTGCATAAGACTTTCTCTTCTCCGTCCAACAAACCAGCTCCTCCTCCCTCACTGCTATTTCCATGGATGGCCTCTACCCAGTCACTCAGGGAGAAACCAGAACAGCATTTCACCTGGGCCCAGTCAGTTCTTTGGCTTGACAGCAGCCCCTTGCAAACTCTATGAACTTGGCTTCTTGGCTTCCTCTCTCTTAGCCTCAGTCTTATCTAGAAACGTGTCAAGTAGTTGTGGATATTTAAATTACACGACATAACGCACATAAAATGCATTGCACAGTGCTGGGCACACTGTAGGAAGATCAATACTTACTCGCGATTATGATCACGACCTTGAATCTGTTTCTCCCCCTCCAACCTGAGGCCTGAGCGTCCTCGGCTCCTCGGCTCCTCGACCCCTCTGCCAGCCTCTTAACTGGTCACACTGCCTGGTCGACTTTCCATCCAATCCAAATTCTATAACTGCTAAAACTGTCATTCATGTTTCCTTTTTTTTTTTTTCCTTTTCTTTTTTTTTCAATTTATTTATTTTCAGAAAAACATTACTCATTATTTTTTCACCACACCCAGTGCTCCATGCAAGCTGTGCCCTCTATAATACCCACCACCTGGTACCCCAACCTCCCACCCCCCCCCGCCACTTCAAACCCCTCAGATTGTTTCCCAGAGTCCACAGTCTCTCATGGTTCACCTCCCCTTCCAATTTACCCAAATTCCCTTCTCCTCTCCAACGCCCCCTGCCCTCCATGCTATTTGTTATGCTCCACAAATAAGTGAAACCATATGATGATTGACTCTCTCTGCTTGACTTATTTCACTCAGCATAATCTCTTCCAGTCCCGTCCATGTTGCTACAAAAGTTGGGTATTCATCCTTTCTGATGGAGGCATAATACTCCATAGTGTATATGTCATTCATGTTTCTTAAAATAGTAAGCGACACTCCAGTTCTTAGGGAGGAAGTTTCCAACTCATTATTACTATTATCATTATGGTGCTCTGTACTTCTCTCACTGTCCAACCTTCCTCAGCTCTCAGTACAGGACACCCTCTACCGTTCCATAATTCCTCCTAAGGGTACTCACTTTCTCAACACGATTTCACTAATGCTTTTTGTCATGTTGCTGCTGCTATAGAAATTCCTATTAATTCCCAGTTAATTACTTTCTACTTGCCTCTTAGGACTCACCGCACTGTGTTATAGTACTGTATTGTTTCTTTCCAAACTAGATTATACTTCCCTTAAGAAGGGGAGTCGGGTCTCATTTGTTAAAACAAACAAACATACAATATTTCTTGCCTAACACAGTGCCATGAATAGTAAGTGCTCAACAAATAAACACCAATTCACTTAATACTAACTATGATAGAAAACATTTTAATATTCAAATTACTTTAGGAAATCTTCCTGCAGCTAACACTTTCAGAAAGAGCCACATTTACAAAAGCCTTTTCCCATTCCTTAGCAAGCATTTAAGATACTAAGGAAAGCGCTACAGAAACATGTAGAAATTTCAACAAAATCTTCTTAGATTAAAAACAAAAACTTCAGCAATAAAATCTTGGATGTTTATTCTTCCTATGTTAAAGATTATAATGCAGTGTATACAGTTTAAGAGCTCTTTAAAACCAATTCTAGAAATAATGGTTTTCCATACCTCTTAAGGAGACAAATAAACAGAGCTTGGCATCTTATCCTAAATGTGAAATGAAAACAATAAAAATAATTTCTACAGCAACATCATAATGATCAGTAGTTTCTAATATATATTTTGTATAAGGTAAAAGACTTTGTAATATAAGTTTCTGAAATACTGAACACAGATATGTACAAGCTTTGAAGATACCACATAAGTGTACATAGCAATAGTTTCCTCTTATTCCTTCATAATTCTTATAGACACAGTGAAAATTAGCTTTATTCTAAAAACCATTTAGTTGGGACAGTCAAGTACAGACAAATGCATTCACTGCTATAAAACTTTTCACATCAAAAAAGATTAACAGTGAGATCAAATTCAGATCCAGCTGCTTAATCTACTGCTCTTTAACCATCCATGAAGATGGACAGATAGTAGGAGAGAAGGGCATAGGGAGTGAGAGTGATAGAGAAAATATATATATATAGCAAATGCATTTCAGATTCAACCTACACTTAATATTTTTTTTCTGCGTCATTGAGTATCATCACAGTTTAGTTTCTACCACTACGGCAAAAATGTAGACACGTGCAAAGACAAAGGGTTAAAGTTATAAATGAGTTACATACAAGAAACCAAACACTATCACTTTGAGTAATGTATAAGGCATTTTTTGGCTATGAGATTATTTTCTTAAAATCTGTTAAAATGGGGGTGCCTGGGTGGCTCAGTGGGTTAAGCCGCTGCCTTTGGCTCAGGTCATAATCTCAGGGTCCTGGGATCGAGTCCCGCATCGGGCTCTCTGCTCAGCAGGGAGCCTGCTTCCTCCTCTCTCTCTCTCTGCCTGCCTCTCTGCCTATTTGTGATCTCTGTCAAATAAATAAATAAAATCTTAAAAAAAATAAAATCTGTTAAAATGGTTCAAGAGGTCGATGGCACAAAGAATACTACACTAAAAGTCAAGGGACTTTGGGTTTTCTATTTTGCCTCAACACTCTAGGATCTCAGGTAAAATGCTTAACCTTTCTGATCCTGATTCTTCTTATACATATTAAAACAAAAATAAAACTAGATGATTTCTATCTTTAAGGCTATGAACTTTCAAGATAGTACAGCATTCAGAAAATAGTAATACAGTAACAGTAAAGATCAAATTTCATTTAAGATTAAAATCACACATTCCAGGGACACCTTGGTGACTTAGTTGGTTAGGCGTCCAACTCTTGTTTTTGGCTCAGGTCATGGCCTCATCTCAGATAGACAGACAGACAGACAGAGTCCCAGCGGGCTCCACCCTGTGCAGAGTCTACTTGAGATTCTCTCCCTCTCCCTCTGCCCTCCCCAGACTTTCTCTCTCAAGTAAATAAGTAAACTCTTTTTTAAAAATTATACATTCTAGGGGCACCTGGGCAGCTCAGTGGGTTAAGCCACTGCCTTCGGCTCAGGTCATGATCTCAGGGTCCTGGGATCGAGCCCCGCATCGGGCTCTCTGCTCAGCAGCGAGCTTGCTTCCCTCTCTCTCTCTGCCTGCCTCTCTGTCTACTTGTGATCTCTCTCTGTCAAATAAATAAATAAAATCTTTTAAAAAATTATACATTCTAAATGTTCCCTTAAATTGTGCATAATCAAGTTCTATCAAAACTACCTTACTGGGATTCTATTTTTCAGAAATAGTGTGTAGAGAAAATAAATATCTTTCAGCTGTATGGAATATATGATTTCAAAAACAGTCTCCAAAATATTCAAATACAGGAAAAAAAGAACAGTTACCAGCATTACCCCCTTTGGAAGCATTATTAAAGAGGAAATCCAGAGAACAGTAAAGGATTTTAATCTTTAATGAACTCTAAGTTATAATGCAATAAAGATCTAATGAAGTCTAGACAAGCAAATATTAATAAGCAGCATAAAAGCAAGCTGATAGGTATAAGCAGCTGTTCTACAAGTTACACCAGTAAAACCTCCTTTTGGCATTGGCCAGGATACACTGAACTGTGCACTTCAATGAATCCATACCCAGAAGCAGTAACAATGAATGCATTTTATGAACTGATAAATGTTTTGTTGCCCTTTCAAATAAGCCACATTAATATACTAAAAGAGGAAATCATTCTTAGCATTGTTTAATTTCACACTCATCCAAACTCAATAATTACACTGCTAAAATAATATGAATGCAATTATAATTATTCTTCTTCAACCTAAGGAACTCAGACAAGTGAACTACAGAACTAATAAGAATTCTATTATAGCAAATCACATTTTGATCAGAGCAATCTTAAAGATGGAAGAGAAAAGAAAAATTAATATACTATTACTGCTCTTTAAAAGTTCATAATACTCAAATGAGCATGTAGAATTTGTTTCACTTATGCTAAATAAATTACTGAAAACACATTTGGCCAAAAATCAAATGCTACAACAAAAAAATTTAAACGTACTTAACCAAAATATATTTCCAGTAAGCAAAGATACAGTTACCTTTGAAACAGTTAAGCACAAAAACAAGTTCCTAAAAAAATAGCGAATCCATCCCAACAACAATCTTGGGGGTGGGACATGGTTAAACCATGCCAAAAAAACAGGCTTGAAAGTAGAGAAAAAATAGCCAACAACATTATCACAAAATTAGAACAAATAATACTAAAATTTATATGGAACCACAAAAGCCAAATAGCCAACCTGATCTTCTGTTTTAATGCTTTTATTTATTTATACACATACGTCACATCACATCTTCTTTATCCATTCATCTATATATGGATACTTTGGCTGCTTCCATAATTTGGCTAGTGTAAATAATGCTGATATACACACGGGGTACATGAATACCCTTAAATAAGTGTTAGGCAAACCAGTCTTGAGAAAGAAGAATAAAGCTAGAGGTATCACAATCTCAGATTTCAATATATACTACAAAGCTGTACTAATCAAAACAATAGGGTACTGTAACAAAAACAGAAACATATATCAACAGAACAGAATAGAGAGCCCAGAAATGGACCCATGCTTCTATGGTCATATAATTTACAACAAAGGAGGCAAGAATATACAATAGGAAAAAGACAGTCTCTACTAGCCCACTTTCTTATACTATACACAGAAATTAACTCAAAAAGACTGAAGACTAAATGTGAGACCTGAAACCATAAAAATCACAGAAGAGTGCTCAGACAATAATGTCTTTGATACCAGACACAGAAACATTTTTCTAGATCTATCTCACAAGGCAAGAAAAAACAAAAGCAAAACTAAACTATTGTGATTACACCAAAATAAAAAGCTTCTACACAGTGAAGGAAACCATCAACAAAACAAAAAGGCAACATGTTGAATGGCAGACAATGTCTGCAAATGATATATCTAATAAGGGGTTAATATCCAAAATCTATAAAGAATTTGTATATGCCAATACCAAAAACCAAATAATCTGATTAATAAATGCCCAGGCGACCTGAATAGACATTTTTCCAAAGAAGACATACAAATGGATAACAGACACATGAAGAAATGCTCAATATTGTTAATCATCAGAAAAATGCATATCAGAACCACAGTAAGATGTCACCTTAAACATGACAGAACAGCTAGAATCAGAAAGGCAAGAAATGACAAATTGAGGACGTGGAGAGAAAGGATACACTGTTGGTGGGAATGTACACTGGTGCAGCTACTGTGTAAAGCAGTGTGAAGCTTCCTCAGGATGCTAAAAACAGAACTACCCTACAGTCGAGTTATTCCAATACTGGGTATTTAACCAAATAAGGTGAAAACACTAATCGAAAAGATAGATGCCCCTTATGTTTATTGCAGCATTATTTAGAGTAGCTAAGATGTGGAAACAACCCAAGTGTCCATTAATAGATGAATGGATAAAGAAGATCTGGTATATAAACACAATGAAATATTATTCAGCCATAAAAAAGAACACAATCTTGCCATTTGCAACGACAAGGGAAGAGCTCGAAAGTATAATGCTAAGCGAAGTAAGTCGGAGAAAGAGAAATGTTAGGATTTCACTCATATGTGGAGTTTAAGAAACAAAATAAATGAGCAAAGAAAAAAAGAGAAACAAACAACCCCAGACTCTTAAATACAGAGAACAAACTGGGGGTTGCCAGAGGGCGGGAGGTGGGGGAGATGGGCAAAATAGATCAAGGGATTTAAGAGTACCCCCAGTGTGATGAGCACTGAGTAATATTCAGAACTGCTGAATCATTATAGCATCTAAAACTAATATAACACTGTTAATTATATTTCAATAATAAATAAAGAATAGCATGTCAAAGGAAAAAAATCCAAAAAGAAGAGGAAAGAAAATTAATATATACCAATATTTATCAAATGTATAACTAGACTTTAAGTATCATCCCAAATATATATGACATACAATATATAACATATATAAATTGCATAATTATATCAGGTATAATATCTATAACTTAATATTCAAAAGTACCACATAACAGAAATATTAAACTGTTATGATTTTAGACAGTTGAAATATCCAGAAATAGTCAAGAATGCTAGCCAGTAAATTCGATAAGTTGCTCCTAGAAACCACATTTCTCTGGTCTAGAAGCCTATATTCTTTTCAAAGACTTCTTAAGAGAGAAGAGACTTATTTTAATTTTAGTTTTTAATTTTTGAAAACTGTTGAAAAGATTTATTTACCCATCTGAGAAAGAGAGCATGCACAAGCCTGCGCGGAGCCCCATGGGGGTGGGGGTAGATCCCACAACCCTGAGATTAGGACCTGAGCAGAAACCAAGAGTCACATGCTCAACCTACTGAGCCACCCAGGCACGTGATAGAAGAGACTTCTTAAAAGAGACTTTGCAGGGGCACCTGGGCAGCTCAGTCATTAAGTGTCAACCTTTAGCTCAGGTCATGATCCCTGAGTCCTAGGACTAAGCCCTGAATTGGGCTCCCTGCTGAGCAGGGAAACTGCTTTTCTCTCCCCCCTCCCCTTGCTTGTGTTTACATTAATAAAAAGATAACTTTATAACATCTTACAGTTTTCAGGTAAGATCTCAAGAGCATTTTATTCATCTACCAGAAGAAGTCCATATGTTAAGACCTCTGTTTTACTTATTTGTAAAAAGTTGGTCTTCTACAATCTGTCAGAGTCAAAGAATGAAAGGAGAAGATGCCTTAGCAAGAAAGTAGCAGGAATAACAATTTAGCAGGTTGCAGGTTGTAGGAGATACAATTCTGGAACACGAGTCAGACTGAGGCTCCAGCATCCCTAGATCTTTGATTCCCCATTCAGAGAATGAGAAGATGGAATTTATCTCTTGTTACTTTTTAAGTAGTGTTCCTGAAACGTGTTAATGTTGCAATATAGAGAAAGAAACTTTGGTCAAAGCTATTTGATAAAAACTAATCAACACAAATTATATTTAAAAAAATCAGTGTTATAGGATCAGAAATCCTGAACTAATAAGCCTTACACTTATGTGTACACACCATCCTCCTCCTAAAAACTGAAGAGGAAAAAAAAAAAAAAAAGGAACCCTAGAGTTAGTCAGTCCACAACCTAAATGTCACCTTACAGTATTTCACCAGATTAGGAATTCTTCCTTCAATAAACACTTTCTACCTATTTCAGCTTCTGATAGGTTTTAATTATTACAAAGTTTGTCATACTTAATTTAAAATGTATCTTCATCTTACTTTCACTATTTCCTTTACAACAAAATTACTAACTAGACCTTAGCCAGGAGGCATTGGTTGGAAATCCAGCTCCCTCCTAGTTTTTAACCCCTCATCTCCATTGGCTTCTTTACTGCCTAAAGTAAATAGACATGTATATCCTGTTAATACCTCCCTCTTTCAAGATTACTCAAGAGTGGTCTCCACTTGAAGTGGTCCTCCCGCCTCATCTCACCTCTCTGGGCACCTCAGTCTGACTTTTGCCCACACTCCTCTCCCAAAACTAGTCAGGCCAAGATCAACAACTTTCTAATTGCCAACGCACATTCCAGTCCTTATCATATTTGACCTCTCTGAAGAACATAAAGCATATGAAATGACGAATCATTCATTCCTTGAATCTCTCCTTTCTGGATTTATGAGATAACAAATCTCTTTTGGCTTTCCTTCTACCCTCCCTAACCACTCCTGTTCAGTCTCCCTAGTTGGAATCTTCTTTACCAGCTCCTTCATGATGGTGAGTTCCTGGATTCTATCCACTGCCTCACTTCTCTTTCTTTGTGTTTTCTTTTGATGATCTCATCTACTTCTAAGGTTTCTAGTATGATCTATGCGTTAATGGATTCCAAATTTTCATATAGAGATGGATAGATTTTCATATAGAGATGAATCCAGAACTTCTTTCAAATATCCACACTCTTATAGAACAAAACATACCCAGAACATTTTAGGGCAGTAATATAGAGCTAAAGAGAATAATCTTAGCCTAGTAAGCTCCATTCATGTCCCTCTAATTTAGGGGTCCATTCATTCTCAACATCCACAGCCCCTTTCCAAGGTGATAGGTCCTCTAGTTACCTGTCACTAATAAGACTAAACATCTTGATTTGCCTAGACAGTTCTGGTTTGTGCCTGCTGTCCCAGAGTAACTATTAACGACATTCTTTTCATTTTCAAAATAACACTTGCTTGGTCAATAAATTATATGATCACCCTACTTGCCCACCCATCCTTCCTGATTTTTTTTTACATACAACTAGTTGAGTCTTTCTTCCTCTCTGGATTCTTTACTCACTAGCTTTAGGAACCCTAGTTCCATTGCTAAGAAACATCGTTATATCCCTCACCTTTACATAAGGCAATCATTTCATCTCCTCCTCTTAATACATTACATCACTGTATACACCCAGATCCCAGGCCAAGAAGACAAGTTAGCATTATTCTGATTATCACCTGGTTTCCAAGGTGACTTGTGCATCATTATTATGCCATTTTATCCATTTCTAAGGCTACATTATAGCTATATTTATAGTTGTCAACTGCTGACTTTGAGTCCTTCATCTCCATTTACAGAGAACTTCATCATACAACTCCCACTTCCTCTCCATACAAGATCTGTTATTCTGAGGGCTGCATTATCTATAAGAACAAATAATCTCTATATACTAGGATTCAGAACTCTTTTATTTCCTCTTCTTCAATGACCTCTACTTTGTAGAGAGTAAGCATGGTTTAGTAGGTGGTTGTGAAAAATAAGTATGATAACCTATGGAAGGCATGTAGTATGGTGACTAGTATACAGTACTCAATAAATGGTAGCTTTTATTAATATTACAATTGCTGTAATTAGCACTATTAGTCTTGGCTACCTACTATCACTGGTCGTACATTGGCCTATATCATCACCCGCAACTGTTTCCACTCCAGAGCCTGAGAGTTAGGACCTCCCATCATGTGCCTACTCTTCCATCCTTAGTAGTCCTTCCTGCCCACGAATCCTACAGCTCCTCGTTGAGATTCTTCACCCTCTTTGTTCTGCACATTCCTTAGACCCGTCCTGGCTTGGCTGTCTTCCTTAATCAAGCAGGATGCCTCTGGCTCAGCCTTTCCATTAGCAACCTCATCATCACCCAGTCCCTTGACTTTATACCATCCTCCAACCAAGTTCTACATCATACCCTCCCTTCCAATGCTCATCCAGACTCAGTCTAACTTCCAACCCAAGTTCTACATCATACCCTCCCTTCCAATGCTCATCCAGACTCAGTCTAACTTCCAATCCTCATCCAGATTCAGTGCTTTCTGCACCATTACATAGAGCTACTGGAGAAAACTCCTTAACCATTCTTTTTTTTTTTTTTAAAGATTTTATTTATTTATTTGTCAGAGAGAGAGACAGCGAGCACAGGCAGACAGAGTGGCAGGCAGAGTCAGAGGGAGAAGCAGGCTCCCTGCAGAGCAAGGAGCCCGATGTGGGACTCAATCCCAGGACACTGGGACCATGACCTGAGCCAAAGGCAGCTGCTTAACCAACTGAGCCACCCAGGCGTCCCACTCCTTAAGCATTCTGATTGGCTGCTTTCCTCATTAGTGATTTCAAGGGTGTTTATCACTATACAGCAATTAGGTCAGTGGTCCCTGATCAAGCCCCTTTCCCAATCACAACGGTAACTCTTCCCATGAACATACCCCAACCCATGCTCTTCTGCCTCAATTTCAGCAGATAAACGGCTCCATGGAGACAAGAGATGCCATCCTGGACTTGTACATATATTGTATTGGTACCTACTCTATTTCCTTTTCTTTTTTTTTTTTTTAAACAGGAAGATGCATCACTGCCCTTCTTCAGGGTAACCCTTTCACCTGCACTCTTGTTCCCAACCCTTCCATTTCCTCTGAGGTTATGTCTGATTATCTACTTTTTCTTGAGACTTCAATTTTGTGACTTTAATTTTCTTTCCTCTTCAATGGACCCTTCTCATCAGTCCACTTAAGTTCCTTGACTCTTCCATCTTTAGGGAAAAAAAACCTTCCCCAATCACATCTCCCCACTCAAGCTTCTACCCACTGTCCTCTCTTCCTTACCAAAAGTATTTGAAAGGATGTGTTTGCTGAATGAATGAAGACTTCTTTATTTGGTTAAGACTTTTCTGAGTTCCAGAGTAACCTAACCTACATATTTTGCAAGTTTTAATTACATGTTACTTGGTTCTGATTTAAAAACAACTATTTTCACCAGACTGATGTGAACTGATGAATTTCACATCTCCAAATCTGTTCCTCCACCTATATTTTCAAATTTAAGATCAATTACCAGCATCACCATTCACCCAGTCAGACAATCTAGAATCCTTAAAGCCCACTTTGATTCCTCCTTTTCTTTTATCCTGTATCAAGTAAGTCCTTTCTAAAATCTACCACATCTGTCCCCTTCATGTCTTCCCTGGGCTCCTACCATTGAGGCCTCCTCCTCTGATGCTACTTCACAGCGATGTTGTGAGAGTTAAATACAATAATAAATGGGAATGCACTCTGTAAGATGAGAGGTACTTAAGATTATTTAATATTATCACACCTTTGGCAAAGTGAGCAAGAGGTTAGTATGACTTGTTCTTAAAAAAACAACTCTGTGTCTTAATAATCAGTGCCTTGTTTTCTAATCACAAATTACAAAGCATCTGCTTGGCAATCTGATCTATAATTTTTCTAGGAATCACTTAGTTCAAGATGTTCAGTGTATAGTTTCTAGGCTTCACTACCCACCCCCGACTCCATTCTTAAATTTAAAATATGTGATTCTTCAGGTTTCTGGCAAAAATCCTCTATCCTCTTTACTTTGTAAAGACGAGTGGTTACAGTTGTATAAGCATTTCTAAGTATGTGCAGTATTCTCCCTTATCGTTCATCTATTTCTTCCACTCATTAAAAGTGGCTAGAAGTTCTCTTATTTCCTCATGCATTTGGAGTTTCAATTTCAAGGAATCACATTTGGATGCAATGATGACTAGCCTTTTGGAAAACTGTTTAATTCTTTTCTTGATGAATTAAAAGGATCACACTTTAAGCATTACGTTTTCATATTATTAAATAAGATCCCCACCCCTTAATAGACCTGAAAGGCATTCAAAGTTTCCAAATGTATCAGGTCTCTCTCAATTACTATAAATCAAGGCCAAGAGAATTAAGAGAAACAAGGACAAATACTGGTGAGAAGAAATAGCAAAAGAAAGTAGGATCCAAGAGAATATGGCGTTCCCACTGACTCCAAGTTCATCTTATAACTAGTTATTAATCTGGCAGCTTTTAAAATATACGTTCAGAATATATTTAGGTTGAAAATCCATTTAAAAACATTAGTTTATAACCTGGGTTCTTAATGTGAGGATTAGACCTTAAACTCTAGGAGCCTGATACAGTTTTGATACATATTTTACAAGCCAAATTCTATTGTCCCAAAAACTGCATAATTTGATGAAAAGATCTCCATGTAACATGTGACGGCCCATTTATTTCAAGCCATCTTTAATGAAACTAAAGAATTAGGATAATCCCTCTATATTACTGACTCATTAATAAAGTATTAAAAATACAGGTCATTTCCATTGTAATTTCACAAATGGCCAAGTGAAGCCACATTTGATAACAAGATGTCTGAGGCTTAAAAAAATTCTTGAACTTAAGCCAATCATCTAAACATAATATGGGAAAAGATTAATCATTTGAGGTGTTCATGTTACAAAGGAATTCCGAAATTCTGGATTATATGGCCTTCTCTACAACTGAAACTAACAAACAGATGCTCTGAGGGCAAGCATATAAGAACAAAACTGCCCTTGGTGAAATGAAATGACTAAGTTGGTCCAAAGAACTAAAAAGAAAATGAGTATGAAAAAATATTTGGCAGTTTATGGGTGAAAATATTAAGCCCCTGGTAAAGTCAAGGTAATGTAACATCTTCAGTGTAAAGTCACTGCAACTACAGCTAATAATATCTAATTGGACATCTCATTTTACTGTTTTCTAACCAACCCCTCATAAACCTCATCTCAGTACATGTGTACTTCATCTTTTTTTTTTAATTTAATTATTTATTTGACAGAGAGAGAGATCACAAGCAGGCAGAGAGGCAAGCAGAGATAGGGGAGGAAGCAGGCTCCCTGCCAAGCAGAGAGCCCGATGTGGGCTTGATCCCAGGACCCTGAGATCATGACCTGAGCCAAAGGCCTAGAGGTTTTAACCCACTGAGCCACTCAGGTGCCCCTGTGTACTTCATCTTTACACTCGCTTAGGAAAAACACTGTGATAACTGTAAGTCTCCTCTTGAGTCTACCCTCAGTTCATCTGAAATCAACCACTCCATCAGTTCCACTCTGTCCAAATTATAATCACCTCTAGCCTGAATTATGGCAAGGGTCCCTGAGCTAACATCCCTGCTATCCAATCCCTGCCCCTGGCCCAGATTGCCTATTCTCCACTCCAGCCACCAGGGTGACCCTTTAAACAGCCTGTTGTATCTCTTCTCTATTCAAAGGGATGACTCCTCTTCTCACTCGGAATGTTAGACCAAGTCTGTCCAAAGGCCTGCAAGGCCTCACCCAACCTGATTTCCCATTCCTACTTAACTGACTTCAGTTCTACTACTCTTACTTTACTCACTGCACCATAGCCAAATCAGCCTTTGAGCCCTGTACACTCCTGCGTCAAAGCTTTTGCAAGTGCCTTTCCTGCTACTTCGAC
Source organism: Neogale vison (assembly GCF_020171115.1). Classification (NCBI taxonomy): domain Eukaryota; kingdom Metazoa; phylum Chordata; class Mammalia; order Carnivora; family Mustelidae; genus Neogale; species Neogale vison. Next base: position 151,242,164 of record NC_058092.1, on the reverse strand, counting down.
ACTCTTCCCCTAGAGAGGGGTATGGAGTACTTTCCCGCTTCTTCTGATCTTGGGCTCAAATGCCACCTTCTCCAGGAAGTCTCCCCTGGCTACCTCTCCTTAAAATTGCAACCCTCTCCCCTTATCCTCCCCCTTTCCTGCTTTTTCATCTATAGTCCTTAACACAAAATGACATAGCACATATTTCATTATCTGAGATCCCCCACTAGGATGTAAGCTCCATTTATCTGTTCAGAAAACGGGCACACAGTCCATGCTCCATAAATATTTACTAAATTTATACATCATTTTATAGCTTTCAAACAGCTTCCATGTGAATTAAATTATATAATAACTCATTTTCTCCTAATTCCTCCAATTTTTTTTAAAAAAGATTTTATTTATTTGTCAGAGAGAGAGGGAGAGAGAGCGAGCACAGGCAGACAGAGAGGCAGGCAGAGGCAGAGGGAAAAGCAGGCTCCCCACCGAGCAAGGAGCCCGATGTGGGACTCGATCCCAGGATACTGGGATCATGACCTGAGCCAAAGGCAGCTGCTTAACCAACTGAGCCACCCAGGCGTCCCTAATTCGTCCAATCTTTAGGCAATAACAATATGGAGGACAGCAAAGAGCTACTAGGAAAAAAGTTGCTGACTAGTTGCAAAGCTCTTTAAAACAGATACCCCGGATTAATAACTGCATCTATAAAATGAAAGCTTAGAGTCAACATCTTTATTAGCTTAAGGTTTCTGGGTGTGGAAGTTTAAAGCAGCAGCAGGCCAGCCAGGAGCCATCAGGAAGAAAAGCCCAATTCAGTCTGTCCTATCGATGTGTCCGACAAACCCGGGGGAAATGAGAGCTGAACTCGGTGTTCAAGGAAATGCTGGTCTGCTTTCAGCACGAGACTTAACATTTTCTATCCTTTAAAAACAAGCCTCACCCACCACCAAGTGCGGTCGCGGGGTGCGGAGTCTGCCGAGCACACGGGGCTGGTTTGTTTTGTTCAGCCTGATAAGAGAGAAGGCCAAGGAGCGGCTCCTAACGCCTCGGACCCCGGCCCCTGCACCGCTCCACAGCCGTCGACCCGCACACGGTGGGGTCAGCAGGGGCGGGGGTCGCTTCTCTAACCGCTGAATCCTGCCGGAGGCGAAGGGGCCCCTCGGCAGGGCTCCAGGGACGCCCGCACAGACGGCAGACGTCGCGGGGACTCTCCGGAGCGTCTCGCTCCCGGGCCAGGGGGTCACAGGCGCGAGGAAGGCAGCAGAGCGAGGCACCGGGGGAGATGACAGCTGGGACCGCGCGGCGGGACCGGAGCGCAGGAGCGACCGCAGGGTGGCGGCGCGGAAACCGTCCGCTCCCGCCGTCGACCTGCGGTCCGGGCCGGGCGGGGGTACCCCGTGCCACCGCAGCGCACTGCACACACGACCCCGCCGCCGGCCGACCCGCCCTCCCCCGCGTCGGGAAATAAAGTTGGTGGCGGGCGGCCGCGGCAAGGGTCCGGGGGCAGCTCCCGCTCCCGCCCGCGGCTCAGGCTGCCTAGGGCTGCCCGGGCGCCGAGGGGGACGCCTCGGAGAGCCGGAGCGGGAAGGACGCCGGAGGACCGGCTTGGGGCCGAGTCCCCCGCGCCCTCCGCCGGGTGGCCGCGAGCCCCCCGCTCCGGCTGGGCGCCGCCGCCCCCAAACCCCCGTCCCTCTAGGCCGCGGACGGTGTCGCGAACCTCCCGGCCGGCGTCATCGGCTGCCACAGCCGCCTTTTCCTGCTGTGGGCCGACCGCCGCGCGCTTCCACTCACCGGGAGAATCCCCCGTCGTCCTCGCTGTAGCTGCTGCCGCTGCCGCGAACTCCTCACCCCCGCCCCCTCAGGTAACCCAGGAAACCGGGAACACCGCCCCCTCCCCTCCCCAGTCCGGACCCGACCCGACCGCCTGCGCGTGCGCGCCTGCCCCCTTCGCGCGCCCCTCGCCCCGCCCCTCGCCGATAGGGCGCGTCGACGTCGCAGGCGTGATGCGTGGGGCGGCCGAGCCAATGGGCGGGGAGGGGGGCGGGCCGAGCCTCAGGGTAGGGGCCTAGGGGGTTTCTCTAGAGCGGGCGCGGCTTTCCTGGGGCCCTGGCCCAGTCTGCGCTCTGTGGGCCCGGCTGTGTTGGATGCCGGAGCGGGCGACCGCCGTAGAACAAGCATCGAGCCCTTGCGCGGCGCCCGCTTCCTCCAGTCAGCGTAGACCCGCCCTGTCCCCCTTTTGCAGGGCCGGGGTGCAGGACGCGTGGGGCGGGCGTGGGAGCAGGAGGGCTGGCGCGGGGGGCCGAGCCCGCCTTCGGGCCGGAGAAGGCGGTTCGCGGGCCGCGAAGCCGCCGTGGAAGCGACCCGGCGCGGACGCGCGTCTTTTGTTTCCGCGCTCTTGGAACGCGCTTGTGGACGCGCGCGGCCGCGGCCGGTGCCTCCCGGCGGCGGCGCCTCCGGCCGGGGACCGCGGGTCAGCACGGCGAGGCTGGGCTGCACCACCGAGGGCCTGGCCTGGCCCGTGCCCGACGGGCCGCCACCCCCGCCGGCCGGCGTCGGAGAGGACCCGCTCCCCCAGCCCAGTCTCCGCGATAGCGCGCGTGCGGCCTGTCGGACGCGCCCGGGAAGGCTCGGAGCGGGGCTCGGGCCCTGCCTCGTCCTGCACCCCGTGAGCAGGTGGTCGGCGAGCCGACGGCAGTTGCGTTAGGATAGGCAGTTCGAGAAACAGAAATAACTCAGGACGTGGTGTCGTAAGGCGGTGAACCAGATGCCCCTCTCGCGCGGCCCGTGGCGAGCGAAGGAGATAGTTGGTCAGGGCTGGGGCTGGTGCTATGGCCAGCTATGCTCCCGGGGAGAATCCCGCACTTTAACACACTCCCCACTGACACTCGAAGCTCAACCGCTCGCTCGAAACTTCGGGTAGAGGCTGCCCACTCCCTCCGGCAGTCCGCTAGAACCAAGCACTCCAGCGGTGCACGACCCCAAATCGCTGACGGGTCCGTGTGAGAGACGTCGGCGGGAATTCACGACTCATTACACGGATAATAACGAGCACCTGCTAGGGGCCAGGTACCCCGCCCCACCCCCCGCTAGAGGCTGGAGATCCTCTGATGAATTTCCCTGAACTGAAAGAGGAAGAGGAGCCCAAACTTGACCCCTTTCACAGTTTTACCTAACAGTGAACCTACTCTGTGTTCGCATGAACGTTTACCCACTATCTTAAAAACATGTTTTTTTTAATGGACAAAGAAGTCATAGAAATGATAAGTAACAATCCAGTTTCTGTTTCTCTTGAAGGCAAGATAGTCAATGACCATGATTTTGTTAAAGCCAAACAGAATGAAATAGACTTTGTGTTACAATGGTACACAATTAGCCCTCAAAGTATTCTTTATTTGTAAAGGGCACGAAGTAATGTCATTTCTGACGGTTCTCTTCTCTGTATACCTGCAAAACCAAGCTACCACAGAATAAACTGTTCAAAAGTATCTTAGAATATGGACATTAAGTATACATAACTAGATAAAACTAGATAAAGATTTTAAATGAACACAGGAAACGTGTAACTGTACATTCAATAGAAGAAAGAAAAAAAGTAATAGATATGTAGAAGGAAGGGTTATTATCAGTTTTGGCGTGGGTCGTGATCTCAGTGTCATTGGATGGAGCCCACTTGGGGCTGTGCACTCAGCAGGGTGTCTCCTTCTCTTCCTCCCCCTCTTAGGTGCTTGGTAACTCTAATAAATACATTTGATCTTAGCCAAAAGGCCGAGAAGCAATCACTACCTCAAAAAAAGAAAGAAAGTCTTTTTTAAAATTTTAGATGTACAAATTTAGTTTCGGAAGGCTTTATGTTATTGGACTGTATATGACTCTTTTTAAAATGTGCTTTTTTAGTAGGCACCTTAAAACTTATTTTAGAAGTCAGTTCTTAATGTCTCCATTAAGTGGCTTAACAACATTTGCTCCTTCTCTTTGCAAAACTGACCAGATTAGGTTTTAATAAGATTTTTAAATTAAATTTTCTCTACTAAATCTCTGCTAACTTTTTAAATTTCCCAAAGTATGTATATTTTACTTTAAAAACTCTTATGTCATTATATTGCAAGATTTGTAAACATCAAGAATACTCTATGAGGTGCTTTTTACAGCCAGTTAGAAGTATTAAGACAACCCAAATCCCTCTTCTTTGTTGTGGAAACTTCCTGCTGAGTGTGTTTTAGTGTCCCACTTTCGTGTGTAGGAAAGACTGTACTTGTGGACAGCTATGAAACTCTCATAAAAGTTTTTTTCTTTTTAAATTCTGAATTGTCTTTTTGCTTAGAATGGAAAATAATTGCTATAGTAATAAATTCAAATGTTAAGACAAATATACAATCTAGAAAATGTAAGTCTTCTGTGATCTCATCCCAGAATAGTCACTAGTAAGTGATGTACATGTCCACAGATACACACACTCACACACTCACATACACACAGCTATAAAGTTGTCACCATCATTGAAAAAGGAGGAATTTTGTCCATTATTGAGCATAATTCTTACGCAAGTGACTTACTTGCCATTTCTTATTTTAACAGTTGATATTTTGTCTGTCTTAATCCCTAATATATTCCTGTGCTCAACAAGTTTATGATGAACTTTGAGTTGTAACCTGCATGAGCTGTTTATTTTGAAAGAGCAAACTAAGTCCGTCATACGACAGGCTAACAAGTGGGAAGAAATTAAATGTTACAAGAAATGCATGTTTGCTATCCATTGTCAAGAGCTCAGGGGATCATAGCAGATTCAAAAATCACAAGAACCCTCTAAAGCTCATGGTGTCTCATTTAGAAGACCAGAAAAATGTATCTGCAAGTTCACAGAGCAGAATATCACTTGGCCAGCTCAAAGCAAGTGTTGGAAAGGGCTGGTCAGATTCGAGGTGAAGAACAGGTGAAGATCTATATGTTTCACTGCCCACTCAAAAAACATGCTACATGAAAAGATTCTTAATGTATACACTTTGTCTCTAATTTCATATACACCATTATTTTGGAGCATTTCAAAAAAAATGTCTCTAACTCTACCTAATACCAGACATCGAACTCAGCAGTAATATTGCTAGATTGACCCATTATTTCAGATGTTGATTCAACTACAGGATATTTCCCATGTACTTGCAATGTTCGAGACTTTGGGATACAAAGGTAGAGGAAAGACATGGGACTGTTGGGGACCCCAGACAGGAAGACAAGCAGTGACAATGGAGAGTGATGAGGGTGAAGACGGCGTCACGGACGGGGATTCCTAGGGTGTGGTGGAGGGACATCCAACCCCACATCTGGGATGAGAAAAGTCTTCTTGGACAAGCTGACCCTAGACCTGAGACTTAGAGACACAGCAGGCTTCAGGCAGGCCAATTTTTCCTGCATATGCCTTTAGTGCTCCCAGTCTAGATGGACCAAATTTTAAAAATTAAAGGAGTGTTGTGAGCTTTTCACAAAGTTAAGTTTATTCAATTCAAGAAGTCCCCTTCTGAAGCTATGGCCTTACTATTTCTTTGGAATTGAAATAACCTTCCTGTAGGCTATGGCAGTCATACCTACGCTTATGTTCAGTGTCTTATCTTGACAAAGCGATTGGCAATAAGGAGTTGGCAAGCTGATTTGTCCCTGAGAGGGTTTGTTGCTCAGTTCTTTCGTTGATGCAGTGGTTGTTACTATTACTGTTGTGGCCGTCTATAAAACCACGTGTCCGGAAGCCACTGACAGTGAGGCCAGCACTGGGACCATGACTCTCCTCGGACTGCCAACACCACCTGGGAACTTGTAAGAAATCCAGAATCTCCGTCCACAACCCCAGACTTCCTGAGTCATACCTGGCATTTCAACAAGATCCTCAGGTGATTTAGATGCACGTGAAAGTTATAAAGCTCCGCTCCAGGAGAGGGAACGGCATGTGTGCAAACCGATGAGGGAGATCATGGGTGGCAGGAAGATCCTTCCCAAAGCTGAAAGAGTAAAGGCCACATTTCAAGGAGGATGAGGGTGATGTTGGCAGGGCAGGCAGGAGGGTGGGTGATGACTGATATTTTCCGTCTGCATCAACTCTACCCAGATAAATAACTGCTCCATATTTCATCCTGGTCCTCTTATTTTTTATTCTAATTTTGGGGGGCAGGGGAGGAGCAAAGGCAGAGGGAGACAAAGAATCTTAAGCAGACTCCATGCCCAGTGCAGAGCCCCACATGGGGCTCCATCTCACAACCCCAAGATCATGGGCTGAGCCAAAATCAAGAGTCCAAAGTTTAACTGACTGAGCCACCCAGGCACCCCCATCCTGGTCATTTTAAACTAAGCCGTGTTCCATATTGTTTACATTGCTCAATCACTTGCTGCGGGACCTCAAAACATAGGTTAAACTCTTGTGGGACAAATAAATATCTTGGGCCTATTCGATGGCTGTTAGTGGGATGCATTATAACTATCATAACAGGTCATGCTGACTCTCCAGAGTGACTGGCGGAGAGTCTGTTTTAAGGTGGACAGACGCCAAAGGATAAAGGTTTACCCTAAGCCAGGGTGGGCAGAAGGAGTTCTGTCCCACCTAACAGCTTTCTATCTGTTAGATAGATAGATCTAACTGTCCTATGCTGGCCTGAGGCCACATCAAATATGCAAGAGACACTTGGTAACCACAAGTTAAGGTATAAACTAGAGTATGCATTTCTCTCTCTCTCTCTCTCTCTCTTTAATTATTTATTTGAATGAGAGAGAGGGAACATGAGAGAGGTCAGCGGGAGAAGCAGACTCCCTGCCGAGCAGGGAGCCCAATGTGGGACTCGATCCCACGACTCCAGGATCATGACCTGAGCCGAAGGCAGTTGCTTAACCAACTGCACCACCCAGGCGCCCAACATTTTCTCTCTTTTATCTACCAAAAGAGAAAGTATATACCAAGTAAGTGCGGCAAACAAGTGAGAACACAACCTCCGATAGTCTTCCTTGATTTCCCTACCTCCCAGTAACTACTCCTATTCTTGTTATGTGTTAGTCTCAAACACACTTTGAGTTTATTATGTCATGAGGACTCTAGTTTATCTTTTGGTGCTCATTTTGAGCAGATAGAGGCTGCTCAATAGGTTTTTTGAGTAAACAAGGAAGATAATGACACAGAGGAACACATGTAGCTGGGAGAATTTTCTATGACCGATAGTCAGTCATGGTCAACAGTTGTTAGAGGTGTAGTCAGTCATAGTCAACAGTTGTTATATCTCCTTTTATACTCAAGGAGATTTTATTTAAATCCTTATTTTTATGCCTGGAATATCCAAATGGCTTATATCTGTAAGCATTCTTACGTGACATCCTATTTGTCAGTAAAGCACTGTTTTATGCAAGAGGAAATAAAACTTATAAAAATTACATAATCATTTCCCCAATTCACCATATAAACTAATCTGAAGGGTAAAGAGCTGTCACATATTTGGAACCAGAACTGGGTATTAATGCTAAAACATAGCCTAAGCTATGTTTACCTATGGAATTCAGATAGTGGGAGTTGTAGGGGTCCTGGTGGGACCCTCCAGAAATAGATCTGCATGAGTCGGGGAGGAGTATTCTAGAGAAGTGGGAACACAAGCTCCTCTAGTAATAAAACTTGGGTTGCAGAGGGAACGGATGCTTGTACATACGGCACAGGGTCTGGTAATCAAATTTGTTCCCCACCAGCATCCTAGTTCTAACTCTAAGTCTTGAGATTCAAAGATTCAAAGATTCAAAGGCAGGGCTCAGTGGGTTAAAGCTTCTGCCTTCGGTTCGGGTCATGATCCCAGAGTCCTGGGATCGAGCCCCGCTGGGATTGAGCCCCGCATTGGGCTCTCTGCTCAGCAGGGAGCCTGCTTCCTCCTCTCTCTCTGCCTGCCTCTCTGCCTACTTATGTCTGTCAAATAAATAAAATCTTAAAAAAAAAAGATATTTGAAAGGCATCTGAGATTAAAAATGGAAAAGACTGTTTATGTAGAATCCCTGGTCCCGGGCAGTTGTGCATTAGAATCCATACAAACAAGTAATCATATCAGAAAGCAAAGTCATATATAGAACAAAAATGACCCCATGGGGGTGGGGGGAGGGGCTGCAGTGTGTCAGTCGCAGCAGAGGGAGGTCCTTCATCAGGTGTCTGTCTGGAGTCTCGAGTCATAGCAAAACCCTTCTCCCTGACCAGGTGTGCTGACATCCAAGCCATGCAGAAAATACAGGGTTCCAAGGAACCTAGAGTTCATTTTGGAAACCCTTGACTCAGGGGCAGCTTTTGTGTTTTTGATGCAGCTATTCCGTAAGCAAAGTTCTGAGAAATTGGTATCGCTTAAGCAGAACAGACGCAGCCCAGGTGAGGCATCTCATTGAAAATAAAACAAAGACTCTGTTTGGAAGTAGATGGTCTGACACAGAAAAGGGGCCCAAAACACACAATGATATTGGGGAAAAAATCGCTGACCTATATTGGAAAATCAAAACAGAAAACAGAAAGTGAAGACTGGGTGTTACTAGATTCTAGGACTTGAATGGAGAAAATGGTTTATCAGAGACAACATATTAAAGCATCATTGTGAACTAAAAAGGACCTTAAATAAGCAAGTATCTAAAAATATCTGGGCCATTTAATAACATAATCTTCTGGATTTTCATCCATAAATTTAAAAAAGTAGATATCATCCTGTCACTTCTCACACGTTAGTGTGGCAGAATAGTTGAATCAGCAAAACCCTAAGGCAGCATCCCAGGAGCAGGTAAGCTCTGCCTTCAGTGGGATGAGGACTCCCTGCCGCCAGATGGTCTCATCAAAATGCATTGCCTCCCTGGGCAAGGGGGAAGTGACTCTGTGACAAGAACCTTGCCCCTATGGGCGGACTTCGTGGTCAGTGTGCAAGCTCCCACTTGACTCTAATTCTCCCGAATTCCGTGATTTCTGAAAGATACTCCCCTTTCCATTTTACCCCCTAGGCCCCCCCCCAACATCAAACACACTCTCGCAAAGAATCAGACACAGCAACTGGAAATAAAAAGAGTGACTACAGTTCTGCTTCTACGATGGCTGTTCATACAGCCCCAATGTGTTCTCAGACACTAAAAGCACCCGCCAAGAATGTGAGGTCACCAAATCAGAGTAATACATGACCAGGAAGTGTCGCGTAAAGCACCCTTCTCAAGGTCACGCACCCCTCAGGATAACCTCCCTGACTTGTTTCCTGCCCAGCCTATAGTACCGTTTCTGGAGCTCTGCTGCCGACTGATAAATCAGGTCTACTACAGAGTGAGGGTTTCCTGATGGGATACAGGCAACATGAATTTACTGTGAGGTGTACCTCCCCTTGTGGTTGGAATCCAGCTCAGAATGCCCCAGTGGCGATCCTCCATGACCATCTTAGGCACTCTAGTGACCTGGGACCTTGACACGTTGAAGCAGCTACGAGGTGAGCAGCTATCTTAACCACCGTGGCTGATTCTCAACAAAGAGAAATGGAATTAGAACATTCATCCCTGGGGAGGATGAGCTGGTGGGTGTGTGTGGGGGGGGTGCCGAAAATGTGATAGATTCCAGTCAAATATATAAGAGAGGTCTTCGATAATAAGCTGACTTGGTGGGCACTGGGAACTGGGCTAGCCAAGATGGTGGGAAAGAGTTGAGTGCCAACAACATTCACCTCAAGTGCCTGAATGGCACCCTTCGTGGCTACCTAACCAGATGTCTGAGAATCAGTGTGGCAGACACCACTTATAGGGAAGGAGAGCAGGGAAAGGACATTTGCCTCCTAATGGCTAGTCTCTCGTCTTAACACCAGGGACTGCCCTCATCTTTTCCCCAGTACTTCGAAACGTGACCCTATTTCACACTAAATTCCTTTCTATTTTCCAGGGTGTTTCTGAACTCTCTAGAATAGAGATACACAGATCCATAAACCAAGAGCCCCCAAAGGGGTATTAGTTGTCAGAAGAAGTGCTGTCTCATTTTTCCCCCTTTTATGTGTGCAGCCCTGGGCTTTCTCCCTTGCACACACATGTGATTGATGGTATCTCCCGAATCCCGTAATCGTTCCAAACAGGTGTTCTTTTCCCTGACCGCTTCTTCAGTTGCAGGGAGTGAAGAGGGAGGAACAGAGGAAGGGAGAAAACATCCCACTCAATGTTAGTTTATCAGTCTATGTGGAAAAAAAGAAAATCAGTAGTCTTGCCTTGTACTCCCTTCCCTTCTGGAGAAGGCCTGAAACCGTGGAGGAGAGGGATGTCATTTGGAAGATCTGAAAGTAACTTTGTTACAAGAATCAGGGGAAATTGGAGGAGGAGGCAAGCCACAAGAGACTGCAGACTCTCTGAGAAACAAACTGAGGGTTTTGGAGGGAAGGGGGTGGGGGGAAGGATTAGCTTGGTCGTGGGAAATAAGGGGGGCACGTATTGCACGGAGCACTGGGTGTGGTGTGTAAACAGTGAATCTTGGAACACTGGAAAATAAGATTTTTTTAAAAATCAAAAGATCTGGGCGCCTGGGTGGCTCAGTGGGTTAAAGCCACTGCCTTCGGCTCAGGTCATGATCCCAGGGTCCTGGTATGGGGCCCCACATCGGGCTCTCTGCTCAGCAGGGAGCCTGCTTCCTCCTCTCTCTCTGACTGCCTCTCTGCCTGTCAGTCTCTCTGACTGATCTCTGCCTGTCAAATGGATAAATAAAATCTTAAAAAAATAATAATAAAAAATAAAAATAAAAATAAAAAGATCGAAAGAGAGGGAGACAAACCAAAATACAGACTTTTATCTTTAGAGAACAAAATCTGGTTGCTAGAGGGCGTGGGGACTGGAGGGATGGGTGGAACAGGTGATGGGGAATAAGACGTGCCCCTGTCGTGAGGAGCACAGGGTGAAGTATGGAGTTGTTTAATCACTATATTGTACACCTGAAACAAATGTAACTTTGTATATTAATTATATTAGAATTAAAATAAGGTTTAAGAATTAAGAAAAGAAAAAAGAAAGTAACTTTGTCAGTCAGTTCTTTGAAGGCAAGGAGCTGTGCTGGTTTATGACACAGTGAAAGTGTTGTAATTTGGCACCAACATCCTAACAGTGACTATGAAGACATCTTTGGCACACTGGTACTATAGGCTAGAAATAACCATGTGGAGTAGGCTAGAATATTCTACCTGCAGGTTTTCATAAAAACTCATGCCAATACTGCCCAGATGGGATGTGCACATAAAGCATAGGACTTACCGTCTATTTTTACCAAGAGTATTTTTTCAGAATTTTTTTTTATCAGCTTGGCTCAGGGCTTTCTTTCTCTGTGCCTATTCCTTATTTACAAAAACCAATCTCCTCAACTGTCACGTTTTTTTTTTTTTTAAAGATTTTATTTATTTATTTGAGAGAGAGAGAGAGACAGTGAGAGAGAGCATGAGTGAGGAGAAGGTCAGAGAGCGAAGCAGACTCCCCATGGAGCTGGGAGCCCGATGTGGGACTCGATCCCGGGACTCCAGGATCACGCCCTGAGCCGAAGGCAGTCGTCCAACCAACTGCGCCACCCAGGCGTCCCAACTGTCACGTTTTAAAATCCTGCCAGCTACTTTCCTATCAGATACGCCTCCAATGTCCCTGGAATTGTGCTTTCTACTCTAAGTTTTTTTTTTATTATTATTATTTAAGATTTTATTTATTTATTTGACACTCAGAGATCACAAGTAGGTAGAGCGGCAGGCAGAGAGAGAGGAGGAAGCAGGCCCCCAGCTGAGCAGAGAGCACGATGATGCGGGGTTCGATCCCAGGACCCTGGGATCATGACCTGAGCCGAAGGCAGAGGCTTAACCTACTGAGCCAGTCAGGTGCCCTGAAGATATATATATGTGTATATATATATATATATATATATTTTTTTTTTTTTAATCGGAATAGGAATGATCAAGTATTGGTGTCCTCCACCCTTTAAAGAATTCCATTTAGCTTCCTTTGAGAGATGAATACAGATCCTGCTGATGGCTAAAGATGCTCCGATGTCGCCTGGGGTGCCAGGCGCTATAATATTCGGATGATCTGTGTGTGTGTGTGTGTGTGTGTGTGTGTGTGTTTTGAGCATTTGGATAGGTCTTTTCTGATGAGTGTACAGGAACATTTGTTATTTTACTGATGGCAGAATCAGAGCCTAGAGAACTAGTAGAGAAAGATAAACTGTATAGGGGAGGACTCTTGTCTCTACACTCCCAAGCGTTTCCTAACCAAGTAATCACTGACAAATGCGCTAACTGGATTTCTTGAAAGGATTTTCTTAGAAGCATCTTGCCAGAGTCCAATTTTAGAGTTCAAGTGTTATTAGCACTTACACGTTTCAAGGGGTTTGCAACTTCTGTATGTGGGAAACATATTTCACTGCAAGGCACAGTCAAATGTTCTTCGCGGGGTGTTTCTTGTGCTTTAATTTTCCCAGCGTCACTGCAAGGGAATGTATATATGGCTGCGTTCCCATGTTGAAGGTGACACTTACCAGACACAGTGTCCTCGGAGGGAGAAAGACACAAGTCAGAATGATCATATGACCCAGTAATTCTGCCCTTAGGTGCATTCTCCAGGGGCCGAGAGCAGGGCCTTGAGTGGATGTTTGTAACGTGGCTGTTCACAGCACCAGCACTCACAGTAATTACCGGGTGGAACAACCCAAGGATCCATAGGTGAATGAACTCCCAAAGAAAACGCAGTAGGTCCGGACAATGGCACGTCACTCAGTCTCAAAGAGGAAGTTCTGCCTGACACAGGCTGCCACACAAATGGACCTTGAGGACATCATGCAAAGTGAAACAAGCCAATCATGAAGAGAACTAGGGTGTACGATTCCACTAATAAAAGGCACCTAGTTTAGTGAAATTCATGGAGATAGAAAGCAGAATTCTGCTTGCCAGGAGCTGAGGGAGGGGGGTGGAAAGTTCATGTTAAATGAGGACAGTTTTAGTCGGGGAGGACAAGAAAGTTCAGAGACCGCTGCTGGTGATGGTCGCCAAACAATGTGAATGTACTTAATGCCACTGAACTCTCCACTTCAAATGGTAAAACTGGGAAAGATTTGTGTAATACATAGTTTATCTCTCTCTCTCTCTCTCACACACACACACACACACTCACACCAGGAGACAAAACGATTAACCTTGATCTGGAAGGAGAGAGATGGAGAAGTCTTCTCAGAGGACATGGCTTTGTCTTGAGAGATGAGGAGAGCTCTGGTAGATGAGACAGAAGAAAAAAGTATTCGGGGCTAAGGGGATAATGTCAGGACGTCATAAGGCAATTGCAAGGTCATATTCCAGGAAGAGCGACTCGTCCAGGCGCCTGGATACTTGCAAGTAAGTTACAATAGAGGAAGCCACAATGGCGGGGTGCGGGGACAGGTCTTGAATGCCCCACCTGCCCTGCAAGATGTTTGAGATTTATTCTGCAGGCAGTGGGAAGCCACTGGAATCCTTTAAGCTTGGAGACGTGACCAAGCTTGCATTTTGGAAAGATGATGTTTGGCAGTTGTGTGAGGAATGGATTGGAGGGGGAAGACATGAGAAGCAGGGACTCTGGTGGAAAGACCATTGCAATGAGCCAAGGGAGAGATCACAAGGGCCCAGCTGAGAGGATGTGGGAGGGGAGGGGCCATTCAAAGGTTTTGGGGAAACACTGAGAAGTGGAGAAAAGGAGGCTTGCGCAGTGGGGGTGGCTCCCAGGCTTCAGGGTTGGCTTCATCCATTCCCCAGCCAGGCTGACCCATCCACGGGCTCTCCACGTCCCGGCTCAGAATAGTTGCTCAAGACCCACACAACCATGATCCTAGCCAGGGCTTGTTCTCGACTCCCCTCTCTACAATCCCGTCTTCCAGAGGCTCCCCAGTTGCCTCCCAGCTGGGTGGGCAATCTGGCTCCTCTGAGCACTCCTTTGAATCTCCTCCAGACTCCCTACCTCCCCTTCCCCCACAACTCCAGCTGTGGGACTTGTTCCCTTCATAATTCCCCACTCCCATCCGTCCGTAGCTCTATGCTCACTCCCTCTTCTTCACACACCAGCGTCTGGCCTCCAAGATAAAGGGGCAGGGAGAGACCTGAAATCTCCTTAGCACAGACTAGGGATATAACAGAGGCTGGAGGTCAGACAGGACTAGCAGCAAGGGGTGAGAGAGAGAAAGAGTGAGTGCCCTTGGAGTCTGCTGGGTTTCAGGCACCCGGGAGTCCACCTGCACCCGATTATTAAACGAGTCCTTGGAGTTACGACGTGCCCCAGACCAAGCATGTCAGTTTCCTGGCATCCAAGAACCAGAGCTGCAGTCTTTCTAGCGAGGGTCTTTGGCTCAGCCCACTCCACAGGCGTATCTTCATTCTCCTCCTCTTTCTGCACAGTACCAGACCACTCTCTGAGCAGGCAGCCTGTCAGGACCAGCTCCCCGGAGCCCCAGCACTGCCAGGACCCCATCTGCTAATCCCCTGACTCAGCGGTTCTCGAGTTCTCACCCTGGCCCCAGCGAGCCCACCAGAGCGGCACACATGCTCATCTGACGACCGCGAAGTCTCAGAAACACGGTCACCTACCTGCACGGTGATTCCCTCCTCCGGGTGAGCGAGGAACTCTTCCCTTTGGGAGCCCCACTGCAGGCTGATTAGCAACCAGCCTCTGGGTCAGCTGCAGAGAAACAGGTTCTCCTCCACACTGCGAAGCAATCTTTGGCGCTTGTTTGTAGTTAACTTCTGGCTTCCATTCAGCTTAGGGGAGGATCATTCTCCTGGCATCGTAAGAACGTGCACAGTTGAGTCAAACAGCCCAAGAGATGGCAAAGGCAAAGCCTGCGGCACAGTCTGATGTCACCAGAGGAAGATATGGGAGCAGATGGGGAAGGCGGTAGCTCCATGGACTGCAAGAGCCTCCGATCACAGCCTCCCCATGGAAGAACGAGTGAGCTGCTGAAAGAGGCAATGCACCAAACATGGGCACTGAAACTACTCTCATCCAAGCCAAACTGTCATTGGAAATGGCTGCGTGTCTGCCCGAGGCTGCTTTTGCATTTGGTGATGGAGCTAGGCAATGTCTGTGTTGCCAGGAAAGCGAGTGGCCCTCTCTGCCCCTGGCTCCTTGGCAGGTGGCCACATTCAGATCACATGGGGCATCTGGCAAATCAAGCCCAATTCCTTTGCAGTGGGGCTGCAGCAAGGATTTCCAGTTAGTAATTTTGTGGTGGCTCCTATGAGTCACGGCGCCCTGATTCTCCTGCAGAGGGGGAGGGCCTAAGTTTGTCCCGGAGAGGATCGTCATTACTCTGGATTTGAGAATTCTGCAGCCTTTGGAGGACAGAGAACGAAGCTAATCATGAGAAAGAGAATCCTGAGCCTCGCCACTGCCACCAGCCACCCGGTCGCAAACTTTCAGCCAACTTGTAGTGCAAATTTTGACCCTTCCTTTGTGCTTAAATCTGGCTCTCTCCTTTTTAAAGCTGCTAGTATTTCCAGTTTAAAATTTGGATTAAAAAGAAATAAATCATAAAATGAAATGACTTTTTGATTAAAAACTGCTGTCGTCTTTTAAATCCCACGCCTCTTATGGACTTCTGAATTTATAGTTTTATTTTCAAACCCACATGCAAGTACATATAAAAACAATCAGTCGCTCCCCTTTACTGAGTATTTAAGTCAGGGCCTGGGCTAGCGCTTTACAAGCATTGTTTTTAATCTTCACAACAGTTCTGCCCCGGAGGTATTTTGTTCCCGTTTTTACAGATAAGGAACCTGAGACTTGCCCGATGTCGCACTGCTTTTAAATGGTGGTACCAGCACTTGAGCCCAGTCCTGTTTCACTTCCAGTATCATGCTCTTAACTATAGATTAGACTGCTTTCTGTGTGTGTGTGTGTGTGTGTGTGTGTGTGATATGTATGTATCTACAGACATCATAGTAGATGTGCAGTAAATATTTGTTGAGTCACTATTATATATTATCTGTATTTGCTCAGAACTCTTAGGATTGTTGCTGTATCTGGAAATTGATACCAAGCATACTATTTTCCAGATGAGAGCTAAAGAAATTCATATTACAACATCACAGTGGAGCCTAGAACAGCAGCTTTCAAAGTAGATGCTTATAATAGAGGTCACCATGTCATTTACGGTTCTCAATTTCCACGCCTGCCTGAGCACTGAAACACCTGGCACAGTCATCATAATTAGTTTCTAAACAAGTAACTGTCAATGTATTCTGAGACGTTATGTGCCCTGCGTGGTAGGTCCTTGATAATGAACGGTGATTGCGACTCTGCCTTGTGATGGCTATTACCATCGTCGGCTCAAGTAACTCCTCCGGCCACACTCAGTGACGAGTGCAGATGACTGTACTTGCCGTCCTTGTGTCAGGTCTAGTATAACTCAGGGACACACACCCAACAGAGATGTCAGAGTCGAAGGTACCAAAAGAAACTTTTTTATCTTTCCAACATGAAAACCACCTGAAAGCTGTGGAAATAAAGTCTCCAGGAAAATTCTTCTTTCCCTTGAGAAGTTTGCTGGCTTGTTTCACATTGTGACACATAAAAAAAGCCCCAAGGTATTTTGATACATTAAAGACATCCCTCAGGGTGCCTGGGGATCTCAGTGGGTTAAGCAACTGACTTCAACTTAGATCATGATCCCAGGGTCCTGAGATCTGAGCCCTGCTCTGGGCTCCCCGCTCGGCGAGGAGTCTGCTTGTCCCTCTGCCTCTGCCCCTCCTCCTGTTCATTCTCTCTCTTTCTTTTTTTCAAATAAATAAAATTTAAAAGAAAATAAAGACATCCTCCTCCAATTGTGCCTTGCATGCCTCATGCCTCATTTAATTCTACCACAACTTGATGAACCAAATTAATGTTTTCCTCCTGAAAGCTTTGTGGAGGAAAATATATCTTGCCCCTATTAGGAACTTAGGAGATCTTGTTAATGACTAGGATGCAAATACTTCATTTGGAAGAAAGAGGACTTTACGGGTTGCTACCACCAAGTTAAACATTCTTATGATGCACCGACGGACATCACTGCTTGCGAGAGTGGC
This sequence comes from Neogale vison, assembly GCF_020171115.1. Taxonomy (NCBI): domain Eukaryota; kingdom Metazoa; phylum Chordata; class Mammalia; order Carnivora; family Mustelidae; genus Neogale; species Neogale vison. Next base: position 151,225,137 of record NC_058092.1, on the reverse strand, counting down.
TGCAGCATCCAAAATACCTTATTTTCATTTTCCATAGCAGCGATCCTTTCTGAGAGTCCTGATTTTGCCAGATAAACAGGTCAGTAAAGTCAAATACAGAAAGTTAGATTTACCCTAAGATGCTTCGAACTCAAAAAGTGGCTCAGTCAGTTGAGCATTTGACTCCTGGTTTGGGCTCAGGTCATGATCTCGGGGCAAAGGGATCCAGCCCCAGACTGGGCTCTGTGCTCAGCGTGGAGTCTGCTGGGGATTCTCTCTCCCTCTGGCCTCCCCTTCTGCAGGTACATACACACACACACACACACACACACACACCCTCTCTCTCTCTTAAAAAAGAGGTGGGGGGACTTGGTAGTTTCTCAAAAACTTAAACCATACCATCCAGCAATTCCATTTCTGGGTACATACTCTGAAGAATTGAAAGCAGGGACTCAAAAGGTATTTATAAGCCATTTTCATAATAACATTGTTTACAATAGTCAAAAGGTGGAAATAGCCCAAGTGTCCACAGATGGATAAATGAAATAGAATGTGGTTTATCTGCACGCTGGAGTATTCTTCGGCTTTAAAAAGAAAAAAATTCTGTTGGATCTCAAAGACATGATGACAAATGAAATAAGCCAGACACCAAGGGACAAATACTGTATGAATCCACTTCTGTGAGGCCCTGGAACAGACACGTTCATACAGATGGAAAGCAGAAAGACGGTTTCTATGAGCTAGGGTTGGAGAGGAGGGGGAGTTATTGTTTAATGGGTACATTTGGAAAGATGAGAAAGTTCTGGAGACAGACGGTGGTGATGGTCGCATAGCATCGGGAATGTACTTAGTGCCACCAAACTGTGCACTTCAAATGATTAAACTAAACAAGAAAGAGGGGAAGCCTCAGTGTCCGAGGATGATAACCACAGACGCTGCCCGAGTTGTGCTCCAGATGGTAAGTGTCCTCGAACCTCCAGTTCAGCCCTGGGGAAGAGAAGTTCCTCCAGGCTTCCTCACTACACATGCTCTCGGGAAGAATGCTTGACCCCCTCATCCACGCCCCTCTCTCTTGTGCTTGGACCCACCACGCTCTTACAGTATTGTCCTTGCTCTAAATAATGCAGCTTCCTCGATCCCCTCCCGCGCTGTGCTCCCTCTGTGACCCCGAGCTCCCCACCAGCGCAGCCAGGGCAGTAGTCCAATGGCTCAGCGGGCTTTCCCCACCCCCTTTATTTCTTCCTTTCTTCAAACTGAAAACACTCAAATCCTGCGTGTGCCGTGATTTGTTAGGTGGAGTCCATTGCTGAAGACACAATAGGAAAAAATAGTAACATGGCATGGGATGTTTTACTACATGGGTAATAAATGTACAAAGGAGATGGCGATTTTCTGTTAAAATGGGATCCAGAGAAGACAAAAGAGCTTTATTTTAGTTTAGTTATACACACACACACACATATATACATATTCACACACACATTTTTTTTTAAAGAAGTGGGGGGTGGGGGAGCGAGGGGCAGCAGGGGGCAGGTGGGGAGAGAATCTTGAGTTCTGGAGATCCCAGAACTCCATGTTCAGCGTGAGGCCTGACATGGGGTTTGATCTCATGACCTGAGCTAAAATCAAGACTCAAATGCTCAGCTGACTAAGCCACCCAGGTACCCTCCAAAGGGGATTTTTAAAAAATTGTGAAATGTTACAGATGTAAATAGTAATAACAGCTGATATCTACTGAGCACTATTCCAGTTGCTTTACGTGAATTCATACATTTAAGCCTCAGAGTAATCCTAAAAGGCGGGTACCATGATGACCCTTATTTTTCCAGATGAGGAAATTTAGTCGCAGAGAGATTAAAAAGCCACCTAGTAATACAGCTGGGTTGTGCCTGAGTTCGAATTTGAAGCTGGGCGTTCTGTTTCCAGAGCCTTCCTCATAATTGCGACATTATACTTTCTCTCCTATATTAACCAGAGAGTAAGATAATGAGCTTTCTGTTCTTGCCAGAAAGTTTAATCGAATCTTAGTATTTGCCATAGTTTCTGGAGACTTCTAAGAGAGGAGAGAGTATGGCTGTGCTAAAGGTGATGTGGTATCCTGGGTTGGACCCTGGAATAACAACAAAAAAGACAGTGGAAAAACTGAGGATCTGAAGAAACTGTAATGTTGATGGTACGAAGGTTAATTTCTTAGCTTTGATTAATGTACCATGATTAGGTACGATGCAAACAGTAGGAGAAGCTGGGAGAAGCCTGTATGGACCTTTCTGGACCAGCTTTGTAATTTTTCTGTAAATCCAAAATTATCGCAGAAGGAAACATTACCTAAAATAACAATGTTATGGATATGAAGCCTCATCGATACCTTCCTCTTGTGGCCCCTCCATGGAGGTATCATTAATTGTCTGGGATGTGGAGCCCATCAGTTCAAAAGGCCTAACGCAACTAAGTATAACTTGTGGGCCAAAAGAAACATATTACTTTAAAATGTAACTTTTTAACTTTATTTTATCCAAGCACAATTAATATATAGGGCTGTGTCAGTTTCAGGCATACAATACAATGATTCAACAATTCTCTGTATTTCTCGGTGCTCATCACGATAAATGCACTTTTAATCCCCTTCTCCTGTTTCACCCATCCCCCCCTCCTCGTTCTGGCAACCACTAGTTTGTTCTCTGTAGCTGAGTTTGGTTTTTTGGTCTCTTTTTCAAATCCGTTCACTTGTTTTGTTTCTTAAATTCCAGACATGAATGAAATCACGTGGTATTTGTCTTTTTCTGACTGACTTTTTTCAAAAAGATTTTTTATTTATTTTTGCAAGAGAGAGTGCACGAGTGAGGGGAGGGGCAGAAGGAGGAGCAGATTCTCCGAGGAGCAGCTGGGAGACCAATGTGGGACTTGATCCCAGGACCCTGGGATCATGACCTGAGCCAAAGGCGGGTGCTTACCTGACTGAGCCACCCAGGCATCCTTAACTGACTGACTTCACTTAGCGTTATACTCTCTGCATCCATCCATGTTGTTGCAAAGGCAATATATTTCATTCTTTTAAATGGCCGAGTCATATCCCATTATGACAATATAAATATATATATATATATATATATATATATCGCACATCTTTCTCCATTCATCTGGCAATGGACACTGGGGTTGCTGCTGTATCTTGGCTATTGTAAATGATGCTCTGATAAACATAAGGGTGCACAGACCTTTTCAAATTAATGTTTTCAGTTTCTTTGGGTAAATAAATACCCAGTAGCTGAACAACTGGATCGGAGGGTATTCTGAGGAACCGTCACACTGTTCTCCACAGCGGCTGCTGTACATTCCCAGCAACAGTGCGTGAGGGTTTCTTTTTCTCCACATCCTTGCCAAGTCTTGCTATTTCTTGCCCTTTTGCTCTTAGTCATTCTGACAGGTGTAAAGTGATAGCTCATTGTGGTTTTAATTTGCATTTCCCTGGTGATTAACAATGTTGAGCATCTTTTCGTGTGTCTGTTGGCCATCTGCATGTCTTCTTTGGAGAAATGTCTATTCAGATCCTCTATTTTTTAATTAGATTATTTGGGGGTTTTGGTGTTGTGTGAGGTTTTTTTCTTTTTAATATATTTTGATATACATAAAAGACATATCATTTGAAATTATCTTCTCCCATTCAGTAAGCTATCATTTTTGTTAATGGTTTCCTTTGCTGTGCAGAAGTTTTTATTTTGGTATAGTTCCAATAGTTTAATTTCGCTTTCCCTTGCCAGAGGAGACCAGCTAGAAAAATGTTTCTATGGCCAATGTTAAAGATGTTGCTGCCTGGGTTCTTGTCTGGGATTTTTATAGTTTCCAGTCTCACATTTAGGTCCTTAATCCATTTTGAGTTTATTTCTGTGTATTGTGTAAGAAAGAAGTCTGGTTTCATTCTTTTGCATGTAGCTAGCTGTCTTGTTTTCCCATAGCATTTCTTGAAGAGATATCTTTTCCCCATTGTACAGACGCACCTCATTTGTCATAGATTAATGGACCATAAAAGCATGGGTTTATTTCTATACTCTCTTTAAAAAGCAACACCTTACAAAACAAACAAACAAAACCCACCAAAAAAAAGAAAGAAAGAAAAAAAGAAAGGAATTCTGAAGGCTTAAGGCCTTAAGACTTCAGGGAGAAGTCAGAAGTGAGATTTCCCTGCCCCACCTGCCATGAAGCCCTGTCCTTGATCAACCCTCCTTCACCATGACCAGCGACCCGGCCCACAACGCTTGGTCATACTATTGACCTCTGCAAGGACCGACCATCCCCATTCATTCAACTTTTTTTTGGAAAAGCTGGGCACTGAATTTCTCTGAGCTTGAGGTTAAATGAAGTGTTGCCAGTTTCCAATAGTCTGGGTCAGTGGACAAGAGTCCTAATGCTGAACCAGTTTCTGTAGGAGACATGATATTGATACCACAAGGCATGTCCTAAGTGGTAGGAAGGCCAGGAGGCTCTCTATTCACTCTGTGCAATAGCTGTGCACCTAGACCCCCACCCCACTGAGACAGGGGCTAATCCAGATCTCTGAGGGACCCTTTATTTGCTCCTGAGGCTATTTCCCTTATGTCTAAAGGTCATTAGAAGTGACAGTTCCAGGACCTCATTCATCTGTTTCTTGAGAGATGTCCCCACTCTCCACATCTATTTATAAAACGGTAACTGTGAAAGTGGAGATTCACAGATGCTCTCAAAGAGGAGGCAGAGAAAACCGTCCAGGGAGGAGAGCAGGGACCACCTGGGGCCCGGCAAGAATTCTGGAAGGCTGACTTGGGAAACATTAAAAGAGAGTAAGTGCCACCAAAGTCTTTGGGAAACTAAACAGGCTTATCAACTGTTCTCTGACCTGCAGATACTGTGTCTTTTGCCAAGAAAAACAGTCCCTCCAGTTTGGGGATTCCTGAAAGGTAACCAGAGGAATGCAGAGTGCACTTCCTGGGGAAACAGTATCCTAAATTCTTCCACAGGCACCGTATCTGACGCTAGACTCAGAGGCAGAGAAACTACAGATGTGAATTGTTTACTTTTTTAAAAAATAAAATTGATACAAAAGACATAATGTCCAGGGGAGAAGTAGGGATGGGAAGGAGAGGAGTTCAGCTTTTCACAGCTGACAGCTCTGATCTGTAAGACAAGGACACCTGTGTTTGTGCTTAAGTAAATATTTGAGGTGATACGTTCTTGTTTTCCCTGCTAATTCACCTGATTTCTTTTGAAATCTCTATGAAGTGTACTGGATTGTGAAATGTGTTAGAGACAGCTAGAATCACAGTGTTTAAAGGAGGATCATTCTAGATCTCAGAGTGAGATATGATTTTGTGATACATAAAGCTAATTCATGTGTTTCTACTTTTCTTGGGGGGAAAAAAAACCACTCACAGTTTTATTAACAACTGGGACCATGACTGTTTGTTTCCCAGTAGAAAAAAGAAGTTTCTCCCCTAATGCAGGGCTGTGTGGTCGAGCTGGCTGTGAGCTGTAAGCCAGAGACCCGAGTCCTGCCCCAGTCCTGTGAAACCAGCTCTCTGACAGCGGGACTCAGCTTTCCCATCTGTGAATGAGAACTAAAACTCTCACATGTGATCACTAAGAGGCTGAAATCAGTATTACTCCCAAAGCTGGAAGGTGGACGTATGCAAATGTGAAATCCACATGACAAGGAGGCATAGATGTATACCAGCTATAAACTGTAATAACGAAGGTACCACAGATAGTAGGGTTAAATGAGAAATGTCACCAGAGATTTTTAGTGAAGGAAATTCTTGCGAGAGATTATTAATATTGAAACTGGTTGAATATTGATGAGACATTCATCTTCTGAACTAGAAGTGTCTGTGTACTCTATTCTAGATGGTTTTCAGAAAGAGAGCTGAAACCACCTTCCCTGGTAATTGCCTCAATGTTTAAAGAGCTTAGTGGTGGGGCGCCTGGGTGGCTTGGTGGGTTAGAGCCTCTGCCTTCGGCTCAGGTCATGCTCCCAGGGTCCTGGGATGGAGCCCTGCATCGGGCTCTCTGTTCAGTGGGGAGCCTGCTTCCCCCTCTCTCTCTGCCTGCCTCTCTGCCTACTTGTCATCTCTGTCAAATAAATAAAAAAAAATTTTAAAAAATAAGGAGTCTAGTGGTGAGCAAGTTATTCCTGACATTTAATCCACTGCTACCTTTGCTCACAATCCCATAAAGTGGGGCAAAAAGGGCATGGCTGTAACGTGAAGCTGTCCTGGTTTTGCCACCTACTAGCTCTGTGTGTGAGCTGGGACAGGGTGACTTACCCCCTGCACCCCTGGTCCTTTGTTGATTAAGTGAGGATGATAATAATGCCTAGAGCTAGAGTCTACGGGAAGTGCTTTATAAGGTAACATGGTGATTATCATTTTGAGGTATCATATTTACCACAGACACGGTGTTAACATTCTAAGATTTTAAACGATTAATACTATTAACTTGTTATAACTCAGTGCGGTCTCTTGGAAGAATTGCACAAAGTCACATTGAGTGAAAGAAGCTGGGTACAATACGGTGGGGTTAACACGATATTACAAAGTGGGCTTCTAGGATGCTGGAAATGTTCTATTTCTTGATCTATGTGCTGTTTACATGAGTGTGTCCAGTTATTGATCACTCATCACATTGTGAATATAGGATGTGTGTTCTTTTCCATATATATGCTCTGCTTTAATAAAGAATAAAAATTTTTGATTTAGTAAAATTATATACCACCTGGAAAAAACAGCAGCAGCCAACATCCAAAACCTTCAGGTTTTCCATCTTCCAGAGCTAGTGAAGGGGTTCAGATCAACATCTTCAAAATGCGCCGCTTTGGCATGTCGATTATTTTGGTCAGAAGGCCATCAAGGCCCAGTGGATTAAAGAAAAGTGAAAACTTTTCTTAAAAACTGAACTACCCCAAAGAATTTAGTTAGGTGGTCTGACCAAGAAAGATGGCTTTTATCAGAGATAACTTTTTCTCTGAAAGACCACAGTTCATACCAGGGTGAACATCCAATTACCAAAGATCTGTCTTTAAAGTCCTATGAGTTACCCTCCCCACCTTTGAGGCCCAGGCCCCTCTCCCATTCCTTAGCTTTGGAGGCTATAGAAACCTCAACTGCCTGACTTGTCCGTGATTTGCTTTGTCTTTGTGGGGCTTTCGTACATATATAATTAAATTTGCTTTTCTCCAGTTATCTGCCTTCTATAATTTTTGCTGTGAGACCACAGAACCTAAAAGAGTGGAAGGAAAAATTTTTCCTCCCTGACAATAGCCACTCTTAATGTCCGGATATAGATACTTCCAGAATTTTTTCTCTGTATACAAACATACATTGCAAAACAGAATCATGCCACATCATTTGGTGACCTAATTTTCTCACTGGACAATATGGTGTAGTCTTTCTGCGCCAATAAATTATCAGTCATTAACCATGTAGTACTGGAGTCTGTTTTATTAATGCCCTATTTTGCTGTCACAGATACTGAGACACACCACTGTTCAGACAACTTTGTTCAACAGTTGGTTTGTTTTCATAAGGACTCCCAAAATTGGAATGGGGGACCTCTCGTAGGACACACGTCTTTAAGGCACAGGCTTTCTTCTAGAAAGACAGCACCAGTTTGCATTCTCATTTGCAGCGGATGCAAGCTCCCCCTCTCCCCTGCCGCCTTGCTAAGAGGGGATACTATCATTCTTTTTCATCTTTGCCAATCTGGAAGTTAGGTGTAACCAAGCACAAGGGGCCACAGTAGGGGGCTAAGCTCCTACTCTGGGACAGAACAGACCTGGGTCCACTTTCCAGCTCCTAGCCTCAGTTTCCCTGTGCTGTAAAACAGGGTAAATGACACATTACCGAAAGCCCCAAAGAGGAGCGTTCAGTAGAGTCCCAGCCACTTCCTCCGGCTCTCCCTTCTTCTCGACCTCCTTTGGGGTCCCGTCTCCACCCAGCAGCCTGGACGTCCTCCTGTGAACTGAACCACATCCCATCACTGCATCACGCCCTCTCTTCAACCTCTTCCTCGACCACCATGCATGGAACTGAATCGAAACGCCTTAATCTGAATCCCCTATGCTGCGTTTGCCAACCTCCCCCGCAAATGGTGTCAGGCCTCGCTTTCCCTCGCCCACCTTTTTGAAGCTATGCCAGGCTGTTCCAGTGCCTTGCCCAGGCCAGTCCCCAGGGGCCTGTGGGCTCCTGCTCCTTCCTGCCTTTGTCGACTTCAGCTTGAAAACCACATCCTTAGAGAGCCCTTCCCTGCCCTGCTATTTTCTCTCACAGCATCCTGTTTCTTCTCTCCTTGCTTCTCATTACTCTGTGTAATTACACTTTTCTTCGATTGTGTTGGTATTTTCTGTCTCCCCACCCCCAGCTCAGCTCGGAGGGAAGAGACAAGGCCTTTTTAGTTCACTGTTCAGTGCTTGCTGCATTAGTAGTTGTTCAATAAACATTGGCTGAATGAGTGAATAACCTTTTTACTTTTCCTCTGGTTGGGTGGCCTGGAAGCCTTTAGCAGAGCAATATGGCGAGGCAGCTGCCAAACCTTGGTGACCTGTCCATCCTGGTGGCTCTCTTTCTGTTCTGAGCCTCTGCCAGGCCCTTTCTGATCCCTCCCAAGCCCCACCCCTGAGACTGGTTTCTGAATTGCCTTCTGCTGCTCTGGAATGAATATCTGTGATTTTAGGCTATTTGTGCAGTGTTTGAACTGTTTCCTCCACCTTAGGTCATGACCTCTAATACTAACCTAGTTTCTCCCAATGGCGTTCTGTTGTGAGTGGGGCCAGAGGGAGGCTCAGTAAACAATCACTTAGTCCCTATTTATTCACGAGGTGCCAGGCACTATGTTAAGCACTCAGGATTCAAAGACGTATAACATACAGCACTGCCTAACTTCCAGTCTAGGGATGGAAGCATGATTGTCCTGTGTAGCAAATACAAGACAAAGAGCATATTCCAGGGAAACGGGGTCTGAACTAGTGTGAGAGAAAGGAAGATCCAGGACCCTTCCTGGAGGACATGAGATTTGATCTGAGCCAGATGAAGAGGAGGAAAGCATTACGGGCAGAGGAACCGCCTGAGCCTAGATATGGACCTGAAAAAGCAACCGTCCGTGGGCAGGGAAACAGTCAGCAGTTTAGAAAATTAAGCACACATCAGAAAACACAGGAAAAGAATTCAGATGGGCAGGGGCTGACTAAGGAGGGCCCTGGAAGCCTGGTTGTAAGCTCGGATTTTGAAGGGATCACTGGGTTTTAATGGAGGTAAGCAGTGGCGTGGGGAGGCAGGACAACCAGATAAACACAAGGATCTGACCTGGGGCAGAGGTAACAGTGAGAGAGAGAGAGTCAGTTTTGAGAACCTTGAAGAGCTGGAACCAGCAGAACCTGGTTACTGATTAAATGTGGGGCAGGTTGGCTGGGAGGCTGCTGAGGACAGGAGAGAGTCCATAGCTTGGCAGATGCAGTTATGATGGAATTCCGTCCACCAGGAGAACACCCGGGAAGCAGGTTTGGCGAGCTTGAGGGAGTGAGGTGACACCTAATGCTGGAGATATGCTGGGTCTGAGGTGCTTGTCTTGCAAACCTCTTGCTTCCTGCCCAGGAGAAATGGACCCAGAGACCAGAGTGGCGATTCTAGGTTTTGGGGTCATCACCCCCTGCCCCCAAGAGCATGTAGGATGCACAGAGCAGCAGGCCCAAAGTGGATTCTGGAGAAACCCCTATATTTGTTCTCAGCTGGGGTGAGAGAAAGTTAGATGTAGTTAGCACCCCTTCTAGTTATCATTCCTTCATGGTTGTTAACTTTGTACCCATCGCCTTCAGACCTCCCCTAGGCTTGGGTGGCCGATCTCTAACAGCTAACAAGAGCTATGATTTATTGAGCACCTACTATGTGCTTTGTATATTCAAAGTGCTTTCCTTGTACTGATTTCTTGACTCCTCACAAGAGCACCAGGAGGTAGTTTTCATTTTTTGAGATGACAAAGCTGACACACGGATAAGTGACTTGCCCAAGGTCAACCTATTGATAATGGGGGAACCACCTTAAATGGGGAGAAATCCTTCTGTTTGAGAAAGTCTGCCACATTGTCCTTCATTTATGACTTTCTTTACCTTTCCCTGACTTTCTCCTAGAGACAAAAATGCATTCACAATATATTGTCTGTTAACATTGCCAAGACTCAAAGAATTACTAAAGGAAGAATTAACTTTTTAATGGGGTCAAGATTCCAGTTAGCCCTATAAAGAAAATTTGGTTTTTCTGTTAAATGCTACTGTTTAGAACTGAGTTCCAAGTTGAGTATGGCAGGGTGGCACCATTTTGATGTGTACACAATTCCTATAAATATCTCTTGTTTTAGAATAAGCGTATTAGGGAGGAGAATGCAAATTGTGTAAGTATCAATGGAACTCTCACATGTTATAAATGCTCCATGGTTGAATGGGGCACCTGTGGGAGAAGGAAAACTGTAAGGGTCTTCCCCACCCTCTCTTTGTAATTCTGAAGATTGAAAGTATATTGTAAAACACTTTTCCGGGGCACCTGTGTGGCTCAGTTGGTTAAGCACCTGACTCTTGATTTCAGCTCAGGTCATGATCTCAGAGTTGTGAGATCAAGCCCCTTGCCAGGCTCCACACTGGGCATGGAGCCTACTTAAGATTCTCTCTCTCCCTCTCCATCTGCCCCTCGGTCCCTACTCATGCTCTCTCTCTCTCAACAAAACAAAACAAAACATCTCCCCCTAAAAAAACCCACAACAAAACACTTTTCCTGTAAAAGAATGTTACTATATAGCTTTATTTTGTAACCTCCTTGTGTAACTGGAGAACAGAGCCAAGAATTGCTTTATCAGTTAGTCATCTTAGAGAAAGCTTTTTGTGTATATTTTGTGTTATGGTATATTTTTTGAAGTTACATCCAAAGCTGGATAATGATGACCTGAATAGGGCAATCAAAATATATATATATACAATCCTAGGAACATGAACATCTTATGGACCTGGAAATACTCTAGAACTATTTTATATGCTTGCTGGTATAGGAGTGTAATTAAGAATTCTGCTTTTAAATTAGAAGTTAAAGCTTTATGTACATAAACAGGTGGCTGCCCAGAGGCCATAGTTGGCCAGTTTGATCTTTTGGAAATATTCCATTAAAATATTACTTCTCTAAAAGCTTTCACTCTAAGATCAGGAATAGGACAGGGATGCTCACTCTTGACACTTTTATTCAACATAGTAGTAGAAGTCCTAACCAAGAGCAATTAAGCAAGAAAAAGAAAAAGAAAAAAAGGCATTAAAAGCAGAAAGGAAGAATTGAAAATATCTCTATTTGCAGTTGGCAACATGTTATATGTAAAAAAACAAAACAAAACAAAAAAACCCCTAAAGATTCCACCAACCCCCCCCATAACTGTTAGAACTAATAAATTCAGTAAAGTTTCAGGATACAAAATCAATATATAAAATTTAGTTGTGTTCCTTACCCTAATAATGGAGTATCAGAAAGAGAAATTAAGAAAACAATCCCATTTATAATTGCACCAAAAAGAATAAAACACGTAAGAATAAAAATAGCCAAGAAAGTGAAAAACCTATACACTAAAAACTATGACACTGATGAAAAAAATTAAGAAGAATTAGTGTTATTAAAATGTCCATACTACTGAAAGTAATCGCTATCAAAATTCCAACAGCATTTTTCACAGAAAGAACAAAAAGTCCTAAAACTTCAAAAAAAATCCTAAAACTTCTATGAAACCACAAAAGACCCCAAACAGCCAAAGCCAATCTTGAGAAAGAGGAACCAACCTGAGGCATCACATTTCCTGATTTCAAACTATATCACAAAGCTGTAGTAATCAATACAGTATAATATTGGCATAAAGACAGACAAACAGATTAATGGAACAGAATAGAGAGCCAAAAAATAAACCCATACGTATATGATTAATTAATTTACAACACAGGAGGCAAGATTATATAATGGGGAAGGAACAGACTCTTGAGTAAATGGTGTTGAGAAAACTGGACAACCACATGCAGAAGAATGAAACTGCCCTCTTACACCATACACAAAAATAAACTCAAAATGGATTGAAGACATGAATGAAAAACTGGAAACCATAAAACTTGTAGAAAAAAAACATAGACAGTTAACTCCTTGACATCAGTTTTGAAGATGATTTGTTCTGGATATGACTTCAAAAGCAAAAGCAACCAAAGTAAAAGTAAACAAGTGGGACCACATCAAACTAAAAAGCTTCAGCATGGCCAAGGAAATCATCAACAAAATGAAAAAAATAACCTACAGAATGGGAGAAAATATTTTCAAATCATATATCTGATAAGGGATTGATATCTCACATATATAAAGAACTCATACAATTTAATTAAAAATCTGATCAAAAATGCACAGAGGACCTGAATAGACTTTTTTCCAAAGAAGACATACAGTTGGCCAATAGGTTTATGAAAAGGTGCTGAACATCACTAGCCATCAGGGAAATGCAGATCAAAACCACAATGAGATATCACCTTACACCTGTTAGAATGTCTCTTACCAAGAAGACAATAAAAAACAAGGGCTGGCAAGGACTTGGAGAAAGAGAACCCTTGTGCACTGTCAGTGGGAGTATAAATTGGTGTAGCCACTATGGCAAACAATATGGAGGCTCCTCAAAATATTAAAAATAGAATTACCATATGATCCAGCAATCCCACTTCCGGATATTTATCTGAATAAAATGAAACCACCAACTCAAAACAGTACCTATACCCTTATATTTATTGCAGCCTTATTTTTTCTTTTTTTATTGCGGCCTTATTTACAATAGCTAAGACATGTAAACACAACCTAACTGTCCCAATGGATGAATGGATAAAGAAAATGTGATATACAACATCTATATAGATACATATTATCTATCTATAATATCTATATAGATATATAATATGCATATATATATATACCATAATGGAATGTGTCTATTATTGTATATGTTACACACAATGGAATATTATTCAGCCATAATGAAGAAGGGAATCCTTCCATTTCTTGTATGTATGGACCTTGAGGTCATTATGCGAAATGGAACAGGTCAGATGGAGAAAGACAAATACAATATGATCATACTTATATGTGGAATCTAAAAAAAAAAAAACCCAACAAAGCAAAAAACAATTCATAGACATAGAGAACAGGTGGGAGGTTGCTGGCCAGGGTGGAGAACAGATGAAATGGGTGCAGGAAGTCTAAAGGTACCAAATTCCAATTATGATATAATTGGGGATATAATGTACAGCATAGTGACAATAGTTAATAATATCGTATGTTACATTTAAAAATTGCTAATAGAGTAGGTCTTAGAGGTTCTCATCATAAGAAAAAAAAGAACTGTGTGATAATAGATGTTAGATAGACTTATTGTGGTGATCATTAAATTAAAATTAAAACCATCTTGAAGAACTATGGTATGCTATGGGATTTGAGGCACAAAAAATTTTTTTTCCAGTCTCACATTCAAGTCCACAAAATTTCTTCTACCAGGTTCTAATTTATGACTTAGCCATTATTGTCCTTTCTCACAGGACACATATAAACACTCATACAAACACACACACACATTCTCCCTTTATAGTCCTTTATTAAAATGTAACCATTTCCACTATTATAAGAATAGGTAAAATCTGCTAATGAAAGTTGACTTTGTGGAACTTTATGCATTATGTCACAAGGTCTATGGGACACTCCTGTGGGGAGGTGTTTGTGCTCCCACTTTGCCCCTAGGAAACTGAGGCCCAGAGAAGTTAAGAAGGACGTGCAGCCTCTGGAGACTGATCGGAACGTCTCTCTGTCAGACTTCATGTGACTTTACCTCCTGGAGCCTTGGGTTGCTTTCAGGGAAAATGTGAATGCTGATTGTCTTACTTCATAGGTCTCTATAAGGATTAAATAAGATAATAAGCCCAAAGCACTCACCTCGGCACACAGCAAGCATTCAAGGAATGTGTTGTTTTTATTATGATGTGATTGGCCGATGGTCAAGAGCTTCTGGGAGGCATGGCTTGCTGCGCCTTGACCCCAGGGAGGTGGGAGCATAAGGGGAAAGGGTATCTATTCACCTCTTTGTGACAGATTTTGAACTACCACAGATACTATTTTCAAGATGTATGATGACCTTGGCCTTTCCCATCAGCTGAGCTTGCCCAGAGAAGTGGCAGCCAGGCCAGCTCTCTGGGTGATCTAGAAGCGTAGCCCATGGGGAGCCCCGGGCTCTGCAGGCTAGCTAGCATCGCCTGCTCCCTCTTTGTCTCACAGAAGGAAGTTACTTACAAAATGTTTGCTGGATGATAAAAATGAGAGAGTAAATGAGTGACTCATGTTACCAAATTGCATAAGTTTCATGTGGACTGCAAATTGTTGTCACTTGTACCAAGTCCCTTTGCCTTTTTGTTTGCTCTACCTGCTTCCATGAATGGCAAAGACTATGTCTTCTAGTTCGCTTTGATCCCTGCAACAGACAATAGAACTAGTGTTTGACGACTCGATTTTGAATATTTAATCAATCAGTCAACATTTATTCAGCATAAACTACTTCATGGGTACTTTCAAGATGGGGGTTTAAAGAGAAATAAAACCCAGCAAGCAGTCTCCAGCAAGTTCATGGTGCCCTGACGGTTCTGCAGGAGAGCATCATGTTGAATGCAAAACTGAGGTTGGTTTCATGTTTGTTTCTTTGTTATTCTCTTCACAGAAGAACATTCACGAATCATCGAAAAGTTTCTTCTCCAGACCACATGACCCCACTTGGTCATCAAAATGGTGGGTATTCCAATCACGCCGTGGCTGTTCCTGCAATCAGTGTACGCTACCGGTTGGCCAGAGAGGCAAGGCTTCAGGTTCAAGTCCTACTCTGTGTACCTGTAGGGAAATCACGGTCCCTATGGCAGGACATGTTTGAATCTGAATCCAAGTCATAGGGGTAGGCAGGCTCCCTCTAAACAGTGTATACCTTTCAAGTTCTGGCACTGGGTCCCCTGTTCCACGCTTTGAAACGAAATCAAAGCTTCCTTTGGTCTTGACTTCAGCTTTAGTCTAATAATAGTCTGATAGGTAGGTCTTGGCAGCCTTTTAAATTTTAACTCTTCCCATTTAATGACAGGAACACAAAGTCTTTGAATTTCTGGGCATCTGTGAGGTGAGTCATGCATCTTATAGATAGAGAAACTGACAGAGGCATGACTTGCATAAGGCAGGACAGCAACTCCAAGGATCCAGAGAATCCAGGGCCATGAGGTTGCCTGGAATGACTAGGCGCGCTGCCCATTTTCTTATCCCTCCACTGTACCAGATGCAAACATACAGAGAAAAGCAAACTGTGGCCCATTGAGAGGGGAAGAGACAGAAGCCAAGACTTCACAGCATTTGAAAGGGTAGAGACAGACCCAGGTTGCATTTCTGCTCTCCCCATTTGGGGTGGAGAACAGGAGGTAGCGGGTTTCTTCCTTCTTTTATAAGCCTGTGTCCCACTTGGCCCTTGGAAGTCTGCCAGCACTCTTTCTTCAGCAAATGTATGCTGGCTTCTGGGCAAAATGATGTTATAATAAAAACAGAAAAGGTGAACCAAGACATTGCTTCTAATTGCCCCACAGGGTCTTTTTTTCTGAGCCAGAAGATAAGCAATCTTGCATTTTCCTGTTAGGGTTGGAGACATTTTACCTGTCAGCCAAAGAAATTCTCCCACTTTCTCGGGAATATGGCTGTTAGCAAAAGCGTCCATGATATACCGAACACCAATTTGAGCCAGATACCACTGGGTATTTTGTGGGGTCTCATTTAATCCTCATGACAGCAAATCTTTATTAAGCAACTCCCATGTGCCCGACACTGTATTAGAGACAGGAGATACAGAAAAATAAATTGCACATAGTGCCAGCCCTCCAAAATTGTAGTCTAGTATGGAAGATATGATCAAGATCAGTTTTATAATGCAGTATTACGAGGACAAAGAGGTGAGCCTAGATTGCTGTGGGAGCACATAGGAGGAGACCCCAAGCTAGGTGGGGTGCCACGGACCTCTTCTTGGAGGCAGAGATATCTAAGCACTATTTGATTGAAATTACTCTCTCCAGAGTTACCCTTCAGCCTAATAGAGTTTGGGGAAGCAGAATACTGGCCCCCAAAGATGCCCACATCCTAATCCACAGAACCTGTGAATATGTTACCTTGTGTGGCAGGAGAAGCTTTGCTGATGTGATTAAGTGAAAAATCTCGAGATGGGGAGATTATCTTGAGTTATCTGGGTGGGCCCAGTGTAATCACATGTAATCCTCTATAAGAGGGAGGCAAGGTCAAAGTCAGCAGTGGGGGGACACCTGGGTGGCTCAGTGCGTTAAACCTGTGCCTTCGGCTCAGGTCATGATCTCAGGGTCCTGGGATCGAGTCCCGCATCGGGCTCTCTGCTCAGCAGGGAGCATGGTTCCCCTCCTCTCTCTGCCTACTTGTGATCTCTCTCTCTCTGTCAAATAAATAAAATAAAATAAATCTTTAAGAAAAAAAAGTCAGCAGTGGGATATAGAAGCAAGAGATTAGAGTAGTGGCAGGAATGTGGGCAGCCTCTAGAAGCTGGAAAAAAAAAAAACAACAAGAAAATGGATTCTCCTTCCGAGCTCCTGAAGGAACCCCTCTGCCAACACTTGGTTTTATCTGCGAAACTCATTTTGGACTTTTTCTAGAACTGTCATAGAATAAGTCTGTGTCTTTTTAAGCCACTAGGTTTATGGCTATTACAGTGGCAAATAGAAAACTTGTCCAATGTCACGAACCAGAGGGGATGAAGCCAGGATTAAAACCAAGAGTGATATCAATTATATCTCCATAAAACTGTGGGGAAACACCCCAAAACCCAAGAGTGAATATTCCAAAGCCTGGACAGTTTTCCCCAAAGCTTCTGTTACTTGTTGCTATTCCTTGGGTATTTGTTCGACATGTTTTGAAGAGCGAGTCTACCAGTCTCCTTCTCTGCTCTCTCGCCCATGGCAGACTGTACACTTGGGGGGATGGCAGGTGGTATCAGTTGATTCTAGCATGCTAGAATGCTAGCTCATCCACGGGCCAGTGAACTGTTTCTTGAGTAGTATAGTGGAAAGAGAACTGGGTCAACAGATGCTCCAGTCCTAGTACTGGTACTAATCAGTTCCAAGGCTTGAGCAAACCTTTCACATTTCGGGGCCTCATTTTACTCATGTGCAAAAAGGGCTTGTGTAGGATTTTTTAAAAATTTAAATTCCGTTAATTAATGTGTAGTGTATTATTATTATCGAGGTAGAGTTTAGTGACCTGTCAGTTGCATAGAACACCCCGTGCCCTCCTTCATGCCCATCACCCAGTTACTCCTCCCCCCACCCACTTCCCCTCTAGCAACCCTCAGTTTGTTTCCTGGAGTTAAGAGTCTCTTACAGTTTGTCTCCCTCTCTGATTTCACCTTATTTTATTTTTCCCTCCTTTCCCCTCTGTTTTATTTCTTAAATTCTACATGTGAGAGAAATCACATGATAATTATTTTTTTCTGACATATTTAGCTTATCATAATGCCCTCTAGTTCCACCCAAATCATCGTAAATGGTAAAGTTTCTTTTTTTGATCGCTGAGTAATATTTCACTGTATACATATGCCACATTTTCTTTACCCATTCATCTGTTGATGGACATCTGTGTTCTTTCCACAGTTTGGCAATTGTGGACATCGCTGCTATATACACTGGGGGGCAGGTGCCCTTTTGGATCACTGTGTTTGTATCCTTGGGGTAAATACCTAGCAGTGCAATTGCTGGGTCATAGGAACCTCTATACTGTTTCCCAGGATGGCTGTACCAGCTTGCATTCCCACTAACAATCTAAGAGGGTTCTCCTTTCCCCACATCCTCACTGACATCTGTTGTTTCCTGACTTGTTAATTTTAACCATTCTGACTGGTATGAGGTGGGATCTCATCAAAATCCCAGAGGAGACACAGGCAGCAACCTCTTTGATCTTGTCTGCAGCAACTTCTTGCTAGACAAGTTTTCAAGTCTCTGTTTCAAAGGGAAACAAAAGCAAAAATGAACTATTGGGACTTCAACGAGATAAAAAGCTTTTGCACAGCAAAGGAAACAGTCGACAAAACCAAAAGACAACCAACAGAATGGGAGAAGATATTTGCAAATGTCTTATCAAATAAAAGGTTAGTATCCAAAATGAATGCATCAGACTCAACACAAAAAAAAAAAAACAAATAATCTAGGCAAGAAATGGGCAGAGGACATTAACAGACATTTCTCCAGAGAAGAGATACAAATGGCCAAGAGACCCATGAATAAATGCTCAATATCACTCAGCATCAGGGAAACAAATCAAAACCTCAATGAGATGTGACCACGCAGGATGGTTTTTTCATGTTCCTTTAAATTTAGCACTCTACACTTTCTAAAGTCTACCAGTACATCCTATCCCTCTTCTCCAGAACACATGCTCCAAAGCCATGAAGCCCCTGACGGGAGTTCAGTCATAGTGACCTGGATGTCAGTTCATTTATTATTTAACCAAGGAAAAGGAAAGAAAGCTCTCCTCTTCCAAAGGGGATCATCTTAAATTCCCCGAGTTTCAGAAACTGGGCAGCTCAAGCTGAAAGATGACTTAGCAACTAGCAAAGTTGAAGGGGATTGTCTTAGTTTGTAAGTTCTGCCAATGTGTATATTTGAGTGGTTCTAGATGAATGAGAGATGTAGCTAATTCTGGAAATGGCCATACTCCATGCTTCCTGGTGCTGGAGACTGAAAGGAGAGCTTGAAATTAGATCTGGATCTTTGGCAAATGATCTTAGGGGCCCCTGTGCACTGGAGTCAAGGCTCTCCCAGATTATGTGTTCAAACTAAACACCAATTTGTTAACCTACCGTGATCCTGAGGCTTTAGCTAGACTGGAATGACACCCTGTGGGTTCCAAGCAACCTAATGATAATACCTGCCATGTTACAGCTTTGCATCTTTGAAACATGGAAGCCACAACACACATTCCCCTTTATCTTTCTGGACTGGTGCCTGGTACAATTCTGTGTGTGCTGTTCCTTCATGTTACTCTGCCTTCTGCACTGTGGATGCCTGGGAACCCTCAGGAAAACATGCTGATTATTAACCTGACCAATGAACCAATAAGAAACAATCTCTTGGCCTTAACGTACTTTCTTTTCTTGACCTCTCTTTACAGCACTTGACACCTTCCTTATTCTCTTCTAGAACATGTTTCCACCTTATTCTCTGATGCTGTACTCTATCCACTTCTCCTGTTAGCTACTCCTACTTAGTCTGCCCCTCTGGCTTCTCTTCTTGCTTCTGCCTGTCCATTTTCCCATTTCCATTCTTGATTCTCAACTCTCCCCTCTGTAGGTCATTTCCCTTGATGACCTCATCCCATTCCAGGGCCAGGAGGTGTGATCAGCCTCTCAATGTGTACTGCCCCGGGGTCACAGAGAGCTCAGTGCCCTCTTTCTTTCTCTCTCTCTCCCCCACCTCAGGTTCCACCTACCGGATTCACACCGGGGGGAATCCCACCCCTGCCACCCAGAACAGCTGTGCGAATGTGGACAAGTGACTTTAGCCTCAGCTTCCTTGTCTATAAAATGGGAGGATAATAGATGGTACCTCTTGGTGGTGTAGTAAGTGCTACAGAAGTGGGTTTTGTAACGTGGTTGGCGCATAGGAATCATTTGATCTGTGTTATCTGTAATTTTTATTTGAATAATTGAGCTTTTTCACTCACGGACTCTACTAGCTCACTCATGGACTCTACTAGCCCACCTCTCCTCCTCAGCCACCACCACCTGACACAGGCCCTCTCAGGATTCCTGTCTCTGTGTGTGGTATTGCCTGCTTTCCCATTGTCTAGACTCAAGAGCTTGAAATCAACTTTGAACCTCTTTTTCTCTTTTGTCTCTCTATGTAACAAATTGCCAAGTCCCTCCTCTCAGTTCAAATCTGGCTCTTCTGCTCTGTTCCCATCCCCGATAGCCTGATTTATGTTGATTATTGTCATGCTTCCCTAGCCGATCTCTCTGGCTCTCACATTTTTCTTACCGCCAACCCATCTGATACCTTGTGGAAGTGTTCATCTTGGCACATAGCTGTAATTACACACTTCACTGGTCCTAAACAAACTTCCACTGACTCATGCTTCTTGTTGAATAAAAGTCAATTCCTCAAAGTAACATTCAGGTTCCTACACGGTAGGGTTGAGGCTTGGCTCAGAACGTGTGAGGGGGTGGGGAGAGGGCGGCCTTCCGGATGGCGCGATGAGGTGTCAGCTCGGGGTGGGAGAAAATATGAGTCACTTGCTTGTTCTCAGTGAGCAGCAGAGAATATATAAAGAGAATGGATAACTCTGCGCAATAGCAAAAAAAATATCAAAAGTCATATGGGCATGAATAACCTTCAGTCACAATTGACCAAGTATCTTCTAAAGTGCAGACCATAGGGCAGGGTGTGGGGAATGTGGCAGCGAAGGGAAGTAACACCCTCGTTGCTCTCAAGGATTTAAGGTCGGAGAGACAGAAGGGTAAATCGACACTGTTACATCACGGTGTGAAAACCACTGAACCCTTTGGTGGGAATATGCAAGAACGTCACCCACACACGTGGGGGTTGGCAGGGCAGGGGAACCGCTCCGAGAGGAAATGGCATCTTAGCTGAGACAGAAGTGTGAAGACTCACTTAGCCAGGGGAGGGGGAGGGGCAAGGGGTTGGGGTGTTCCATGGTGAGGGGGTTCTGTGGGCCCAGCAAGATACAGAGAGGCCCTGGCACATTGGTCCTGCAGGACGGATGCTTAACTGTGGGCAGAGGTAAGGGGTGTTGAGCAATAGGGAGGGGGATGTAGAGGATGGATTATGGGGAACTCTCTTCACCATGGCAAGTGTCGGATTTTACCCCAGGGACAAGGGGGACCCACTGACAAGGGAACGTCCTCATCGGATTCTCTATTCTCAGAAGCTGAGAAAAAAGCCAGGATTTTAGTGGGGAAGAGGTTAAAGATATCAACCATTAGAACTCAAATAATTTCTCAGATAATTTCAAAGAGTTTGATTTTGGTAAATCTGTTTCAATGACTCAAATGATTTCAGTTTCAAGGCACCTAATTGAACTTGGCTCTTTACCTTTGACCCTTGCAGTCTATAAACAACGAGAGACGTCAACTGATTTACGTGCTGTTGGCTGGGTAAATGTGTATGGGGTCATAACTGTAGGCTGTCGGAGATGAAAGGACCTCAGAGGGAGTCGACTTGAGTATAAAAGCACTTTTTAAAAAATGTAAATATTTTTATTTTTTATTTAAATTAAATTAGCTAAGGTAGAGTACATTATTAGTTTTTGATATAATGTTCAGTGATTCATTAGTTGCATATAACACCCAGTTAAAAAAAAAAGCATTGATGCTTTTTTCTGGTTTGCTGCCTTTATTTAGCTCCGTCTGGCTTCTGCACCTCCCTCTGAAATGCAGACGGAATCTGGGAGGGCACTGAGGTGGCCTTTATTTCGGTCTGGCCAGCCCTGATATCCTTGCTTCTCGGGCAGACGAGGTCATGGTGAGCTCCCCACAGTGAGACCAAAGCAGGTTCACTAGGAAAGAGGTGGGACTGGGCTGGAGGGGTCAGGCATCCCAGAAGAAGGGAATCCAGTCCCCATTATGTTAATGGATACCACCCCTTTTAGCCCAGTTGTGAAAGGCAGAGATATAATCACCTTCCAGGTCCAGACTTAGAGGCGGGCTTAATAGAATTTGGTCCTTGCAATATGTGTCATTAGGAAAAAAATCATCGTGGTTTGGCCATTACAGGGGCTACAGTAGCATAATTCGACAGTCCTGGAAAAGAGTATTAGTCACAGAGTGAAGATGACTTAGATATGATTATTTCCCACAGTGAAGGTCGAAGAAGTATCTCCTGCAAACCCCAAGTATTTTTTTAAGGTTCCTGGAAATTTCCACGTCACCATTGTCCTACAATAACTGGTGTCACCAGTTATCTGTGAAACATGAGATTGTATAGATGTGACAGCTATTATTATCCCTTCAGACAAGAGGTTCTTTAACAGAGAGGTTAAGTAACTTGCTCGTTGTCACACAGCAGGTCCTGGTGCCAGACTGAACCCAGGCAAACCTCTAGCAAAAGCCTGTACTATCAGATATTGCTTGCCCCTGAAATATCAGCGATGGATGAAATTAGGCAAAGAGAGAGAGAGTTTAATCACTTACTAGATTGACAAAGACTGGGAGGCTGGATGATGTCCAGGGTGTGGAGGGCTTGGGGAAAGGTGTGCTCTGCTAGCCAGTGTAGATAAAGTGATGGATGTCCATCCCTCCTCTCCTCTCCCCTAGCAGAACTCAGAAGTCCTTCACGAAGCTGCCTATGTCCACACCAGAAAGGAATCTGAGTTTGCAAAGCCAGAGCTTTTCCCACTGCAACACAACATTTGTCTGGTAGGTCACAGCCCCTATGCGCTTTCCTTTCCCAAAAACTGACATTGGGTACAAATAGAGAATGTGACACCTTTCATCTGGAGTTCCGGTTTATGCCAGGAAAATCAAGCCAATTTGTGTTGGGATTGTTCCTTTGCAGCCAAAAACTTCCTGGATGATTCACTAGAAGTGTGAACTTCTAAAAGTGCACAATCTTTCTGGACGGCAACCTGACTCCACATGTCAGAATCTACCAGACCTACTCACCAATCCTCAGCAACACCTGCTCTAGGAACAGATCTCAAAGCAATGGATAGCGGCACGGGCAAGGCTAAAGGATGCTAATGGAAACAATATTTCTAACAGCAAACAAAGAAAGAGAAATGACTTGAACCATCATTAAGAAAGGTTCTATAAACTGTGTTGTATTCCAGGTTCTATGCAGCAGAGTGCTACGGCACCAGCAATACGATGAGATTTAGGAAGCAGTGAATTATTCACAACCGGTCTAAGCATAAAAGACACAAACAGGAAATCGTCAAGCCATTGAGTTAAAATGAAAAGTTAAGACGCGTGTGTTTTCTGCAACCGTTGATGATGATCGATAGAGGCAAAGATCATCACTAGACACTAAAGCCACTGGGTAAGTGGAGGAGGATAAGGTAGGAGGAGGATGTCACATGGTCTCAGAGGATCTCCCTCAAGGTTATTTGCTGCTTGCAAGGGAGGAAAGGCTCCTTTTTATCAAAGAGATCTGGCAGATGCCGCTTAACCAAGAGATCAGTCTCTGTAATCGCAGGAAGACAAATGGATACGATGCCTTTTCGAGTTACCAACCCCACTTAGGCTGTATTCTTGTTGGAGAGACTGAACCAGAATCTAATCAAGGGAAACAGACAAAGGCAGATTGTAGGCCGTTCTACAAGAAAACTAGCTTGGATTCTTAAAAAATGTCCATGCCCACAAAAGAAAAAAAAAAGGGGGGCAAGAGAGAATATTTTGGAACATTATCCAATAGAAATACAATGAGAGCCAGACATGCAATTTAAAAGTTTTACATGGCCACATTAAAAAGAAAAAAGGTAAAATGAATGTTAATAATTTTCTTTAATAATTATTAATTAATCATTTTAATCCGGAATTCTAATTTCCTATTTTTTAGTCCAGTGTAGTGTGTGTACTATCATTTCAGCATGCAGTCCGTATCCAGAGTTGCTGATGAGACAACTCACAGTATTTTGTGTGTGTGCTGAGTCTTTAGTACAATCAGTGGCCCAGCCATCTTGGCCATGCTCAGTAACCACGCTGGTCAGGGGCTTCTGTGTTGGATGGCATAGCTCTAGATTACAGCAGATTAAAGAGTCATAAAACCAAATGAAATGTAGGAGCCTGTTTTGGAAGGAAAAAAATACCTTTAAGGGAGGTTGTGGGGATAACTGGGGAAATTTGTAGACTGCACGGAGTAGAGACTGTGTATTTGCCATATACTAGTATATACATTAAAGTCCTTGGTAATAAGTGTACTCAGTTATGCAGGAGAATGATGTTATTCCTAGGAGGTATTTACTAAATTGGTTACGTGTGAGGTCTGATGTCCATAACTTTGTTTTGTTTTTTTAAGATTTATTTATTTATTTGAGAGACAGAGCAAGAGAGACCATGAGTGGGGAGGCAGAGGGAAAAGCAGGCTCCCTGCTGAGTAGGGAGCCCAATGTGGGGCTCTATCCTGGGGCCCCAGGATCACCACCTGAGCTGAAGGCAGACGCTTAACCAACTGAGCCACTCAGGCGCTCCTGTAACTTACTTACTTACTTTCTTTTTTTTAATGGTTATTTTATTTTTTTTTCCAATTTATTTATTTTCAGAAAAACAGTATTCATTATTTTTTCACCACACCCAGTGCTCCATGCAATCTGACTTGACAATCTACAGACAGACCACAGACACACAGAGAATGAGGTAGCTATAGATAAAGAGAGTGAGCAAACGCTACTAAGTGGCAGATCCAGGGAAAGGACGGTCGGTTCTTCATGGCACAGTTTTCTTCCAACTTTTTTGAAGGTTTGAAAGTTCTAAAAGAAAAAATAGATTCTAATCGTGCTAATACCATCCTACGTGACTTTATAGTTTACAGTGTATTTTCACATATATTGTGAATCGGGTCCTTTTGGAAGTCCCTGCAGGTAGACATAGATGGTGTGTTTTACCATCATTTTACAGGCAACAGAAACATTCCTTAACCGGGCCGGGCGCGGTAGGTACACTTTCTCTTCTAATTTCTGCAAGAGCTCCCAGAGACAGGCTGAGTCTCTCCCGTTCACCCAAGCGGACACCCGAGGCTCTGGGAGGTCAGGGGGCTGCCAAGGTCCCCGGACAAGCAAGCCCAGGGCTGGGTGTGAAGGCACCTGTGATCCATTCCATGGCCTGACCTCCTTTTTCTCTTTGCTTCCTGTTGTAAGTCCTCTTGGACGGATACAGACATGGGAGACCAGAGACTTAACTCACTCGTAGGACGTCGCACAGCTACTGAGGGGCAAACCCGGACTTCAAGCCAGACGTCAGCCTCCCCTTCCAGGGCTCTATTTACAGAGCCCCCAAACCCCGGGGACTGCCCTCCCACCCAGGAACGCTCTGAAGTAGGTTCAGGCCCTAATGTGGTGACTCACGTGAGACGTCTTGGCTCGAGGGCACCTCAGCACAGGAAAGTCCTCGAGCTCTTGAAGTGGAGCCAAGAAAAGGCCCACAAGCTCCGCGCGGGCCTCGCCAGGGAGCAGCTTCATAAAAATAAAACACAGCCGCATCGACTAAGTCATCTGATGTCCTGATTAAGAAGCATGAGCTGCCGCATCATGTGACCGAGAGGCGGTGAGCACCAGCCCTGGAGACAAGACTGGGCACAGATTCTGCCAGGCGGTGGGAGGCTGGTGTCCAGGGGGGATGATGTTTCAGGATGTGTGTGGGGGGGGTGGGGGGGCACAGTCAGGCCTCCAGTCTCACAGCTAGGCTGCATCTTTAAATGTTTTTATTTTTTAAAGATTTTATTTATTTATTTGAGAGAAAGAATGGGGGGAGGGGTGGAGGGAGAGGGAGAAGCTGACTCCCTGCTGAGCAGAGAGCCTGATGCAGGGCTCGGTCTCATGACCCTGAGAGCATGACCTGAGCTAAAATCAAGAATCAGACTCTTAACCAACTGAGCCACTCAGGCCCCCATGCTGCAATTTTTTTTTTTAAAGAAAACAGAATTCAGTGGTCATTTAACTTTAAATGAAATTTAAGTTTTTTAATGGGAATTAACATTTTCATTTAATTTTAATTATTTTTTTAAATGGAAATATCTTTTTTTTAAAGAGTTTATTAATTTGAGAGAGAGCATGAGTAGGGTGGGGGGCAGAGGGAAAGGGACAAGTAGACTCCCCGCTGAGCAAGGAGCCCAACACAGGCCCGATCCTAGGCCCCCAAGACCACGACCTAAGAGGAAGGCAGATGCCCAACCGACCGAGCCACCCAGGCACCTCTAATTTTAATTATTTGATTAAAAAGCCTTGTGCTTTAGTGAAAGTCTTAGGCTGGAGAGCAATGAAGTCATGTGTCAAGTACTCAAGTAAGTAGACAATAGCAAATGGATTCTAAGGGAACCGTGAGTTTTGCATCAGAACAGGCTCTCCTTCTCGTGCTCGCTCTCTTTCAAATAAATAAATAAATAAAACCTTAAATAAGAAATCCCAGAAGAGGCTCTGCATGGGGACTACTAAAGAGGGCTTGATAGATTTCATTCCTTAGAGGACCGTCCCCTTCTGTCCCTTTGGGCAGGGACTCCGGCAGTGATCCTCCAGGACCACTTAGCTATAAAGCTAAGAAGGTCACCCACTGAGCATTGATCTCAAACCACCAAGCACTGCTTGAACCGCTGGAAGGAGCTGCCTGGCTGCCCCAGACCCAGCAGGGTCCTGGTCTGCAGGGGGCCGTCAGCGGCTTGGCTCTACAGGACTGTGGGCACACGGAACGGCGAGGCCCCCACTACGAGACCCTGAATCTGACTGTGGCAAGTCCTGGGCTTTGGAGTCACAACTTCTTCTTTTCAAATAGCTTCTCAGCCGAAGATGGAGCAGTGCCTGTCAGTCTAGACCCTGAATGCAGGGATGGTCAGTTAGTGCTGAGCCCCCATGAGCAGGACACAGATTCAGCTAGAGACCTGGGAAGCAGCCTTGGCTTTAGGGTGATGCTGGTGGGTCGCTAGAGCCTACCTGTAGACTCCAAACCCCTAGCAGAGTGGTCCTGGGGGTGTGAGTCCAGGCAAGCAACCGAGATCAGTGGTTCTGCCTGCCGGTGTGGACTGGACTGGCCCGTTCATGAATCCTGCAGAACTCTGTATTCATTCTGAACCATGACCTTCATCTGGGCTCCTCTGAAAGGAACCTGACAGAAGACTGGCAGAGCCAGTGGTGAGGGGCTCATGTAGAATATGTCCTACGTGAACGCCCACCAGGCAGCTGGTGTTTGATCCAGTCTTCACCCTGCCAAGCACTGGGAGAGAGAGGATGCACACAGTTTAGAGGTGACACAAAGGGGTCCCTACATGTGGGTTAGTGACTCAACAGCCCAGAAGGGGTTGCTCTCCCTTGGGACCTCACAGGCCCATTGAGCCTCCAGGTGCTTGACCAGACCTCAAGGCCGGAAGGACCTTGTGTGCACATCTCAGAGCAGAGTCCACTGAGCTGGAGGTGCTTATGAGGGAGAAAGCCAGAGGGGCCTCAGCAGTCGAGCTGTAGACTTCACGGCGGCCAATACGTCTTGTGACTTCCAGTATCCAAGCTGCTTCTGGTGGAAGGAAGGCCTGGAGCTCCCAGCGCTCAGAGGGGCTCAGTGGAGGGCTCTGTTCTATTTTAGGGACACAATGGTCACATTATCCTTAAGATGAAGAAAATGCTCTCTGGGCATCCTGCTAGTGCGTCCCTCGTGCTCTGTCCCATTCTTCCTTCCTGTCCTCGCCACGCCCTCCCTTACTCTTTGCTCTATTTTTATTGATGTGAAATTCATAGAGCATACAAGGAACCACTTTAAAGCATATGACTCAGTGCCATTTAATGCCTCACACTGTTGCGCAAGCATCACCTCTGTCTAGTTTCAAAACTTTTCATCACCCCACAACGTCCCCAAAGGCATGACGCAGTTGCTCCAGCTTCCCCTCCCGGTCCAGGTGGATGTGGCTCCCACAGACATTTCATAGGAAAGTAATCCCATGACATGTGAATTCTCGCATCTGGTATCTTTCCCTTCGTGTTGTGTATTTGAGGCTCACATAATGTGTAGCATAGAATAGGAGCTTGTTCTTTTTTTATGGCCGAAGACTATTCCCTGGTGTTGATGTACCACAACTCAGCCCATCCTCGCCAATGGGCATTTGGGTGATTTCCACTCGCGGCTGTTATGAATATTCACACACACGTTTCTGTGTGGGTGTTTGCTTTCCATGCCCTAGGGTCAGAGGTAACTCCAGGTCGAACACTTCAATGAACTGCAGAACTGTTTTCCTGAGTGGCTGCCGCATTGTGTACCTTCTGCTCCCCCGGCACAGTAGGGGGTTCTTTTGCCCTTTAGTCCAAAGAAACAAAACAAAGTCAAGAAAATAATCGGCTCATCCTAAAACACAGAGTCTGCCAAGGGCATTTACATAGCCCAGCACATTTCCTAACACCGTTCACAAAGCAGCCACAATAAAAGGTGAGCCTAAAACCAGCTGGTCGGCAAAGTACCTTGAAAGGCAGAACCAGAGGGTCTGTCTCTCTGGGGTCAGGGAGAAGAACAGTGCTGAGGTCGTTTGGCTCCTGCACTTGCTCCCCTGGCCAGCTGCCCTTCTCCCCATTTGAACAAGTCCATCAGCGGGTCTGCCTGGCTAGACTCCTGCTGAGCGGACACAGCCACCTCTCCGGCAGGTGGGAGGATGGCAGATGTGGAAGGAGAGCCGACAGAGTTCAAGGAGCAGTGTAGACAAGTCTGAGCCAACACGGACAGGGATGGCATCTGCAAACTGGAAAGGACTTGAAGATCTCAACTCGAAGTCAAGCACAAGGTCAAAGTTGAGGAAACTTCAACCAGGTCGGTCTGCAGCAGGGGAAGCCAAGGTGAGGAGTCAGGTCCCACCATGCCTGTGTTCCCAGACTTGCCCGATAAGGCTCACCCGAGTAGCCGGTAAAATGCAGGTCCTCTGACCCTGCCCTGGCCATCCAGGCCTGACTCTATGGAGAAAGGGTCTGTGCTTTCAATAGGTCTGGTCAGGAAGTCTGGGGAGCATGCCGCTAACTGTGAGAAAATGATAAGTCTGATTCTAGGTGCACCAAAAGCGCTTCCTTCTTGATTGTATTGCTGACATTCCTTTGCATTTGAGTGAAAACTTGAAGTCATCACATTTGTGTGATACGTGGTCTCTGTCGGTCTGCCTCGGGCTCTGACGGTCGGATGATTTAGATAGTCCCAGCCTTTGAGGCACACCTGGGTGCGCATGCGCCGCACACACGCACGCAGGCAGGACGGTGAGCGGCCCATCTCTCGGCGCATCTCTCTGAACCCAGATTAAAGCACTAACTCCATCATTCTGTACTTCACCTTTAAAAAGGAAAAAAAATTAAGTGCCATATGTCATCTGATAAAAATTTTAAAAAGTGTGGTAATTTTAATAGGTATTTTTAAAATCCAGATTTCACAGATAAATTGAGATTCTGTGAGTCTCGATTACTTGCTCAAAGTCATGAATCCGGTTACTGGTTATTATGGGTTGAACTGTGTCGTTCCCCACTCCAACTTCACCCCCCACCCCCCGCAAAAGATTATGCTGGTGTCCTAACCTCTAGTCCCACAGAGCGTGACCTTTTTGGAGACAGGCTCTTTCCAGAAGCAATCAGGTTAAGATGAAATCATCACGGTCGGCCCTAATCTGATTTGACTGGTGTCCTTATAAAAAAGGGGAAATTTGGACCCAGACATGCACCTAGGGAGAGCACCCCATGAAGACGAAGACGGAATTGGGATGAGCCTCTATGAGGCAAGGAATGCCGAAGGTTGCTGCCACTACATAAGCGAGAGGAGATGCTCCTCACAGCCCTCGTTAGGAGCCAGACCTGCCGACAACTAATTTCAGCTGTCTGACCTTCAGCACCACAAGACAATATGTTTATGTTGTTCAAAGCCACGCAGTCTGTGGCACTTTGTATGGCCGTCCTAGTAAACTCACACGCCAGCCAAACTGAGGGGCAAACCTGGGTCTGTCCCCATCCAATTCAAGTGCCCACGTCCCAGCACGGTGGCCACCTCAGCCCAGAGTATGATGGGGAAAAGACAGGGGATCAAATGAACACCTGACAGTTCCACACAGCTCTGTGGAAAGATCACAAGAGAGCAGAGGAGGGAGTGGCTCGGGCGGGGGAGGCTGGTGAGAGGTGGCTTCTAGCAGGTCATGCTTGGATGTGGTCTGTGTGCTCCAGCTGGTTCCAAAGTTATGGTCTAGAATGTGGACCAGCAAGCAGGTGGTGAGGGCTCATTTATCTTGCCTCCCCCCTCAACACACATGCACACAGGTGCACACAGGGACAGTACCATGGACAGTGGAAAGAGAAGCCCTCAGAAGGCAAACACACTGAGTCCTGGCCCCATTCTATCTCTTGGACAAGTTACATAGTCTCTTGGTTATTCTTATAAAATTGCGATAATAATACCTACCAACCCTAATGCAGGTAATGGATTGATGCCCACTGAGGGACTGTTTATGAGGTTTATGTCTGGGTGGCTTGCCTTTAGGGTAGCGGTTTCCAAATGTGGTTCAGTCTGCTGAGTTGTTGAGATACACAGATTCCAGGGGCTTCTCCCAGAGCCTCTGATTTGGTGGTCTGAGGAGCTGCCACAGAACACGTGGGCAAACACCCTCTCTGAGTGATTCCGATGGGCTGCCAGGGAGAGGGTTCTAGATCATTGCTGAACACTGGCACAGACAGGCTGTGGGTGTTGTAGTAAGGTAGCTTATGTATGTGGGCACAACCAGATACAGTTTGTCAGGCCCAGTGCAAAATGAAAATGCAGAGCCTCCTTGCTCAAAACTTGAGTACTGCAAGACAGCAGGAGAGCATGCAAACGAACACAGGCTTTTGCTGAGTGCACATCCTGCACAACTGTGCAGGTCACTCTCCAGGGAGGCTAACCCTGTGTGCTAGCTCCATGGGGAGGGAAGGCAGTGAGCTCCCAGCTACATGTGTTAGAGCAGAAACTGTTGGGCACCTCGGGGTGACACCTGCACTGGGGAAAAACAGCTCCGAGACCGCCCAATAAAGTCACCCTAATGCTGAGTCTTTCATTTTATCAGCTAAAAACCCTTCAGGGCTTTGTCAATGACATAGCATGGGCCAGGCAAGTCAGCCTAAAAGACAGAGAAAAGGTCCCTCAAGGTTCCTGCCCCAAAATTCAATCACAGGGACTTCCTACATCAAATTCTGCAGACTGTCCCAGCCAAAGATTACCGTTCTGCTCTAATTTAGACTGGGGCACAGGAACAGTCGCAACAGTGCAAATAGTCCCCAGGAGGCGGGGTGCTGCTGGCCACATTCGTTACTTTCCTCATGTTTCCCGTGCAGTCTTGGCGCCAGAGAAAACAGGCCTCTCATCTCTTCTGAAGGGTCTATTTCCTTTCTGCCATCAGCACCACTGATGGGTAGAAGAGTGGTAACGTGGTAATTGGATTCCTGCTCTGATGTTGTAACACTCCTGCCTGAGAACAGGTCACGGGGAAAATACCTGCTTCCATCAAATTCAGGAATCGAAGGAATGTGTTATCTCCTCTCCTTCTGGAGGGAAAAAAAAAAAAGATGATCTAGTTGTTGAGGCTAGTAGCCCGCAGATCTAGCTCAGAGGTGACACCTCAGTCCTTTAGCTCTCTGTATGTATATATGTATGCATATATGCTTGTGTGTATACAGATATGTGTGTGTATATGCATATATGTATATACAAATATTTGCATATATGTGTACACATTTGTGTATATAGTATCTATAAAACACTATGAAGACAACTTTTCAGTCAATATTTATTTTGGGGGAAAATAATGTGTTAAGGAAGCTATTAACTCCATTCTGAGAAATCTGTCACCTGTATGGGGGAGACTGGGCTCCCCCACGTCTGCTTGTGACGGGGTACTGAGATCACCCGTGTCCAGATCTCAAGCTCCCTTCCCTAACCCTGCCCACCAGCAGATTTGCCAAGTCACAAAGTTCCTAAAGCACATTTCTCTGTCCTGCAAAGAAACAGGAATTAGGAGGTTAGTTTGAAGACCATCAGCTGGGAGTGCCAGGGGCATGACCCGTAGCACATTTTCCCCAACGTTTGAATTGGCATGTAAGACCCTCTACGAGGGGATCCTGGGTGGCTCATTTGGTGAAGCATCTGCCTTCCGCTCAGGTTGTGATCCCAGGGTCCTGCTCAGCGGGGAGTCTGCTTCTCCCTCTCCCCACTGCTCACCTTCTCTCTCTCAATATCTTTCTCAAATAAATAAATAAAATCTTAAAAAAAAAAAAAAAAAGAAAAGATAAGGAAGAAAGGCTCTGTGAGCAAAAACACACCTAAAACGATTTTTGATGGCAGGCTGGGTCAAAGTCCTGCTCTAGCAGAACTGTAACTTGGTTTTACGTATCAGTGGGATTTGGTTCCAAAATAAGGATGGGGAGCCTTCACGGTCCACTGACTGTGTGAGGCTGATGATGTCCGGTTCAGAGAAATCAGATATGGAGACAAACAGCTCAAGACTGTGAAAGACACCTGCTAGGTCTTTCCCTGTGTTCAATGGAAAATTGTCTTACACATCGTAGTGCCAAGGTCTCCCACAGAAAGTCAGTAATAGCTCAGGCCATTTCTTATGTTGTTTTTATGACATACGAAAGCTGTCTATGTGTATTGAAAAAGAATGAGGAAACTGTATGCACATGTACTCTCCCTCATGCCAACCGGCCACTTTTGGGTTTGGTCCCTGCATCGTCTAGCGGTTCCACTCCCCACCAAGAAAGAGGAACTAGTTCTTGCTATTTTAGGAGAAAGAAGTTCTAGCTATTTTAGGAGAAAATAATTCATTGTTTGGACAGATCTTGAAACCCCACACCTACAACATCATGATGTTTATAACTGCATGTTTAAAATGATATTAAAATAAGAGAAAAATCAAGACAAAATATTAAGATAAATTAGACAGCTGTTATTTTCCTGAAAATCGGACTTGCTGTTTTCATTTCCCTCTCCGACTCTAATTCCAGGAAGGCAGGGTCATTGCCATGTTTATGCAGAGTTGACCATTACTTGCAGGGTGGAGCCCTCTCCTCTAGGTATTGGACACACAACCTTCAGAGGGGAGAAATTATAAATGAACAGCGGCATGAAGAAAACGTTTTGGGACTGGAGAGAGTTGGTGAACATACTTCCTGCCTGTCACAATGGTGAGACTGGTGGTTTTTATCCTTCGTGTACTTTATCATAATCAATTAATTAATGGGTGTCCACCAGACACAGATCCATAAAAATGGAATGAAGAGAAGAAAATTACACAGGAGTCCTTGGCATACACTTCACAGATACACAAACCACATCCACTTAAGAAGACCCCCCCCACACACATACATTGGGGTGAGCCTACAACGGTAGCGGTAAGTTGAACCTCACATTAAAAGAAAAAAATGGGCTCTGCGCACGAGTCTGCTGGGCCAGCCGCAGGGCAGCTCCGGCCGCACGTCTCCGCCGAGAAAACGGGAAGTTGTTCCGGAGTTCGCTCTAACGGGATTCCGCGCACCGTTTCTGCGAAGCCGCTTCAGGGCGCGTGCGGCCCCAGGGGTCAGCGCCCGTCGACCTGAGCCGAGTCCTGGGATCCTCCGCGGGGAGGTTCTCCCGCTGCCACCGCCGCTCCGGGCCCGCTCGCCCTCGGGTCAATCAATGAAATCTTTTTAAAAAACCCGGTTCAGACTTCAGCGAAGCGGGTGCGTCCAAGCAGGGCACCTCGTGCCGCTCCACACGCGAACAAGTTTCGCTCGTCCGCGCCGTCGTGGCGAAGTTCGGGGCCAGGAGGACCCGGTCGGCGTCGGGGACGCGTGCGAGGAAGAGGAAGCCGCGTTCCGGTCGGCGCCGAGGCGAGGCCGCATCTGGAGAGGAAAGTGCTCCCGGGAGCTGAGCTCGGCTCCGGGGGTCCCGGGGACGCGGGTGCGGGGACGCACGGTCCGGGCCGCCCGCGCCGGCCGCGTCTCCGCCGCGCTTCTTCGCACGAGACCCGCACCGGGTGCGGCGCGTTCCGGGAGTGCGGAGGCTCCGCGGACGAAGGGCCGCTGCGCTGGGCGAGAGCCGGGCTCCGTGCGCCTGCCCGTTGGCCGGCACGGCCGCACCCCCGCCACGCTGCGTGTCCCGCGTGGGCCTGGTGTTTCCGACGTGAGGACGCCGTTGCGCTGGGTGTCCCCGCGCGCGCGCCGGGTTGGTGAGGGACCCGCTGCCGAGGGAGCGGCCTCAGCCTGGAGCACGGGCGCTGGGAGGACAGTCGGCTGGATCTTCGGCCACGCGTGCCGGAGCGCGCCGGGGCGTGTGGCGTGTCGGGCTGTGTCCCCGCCGAGGCCGCAGAGCGAGCGGAGGGCGGAGGCGCGGCCGGAGCCGCCGGTGGAGCGGGGATCGCCGTCCGCGCGCGCCTCGTCTTCACGCTGCGCTAGCGGCTTTTCCTTGCGGGTCCTCGTGGACGCTGGTCCGCCGACCTTCGGCGGCGGCCGCCTCGTGAGGGATGGCAGGCGGGGCGCAGGCGCGGCGCCGAACCTCGGTGGGGCTACGCCGCTGCAGCCTGCTGCGTCCTGCCGAGCCTCGTGCACCGAGCGGCGTCTGGCTGCGGCTTCGCTCTGCTCGTGGCCGCCCGGGCTCGCGGCCGGGGCGTAGGCGGCTGTTCTCGCCGGCGCGCCGGGCCGGGGAGTTGGGCTGGGTGGAGCCCGCGGGCGCCTCCGGCCGTCCTGCAGCCTGTGCGGCGCGGGCGCTCCATGGGGCTCGGATCCACGACTGTCCCGGGGCTCCCCCTCCTCTCGTCCGTGTCTCTCCAGCCCTCCCTCACCCCACGTTCCAGCGCCGAGCCTGTCTGCGTCCGGACGTGCCTCGGATTGTGGCCCGGATCGTGGCCCGGATCCCTCCCAGGGCGCCAGTGCCTTGGAATTAGAGAAAGAGATTGGTCCAGAACAGTTTCCAGTCAATGAGCACTATTTTGGATTAGTCAATAGAAATGCAACTGATTTCTGTGCATTGATCTTATATCCTGACACTTTACTGAATTCCTGTACAAGTTCTAGCAGTTTTGGAGTGGAGTCTTTTGAAAGAACCTAGATGTCCATCAACAGATGAATGGATAAAGAAGATGTGGTATATAAAACAATGGAATACTATGCAGCCATCAAAAGAAACGAAATCTTGCCATTTGGGACAACATGGATGGAACTAGAGCGTATCATGCTTAGCGAAATAAGTCAAGCAGAGAAAGACAACTATCATATGATCTCCCTGATACGAGGAAGTGGTGATGCAGCATGGGGGCTTAAGTGGGTAGGAGAAGAATCCATGAAACAAGATGGGATAGGGAGGGAGACAAACCATAAGTGACTCTCAATCTCTCAAAAGAAACTGTGGGTTGCTGGGGGGGGTTTAGGAGAAGGGGGGTAGGGTTATGGACATTGGGGAGGCTATGTGCTTTTGGGTAAATTGGAAGGGGAGGTGAACCATGAGAGACTATGGACTCTGAAAAACAATCTGAGGGGTTTGAAGTGGTGGTGGGGGTGGGAGGTTGGGGTACCAGGTGGTGGGTATTATAGAGGGCACGGCTTGCATGGAGCACTGGGTGTGGTGAAAAAATAATGAATACTGTTTTTCTGAAAATAAATAAATTGGGGAAAAAAATAAAGCCACTTAATGAAAAAAAAAAAAAAGGCTTTTTACACCTGAAAAAAAAAAAAGAAAAAAATAAATAACAGTGTCTATCCATCTAAAGGAAATCCTCTAAACCAGGAAAGAGATTTGTAGGGATTGGCAAACTGGGGCCTCTTTGCCAAGTCCAGCCCCGTGCCTGTTTCTGTGTGGCTTGTGAACTAAGAATGGTTTTCAGATTTTCAAATGGCTGAGAAAAAAAATCAAAAGAAGACATGCATTTCGTGAGCCATGGAAATGAAATGCAGGTGAAATTTCCGTGCCCCTAAATAAACTTTTCCTGGTAAATGCCCATTCGTGTAGGTATTGTCCTTGGTGATTTGGAACTCCAAGGCAGAATCAAGTGATGGTGACGGAGAGCATATGGGCAAGTGATTACAAAGTAATAAAGGTTTCTTGTGTTTTTTTTTTATTTATTCATGAGATACAGAGAGAGAGAGAGGCAGAGGGAGAGGCAGGTTCCCTGCTGAACAAGGAACCTGAGATCACGACCTGAGCTGAAAGCAGACGCTTAACAGGCTGAGCCACCCAGGCGTCCCTCCTCTGGGACTCTTTAAGAAGAAGTTTGCCAAAGCTTGCTCTGGAGGATGGATGATCCTTCGGATGAACCGTAGACTGTCCCAGAGTCTTGGGCTTGTGCTGGGGGCCACCATGTTGATACAGCAGTCCCCGGAGTGAGGTTCAACAAAGAGAGAGAGAGTCTGGTCCAGTGCCTCCGAGGGGCCTGCCCTGCTGAGTGGCAAGCTGGAGGCAGAGGGATGGCAAAAAGGACAGGGGACCTTGTGGGTCCTAGGCTGCTGTGGGTAACAACACTCCCACCTCCCATGTGCTCCAACACACCATCACCCACAGCATCTGCTTCCTGCTTTTTCTCCTTTCACAGCTCCCATGTGTGCTCACGGTAAGTGTCTGGGTGCCCCAGCGTTGGAAAGGGAGAGACGGAGGCACTGGCCTGGTGGGCGCCCAATATGGAGCTGGGGCTCTTTGTTCCTAAGAGTCTCCCATAAGGTGGGCAATATAAGCCGCATTTTATACATAATGTCAACTCCTTTTTTCTTTTTCTGAGCCATTCCCCTGGTCCCCAGGGTTATTCCACGAGCTTTATGTAAATTAAATCATTGAATCCTCAGGACTAGTCTATAAGTAGGTACAATTACTATTCTCCTTTTATAATTATGACAACTGGGTCCAAGGTGTATGACGTTAAGTTGCTCAAAAAGAGAACACAGAGCCAGGATTTGAACCCTGGCGCTTTGGCATGAAGGCCAGGCCCTCACTGCTCAGCTAGACCGTCTCCCAGGGCAGACAGCCCAGAGCAGTTCTCGGTTCTGCTCAAGGCAACGCAGATGGCCACAGCAGAGAGCCTTTCAAACCACGTTGCCCCCCTTCACGCTCTTCACTGGATCCTCTGCGTGAGTGCTGGTGCCAGGACACGCACAGCCAGACACTGCTCTTTGATCAAGAAACCACAACACCTGTCGATTCTAAATCTCCTCTGATACCTAGTGATGGATTTGACGAGGAGTAAAGGGAAAAGCTGTCCTCCTGGATCTGAGCTGGAGTCCTAGCTTTTCAGCTGGCTCTTTCCAGAACTGAGAAGATCAACTCCATTACCATTGTCTCTAAGACACTGACGAAGAAGATGAACTTGCTCTGATAGATGTAGAGTATCCAGGGAGGGGGAGAACTTCTTTGGCTCTAAACTGTCTCAGAAAGCTGGGGAAACTGAGGGAAATTTTCCATGCATCATCATATATTTGTAATCATCTGTGATTCAGGTAGCAGAGACAAGCGCTCGTTCTAAACAAAGAGGTGTTCACAGTAAACAGCCTAATAAGGGAGTCCGCAGGGAAGGGTGAGAGTGTGGGTTCATGAGACTCCTGTCTGCCCAGCACGGACTGCGGTTGGTCAACACCTTGAAATGATCTGGAGAACCAGACGCGAGACACCAGAGAGCAAAATGAATCTCTGTTTCTTTTTTCTTTATGTATGTGTGGGTCCGGCTCTGCAGGTTTAAGGAAAGACTGGACCCCAGGAGGCAGGAGAGAGAAGGAGCCTTTCCTCTTCCCCTTCCCCAACTGCCACTCCTCTCCCACTGCCCACTGCCCTGCTTCCAGCAGGAGCCAGCAGTTGTAGACCACAGATGCCCCAGGGACCTGGCTTTGGTGAGTGTGGGAACGGAGAATCAGAGCACTTGGCACGTGCATAGATGCTATTCCATTGATGCAAACAGGAATATAGGGTTGAGCCGGCGAGAACGTTCCTGGTAATTGCACCCAGGGAGACCCTGCAGTTGGCATTTCTTTATTTTATTTTATTTTATTTTATTTGTTTATTTGACACAGAGAGATCACAAGTAGGCAGAGAGGCAGGCAGAGGAGAGGGGGTGAAGCAGGCTCCCCGCTGAGCAGAGAGCCCAATGTGGGACTCGATCCCAGGACCCTGAGATCATGACCTGAGCCTAAGGCAGAGGCTTAACCCACTGAGCCACCCAGGTGCCCCTGCAGTTGGCATTTCTAAAGGGAAAAAAGATCTTAGAAACCAATAAGGTGGTGGTTAGGTGCCCTTCTGTACTTTAGAGCTGGTATTCATTTTGACAGCAGCCCTGCAAAACGATAGGACAGCTACCTTTGTTTTTAGCTTCAATCAAATTCCCTCAACCCTTGATTCTATTTTGCAAACCCTGAATGGCTGCTTTGAGCCAGGCCTTGTGTCAGCCTCTGGGAGAACAAGGTCTATTAGTCACAGTCCCTGACCACAAGGAGTTCGCCGTCCAGACCTTCTGCGGACTTCTGAGGAGTCAATCCCAAGCGTTGTGCTTGTCGACTTGTGTTTTTGAGGGCAGAAATGCAGCTGCCTGGGACTCACAGCGGTGTGTCCCTCTCCTCCCAGGGGACCCTTCTCTCTGTTCCCCAACCACTCAGTGGGCTGAGCACTCGTGACAGCTCTGTAATCTCAGCCACAAAGAGGTGCCCCACCCTTTGTTCCGGTGAAACTCTGGATCGGCCTGTAATTACCGCCATGCTGCAACCTGGAGCCTCTAATAAGTACAGATTTCCAAACGGTGCTCATAATTCCTGCCAGAGCTACCCTGCCAACTTCAGGCATAAACGCTGGCCTGAGCTGAGGGCTGAGTGCTGGTGCCATAACATGAGATTTGGGGCCATGCAACAAACAGATGGAAACTCAGCAAGCACCTGCAGTAAGCTGGCACACCCGTATTCACACACACCGCTTCTTCCTGCGGCTCTGACCCCGTCACTTGTGGGATCCCACTGCAAATTTCTAGAAAAAAACAATCCATCTGGAGCACAGTCCGTTGAAAAATAAACACGAGCAATCTGATACGTTCTCAGACAGATCAGCAGGGCCGTGTTGGGTTTCCTCTGGTTCTTCCACAGGAACACACCCAGGTAGGGTTTGTACCAGAGTGATTTCCAGCCCCCAGTCCCGGGAACTGACCAAGAAGGGTCAAGTTTGCCGTGTTTAGAAAGCGAAAGCCACAGCCATCATTTGACAAAAGTTACCAGACTCAGCCGTCTTCCAAACAGGCTCGGGCACCCAGCGGGTTTGGCAATCTTTTCACGGCAGCAAAAGATAAGGACATTAATAAAGAATTTCCAAGAATGCACTGTGAGCCAGGTCTTGTGATGAGAGCTTTACAGGCTTCGGGTCCCGGACTCCACACAGCCACGAAATGATTGCTCTTATCATTCCCATTTCACAGAGGGGAAAACTGAGCTTTCCCAAGTGGAGCCATTGCCCCCTCCTCCTGTTACCATGCTCACCCCTGCTGCTCCCCAGGGCACTGAGCAGCACAGACAGAGGGAGAAGCACAAAGACTGCAGGCTGCCCTGGTTACAGAATGTGGGGAGGAGGGGGAAGGTGTCCGTTTCCTTGTCCTTGACGACAGAGTCTCCCTTCCGGGGCTTTTAGTCTTGGTACATTCAGACACCTTGGTCCCCGGCCTCCTGTCCTTCATCTGGGTGGAGCTTGTCTGTTTCATGTCCATCTTTCCCGTCTATCCCCTGCCGACTCCCGTCCTCGCCGTGTGCCTTCCACACTTACATGAGTACGTACCTGTCCCAAGGTAAATGTGCACTCCTGCCCGTGCATGGGGTATACGTGTGTGCGTATACACACAGACACCCGTGTGTGTCACCCTAAGTTCTACAGATGGGACTACGGCGTCCCCTCTGTTGCCTTCTCTCAGCTGACTGTGTTCTTAAGTTTCCTTCTGTTCATGAATCTCGCTTATTGCTTCTGGCGGCCCAGAGTGTTGTACCCCTGTGCCTCTCTCTGCACCCCGATGTGTGTGTATGAGTGTAAGTGCGCTCCCAAGGGTGTGTGCACGTGGGGGATAGTTGTGCATTGTCAGCTAGCCGTCACTCAAGTGTGTGTTCCTTCAAGATAGGGACATTGCTTTATAGCCTCCGCAAATAGAACCGTGCCAGGCTACAGAGGTTCTCAGTAAATATTTGTTGAATAAATGAATGAATCCACATCCACCACAATGTGCTTTTTCTCCGGTGAAGGACACCCAGGTAGTCTCTTACTCTGCTGCTGTAAACCCAGCACGGAGGAGAGTGGCTGGATCAGGAGGTGCTTTCCTACTGAGTCCTCCCTTCCCCCTCCCCCAGCCACCCCCAACCCTTCCTTTCCTCCCGCTTTCTGCCTTCCCCTCTCACTCCTTCCCCCACCCTCTCTCTGTCTCTCCTTCCCTCCTTCTTTTTTACATTCATTCCACTCCAAGTTCCTTGTCTGAGTCCCCCACAGGCAGATGAAACAAAGAATGTTTGTGTACCTTGAGCCTCACTTCAATTCAGTATAAATGAAATCTTTCTTTACATCACCATGATTGAGACATTAATCCTGACCAGATACCCGGGACCTCTGATCACGCATGTTTAACATTTATTTAGATTTAACAAGTATTTATGGAGTCCCTCTCTGTGCAAACCTCTGCGACAGGCGGGGAAGGGTGAGGAGGAGGCATGGGGAGCCGACTCTGTCCTCACAGTGGTGGAGAAGGGGGACAACACAGGGGGGACCCACAGCGGGACGTGGGCAGACGTGGGCAGCCAGGTGCAGACTGGGTGTCTGTGTCGTGGAATGTGTCACTTTCTGGTCTGTGCTAGAAACCCCTGGGTGCAAATTTGAGAGGAGCAGGATATATATAGTCCCC
Organism: Neogale vison; assembly: GCF_020171115.1. NCBI lineage: Eukaryota > Metazoa > Chordata > Mammalia > Carnivora > Mustelidae > Neogale > Neogale vison. Next base: position 151,184,513 of record NC_058092.1, on the reverse strand, counting down.
TGGTATCTCCCCACGAATTCAAACGAACATCATGTCCTTAAGGTGTGATGCACTAAGGACATAACGTTAAGTAGCGGTTCTGACCAAAGTGCGTCAATCAATCCCAAGGAACCAATCAGACAGGCCTAGGCAAGGGACATTCTAGAAACCCTGTGTGGTTTGACGTGAGCGACACAGCAAGGCTGAAGAGCCTATCCCAGAGTGAAGGAGATGAGCGTGACGCGTAACTGCAGACCAAGTGTGATGCTGGGTTGGCTCCTGGAACGGGGAAAAGCAATTTCTCTAAAAGATAGTATTGGGTTGATAGGTGAAATTTGAATATGGGCTCTATAGTAGATCATATGTCGTATTAATGCTGAATTTCCTGAATACAACAATTGTATTGTCACTTTAGACGTGTGTGTGTGTGTGTAGTCAATTTATTTATATATGTATATATCTCTGTGTGTGTGTATTTATATATCTAGAAACTGAAATCTGAAACTATCTCTTGTAGTCCACCAGCCAAAACTAGTGCAAACATAACAAGAAACAGGTCAGAAGAAAGTGAACCCAGGAATTATAGCTAGCTAGATATATCTCCCAATTCCTAGAAGCAAGGGGCAAAATACTATAATTATTGCAACTCACTTCTCAGATGGTCCCACAAAAATATCCGTAACGATAGCATGTACACAGAAGAGGAAAAGATTTTAAAAGGCGGCAAAACATTAGTACTCGGAGGACCTGAAGGCTGTAGAGAGTTCATTGTACTTGTCGTCTGCAGAGTAAAAGGTTTGTCAGTCTGTCCTGGTGTTCGTAAACACAAGGCAGGGGTGGGTGAGCCACATGACGATGAGCCCGTGACGGCCCCGAGAGTAAGTATCATTTATTGTTAGTGCCGCGCGTCACAGGTGCGAAAACTCACCCAAGACTCACAGCTGGAATGCGACGAGCAGGGATTGAAGCCGGGCAGGTGGGCTCCAAGAACTCCATCCTCCCCCCTCGGGGACCACAGCGGAGACTCCCAGTGCCACCCGCATCATGTTACTGACGGGGTGGGCAGGCTACTAGCCTCAGCTGCTGAAAGTGATGTTTTAAAAATAAGGTTTACGTGAGGTGCCTGGCTCACTCAGTCCATAGAGCATGTGACTCTTGATCTCGGGGTCATGAGTTCAAGCTCCATGTTGGGTGTAGAGTTTACTTTAAAACAAGACAAAACAACGAGGGTTATAAAAGCACCGTTCTGGGGTTAAATGAGGTAGGGCATGTTAAGGGCCCAAAAAAGTGTTTGGGGCACGATAAACATATCATCGTGTGGAGCTTTTTGGAACCTGGGCCCGTCCGGTGGGTTGTTCCTAAACTGTATCGGTGCCCAAAGGTGATTAGACGGAAATGAGCGACCGCAGAGACGAAGCCGGCTTGAGACAGGGAAATCGTCCCATGTGAAATGCATGCCGAGCAGGGGGACCTCCCACAGAATCACCGGAATCCACGGCAGAGCGCTGGGCAGTTCTCCTGACCACCTTCGCTTCCAAGGCCCTTCCTGGCTCGTGGAGTAAGTGTCCAGAGCCAGAGCTGCCGTCACCTGCAGGGAATGCCAAAGGGAGGCCATATTTCGTCTGTCCTGTGAGCAAACAGCTTGTGCTCGCTCCGGCCCCACATATACTGAACAAACAGCTCCTTCGCTTTGGGTCCCGTCTATGCTGACAGAAGCTCCTTGGTAAAAATGCTCAACTCTGTCTCCATCTCTGTCTGTCTGTCTCTCTCTAGACACACATACACACACACACACACACACACACACACTCCATCACACTACTGAGGGGTCCTTTGGGCCGAATCCCCCATAAACATGTACAATAACACGCCCTCTGCCTGTCCACACTAACCACCATGACTCTGCAGGTCATTTCTGTTGGAGATGACACAGTTCCCAAGAGTCCCTGTGACAAGCACCCGAGAGGCGAGCACAGGAACTGTGCTGTTCAGAGGCAGATAGGGTCAGTGGGCTATCTTTGACTGCAGTTGTTCCTTTAGGGACAGAAATGGCTGAAGTTGGAAGTTATTTGTGGAGATTGAATATATATAGAGAGAGAGTCAGACAGAGAGACGTAGACAGACAGGGAGACAGAGAGAGAGAGGCACAGACTCGATTAGCAGCCTGGAAATGGATTAGCGACCTGGAAGTCAAGGTTTGACAAAAGTGGTAACCAGCAGGCAGTGGGGTTTAGGAAGTTTGGGATCAAGGTATCCACAGCAAGGGGAAACCTGAAAGGAGCGCCTGTAGTCTCTCAGCCCGAACTAGCCCAAACATAACTAGGAACATGTCAGAAAAAAGCAAACCCAGGAATTTAGGCCTTTTTGAGGCGACCAGCTTGGCCAAGGGTTTCCTATTCCTCCTCAGGGCCAGGCGAGGCTGGTGGAGGGTCTTGCCTGGGGTGCTGGGGGCCAGGCAGGGGCCTAGCAGCTGGGCTGGCGGGGGACCTCGAGCCTCAGCTGTCCTGCAGAGGAGATACAACTTTGAAAGGGAGGCTTCTTCATGAGAGTCTTGGACCGCTTCAGTGTGGGTTTAAACTACTTTTGGGTGGCTGCCTGTGGGACGTGAACTGTCCTCTGGGATATGCTGGGACCCTCATTAGCTTAAATCTGCCATCACATCCTTCACTGTCCCTTGCCTCCACCTTGCCCATCAGCATGACTCAACCTAGCCCAGGTTCTTAAGAGTTTTAAGGTGGCCAAACTTCGATAAACGTCCCCCACGAGAGAGTAACCATGGGCCCGACTTCCTCCCGACAGTGCGTGTGTGTATGTATGTCACACGTACAATCACAACCCCTGTGTGTTGCCAGACTTGCCTCTGTTGAAAGAAAACACTTTGTTAAGGAGCCTGAGTGCCTGGAAGGAAGTTGCTCAATCGAAGTGGAAACCAAACCCTGGCTTCGGTTTCCTCGGGAAATTTTGCAGTAACTGTTTCTCTGTAGTAAGGTAGCACGGGCTTGACCTAGGCCCCAGCCTAGACCCAGCCACAGCATAACAGACGAGAGCCGTGCGCAAACCTAGAACCATCCCGCAGGTCATTTGTGCCATCCTGGGGCCCAGAGGCCTTTGAGTCTTGCAGGAAACCACCGAGGCTGGCAGTGTAGCAGCTGTCTTTCTAAATCTGCTACGGATCCGAGAGAAGGAGGAGGAGGGAGGGAGGAGAGGGAGAGGAGGGTTTGGTGCAAAGCAGATTCACTTCCACCTATTGTCTCTAATAAACCCACATTTGGAAGGGGATTCTGTTGTCAGTGAAAAGGGACAAGGAGTTAGCGATTACAGATCTGCCTTCGCTTTTTCACTGATGAGGAAGTAAGTCCAGAGATGTGAAGTGGCCCGAGGTTGTGAGTTTACGGTAAGTGCCGAGGCTTCTGACTTCCCGCCCAGTGCCTGTTCTCACAAACCACCCCCTACTCCCCCATCTGTCAACAAATAGCACTGAGGACAGCAGAGTGGCAGGTGACAATCCGTCAGTCACTCAATCATCTATTGCTGTCGGTTAGGCCTGCTTACCATGCTGGCACCTTGAGGCCCAGAGAGGCTTTAGATCATGTCGTCTTCCTCACAAAGAGCTTCATCTGTACTCTGAGATGTGACACATTTTCAGAAGGTGTAACTATCGTGCAAAACCAGGATGAAAGAGTGTGGACATCAATGCCATGACAATCAGAGGAGGGAGAGTGGTCTCTCTGGTGGGCTTCATGGAGAAAGTGAGCCCAACCCTGGGCCTTGGAGATGGCCTTCCAGGCACAAGGGCAGGAGGGCAGCCAGGGACCCTGTAGGCACAGCGTCAGCGGCAGAAACAGAGGGGTCTGTGAGGACCTAAGAGGGTATCCTGGCGTCGGGGGTACATTCACACTAGAGGAGATGGCCTGCACCTGCTGGGTTCCCTCTCCCACCTGACTGATGGGAAAGTCACAGTAATACAGTAGCTTGTCAACAGCCACTGCTGGGTCCTTAGATCAGACCTTTATCGCCCCTCCGTTCCGGCCTTCTCTCTGCTCTTCTAGCCCGGGACCTGGCTTCCCCACCCTTCTGATGGCCCCAGAATTCTCTTGCTAAATAGCCAGTTACTATGTCCTCACTCTGCTTTTAGACCCAAGCAAGCCATTGCCCGTAGGATAAGTCCACACTCCTTTGCAGACGAGCCTGGGCTCATGTCCTCACAGCCACTTCCTGTAAACAACATCCATTGCACCCAATGAGACAACGGCAGCTGAATCCTCCATGCCTTCCTGGCATAGTTCCCACCTCACAGAAAGTCTTTGGAACTATTTATCCTCTACGTTTTCTTTGAGACTCACCTCAAATGCATCACCTTCTCCATGAAGCCTCCCTTTCTTTCAGCTCAAGTTCCCAGCCCCGAGCTCTGATGTCACATCATTGTTCCTGTTCCCATATTTGTTTAAATATCTACCTCTTCTAGAAGCCAGAGCCGGGCGCCAGGGGCCTGATTCTCAGTCTGTTTTGCCCAGGGCCTGGGGTAGCTCGTGGTTCATAAGAGTGCGACTGAACAAAGATCGGCTGAATGAAAGAATGAGTGGGAAAATATGACAGAGAAGAGTGAAAAATGGAGGCAGATTTTTCAGGTTTTTGGGGCAGAAGGTGTAGAGAACACTCTGTGCACATGTGGGCCCTACTCTGCCCCGAGAATGGCTGGGGTTTACCCCTATTGGGGTCGTCCCCCACGTGCTACTGAGCCCCCATCCTGGCTCTAGCTGGGGTGCAGGGAGGCACTCCTGGTCCGAGCTGCCTGCAGTGACCACAACGCAGACATTTCACACACTTTTAAAAGCCTATTTTGATGGTAAAAGCCAAAAAATGACATAGAAAGTCAAGACAAATAAAAAAAAATGAAGTTAGCCATATTCCCACGACCTCAGTATGATCAATGACCATTATTTTTTGATTTTCCATCCAGTCCTTTTCCTCATGTCTTGTGATGATTAATTTTATGTGCCTGCCTAATGGGCTAAGGGGTGAATAGAGGGCTGGTTAAACATTATTCTGGAGGTATCTCTGAGATCATTTCCTAAAGAGATTAGTGTCTCAATCAGTAGACTGAGCAACGATGGCCTCACCCATGCCGGTGGGCATCATTCGTCCATGAGGGCCTGAAGAGAACAGAAAGGCAAAGGAAGGGTGAATTGTCTCCTCCTGAGCTGGGACGTTCATCTGTTCCTGCCCTTGGCCATCAGTGCTCCTGGCTCTCAGGCCTTCAGACTTGTACTGGTACTTACACTATTGTCTTCCCTGGATCTCAGGCCTTCGGGTTTGGACGGGGATGACCCCGTGGGTTTTCCTGGGCCACCAGCTAGCAGACAGCCGATGATGGGACTTCTTGGCCTCCGTAACTGCTGAGCCGGTCCCTCAGGATAAACCTTTTTCTGAAACACCTCTATGTTGTACATCTTAAACTTAGACAATGTCATATGCCAATTATATCTTGGTAAACTGGAAAAGAAATCTCGTTTCGTGTCCTGTCAATATTCCTAATGGTTCTGTTTCTCCGGAGAATGCTAATTCATGTCTAGAGTTATAATAATGGCATTTTAAATCCAGCACAGAAGCAGGAAATAAAAATTCTTGAGAACAGGGATGCCTGGGTGGCTCAGTGGGTTAAGCCGCTGCCTTCGGCTCGGGTCATGATCTCAGGGTCCTGGGATCGAGTCCCGCATCGGGCTCTCTGCTCAGCAGGGAGCCTGCTTCCTCCTCTCTCTCTCTCTCTGCCTGCCTCTCTGCCTACTTGTGATCTCTCTCTGTCAAATAAATAAAATCAATCTTAAAAAAAAAAAAAATTCTTGAGAACAGCTCTTTTGGTTCCCTTCCAGGGCTCTGCATACAAGGGGCGCTCTGTAAGGAGTTTAGGTAGACTGACATGTGTCCTGTCCAAAAGGTTTTCTGAAAGGTCACCATGGCAGTGACCCTTCCAGAAGGAAACCTGTGATCACATCTCTCTAGCTTTCTCTTTTCCTCCCTTTACTTCGAACTTTTCAGTACTCAACCAGTCATTCGGTCAACATTTAGTGAGTGGCAGTGATGGCGTGGACCCAGTGACAGAGTCGGACTAGGAAGCCAGTCCCCATGCCTGCTGTCCACCCTCGTGACAGTCCTGCAGCCTCAGAGACCCCTCAAAACCTTTTACTGGTGGCTCGTTGCTCAGCACTTGTCCGGTTCAAACGAAGAGTCCCTGCGTACTCAGGTCCCTGCTTTTGTGTGTGCTGCACCCAGAAGCAGAATAATCGTCCAGCTGTCCTGGGAACAACCAACAGTTGGGATTGTGTCAGCGAGTCTTTGTTCGGTTCCTATAAAGGATGGTCTATTGGGTAATAATCTGTTCCAAATGGAAAACACGCCTTTCAGAAGGCCTGAAATTAATTATTGCCACATCCCCCCTCAGGCCCACAAACAGTTCTTTCTTTATGAAAGAACAAGCTTTCCTAACTAGAAGGAGTCTCGAAAACATCTTTCCTAGCTTTAAAAATCATGGGATCTGGCCTTGGAGACAAGCAAAGGACCAGAGCGTGTGAGAAATGCTTCCTGACGGAGGCAAGGCCACAGGGGCTGGTATGGGCAGAACCAGCGTGTCCTTGGAGGGCAGTCACGCTTCTCAAACTGTTCCTCTGTGCAGGGAACATGAGTGAGGGCGGGCTTGGAAGGCGAGGCTGTCACAGGGCAGCGCTTGGGTAAAAGTGTCACCTAATGCAGATGACACACTATGGGAATTTAGGAGGAGTTCGTCTCCAATCCTGACAAGAATTGCATGAACCTGTGGCAGGTCAGAGCTCTTCAGCCTCCCTCATTAACTCACAAGGCCAGGATGAGGCAGATTTCTTACATGCCAGGGCTCCTGAAGGACAGGCCGCTGATGAGGGTGTCCTCTGGAACTTTCTGTAAGCACAGGCACACACACACACACATATACTGTCACAGGCCCAACTCTCTCCCCCTGAGATTCCTGTGTTGAAGTCTTGACTCTTAGTAGAGTGACAGCATTTGGACACAGGACCTTTAAGAGAGGCATTTAAGGTTAAATGAGGTTATTAGAGAAGGAGTCACTCCACTCTAATTGGTGTCATTATAATAAAATGAGATTAGGGCCCAGACACACAGAGGGATGACCCTGTGAAGACACAGGGGAAGGTGGCCACCTTAAAACCACGGACAGAGTCCTTAGAAGAAGCCAAACCTGCTGAAGGGGAGAGTACATGACCCCAGAATGTGCTGCTTTTTTATTATTTTGAGCTGAAGGCATTCAAGACCCAGAACATTCAGAGAAAAAAAATTCTCTCTCTCTAAATTGCCTAGAAGAATTTAAATGGGGTCCTGGCCTCGAATGACAGCAATGGCCAGAGATAACGGTCTTATCTGAAAGACGAACCTGCAAGGCACTGTTCTTCTCGTGGTCTGTGCCGTAGACCACCCTCTCCTCCGCCAAAGCCCCAGGCCTCTAACTGCTCCAGCTTAGGATGGTACAATAAGCCTCAGTTGTCTGACTCTCTCAAGGTCTCATATTTTTATGGGGCTCCTGCACATACAAAGTTAAATTTGATTTCTCCCTGTTAATCTATCCCATGTCAATTTAGTGCATCAGCAAAGAACATAGAGGGGTAGAAGGAAAATATTTCCTTTCCTACATGGTCAACCTCTTGATCTCAGAACTCTTGCCTCCAGATCTGTGAGAAAATCAACTTATATAGTTTAAGCTGCTTGGTCTGTGGTAATTTGTGGCAGCCCAAGCGGACTAGTACACCCACATTCACACGTCCTCTCACTCCTATAGAAACTCACATAGAAACACCCTCATTCACACACACACAAACTCACATACTTAAAAACCATCCAGACTCATGTATTCAAACACACTCACACACATATCCTCACACACTTATACACACACAAATCATACACCTTTTATACTCACCCACCCAGAAATGCTCACACTTATCTCAAACACACTCACTCATGCTCTTGCTCACTCACACTTATTACCAGATTCACACTCAAACACTCCCATACTCATTTTCAAAGATGAATACGCTCTCTCTCACAGACACACAGACTCACATAATTCAACACACACTCACATATTCAAACACAACTCACTCACACTTATATACTCATGCACAGAGACACACACTCATCTCCCATCCCCACCCACACCATCTGTGTAATTATTGATCTACTTGCACACCCACGCCTTATCCTCACATACATTTCTCTTGAGCCCAGAGACTTAGGCTGCTGTGGCTCAGGCCTGCACTGAGGCCTGTTCCCTTCCTTTGCTCTCTGTCAAGCTCAGTCCTCTTGCTAGAACCTTGGATGCATCCTGGAGCCCTTTGCGCGAACTCTGACTTCTTACATCTGGTGCTCCGTGGTTGCCTGGCACTTTGCTCTTCTGTCTCCAACCTTGACCTGGACAGGAGCTGGGAAGCCTAGATTCTGTTGACCATGGGTGAGGAGCAAACGCTCTGAGCCTCAGGACTCTTACCTCTAAAATCAGTAACCGCAGTGTTTCTGAGTGTGGTCCCCGAACCAAGAGCATCAGGATCACCTGGGACTTATTAGAAACGCACATTCTCAGGCTCCACCCAGACATACTGAATCAGAACCTCTGTGGGATAGAGCCCAGAAATGTACATGTTAATGTGTCTTTGGGTAGTTCTGATCGAAGTTTGAGAACCACTGGACTGGATGATCTCTAAGATTTCTGCGAGGGAATAAACCTCCCAGACTCACTGTACGCATGTATGGTAACTAAGATGGGCGTTATTTATGGAATGCCTCTCATGTGCCCATTCCCTTCCAGACATCTCTACCATCCCCTAAAAGAGGCATCATTAGAAGTGTTTCCCAGATGAGTGAAATGAGGCCCAGAGAGGCTAAGTAACTCACAAGGGGACACACAGCTAGAGAAGAACAGGAGGAGGACTGACATGGGGCTTCCTCACCATGCGATCCCCGCACCTCCTATGGGCTACCACTGTGACGAGTGCCTGACCTCCTCTCGGCACTCAAGGAACGTCATTTTCCGATGGTCCTGTGACCCTGGGGTCCCTGCTCTTCCCACCTTACCTGGCCTGGCTCACGTCCAGCTCCTCCCACCCCACGCCCCAGATCCACCTTCCTCTGATTTCCCCCCGGGGCATCCCCGCCGCCGCTCAGGTGCCACATGTCTGGAGTCAGTTCCAGACTATCGAGGCCTGGAAAGAAACGCATCTTCTCTCCTCCCAACCTCTCCTTAAAAGAGAGCAGCCTGCAGGCAGATGTGGAGACTCTCAGAGATCCTCACAGCGTTCAGACCCTGGTGGGAGGAGCAACGCTTTCCTAAGCTTTCCCTAGATGAAGCCCGAGGCCTGCGGGCACTGAGCGGAAGGCGAGCCCCGCCCAGGATGGGTGTGCGTGGCTGGGTCAGCTCGAGACCTGCTTCGCCTTCTTCTGGTGTTAGCGGCGTGGCCCTGCCTGGTCCTGTCACCTCAAAACCCTGCTCTTCTCAGCAGTGGCTGCCAGGCCGTCCCCCACCGGAAAGACAGGGATTTTGTTTTCTCGCTGCTCTTGCCCTGGGCCATGCACACGGAAGTTCCTAATCAATGTTTGTTGACTGACTGACTGGATGTTGTCCCATCTACCGGCTTCTGCCTCATGGGGGAATGTCACACACACACACACACATACACAGATACACACACACACGCATGCACACACGCACGCACGCACGCAGACGCTCCGGGGCTGCTGGAGGACAAGGAGGCTTGACAAGGAGGGTGGTGAGGGGCCTGGGCCAAAGCTTGAGGGCGTTGGGGGTGAGAACAGGTCTTTCACAATTGAGGTTTGGAAAAAGAAGCTACACTGAGCCTAGAGGAAAAATACCAGAAATTGAAAATTAGGCCTGAGACACGAGAATGATCTTTTTCAAATGACGGGTGAGGTCTGCTTACAAAAATTAGGATTTGCGTCGAGGGCAGAAAGGTCACTCAGGGGCGAAGAGGGCCCCAGGCCGGTGCACTTCCCTGGGAGTCTGGGTCACAGCTACCGTGGGGTGGCCCCGAGGCCAGGGCTGATTTGGTGACACGCAGAGGCACGCCGAGGGGGGTGGCTCGTGGGCTGGACTTTCACCCACAGGGAAGGAGCTTCAGTTCCGCTTTCTGCCCGCAGAGAATTCCCGCCCACCTGGCCCTTCAGGGAAGCGTCACTTTGCATCAGGGCACTCATGGCCGGCCTTGCCCAAGATCGCGTTGCAACAGGGCTGGGCGGAGACTCCAGGCCTTCTGTGACCCGATGAAGACCCAGTCCTCCCAGTCCTCCCAGTCCTCCTACCCCAGCTCCTCCTCTCTGCCGGCGCTTGTCCCCTCAGATTCAGCGGGTCATCCAGAAATTCCGGCAATTCCGTGACCCGGGCCGGGGATCCGCCGTCTGGGCTGGGCTCACCTTGCCTCGAGATGCTGCCCATGGCCCTGTTCTTGGACCTGCTCAGGCTGGAACTCGTGTGTCGCTGCTGCCCTCTAGATGCAGGTCATGGTCGCTGAGAGAGAGGAGGATTGTGGACAAAACACCAGTGAAGGCCGGTGGCCCGAGACAGCGATGTATCAGCTGTTTCGCAGAGATAAGCCTGTGCGTGAGGTTAACAAGTTAACATTCACTGGGGGCGCACACAGGTCCCGCCCTCCGCCAGCTGCCCTCCTGCGGGCATTTCCCTTGTGATAAAGAAGGACACAGGGCTGCGGGACAGACTGGCTCCCTGGAGTGCGATCGCAGAGAGGCGGAATTGTCCCCGTGATGGACGGACTCAGTCCCGACAGAGACCTCACGACCCGTACGATCCAGCTTCGAGAACAGCCTCCCCAGTCCTGTCGTGCTCCCGGCTTAGGGGTGCGCTGGATGTCAGCCGAGGCTCTCCAGCACCAGCACCCCGCACGGAGAGTAAGCACCGGCACGTGCTGGGTTCCTCCAGCCCAGCCCTGCCAGGAGTGTGGATGCCTCCTAACAACAGTTTTGTAGAGCAAACAAGACATGTTTTTGGGAATTTAAATAACTGTGAAGGAGGCCAAAAGATGCAACCTTCCACTTACTAAATGAAAAAAATAAATCCCGGGCTCGTCGTGGGTACCTTGCTGACTATGTCATCAACGATACAGTATTGCACGTTGGAAAGTTGATAAGAGTTGATGCAAGTTTTCTTCACAAGGAAGAGAACATGCAACTCTGTATGGTGATGACTGTTATCTAGATTTACTGTGGTGATCGCTTCGCCATGTGTGCAGACGTCAAATCCTGATGGGGGACACCTGGAACTAATATCATGTTATCTGTCAATTATAGTTTGAAAAAAAAAGGAATTTTTAAAAATAGCCATGAGGTTTTGTAAGCAACATATAAGCACGGCGTGGGTCTTTGAGTAGTGAATGAATAATACAAAAAGAATATGGCAGAGGAGCTCTAATTGCTAACTAACCCCACGCTAAAATCCCGATTTTCCTACGTGTTCAAAATGAGCTCATGATACACTGTCCCAGGGAGAGGAGCTTTTATCTTTGCTTCAACTCCAGATGCACAAGCAAATACTATTTAAAAAAAAAATGAAATGGGTGACCATCAAATTCTAGCTTTTCAAAATAGAGGAATGATTCCTCCGTTGTATCACCAGGGTACATCAAAAGCAGGAAGAGCGAAGGAAATGAAAATATTAAAGGAGTCACTGAGCTCAGGGCTGGGATGATCATAACATCCCAGTGAAATGAACAGATACAGCTTCTCCACCCAGTGGCCAGTTTCTGGCCTCTGAAAAGAGCAGTTCAGTGAGGTGACCCACCCCCCAGGACCGTAGGACCCGCTGAGGAGGGACGCCCACAGCGGCCGTTTGTTTCCTCCCCAGCTCCTTGGGCACCCCCTATTCCGCCTGACACAGTTTGCTTGGCTCAAGGCTGCTTTACTCCCCACTGTCCCCTGTGACCCTGTGACTCAAGCCAGGGTCACAGGAATCTCACACACAAATGGCCACAAAGCCTTTGAGAGAAGCCTGAAGCCTTCCAGAACACAGAACTCCCTAACATACCAAAACCCACTTCCCTGAAGATGTGGGCAGCTGTCTTGATTCTTTTTGGCAAGAGGAGAAGCACAAAATATTCATATTCATTAAATAGAATCATTTGTCCTAAAATAACATGTCCGTTTACCTCTGGGCAGAAAGCGTCATCTGCTTATGCTTAGGGCCCTGGTGCCCAGCTTCTGGGGGAAGTCTTCAAAAAGATGTGACCACCAGTTGACCCAAGCCAGGCCCAGGCAATCAGAAGCTTCTCGGCCCCTCCCCCGTCCTCGGAATGGGGGTCTTGCTTGTCTCTCCTGTTCTTAGAGGCGGCTCCAAGAACGCAGCCTTGAGATAATGACATGGTGTCGAGAACACCTGTCCCGTCTACTTAACTGGCCCCAGTTAAGGCCTCTCCCTGTAGAAACTGTTAAGATCTGGTGAGCAGTTGTACGGATCCGTTTGCCTTGCTGCTGCCCAAGATGAGGCTTGTATGCAAGTTCCCTTTGTGCATTAGACCTGACACCAGGGGCGCCTGGCTGGCTCAGTCGACAAAGCATCTGCCTTTGACTCAGGGAATGATCTCAAGATCCTGAGATCAAGTCCTGCATTGGGCTCCTTGCTCAGCGAGGAGTCTGCTTCTCTTGCTCCCTGCTTGTGCAAATAAATAAATAAAATAATTCAAATAAATAAATAAAATCTTAAAAAACAAAACAAAGGGGCGCCTGGGTGGCTCAGTGGGTTAAAGCCTCTGCCTTCGGCTCAGGTCATGATCCCAGGGTCCTGGGATCAAGCCCCACATCGGGCTCTCTGCTTAGCAGGGAGCCTGCTTCCTCACCTCTCTCTCTGCCTGCCTCTCTGCCTACTTGTAATTTCTATCTGTCAAATAAAATAAATAAAATCTTTAAAAAACAAAACAAAAACAAAAACCACCTCTCACCCACCAACCCGGAGTAGCCTGCCTCTTCCTTCGGCCTCCCCCTGACCTCCGTGTATGGGGCAGTTTCAGATTATACTGGGGAGGCTCCCACGAGTGTCAAATCACCCCCTAGGTGAACAGGCGGCCACTGCGCTGTTCCCTCACTGGGCTCGGTCACCAAAGCCGGGTTCTCGACTCCCGAGGCTCACCCCAGACCGTGTTTCAGGACTCGAGTTGCGCTCAGTCTATGTAGCTCTGCTCTGCGGTGATGCAGGTGTGACTCGGGAGCCGGCCAGCACCATGGCAGACTCCCTGGCCCTGGGCTGCACAGCCTGCACCTGTCCCGCATCTGTTTCCCACTTAGTGACCCCCCCGTAAGTAGTGGCCAGCAGTGCTCACGGCCGACCTGTGCCACCTGGGGCTCTGCAAACCAGCTTTCATAAGGCTGTTCTCTTCTTGGACACCCGGGAGCACCAGTGAGGACAGACACCCAGTGTCTCTGGGGTGTGTTGTGTGTGCAGAGCAAGACACACCTCTCCGGCCCACACTCATGGGGCAGCGGGCTGGTGTGTGCGGGGCCACATCTAGGCGACAAGAGAGAGTTTGGGCTGGAGGCATGTTCATTTTGGTGGGAATATGTCAGCTTCCCCTGCATTAGCCCCGCCTGTGCCTCCGACCCTCCCTCCAAAACTTAGGGTGCGCCTGTTATGTCCCTGCTGTTTGCCTGCAGGATTCCAGGCATCAGGAAAGCAAAGAGGAGCAAGACAGAGTTCTTGCCTTCAGAACACTCGCAGGCCAGTGCAGGATATGGACACAGAAATAGGCCATTTCAGTGCTGTGTGAAAAGTGCCCTGGAGAGGGCGAGTTGTTGGGTGCAGTTGGCTGCGGGCAATGGCACAAGGGAGAGAGAGAGCCAGAGTGAAGACTTTATCCACTCCTGGGTCTCCAGGGACCCCTGAGGCTGCACTGGGGGCATGGCCCATCCCGCTGAGCCTTTTGCAGGAGACCTTTATCCCCAAAGGGCAGGAGCAGGCGGCCCTCCCCAGAGCCACTGGCTGATACAGCCACAACTTCCTCTTTGTCACTTCCACATGGTGCCCTCGTCCGTGGACAGGAACTGCTGCAAGCCCTCGCGAGCCATGGCTGAGTGGCCCTGGAGATGGGGTCAGCGGTCTGTGCACACCCCAGGGACATCCCATAGCCTCATCCTGCAGGCAGTGGCTACAGCGACACACCCAGCCTGTCCCCAGGGAGAGCACGGGGCACGACAGGGACAGGTCTGTTCCTACAGGTGTATATACCTGCCTCCCCTGCCCCCGCCCCTGCCAGGCGCAGCCCGTACCCGTGACCTTCAGAAGGATGGAGTTACTCCACAGTCACCACAGTGGGGAAGGGGAACCGAGGAGCTTCTCATTTTCAAGATTCTGCAATTGGCAACGTGGGGACCCTCTTCCCCATCTCTCACAACTAGAAATTCTTTTAATTGTAAAGGTAACTCATGTTATAATAAAGCACTCTGAAGACAGCAGAGGATAGTCTACAATGGAAAGTTAAAATCCTTCTCACCAACCCCGCTAACCCCACCAGCACCCAACCATCCCCACACCTTGAGCCACTGTGAGGAACTTCTCGTGTCCCCTCCAGGCCTTCCCTACGTGCAAACACATGTGCCTGGTTGTTCCAGAATGGGTAGTAGGATGCACAGTGTTCTGTGTCTTCCTTATTCACTTAGCTTGGCATTTTGGACATATTTCCATGTTACTCTAGATAACCTGATTTCTCTTTCGTTTTTATCAATCCCTCATCTCTCTTTAAAGGCAATTGATTATACCAATAAAATGCCCTAAACCAGAACTGGCTGGGGGCTGTCTGCCTCCTTACTAATGAGAAGAGGCAGCAGATTGAAGGAGAAAGAGCACTAGACAGATCAAGCTCGGAATTCTGGCACGTTCACTGTGTGGTCTTTGGAGGTGTCTTAACCTCTCTGGGCCTGGATGACACATCAGTAAAAATATGATTACATACATGATTTAGGCTAAGGACCAGAGTGTCCTAATTGCTCAGGAATTATAGTTCTTCTTAAATAAATGGAGAGACTTTCCATATTGGTGGATTGGAAGCCTCAGTGTTATCAAAACGTTGATTCTCACCCTTCCTGGGTGGCTCAGTGCATTGAGCATCTGACTCTTGGTTTTGGCTCAGGTCGTGATCTCAGGTCGGGTCGTGCAATCCAGCCCCACATGGGCTCCACCCTCAGTGGGGAGTCTGCTAGAGTTTCTCCCTTTTCCCCTCTCCCCTGCAACGCTCTCTCGCAAATAAATCTTTAAAGGGAAAAAAAAAGATAATGATTCTTCCCCAATTTATCTATGGATGCAACCAGCTCCCTATCAACATCTCATAAGGTTCTTTTTTCCCCCAGAAACTTTTTCAGTGATTCTCACCTTGCCACGCACCAGAGTCACTCGTGCAGAGCTCAAAAGAATACTGAGCCTGCTCCCGGCCTCTGAGGCTCTGATTTAAAACGGGGCTGGCCCAGGGAACACAGGGCTGACTAGGGTCACCTAACCAGCCATGTGGTTGCTGTTAGCAGCGTGGGCTGGAGTCACCTGGGAGGTCTCCTCACCTGAATGTCTGGTGGTCGATGCCTGCTCTAGGCTGGGGCCTCAGCGGGGCCTCCAGGCCAGACACGTCCACGTGGCCTCCCCATGCGGCCTGAGCCTCCTCACATTGTGGAGGCCGGGATGCTAGAGAAAGAATCCAGTGCGACCAGGAAATTCTTCTATCTCGCACAGTCTAGCCCAGGCACGACAAGGTAGCCCCTCTCTAGTCATGGGCCCCCTTAGATTCAAAGGAAGGAATGGAAGTATTCTTCTCTATGGGAGGAATGTCAACATCACATCAAGACAAAACTGTAAGAATATGTGGGATGCGGGGCGCATGGGTGGCCCAGTCGGCTAAGCTTCTGTCTTTGGCTCAGGTCATGGTCTCAGGGTCCTGGGATCGAGCCCCATGCTGGACTCTCTGCTCAGTAGGGAGCCTGCTTCTCCCTCTCCCACTACATATAGATTAAAGCCCCCTGTAAGGTAGAGAAATCCCGAACCCCAAAATCCCTGGGATGTACTATTTGCAATATATGAGACAAAGGCTAATTAACTTAAGAATAGGGTGTTTATAAGTCAATAAGATTGTTCCAATTAAAAAAACAAAACAAAACCCAAAAAACTTGTACAGGCAATTGATAGAAGAATTTACAATGACAAATATACATTTAAAAAGTTGAACTCGGGCGCCTGGGTGGCTCAGTGGGTTGGGCCGCTGCCTTCGGCTCAGGTCATGATCTCAGCGTCCTGGGATCGAGTCCCGCATCGGGCTCTCTGCTCAGCAGAGAGCCTGCTTCCCTCTCTTTCTCTCTGCCTGCCTCTCCACCTGCTTGTGATTTCTCTCTGTCAAATAAATAAATAAAATCTTTAAAAAAAAAATAAAAAAAATAAAAAGTTGAACTCAACTAAAAGAATGTAAGCTTTACTAAACAACCAGCCCTAGATGTTCATGTGTCTGACTGGCAGAGATGAAAAGTAAAAAGAACTCTTCAAGAATAAAAACGCAGGGAGCAGGTGCTCTCAGACACTCTTGCTGGTGGGAATATAAGTTGGTACAAACTTCTGGACAGTATATATCAAAAGCTTTACCATTTTGAATAATATTGAGTCTTATTCTAGAGAAGTGAATAAGGACATTTTGATAGAAGTACAATGTTGTTTATTAAGTGTTATTTACCATAGCAGAGAGAGAGAGAGAAAAAAAAGAAATATTCTAAATGTTTGTCCATAAAAGAGTTTGTGAGAGTTGATTGTCCATTCATAGAATATAATACCATTATGGGCATTAAAAGTGATGTTCATATGCACATTTATTTAAATGGAAAACAAAATACCTATTTTAGTATATGTGCTGCCGAAGCGAGCACGGAAAACAAAATACCTAAAAGTATATTAAGCAGGATCCCATTTTTTGTTATATACGTTTTACAATATACACATAAGACGATTGTGTGTGTTATGTGTGTGTTTACATTTCTGGGATAAGAGTTCAATGTATTAATGGGATGATTGCTAAATAGTGAGCTTTCTGGTGATATCTTTTTCTTGAACTTAACCTTGACTTTCCAGTTTTCTTAATGTAAATGTGTTAAGCACAAAGAAATACAAGTAAAATACCATAAACTTTTTTAAAAAATTAAAAAATACAGTAAAAATAAATCTCTAATTTCTACTTAAAATGTTCTCTAAAAAGGGAGGTGGGAAGGATGTATTGAGTATGGCCCGTAGAGCAAACCAGATCCAGAAGCACCTTCTGCTCTGATAGTTACTGACTGACTGGCCTTTGGGGAGTTACGTCACTTTGGGCCTCAACTTCCTGACTCGTGCAATGGGCACAATAAATTCTACTTCACAAGATTATTGTGAGGAAGGCACCCCCTTTCGCATTTACATTCATCAAATGAAAGCTTCTTCCTGGAGGGTCTTGAACCAATCGTTATGCACCACCAGGCATTAATATCTCCTAAGCAACTAGATACACACTCATTGGGTCTCCCTGGCAGAGCACCTGCATTTTCTGGAATTCCATGGCAGCCTGCAGTTAGATGCACTGGGAACCTGGTCTCTGGAGGGGTGAGTATACACGTCCGTGTACACGTGAGCACACTTAGGAAGGCTTCCTCCTAAACGGACCATGCTGCTGTGGCAGGGGCACCACAGACATCTGCAAACGTTGACTGAGGAAGACAGGACGCTGGGAGGAAGCCCGCTGGGCTCTGTGGGGGAATCTGCCATTGAGAGGCCTGAAGACGCTGAGAAATTGTGACATTTCGACTTCCTTTGGTAGCAGGTGAGGCAACTAACCAGTATTAGGAAAGTTCTAGAGCAGGACGATGGGAAAGCCTAAGCAAAGTCTTTTGGGGAAGTTATCTGGGCCTTCAGGCCTGGGAGCCTCAACCCCCCACCCCATAGCCTCACCCTCCCCGCAAGCAGGCATCGGGAGGCTTTCCCTGCCCTCTAGTGGTCTCCTGTGGCATCGCCTGTGACAAGACCGGCGATGGGAAACCTTGGATGTCTCTCAGGCTGTCACCGGGGCGCATGGAGTCCCAGCTCGCTTCAAACCACCGCGAAGCCAGCCGGGGAGCCGGTTCTTGAAGATCCCGTGGTTCTTCCATCCCTTAACTCTGGCTGTTGTTGTTTAACAAAGGCCCCTGCGGTCCTTCCGCAGGGTACGGTGCTTGGCCTGCGGCGGGACCTCCTGACCCCGGAGGAGCCATGGCCTGCGCCAGTGCAGACTGCGGGGCGGCGGGGCAGAGACGGCGCTGCGGGAGTCCCGGCGCCTCCTCCTTGCGGACCGGTGGTCCCCGAGCCGCTTGCTCCGGCTCCCACTGAAGGAATTTTTCAAGACCACTTTTCCCCCAAACATAACCATTATCTTTTATTTATTTTTTTTTTAAATTTTCAGCATAACAGTATTCATTATTTTTGCACCACACCCAGTGCTCCATGCAATCCGTACCCTCCATAATACCCACCACCTGGTACCCCGACCTCCCACCCCCCGCTCCATATCCATTATCTTTGCAACATCTTTGTCACAGGTTTTCTTAGTTCGGTAAGGACCGAAGCTCCAGCGTGTGGTCTGTGTTGGCAATTAGGAAATCAAACCCTTATGGCGCCGCGCAGGTGTGTCCGGCGGGACCCAAACGCGAGTGATTGCAGCCCTTCCCGAGAAATCCTAGTGAGTCGGTTTGTGCTTGTCATTCCCATTCCCCCCATCAAATGTTGTTGTGATGTGATGTGGTTCTGTCCTTTCAGAAATCTTTCAGGGGCCACCCTGGAATGCATCACCCAGATTGGAGGGCAAGGAAGGGACTGTGGAGGGAGGCACCCGGCCGGGAAGGTCAGGGCGGCCGGTCAGGCGGTTTGCACTGCGTGGGGGCACGTGCGGGGCCACCTTCCCTGTGGTAAGTGGCCTGAGTGTTTACTGTTCTGACCTCCCCCTCTCGCTTCAGGAGGCTCTGCTGTGACAGGAAGTGGGGGGTCTCAGGGGATGATGGCAGCCGGGCCCGCAGGGCGCGCGTGGACATCAGCATGGGGGTCACGGAGGCCCCCGCATAGCCGCTGGGACCACAGGCCCACGTGATCAGCGGCGGGTGGACAACTGGGCACCGACGTCTGATGCCATCCCTTCCCCAGGTGGAAGTGTCAAGGGGCTTGCTCCAGCCCCTTCCCTGCATCTGCCCAGCTAACGTGAGGGAGCAGCCCCTGCCTGCTTGTGGGGTCTGAAAGGAGCACTGACTGCAGAGTCTGGAGCAGCCCTTCTGCTCTTCCGCCCTTCAGGAGCACCTGCCGCCCGTTACCCATCGGTCCGCAGCACTGATGTGTCCCCACGGTACACACACCCTCTCATCACTAGGCGGCGGGAACAGAGACTCTGCTTTGTACCTCTTTCAGTGTCAAACATTCTAAATTTACCATTTATGTTTTTTAAGTCAGGAGAACCAATGCATGGAGGGTTTTGTTTTTGTTTAAGATTTATTTATTTTAGGGGCGCCTGGGTGGCTCAGTGGGTTAAACCTCTGCCTTTGGCTTGGGTCATGATCCCAGGGTCCTGGGATGGAGCCCCACATCCGGCTCTCTGCTAGGCGGGGAGCTTGCTTACTCCTCTCTCTCTGCCTGCCTTTTTGCCTACTTGTGATCTCTGTCTGTCAAATAAATAAATAAAATCTTAAAAAAAAAAGATTTATTTATTTTAGAGAGAGTGTGAGGGAGCAGGGGAGGGGCGGAGGGAGAGGGAGAGAATCTCATGCAGGCTCCATGATGAGCAAGGAGCCCCAATGTGGGGGTTTGGGGGGGGACTCGATCCCCTCCTCCGACCCTGAGAAGGACCTGAGCTGAAACCAAGAGTCAGACACTTACCCCACTGAGCCACTCAGGCACCCGTGGTGATGGTTCTTTAAATCCATGAGAGGATGAACAAAACAGAAGCTGTGCTGGGATTACTAGGCAGACCCCCCAAAAAAACTTCAATTCCTGTTAAGAAGCTCCAGTTGCCATGAGTACTGACATGAAATGGCCAAGGTCTCAGGGGAGATTCAGTTCGCTTTAGGACTACGGCCGAAAGGATGGCATTTACATGGCCTGCCTTTCAAGACCCAGCATCTGTTCCCTCTGAGAAGCCTTTTTAGATCAGTTATGCCCTTATTATTTATTTATTTTCAGGTGGACAACGTAGTGATTCGACGATCATACACATCACACAATGCTCACCACAATACGCGTAGCTGCCGGCTGTCACCGTGTGTCAACACGGCTATCACATTATCACATTATCGCTTTTCATCTCTGTGATGCTTTTCTTTCTTTCTCGGATTCTTGAATTATGCATGTGTATGTGTTAGGTAAACTGATCATCTGGGGCGATGTCCTCTGAGATGTCCTTTCTCTCTCCATCCCGCCCTGAGAGACTGGCCACGGAGACTCTGCACATTTCCAGGAGGGATGTCCTTGGGGTGCTGGTGAACAAGGGATAAGCAGGAAGAGAAGTGCAAGGCCACGCCCGTGCGTGGAGGAGCCCCCGGGGGGCTCAGAGCCGAGGGAGAGGGTGGGGTGAAAGGAAGAAGGGGGCAGCCCACTGACTGCCCTGTCCCCCTTGGGGCATGGAGGGACAGCTGCACCTTACCCCTCTGCACTAGTGGCGAGGGAAACACCGTAGCCCCTGTCGGCCAAGGGGCGGGGGTGAGGAGGCTGCAGAGTGACCCATGAGGACCACAAGACCCAACACCCCAAGACTCACAGAGAGAGACGCTGTAAAATGAGCCGCCAAACACAGCCACCGCCACTGCGGCTTGAAGTCCAGCCTGAGACTGGGGGTTGGGGGGCGTTGGCC
The DNA here is from genome assembly GCF_020171115.1 of Neogale vison. Lineage (NCBI taxonomy): Eukaryota > Metazoa > Chordata > Mammalia > Carnivora > Mustelidae > Neogale > Neogale vison. Next base: position 151,163,622 of record NC_058092.1, on the reverse strand, counting down.
TCGGGGCGTCCTAAGCGGCGGTCCGCAAGCTGTAGACAGTCTAGATAAGGGTCTGGGGAGAACCCTGAGGAAGGAGGGGGTTCAAAAGGACTCCTGGATATGACTGAGTTTGAACCCACAGTGACTAAGAAATGACCACATGGAACTCGAATCCCCCTAGAGTGAGTTTTCTGCCAACGCAGGGCTCCGAATCTGCAAACCAAAATGTGCTACGGAACAAACAAGGCTTTTTGAGTACATTCTGTGTACACCTGTACAAGCCCCACCTACCAGTTACGCTGTAACATTTTATCCTAACTGGATGCAAGTATATGTGAGATGATTATGAGGTAGCTTTTTATCTTTTTTTTTTTTTTTTTTAAACAAAACTACAGACAAACACACTCAAAAGTAGAGATTGCCAGATCTGCAGGGCCTTGCCCCTTCCTGGAGGCTCTGGGGAAGAATCCTCTCCCAGGCCCATTCAGGTGGTAGCAGGACCTGTTCCTTGTGGTTGTAGGACTGAAGTCTGTTTGCTGACTGTGAGCCAGGACTTGTTCTAGCCGGTAGAGGTAACCTTGCTCCTGGCTCGTAACTGCCTTGCTCCACTCTGAAGACACCCGATGGCCAGTGGCATCCTTCCTATCTTTCAGCCTCATCTTGCCTGCTTTGTGTTTTTGCCTTAATTGATTCTTCTACCTTTCTCTTCTGGCTGTCAGGGCCCACCTGCAGTGTACAGGATAAAAATCTCCGTTTTTAGGTCACTAATAACTATAGGTAACTAATAACTATAACTAATTCTATCGGCAAAGTCCTTTCACAGAAGTATCCAGACCAGAATCTTGGAATCTTTTGAATGTAGCCAACTACCACGTGATCAGCACTTGGCCAATTTCGGTCACAAGCTTTTTTTTTCTTTCTTTAATTACAGTGATTTAAAAAAAAAAAAAAAGAACTATACTGAGGTATACCTCACATGCCATACAATTGACTTATTTAAAGTGCACATTTAGGGGTGCCTGGGTGGCTCAGTGGGTTAGGCCTCTGCCTTCAGCTCAGGTCATGATCTCAGGATCGTGGGATCGAGCCCCGCATCAGGCTCTCTGCTCAGCAGGGAGCCTGCCTCCAACTCTCTCTCTGCCTGCCTCTCTGCCTACTTGTGATCTCTGTCTGTCAAATAAATAGAATCTTAAAAAAAAAAGATAAAGTGCACATTTAACAGTTCTTGGTATATTATTTTATATTAAGAATATATATTATATTATTTATATATAATTAATTAATATATATTAAGAATATATATTATATTCTTAATTTTTTAAAGTTGTGGTAGAATATATATATGGGACATGTGATAAAATTTGCCATTTTAACCATTTTTGAGTGTGCGTTTCAGTGGCATCGAGTATCACAATGCTGTTTACATCCCAAACTCTTCCAATGACCCTAAATAAAAACTCTGAAACCATTAAGTGATTTCTCTCCCTTCTCCTGCCCCCAGCCCCGGTGACATCGAGTCTACCTTTGGTTTCCGTGAACTTGCCTAATCGAGGGACCTCACATACATGGAATCGGGTAATAGTTGCTCCTGGTGCTGGCGTATCTCACTCAGCACAGTGACTTTGGATTACATCCATGCTGCAACGTGCTGGGATTTCCTTCCTTTTCACGGCCGAATGTCCCACCACAGGAGTACAACACTTACTTATCCTTTCGTCTATCAGTGGCACCTGGGCTGTTTCTACCTTCCGTTATAAGAAAATGCCGCTGTGAACACTGGTGGATGAGTAGCTGTTTGAGCCTGACTTCAATTCCCTCGGCTGTAGACTTAGAAGTGGAATTGCTGGATACAGTAATTCTATATTCAGATTATTAAACAGCTATCACCTCATCACAAATCACCCAACAGTAAGTTCTTTCGTTCAAACAAGATAAAGATTTTTTTAACAAAAAAAAATTGTTTAATTTTCTGTACTGATATTTGTACAACTGTAAACTTAAGGAATCATCCAATACTTGTATAAATCTGGGGAAACAGTTAATAAGCACCTTTAGTGGGTTCCACAGTTTAAGAATTGACCATTTGAAGCTTTTAGAATGAATCTAGTAAAATGAATAAAAGTTATAAACACTATACAAAATCATGACAAACATTTGATATAGAGGGCTTGATATGGAATGATAAATACATAAAAAAAAAAAGCAAAACTAATTCAGGGAGCTGAGCTGGATAAAAGACCCATGTATTCCCCAAATCATGTGATTCGGGGGGATATATTTGGCTCTCACAACAAACTCCATTTATTCAGGGAAAGGCTCTTTCCCCGTCCAGGCGCCACCGTGTTGCTGAAGCAGATGAGGACAATGTGGGGAGGGGTGGGCGGGGAGGAATGAGCTCGCTGAGCTTTGCAGATAAGGGCAAGGATCTCTGCCCCAAGGGGAAAAACAAGCAAATTCTTCCATGTCCTCAAGTGTTAAGTGTTCTTTGGCACAAGGTACCATTTTTTCTTTGGGATTATTAAGGAGCTTTTCTCGTTGCTGTTGTTAAATAGCCCTCTCTACTCTTTCCTCTTGACCAATCTCTGTGAGACCTTTCCACTGTGCCTTTGCTACTCCCTTACCCTAACCTTTCCTGACTCTGACACCTGATGTCCAGCTTTCAATTAAAAATTCCTGTTATTTTGCAACTCTGGGAAACAACTGATAAAAGGTAACATTAGCTACTCATCTGGCCTAGAGATGTTTTTAAACACATCAGCATGACAGAGGGCAGCGGTCCCTTTAATGACACCGATGAGCAATCGAAGGTCTGGGTCAGGGGTATAAATACACGATCTGGTCCTCTTCGATGAGAAGACTGCCAGCAAGACCATGAGCAGAGGGAGAGACAAAGGAGAAGTGAGCTCTTGGTGACTGGTGGTCAGCTCTCACCGGCGAGGGAGGGTGGGGAAGGTCTAGGGGGAGGTCATCAACTTGGGGGAGGCATACCAGCCCCCAGCTATGCCTAAAGTGAGGGATGGGGGATCGGTGCCAGCCACGGGCCAGGCCACTCAAGAGACCAGATGCTGGGATCCAAGTGCTTTGCGCAAAGAGGAATATGCTGGTCACCATTGGTGTAACTCAAGGAAACACTTCCAAACAATCCTTACCTTCAAGCACCTGACTCCACACCTTGAAATTCCTACCACCAGATACTCTTGACTGAAGGCTTTGCTTATCAGAGGCTACTTCTGAAATGCCAGTCACTTTTCTGGGAGGGGCTGCTCCTCACGGCCCGCAAGTGTCCACACAGCCCTAAGACAGGGTGGGTTTTGATCGAGGGGCAAGGTTTGCTCACTGTGATGGGGGTCTTGGGCAGGATTCAGGTGGGACAGAACTCAGGGAAAAGCCAGGGGTGTGGGGAGGGAAATCAGAGCACCAAGGGCAAAGAGGGGGAGGGGTAACGCCCTCCTTCATTCACAGGCTCGCCTTGGTGGCCCTGGCTGGTGTGTCAGGGAGATAACAGGATGGCAGGTGTGTCAGAGTGAGGCTGAGCTCATAAGGCCATGGAGAGGGCAGTTCAGGCCTGGGGAGGCTCCCCTCACCACTGGGGTGCGAAGTTGGGGAAAGGTTCCAGAGCACTGGTACGGGCATATAGTCCTCCCTCGGGAGGGTTTTCTGTGTGCAGGGGAAGAGGCTTTCCCATTCCAGAAGCCCAAGGCTTATGTTTCGGGGGACAGTGAGGGGAACACTGTTGGGGCTCAGGCTGGGTAGGACCTGGGCGTGGTGGCCACCAGGTCAGATAGTTTTCAGTCTGGACCCTTTCAAGCAGGGTGTTGAATATGTCCAGAGGGAATGAGGCACTCTCGTCTTCATTTCCGCTCGATACAGTCGACCCCCAGCGTGTTGTCAGGGCAACGGCAGGTCCTGCTTCCGGGGGTGGCCAAGCAAAGGTGGGTGCAGCCACCATTGTTCACTGAGCAGTAGTTGTGACCTGGAAAAGGCAGAAATCAGCTCAACAGCCCCCTGAGAGAGCAGCCCCCTATGAGCCCCCTTTTTGGTTTCCAGGGGGCCGAGCACGTGGCTGCTGCAGGAACAGGGAATCCTCACTAGGATTTGCCAGGTGGGCAAGACTATCATTTCGAGGTTCCTGAGCCGGGGACCATGCAGATTTACCACCAAAGCTGCTGAACGGGACCTGGGAAGGCTTCTCTGATTTAGATCGTAACGCGCAACTGGGATTTCCAAGCACAAAGTGTGCAGTGTCTCTCTTGTCCCCTCGGCTTTGCACTGGGCCAGGGGGAGGGGGTGTGACGGTGGGAGCTGGGGAGGACGAGATCGGGGAGAGCAGGTTCTGGAGCCAGGCTGCCCAGCTCAGCCCCCACCGTGCCTCTGTAAGCCGCGCACCTCTGGCCCATAGCTTCGGCTTTCCCTATGCATGGAATGGGCACAAGCCTGGTGCCCGCCTCGCGGAACTGCTACAAGGACAAGGGAACGAAGGAGCACCCAGCCTGAGCACGCAGGGCTGCCGTGTGCGAGGCACCCGGCTCTGGCATGAACCTCCCTGGGTGCGTTTGGGGCTGTTAGGAGCAGCGATGAGTACCGTGGCTGGGGGGCCCCACGGACGGACTTTTTTTTTTTTTTTTTTTTTTTTAATTTGACAGACAGAGATCACAAGTAGACAGAGAGGCAGGCGGGGGTGGGGGGAGGAAGCAGGCTCCCTGCTGAGCAGAGAGCCCTATGCGGGGCTCGATCCCAGGACTCTGGGATCATGACCTGAGCTGAAGGCAGAGGATTTAACCCACTGAGCCACCCAGGTGCCCCACGGACGGACTTTTAAAGCAGGAGAGATGGTAACACGGATGTTCCTGTTTGGAACCCGAAGACCACGTACTTCTAGACCAGCCAGAGATGTGCGCTTTCCCTCCCCTGGTCCACTGTCCCCGCCTCGTCCCCTAGCATTTTCCACTTGGCTCAGCCACTAAATAATGAAGACCCATGATGGAAGGGACGGGGTCTCTCCTGCCTGGTGGTCAGGGCTGCGAGGGGCCTGATAGGTAGCGGCCGGGGCTGTGGGCTTGCAGGCCAGGGCCCTCCCAGCCCCTGAACAGGAAGAGCCCACGTGGGTTACCTTGAGGACACTGAGACAGGGCCATGGTGACTCCGTAGAGCCGGGTCTGCTTGAGGGGCTGGAAGATATCGGTCTCTTTGGAAATCGCAAGATCTATGGTGACCACGGAATTCCTGCGGAACACCAAAAGGCGGAAGTTAAAGGCACATCGGCTGGCTTGAACCTTCTGTCTTCTGTGGTTTGGGGGACAAACCAGAGACCACACAGGGACACGTTGGCCTGAGCTCCTCCCAGCCATCCCCCCTCCTCCTCTTGCGGAGGGACAAGCCTGTGTCTCTCTGACTGCCTAAAAAGGGACAAAGCTTAGCAAAGCTCTCCCCTCAGCTCTAAATTCCAAGCTGGGAAAATGGCTTTCTCTCCAGATGGCCCTGGCTGCTGCCGCTGGCGTGGCCTGACCCCTCCTTTGTGCAGGAAAGGGTGGGAGCAGGGGCTGTGGGAACACTGCAGCCTTAGAAGGAAGTAGGGGCACAGCAGGGGCATGGAGCCCACCTGCCGGGGGTCCCTGGGCCAGCTCAGGAGGACAGAACAGACATGCTCCAGAAGTCTGAGGAGGTGCCCATCCAGGAGCAAACAGACAAATAAACGGCACCTCCTGCCCCCAAGGCACCCTCAGCCCCTGAACTCCTTCACCCTCCTCTCCTGACAACTGGAAGGGCGAGGCAGAGGGCAGGCATCTCTGGACGCTGGAAGGTCATGCTAAGAGCCCCCCCCAGGGAGAGCTTGGCCTCCCAGAGACAGGGTGGCAGGGCCACCTCCCCGGCCCCTGCTGACATACGTCTTCCAGTCCGTGTAATACAGATGCTTCCCGTAGCTGGTGACCGCGAAAGGGTACTGGAGCCCTTCGAGAACCTTGCGTCGGCCCGACTGGCCAGGCTTCAGACACTCCATCCGACTGGTGCCTGTGTGGAGCGAAAACAAGGCGTTCATTGTGTATACGAGAAACGGCCCCTTTGTGTCACTATGAGTAAGGAGGGCAAGGGTGAGAGAAGTCAGCATGACGATGACAGATCCTGGAGAACACATGTGACCTGCTCTTCTTGACAGTGGAAAGCTTTCTCTCTGCCTGGTCAATCCCCACCTCTAAGGTGGGGGGTGGGGAGCACCCAGATCTGGTTCTGACGTGGCTGGAGCCAAGGGGCCTTTCCTTGCTTCCACCCACTCCCAGAGTGCCTGGGGACAGAGTAGGACTGATGACACTCCCCAGATCTTGCTCAAGTCCCTGCCCCCCTGAACCCTCCCAGGCCTTCCCTCCTGGCCCTCAGAGCCCCTGCTCGGGTCACAAGATGGCCTCCTCCCAGCCCCCCACCCTCCATGGCAGCTGATAGCTGCGAACAGCGCAGGAGCTCCACAGACACGTGGGGGACGGCTGACCTTGCTTCCCTATGCAGCACCCGCCCACATCCCTGGCCTGAGGGACACCCCAGGGCTGGAGCGGAAAGCAAGACCGCATGCTTTTCTCTTCCTCGGCTCCAAGTCCTGCCTGTGCCCCGAGGGACAGATGCAAGCGAGAGGAATGTAAGCCATGAATTGCGTAACAGATAACATTAGGATGAGGACAGGCTCCAGGGGTCAGCACACTTTTTCTCCAAGGGCCAGATGGTAATTAAGTTAGGTTTTGTGGGCCAAGAGGCAAAATTGAGGACACGGCAGAGGCATTTATGTAACCTCTTAAAATGTAACACTGAAAAATGTAAAAACCATTTATAAGACCCGGGTGGTACCAAAGCAGGTGGCAGGCTGGACCTGGCCTGCGGGCTAGAGGTGCTAACCCCCGACGGAGAAGACTGAGAACTCGCCCTAGACAGTGAGCGTCAAGCCTAGAGAAACCATACGTTGCAGAGCAAAGATGGGAAGCAATTCTTGGGGGGGCGGGGAATAAAAGAGCTCCCTCACACTGTCTTCCCCGTTACAGACACCAGCCCACTGTGGGTAAGAATAAAAGTTTAAGGAAAAATAAAGCACTGTTCCAACCCCAGGAGTCAGGCCTGGGGCTTTGGGTCACCTGCGTCCACCCAGCAGAGCTGAGACGAGTAGGCATCGAACGTCAGCCCGTTAGGCAAGCCCAGGTCCTCCTGCACGAGAACCCTCCGGTTCGTCCCATCCATGTACGAAGTTTCAATTTTGGGGCTATCTCTGTTCCAGTCTGTCCAGTAAAGATTCCTAGAAGAGGAAAAGGAAGGGAAAGAGGCAGGGGAGTAACGACAGTGGGTGAGACGTTTACGGAAGCAGGTTTAAAAGAAACCACAACGAAGACATTAGCAGACGTTCAAGCACGGGGATGGCAAAAACGGTCTGGAGGCGCTCAGACAGGTCCTTTGCAAGAAGACTTGGATTTGGCTCTTTGTTTGGATTTGGATACTCTGTTACTGGTGACTTCCCTTCCCTTCAACACAACTGACATGTTCCATCTCATGTTAATCTGCTGAAAGCAGTTCAAAAATAGAGCCCAAGACAGAACACCACAACCGAGACAAACATGTGGGAGTTCCTGTCTGCTGTGGCACAGCACCGGCCATGAGGGAGGTGGGCACGGGGCCACAGAACGAGGGATGTGGCCTCGCAGGGAAGGGGTCAAAGTGTGAAGGCACGGAGGGGCCTTGTGTGTAAGATTCAAGATTGCTGTAGGGAGCAAGAGAGAAAGCATCGATGGGATGACAAAACCCGGGAAGGGGTCTTCTGGGGGCCCATGGTGTGTTGGCCTGAGCCCCAGGGATATCTATGCTGCTTGATACCCTTCCAGGGTTGGTACAACTCAGGTACTGATCCACATTCAACTCAAAGGGAAATAACCAACTTCTGAGCTGCCGACTTACAGAGCCCTTTCCTAAAAGACTTAGAGGTGCAGCAGGGGATCAAGTCCATAGTCGCGGGGAACAGGGATCAATGTCCTGGCGTTTCCCTGTGCATATCTCTAAGCCACCTACTGGGACTTGTTCATCCTATGAGGCCCTCATGTCAGGAGAGTAGTGTCAGAGTTAGAGACTGACGCTTGAGACTATGTTAAAGAGCAGCAGCAAACAGACTAGACGCGCCCAGATGGACACCAGGTTACCCCTGCACGGAGTCGGTCACGATGCCTCTGGGGTTCACCAGGTCGGTGTCAAACAGCACCCGGCGCTGAGTACCATCCAGCTTTGCAACTTCTATTCTGTCCAAGTGAGAATCCGTCCAGAAAATGTTGCGGCCAAGATGGTCAAGGGCGATGCCTTCTGGACTTCCAAGATCTAGAACCAAACACAGGACACTTCTGTTTTTTTTCAGCAGGCGAGATTCGGTTTTTCTGATTACTCGGTGTTATTTCACACAGTGTTCAATCCTTGGACTTTGGGAAAACAAAAGAGAATGTGGAATGCTCGTTGTGATAAGTTAACCAACATTCAAAGTGATGAATTAAAAAATGTGGCTCATGGACTTGGCAGACACCTACCCTGGGTACCACGTTGGGAACCAAGCCCACTATCACACCTCAGCTGTGGCCCTGGCTTCCGGGAGCTTGTAAGCTCTCGTAATTCAGATGGAGTTCTGATTTTATGGGAACGTGGAGGCGGACACCGGACTCAGCCTGGGGAGACCCAGGAAGGATTTCTAGGGGAGGTGACACGTGAAACTGGCTCCCAAAGGACCAGTAGGAGCTTGCCAGGCAAAGATCCTAGTTGAGGGCTGCCAGACAGAGGGACCAGCACATGACTGGACACGGCTTGAAGTGGACTATATGTACTTGTGGGTGGCTGGAGTCCATGGGGGTAGGAGAACTGCCAGAGATGGAACAAAACAGATTTGCCTTAGTCATTAGTTATTGGGGGAAAAGGGTCACCTCAGAGAAGTAATAGCAAGAAATCATAGCTGTTATTTCTTTTCTGCAAGTATTAGAAGTACAGAGAAGGGGTGATCACAAGGAACACTCCCAGAGTCCTTACGAGCTTGTCAGTGACTGACTTTGCAGCCAGGGTTGCCACACGGCAAGCCGGCTGCAGTACGAGCCTTCAGTGCCCGTCTAACCTCAGCACAAGTTCCAGGCTGCACTGATTCCCTGACGATGTATAAAAGCAAATTAAACATTAGATCCCAATCCAGGGTTTTACTTGTCACTTAGGATTCTGTCCTCTTACTGATTTGAGAGCTGAAGGTCACTTAGTACGGCTGGAAGCCAACAGGGGAAGTGGTCCAGGATGGAGCTACCCTAACCCAAGGAATCCGGGTTGGAGGAAATCCTCCCCCAGCATCTGAGGAATCATGTGCTCCTTTGTCAATGGGTAAGTGGTTCAGACCCTCAGCTCTCTCTCAGCAGCCTTCCCTGGGCGCCTAACATGACCTTGACTGGACGTTGGAAACACCAAAGCCCCACCCCCTGGAAAGGACCCTTGCCAGGGCAAGTTTATTAAGAATGAGGAATAGTCCTTGAACAAGGTTTTTATTATTCAAACCAGAAGTAGAGATCTGTGAGGTATTACAATATTTCCCATATCCCTAGAGGAGAAGACAGCGAGACTGACCTCTGCAGACCTCTTGTGTCTTTCAGACAAAAACCAGAATAACTCATTCTGGGGTATATCTGGGATGAGCACGTCCTCTGCCAGTGACACTGGTGCACTCAGACACACAGAAGAGTCAGGGGGAAAGAAAGGCTGTTCAATGGCACTATTTCACAAGACACCCAGGGGCACCCAGAAACCCTGTGTCATTTTGTCTCCTTATGAACAGCTCTGGTCCCGACTTCAAACCCAAGAGCAATCAAACTTCCTCCTCCAACCAGGAAAATATTTCTTCTTCTTCTTCTTTTTTATATTTTATTTATTTATTTGACAGAAAGATACAGTGAGAGACAGAACACAAGCAGGGGGAGCAGGAGAGAGAGAAGTGGGCTCCCCACTGAGCAGGGAGCCCGACATGGGGCTCGATCCCAGGACCCTGAGACCCAGTCCAGAGCCAAAGGCAGTCATTTAACCAACCGAGCCACCCAGATATACCCGGGAAAATACTTCCTCTTGAACTATCATGCCAAAGAAGGGTCTGGAAAACCTCACCCTTTACTGTGCAGTCAGGGCGAAGAAGGCAAGACAGCAAGGCAGTATTTTCCATACTGCTTACATCAAGAAGGAACAGATTACGAGACTTATTAAAGATATTTGGTTAGTTTAACTCAAGGAAGGAGAGAGATGCTTAGCATTCGGACAGCATGAAATAAAGAAGAGCTCCCCACTCTACCTTCACTCACTAGCAAGGCACCAACCTGTACTGACGTGGAAATTTCTTTCTCTCTTTTTAAATAAAGGAAAATTTATCCCCAGTGATCTTTCCTCTACAAAGGTCACATTCTAGTTTCATTCTTTATTTTCCCAGTGGACTTCTGCCTGGAATGTTTCTTACTGAGTTTAAAGCTTTCTTGGATGATTATTAGTTCCAGAAGCAACAGGAAATAGCAGTGATGACCTACTCCCCTCGTCCACTGGGTTCGCAAGTCAAACCAAAGAAAACAGCAACATTTTTAACACACACAGAGAGAGAAGACACAAAAAGGCATTTTCAAAATTCTGCTCATTACGCCAAACCTTGAAAACTGGCAGACATTACTTAAGCAGCACCTTGACTTCTAGAAAAGGATGTGAGATCTATGTCCGAAGCTAGACGTGTTTAACTCAACCTCATATTGATTCCGGCTCCTGCTGCATCGGCTTTTGTGAAGGAGCCAAGGAAGGGAAAAAATAAAACAGAACAAAACAAAGGAAATCGCCGCACAGGCTGTTCCACAGACACAGGGAACCTTCCAGAATATCAATTTTTACGGAGATATTAAATTGGAAGTTGGGAAAGCAACATTCAACCCTAAGTTGAAAGAAAGAACAAATGAGGCTCAAACATTTTGAAGGTGTATCTTCGATTTGAGAGCTCTGCAGAGGAAGCAAGATGATGTTATACAAGACCTGTCACTGGCACGACAGCGTCTTTTTTTTTTTTTTAAAGATTTTATTTATTTATTTGACAGGCAGAGATCACAAGTAGGCAGAGATGCAGGCAGAGAGAGAGGAGGAAGCAGGCCCCCTGCTGAGCAGAGAGCCCCATGCGGGGCTCGATCCCAGGACCCCGGGACCATGACCTGAGCCGAAAGCAGAGGCCTTAACCCACTGAGCCACCCAGGCGCCCCACGACAGCGTCTTTTGATTGAAAATACCTGCAAGCCAGCGGAGGAGTTACTGACTTAGCAATATGTAACATTTGACCTTTTCAGTAAAGGGGAATTTGTGCAGGTCCTTGGGTCTTTATAATCTTGATAAAACATATCCACATAAAATAGTCATGACTTGTTGAAAGTAGACATTACAACAACGCACAGAGTCCTTGACTTAAATTGACCTCTCTAAGTTAAGGAATCGAGGTTAAATGTTGAGGGGTGGACTGTGCCAAAGTGTTATGCGCTGTGTTATCAGTGATGCAACTAAAACTGGAAGGATACCTGTGAAAGCTCAGCCTGCTCTGCTGTACTCGGTCACAGGCGGTCTGAGCGAGTGCCATGGGGGGAAGGGAGAAAAGGCCCCCCCACCGTGATGTCACAGGTTTAAGTGATAGCTTCTGACTTGAAAACTGTCTTGGGAAGAGACAACTATCAGTCAGGGATAATGTTTGCCAATATGCTTGTAATCCTCCTGACTTTATGATGCAGCTGCCTAATGGAGCATATACCATAAGGCAGACATTCTGAGAATCAATTCTAGGCTCAACAGCCAGTTTTAATTTTATTCTTCTTAGGCTAGCAATAAATCCTAGATAAGGTGTTCACGATTTCATTGAGTCCTTGGAGGACTTTTTAGAGAAGGCTGGAAAGGGTGGTGTTGAGGCCAAGAACCCAGCCCCACTCAAATCCCTATATCCTGTATGAAACCACACACGCTTCTGCTCTTCCCCAAGAGCCACTTGGGCTGCCAGAAGCCAAACCAAGAAGGGAGAGTGGTGTTTTCTTGCCCACCTTGTCGAATGATGGTGGTTGGCTCTCCACCATGCAGACTGGCTCTCCCAATGGAAGGCTCACTGATGTCGGTCCAGTAAACCATCTTGTCCACACAGTCGAAGGCCAGTCCAATGATGACTTTATCCTGGAAGCACAGACAGCATAAGAATGGCCACTCACTAGCATCTGAGTCACCAACGATGGGAATCTTTCATGCGCTTACATGCATCTGGACAACCTTTTTTTTTTTTTTTAAGATTTTATTTATTTATTTGACAGACAGTGAGAGAGAGACAGGGAGGGAGAGAGTGAGCACAAGCAGGAGGTGGGGCAGAAGGAGAGGGAGAAGCAGACTCTCCACTGAACAGAGAGCCCAACGTGTGGCTTGATCCCAGGACCCTGGGATCGTGACCTGAGCTGAAGGCAGGCGCCCAACTGACTGAGCCACCCAGGTGCCCCATGGACACCTTTTTTAATGAAGTGTCTTCAAGTCTTTAGTCTACTTAAAAATGTTTATTATTGAGGTGTGGGAGTTCTTTATGTAGTTCGGATGAAAATCTTTTGCATTATACATATATATGTATGTGTGTGTAGGTGTATATATATTTCCACTCATTATATAGTTTGTTTTCTCACTTTCTTGTTTTTGTTTTATTTTCATTTTCTTAATGGTGTTCTTCAAAAACAAAAGTTTAAAATATTTATTTAGATTTACTATTGTTTCTCTCATGACTAATGCTTTTTATATATCTAAGAAATTTTTACCTACCTAAAGATCTTTTTTAAAAAAAAGACACAAATAGGGCACCTGGGTGGCTCTGTCGGTTAAGTGTTTGCCTTCAGCTCAGATCATGATCCTTGAATTGAGCCCTGAGGTGGGTTCCCTGCTCATCGGGGAGTCTGCTTCCCCCTTTGCCCCCCTCCCCTGCTCATGCACTCACTCTTTCTCTCTCTCTCTCTCTCTCTCTGTTGTGCACATGTGCATACACACACACTCTCTCTCTGAAATAAATAAATAAAATCTTTTTAAAAAATACAGAAATATTGGAAAGGAAGAGGTGAAACCACTCTATTGTAACTACCAACTGAATTCAGTCCAAGGTTGCAGGGCACAAGGTCAATATATAATGGTATTTCTACATAGTAGCAAAAAGTAAGTAATGTTTATAATAGCACCAAAAAAATAGCACAGAAATATTTAAGAACAAATATTTTTAAATATGTAAGATACTATACTGAATATTATAAAACATCACAGACTGAAAATAAGGAGACTCAAATAAATGAAGAGAAAAATTAGTCTAATGGATTGTAAGGTTTAATATCGCTAAGATATCGTTTTTTTCCTAAACAGAGTTAGAGATTCAGTGCCATCGAGATCAAAATCCCAGCAGGCTTTTTTCCCCCTTTGGAAGAAACAAGCTTACTATAAAATATCTATAGAAATGCAAAGTGAATATATAAAGAAATCCTACCACTCTGTAACAACAAGCCAGCCAGCTACGAAATGGGCAAAGGATACGAGGAGACATTTTACCAAAGAAGACACACGGATGGTCCATAAGTACATGAGAACATGAGACTATCCCTCATTAGAGAAACGCAAATCAAAACTACAATAAGACCCCGCTTCACTCATATTAGGATGGCTACTATTAAAAACCAGAAGATAATAAGTGTTGACAAGAACGTTGAGAAATTGGAATCTTTGTACTCTGCCAGCAGAAATGTAAAATGGTGCATCTACTAAGGAAAACAGTATGGCAGTTCCTCAAAAAATTTTTTAAAAATCTGCAGAATTACCATATGATTTGGAAATTCCAGGCCTGGTTTATGGTCAAAAAGAGAGACAGCAGGGACTTGAACAGAAATGTGTACACCCATGTTCACACCAGCATTGCTCACGACAGCCAACGGGTGGAAGTGGCCCAAGTGTCCATCGATGAAGAATGCATGAACCAAGTGTGCTCGGTCTGTGCCATGAATATTATTCAGCTTAAGAAGGAAGGAAATTCGGGGCACCTGGGTGGCTCAGTGGGTTAAACCTGTGCCTTCAGCTCAGGTCATGATCCCAGGGTCCTGGGATCGAGCCCCACATCGGGCTCTCTGCTCAGCAGGGAGCCTGCCTCCCCCCTCTCTCTGCGTGCCTCTCTGCCTCCTTGTGATCTCTGTCTGTCAAATAAATAAATAAAATCTTAAAAAAAAAAAGGGGGAAGGAAATTCCAACACCTCCACACCATGGATGGATAGATAAATACCATAGGATTCCTATGAATTTGAAAGAGTCAAATCCATAGAGACAACAAGTAGACTCATGGTTGCCAAGGGCTGGTGAAAGATGGGACTATTATTTAATGGGGACAGTGTTTCTGTGGGATGAAGGGTGGATGGGGGTGCTGGTTACGTCATCGCGGTGAAGTGGTGAAAAAGGTAAAAGTACACCAAAGACACATACATTAAAAGAACTCGGTGAACGTTGATCCCGCTGTTTCAGGGCCCTCCCCTCCACTCGTCCTACCTCAGTGTTTTGCTTTTCACAGCCTCACTTGACATTGGGGCTCTGCCTTTGTCTTGGGCGACCATGACTGTCACAGGGGGCTCAACCCCCTCCCGCACCCTGAGCGCATGCGCCAGAGGACACGAAGGAAGAATGATGATTGCCCCCGAAGAGATTTATGCTTCTGAGAGGCAGCGGAAGAACACAACGATCACTTATTCATTCTGCAAACAGTCTCCGCGTGCCAAGCACTGTTTTGGCTCTAGTACCCAGCACTGGGAAACAGGCAGGTCCGTGACAGAGACAGCGGTTGCTGGTCTCAGGAGCTTACTTCCTAGTGGGAACAGATTCATCAGATACAGACATGTATGTTGTTATATAACGTATCCAGCAGCGCTAAGGTAAAGACAAAGCAGGACAGGGAGACAGCAGTGTGGACACCGCCAGGACAGCTTCCCAGAGAGGTGCCGTGCCAACAGAAGTAGGATGAGGCGAGGAACGGCACTGTACAAGTGCTGGGGAGGGTGAGGACTCCACGCACGGGGACGGTAAGTGCAAAGGCCCAAAGACGGGGATGTGTGTGGCGTGTCTCGGACCAGACAGAAGGCTGGATGGCTGAAGCTGGTGGGGGCCAGAGGTGGACGGTGACAGGGAATGGGGTGCGAGAAGTGGCTGGGGGCCATGGAAAGAACTGGGTTTTATTCTGGGTGAAGGGAGAACCCATCAGAGGGTTTTGTGTAGGGCAGGAATATGATCGGAATAGTCCGATCAAGGGTAATGACAACAGGTTGTGAAAAGCTTCTTCACTCCTTATGGGACTTGAGGGTCTCCCTCAGCCCTAGCAACCCTGACCGAGTTGTGCTAGAAGCCCCCAGGTCTCAGGCCAGGTTTCTTGCCGAGGGGGTGGTCAGGATGGCAGATGAAAATAAATGGCTTTTCAGAAACGTCCAACCCCGGAGAGGCTGGGGGGGCGGTGCTCAGTGGGTTAAGCATCGGCCTTTGGCTCATGTCATGATTCCAGGGTCCTGGGATCGAGGCCCACATTGAGCTCCCAGCTCAGCGGCGAGCCTGCTTCTCCCTCTACATACACCACCCCGTCTGGCGTGTGCTTTTTCTCTCTCTCTTGCAAAAATAGATGAATAAAATCTTAAAAAAAAAAAGAAGAAGAAGAAGAAGAAGAAGTGTCCAACCTCGAACAGACAAAAGTCCCCCGCTCACAAAATGCATCTTTGATGCTTTGAAAAGCTCAAAGCTGAAGGCTGTTTTTGCCTTGGGGCAGATACAAGGCTCTAGAGCGGATGTGCCGAACCTGAGCCACCGCACTAACTCGGCACGGCAAGGTGGGACCTGGGAGAGGCACCCAGATGAGACACCAACTCCGCGATGCCCCACGCCGGGGGTCAGATGCCACGGTGGTCTCCGAAAGGCCTTCCTGCTTCTGCCTCATCCCCTCCTGATGGGCGGGCAGCTCAAGTGGCCCCATTCAGAGATGACAACTGGGGCCCCATGGAAATCCCAAGGCTCCCGAGTCCAGGGGTCAAGGCCTGGGGCTGGTCTAACGACCCTGGGCTTGATTTTCCAGGTCCCTGAAGCTGACTGTCGGCGCAGGGCGGTTAGCCAGCACTCACCGGGGCGTGCAGCAGCGTCCTCGCTTCGGTCTTCTGCAAGCTGCTTCCTTCCAGGGGGAGGCGCTCAATCTTCCCTGTCTGAGCGAAGAGTAAGTGGGTCCCGGGTGGCAGGGGGATCACAGCGGTAGGAACGGAGGGTCCTTGGTGAATCGGGGGAGCCACTGTACTCAAACCTGGGTGTCAGGAGAGGTCAGTGAGCAAGGCCTGCGATCAGCAGGAACACACACACCAATGCACGCGCGTGGGCGCACACACGCACACACACACACACACACACACTCGCCCGGGGTCAAGCCACCTTCATGGCACCACAAACGGTACAACCACACAATGCTCACTGTACCTCTAAAAACACAAGGAGCGGAAAGACCACAAAGGGCGTTTGTGAAGGTGATAAGGCAAGGCCTGAGGTTCATATTAAAGGTCACGTGGAAAGCGAAAACAAAGCAAGGGCTTAGCCTTCCCTTAGGAACAGAAATACTGTAACCACTCCTGCCCTGCTTTGGACACATGAACCAAAAGGACAGCAAGAACAGCACCCCCCCAACCCCTGCACCCAGGGAGCTCACACCCCAGGGGAAGATGCTGGGCTTCCTCAGGCTGGAAGGGCTCTCAGAGCAAGCTGGCCCTGCTCGCACCCGTGGACCCAGCCCCATGAGCAGACACACAGCCTGCCTGGCCTTTCAGGAACAGAACGCGGTCAGGGGCCCATTCTCCCCGAGAGTCAACCTCGCCTCCTAAGTGCTGCCCCTGAAGCCAGCATGACTCCCGGCTCCCCCCAGGACGAGAGAATGTCCTGAGGAGGGACAGGCTGCCCCGGCTACAGGGGGAGGGGCCTGGATGTAGCCCTTCCAGGGCTCGGGCTCTGGCTCCGGTTCTCCGACCAGAGAGAGCCGGACGGTCCTCACTGGGGCCATTTCCCCTTCTTTCCCCTGCCCGCCTATCCTGCCCACTGCAACCAGTCAGTGACATGAACCAGGCGGGCTGACCTCTTCTCTCTCTGGAATCCATCCCTCCTCTCCAAACTCCCTGCCGGCCTTCTGGCTGGTCATTCGCTCGCCTGTTAGGCACCTGCCGGGGCCACTCACTCCAGCTCAGCTTCTACCCGTCAGCCACTGTATTTCTAAATCCCAAACCTGGTTGCATCAATGTCATAAGCCTCTGGGTTTCTCGGTGAGCTCCTCTCCCTGCCCTGCCCCTGTTCACCTGTCCCGCCAGGTTCTGGGGGCCAGCGCTGTGACTTACCCTTCTGGACCCCCAGGCACTGATCCCAGCATTGGAAGCTCAGTTAATGCTGGCTGCATGAATTAAGACCACTTCCTACTCACTTGGCCTCTTAGCAGCTTTGCGAAAATAGCTGGTCACTAGCTGAACTGAGAATGGAGATTCAAGGACTGATTGTGTTTGATTTTGATTACGTGCAACAATGACCATCTCCTACACCTGAGACAGAAGCAGGATTGTAGAGCTGGGATCCATCCTAGAGAGAGGCTGAGAGGTCCCAAGCAGCACAGACCCACTGACCTCAGTCTCCCCAACCCTGCTCCCGACCCCACACCTCCCAGGGAAGGCCTTCAGGGGGCCTCTTCCAAGCCTGCCACAAAGCATGCAGCCGGAAGGCCAGGAGGCCACTGCAGGGAGTGTGCCCTGAGGACCCACAGCACACATACCCTGTGCTACCCATGCAGGATGGCTGCAGTGGGTCCCACCAGCATTGGTACATGACAGGTGTGCAGAGAGGAAGAGAACAGGTATGGGGGGTGGTGGGGATAGGGAGATGGAGGGGGTGGGTGCATGACCAGGGAGAAAGAGAAGAGAGGTGCAGAGGGCAGAAAGGGAGGGGGGGAGCAGGGTCTGGGCTGGCGGAGCAGTGCTTGATTTAGGGTAGACAGAACGAGCCACCAGTGCTCTGGGCAAGACCCCCAGGGATGCTCAAAGGCACTGGGACTCTGGTCCCTGAGGCCCTTCTCAGACCCAAGGCCAGTGCAGTGCTGCCCTCCAACTTACACGGGGGCCTCATCCCAGGCCTGGTCCTTGTGCCCTCCAGCTCCCGACCATCACGATCCACGCACCAGCACTGGCCCGTGCTGCCATGGCACTGGGTGGGCATGTAGTGCCCATGTTCATCACACTCAGGGACAAACAAGCCAGGCCGCTGTGGGATCATCACCCCCGCTGTCCCGAGGATGTGTTCTCTCTCCAGTTGGCATCGGGTTTTCTCTATTTCTGCAACAGAGACAAGCACAGGGGAGGCGGTCAGCTGGGTCGCTGGGCAGGAGCCCCATGGCGGACACAGACTAATGAAAACTGATCGTTGGGTTTTGTGTTGTTCATTTTCTAAAATTTAAAATATCAAGTTATAAGCTTTGCGCAGTGGCAGTATCGTAGCCAATGAGGTTTATCCGAGGCGCGATTATTGCTAATTAAAATATCAAGTTATTTAATGGATGTCACTGTCAAGAAGATATTTACATTTTCTTTTCTCTCCTATGCGATTTGTTTTCAGTTTGTAAACATTGAGGCAAAACGGACAGAACATTCATTGTTTTGAAGTGAGCCTTTCAGTGCCATTTAGTACAGTCATGATACGACATCGAACCACTACCTCTATGGGATTCTGATCCACCGTCCTTGGTTCCACACCTAGATAGAAGCAGCATGCTCTCCACTCCCACCTCCTCCCCGCCCCTGGCAGCCAGCAACCTGCATTCTGTCTCCATGGGTTGCCACTTCTGGACATTTCCTATAAATGTGACACGTACGGTCATGCATATGGCACATGACCCGTTGTGCCTGGTCGCTCTCACTCAGCAGGTTTTCGAGGTTCATTCACAGTGTAGGATCCAGCAGTGTATCATTTCCTTTTATGACTGAACAGTGTTCCACGGGATGGCTAGACCACATCTTGTTTATCCATTCATGACTTGGTGGGCATCACAGAAATTTGTTTTAATAGACTTCATTTCTCTGAAATTCGCCCTTTGTATCATCTCAAACTTCTTGATTATCCACGCTGAGTCGAGATCAAAGATTTGGAAGACCAAACACCCCAGGGCACATTTTCCAAATCTGTGCTTCCTTTCAAAGATGACCTTGTGTTTGGCATGAAACATGGCCTTTTAACCGTGCAGCTAGGATCCCCAGGTTAGGAAATCCTTCTCTATCTATGGGAAATGGCCTGGAATCAACGATCCCCCAGTACGCAGAGCTGTAGCTGGTTCCACACTGGCTGGAGGGCGGCCACACCTCTGCAGCTGTGGCATGGAAGCAACCCAAATTTAATACGTAAATGAATGAGAGTTCCAATAAAACTTTATTTATAAAAACAGACAGTGGGCCAGATTTGGCCTGTGGGGATGGTAGCTATCAACCTGTACTCTAGGGTATTACTAGTTATGTTAGGGAGAAATTTTATATAAATATGCTCACTCACATATTAATACGTGTTAATTAATATAATGTATCAGTAATAAGATACATTGTAACATAATAATCTATTTCACAGAACTTTGTGTCTGAAAAGTGTTTTCGACTCTCGGTTCCACCATTTTTGGTTCCACCATTTTTGGTGTTATCTTGGGCGCGTCCACAATGCTGGATGTGCCACACTCCTCACCGTAGGACCACGGTGGCACCAGTAACTAATCTCATGCATTATTGTGAGGAGTAAGGGAAATACGATGGGACAACATGTACAGACGGAATTTGAAATTCCACACTCAAATGTTCATTTGTCACTGCAACATGGCCTCCATGGTGACATTGTGTGCGTGTTGCCAGCAATTATTTAAAGTACCTTCTGTCTATGCTGCCAGTTCTCACGCTAGCCTGCTTCATGGGGTTGCTGCCATGGTCAGAAGCTGTGAGTGAGGCCAGGAAAGTGTGTGTTGAACCTGGCAAGGGAAAAAGTGGGTATGCTTTCCTTTTTGTCCTAGGAGCTAATACTAAAAAACAAACAAACAAACAACATATTTGATGTAGGAAGAGCCAAGTGAAGATACAAATAAGCCATCTGCTTGAGAATAAGATACTGGGTTTTGTTGGCTCTTGGATGTAGAATTTGTTCCTTCCTCAATGTCTGGCACGTACGCAGGGTTTGCAAGTCTCCCGTATCAACTGTCTCCATTCACATGTGTTTCATTTAATTCTCTACCAGAACAGTATGCAACAGGCAACTCCATTTTTATACCACATGAGAGAGCCAAGGCTCAGGCTGGTGAGGGGGTTCCCAGGCCACAGCACTAGGAAAGAGCTCAGCGCAAACTAGAACCTGGGTCTTTGGATTCTTGGCTCAGCCCCTCTGTATCCACAAGCCCAGAGCCCAGAACAGCTCATGGACACCAGACATGTTATGTCATCGGTGATATATACAAGCAAGCTTAACGCACGCACTGAAATTATCTGTGGCCCACAGACTCAGTTTCCTTTTTTTTTAAATAAAGATTTTATCTATTTATTAGACAGATCACAGGTAGGCAGAGAGGCAGGCAGAGAGAGAGAGAGGAGGAAGCAGGCTCCCCGCTGAGCAGAGAGACAGATGCAAGCTCGATCCTAGGACCCTGGGATCATGACCTGAGTGAAAGGCAGAGGCTTTAACCCACTGAGCCACCCAGGTGCCCCCAGACTCCGTTTCCTTCCACCAGCGTCTGTATACGATGCTGCCTTCCCAACTAGAGAACAGGCCTGGTATTGCGTGTGCTGTCAACAACGCCTAGCTTTTAAGGAAGTAGGGGTGACTCCATTTTATGTGGCTGACAGTTTTGTGTTGACATGGTGTTTGGCCAACATACAGAGTCTCAAGTGATCTACAACTTATAGAGGAACTTTTAAGTTGCTGTATCTTGAACTTACAAAGAGGAGGAGAAGAAAACTACCAATTGGGACTCAGGATATGGAATTTCAAGTGTGTTTACGGAAAGCTGCGATGTCACTGGGTTTCCTGGGATGGCTTCCCAGCCCGGCTAGCAGGAGCAGCCCCAGTGGGAGCCGCCTGCTGAGGGTCTCAGCCCTCCATGGGGAATTTTCCATTGCAGGCAGGATGGGAGGGGTAATAAAGACACATTTCCTGGCCCTGTTCCTGCCTGATAAAATGAAAACTCAGGCAAGATTCTTTTTACTCATCTGCTCTGAGCAAGCAGTCAAGACCTGATATTTATCCAGGGACGAGCAGGAAGTCTGGGATGAATTTCTCAAGGTTGGGGACTAAGAAAATGAGAGGAAAATGATAAAAAGAAATAAGAGGGAAAAAAAGCACCTTTTAAATCTCTTCACTTGTATTTCGTTTCCTTGCCTGATTAAATTTCTTTCTCCATGTTAATCCAAAATAAGTAACTAGTGTAGCCTCTGATATACTCAGGGTGGAGGAACTCGTTTTTGGGGGGGCCTTCCTTATGTAGTCTCTTCCTGTCTACTCTGCCCCCACCAGGGGCCAGCTACTCCTAGAGGCTCTTCCCCACACATGGATTTATCTATAATAAAAATAATCTAACAGCAGAGACCATAGGAATTTTTTTTAAAGGTCTTACTCAATTTTGAGAAAAACTGCCATAGAAAATTCTCTTACATAAGGAGTTCAAGGAACTTTTTGTAAACCAAAAAATTATTCAGGCCTCATGTTTTTTGTTTATAAAACAAAGGAGATGAATTATAGAATTTCTAGAGCCCTTCTAGCTCTCACTGGGAAATCCAAGTTTTCTAACACTGGGTTTGTCTGAAGCAAAGTGCACAGGGAAACAGAAACGATATGATACAAACAAAAAGTGTCCATTAAATTGTTTCTCAGTTTTCCTTAAGTTGTATTATCTAAATGTTTTCATCTTTCCTTGAAGCCTGCTCTCTGATCTCCTGAATTCCTTTGTGTCTAAAGATGTGTACTGTGTCTGCTTGTGCAACATGCTGGTAAGCGTGACGGGTGCTGAGCATGAAGAGATGCAATCCAACATCGGCAGGCGTGGTATGTGCCCTTAAGGACCGAGCTTTATGACTCTAGCCAGGACTTTGTAGATGCCTCTTTGATCTGCTACTAATCCAGCCTCTTACTTTCCAACACTCTAGACAATTACATTCCCCCAGACAAGGCTGGCAGCTGTGGTGGGCAGCCTCCAAGATGGCCCCAGTCTCCTGCCCCTGGCATTCTCATATTTAGGCAATTCCCCTCCACAACGTCCGAGGGTTGCCCTGTGACTAATAGTATCACCAGAAGTGACAGCCTGTCACTTCCCAGATGAGGTTACAAAAGACTCTGGCTTCCATCTTGGATGTACTCGCTCTCTCTCTTACCACCTGCTCTGGAGAAAGCCAGCTGCCAGGTCTTGAAGTCACTGAGGCAACCATGTGAGAGATCCAGGCCGTGAGGACCTGCAGTCCTCAGTCCAGTGGCCTGTGAGGCGCAAGGGCTTGCCAGCAACCACATGGATCCCTCAGGCCCTGGTGAACCTCAGAGAAGACCAAGGTCCCAGCGAATGCCTTGATGACAATCCAATGAGAGACCCTAAACCAAGACCACCCAGCTAAGCTGCCCCTGAGTTCCTGACCCTCAGAGCTGTGAGATAATAAGTATTTATGTCTTCGGCTGCTAACTCTGAGGATCCTTTATTACAATACGATAGATAACTACCATGAACCCTTGAGCAACACAGGTCTGAACTGTGGATTTTTTTTTTTTTAAGATTTATTTATTGAGAGAGAGAGAGATTAGGGGAGGGACTGGAACAGAGAGAAAATGCAGAAGTGGTGGAGATGGGCAGAGGGAAAAAGGAAAACTCAAGCAGACTCAGCTAAGCGTGAAGATCGCAGGGATCGACCCTGCAACCTTGAGATCATGACCTGACCTGAAACCAAGAGTCGGACACTTAACCGACTGAGTCATGCTGGCACCCTGAACTGTGGATTTTTTTTTTAAACTGTATTTTTTCTTTCTTATGGTTTTCTTAATAACATTTTCTCTCCTCTAGCTCACTTTATAGTTGGAATATAGTATATAAGACATATATAACATACCAACTATGTGTTCATTGACTGTTTATATTATTAGTAAGGCTTCTGGTCAACAGTAGGCTTTGAGTAGTGAAGTTTTTGGGCAGTCAGAAGTTATACACAGATTTTCAACTGTCCATGTCTGCAGGGTGGAGGGGGAGTCAGGGCCCCAACCCCACCTTTTCCAAGAGTCAATGTAATATGGCAGCCCTCAAACTTTCTGCCATGACCCACAGGAATACACTTCACTCAGCAACTACACACACACACACACACACACACACTCATCCACACATAGAGACGAGCATCATTTCACCAAAAGGCACTTTTTCCTACCTATGCACACTCTACCTACTCGGTTGTTTTCCTGATTGTTTTCTGTTCTATTCCGTTGAAAAGGAAAGATGATAGCAGTCTGCTGAACTGATTCCACAGTCCACACACGGGTTGTGGGCAGGAGTGCAGAGGCGCAGGGGGCACAAATCCGAGTTTCTTGTCTTGCCTGTCATCAGGTTGACACTGCCATAGCCGGGACCTTAACTGGCTGACTCACCCTCAAAGCCAGTTTAGTTTGAATTTTTTAAAAACTTGTCCCCACTGTACACAGTAGGACCAAGCTAAGTGCTGACTGATTCCCTGTACCTCACTGTGCTTGGCAATGGGAGTTGGGATGACACACATATTATTTTTCTCTCTGTTAATATTTCACAGAATAATTTAGTCAAAGTTTAGAAAAATATGATGAAAACCTCTGTGTTCATTTTCCAGCTGAAAAAAAAAAATTGGAAATACAAAGGCTGGGCACCTGGGTGGCTCAGTGGGTTAAGCCTCTGCCTTCAGCCCAGGTCATGATCTCAGGGTCCTGGGATTGAGCCCCGCATCGGGCTCTCTGCTCAGCCAGGAGCCTGCTTCCTCCTCTCTCTCTGCCTCTCTGCCTACTTGTGATCTCTGTCTGTCACATAAATAAAATATTAAAAAAAAAGAAAGAAAGAAAGAAAAAATTAAAAAAAGAAATACAAAGGCAGCCCTCCTCAATCCCATCCTCCTCTCTCTCACCGCTCAGGTAACCTTGAGCCCCGAGTTTTTGTTTTTCATTCCTATATATGCATTTTGTAGCTTTCTTACATATGTATATACACGTGGCTTTATTTTCATAGTGTTATATTTCACATAAACAGCATCATGCTGTATATATCCTTCTGTCCCTTTTTCCCTGCTTACCATGTTTTTGAGAATTATCCATTGATTCTGGCTCACTCATTTTAACTGTTGTACATTATTTCATTGTAGGAATTGTACCAAAACTCACTGGTCCAGCCCTCCTGTTGACAATCATTTAGTTTATTGCTGTCACTGTTACCAACGATACTCAACGAACACTCACGTACACTTCTAGCGCACTCCTCTCTTGACGACATAACTGGATGCTAAATTTCTTAAGAGAATGGCGTTGAGTCCATCAGCAATCCTAGCAGATAGCTCTGATTGGTTTTGTCCTTGTCCCATCTTCCTATCCCAGCCTGCAGGTCTGAATTTGTTTCTGTTTCGTTAACAGAGCCTTAGGGAAGGGGCAAGGAGTGA
This sequence comes from Neogale vison, assembly GCF_020171115.1. Lineage (NCBI taxonomy): Eukaryota > Metazoa > Chordata > Mammalia > Carnivora > Mustelidae > Neogale > Neogale vison. The sequence continues at coordinate 151,138,909 of NC_058092.1, read as the reverse complement.
GGTTAAAAATAAAAAACAGGGGCGCCTAAGTGGCTCAGTGGGTTAAAGCCTTTGCCTTCGGCTCAGGTCATGATCCCAGTGTCCTGGAATAGAGCCCCACATCCGGCTCCCTGCTCAGCAGGGAGCCTGCTTCTCCCTCTCTCTCTCTCTCTGCCTGCCTCTCTGCCTACTTGTGATCTCTGTCTGTCAAATAAATAAATAAAATATTTTAAAAATAAATAAATAAATAAATAAATAACAAAAACCAAAAAATGAAACATCTGCTGCTTCTTGAACCAGCAATATGAAGCAAGCCTAAAGAAATAACGAGCGTCAGTCATTTTTAGTAGCTGCTGGAATGTTTGATTGAGATTATCACGAATTCTTCCCTGCTTATCAGAATCTATGGGCAGCGAGATGGTTTTTACCCACAACTTCAAGAATAAAAGATTAGCTCTGCCTCAGTTCATCTTGGCTGGGGGTTGGGAAACATTTCCTGTCAAGGGCCGAGTGGTAGAGATTTCAGGCTTTGTATGCCTCTTAGTCTTGGCCACAACTACTGAACTCAGCCTGTGTCAAATGAAAGAAGCCATTGGCTCTACATAAGCTAACGAGCATGGCTGTTCTCCAATAAAACTTCATTTACAAAAACAGGAGCTGGGCTAATTTTGACGTGCAAATGACAGGACGCAGATCCTTGTTCTAATCAGAAGAAAACAATGTAGATGAGAAACGTATACTGTTATATGTTCAAATTTTAACCTTAAATCTATTATTTTTCTTTTTGATGGGCAACTATCCTAAAAACTGGTCACACCTAGCCCTGGTGAGAGGGTGGAAAATAAATACTTTCCTACACTGCTAGTAGGAGAGGAAACTGGTGCAATCACCTGTTTCTTCAACAACTATAAATCAGGGTGGGGGGGAGCACCATCATGGGCTACGTCCTCCACCGGATATTGGGGACATAGGAATAAAACGCATATGCAGGGCGCCTGGATGGCTCCGTGGGTTAACCCTTTGCCTTTGGCTCAGGTCATGATCTCAGGGTCCTGGGATCGAGCCCCACATTGGGCTCTCAGCTCAGCAGGGAGCCTGCCTCCCCTGACTCTCTCTGCCTGCCTCTCTGCCTACTTGTGATCTCTGTCTGTCAAATAAATAAATAAAATCTTTAAAAAAAAATAAGTAAAACTCATATGCAGCCTACACTCACAGGCTAGTGTAGACAGGCATTGAAATAGTTACTAATTGCTTAACAAGGTGGTGGTAAAATGGATATTTTGTTGAAACATTATGTAATTGTGCATATACAGGACATATTTACAGTGGCATAAATACGCCTGGCAGTAACAGTGGCAATAATTAATACATAAATATTAATTAATTATATGTTGTATATTAATTATATATTTATTAATAGTATATAATATATTGATATACTATAAATATAATTAACATTTATTAATTAATAAATATTAGTTCATACTGAATAAATAAATAAATAACAAATAAGTAACCACATGACGCCAGACTGAGGTGTCTGGAATATTCTTGATCTCATGACAGAACAGCATGTGGTTCCAGGGACTGAATCCAGGCTGGAGTCCATCTGACAGAACCCGGTTTGGATCTTGGTTCCAGCACTTACTACCAATGGGAACTTGATTACACCTTTATCTTTTTCAGCATCAGGAGCCTCGGTATAAATGGAGATTGTAATTGTGTTCACTTTAAATTTTTAAAATTTAAAAAAAAATTTTTTTAAAGATTTTATTTATTTATCTGACAGAGAGAGATCACAAGCAGGCAGAGAGGCAGGCAGAGAGAGAGGAGGAAGCAGGCTCCCCGCTGAGCTGAGAGCCCGATGCGGGGCTCAATCCCAGGACTACTGAGATCATGACCTGAGCCTAAGGCAGAGGCTTAACCCACTGAGCCACCCAGGTGCCTCTTGTGTTCATTTTAAAAAGATGATTATGGGGGCACCTGGGTGGCTCAGTGGGTTGGGCCGCTGCCTTCAGCTCAGGTCATGATCTCGGGGTCCCGGGATCGAGTCCCGCGTCGGGCTCTCTGCTCAGCGGGGAGCCTGCTTCCTCCTCTCTCTCTGCCTGCCTCTCTGCCTACTTGTGATCTCTATCTGTCAAATAAATAAATAAAATCTTTAAAAAAAAAAAGGTTTTTAAAAAAAATAATAAAAAAATTAAAAAATAAAAAGATGATTATGAGGCACCATCGGTTAAGCATTGGATTCTTGATTTCGGATTCATCGTGATCTCAGGGTCATGAGCTCAAGACTCTTGTCAGGCTCCAGCTGGGCATGGAGTCTTCTTGGGATTCTCTCTCTCCTTTGCCCCTTCCCTCGCCTCTCCCCCATTTGCTCTCTCTCTCTCTCGGAAAAAGAAAAGAAGATTACGAACATCATGTGAAACAGTACAGGTGAAGCACCTACACAAACGGCCACCCATTACGTGTATTCATTCGGCTGCATCTACAGAGTGCCTCCTATGTTCCCAGACCAGCTCCAGATATGGACCTAGGACTATCATTATCTTTATTGTCTAATGAGACACCATGCAAGCCTCGGGTCACCAGGTCACTTCAGAAACCACACAGTCAGGTGTCATAGGTAGCAATGTGGACAGTTCTATAAGGTCTTTAGCCAGCATCTTCCCCCAGTGGTGGCCCTTCACCCCTGCTCCCCTGCCCCACCCGAGCTCCATTCCCTACGACTCCCAGGAAGCTGGGATGGCTTAATTTTATGTGTGAACTTGGCTGGACCACAGGGTAGAGATATGCTAGATATCTGGTCAAACACTGTAGGTCTTTCCGTGAAGACGTTTTGGATAAGATCACCCTTTAACTTTATGGACTGAGTAAAGCAGATGGGCCTCATCTAATCAGTGGAAGGCTAGACTAGAACACAAAGGCTGGCCCTTCCCTGAGTAAGAGAGAATCCATCCTTCCCAACAATCAATGACCTGGGACACCAGCTTTTCTCAGCCTTCACACTCAGATGGAAACATGGGCTGTCCTGGGCCCCCAGTTCGCTAACTGCAGATCTTAGACTCGCAAGGCTTTATAATTGGGAAAACCAATTCCTTATAATCTCTTTATAATATACACACACGTGCGTGTACACACACACACATCCTATTAGCTCTGTTTCTCTGGAGAACCCTGACTAATACAGAGTATTCTTACCCTGAACTGCTTGCTCAAGTTACAAGGATGCCCAGGCTCGAGGTTGCCAGTATAGTCATGGTCTGCGTGGTACCCCCTAGCGTTGTGCAGTGCACAACCGGTTGTACACTGCAGCTGTGCTCTCATCTCCCATCTTAACATCCCTTGAGACTCTCCATACAGACTCTAACTTCCCCACCTTAGTGCCTCTCCCAGGGCCATGTGCTCAGCATCAGAAACATGGCAAGGCCTACCAGTTCCAAACGTCTCCGACACCTTACCTCCGGGCACACAATGGAAGCCGTCTCCGTGATAACCAGGTTTGCACTGGCACTTGAAGGAGCCTGGAGTGTTGTAGCAGAAGGCATCGGGGTGACATCGGGTTGACTGACACTCATCCACATCTGCAAAACAGCCACCAAGCCCAGGGGACAGTGAAATTTCTTCTGGAATTCATAGATGACACAGTAATTTAAACCACTTGCTCAACTCTGGGGGACTCTGTTTTTGATCTGGTAATAATGATTTAAAATTTACAAAATGTGACTCGTCAAAACACGAGCTCTCCAAATTCTATCCAGTGTATTTATAAATGTGTTTCATTCCAAGCACGCAGAAGGAAAAAAGAGAAGATTGGTTTGCATTATAAAATGAGCCTTCTCATCACAAGAGAGGGCTTCAAAAACCTGGGAGAGTTTGGAGACATCCTTAAGGGCAGAGAGAAAAACCTCAGAGATAAGAGAAAATTCACGTGCTCAGTAATGAAAGTATCTCAGAATTTATAATCTTAGAAAAGCTTGGACTTTTCAGGAACACTGTTGGCTGTACTTTTAAGCAATTTTGCAAATCAGGGGTTGGGGGTAATTATCTCATAGTTCTCTTTCCTGAAATAATCTTTAAGAACATCTTGGGAGCCATGAAGGACTGACCACAGGTCTAAAAGAATTCTGGGTAATCATTTATTCTTTGACTGTAGTCATTTATTCAATAAGGGCACTGGGCTTGTTTCGGAGCAGAAGGTGAGAGCAGGTCAGATGAATTATATATACACATTTATATATTTATATATCTCTTACTGAACAAAAACCTGGACCTCAAGCCCCATGTATCCAAGAGTTGTTTGCCTTTTCCCAAAAGAAAATCTCCTCAGTTCCTAGTAGACAACAGGAGTCTAATTGTTGCCTGAGTGAGCAAGTCACAGAGAACAAAGTAGTAGGGGGAGGCTAAGCATTTTCTCCAATGACGACAGCCCCCAAAGGAAAACACAGGGTTCACACTATGCAGAGAGACAAAACGCAGCCCATATGCTCAAAAGAGTTGAAAGAGTAATTCTCTTAATTTCAGGGTGAGTCGGTAATTGGCAGATGGGATTTTTCTTTCAGGTTCCATGGAGAGAAAAATCAGAGCAAGCACGCACCTTGGCAGGCTCGGCCGTCCCCAGAGAAGCCCGGCAGACAGGAACAGGTGTAGGAGGACCCTCCCATGTAGACACACTGAGCCCGCTGGGGTATGTCGCAGTCGTGGAGGCCAGTCTCGCAGTAGTTGATAGGGCGCTGGTCCACGACAGCTTCAAACAAAAGGTTGACACACAGTGTTTGGAGAGAGGCCCCAAGTGGTCTCGGTAGCCTTCTAAGCAAGTTCCCTCTAATCAATGGTTTAGTCTACTGAGGGGACTGTGCCTAGACCCCGGACCTCCAGACATCCTGTCAGGCTTCCTCCTCTGCCCCCCCAGTGGGTTAGTATCCCTGAATTTTCTGTTTTCTGCCACCTGCCTCCAATCAGTCTTCAGAGACGGACACCATGGCTGTTCATCTCACCTGGTACTCAACCTTGGCAAAACCTCGGGGCTCTGTCTCAGGCCACTCTCTATACCAGCTCCCTCAAACCCAACTTTCCATTCACTGAGACACGGAGGTGGGCATGTGTGGGTGTATGTACACACTTGTTGTGGCGACCCTGCTGGGGCACCTGGAGCCGAGGACCTGAGACTTCTGCATGGTGGCTTGACCCCTGGCCCACCAAGCAGGTCAAGCACCGACTACAAACACTGAAGGCATTTCCTGTGACGGAAGGAGAAGTAAATGTTTCCAGAGTGCTGAGACAGGTGTAGAGATACTGTGGATTCTGGGGTGTAAGCATCCCCGAGTGTCTACCAGGTACACATGTGTCTGCTGCATGGCTTTGAATACCTTACTTCTCAGAGTCTCACAGTTTTCCTCTGTGGGGAGGTCGGTGGATGAGCTGTCATTCTTTACAGGGTCCCAAAGATAGAACCCACAGAACGAGGGCTTGGGAAGCGGGTAAGTGACTAAGGGGGTGGCCGGTAATAACGTCTTGTGCTCTTGCCTCAAGATGGAAGTCAAGGGCTGAGGTCTCAGGGGTAATTTCAGTGGTGGGTGCAGGATCTCTGGGGTTCCCAAGGCACCATTTAGCTTCTGGTTTTAAAGCTCTAAGACCCATGACAGAACTCTGTCCTTCGGAACTGATGTTCCTTTCCTTCCCCTCAAGGAGGCCCTTGGTGTCTGGACTATCCCAAGCAAGGAGGGCTTCTCTTCCTTCTCCACCTCACTGAGTCTTTCCAAGACTGATTCCAGTTTTTCTTGTCTTTGAGAGAGAGAGAGGGAGAGAGAGAGAGAGAGCTCTAAGCACTGTCAGAGGACACGTCAAGGAGAGGGTATTCCTCAAGGTTCCAAATTTCTGGAAAACAGTCACCCAGATGATACCTAATAAGTCCAAGAACACACTCGGCTTCCTTGGGCCCTTCTTTCTTCTCTCCCGTCCCTTCATCTCTAAGGCTCTTCTCTTCTCTAGGGTCCCCTTCCTCCCCCCCTAACTCCTTCAGCTAATTAGCTGCCCGACTTTCAAGAAATTAGGGTCCCTCAAAGGTCGGGAAAGTACCCGCAGACAAAACCACCAGGAAACGAGTCTCACTCAGCTTTCTTTTCTCTATCTCTTCCGACACATATTTGTGTCATTTATACCTCATAGTGGCCATTTTACAAGTGACATTTGCTCACAGCTTTGTTTGCTCCACCCTAATTAACAGAGACCCTCCGAAAGGGACACACACGGGTAGGTCTTGACATTCCCTCCCAGCCATCGCGGTCGCACATGCGTTTCTATAATCCTCAAATCATTTCTAGAAAAAAGGCGATTTAGAGCTGCGTTTTTTTATATCACTTTTTTAAAACGGAAGATCACTTTTCCATGCCAAAGCCATTTGCTTCTTAAAGAAGTTTTAAAAGCCAGCCCTACCATTCCAAACTGTTTAGTTCAAACTCTTTCATTTTCAAAAATACATGAGGCATTTTTTAGGGAGGTTTCATGTCAGTTAAGAGGGAAATTCTCTTCGACATTTCTTGACCACAAGCACACAGCCCACAGCCCTGGCAGTGTGTCTCAGTTCTCACACAACTGGAATTTCTAGATGGCTTTGCTGACAACATTCATTCAGAGAGGGGTCAGGACGGTCACGGAGGACAGCGGCTGCCTGGAGAACCTAAGCCACTGGAGGGGACACTGGGGCACCCCGCTGTGCTCTCCTCAAAGACTCCTGACCTTGCCGAGCTGGCAAGTTCTCTACAACTCTGATCCCACCCCTTCCACGAATGGGAAACGACATGCTGGGAGGAAGGGGGTGCATTCCGGAAAGGAGAGAAACCAGGCTCAAATGAGAATTAAAATTTAACTAGAATCCCAAGCAGACTGTAAGCTGGGGTTGTGCTTTCCTAGCGCCATCTTTTCTGAGGAGAAGCATGGAGAAGGACCCTTTCCTGACCTGGAAGGAGCAAAGCGGGCTGCTGGTCCTGAGCCGCTGCCGCCCCCCGGCAGCAGTCCCCCAGAACCACCTGCAGGCTGGTTGGGCTGGAAATGAGGAGACGGGAGAGAAGGGGGAGATGTCAAGAAGGAAAAGACAACCGAGGGTAAGAAGTCACAGGTTAGAAGGAGGGAAAGGTGTACAGGGTGTAAACAGCTCTAAGGAGGGTGGTTTCCCTCGTTACTTTGAAGTTCTGAAAATAAGGTCACAAAAGTGAATGTTTTACATTAATTTTTCCCAACAATAGGATAGGCAGGGAAGGGAGAACACTGGGTGAAGCAAGTCCTCTTCCTGGCCTGTGGGATGGGCAGGTACATGGTTTTGTGCACTGCACAAAGACACCCACGTAAGGGGGTCAATGGAACCTCAAATCTCCCCACATTCCACACACAGAGCCGCGTATCCTAGGACTATGGCCACGCAGAGGGGGATTGTCTGTGTCTTCACATAAAGGTGATTTATGGGCTGTTTTCGTACTTTGCACATTCTAATTAACTGTAAAAGTTGGCATGCAGTGGCAAAGAGAAAGGTCGCAGGTTTACAGGAAATGCCAAACACAGAAGTCCACGAGGCAGTTCCCCACGGGAAACCGAACCTCAAGGAAAGAGGCAGTGACCCCAGCCAGCCCGCAGCCCCTGTACGAGCCCCAGCCCTTCACCATCGGCAGCCACCGCACTGGCCTCCGCGGCTGTCCCAACTTTCTTCTCTCCCTTCTCTGCAGCGACCTGGGATAAATCTTTTCACAACCCGGGCTTTCCGTGCAGCATACAGTTGTGACAGAGAATTTCGGCAGAGGTGACCCGGCGACAAGCCAGAGCGACTGGCTGGAACGCGTTTAGGCCGACGTGGTTTTCCCCGTGAGCCGCCTCTCCACGCAGCGGCTCTCGAAGGAGCTGGGCGATGGGGGCTGGCGGCCGGGCCTGTGGGCAGGGGGGACTCAGGAGGCCTCATGAGGCCCGGACCTGGTGGCACAGCTCCGGGTGACTGTCACATGTGTTCCCCAGCAGTGGGATCCCCGGTTCGGACAAAATCTCACCCAGAATGTGACATGCAAAGAAACGAAAGGCTAGAGGTCGTGGTGGGGGACAGACGGGCCCGGCTCCCACAGCTCCTCCCCGGCAGCTCCCGAGGGGCCTCCGAGGGCTCTGAGCAACCCCGTGAGCCCACGATCCAGCCTGAGGAACCGAGGTCCAGACACGTGAGGTGTCCTCCTCAAACTCCAATGCCTCGGAGCAGACATCTGTTCCCCCCTGCCCTGCGGTGAGTGCGCTCGGCAGGGGGACGTCGCACCTCCCGGCCACCCACCCCGGAGCCGCGTCCCCCCACCCGCCAGGGCTCAGTCCAGACATAATGGAAACGGGGCCGTCATGAAAAATAAACGTTCAAGTCACCTCCATCTCCAAAAAGCAGGGAAGGAGCTTGGGCCAAACACACAGAAATGGTTGTTCTCTACCGAGAGAGAAAAAAGTGACCTTAGCAGGGCCGGGATCTGCACTCTGTGCAAGGGGACCGGCTTCCCAAAACGTGCAGATGTTTGGGTCACGTTCAAAACTCGAGAACGGCCTGTTCCCTTCCGCCCCCGGGCCGTCACCTCACCCTGGGACCTCAGCAGCCCTGCCTGAGCGTCCGGGTGGAGCGAACGGAGCGCGTCCGGCTGCAGGGAGCAGCCAGGCAGCAAAATGGGGGCGGCTCCGTGATGAGACACAAGAAGAATCTGTTTTAAAACTGGGACCACAAGGCACCTGGGTGGCTCCGTCGATTAAGCCTCTGCCTTCGGCTTAGGTCATGGTCCCAGGGCCATGGGATGAAGCCCCACATCAGGCTCTCTGCTCGGCGAGATGCCTGCCCCCCCCCACCCAGCCACCTGCCTCTCTGCCTACTTGTCTGTCAAATAAATAAATAAAATCTTTAAAAAATAAAATTGGGAGGCAAGTTGAGCTTGGAGGCCCATTCAGCATGCTGCCCGCCAGAACGGACATCTCCAAGAATCTCTGAACTTAAAGTTCTTGGCCCCCGTCAGGTCCAAGTGCAGCAGCAGGAAAAAAGTGGAAACGTCTGAACAGTCAGGCCCTTGGGGCAGGCCCACAAGCACCAGTCCCCACAGCACCGGCCTGCAGCGCAGTGAGCCCCACGAAGAGCTTCTCCTCACCTCCTCTGACAGGGCCAAGAAGCTCTGCTACGGCTCATGGCTTATTCTAGCACTGCTTCTGCTTTAGGTGCGGGACCCTCCGGTAGGTGGAGGGAAGGGACGAAGTCTGGTTCGTCTTCCTAAACGGCTTCCCCGAACAACAGAAGGCGGCGCCCCCATGTCAGCCAGATGACGACAGGGAGGTGCCTGCACTCAGACCGCGGGCAACACACCCCGCGTGCACGAGCGGTGTGACAAGTCGCCCGCAGAACTTGCCCGATTTGACAAGTCACCCCCAGAACCTACCGGATTTGACAAGTCACCCGCAGAACCTACCGGATTTGACAAGTCACCCGCAGAACCTACCAGATTTGACAAGTCACCCGCAGAACTCACCGGATTTGACAAGTCACCAGCAGAACCTACCGGATTTGACAAGTCACCTGCAGAACCTACCGGATTTGACAAGTCACCCGCAGAACTTACCCACACAGGCTCCCGCCTCTGAGAACTGATAGCCGTCCACACACTCGCAACGGAAGGTTCCAGGCTGATTATTGCAGATGGCGTGGCTCCCACACACCGAGGGCTGTTCTGAACATTCATCGATATCTACAACAAAATTTTTTAAAAATCCACACTTAAAAAAAAAAAAACACTTCAAATATGGGTAAATACAATGAAATAGTATTTTGGACCGCACATGGATCAATTCTAAGACAAACTCTTCTATGGTCCAAAAGTTACATGAATACGATTTTTTTCCTATTTATTTTTTTATTTCATCATCAGGGGGAGAGCAGAGGGAGAGAGAACCTCAAGCAGACACCACACAGGATGCAAAGCTCAGTCTCACGACCCTCAGATCGTAAGCTGACCTGAAACGAAGGGTCGGACGCTTCATTGACGGAGCCACCCGAGCATGCCAGTAAGAGTTTTCTTCCTGCGTGCCACTTTCGAGAGTGACCCCAAGGCCCTCCTACGTAACCGCGTGCTTCCCCTGCCTGTCCTGGAGGCAGCCGCTGAGCCTAGGGCTCGGTAACACCAGACTGGCCCGTGCACGTCAGAAAGCCAGGTGCGCAAGCGTCTAGACTGTGAACACGGCTCCTGAGGCCACAGAGCATATTTAAATGCGCTACTCAAAAATATTACTTAACCCACTTACAGGTACAAAGCAAAGCTGAACAATGTCAGGCCTAATTGTGAATTTTTGAATGTTGTCTAGAGCTTAATGCACTAAAAGGAAGCTTGTCAGTGAACCAGCAGGGTGATGTCCTCTCATGACAACACCAAAGCTATCACAAAAAACCATATGCTTTGGAGCTGGACATAGCTAGGCTCCAATCTGCCTCCTTTAGTTACCAGCTTGTGTGGTCTTGGGCAAGCTACTAACTACTCAGCCTCAGTTTCCCCGTTGGTAAGTGAAGCACAGTATGACTGACCTTGAGGGATTCTTCTGAGGACTACAGGAGTTGGATGTAAGCCAGAGGAACACCCAGTATGCTCAAGAAACGTAGCTATTATTGTAATTTTTAGGGGTTCATCCTATAGCCGTGGGGAAGGATTGGGCTGATCTAGGGCCATGGCCCTCAGATTGCCACCAGGAATCAGGGTCCATCTGCAGCTAACCCCACAGCAAGGTTGGTTGGCCCAGACGAGAAGCTGAGCTAACTTGTCATCGCCCTGATTACCTGCCCACTAATGGACTGAAATAAACACAATCACATGAGGTTCTTCCTATGCCAGCCTCATCCTCAGAGTATACTCAGTATGAGTATTCTAGAAATGCCAGCATTTCTAGAACCTTGAGACATGGGGACGTCATTTCATGAGATCATGAGCTCTCATGATCAAACAAGTTCCTGAGATCATACAAGTTCCCTCCTCTTCTCACCCTCCTTCAACGCCTTCACGGGAACTTTCACATTTGGAAGACAAAGCCTCATGCGTCTATCTCCAATGGCCAGCCTCGCCCGTCTCCTCCCTGGTGAGACATATACCCTGCTGGCTATCGGACCATGTTGCCAAGAGAGGCACTTCTGCCACATCTGCCCCAGAGCCTGACCTCTACCTGTGCAAACACCCAAACCAAATGGTATTCAGCTTTTTAAATATGTACCACCAATGTCCCGTTCCTGTGCAATGTTTAAGATACAAGATCTCAGGGCGCCTGGGTGGCTCAATGGGTTAAGCCGCTGCCTTCAGCTCAGGTCATGATCTCAGGGTCCTGGGATCGAGTCCCACATCGGGCTCTCTGCTCAGCAGGGGGCCTGCTTCCCTTCCTCTCTCTCTGCCTGCCTCTCTGCCTACTTGTGATCTCTGTCTGTCAAATAAATAAATAAAATCTTTAAAAAAAAAAAAAAAGATACAAGATCTCACACTAGAGGACCGCTCCGGGCACAGGAGGGAGGTCACAGCACACAGCCCCTCCCGAAGCAGCCCCTTCCACGAACTGCAGCTGGAGTGCGGCTGCGGGGTACTCAGCATGGCCCCATCCGCCAGCTTTGCTCCAACAACACAGGAAGAATAAAAAAAAATCGGTCCGGCTTCCACGGTCTCTGTGCCCTGACTCTCAGAGGACACTCCCTGCACAGATGTCTGCACGCCCTGTTCAGACTGCAGGGCTCCAGAGCTCGGACTCCACTGCCAAAGCCCAAGAACCCAGAGCAAGAGTTTTTAGTCAAAGGGACAGAGCGAAATCACCCAGAGAAGTGTTCCAAGTTCCAGTCCTCCCCCAACAGTATGTGCACAGGGATGCTGTATGTTTCTAAAAAGCTACTTGGGTGATTAGGGTCAGCACTCCCTTAGCTCCTACCTACTGCTGCCCAGTAGGACCTGCGGGCCCGTGGGATGAGGGAAGGTATGGCCCCCTGGCACGCGAAGGTCCCTCTCTCTATACACCCAAGCAGGGTGACACCTTTTCTGTAGGGCAAGACTCTAGGAGTTTCGTCCTTATAGTGAAATTCTTCCGAATGTCTAATCTAAAACCTCCCTTCTGTAAACCAAGGGTGGGACTTTAAACCTTCCTTTAGTCAAAACAGTAAGCTGGTGCTAACTGCCCCCTCGTAAAATATCACAAAATCCCCTTCAAGTTTGTTTTTCTCTCTCTGGGAAGAGATCTCCTTGCACATAGATCAGTCTCTAGCCCAACAAAGAAAGTCCTAGATAATTTGTGTAATTATTGCTTCCTAACTTTTTTCAGAGTGGCTACTTGTAATATATTTTCAGCAAATCTTAATTTGCCCCTTTTCTGAGGGCCAGGCTCTCTGAGGAGAGTCTCATGACTGATTTGTTACGTGCCTGTGTGTGCCCAACATTACCCGAAGAGAGGTCATCCAAAACGATCTCTACAGACTCCCGGCTGAGGAATGTATGGGAGTCATCCTGCTAGGCAGCAGATCTCTGCGATTTGTCTGGAAACCTTCTCCAAGCTATGCTGGAGGGACACCATGCAACGTGTCGCCAACACCGGGTTTGCTGGGGATGTCCTCTATCATCACATCAGTGTTACACAACAGAGTTGCAAAGGCTCATTCTCATTCTCTTCTAAGTCACTTTCCAGGTCAAAATAACACACGACGTGATTTTGCCTAATGCAATTTCCTACCAACAGCCTCACGTCTCGATGCATTAACACTCCGAGGCATGTTCTAGTGACCCCGAACAAAACAGTAGCCTGACCGGGAAAATACTCACATTCCATTGTGCTAATCCCCCAGAACAAGGACTAACCAGAGAACAAAAGCAAGTCCACACACGACCACTTGTCTTCCTGAGCGAGCACAGCGAGGGTTCTCTGTGACAGCAACAGAGTAGGGAAGGTATGGCCGGGTCGTGGGCTGGGAGGTGAAGCAAGCATTCCCACTACGGTCCGCTCAGGTGCCGGGAGTGGATGAAACAGCCGGAGGTCATGGCTCAGCAGCAGCGGGTTGGGGTGTCTCCATGCTTTACTCACATGTGTTCATCTTACGAAGTTGAGGTAGGGCCATGTAAAGGTATACCAAGAAGGTATACGCTTCCAGCAGAGAAGTGAGGGAGCCCCCTCACTGCATGGTGTCCAAAACCATCTTTCTGGCCCTGGGAGGGCCCTGCCCCCCATCCCCCAGCTACCATGTTGCTTCAGACTGGCCTGAGCCAGCTCAGCCATGTAGGACCGCTGGGCCATGTGTGGGAAATTCTGGAACACTCTGATGATTAGAGGCACGTAGGAACTCTGTCCCCTTCCCAGTCGTCTGTTACAAGGAAGGAGAGCATCGGACTGGATTCTACCACCTGTACAAAGCCATCAGCAGGCTAAACAGTTACACAGTCTGTTCCTGCAAGCACATGTCCCTGCTCCCCATTATTTCAGATGCCCCAGTGAGCACCTTACTCTGAGGAATATAGGAACATAGTGACAGTAGGACCTGCCAACCTTTACGTTAAATCAGCACACAAAATCTGCCACTCGTCAGAGGGCTGGATGCCAGACCCCAGGCATCACCCCTCGATTTCATGGCTCACCGGATCCTCAGACCCCAATCCTTCAAGGGGACTGGTCATCTTTCTGGCCAAACATACAGGTGCATGCCACTCTTTCACTGGGGGGACATCCTTCTAACATCTGCGACACCTGCTAGCGAGCCCTCGGCTGCAGACTTAGGCCGCTCTGATTGAAGTGCTTGACACTCCTGCACTGCTTGCTTCTGCTGGATGGACTTGTCACTGAGTTAGGAGTCAACTAACTGACCCTCGGTAGTGCCCTAAAAATTAGTCACAAACACATGGGTAAGTATGCAAAATTATATTATAATCAGGAGCACCTAAGGGGCTCAGTCAGTTAAGTGTCTGCCTTCGGCTAAGGTCATGATCCCAGGGTCCTGGAATCGAGTCCCGCACCGGGCTCCCTGTTCAGCGGAGAGCCTGCTTCTCCCTCTGTCTGCTGCTCCCACTCTCTGACAAATAATAAATAAATAAATAATAAAATCTTTTTTAAAAATCTTAAAAAAAGAACATATTAGTATGCAGCTGTCATGGGTAAGTATTCAAAGTTAAACTACAATCAAATAAGTCTGGCGAGAAGGCAGTGAGCGTAATGCTCGTGCGTGAGTCAGACCCCCGGTCTGACGTTCTGGTGTCACTGGCTCGCTCAGATGAGCCGCAGCATTTCTCAGCTACAGAAAAAGGAACGAACCTGCCACCCGTGGAACAGCCATGATCAAAGTAAATATATAAATAAACCGCGTTAGCAAGTGTTGGCCGGGACGTGACCGAGGGCAGCCCCCATGTGCTGCTGCTGGGAATGTGAAATGGGACCCCCGCCGAGGGGAGAAGTGTGAAGGCGCTGGAAGAGCCAAACCCGTATTTCATACACTCGGGTTCACAGCGGCATCACCCACACCAGCCAAAAAAATCGAAGCAACCCAAGAGTCCACAGACAGACGAAGGAGTTAAATAGACGGTAGTGTGTGCAGGCAACGGAATCGATTCCCGCCTTCAGCAGGAAGTGATTCGGGCCCAAGCTACCACGTGGTAAGCCCTGAGGACACTATGCTCAGGGAAGTGAGCCAGTCATGGAAGGACAGGACCATGTAAGGCCACTCTATGAGGTATGTAAAGAGTCATATTCATGGAAAGTAGGGACGGGGGGACAAGGGAATGGGGAGTTGTTTAATGGGGACAGTGTTTCAGTTCTACAAGACGACCACACGAACCCCAGGTGTGGGGCCTGGCACACGCCCTGGTGCTCCCCTCGCCCCTCCCTCTCTTCACCCAGCCCTCTGGTCTGCAGACTTCGGACACCTCCTCCTGGCCTCTTCCCCAGCCCCCACAAGTCAGAAGGGATGGTTGTACCAGAGCAGATCCTTCCATCCCCTCGGAAGCCTATGGAACACTCGCAGGTGAACTGAACCCCAGGGCCAGGGCGACAGGCGGCGTTGGTGTCACACCCGTGAGTGCCGATGTAGCAAGGGTTCTGCAGGGCATCCGGGGAGCCATCTGTGAAGGAGAGACACGGAAGCCGAGTGAGTGATCCAGGGATGCCTGCGGGTTTCCTCCTTCCACAGAGAACAAGGCCCAGCTGATGACCCAAAGGGTCCTGGCCTAGAAACCAGCTGATTCCTATGTCACCCTCGGGCGGGATCAGCAAAGCATGTCCCTCCAGATCCATGCCTGTTTTTGTAAATAAAGTTTTATTGGAAACCAGCTGCATCCATTCACTTGCAAATAGTCTATGGCTGCTTCCATGCCACAATGGCAGAACTGAGCTCTTCAGACACTACAGGGCTGGCAAAGCCTAGAATGTTTAATGCGGAGCCTTTTAAGAAAAAAAAAAGTACCACCCCCAGTGCCCAGGGCCCAGCTGTCACAGGAGGGAGAAAGACACCTGTCCTCCTCCTGCTTTATAGAGCTAAGCAAGGATGAACACAGCCGGCTGGGGAGGTGGCCTGGGTATGCAGGGAGCACCAAAAAGAATTAAAAAAGAGAAAAGCCTAATGCTGGACCCCAAGCATATAGAGCCCGTATGGCTGGAAGATTTGGGTGACAGGCAGACGGCATGCAAGCTCTCCAAATGCCAGCTTCCTGCATGCAGCCCAGAGCAGCCCCAGACCGGACCTCGGAGCCAGTGACGTGCTGCCCCTGGGCGGGGGTGCGGAGGCTCCGTGCCGGACCTGCACTGGCTTTGCCTGGAGCCTCAGACCCTGAGCACACGCTCCTTTCACGGCCAAGCACGAGCACGCTCAAATGCCCTGCCAAAGCCGGCTGTGGCCTTGAACAGTCCGCTCTGCCCCACACAGAAGGATGAGGAGAGAGGTTAGGTCCAGGCTGCCACTCCTACCCCTCACGGGACCGATGGAGTTGCTCAGCGCATAGCGCAAGATCTTCTCCTCGCGGTTGTACAGGACAAACACACTGTCCACGGACAGCTGCTGGGTGCTGGGCAGGTCCGGCCGGGAGGGGTCATGGGCGCACTCCTGGAAGGTGATGGTCTGGCGCCACTGGTAAGCGTGGATGTTGGAGGGGGCGGCGCCGTCCTGCTCCGGGCCCGTCACGGTGTACTCCCGGGACGAGGACGACGTGATCACTGCGACGCGGCGGCCGGAGAAGGGAGACAAGGCAGAGCGACAAAAGGGGCAAGAGGTTTAGTCAAGGGCTTTCAAACCGCGGGCAGAAGTCTCTGCCCAGATGAGCGATCGGATGGAACAGTACCTAAGACCGTTTACTTCTGTGTTGGGACTCCTTGTGCTACCTCGGTCTCCCATACTGTTATGGTCTTGCTGGCACTGGTAATATTTCCCACTTTCTCGCCTCAAGGGCTCTCTGTAGCTTCTGAAGCCACCCAGAATCAACCGAGAGATCGAGTCTGGTGGAAAGGGCACACACGGGAAAGCAGGTTCACCTGAACCTACACCGGCACGCGCAAGCTGTGCAATCGTGGGCCACTTACAACCTCTTTAGCCCCCATTTCTTTTACAAGTGGGTTGGGGTGAGAATGAGATAATGTGTATCAAATATCTGGACCCACACAGGCTAACGCTACTAAGATAAACTACCACTGATGTGGCATGGACCTTGTGACTAGCAGAGAGCTGGCAGCTTTCTAGAGGTTATCGCATCTGGGATTCAACAAATAGTGGCTGCTATGTATCACTCTAGATGAAGCAGTTCTCTGATACAAAAAATAAAAAATAAAAAGAAGACACTAAGTGGGTTTCATGTAGCCAATTTCTGGAAAATTACTAAAATGCTGTGAGCAAACCTCAAGAGAGGAGAAGAGAGACAGTCTTCCCCGCTCAGGAGAGAGCCTGATTTTCAACCATACGATGAAACTCTCAACTTCCTATTTAAAAAAAAAAAGAAAGAATAAAAGGCTCTTTATATTTGTGTGCTCTGCTGTAGTTCATAACAAAAGCCAGAGGATAAATAAAAGATTAGTATAAGCTGCCTCTTGTCCAGCTCCCACGTGCTACGCTGCCAGAAACACCATCTGGTCGCAGGCTGACTGCAGCCAGGGTCCCGCTGCTCATTCCAGCTCCCATTTACCAAGCCGCGTGGTCTCCAGGGGAGCCTGATCAGGCCACAAGCCGTGGTAATTAGTACAACCTCGCTGGATGGCAATTTAATGAGAGACTTCAAAAAGTTTCTATTGTTTGGCTCAGCAACTCTACTTCTAGGAATTGAATCTTAGGGAAAGAATCGGAAATTTGGTCAAGATTTATGATGAAGATGGTCCTTGGAACTCATTATGGGATGGGAAAATTGGAAATAACATAAGCTTTAGAGAAGAGAATGGTTTAAATTAATGGCCATAGAAGAGAGTAGTGCCGATTCATTAAAAAGGATTTTCAAAGCCTATTGAATGAACTATAAAGTATTCAGGATTTTAAATTAACTGGAAAATGGAGATATAATAATGGGGTACCACTGTGATTCTATTTAAATGAAAAATTATATACCCAACTGCAGAGAACATGATAATACTGCATCAATGTCAAGTTTCCTGACAGTGATCATTGTGCTGTGTCCACATAACAGAATATTTTTGTTCTTAAGAAAAACAGGGGACTTATTCAGGGGATGGACAATCACAATGACTACAACTTATTTTCCAAAAATGTATTATTTGCAAAAATATATATATATATCTCTAGGTAAGAGAATGATAAAATAAATATGGCAAAATCTTAACAATTGGTGAAACTGGGTAAACGGAAGGTGGAAATTGTGTTACTTTCAACTCTTATGTAAGTGTGAAATTATGTGAAATACTAAATTAAAATATAGGTATATACATATATACAAATGCACATATATTTACATACAGATACAATAGCCATGCTGTAGGTTATATCCCTAGGACTTACAAGATCTATACTGAAAAATTTTATATATATATATATATATATATATGTGTGTATATATATATATATTTATTTTTTATAATGGGTATTTTTCAAGATTTTTATTTTTAAATAATCTTTATACCCAAGGAGGGGGCTCAAATCCTCCAGTCCACCCCCCCCACCTACCACCCAGACAGCCAGGAGCCTCTGCTGGGGTATTTTATATGTAAATGGAGAAAAGACTGAAAGGAAATAATTTAAACCTAATAATAATTATGCCCCAGTTTTACCATTATGCGTAATTTTTTTTTTGGCACTATTTTTCTATGTCTGTATTATGTCTGTGCATTATGTCTATAATTAGAGGAAAAGGTGATTTTAATAAACTAGTGCCCATCTGTTTCCTGCCAGGAAGCCCAGGAGACCACCCTGGCGTAGTAGGGCCGCTGGAGCGGTGGGTGGGTCTGGAGTCAGTGGGGAGCTAGGGTTGTCCCCACAACCCTCCCCCCTACCCCCAGCCCCTCCCTCCCATCTCCTTACCTCCCATCCCCCCTGCCCCCCATGCAGCGCTGGCGGCTCACCCCCACGGGAGTAGTGGTAGAGCTCTGTGTAGGGCTCGATGTGCACGGAGGAGCCGAACGGGATGTGGGGCACGTGGCCCTCCAGCTCTGTGTCGATGGTCAAGTGTCCGTGCTCGTCAATGCCGCTGAACTGCTGCTTGATGATCAGCTTGCCCGGGGACCCCACAAAGGTCACCTCAGCCTGGCGGGTGAACTCGCCTCCTGGAAAGCAAGGCCCGTCATTCTACCATCTGGGAAGTCCCCCATTCTACCGCCTGGGAAGTCCCCCTCAGGCCAGCCCCAGGCTTAGGGGTGCTCGCACCTCCTCCATGAGTGCTTTAGTTGGGTCGGGAGACACCAGAGCTGGTGACACTGAGGGCAGAGCCGGGACCTCCACGCGGCCCCGCTGAACACACACAGAGGAGAGAAGCTGCTTCCCAGCCCCACACCAGCCTCTGGGACGTGGTGGGCTCAGGGACAGAGCTGGGAGACGCCAAGGACAGGAGTCTGACTCCCAGCTGTGCCAGGTACTGACTGAGCGAACCGGAACAAGTTACCCAACCGCTGAGCCTCCGTGTCTTGATGATAAAGACTGATACAGGCTACCTTGTGGAGACTAGATGAGATAAAGCATGTTACAAAAGTGCTCCATCAAATGTCAAGGGCTCCAAGATGCCAAGTGGTGGTGACAACCGTTGGAACAGCTCAGTGCGCTGCACACCATCACCGGTCCCCAAAACCATTCAGGGAGCACTCACGAAGGAGGTAGGCGCAGCAACTCCCCTCAGCCTGTGCAGCCCCAGACAGCGGCAGAAACCCTTGCCCTACTACCAGCTTCTTCCCTTTTTCACATGTGCAGACCCCCAGGACGGTGGGGATGCTGGCAAACTACGGCCGGCAGCCCTGGGGCCAAGAATGATGTTTACGTTTTTAAATGGTTTATTAAGAAGCCAAAAGAATAACATTTCATGTTATGTATGTATATTATCATACATATTTCATATATATAATATGTGAAAATTATATGAATATTAAGTTTTAGTGCCCACTAGCAAAGTTTCATCAGAATACAGCCACACTGACTCATTTACATATGAGTTACGGTGCTTTTGCTCCCGAGTTGCAAGGGAGACGTATAGACAAGAATATTTAGGCAAAGCAAATATTTATGATCTGCCCCTTGGCAGAGAATGGGACAACCCCTGCTTTATAATAAGGACCCAAGTCCCAGGCAGATATCCAAGTGCTAATTCAGGTCCCAGGGCAGTTAAGAGCCACTGTCGAAACGAAACACAGATTTGCTGTGGCAGGGGATTTGTCAAGTCTCCCTCGGCTGGGCTGACGATAGTTGTTACAAAATATGGCCAGTTTAAATAAACCCACAGACAAAGCAACACCACGCTGAAAAGCTGTGCAGGAAGGAGCAGCATCTGTGGTCTGACTGCAAAGCTCCGCTGTGTGTGCAAAGGAAGGAGCGTGTTTGCATGAGAACATGAACTCAGTAATAATACTCGGGATATATGTGCCTGGGGGAGAGAGGGAAAAAATATTAGGCCATGCATTTGATATCTTATAGGTAGGTGCCCCCCCTTTCCAAATATATATCCTCTCCTTTCTTAAAATGGTCACATTTCCAGAAGCCTCTGTAACTGTTGGAGGGTTACCCATGCAAAGCCTAGAGACCCTGCCTCACAGCGTCTCTGCGATAAAGTCTGGCTGAGGCTCCAGCCAGGCGAGGCAGTGGGGAGATAACAGACTGAGGGGCTCAGAGGCAGCGATGAGTACGGTGACCCAGAGCAGGCTCCAGGTCCTGGGAGTGGCCAGAGAGGAAGGACACAGTCTCTCTTATCCAAGCTGTTCCAGGAAAGGGCCTCCAGCATGCGCAGGGGAGCTGGCCTCAGCAGAATGTGGGAGAGGCCACGGTCACACTATGAAAATGCTCCCTCCACCTGACCATCTGTTGGTGTGTCTACTAAAGACTGAACTGTCCCTGACAGGGCAAAGCCTCTAAAAAGCTCCAAGGAAAGTCAGGTTTTCTAAGACTTGAGAGGATTGTGTCTCTCAGGTTTAATTTTCCAGCTAGAAATGAAAAGTTTCTGTTCTCCAAGCAGATACCGAAGCAAATATCAGATCAGGCTGGCTGGGAATTTGGAGGCTTGAGAAACAGAATGAGGCACGGGAGGCTCGAGAAACACTTCGGGGCGGGAGGCTGGATGGGATGACCTCATGGACCCCGCTGGAGACTTCTAAAACCACCACGAAATCACTCCCTGATGGCCGTAGTGAGTACATACTAATGAAAAAATTAATGATGGTTTTACCCCAACATCTTCTTTCTGGAGCCCCCAAACACTTATCAGTAAGTTGTCTGCAGACCTGGAATTCCCCTTCCATTCACACCCAGGCTTCCCAGGCACCCCCGGGCGGCCCACTGACTGGAATGTCGGAGACAGTTTACCTGTGATGCTGAACCCATTCTTGAATCCATCCTGTTCCACTGCAAACATCCATCCAATGATGCCTCCGACAGGGGCCAGGGGAAGCAGAGAGTAACCAACGGTCTCGGGAATGGTGCTGATGGCCGTGTAGGAGCGCCCGTGGTTCATCACCACGTAAGAGTGGAGGTCAGTGTTCTCAAAGACGATGGGGACCGGGCTGTTTCCCACGAAGACCCTTCCTTTCACCTTGCCGTTAACTCGCTGGGGGGAGCCTGAGCAGGAAACAAAGAGGCCAGCCTTTTCAAAAAGAAGAACATGCCTGGCAGGACCTATACCTATATTTTTAAAAAAAATTTTTTTTAAGATTTTATTAATTTTTTAAAAAGATTTTATTTATGTATCTGTCACAGAGAGAGAGTGAAAGAGAGAGAGAGAGCACCAGCAGGTAGAGTGGCAGGTAGAGGAGGAGGAAGCAGCAGGCTCCCCACTGAGCAAGGAGCCCGATGCGGGAGTCAATCCCAAAACCTTGGGATCACGACCTGAGCTGACTGAGTCCCCCAGGCATCCTGGACCTGTACCTATAAAGTAAAGAGGCAGAACAGCATTGGGGTAAAGGGCTTTGGGTTAAGTCAAAGTAGTTGTCCTCAAGAGGACAGTACATACAACCGTCTGCGAGCCTTAGAAATTCCAGCATCCCGCCTCCCTCCCATGCTGATGGATAACAGCACGGAAGGAGCTCCGACGGGAGCCACGTGTGATGGAGGAACTTTGGTGACAAATGAGATAATCTCAGGAGAAGAACAGTGTCACGGGTGATGCAGAACTAGGTGATCCCATCACTGATCACTTTTGAGCGTCTAAGGGACAGAATGAGTAATTTGGGTGGGACAGAGGGCCGGAACGGATGGTCCTGGGAGTCTGGGATATTTGGCAGCCTGATCTATCACACATCTTAACACACAGCTTGGGCTCAATTACGGTCCTCTTGCCAAGCGTGAGGACTGTCCGTTGGCCTAAGAGCCAACAGCCATAGGCACCGCAGATGTCATGCACCACACAAATGTGGCCAATGGCCCCGACCAGCTTGTAGGCTGGGGCGTAGTCACGGCTGACTGTTCCATTCAGACAACTGGGAAAGATACGCAACCTACTATGGAAATTTAAAAGCTTTTGCCATAAATTACCTAATAATATATAAAGAATAATATTTTTGTTTTAAAAAACACATTAACAATAAGTGTCAGCATATACCTGGGGGAAAATACCAAAAGAGATATACACAAAATTGTTAGCAGGATTAACTCAGGGTAATACAGTAAACTTTCATTTGCTATAACATATGCCTCTATGTTTCATGAAGATCTAGGAGGTGCATATGTTCCTGTTTAATCAGGAAAATGTCAGATCTAAAGAAATGAAGTTGTTCTTGCATTCAAATAAGAAAAGTTGGGGTGCCTGGGGGCTCAGTGGGTTAAGCCTCTGCCTTCGGCTCAGGTCATGGTCTCAGGGTCCTGGGATCGAGCCCCGCATCGTGCTCTCTGCTCAGCAGGGAGCCTGCTTTCTCCTCTCTCTCTGCCTGCCTCTCTGACTACTTGTGATCTCTGTCTGTGTCAAATAAGTAAATAAAATCTTCCTAAAAAATTTTTAAAAAATAAGAAAACTGAAGGTTACCATATGATCCAGAAATTCCAACTCCTAAATATATTCCCCAAAGAACAGGAAAGCGAGGTCCACACAAGAACTTGTACACAAATGTTGTTAGTAGCCTTGTTCATCACGGCCAGAATGCCCATCGTTGGTATAACCGCGCAACAGAACACATATCTAGAAGAAAGGAACCAAATACTGGCGGATGCCAACACACGGACACACCCCAGAAACACCTGCTAAGTGAAAGAAGTCAGACTTGGAAGGTTCCATATTGTATGATTCCGTGGAATGAGATGGAAAGGTTTCCGAAGAAGACGGGCGTCTTCTTTCCAGGAGAGGGCGTGGATTAGTTGCGGACAGGGGCAGGGGACCCAGGGGAAGTGGGGAAGACGGCTAGTAGATACAGCCAAGCGTGAGGCTTGATAAAAGTGTTCTACAACCAAACAGAGGTGATAGTTGCTGGACTGATAAAGTGTTCTACACCCAAACAGAGGTGATAGTTGCTGGACTGATAAAAGTGTTCTACAACCAAACAGAGGTGATAGTTGCCCAAATGAGTGAAGAGCCGAAAATCCACCAAACTCTATGCTTTAAACAAGGGTGTTAATTATAGCTTTAAGAAAACTGAAGGACCATACAGTTGAGGGTCTATTTCTGGGCTCTCTATTCTGTTCCATTGATTTATCTGTCTGTTTTTGTGATGTCCACAGTAGCCAAACTATGGGAAGAACCTAGATGTCCATCAACAGATGAATGGATAAAGAAGATGTGGTTCATATACACAATGGAATACTATGAAGCCATTAAATGAAATGAAATCCTACCATTTGCAATGACATGGATGGAACTAGAGGGTATTATGCTGAGCAAAGTAAGTTAATCAGAGAAAGACAATTATCATATGATCTCCCTGATATGAGGAATTTGAGAGGCAAAGTGGGGGATTGAGAGGGTAGGGAAGAGAAAAAATGAAACAAGATGGGATTGGGAGGGAGACAAACCATAAGAGACTCTTAGTTTCACCAAACAAACTGAGGGTCGGGGGGTGGGGGGTGCGGGAGAGGGTGGTTGGGTTATGGACATTGGGGAGGGCATGTGTATGGTGAGTGCTGGGAAGTGTGTAAGCCTGATGATTCACAGACCTGTACCCCTGGGGCTAATAATACATTATATGTTAGTTTAAAAAAAAGGTAATAAAAAAAAAAAAAAGAAAACCGAAGGAAGAGGTCAACAAGTCACCTTGGGCTGTTCAGGTTTGAGGCAGAATTAAATTCGATCAGTTATCGATTGCACATACATTGGTTCTCTTCCTAGATTACCAGGGACAGGATGTTCATGCCCAGCTCCTTCCCTTGGGACTCAGCAGAGTTTTCGGAATGCAGTAAGTTCCCAGTAAAGTCTGTTGAGTAACCCTGACAGACGGGCTCACCCTTGAGCACCATCACCCTTGTGCAGATCTTTTGCTGTGTTCAGTACACCCAAGCCATTATGCAGGGTCACTGACCAGACAAGGCATGCTCGATACACACAGTGCTTCTACACACAGATTGTGTCATTACACCAGGGAGTGCTATGCAGTTGGAAGACTAATAGCGAAAAAATGCATCCCCCAAACAATTACAGAAACAAGCAGGAAAGCCAAGCGAAGGAAACCAAACAAATTTTTTCCACCAAACCTTGAGCCAGAAAAAAGTTTTATAAGTAGCAAGAATCCAACAAATATTTAAACCACAGAACTATTATGGGGCGTGTATATAATGTCAAAATATGCAGCTGGATAGTCTGTTATAGCTGAGCGTGCCTCCAAACAAACTGCTCAGCATTTCCAGCTCTGATACTAGCGTGGGAAGAGCTAAGAGGTTGCTCTTTGAGAATGAGCTCTCCTTGCAGATTCTGGAAGCTTCTCTCAGGGCGAGAGAAGTACAAAAGCCAAGCCTGAAACAAAGAAGCAAAGGCACGTCATACCTGGGGTGGTGGGATTTCAAAGAAAATAGAACATATTTACAGAAGTTCAGAACATCCCCCCGAATTTACACGAGACGTAGACATAATTTTCTTTCATTTCTTCAGATGGTATTTAGCAAAACTCACTTTATCTCACTGTGACCCAGAAGGAAACATTTTTTTAGCAAATTGAAATAACTGATTTAACTACAGTTATGGCTGGCGATGTGAAAAACAGAAACCAACTGAGTTTAATTCCTCCAACTGAGTTTAATTTAGTCAAATTTTTTAAAAAATATTTTATTTATTTATTTGACAGACAGAGATCACAAGTAGTCAGAGAGGCAGGCAGAGAGAGAGGAGGAAGCAGGCTCCCTGTCGAGCAGAGAGCCCGATGCGGAACTCGATCCCAGGACCCTGGGATCATGACCCCAGCCGAAGGCAGAGGCTTTAACCCACTGAGCCACCCAGGCGCCCTAATTTAGTCAAATTTGGCAGAACAGTTGAGGTTCCTCATTCAACATGAGGAAAATGACCAGTGAGTGACAAGTGAGGTAACTTGGTGTCTGAGGGGACAAAGGTACAGTAGGGTCGGGGTTTTG
The DNA here is from genome assembly GCF_020171115.1 of Neogale vison. NCBI lineage: Eukaryota > Metazoa > Chordata > Mammalia > Carnivora > Mustelidae > Neogale > Neogale vison. The sequence goes on along the minus strand of NC_058092.1, from coordinate 151,113,792 downwards.
TTGCTCTTGTTTTAATTTTAGTTTATAGCCCCAGGCTCCCAGAGGTCTCACTCTCTGAGTATCATTATCCTGACCCTCTAGGCTTTTACCCAGATTCTCCTGCTCACCCGAGAGCATTAACACCGGTTGGTCCTCTTGGGGGCAAAGCTCGGAATGATGCTGACCTACAGCTTAATGGGTTTTGGCGTCAGCCCCACAATGGGTCTGGTGCTCCAGAATTAAGTGGTGCACTTCTCGTGTCCCGCCATCATCATGCTGTGACTTCAGGGGCACAAAGAGAGGACAGCCTGAGGGGAAGGGTGTTGGAACACACTTTCCCCACTACAAACTTTGGTCCACACCTGCCCACTGTGGCCCCGCTGGGGTTTCACAAGCTCTCAGGTCTGTGAACAACACCACGGAGGAGGTTGGAAAGGAACAGAGGAAAACAAGAGGCATTAACCATGCCTGGTCCAGGCTGCGTTCTTTCAACACTTCAGCCTTCGTCCCACACGAGGGGCAGCTGTGAAGCTGGGCTCCCATGGGCAGTCATTTCCAAGACGGTGAAGGACAAAGCACAGGAAAGAAAGAGACCTCACCATAGTGCTAAAGTGGGCATTCCCTGAGAAACGGGCTTTAGAGAAGGATGAGAAAGAATGGTAACGAGAGATTAAATATCACTTAAAATCTAGTATCTACAAAAAACATTACTCCCCCTTCGGAGAGCTGGGTAGAGGCCAACATTTCAAAACAAACCTCAAAACAAAAACTCCACTCCCTCCTTCTCCCTGCACAAACGGAACACATAAAAGTCAAATGCCTTCTTTCCTTTCCTGAGAGAGAGAGAGAGAGAGAGAGCACACGAGCAGAGGGAGAAGGAGAGAGGGAATCCAAAGCAGGCTCCACGCCCAGTGTGGAACCCAACCCTGGGCCTAATTTCACAACCTGAGATCATGACCCTGAGTCGAAACCAGGAATGGGACTGTTAATGGACTGAGCCCCACACGCACCCCCAAAGCCAATTACCTTCCGCAACACACTGCCGGCCATTGCCGGTGTAGCCGGCCACGCAGCTGCAGCAGAAGCCGGTGGCGAAGTCCCTGCACTCGGCATGCACAGAGCACTGGTGTCTGTTGTTGGCGCACGTCTGGCGGAAGTCCGTGTTGTAGCTGAACACTGTTCGGAGAAAACACAGCGCGCCGTCAGCACTTTGCACAGTGGGGGGCCAGGCTTCCCTGTCCCGTGCGTGCCCAAGACTTGCAGGAATTCCCATCTGCGGGGGCATTCTGGGCCGGCGCTCACCGCCGATAGCCACCTAGGTCCTGCGGTGGCTCCTGCAGTCCAACCACCAAGGCAAGTGGATCTAGAAGGAGTCTGAGAAATCACAGAGGTATTATTTAAAAACGCTATAATCCAATGGGTTGGATCACTGAATCCGTATTTTCACTGTATCAATACTAGGTCACCGCCACCCAATACCAACCTTAATATGGTACCCGTGTAATGGGGTCAGATTAACTTCACATTTTGGGACAGAACTCAAATTTTTTTTTTCGTACTATCTTTTAATTGTGGTTAAAAATAATTATATATGTATATACATATATCTTAAAATTTGTCATTTTGATGACCTGAAAATATTTTAAAACTTTCTCCTTTTTCTCCCCCAGAGGAAAATTCAGAAGCTCTTATATGCAGAAGCTGATTAGAAATAATTCCCTGGTCACACTTGGTCTAAAGCTCTTTGACCCAAGGAACAAAAAGAATTTCTATTTCAAATTCCTACCTCCCGGCTTCATTTTGTGAGAATTATGAATCATCTCATTAAATTTTATAATCCAAAGCAAATTAACTTAGAATGAAGTTCAAAAGCTCAAGGAGCCGGAGGAGGGATGGGCTTTTTGAGGGGATAATGATCCAATTTATAATTGAGTGTTATGAGGGAAGAAGAAAGTAAAGTTTAACCTAGATAGATGGGATTTGTCTACACAGGCGGGAATTCGTCTACACAGGTGGGAATTTCCAGTGCGTATAAAGGAGGCGTTTGGCGCTGGGAACACTTGGGCCCTAAGCTGAGCACAGGACGTGACTGACGGCTTTGGCTCCAGCTGTGGCCCGGCTCCCAGTGTGTCCCTGACGGCCTGTGAATCTGCAGGCGACTTTTCAAATAACACCAGGAATGTATGGCTGCCTACAGAAAACTGACCTTTCTCATAAAAACAGTGAAAGAAAGCCATGGGACAGAGGAACAGAAAAACATCTGTTTTAGACACATTGGGGGTTCAAATCTAGGCTTTTATCAGTACCAAGTACTATCTATATACCTCCCTAAGTTGTTAGTGCTAGCTCTGATCTCATGCCAAAGCGATGGCTTCACAGATAAGAATCCCACAGACACCTAGATAGGGGAAAAGCAGAGTAAGACTCCAGACTCCACACGGGCGAGTCATCATACACCCCGTATCTGGGGGAATTAGTCTGGAACCAGCTATTTAAGGGCAGAGAACTGTGTGCTGAGAGCTGTTAATGTCGCCCCAGGAAATCCAGGATGTGGAGGGGAGCTCTGAGCCATGAACCCACGTCCTCCTCATGCCATAATGGGTAACTTTATGGTCATGTCTGTGACTTGGAAGCTGAGCAAGCACAGTTCCCAGGGCCACCAGATCCTGTCCGAGCTTTGGGATACTCAAAGAAGAACAGACATTTAGAATGATTGCTGTGAAGCAAATCGCAAGTAAAGAGAAATAAAAATTGAGTGAATCTTGTGGATGGAGTTGATTTCTCTGGGGGCCTTATAGCCTCGTACTAGAATCAAAGCATCATGTAGAGGCTTGGACCATCTCACGAATGTGGATGTCAGAGGTTACAGGTCAGCCAGAAGCCGAATCAGTCCGGCAGCTCAGTTTGAACATCTGTTATAAGACAAATCAAAGCACGCAGGCACGCCAATGGTTTTTCTATCAAAAATGTAACAAAAATCCGACAATATGGTTGACAAGAAAAGATTGTATTTTAAAACTCTCTTTCATAAAAAGGCATCTCTAAAAGGGTAACTCCAGGGGTGCCTGGGTGACTCAGTGGGTTAAAGCCTCTGTCTTCAGCTCAGGTCATGATCTCAGGGTCCTGGGATCGAGCCCCGCATCGGGCTCTCTGTTCCGTGGGGAGCCTGCTTCCTCATCTCTCTCTCTGCCTGCCTCTCTGCCTACTTGTGGTCTCTGTCTGTCAAATAAATAAATAACACCTTTAAAAAATAAATAAATAAAAGGGTAACTCCCATTGGTTTTGTATTTTTACATCTTCACAAACCAACTCTGAAGCTGACAGGACCTGGGAGGAAAAAATAATCAACCACCCTCATTCCAAAACCAAGAGGAAACAAACGTCAAAGATAAACGGGGTAAATAGCCAAAGAAATTTCTAAACTGTTTTTTCAGGTGGGTGAATCTATTTCTGATCCCAGAAGTCACAAACAAGAAAATCTGACTTTCAAAATAACTCCAAAGCAATTTTCTCTTTAAAACAGGACCAAAAAGGAGTCAGGAGACACTTGAAAGAGCGCCGGCTCAGCAGCCTCATAGCCACAGCCCTGATCCCCAAAGATCCCTCGGAGTCTTTGAAGCCATCAGGCCCGCCTCCCTGTCCCTGGCTCTCATTCTCCCCCCAAACCGTCACGTAAGGCGACAGACATCCTCCAGCAGAACTCCCGTCGAGAGATCCAACTGCCCCTGGACAGACCCGCTGGGTGGCAAATGGCCTCACCCACTCCCGTCTCCTCGACTTCGTCCACGTCTATGACCTGCACAGGCTGCCGGGGAAATGTCTCCGCGGGCGGCTGGAACAACCTGGTCCTCTCCGTGGGAGGCCTGGGGAGTCTCTCGGTGGGCAGGCGGCGGGGGGCGAGGACACGGGGCCCGCTGTGCGTGTCTGGGTCTCCCCTCCCCCGGGCCTCGTGGGGGAAAGGTGTCGTGCTGTTGTCTTCCAGGTCCAGCTGTGTCACCGGCTCATAGTCCTCGTCATCGTACTCCGCTCCATCGTCCAGTCCGAGGCTCACATCGGATGGTACCACGCCGCTGGCTGTGGCGGGGCTCCCGATCTCAAACACCCAGACGCCCTGCTGCCCCGAGTTGCTGCTCCTGGAGGAAGGACAGGTTTCTTAGAAAAGGGCCAGCAACCCACAGACCGCCCCCACTACGCAAATTGGAGGAGTCCCGGGGATCTGGGGGTCAGCCTGAAACCCACTGCCTACTCTGTCTTGGTCTCTGGTTCTGGCAGATAAGTTCCTAAAATCCTCGTAATCTCCGTCTCTCGCATGCTCATGAGAAGACAGGTGGCTGGGACCCTAGGGAGCTTCAGGATGGAGGCTGGACGGACGCTTCCCTCCAGCGGGGCACGATGAGAGGGTTGGAACTTTCAGCCCCAGGACCTGACTTCCAGAGACGGGAGAGGGGTTGGAGACGGAGTTAACAGCCAATGGCCAAGGAGTCCATCAAACATGTTTATGTAATAAAATCCCCTAAACCATGAGGTTAGGAGAGCTCCGGGATTGGTGAGCATAGGAGGATGGTGTGCCCAGAGCCGGCACGGAAGATTGAAGCCCCCTCTCCCTCCAATATCTTGTCATATACATTCTTTCTATTTGCCTGTTCCTGAGTTGCACCCTTTAAAATAAACCAGTGATAGTAAGAAAAGTGCTTTCCTGAGTTCTGTGAGCCACGCCAGCAAAGTTATGGAACCTGGGGCGGGGGGTGTTCCAGAAACCCCTGACTTACAGCTGGCAGACCAGATGTGCAGGATGTATAGCATCTGCAGCTGAGGGCTGGCTTCCAAAGCGGGGGCAGTCTCTCGGGGTCTGTGCTCAGCCAGGGCTGTCTGCATCAGAACCCAGCGGAATTGTAGGACAGTGAAGAGATGCCCGGAGAGTGAGAGAATCGGTAGGTATTGGGGAAAAAAAAACCCATCCATGGGGTGTCAGAAGTGTTGTGAGTGAACAGAGTACAGACTTGGATGATCAGAAATGCCAGCTCTATCAGCTGTGGAATCTCGGACAAGTCTCAGTTTACCTTTTCCTGTCCCCATAGTGAAGTGCAAAGGACATTCAGATCTGAAAGGCCTTGTGTAATTAAAAGCCACAGTAGAATGACCCTACTCTCTCTTCCTTCTCCACCATTATTACTGTGCGTCTGTGTCTATGATTGGAAGCTCTCCTCCCGCAAACTGGAAAATGACCAGCTTCTACATGGGAAAAGAGGGGACAGACATTACCCAGTGGAGAACCCAACATCGGGGGTGGGACAGGGGATGAGGAATCGAGAAAGCCTTCAGAAGGAGAGGGGTGTGTGCTCAGTTCTGCCTGTCCAAGGACTCCGGGAAAGGCAGTGGTATGCAGGAACCTGCCAGCCAGCTCAAGAGATCCAACGGCTACGTTTTAGTAATTTTGCAAGCCAGTTATTAAACAGAGCCACTGCAAAAAATTAAAATCACAGAAACTTACAATCCCGTAAATGATTATAAAAACGAAGGCCATAAACACTTGAAACTCATCACACTGAATTATTTTACTATTATCTGTGTTCTGGAAGTTAGTTAAGTCTACTGCATCTGTGTGGTGTGAAGAACGGTTCTCTTCTCAGCTTCCTGTGGAGCAAGACAACGTGTGAAGCTGGCAACCAGGCGAGGAGTGATCACACCAGTGAAACACACAAGCAGCAGGGACGAGGGGTCTCTCCACCACACAGAGCCCCTTGCTAAGCACACCATTAAGCCAAGGGCAGGCGGGTTTTAGACTTAGTTGGACTACATGAAATTGGGAGGGAGGCTGTTCTCTCTTCACTTTTTAAGGCACAATGGGAGGGGAAAGATTCTAGTTTTAGAAGAAAGCAGTCTGAGCTTTCCCCACTTTTCCCAGATTCTGCAAAATAGCCCAGGAGAACCCTAATTCTTTTTTTTTTTTTTTTAAGATTTTATTTATTTGACAGACAGAGATCACAAGTAGGCAGAGAGGCAGGCGGGGGTGGGGGGGTAGGGAAGCAGGCTCCCCGCTGAGCAGAGAGCCTGATGCAGGGCTCAATCCCAGGACCCTGGGATCATGACCTGAGCTGAAGGCAGAGGCTTAACACACTGAGCCACCCAGGCGCCCTGAGAACCCTAAATCTGTTGTAAGAATTTCTCCCCTAGTCCATGTGGGGGGAGAAGGTTTTTCTCAGCTTGGGTTCACAGCAGGAGACAGGGTTTGAATAGCATTTATTTCTAATTGTAGACCCACAGAGGAGCTGGTAGAAACTTGCAGATGAGCATGGTATCTGAAAAAGGGGATGTATATTCGTTCTGAGAGTATATTACTTTGAGTTCATCAGGAAAAAAGCACTACATAATATAAAAACTATATACAACATTTAAATCTCTGGGAACATTTTTAGGTAATGTTCTTTAGTGCCCATTATATCATCCTTAATAAAATAATAAAATGATCATCTTAACAATAAAATGATCATTAAGGGGAGAATCTACTGGAGAACAAAGAAAGCATACTTGGCCAAATTTCCAATTGATTCTCTGTCGTTAGCAAATATGTTATAAGCTCCTTCACTCTTCCAGAATAATCCCTGTGCACCTTGACTGAATGCAACCACAGCGGGAACTTGGCTCTCGTCTTTCTTCGAGAACGTCGTATAGAACTGCAGACCGTCTTCAGGGTAGAGGAAAATGGCATAGGAGCTGGAGTCAGAGGAGGCCAGAACAGCCTGGAATGTATTTCTCTGTGAAGATGAGTGGAGATTCAGTTACTCGGGAATATACCGATAGACTTAAATCGTTCGATTCACCAGACCATACAGAGAAAGCCCAGAGGTGGCAGTCATCTCACCTCATTCTAGAAGTATTTTTGTAGCAAGAACCAGGTACTCCAGGACGGCTCCACTTAAATATCTCTAAGGCTTTGTCAACATGAAATTTTCCAGTCATTTAATGAATCACCTTCTGCATGAAGGGTAGCCGAAATTTCTAGAGATGCTACCTCTGGACAGTGGCCTAAATCTCATGCCACATAGCAAATCCTTACCCTTAGAATTTGTTTCCATGGCCATTAAACATATTAACCACACTCACCATTGGTCATACATTTATTGAGCCCAAGCAACATACAGTAAGTGCCCAAAGCTGGGGGGTGGGAGCAGACGCGGCTATGCGAGTCTAGAGCATCAAGTATGGGTTGGACACCAGTAGTGGGGGGTCAGGGAGGAGACGCAGCAAGCAGAGAGGGCAGCAAATGCAAGTTCCTGGGGCTGGGAGGGGCCGGATTCCTGATTAGAGAGCTGCAGACAATTTGATACAGCTATGTCAAAGGATGTGCAGAAACGGAAGGAGGTAAGGGGAGATGAGACCCAAGAGGGGGGCAAGGGTTCTGTACACGGGGCTGGGTCCTCACTACTCAAGTAGAAGGGACACACAGTTGGGAAACTGAAGTTTTTAGGCAGTTTTCAAATAGAGCATCAGATAAAAAAGCAAGATGTGTCCTGCAGGCCCATAACAGGTTTCCCAAAGGGTGTTCTGCGGGACGTAATGTATTTTATTTGGGAGGGAAAAAAAAGTATGGTCGAAAGGTTTGGGGACGGCTAAATTTTTTTTTTCTTTAACATTAAGCAGGTTTCTTGATTGCAGGGCTTTTCAGAGTGAGCCATCAAGGGGGAGATCGAGTTTTGCATTTCCTGAACTTATCTGAGCATGGGAGGGCTTTTTTCCAAGGACTATCTTGTAGAACTGGTGATCTGTGGTACCCACTTTGGGACATCTCCTGTCCCAAACCTGGAACATCCTCTGTTTAAATGGAGTGCTTCTGGCCCTTTCCAGTTTCTCTCTACTCTGTAATACTATAAAAATTAAATAATGGTGGAGTGAAATTGTTTTTTCTAAGGAGAAAGAGAAGCATGTCCCAGAAAGTTACCTTAGACCTAGAGATGACTTTTTGACCTACTCCAGTGTCTCCCTTCCTTCAAGGAAGACCAAAGTGTGCAAAACCAACCTGTTGACTATTTGCCCTTGTACCTGGGAGGGCCTTACCTTGCCTTCCTGGTCGGGGTCCTTGCTGGGTCCCTGGTAGGGGGCCACAGATTCCCAAGTGACAACCACCACGCTACTGGGCTGGAAAGGGACTTCTGGGAACCCTCTCTGGACACACTCTGCAGCCAGCTGAGTGACGGACGGGGATAAGTCCTCCCGGTAATAAACCTTCCCGAGGCCATCTGTTGTGTCCAAATCCGCCAGGAAGGGTGCGACCGCTCCGAATGTTGGTGGGAAGAAGCCCGGAGAGATCTCTTTGGCTGGGGGTTCACTCATGGCAATGATGCCATTTGTGGTGACCTGTAAAAAACAAAGCAGAGTTAAGAGGAGAGTGAGAAAAAATGTCTTTCTTGGGGACTCTGAGCTCCCACGCACAAAATGCTGTCACAGGTACCCCCAGTCTGTCAGATACAATAGAACTGGAGAAGGACATGATCCCAAATTATGAAATTCAGCTCCTCTCTCCTAAACAGGATGGGCTGGTGGAGGGGCCGTGGGGCAACAATCACAGGACCTGACTCTGGCACATACATAGCCATCACTGGACCTTGGATATGTGTCTTGAACTTCGAGTCTTGGGTTTCCCATGTGTGCCTGCTTTACATGCAAAGTAGCACTCAAACCTAAGCCATTACTGAAGCCTTCACTAGGAGAACCTGGGTGGCTCAGTTGTTAAGCCTCTGCCTTCGGCTCCGATCATGATCCCAGGGTCCTGGGATCAAGCCCTGCAGCGGGTTCCCCGCTCAGCTAGAAGCCTGCTTCCTCCCTCTCCCACTCCCTATGCTTCTGTTCCCCCTCTCGCTGTCTCTCTGTCAAATAAATAAATAAAATCTTTTAAAAAATAAATAAATAGAGCATTCACTAATTTACCCAACAAACTGATAACCGTTACAAACCAGAGCTGTGCTAAGTGGTATGGGTCCCACAATGGATAGTACACGTCTCTCACTTCAAGGAACCCACAATCCGGAAGAATATGGGAAAGGACTGACACACACAGATGATGATATAATGAGTCATGGGGTCAAGAAGTCACTTTGGGGGGCACCTGGCTGGCTCCATTGGTATAGCATGAGACTCTTGATCTCAGTCGTGAATTCAAACCCCACTTTGGGTGTAGATCTTACTTAAAATAATAACAATAAATAAGTAAATAAATTGAAAGGTCATCTGTTAAAAGGAGGAAGTAAATTTGAATGGGGCCTTAGGTATCATTTTATTGCGAATAGTTTAATGCGTCAGAATAAGAGCTAACATGAACGTTTACCAAGTTGCAGGCATCTTATTAGCAATTAATTCTCAGAAGAACTCCATAAGACTAGAAAATACTATTATCCACATTTTCCTGATGGAGAAAATTAAGTAAGTTAAATTTATCCAAAGTTACCAGTAACTGTCAGCACTGGGATTCAAACCCAGGAAGCTAGACTCCACAGCTGGCCTCTTAATCAATGCACACAACCTTCTTGAAATCAGTTCTAACTGCTTATAAAAGAGACTGGTGTTCTTACCCAGCTAACCCCCACACTGCTGGGGAAAAGGGAAAGGGACAAAGACCCCCTTGACTGTTGGAGGGTACTCGGGGTGGGGGTACTTGGGTTCCCTACAAAGCCATGGTAAGAATGAGGCTTTGAGCCCCCCCTCTTTCTTTTTAGTGCACAACCCGCTGATGACATAGAACACCACTTCAGTGCCCCTTTTACTTCGAGAATCTGTGAATTAAAAAAAAAAAAAAAGGCCCAAATCAAATGGGAGAGACTTTGCAAATGACCCCTGGTCTGCACTTTTAAGAGGCAGGGGATCAGAAGAACATGAAAGCAGAAAAGGGGCTCATTCCTGTGCAGGGGTTGGTTGCAAGGCCTGTGGGTTTTCCAAGTCACTTACTTCCCTCCCCGCTCCTCCCACACAGCCTTCTCCCCTCCTCCCTCTAGACCTCAGCCTTAGAGGAGGGGGTGGGGTGGACACAAAGAGGAGGAACTTAAAAGCAAACCCTGCAACAGGCCAAGAACTGAGTGACAAGGTTCTGACAAGGTTCGAGGGCGTGGTGTGGATCTGGGCCCAGGGAAGGGAAAGGAAGGAGAGTTCGGGGGGTTGCGGAGTTGGTGTGGGGACTTAGCAGAAGCCCTGCTCCTTTTCCACCCGTCTGCGGCGATTTTCTGGAGTCAGGGAAGGAGCTCGGCCTGCTCTTCCCCATCCCACCCCTGGTCCCTGTCCTGCCAGCCCATCCACACCTCTCCCTGCTGCAGGGACATCCCAGTGGGGCTGCCATGCGGGGGGGGGGGGGAGGGCTGGGAAACAGCTCGTTTCCCAAACTGGCAGGAGCTGACCAACCCGCCGCTGATGGGAAGCGAGCACGTGGAGGCCACAGATGGAAAACTCGGTTTTAAAAAAGCTGTTTTCCAGTGAGATTTAAGTCAGTTCAACAGTTCTGAAAACACTTTTACTATTTTGAATCTGGGTACAGGACTGTGTCTCTTCTCGCAAGGAATGCTTTGGGAATCGAGTTTTGAGACAAGCATCGAGAAGCAAATGCTTTGGACACAGACCACATAACCCTCATTATTATTAGTGCTGTTAAATTATTTTTCAGCCTTTTTTTTCAGTTTTTTATGGCATTTGCAACCCAGCTGTTGGTGATAAAGAAAGACGACGGCAGAGACAGATGTCAGAGACAGAACACCCGGAAGGTTCATTGGACTCTGAGCTTTAAACTTTTCCCCGGTCAGTGTTCATTTGTTTGTTTGAAATCGACCAAAGCCCGGCTGACTTGAATAATACTCTTACACTTGGGGGCCAATCCCACCGCACACATCTGTCCAGCGTGTGATGCTCCTGAAGTCTTGTTCCTTTTCACCATCTTCTCAAAGTTGAGCAAATCAAGAGAAGCACGGGGAGCACGACGGGAAGGGCCCATTAAGTACTTAGGAGGCCAGGACGATGGACTCCCTTTCTCCCCCATGTCCTGTGTGTCCCACCTCTGAGGTCCCTGGCACTTGCTCCATCCCCACGGCCAGCCGCACCTGCTCCCCAGGGCCTCCTGAAGCCCTTCTGTCTACCCAGCATGGCTACTCCTGCTCACCCCACCTCCCTCACTCCCTCACCTTCCCTCACTCCTTGAGCCCCCATTTCTGTCTCCACTTCCTCTTTGTTTCCCTCCAGGCGCGGACCACCAAGTGTAATGACCTTATCGGCTCCTCTGCTGGCTCTCGCTACTTGCCCCCCAAGGCGGTATGTCCCATCAAAAGCTGGCACCATGGCCACCTTAGTCACTGCTGGAACTGCGAAGCCTCTACACCACCCGGTGTGTGTCAGTCCCCTCCCTTCCTGACCTCCTCCAGAAGATGGGGGTGGGGAGGTTCAGACAGAATAAGGCCCAAATACCAAGGCTGTGTGAGAAATAGTGCCTGAAAATGTGTGAGTTCCATTCATGAGCCCATGAAAGATCCCGCATTATGTATCACGGCTCCTTCCCAATGGAGCCCCACGCCGGTCACTAAAACAGAGTCTGCACAATGACCCGATGACTCAAATCCAAGCAAGTCTCCAGATCTAACTCCCAGTTTACAGGAAATAGAGGGGACAGAAGGACATGTTCAGTGATACTATAGGGACATGACCAGCCAAACCCAGAACACGGGACACGGTGAAGGACAAATACACAGTTTCTTCAATAAATAGATCTCCAGAAAAAAAAAGGTGGTAGGGGGACCTGTAGATTTAAGAAGTCCTAAGAAAACTACCTGCCAGATCTGGGTCCAGGGTCAGACTGGATCCGACTGAGGCTGGACTGGGTCCAGTACGAGGCTTTGAGTGAATAAAATTTCGTTTTAAGGCTGAGCAAACAGGTTAACCCTACCAAAGATAATCTTGAAATAAAGGCCACAGTGGAGACCTTTAAACCTAGATAAGCTTAGCCATTTATGAGGTATCCTAGAGAAAAAGGGGCCCCAGCCAAGCACTCACCATAAAAAGTAGAGAGAAAATTCTCTCTCCTGCCCTCCCGCCTCTGGTGACTGGGATATGACCCGCCAGGACACCCCACTCGCTCCAGAGCATGCAGATGGGATCCTGGGAAAACTGGCAAAAGCCGGCAAAGGGTGAGAATTCTTGCCAAAGTCAGCTCTCCCACATCTCTATCTGCACAGCCTGCTTGAGAGAGGAAGGTCAAATTTCATGTTTTCCTTTCCTTTCCAGATTCAGATTGGCAGGCAAAAACATTTGTAACAATTAGGTCTTTGAATGGTGACTTGCAGATTTACTTTTGGGTACCCATTGGTTGTTGATGCTTTGTCTCTCTAAGGAATATCTACTGCCTTCTTATTTATCTGGTTTTGTGTCAGGTGGGGGGGTCCCCCAAAGCTGGCCAGACAGAGATGTGTGTTGCCCTCCATTCGCGGCTAGGGCCCTATCAACTACTGCCAACTCTTCGGGAGAATTGTCTAAGTCTTCCTTTCTTTTGGTTATTTTTGGGAGTGGAGAGGGGAATTACCTTGGGGAGGCAGTATTCTTTGTACCGCCTTTGGGGGACGCCTCTAGCATCCAAGGGGTTGTTCAATCCTGCCGGGAATATTGTTTCTGCCAGCTGAAACCTGATGAGATACTGGAAGGGATTTTTTTTTAAGTAGCTCTATGGTCAGAAGTTGGCCGAGTGAGAAGCTGATATCCAGAGATGATAGGAATATGTTTTTAGGATTTCTCACCTAAGCTAAAATCAAACTATGGACCCAGGGGAAAAGAAAAACATTCCGAAGTCTTTTGTGGAAGGATTTACTGCAGCTCCAAATCTAGAACACGAGAACCTTTTGATTTTCACCTTGGTAGAAGACCTTCACCCTGATACAAAGAAGCAAACTGAAGATAATATATATCGATGGGAGGTTCAGCCCCTTGATATCTTTAAGGCCAGATCCCAATTGTTTGCGGAATTAAGAGCAACTGTCCTTATCTCACAAATCTTTGCAAAACCAGCAACACAGCTCTAGAAACAATCCAAGTCTACCTATCATTATCAACCCCCAAAACTCCCTATTCATCTCTGAATGCCTGCAGATATTGTAAAAGATCAGAACTTTGGAAAAAGAACTCACCTGCTTTAGAGAAAATGAAGGGAAAATTTAAATAGCAAAGGCCCTACACTTCTGATAACAGAAAAATATACCCTAAAACTCCTAGAAGAAAATTTGCATTTCTTCTCTGTCCTTAGAAGATGAACATAATACCTCATCCTCGAAATATAAAATACTGCCCACATTCACCTGAGACTGAAGGAAAAAAGGTGGGGAGAAAAAGGCTTTTTCAAAATATAAACACTTAAAAATTCTCACTCACCCCAAATCTAGCCCACAGCCTCCATAAGATTACTTGCCAAGGACAAATACAAGTCTGAAGTCTCTTCCACAAATATTACTAAAAAGCATTAGCCACCTGCCATCTGACCAGATAAACTTTCCATCTGCCAGAAACAAAATGTGGATCCAACTGTCCTTCCATAAACTAGTGACTTTTGCAGTATCATACCAATCCCACAGCTAAAGTTTTAAAATAAAAGGTAGGAGATCTCTGTGTGCATTTGTCGGCATGTTTATGTATGTATATCTCAAGTGTGTGATTTGTCTTCTATCTCCAGGTGGTAATGCCAAAATGAATTTGTAAAGAGCTCTATTTAATTGGTTAAAGACAAACATGCATTATATCAATCAAATGTACTCTCAGAAATATAGAAACTAACCCAAATATTTTTAAAGCTTATAAAGATTAAACCAGAAATCAATGAAACAGAAACCAAAAGAACAGTAGAACAGATCAACAAAACTAGGAGCTGGTTCTTTGAAAGAATTAACAATATCAAGAAACTCCTAGCGAGACTTATCAAAAAGAAAAGAGAATGGACCCAAATAAATAAAATCATGAATGAAAGACGAGAGATCACAACCAATACAGAAGAAATATCAACAGTTATAAGAACATATTATGAGCAACTATATGCCAACAAATTAGGCAATCTGGAAGAAATGGATGCATTCCTAGAGATGTATCAACTACCAAAACTGAAACAGGAGGAAAGAGAAACCTGAACAGACCCATCACCAGCAAGGAAACTGAAGCAGTAATCCGAAATCTTCTAACAAACAAGGGTCCAGGGCTGGCTGGTTTCCCAGCGGAATTCTACCAAACATTTAAGGAAGAATTAATACCCATTCTTCAGAAACTGTTTCAAAAAATAGAAATGGGAAGGAAACTTCCAAAGTCATTCTGTGAGGTTGGCATTACCTTGCTCCCCAAACCAGACAAAAACCCCACCAAAAAGGAGAATTACAGACCAATATCCCTGATGAACATGGGTGCCAAAATTCTCATCAAGATACTAGCCAAAAGGATACAAGAGTACATTGAAAGGATTGTTCACCACGACCAAGTGGGATTTTTCCTGGGCTGCAAGGGTGGCTCAACATCCCCAAATCAAAGTGATAGAGTACATTAATAAAAGAAAGGACAAGAACCATAAGATCCTTTCAATAGATGCAGAAGAAGCATTTGACAAAGTACAGCATCCTTTCTTGATTAAAACTCTTCACAGTGCAGGGATAGAGGGAACATACCTCAATATCATAAAAGCCATCTATGAAAAATCCACTGCAAATATCATTCTCAATGGGGGGAAAACTGTGAGCTTTCCCCACTAAGGTCAGGAACATGACAGGGGTGTCCACTATCACCACTGTTGTTCAACATAGTACTAGAAACCTTAGCCTCAGCAACCAGACAACAAAAAGAAAGAAAAGGCATCTGAATCAGCAAAGGAAAAGTCAAGCTGTCACTCTTTGCAGATGACATGATACTTGGAGAACCCAAAACACTCCACCTCAAAATTGCTAGAACTCACACAGGAATTCAGCATCACAGAAGGATAGAAAGCAGTTGCATTTCTATACACTAACAATGAGACAGAAAAAAGAGAAATTAAGGAGTTGATCCCATTTACAATTGCACCCAAAGCTATAAAGGTACCTAGGAATAAACCTAACCAACAAGGCACAGTATCTGTACTGAGAAAATGATCGAATATTCATGAAAGAAATCAAAGAAGACATAAAGAAATGGAAAAACATTCCATGCTTACAGACTGGAAGAAAAAATATCATTAAAACATCTATTCTCCCTAGAGCGATCTATACATTTAATGCAATCCCTATCAAAATACCATCAGCTTTTTTCACAAAGCTGGAACAAACAATCTCAAAATTTGTATGGTACCAGAAAAGACCCCAAATAGCCCAGGAAATTTTGAAAAAGAAAACCGGAACTGGTGGGCTTCAAGCTCTGCTAGACAGTAGGTAGTGGCACAAAAACAGACACACAGATCAATGGAACAGAATTGAGAACCCAAAAATGGACTCCCAACTCTATGGTCAACTAATTTTTGATAGAGCAGGAAACAATATCCAATGGAAAAAAGACCGTCTCTTCAACAAATGGGCGTTGGGAACACTGGGCAGCCACATGCAGAAGAATGAAACTGGACCATTTTCTTACACCATAAAAAAAAATAGAGTCAAAATGGATGCAAAACTTAAGTGTAAGAAAGGAATCCATCAAAATCCTAGAGGGGAACACAGGCAGCAACTTTATGATCTCGTCTGCAAGAACTTCTTGCTAGACAGGTCTCCAAAGGCAAGGGAAACAAAGGCAAAAATGAACTCTTGGGACTTCATCAAGATAAAAAAACTTCTGCACAGCAAAGGAAACAGTCAATAAAACCAAAAGACAACCAACAAATGGGAGAAGATATTTGCAAATGACATACCAGATAAAGGGCCAGTATCCCAAATCTATAAAGAATTTATCAGACTCAACACCCAAAGAACAATTAATCCAATCGAGAAATGGGCAGAAGTTATGAACAGACATTTCTCCAAAGAAAACATTCAAATGGCCAACAGACACATGAAAATGTGCTCCACATCACTCAGCATCAGGGAAATACAAATCAAAACCACAGTGAGATACCACCTCACACCAGTCAGAATGGCTAAAATTAACAAATCAGGAAACAATAAATGAGGGCAGGGATGCAGAGAAAGGGGATCCCTCTTACACTGCTGGTGGAAATGCAAGCTGGTTCAGCCACTCTGGGAAACAGTATGAAGGGTCTTCAAATAGTTGAAAATAGAGCTACCCTATGACCCAGCAATTGCACTACTAGGGATTTATCCTGAAGATACAAATGCAGTGATCCAAAGGGAAGCCTGCACCCCAATATTCACAGCAGCAATGTCCACAAGAGCCAAACTATGGAAAGAACCCAGATGTCCATCGACAGATGAATGGATAAAGAAGATGTGGTATACATATACAAGTGAATGCTATTCAACCATCAAAAAAAAAAAAAAAAGCAATCTTGCCATTTGCAACGACATGGATGGAACTAGAGGGTATTATGCTAAATGAAATAAGTCAGTTATCTTATGTCCTCACTCATATATGTAATTTAAGAAACAAAACAGAGGATCATAGGGGAAGGGAGGAGAAAAAGAAAACAAGATGAGACCAGGTAGGGAGAAGATGCATGAGAGACTCTTAATCGTACAAAACAAACTGAGGGTTGCTGGAGGGGAGGGGGTGGGGGGATGGAGTAACTGGGTGATGGACATTAAGGAGGGCACGTAATGTAATGAGTACTGGGTGTTATATAAGACTGATGAGTCACTGCACTCTACTTCTGAAACTAATAATACATTGTATGTTAATTAATTGAATTTAAATTAAAAAAATAAATACAATGTCAAAGATTTAAAAAAAAAGAGAGAAAGAGAGAGAAATTAGGCCCTGCATGGATCTCTGCACTGAACATGGAGCCTGCTTGGGATTCTCTCCCTCCCTCTGCTCACCCCCCTCTTAATCTCTCTCCCACTCCCTCCTGGCATGGATGCACACACCCTCTCTCTCTCTAATTAAAAAAAAAAGTTCCTAGAACTTTTTTGATAACTGGAAATCTTAGTTATACTGAGAAGAGCTAAATAATGGATATTCATTGACTATCTAGATCACTTTCAAATAAAAGAAAATACTGAAACTAATTACTGAACCCAAGTTTATTTACCTGTGGTTTTCTTTTACAGAGGAACTCAAGATATTTGGGTCTATTTGTAAATATGTTCCAGGCCACACTGGAAAATTTATGGGGCATCTGGATGGCTTAGTCCATTAAGCATCTGCCTTCAGCTCAGGTCATGATCCTGGGGTCTTGGTATTGAGGCCCACATCAGGCTCCCTGCTCAGAGGGGAGGCTGCTTCTCCCTCTCCCTCTGCCCTTCTCCCCTGCTTGTGCTCACTCTCTCTCATGCTGTCTCTCTCTCTCTCTCTCTCAAATAAATAAATACAATCTTTAAAAAAAAAGGAGCATTTACTATTAGGAAGAGTATCTGGAAATTATAAAATGTATTTATAAATTTGTCAGTCTAGAATTGCATACTTCTTAGTTTTCAATAGGAATTAAGGATTCCAATAATTAAGAATTCTAATTAGTATATGTAATTAAGACTAGTAGAAATAATAAGAGGGTTTTATTTTTAAGATTTTTTATTTATTTATTTGACAGAGAGAGATCACAGTAGACAGAGAGGCAGGCAGAGAGAGAGAGAGGGAAGCAGGCTCCCTGCCAACGATGCGGGACTCGATCCCAGGACCCTGAGATCATGACCTGAGCCGAAGGCAGTGGCTTAACCCATTGAGCCACCCAGGTGCCCCAAAATAATAAGAGTTTTAAAAGCATGCTACAATATCAATGTATTCTGCTCTTGACAAGAGATTGCAAATGGTTTTTCTTTAAGTAATCTACCTGGAAAGCAAAGATTTTTGTCTTGCTAAAATAATTCACTGTGCTTAATGTTATCTTTCTCCTGACTTTGATTACTTAAGAAAATACAGTCTTCTCAATTATAAGAGAGTAAAGTTTTGTTCACAACTATGTAATCTTCTATATTTTCCCTTAACATTGTCTATTGTCACTTTGACTAAATAATGAAGTATTAAATCATAATGATCTGTGATCCTAGTTAATCAGATATTCAAGCCTTTTGACATCTTCTAAAAACAAAATTCTTTAAAAGATTTTATTTATTTAATTGATAGAGATCACAAGTAGGCAGAGAGGCAAGCAAAGAGAGAGAGAGGAAGCAGGCTCCCTGCCAAGCAGAGAGCCCGATGTGGGGCCTGATCCCAGGACCCTGAGACCATGACCTGAGCTGAAGGCAGAGGCTTAACCCACTGAGCCACCCAGGTGCCCCTAAATACCAAATTCTTTTGGTTTGGAGGCTTTTTTGACCCCAAAGTAATTTTAAGATTTCCCAGAGGGTCCCTTTCAAATCTCAAAAGACTTGTCTCTCCCCTTGTAAAAGAGAGAGGTTAAATTGCTTAGGTTTACTTGGTATGTTAAAGTACATGGGGTTCATTGTCAAATAAGTGAGAGCCCAACCAGGTGGTTAAGGGCAGTCACTTGCTGGTAGCCCCAGTAAACTCAGGATGTCCTGGGGACCTCATGAAGAGAGAAATTCACCCAAATCCATGGGTATTTTCAGGCTAAGTCTGACAGTGAGTCCCTAGCCTGGCTTCTTAGTCTGGAAAGGCTTTTAAAAGTTCCTAAGATTCCTTATGAAAAGTTCCACCAGAGGTGCCTGGGTGGCTCAGTCAGTTAAATAAGTGTCTGACTCTTGGTTTAGGCTCAGGTCATGATTTCAGGGTCAGGTCATCATTTCGAGGTCAGGTCATGATTTCAGGGTGGTGAGATCAAGCCCTGCCTTGAGCTCTGTGCTCGGTGTAGACTTTGCTTGAGATTCCCTCTCCCTCTGCCTCTCTGCCTCCAACAACTCATGGGAGCGAGCTTTCTCTCTCAAATAAATAAATCTTAAAACAACAACAACAACAAAAAGTTCCAGCAAAGCAGATTTAAAAGGAGCCGATATAGTCAATCACTCTTCTTGCTGCGCTTTACACAAATAATCCGGTCAAATTTAATTTTTCAACTTATTTTGCAAACAGTTTAGTTTGCATGATTACCTTTGATAGAAATACGGTGACTGGTTCAGAGAAACTAGTAACACAACCTTGTGGATGTCACATTCTACTCTTGTTCATTTTGTCTGAGGATTTGTTACATCCCTGTACACTGGACTGAATCCTCCATTCTTTGTGTTTCTTCAAATGTCTGGCTACACTTCCAGACTAATGTTTCCAATCTTCTCTCCCCCTTCTGATTTGGAATCACTACAAACAAAGACTGCCTTTGAATATCCCTGTAAGGGACCATACCAGGTCTTCCATACTGCCAAGAAAGCAGTTAAACTTCAGGGACTTGAACCACGGTTCTCCCAGTTCAAAAGGGTTCCTCCAGACCCTTGGAACTGCACCCCAGCTGGAGATATAAAATTAATATCAACAAGAGACACAGATGGCATCTTGAGGTGGACAGACCTCCCAAGGTCATGGATCAAGATCTTCACCTCCTGGGGGGCCTTTCTGTCTTGGTCAGTGAAGTGTCTGACTCTTAATTTCAGCTCAGGTCTGAATCTCAGGGTCATGAGGTCAAGCTCTGCGCCGGGCTCCACGCTAGGTGTGGAGTCTATTTATAAAAAAAATAAATAAATAAATAAATAAAAGACTTTCATCTCCAATATGAAGTCTTTATTCCTTTTTCATCACTTGTGTTTTCTCTCTGAATGCATGGGAAGGCAATGCTTCCGGGGTGTGGTCCATCTCTGAATGTGTTATTAAAGTAGCGCCTACCCAACAAAACCCTTAGACCCCCTCCCCAAAATTTTTCTTGGTAAGAGGACAGCCCTTGATTATCTTTTAGCCGAGCAAGAAGGTGTCTGTGCCATGGCCAACACCACTTGCAAAACTTGGCTTAAGAAAGCGCTCCTTCAAGGGGGTCTTTCTTTGACTTACTTGATGCTGATTGGTTTGCTTCTCGGATGCCATTGCTCCGAAGTGCCCTCTAGACACTGGGAATTATCCTGCTTGTAATAATCATGGCGGTCTCCCTGAAACACTGTGGTGTTCTCTCTTAAGCTTTAAATGTATGTTGGAGCCACTAACCACCAAGCAAATGATCTTCTTAAGACTGATTCATCAGAGGGTCACTCGGGTGGCTCATTCGTTAGGCATGTGTCTTCGGCTCAGGTCATGATCCCAGGGTCCTGGGTCCTGGCCCCGCATCTGCATCCGGCTCCCTGCTCAGCAGGAAGCCTGCTTCTCCCTCTCCCACTCTCCTTCCTGTGTTCCCTATTTCTCTGTCAAATAAATAAATAAGATCTAAAAAAAAAAAAAAAAAGGCTAACTCATCAGAAAAGAAACAAAGGGAAGAACTGACTTAAAGAATGTAAACCCGGGGCGCCTGGGTGGCTCGGTGGTTTGGGCCGCTGCCTTCGGTTCAGGTCATGATCTCGGGGTCCTGGGATCGAGTCCCGCATCGGGCTCTCTGCTTGGCAGGGAGCCTGCTTCCCTCTCACTCTCTCTGCCTGCCTCTCTGCCTACCTTTGATCTCTGTCAAATAAATAAATAAAATCTTTAAAAAAAAAAAAAAGAATGTAAACCCAAGGTCATGACCTGCAAATACTCTGGAAAGATTCAGCAAAAAGACATAATAATCTGTGAATACCATACAGAGGATGAGGAGAAAAAAAAAAAAACAAGAACTCCAGAGCTGGGAAAAGAGCTAATGCCGTCAGTTTTGATCACATCTCTTAGGCTGAGAGCCTGATCAAAAGTGGAGAATTGCTGAAAACAAAACAAATCCCCACAAGATAACACGACCAAATGGAGTCGCTTATGCTGGGCTCCACATCACCAAAACCAAGACTTACCTTTTTTTTTTTTTTAGCTTCAGAGGCAGACGTTAGTGATTCATCAGTCTCGTATCATACCCGGTGCTCAGTATGTCATGTGCCCTCCTTAAGGTGCATCACCAGTTACCCCATACCCCCACCCATCACCCCTCCCGCAACCTTCGGTTTGTTTCCTATAGTTAAGAGTCTCTTAAAAAAAAAAAAAAAAGAGTCTCTTATTGGGGCGCCTGGGTGGCTCAGTGGGTTAAAGCCTCTGCCTTCGGCTCAGGTCAGGATCCCAGGGTCCTGGGATTGAGCCCCACATCAGGCTATCTGCTTGGTGGGGAGCCTGCTTCCCTGCCTCTCTGCTGCTTGTGATCTCTGTCACTAGCAGATAAATAAATAAAATTTTTTTAAAAAAAGAGTCTCTTATGAACCAATATTTAACTAAATTACAGTTTTGGCTTTCCCAAAAATGGAATCTGAAACCAATCAGGATTCGCCTGACCAGCACTAGCCAGAAGATCTGCCGGATGACGGACCCTTCCCATCCTCTCAAGGAAAGAGACCTTGCAACGACCAATCCCCTTTTGTACACAGTGTAACTTCCTTGTTCCTCTCCCTTCTGGCTATGAAAGTCTCCCGTGTCATACAGCTTCTCAGAGCTCATTTCTATCTGCTACTTTGGATACTGCCCAATTAGAACTGATTTTCATTGGAGTAAACTCTTAAAGTTTTCAATAAGCCTCAGTTCATATTTTAACAACAGTTCGCGATTAGCATGCTGGAGCCCGGACTCAGGCACCCTGACTCCCAAAGGTCCCGCACACTCTCTGTGTAGATTACACCACAGAACTGTTACGGATTGAATGTATTCCCGAGAAAGCCTTTCTGAAATATTGAGAGGAGAATAATAATCATAATAATAATGTTGTATTATTGTCCACACCACCTCTTTATTGAAAACAGCTACTTCCCGTCCACTGACCAATGTAAATATTGCCCTAAGAACCTACTTAGAGTTTACACTGGGGAAAAAGACGCTCCTTTGGCAAAACTAAACTTCAGTTCAGTGTGCTTGTAGCACAGCTTAATGCACCCCTTACAGAGCATATCGAGGGGCCCCTGACTGGCTCAGTCGGTGGGGCTGGCGACTCTCGATCTCAGGGTTGTGCGTTCGAGCCCCATGTTGGGTGTAGAGATTACTTTCAGTAAATAAAAGAAAGAAGGCACATACCAATTCTCTCACTGCAAGGAACACACTAGACAAGAGCCCGTGCATCCAGCTGCACAGGGCAGAACACTTCACTCCTATCAGAAAACACCCGGGGGGAAATGCCCAGCCCCACACGGCTGACAGCTGGAGCCACTTACTATGATTGTTTGAACTCAGCTGCCATGGTGAGGAGGGAGGACAGAGCAACTAACTCGTGATGGGGAGTGTTTCGTGATCATCCTTAAAGACAGCAGGGGTGGGCGCCTGGGTGGCTCAGTGGGTTAAGCCGCTGCCTTCAGCTCAGGTCATGATCTCGGGGTCCTGGGATCCAGTCCCACATCGGGCTCTCTGCTCAGCAGGGAGCCTGCTTCCTTCTATCTCCCTCTCTGCCTGCCTCTCCGTCTGCTTGTGCTCTCTCTGTCAAATAAATAAATAAAATCTTTAAAAAAAAAAAAAAAAAGACAGCGGGGGTGACGGGGGAAAGTCATTCAGTAAACTGCACGTTAGACTCTACATTTCACGTGGGCACTGTGGACGTTGAAACGACCCTCTTTTTAGGCTTCAGTGAGTCTAGTAGCAGTGCCCAGGGCAGAAAGCAGCCAGCAAGAGTGGGGGATTCTTCAAAACAGATGTGGTTCAGAATACTTGAGGCAGGCACAAATAAGAAACAAATGGGGTCTTTTTTTTTTACAAAAGCAAAGGGCTCTACTGAGAAGACAATGAAATCCCCTGCTGTTGCAAAAGCAAACTCCACGGGTGGGAGGAAGCAGGAATTTAAGGTAAAATTAGTTGGGGTAAAGAATGGGAAGGCAACATTTACGGAGCAGCTGCTGAGTCTGACGTCCTTTCCTAAAGCATTCTGCCTTCTTCAAAATGTAATACAAGCACTCTTCTTTTCACATATATAAGAAAGACAAGAAAATGAGACTCAATTTAGCTTAATATCATACAGCCAAGCAGGCCATGCAACCAAGATTTGAACCCACTCCTGCTCTTTCTGTTATATTTGGCTGCTAGTGCAGAAGATTCTTGAGCCAAAGTCATGAAAATTGCAGTTTCGTTGGAAAGCCTGGGTAGCTAGAAACCGTGAAAAAACTAAAAGGGCCTAAGGAAAGAAAAGCTTTTCTTGAACCCAGGAAACAGCCAGGTTCATAATACCATCAAGAAAGAGGTTGACTGGGGCGCCTGGGTGACTTAGTGGGTTAAGCCTCTGGGTTGGCTCAGGTCATGATCTCAGGGTCCTGGGATTGAGCCTGCTTCTCCCTCTCTCTGCCTGCCTCTCTGCCTACTTGTGATCGCTCTCTCTGTCAAATAAATAAATAAATAAGATCTTTTTTAAAGAAAGAAAGGAAGAAGTTGACTGATTTCAAGCCTAGGACAACTAAGGGACCTGGGGCCTGACCCACTTTCACGGTACTTTCCAGTTTATGAAGCACCTTTATTCCAGTTATTGGAGTCAATCTAGTTAAGTAGGCATTAGTATCATCTTCATTCTCCATTTCAGAAAAACTGAGTTTCAGTTTACAGGTCTTGCCTAAGATCATACACTAGAAATGCCAGAACAAAACTCTTGAGTCCAAATTGCAAATTTTTTCCGTTAACCCCACAGAGCCAGAGAAATGGCTCTGGCTTGAATTAGAAATAAAAACAAAAGTCTTAGCATTTAAAAACAAGGGACAACTTAGGGGTAATAGTTAAGAGATGTGTCAGTGTTTTTAACTTAATCCAGTTAACATCTAATGAGAGACTTTGGATCGATCACCCATCTCTTCTGTACGAAATTACCTGAGGTACCTTCCAACATTTAAAAATGGTAGAATCTTTAAATGTCCACTTCTAGTGTGTCTATCAAAAAGAGGGGAGAAATGTCCCTCAGGATTCCAGAACAGAAGCCGGTCAGGGAAAAGGGGGAAGGGCTTGTCTAAACTCTCAGTCGCTGGGGAGAAGCAGGCTCCTCTTTGACACTTTGGAGGTAGATACCCGAAGTTGACCAAGTGGAGCCCCAGAAACTCCCCTAATGGGGATTACACCACTACTTAAATTGAACACCAATCCCTTCATTTGAACATTAGAAATTACAGAGAAAGAATTAAGTCTCCACCTGCCTATTCCAGAATGAGAATGAGTCAGTATCACCCAAAAGCCCCAGCCGAGGAGGGCAAGCTTCCCTTTACAGAAGTACAGCAACTAATAAATGTAGAAAGCATGACAGAAACAAAAAAGCCAACAACAAAACAAACTAAAACACCGCTTGGCGGCACTTAATTTAATAATTGATTCAAGCAAAAATCATCAATGGAAACTAAGATTAATTAAAAGGTTGGTGTGAAAGGGGCAGCTGCGTAAGGCTTAAGTTTCATCCCACAGCTTGCTCGGTGTTCGCAAAGGGGAAAACATGACAGACATGATCCGGCCGTCATCTCATTAGCAGGAGCAGCTAGTACAGTAATAACCAGACATGATGTTATAACATATGTGACTTCACTCATAAAATATCCTAAGTAAAGTTTAACCTACTCGGTAATAAAAATACTAATATCCCAAGTAAAAAATGATCAAAGGACTTGAGTAAATGTTCTCTAAAGATATATAAATGGCCAATAAGCACGTGAAAAGACGCTCAACCTCACCAGACATCAAGGAAATGCAAATCAAAACCATAGTGAGATACCACTTCACCCCCATTAAGTTGACTAGGATCAAAAAGTCAAGTAGTACGTTCAACAGAAGACGCAGATACATTGGAACCCTCATACATTGTTGGTGGGAACATAAATTGGTGCAGCCACTTTGGAAAACAGTTTGATAGCCCCCAGAATGTTAAACAGAGTTACCATGTTGATGAAGTTCTAGAACATCGGTGAGGTTCGGTGGGGTGGAGTCTGGAGCCAATGACCAAAAAAGAATTCTTGAGACATCTTTGGTGCAAAATGGTGGTTTATTAAAGCACGGGGACAGGACCCGTGGACAGAAAGAGCTGCTGCCCCAGGGTTGTGAAGGGTGGCATTTATGTACCCTGGAGTTGGGAGAGGTAAGGAAAAGGGAGGTTTCAACAGAACTTTCATATGCTGAAGAAGACCAACAAGACACCAGAGCCCTTGCCATTGCCAAGGTCGTTTTGCCCTTTTTGGCAAGCTATTAACATTAAGGTAGTTGGGAGATTCCTAAAGAATGTCACATGTGTCCCACCCAGGAGTGGGGGTGGGGAAAGGCTGCAAGTGTCAACTTTTGCTTTGTCCTCAGCCAGCCTTCTGTTCCCGCATCAACATGACCTAGTTTGGAGAAGTGAAATTTACCTCTACCCTCAAAATTTCTTCTGACTGGTCTAAGAATAAAATTGACACAAGACACATTAACAGGATAAAATTAATTTCGAATGAATAGGAGCACCATATGTGGGGGTCACGTTCACATGTTCCCAGACAGGAAGGTAAAATGAGGCATATACACCATTCTGCACTAAGGAACGAGATAGGAGAGTAAGGACATTCACAGGACAATGAGAGCAGATGTTTGATCTCTGAGAGCAGATGTTTGATCATTGGACATTTGTCTTCCATGTAGATGGGTCACTCAGAAAAAAACTTATCTCTGATAAAAACTCTCATTCTGGGAAAGACTGCCAACTTACTTTCTTCTAGGTCGTTAAGGCGGGGATGAACGCTTTTCTCAAGCCCATTTGATCTTGATAGCTTTCTGCTCAAAATAACCCACGTGCTAACGCGCACACTTTTAGGGAGACTTGTTTTGAACCCCACAACTTGCAATTCCGCTCCTTAGTACAGACCCAGGAGAACTGTAAGCAGATGTCCACACGAAATCTTGCGCACAGATATTCATGGCGGTATTATTCATGAATTGCCAAAAAAGAGAAACAACCTGGATATCCATTAACTCATGAATGGACAAAACAGCAATATTATTCAGCCATAAGGAATAAAGTACTGATCCACACTACAACATGGAAGAACCTTGAAAATGCTATGCTAAGTGAAAGAAGCCAGTAACGAATGATCACATATTGTATGGCTCCATTTATGTGAAATGTCCAGAATAGGCAAATCCATACAGACAGACAGTAGATTAGGGGGTATGGGGTATGACTGCTAAAGGGTATGAGGTTTGTTTTGAGGGCAATCAAGATATTCCATAGCTAGACAGTGGTGGTGATTGTACAACTTTCTGAATATATGAAAAATCACTGAATTGTATACTTTAAAGGGGTGAATTTTATGGTATGTGAATCATATGTCACTAAAGCTGGTATTTAAAACGTCAAGGAGATATATAAAATCAGCAGGTGGCTATACATGTACCTCTGTTTGTACATTTGAGAATCTCTTTGCAAGGAGATGAAAAAACAATCATCAACAGTGATTTTCTCTAGGGAGGGAAGTATGGGGCTCAAGGCCAGGGTGGTACAGAAATTTCCCTTTTCCCTGTTTTTATAAGTTTTTTTTTTTAACCATTTGCATCTAGTTCCTAAATTAATTTAAAATTGTGGGGCGCCTGGGTGGCTCAGTGGGTTAAAGCCTCTGCCTTCGGCTCAGGTCAGGATCTCAGGGTCCTGGGATCGAGCCCTGCATCGGGCTCTCTGCTCAGCAGGGAGCCTGCTTCCTCCTCTCTCTCTCTCTTTCTGCCTATTTGTGATCTCTGTCAAGTAAATAAATAAAATCTTTAAAAAAATAAAATAAAATAAAATAAAATTGTAAGTGTTTCTAAAGGAAATAAAGAGTTTAACCTGAATATTTTCAAGATGGCCAGTTTTCAGGAAATACAGAGATGGAATTAACAAGCCAAACCCCGTTCCAGAGAAACAGTGGAATGCAGAAGGTAGGGCATCCTACAGGACAACAGGCAGTGATTCTTAAATAAACCGATGAATCAAATGGGGGAGGTCAAGATTAAATCAGACTAAAGAGGGACTCCTAGGTGGCACAGTCAGTTGAGCCTCCTACTTCTGGTTTCCACTCAGGTCATGATCTCAGGGTCGTGAGATGGAGCCTCTGTTGGGCTCTGTGCTCAATGCAGAATCTGCCTCGGATTCTTCCTCCCTCCTCCACTGCCCTCCCCTTCGTGTGCATGAGCGCCCATGCTCTCTGTCTCTTTCGAATAAATAAAATCTTAAAAAAAAAAAAAAACAGACTAAACAGACATAGTCACATGGAATGCTTGTCTTTCTGTAGACCAGTTTGAGTAAGCCTAGCTATAAAGGGCAGCTTCGGGACTACTGAAGAGCTATGACATGGAATGGACATAAACTGATAAGAGGGAATTATTATTGATTTTGTTATGTGTGATAGTGGTAGGCTGGTTATATAGAGAAATGCTTATTATTTTAGGACCGCCTACTAAAACATTCAGTGATGTAAATCAAGAAGACTGTAATTTACCTTGGATACACCAGCAAAGGGAAATTAATGAAACAAATATGGAAACTGCAAGCAACTGCTATTAGGTTAATGTGCCTGTGGGTGCCCATGGAATTATTTTCTCCCCTTTATGTGTGTGTTCGAAACATTTATCATTAAAAACTAAATGGAAGAGAAAAATTTACTTGAGGACAAAAGCAGTTATGAAACCTCCTCCCAAGGGGCTAAGAACCAGCTTCCCTCACACGCAATGTGGAGGTGAGTGGGGGTCATGTCGTGGGGAGGAGTTGGATGCACGGGTGGGTCCTCTCGTGCGCTCGTGAGCCGTGGAGGCACACGTGACCTTCAGAGACCATTGCACAATGCCCCGCAGCACTGCGGCCCCACAGTCTGGACAGAACCAGGACTCTTAAGATACCGTCAAGTAAATAGATGAAAGGAAAGGAAAAGAAGAAATTGTTATCCAGTGTGGCACAGTATAAAGACCACAGAACTGGCAGCCAGAGGATCCGAGTTCGAGTGCCAGCCCACACTCAGTAAGTGAATTCCGACAAGTGCCTTAGCTGTGCAGGTCACTTCGCTGCTCCACAATAGGACGCTCATCCCATGACCCGCCTGAGCTACCTCGCAGGGCTGCTGGGTGTCTCAGATGGGATAACACGCGAGCAAGACCCCTCGCTCCCACCTTCTAGAGGGGTCTGGAACCTACCACCGCCACCACCTCTCACCTGGAGTTCTCTCTTCCTCCTCCACCCTGTCCCGGCAAATCCTCCGCCTGGGAGACGGCATAAATTTCTAAAACTTTTTATAACCAGACGACTCACACCAGAAAATTGCGACACACAAAGGAGACCAGCAGCCGCACACCGCGACACTCACCCATCAGCTCCTGCGATCAGCAATAGCCTCCTGTTCCCGATTCACCCATCCCTCCCACATATGTGCATGTTTATTTTTTCTTTTTTGAAGTATTCTAGATTTTGGGTGGCTCAGTTGGTTGGACGACTGCCTTCGGCTCAGGTCATGATCCTGGAGTCCCGGGATCGAGTCCCGCATCGGGCTCCCAGCTCCATGGGGAGTCTGCTTCACTCTCTGACCTTCTCCTCGCTCATGCTCTCTCTTACTGTCTCTCTCTCAAATAAATAAATTAATTAATTAAGAAATAAAAAATAAATTTTATTTTATTTATTTAATAAAATCTCGGACATCAAATCACTTCTCTTGTCAATCTTTTCCTAGGCATCTCTTCTAGAAAAGCAGTGGGTCTCAAAGATGTCCTTCATGGCTACTTTGTTTCAATCGGGATCCAAGGGCCACTTGGTTAACATGTCTCTCAAATCTCTTTGAATCTATAGGGGTCCTCCCTCCTTTTTCTCCCGTGCCATTTTTTTTGTTGAAGAAAGTGGGATGGGCGCCTGGGTGGGTCAGTGGGTTAAAGCCTCTGCCTTTAGCATGGGTCATGATCCCAGGGTCCTGGGATCGAGCCCCGCATCTGGCTCTCTGCTCCGCCGGGAGCCTGCTTCCTCCTCTCTCTGCCTGCTTCTCTGCCTACTTGTGATCTCTGTCAAATAAATAAATAAAATCTTTTAAAAAAAAAAGAGTGGGAATCTTCTCAAAATAAATCATGTCTCTCCTCTACTTAGAAAGCGCTAATGGCAGTCCCCTGCTTAACAGAATAAGATGAAAAATGCCTAGTATTCGTTCACTCATTCATTCAGTAAATCATAACAGAGTGCCCACTGTGTGCCACGGGCTGCTAGCAAACCAGGAAACGGGGGCGAATATGGCAAGCCAAGCCCTGCCTTCCTAGGGCTCAGGCTCTAGGGGAAAAGAGAGCCAACAAACAGGTAAGCGAATAAATGATCAGCCTAGTTTTTAGAAAGGGACGCATGCCATGATGAAGATAAGGCCAGACAGAAAAACAATCACAAAGAGGGTCCGCGTGTCCCGCCCGCAGGACAGGAAGGTGCAGCCACAGGACATCAGGGCCGTGTGTCCCAGGCAGAGCCGAGTACCAAGACCCAGATGGGACAAGCTGGCTGTGTGGTGGGGGGCAGAGAAGGCAAGTGGGTGCGGCTGGAGCCTGGCTGGCGTGGAGAACAGAGAGGGGGTGGGGGCGGGAGACCAGCTGGGTGGGGCCACATGAGGCTTTGGGGGAGCGGTGGGAAGTCTGGAAGCCCTGCCCTGCGCAGTGCCCCTCGGGTAGGGTTCCGACCGGGGTGACAAAGTCTCATTTAGCTCTGCCGGGTCCTTCTGCAGGCCTGCCCTCTCACATCTGGGTTTCGTGTCATTCCTGTGATGTGACAAGCTCCTTCTCTCGACACTCATGATCTCATACACAGTTAGTTTTCCTCCGTTTGAACCAGAGTCCTGAGCCTGCCTTCTTCACAGGGCTCAGCTCTACTCATCCTGTAGTTCCAGCTGGGTTGGGAACGTTCTTCCCTCCAGCTTTCTTCCCTCCAGCTAGCTCAGGTGGCACCACAATATAAGGACAGACTTCTCCCTTGTAGCACACGTCACAGGGGCAGTTGGCCAGTTATCGATTTAATGTCCATCTTCCCCAGCAGGCTGAAAACGCCGTGAGAGCAGAAACAAGCTGATGTTTCGGTCTGCATCTCTGAAGCCTCACATGGTGTCTGGAACAACAGGCAGCAGATGAAGTGTTTGTGGCATGAATAGGTGGCCTATCCTAACATTGCACCACATCTTACGAGAAATAATATCCAGTGTCTTGAAATAGTGTCTGTAACTATTCAACACCGGGTCACTCAAAGAATATTAAAAATCCAAAATCTGGGGCGCCTGGGTGCCTCACTCATTAAGCATCTGCCTTCCGCTCAAGTCATGATCCCAGCATCCTGAGATGGAGCCTGGCATTGGGCTCCCTGCTCAGCAGGAAGCCTGCTTCTCCCTCTCCCACTCCCCCCGCTTCTTTTTTTTTTTTTAAGATTTTATTTACTTGACAGCAGAGATCACAAGCAGGCAGAGAGGAAGCAGGCTCCCCGCTGAACAGAGAGCCCGATGCCAGGCTCGATCCCAGGGGGATCAGGACCTGAAGAGAAAGCAGAGACTTAACCCACTGAGCCATCCAGGCGTTCCCCGCCCCCGCTTCTGCTCCCTCTCTTGCTGTCAAAAAAATAAGTAAAATCTTTTTAAAAAATCCAGAATTACATGGGGCTCAGAGCTAATCTTGTCAAGCCTCTCCATTTTATAAGTAACAAGACCAGAAACAACAACAGGGTGAGAAATGAAGAGATTTGGCCTCAGTTATAAGTTGAACAACGGGGTGCCTGGCTGGCTCAGTTGGTAGAGCATGTGACTCCTGATCTCGGGGTTGGGGGTTCAAGGTGCCACCAGCACCAGCGTTACCTCCATGGAACAGATTGCCTCCGTTTATGAGATTCAGAGTAATTTAAAGAGCTGGTGCTTCCGGCCTGTGTTTATATAGGTAAGTTGCACTCCAGTTACACTAGAAACACAGTGTATGGCCTGAATGCTGAAACACTATTTGTACAGGATGCTTTCTCTTGCCTTGCTGTACGTCCCCATACATTAAGAAATTCCAGGGAGCTGGGGAGCCTGGGGGCTCAGTGGGTTAAGCCTCTGCCTTCGCTCAGGTCATGATCCCAGGGTCCTGGGATGGAGTCCCATGTCTGGCTCCTTGCTCAGTGGGAGGCTGCTTACCCCCTCTGCCTCTGCCCCTCCCCATGTTTGCGCTCTCTTTCGTGCACCCACGCACGAGCTCTCAAATAAATAAATAAAATCTTAAAAAAAAAAATCCAGGGAGTTTTCACCTTGACAGATTTTATGGTTCTGCACATTTGTGTGTAAAAGTACAAGAGGCATGTTTTTGTAGAAGCCTCTGACGAGCCTGTTACATTAGAAATGTCCTTCTCAAAAGTTACATCAAAAATATAGCACCAAAGTACAAACAAGAATAAAATAGAGGGGTGCCTGGGTGGCTCAGTGGGTTAAGCCGCTGCCTTCGGCTCAGGTCATGATCTCGGGGTCCCGGGATCAAGCCCCGCATCGGGCTCTCTGCTCAGCAGGGAGCCTGCTTCCTCCTCTCTCTCTCTGCCTGCCTCTCTGTCTACTTGTGATCTCTGTCTGTCAAATAAATAAATAAAAACCTTTAAAAAAAAAAAGAATAAAATAGAGAATGAAGGTTTTGACTTTAAACACACACACACACACACGCACACACACACACTCTCAGCTATCAATGAAGAAGAAAGCCCATAGTTTGAGAGCACATTACCACACGATAAGCAGTTTAAATACATTAATTCAGGGATATTCAAAACTTCACGAGAAAGGCAGTGATGTCTCTGTTTTCCAGATGAACAAACTAAGGCTTTCAGAGGTTGGATAACTTCGCCAGGATCCACAAGTCAGTGGCAGAAGGGAGAGTCAAGACCACATATACCGGGCTGCAGAGACCTCCCTTTTTCTACATCACCTACTGATAGTCCAGGTGAACAGTTAAAATGAAAATGAAGACAGATGAACATCTGTCAATAGTTAAGCTCCAAATTAGACAGCACTGGCGTTCAGAGAGTTTAAGGACTGAGAGATGAATGCAGTCGCTGGCACGAGTCAGGTAGGAAGGAGGAAGGGCTTACGTTGACTCTGAGAGAATGGGAAAGAATCTGAGAGGTAAGAGGTAAGTGAAGTGGAATAAAAGAATAAGTGAAGGGTAAAAGTAAGGCATTATTTCCTCTCTGCAAAGGGTTAAGACAAAGCTAGAAATGAAGCCACAATGGTGGGCTGAGGCTCTGAACCCAAGCCAAAGAGCCCACGGTCTTCTGAAGTCAAGATTGGGTGGGGGGGGGGCGGGGAGCACTAAAGAAGCTGAAAAGAATCTGGCAAGTGTCATTGCCGACACGACATGAAAGATACAGATGGGAGGGCCTGCCATGAACGTGAAGGCATCATGGGGAACCGAGCACCATGTTATTCAAGCCAATGGGCAACTCGCATTCCCCACCTTTGGGGCCCATTTAACATGACGGTTCACTCTCTCCCTCTTGACACACTTTCCTCACTTGGCTTCCAGGACTCCTCCTCATTGCATAGCCCTGTCAGCCTCCACTGCTGTCTCCTCTTCTCCCTGATCTGTTGGAGGCCCCCTGGGACCTTATCTATCTACATATTCTCCCATGGTGGGGTTCATTTAGTTCTCTTGTTTTAGACACCATCTATGTGCCAAGGACTTCCAAGTTTATAGTCAAAGTCTAGGATTCTCTTCTAAATTCCAGACTCCCACCCAACTGCCCACTCCTTCCCAGACCCCTGACATTTGTGGTATATCACCTACTAAAATACTATATAATTTACTTTATTATGTTTGCTGTTTATTTTCTTGGTCCCATTCCCTTGCTAGAACGTAAACTTCTCGAGGATAGGATTTTTTATTTTGGTCACTTGTATTTTAAGTGCCTAAAATAGTGCCTGGCTCTTGATAAGTATTTGCAGAATAAATGGATAAAGGGATGGCATAAGGCAGCCTCAAGGCAATGTAAGAACCCTCACAAGGCACCGCGAGCAAGGAAAAGCAAGTGGTAGTGACAGTAGCTGTGGGGAGGAGGGACGTGAGTACTTCTCGGTTTACCACATGGAACCTCAAGGGACCAGACAGGCATTTGGGTGGAAACATCTGGCAGGATTTTGGAATTCTGGGACCAGTGTTTATTATTATTTCTTCATCTGAAAAGAATATTATTATTTCTTCATCTGAAAGGCGGGTTGTTTTGAGGAGTAAATAACCTAAAACTAGCAAGTCCCTGACACACGGAGATCCATTCACCCAATAATTGTTTTCCTTCTCGGGGACCGTTCATTCCCTCAGCCAGGTGCCCAGGATGGCACAGAACACCTAGCTCCTGTGCACATTCCCATCCATTCCCCTGTCCACTCCGGCCATCACACTGGGCCCCCCTGGACTCATGTAGCCCTCCCTTGTCAGTCCTCTTTGAGGACTGCCTCGACCAGGCCACACTTCCTTCCAGGGCAGCCCTCATCCAAGGACTGACTGATCAACCAAAAGGTCACTGCGAGGCACCGTGAGTCCTCTCATACCTCAAAGCTTGGGAAAGCCATCCCACTTCAGAGCTCCCAGGGTTGGCTGAGCCCTGTGCCTGGACTGCCAGCCACTCAGAGTCAGCCTCTGCTCAGTCCCTCTGCACCTTCCTCCTCACCAGAGGTGAGGATGTGAGGGGCTCACCCCTCCCAGTGAAATAACCTGCCTGCTGATCTCCATTTCAGAAGCAGTTTCCTGGCAACCCAACCCTTGGCAGATAGAACATCCAACAGTGCTCTGGGATTCTTTCTCATTGAAATGCAGATTAAACCGAGGGGACCAGGAAGGTAGGATTTGACCGGAAATCCTTTTTTTTTTTTTAAAGATTTTATTTATTTATTTGACAGAGAGAGATTACAAGTAGGCAGAGAGGCAGGCAGACAGAGAGAGGAGGAAGCAGGCTCCCTGCTGAGCAGAGAGCCCGATGTGGGACTCGATCCCAGGACCCCGAGATCATGACCTGAGCCGAAGGCAGCGGCTTAACCCACTGAGCCACCCAGGCGCCCCGGAAATCCTTTTTTAGCAATAGATTTTTCTAGGTTTCCAAGAATGCGATGTGGTTAGTCTGATGCCACAAATAAAGGGGGAGGAGGTCCCAAATTTAACAAAAGAATTCAGTGGGTCTGTTAAGAAGGAAAAACAAAAATTTATTTTCAATAAACCCTAACTGGTATTTAGCATTTCCTTCCATTATGAATGCAGGCAACAAAGTATAGCAGTAACTCTTAATGACCTCACCACAAAGAGAAGTCCCAGATATTCGCATGTCACGTTTTAGTCAGGGCAGGTGTCTTCAAATACTGTTTACTGTCCAGACAATGTTGAAAATAAAGTAATTATCTGACCCCCTCCCCAGTGGACACATTGTTACACCTATTTAATAACGTTAGAAATAACCACGTATGGGGTGCCTGGGTGGCACAGTTGGTTAAGGGTCTGCCTTGGGCCCGGGGCATGATCTGGGAGTACTGGGACAGAGTCCCGCATCCGGCTCCCCGCTCAGCTCGGAGGCTGGCTCTCCCTCTCCCTCTGCTCCTCCTCCGCTCCTGATCGCGTGCTCTCTCTCTCTCTCTTTGCTCACTCTCTCAAATAAAAAGTAAAAAAAAAAATTTTTTTTTTAAAGAGCAAGCACATATATTATTACTTCAGGCACTTTTTGTTTTAATATTTTTATCTGGATTTCAACATAATGACTTCCTGGGCAATCCTGCAGATTTTAGTTTATGTAATTAAAAATATAATGGCAGGACAGACTCCAGCCGCTGTCTGCCCCCGCTCTCCCCCCCACCCCGCCCCGCCTCTGGAATGCGCACCGCGTTCTATGAAATCCACATGGCGCGCGGCGGGGGAAGGCGGCGGCGCGGAAGACTTCACCGAGGTGACAGCGTCCCCGGGCCCGGCCAATCCTGAGAGGGCTCCAAAGAGCTAAAGGCCATCCGGGCCCGCTCCCCGGTGGGGCCCCCCATGGTGACAACGCTCTGCTACAGGAGACTGGACCTCCGGGTCGCCCTGCTTTCCCAGACCGAAACCCTGGACTGAAACGAGCTCAGCGGGGAGCGGACTCTCTGCCAGGACAGGTCCGGGGTCCGCGCGCAGACGCCCGCTCCCGCTGTCTTTCCCTGCCCCCGCACCCACGCAAGTCCCAGGACCCCGCTCCGGCCTCTGCCCTGCGAAGGCTCCGCGCCCGCGCGGGGCTCCTCCCCGGCCGCGTCCGGTCCCCGCAGGCCCAGGACGGCGGCGAGACGAGGCCCGACTTCCCGGCGGCGGGGCCGCCCACAGCTGCCGCAGGGGAGACTCCGCCCGGGGTCCCGGGGTTCCGCGATGCCTGCGTTTCCCGGTCGGGCATGGAACGCGCGAGGCCGCGCAGACGGGGGCTCCCCACACCCGCGTGCTCCTCCGGCGGCAGCGGCCAGGCGGCGCGGAGACGTCGGCCGCCCGGGGGACGCGGGGAGCCCGCGAGGGCCCGGAGACCCCGCGCCCCCGCCCACGACGCCCACGTCCGTCAGACCCCGCGGGCCTCCCCGTCGGCCCCCGCCACCCTTCCGACGGCTGCTCTGCCCCGCGCCTTCCTCCCCTGCCACCCCCGCCCCCGGCCCCGGAGGTCGCACTCACGTAGACCGAGTCGATGCCGGATTTGTCGAAGAAGCGGAGCGGCCGCCTCAGCTCCAGGGCTGGGGAGACGCGGTCGTCCCCCGCCTCCAGCTCCTGGTCCCCGTGTCCCGGGCCGAACGGGAAGAGCTCCTGGCGGCTCAGGCAGCCCCCGGGCCCCGCCAGCAGCAGCTGCAGGAGCAGCGCCCGCGTCCACGCAGCCCCGCTCCGGCGCATCGCGTCCAGCGCGTTCCCGAACCGAAGTCCTGCAAACCTGGCGGCTCCGCGGACCAGTCTGGGGAAGGCGGAGACGTAACCGGACGCCCCTCGGCAGCCCCTACGCGCCTCCCGCCTCCAGACGTCCCCACCCCGGGAACTAGGGGAGGGGAGCGAGGGGAGATGGGGAGCGCCCCGCCCCGTCCACAGAGCGCGCCGCCAAGGCTGCCCAATGGCCGCGAGGGGGAGGGCGAGGGGCGCCGCCGAATCCCCCTGCGGCTCCCGCGGCGTCGCCCTCGACCCCGCGGGGTCACGGGCGCTGGTGGCTGCGATTCCCTAAACCAGCCCAGTTGCCACGGAAGAGCAGGGCGCGGAACTTTGTGCCACGGTCCTCGGGTCAGGGTTAAGGCAGAGGGCGGGCTGCGTGGAAATGCTCCGGATTCAGGAACACTGTCGCCCCCGGTGCTCCTGGCGGCGTCCGGAGGTCGGACTCGCTGGGTCAGACTCTGGTGGGCTGAGGGAGTAGGTGCCGTGTGAGTAAGAAGGGGCTGGACCAAGAGCGTGTTCCTTTATCCATCCCGTTTCTCAACGTTATTGAGGCCAGATCTCTGCTTGGTGACGTGGAAGTTCGGCCAAAACATGGGGTCCCACCCTCCGAGACCAAGTCACGAATGTGTAAGATGATGTGGTTTGAGGGGAGGTGGGGTCCCCAAGTAATAAAGGATATTAGGGCTGGAATAATGGGCCAAGGAGAGCTTCCTGGGGGATGTGGGGATCAAACCAGGTCTTCTGGAAGGGATGGAATTTCATCAGGAGGTTGGGGAAGGAGACTTCTGGAAGGTGGAGCTGTGGGTGGGTTGCTTTGATTCAAGGCACCATCCCCCAGCTGAGAATTTGGAGAATGGCTGTTGGACGGGAAGCCTTAATACCAAACCTAGCAATCTGAATTCGCTCTAACACTCAGAGAGCCACGATTGAGAATTCCCGACCAAGGAAGATAAGGCACGTCAGTGGTGTCCTAACTAACGGGTTGATCATTAATTTGGCTTTGGGAAGTCATCAGAAGTCTGTTGAAAGGGAAACAGGGGTGGGGGGCCCTGCGAAAGGAAAAAGTGGAAATTGAAAAGTATTGAACCTAAGAGCCATTACAATGAAAGAAAGACTGAGACCTGGTTATGATTTTGATATGGGGGTTAGGGAGAGAAGTTAGAATTGGGTGTAAGGTTTTAAGCCTGCAGGACTGCAACACCGGGCTGTCTCTTGAAGTCAGGGTGGACGACCAGGAGCAGTGCAACCTGAATATTCGTTTGCTGCCAGACTTCTTAACCTGGAGAGGTCAACAGGACACTTTTGCTGCCCGTCACCATCTAAAATTAAGGACCCGGGACCCAATTTGAAAGAAGTCTCCCAATAAACAGCAAATGCAATATAATACTTAAGGAGCATGAGTCCCGAACCAGTAAAAAACATAAAAAGCAAATGAAATCCAGCCTTGAAACATAAAGTCTTTGATCGACTCTGGATGTCTTTTTCTTTTTAGTTCATTAGCCAGCACGGAAAACATTTATTAAGTTTCTGCATGTGTCAATTTGTTTTGCAACCTTAATAACCCTAGGAGATAGAGACCATCCCCATTTCACTGAGGAGGGGCATAGAGATTCAGAGAGGTCTAGATCATTTTGCTAAGGTCACACAGCTGAAGCCTGCAAGTGACCCACATGGTTCAGCTACAGGACCACCATAACCACTACATTCAATGGCTTTTGTATTGCATTTTTTCCTCTCGTTAAAAAGTGACTAATGGGGGCGCCTGGGTGGCTCAGTGGGTTAAGCCACTGCCTTTGGCTCAGGTCATGATCTCGGGGTCCTGGGATCGAGTCCCGTATCGGGGTCTCTGCTCAGCAGGGGGCCTGCTTCCCTCTCTCTCTCTGCCTGCCTCTCTGTCTACTTGTGATCTCTCTCTGTCAAGTGAATAAATAAAATCTTTAAAAAAAAATAAAAAAAAAAAGTGACTAATGCTGCCCATAATATGTTTCCTTCAACTCCCTCCAGAACTGCAGCGCTGGGACCCCCTGTCCCGCGCCCCAGAAGCACTTCCTGACTGGCTCTCTGGAGCTTCAACAGCCGCATTTCTGGGCTTCCAGGCCCCCAGCACTGCTCATTCCAATTGCCAAGGACTCTGTCTGGAGGCTCCCGTCATCCTCTGTGCTCACCTGCACACGGCGTGGGCCCAGAACACCTCGCAAGCCTGTAACGGCCTGGGACTCAGACTCTCGTCCCATCAAACCCCCACCTTCTGACTCATTTCAGAGCTGCTGAAGCAGAAGCTGTTGCTTGGGCCTGGAATGCTCTCACCCCTCTCATGAATTCTCTCCGTTTTTGGTGCTCAGACAGCTTCTGAAGCTCCTATTGGCTCATGGAATTTTCCTCGGCTCATGCAAGAGTGAGAGAGAGCCGTTCTCCGGTGTCCTGGTTCAAAGCACCAAGCCCCTTAGGACAAAATCCCTTTTGCGAGCAGCTCCCAATCTATTGAAGAAGACAGAGAGACTAACAGTAACACGGTGAGATGTTAACTCATTTGAACAGAATTAATGCCATATCAGCTGCTGAAGTTAGTAGCCTCAAGCAGATGTGGGGAGATGAGATTTGCAGAGGTTAGATAATGCGCCCAGTTTTGTACTTCGTGCAAGAGCCCAGATTTGAAAGTTTTCAAATTTCACTGTACCTGAAACCAAAGCTCATAGTCTTTCTGCCACACCCTTCTGACTTTCTAGAAAAGGAGAGGTTTCTCCCTCAGTTGCCATCCAAAGCTGTATTGACTTTGTTGTTTCTACATTATGTTCGTGCTCCGTTTACATGTTCATTTATTTCATCAGAATGCACTTGCTCAACTAAGTCTAGTAGATACTGTAAACTGTCTGCCTTTTCCTATTTATAGCCTGCACTCAATTGCACGTCACTTGGGACTGGGGAATGTGACATCTACACTGTGCCTCTGACTGGAACAACCTGGGCTGGATGCCAGCCACTCCTTTAGGATTTCTAGTTTTAAATACATTTAAATACAAAATCTTCATCACAGAATACTTAATTTTATGTCATGTCCTGGTCATTTTCTAAGTGTATATAATAATTATGTATTTGTTTCTAGTTGTTTCATGTGCCCCCCCCATATAAGCTCTTTGGGGGAAGGCTCATGTGTTCTGCTCTTTTCCAGAGTTCACAGAACCTCATCTAATGCTGTGTTCACATTGATAAAAGTTAATAGTTTGAAAACTCAGTAGTACTTTTAAAAGACATTTGATATCTGGCATAGCATGACACCAGGGTTTTTAAAAATTATTTTTTATTAAACCCAGCACTGAGAAACTCGTACTCTTTCATTGAGTGCTATCTTCCGGATAAGACAGGAAGACACAATTCAGGAAGCAGGTTATATCTATATGTTAAACTTTCTGTGTGGTTTATTCAGACAAAAGTCCAGGCAACTGGGTGGGGAAATAGCTCAACTAGCTATTTCACTGAAAAAGACATCTGTTGTAATTTCATTCTCCTGTGAGCTTTCGCCACTGACCACATATGGTCACGGAGGATTCCTTTATTTACTCGATGTTATGTAGAAATAAATTTGTTAGTGTTCCAATTCAAGGGAAATTCACCTGATTTGTGAGTAAGATGATCACTATTTTAAACAATTTAACCTCAATTCTTATCTCAGATAAAGACGACATGAATGAAATAACCATCCTCTAACAAAGGAAGATGATAATTTGTGAGAGTACTTCTGTAACTATATCAGGTTCCAAAACAATGTTCATTGCAAGGCGATATCATAGGAAACTATTAGGAGATTGATCCAAAAAGTTTTTATTTATGGCTTCTCAGCTCCTATTCTTAATTATCACTTTCTAACAATGGATTTTCATATGATAATCACTTTTCCCCAATCTTTATTGAGGTAAAATGGACAAATAAAAATCGTATACATTTAAGGTGTACAATGTAATGATTTGACATACATATGGGAAATGATTACCCGAACTGAGGTAATGAACACATCTATCATTTCACATAGTTACCCTTTTTTATGTGTGCAATGAGAACACTTAAAATCTACTATCTTAGTGGGTTGTCTGGATGGCAGTTGGTTAAACATCTGACTCTTGGGCTCATGTCTGGTCTTACTTCAGCATCTTGAGTTCATGCCCCCTTCATGCCCAGCATGAAGCCTACTTACACACACAAACACATACACGTATACAATACAGCATTATTAACTCCTGTCACCTTGCGGTACATTATATCTCCAAAATTTATCTTATAAACTGAAATTTTGTGCCTTTTGACCAACACTTTCCCATTTCCTCCACTCTCCATCCCCTGGCAACCACCATTCTACTCTCCCTGTATGAAAGAACAGCAAAGATTTTTGATATTATAACCCATATTCATTTTAGAGGCCTCACATGAATTTTCATTGAAAAAGTACTGATTTAGCCACAGCAATTAGACAAGAAAAACAAATTAGAGGCATCCATATTGGTAGAGAAGTTAAACTGCACTATTTGCAGACAATGTGATGCTATATATAAGACTCCACCAAAACACTACTAGAACCGATAAATTAATTCAGTAAAGTCACAGGATACAAAATAAATATACGGAAATATGTTGCATTTTTATACACTAATAATGCAGTAGCAGAAAGAAGAATTTAAAAACAATACCATTTACAATTGCACTAAAAGGAATAAAATACCTAGGAATAAACTTACCCAGAGGTGAAAGACCTATATGCTGAAAATTATGAAACACTGATGAAAGAAATTGAAGATGACACAATCAATGGAGAAATACTCCATACTCATGGATTAGGAGACTCAATAATGTTAAAATGTCCATATTACCCAAAGCGATCTACAGGTTCAATGCAACCCCTATCAAAATACCAACAGCATTTTTCACAGAATTAGAACAACAACAAAAAATCCTAAACCTGTATGGAACCACAAAAGACCCTGAGTAGTCAAGAACTCCTCAGAAAGAAAAACAAAACTGGAGGTATCACAATACCAGGTTTCAACATACACTACAAAGCTGTCATAATGAAAACAAGATGGTGTGGACACAAATATAGACATATAGATCAATGGGACAGAACAGAACGCCCAGAAGTAAAGGCTACAACTTGTGATTATTATCACAATTAATCTATGACAAAGGAGTCAAGAATATAGAGTGGAGAAAATATAATCTCTTCAATAAATAAGGCTGGAAAAACTGGATAACTATGTGTAAAAGAATGAAAAAGAAACACTTTCTAAACACCACACACAAAAATAAACTCAAGATGAATTAAAGATCTAAATGTGAGACCTGAAACTATAAAAACTCTGGAAGAGAACACAAGGAGCAATTTCTGACATCAGTCATGGCAACGTTTTTTTAGATATGTCTTCTAAAGCAAGGGAAACAAAAGCAAAATTAAACTGTCAAGAGTACACCAGAATAAAAAGCTTTTGTACAGCAAAAGGAACCATCAACAAAACAAAAAGACAAGCTACTGAATAGGAAAAGATATTTGCAAATGTCATATCGGAAAAGGGGCTAATATCCAAAATACATAAAGAACATACACAACTCAACACCAAAAAAAAAAAAAATCTAATTAAAAAATGGGCAGAAAATCTGAATAGTCACTTTTCCAAGGACATACAGATGGTCAAGACATGTGAAAAGATGCTTGATACCACCAGTCATTAGAGAAATGCAAATAAAACTACAATGAGATACCATCTTACACCAGTTAGAAAAGCTAATATCGAAATGACAAGAAATAACAAGTGTTGGTGAGAATATGGAGAAAAAGAAACCCTTGTGCACTGTTGATAGAAATGTAAACTGGTACAGTCACTGTGGAAAACAGTGTGGAGTTTCCTCAAATAATTAAAAATAGAATTATCATATGATCTAGTAGCTCCACTACTGGCTATTTATCCAAAGAAAACAAAAACACTAATTTGAAAAGATATATGTACCCCTATGTTTAATACAGCCTTATTTATAATAGCCAAGATATGGAAGCAACCCAAATGTCCTTCAATAGACAAATGGATAAGGAAAGTGTAACACCCATGCACATGCTGAAATATTATACAGTTATAAAAAAGGACAAGATCCTGCCATTTGAGCCAACATGGGTGGACTTAGTGGATATTATACTAACTGAAATAAGCCAGACTGAGAAAGACAAGTACCATATGATTCTGCATATAAGTAGAATCTTAAGAAAAAAAACCCAAATGAATAAACAAACAAAAGCAGAATCAGACCTATAAGTACAGAAAACAAACTGATGGTTGCCAGAGGGAAGAGGGATAGGGAGCTGGGAAAAATGGATGAAGGGAAGAGGGAGATAACAGCTTCTGTCTATGGAATGAATAACTCATGGAAATAAAAGGCACAATATAAGGAATATGGTCAATAATATGTAATGGTGATTTAACAGGACAGATGGTAGCTGCACTTGTGATGAACACAGCATAATGCATAAATTTGTCAAATCACTAAGTTGTACACCTGAAACAAATGCAATATTGTGTGTTGAGTATACTCAATAAATATATAAATAGAAAATAATAGAGATTTGTGATGGGTCATACACATGGCCT
Organism: Neogale vison; assembly: GCF_020171115.1. Classification (NCBI taxonomy): domain Eukaryota; kingdom Metazoa; phylum Chordata; class Mammalia; order Carnivora; family Mustelidae; genus Neogale; species Neogale vison. Next base: position 151,071,295 of record NC_058092.1, on the reverse strand, counting down.
AAGATTGTCAAATAGCATTCAATCTGAGTCAAATGTAAATAAAGGTATTATTTATTCTTAATTTTCTTTTTAAGTAGGCTCCACATCAAGCATGGAGCTCAACACAGGCTTGAACTCAAAACCTTGAGATGAAAACCTGAGCTGAGATCAAGTGTTGGACACTTCCCCGACTGAGTCACCCAGGCACCCTTTTTAATTTTATTCTGTTATTAAATCTTCATCAAGTCTTTTTTTTTTTTTAATCTTCATCAAGTCTTATTCCCACATGGCAAATTCACTATAACCAAACTTGAACACGCCAAATTTGCATAAATAAATGAATTCAGCATAAATTGTGGTAACTGATTGATTGTAATATACATCACTATAACTGAACGCACTTAGTCATAGAGCAAGAAGGTTGTTAGACCGTGATGACTCATTATTTTGTCTTAACTAATTAGATTACAAGTATCTACAAAACTGTATTTGTAAAAATTTCGTTGTTGTTCTGTGATTGAGCAATAGTCATCATTTGGCTTCTGGTTCTATTTGATGCTGAGACCCACTAGCCACTTAACAAAGTGGGTAAGGACCAGATCTTCCAAAATTAAGAAAAAAATTGTAACACATTTACTTGTAAGATCTTTCTGAGATCAAGTGCGCTTAGCAGGGTAAAGTAAGTAATAAGTATGTTGAACTAAAACATTTTCAGACAATCTAGGCCAGAGGAATGGGCTGCATGTCACCTCTTAGTGCTTAAATGCTGTGCTTAGAATTTGTACCTTCTGGGGCGCCTGGGTGGCTCAGTGGGTTAAGCCGCTGCCTTCGGCTCAGGTCATGATCCCAGGGTCCTGGGATCGAGTCCCACATCGGGCTCTCCGCTGAGTGGAGAGCCTGCTTTCCTCTCTCTCTCTCTCTCTGCCTGCCTCTCTGCCTACTTGTGATCTCTCTCTGTCAAATAAATAAATAAAAAATCTTTAAAAAAAAAAAAGAATTTGTATCTTCTGGGGCTAGGTTGCATTAGATAGTGTCTCTGGATACTTTACCCTTCAGTAAAGTGGATTAGACACTGCCTTCAGGGGATTATCTTAGAAGATACAAAAGACTTCTTCAACTGATTTACCCACTGGTTTTAATTTTGTCTAACTTAGGTTTTTCTTCCAATTAAAATCAGAGGGCACCTAAGTTTGTAAGTTATGTAAAAGTATGTTTTGCTACAGCAGAGAGAATTTCAGGGGACTAGAAGAAGTAGAAGGATACAAGTGAAGACTGAAAAATTACAAGAGATTGAGAAAACTAGGATACTTAAAACACAATTGGTCCACTTCACAATCCCCCTAGGGTCACCCATTCAAGTAACTGGCACATATCTGGTACTTGACTTTTTTGGTGGGTTAATTGACCCCTCAATAATTTTATCTAGCATTTATATTCATACCTTCAGAACGCTATACTGATCATGCGTTCATCAATTACTATTTATTGAGTACCTACTATGTTCTAGGCATTAGGACACACCCAAGAACAAAATCTTCTAGTGGGGGGAGATGGACAATAAAGGAATAAATAAGCATTTAGATATTGTGTGAAGGGTGATGGGCAGAAGTGCTATGAATAAAAATAAATAGGAAAAACTGAAGAGCAGAGTGATGTGGGTGGGTGTGAGAATCATTCTATTTATTATAGAAGATCAGGGAGGTCCTCATCAGCGCCTTTTCTCCTGGAACAGGGGCCTGAAGAAGGGAGGGAGCCATATGTGGATGGGAAGAAGGAGCATTGTTAGTAGGGGTCTGGTCAACCCCGGGGGCTGCATTCAGGGTGTGGGGACCACAGATATAAAGTTCCCCAGAAAGAATGGGCTCCCTCTGTTTAAGACCGTCAGGTTCGGGTGGGTAGAGCTGGGTGAGCAGGGGTAGAGCTGTTGCCCCTACTAACCAGAGTTAAGAGCTTTTGATGGTTAGCAAGCACCTGAAAGTCATTCAGAAGGCTCACCAAAACTGGAAGGAACCAACCAAATTAACAGAATATTTCCATCACTGAATTAGAAGGTTGCGGGACGCCTGGGTGGCTCAGTTGGTTAAGCAGCTGCCTTCGGCTCAGGTCATGATCTCAGCGTCCTGGGATTGAGTCCCACATCGGGGTCCTTGCTCGGCAGGGAGCCTGCTTCTCCCTCTGCCTCTGCCTGCCTCTCTGTCTGCCTGTGCTTGCTCTCTGTCCCTCTATCTCTGACAAATAAATAAATAAATAAAATCTTAAAAAAATATAAAAATAAAAAAAAAATAGAAGGTTGCTTCTGGTTTTGGAAAACATTGAAAATGGAACGAATCTAGTCAAGAAGGAAAATGATTCCTGTGTGAGACTAAATGAGATATCATCACTGGAAAGGTATACGTACAAAGAGTAAAATTCCGTTGTCTTCTCATCGAATTAGGTATGCTCACTTTTGCTGTAATGCTTGTTTCGAAAACGCACAACTGTCCAACATGAAATATTAGCGAACAATTTCAGCATAACGCGTTTTTGCATTTGCACGTGGAAAACTTTGTCTTCGAGAAACACTAGATGAACCCAGAGCACCGCACCCACTTGAGCTGAGCCATGCAGGATGCGCACAAGCTCAGCCCTCGCCCACATGGTGGGCCACGCCCTTCCCCATCTGGGGTTTCACATGACTTTCTGTCCAATTTCACATACTTCTTCCGCCTCTTACACTAAGCTGCAAACAGCCCCTTCCACAAGGGCTGACGTAGCCCTCTGGTCCCGGTGACACTCTCTTTAATTCCCACCGGGCTTCCTTTGTATTTTCTCTCTGTTACCTGTTTTGTTTTTTTTCTCCCTTTATCTAGTTTCTTTCATTTTTCTCCTTTTTGTTCTCTGTCTTCTCACACCCTGGCAGTGGGCCTGGGAGCAGGACACAAGCTCCCACAGACATTTTAGATGTTTTTCAAGGGCAGGTGCCACAGGTGCTGTGGTATGTATGCTTTCTCAGCTATTTAACATACCTTAAGCGGCTCTTATATGCAAATTTCTGTACAGCATTGCCACTGAAGTACTATACACTGTTTTGTGTTCACCTTTTTCCAGTTAACACTATGACATAATGATTTTCCATGTTGTGATATAGCTTTCATAATTATTTCCTATGCACCACATTTGTTAGAGCATAATTAATCTGACCATTTCCTAACTGTTAGCCTTTAGGTTGTTTCTAATTATTTTTTTGCTATTTGTTAATTACATCCATAGTAAATATTGCTCTTTGTCTCTGGGGATTATTTCCTGAAATCCTCTTCCCCAAAGTGGGATCACTGGGTCAAAGGATGTGATCTTTTGTTTTAAAAATCAACTTTATTAAAATGTGATTATATTTATTAAAATGTAATTTATTATTATTACTTTATAAGTAAACTGTAATAAGGATGTGAACATTTTCATGGTCCTTGATATGTCAGTGTTGGGAGTGACGGCAAAGGGAGATGAGAGGTAGGACGTGGACAAAAGTCACCAGCGCTGAAGGAATAAGCTGCATGTCTTTTCACCTTTCTACAGATCCAGCTCCATGGACTTCCTACAAAAATCCTTCCCAGATCCTCCCCAGCAGAACTCATCTCTTTCCTATACCCTATTTGTCAGTGATTTTAACAACACCTCATCTTGGCTGAGAAGTCTGGTTTGCAAAGTGTAGGTACAATCTCATTTATTCTGCGGTATTTTTATCCCCACGTTGTAGACAAGGAAACTGAGATTCAGAGTAAATGCCTTGCCCAAGGACACTGAAGGAGCAGGAGGCAAGACCAGGTATTTAAACACGGGTCCTCTCCATTACAGAGATATAAAAGGACAGCTCCCATCAATGGTGAACTTTTTATTTCGGCTTTTGAAATAATGCTGATTTTCTTCCACAGCCTCTCTAAGCAGCCGGCAGCCTCTTCAGCTTTCAGAAACTCCACAGGGACAAGAAAAGAACAGGAAGGACTAAGAGGTGGGAGGCAGGGAGGAGGGGAGGAGAGTCCAAATCGCCTTCCACAGATTCTGATAAACCCTGGGGGTGGGTGTTTGTGACAGGATCTGGGAAGGGGGTGGGGAGGCAAGTACAGCTTGCAATTTAAAAGATAATCTGGGTCCATAGGCTCTCATGGTTCACCTCGCCTTCCAATTTCCCAGAAAAACAACCTGAGGGTTTTGAAGGGGAGAGGAGTTTGGGGGAACCAGGTAGTGGGTATTGGAGAGGGCACTGGGTGTGGTGCAAAAACAATGAATACTGTTACGCTGAAAAGAAATTTAAAAAAAAAAAACAAAAAACAAAAGATAATCTGGTAAACTGCCTAGGTAGAGAATCATTGACCAAAATTTAAGATGTGCAACTGTTCATGCGATCATGTTTGCTCATCTGATTCCTGGTTCCATTCAGGATAATTCCCATACAGTGGGATTTCCTATCTACAGAACTTCGTGTGTGTGTGTGTGTGTGTGTGTGTGTGTGTATTTATGTGTTTTATTTTATTTTTTTTAATTTAAATTTAATTAGCATAAAATGTTTTATTTGTTTCAGGGTTACAGGTCTATGATTCATGAGTCTTCTATAATACCCAGTGCTCATTACATATTACATAATACCCATATGCCCTCCCCAATGTGCATCACCAAGTTACCTCATCCCTCAACCCCCCAACTACCCAAACAACTCTCAATTTGTTCCCTAAGGTTAAGAGTCTCTTATGGTTTGTCTCCCTCTCTATTTTTGTCTTGTTTCATTTTTCCCTCTCTTCCCCTATGATCTTCTGCTTTGTTTATTAAATTCCACATATCAGTGAGATCATATAATTGTCTTTCTCTGATTGACTTATTTCACTTAGCATAATACCCTCCAGTTCCATCCATGTCATTGCAAATGTAAGATTTCATTTTTGATGGCTGCATAATATTCGTGTGTGTGTGTGTGTGTGTTTGTATGTGTGTGTGTACCACATCTTCTTTATCCATCAACTGTTGATAGACATCCGGGCTCTTTCCATAGTTTGGTAATTGTGGACATTGCTGTTATAAACATTGGGGTGCACGTGCCCTTTTGGATCACTACATTTGTACCTTTGGGGTAAACCTCTAGTAATGCAATTGCTGGCTCATAGGGTAGCTCTATTTTCAACATTTTGAGGAACCTCCACGCTGTTTTCCAGAGTGGCTGCATCAGCTTGCATTCCCACCAACAGTGCAGGAGGGCTCCCCTTTGTCCACATTCTTTTTTTTTTTTTTTTTAAAGATTTTATTTATTTATTTGACAGAGAGAAATCACAAGTAGATGGAGAGGCAGGCAGAGAGGCAGAGAGAGAGAGAGGGAAGCAGGCTCCCTGCTGAGCAGAGAGCCCGATGCGGGACTTGATCCTAGGACCCTGAGATCATGACCTGAGCCGAAGGCAGCGGCTTAACCCACTGAGCCACCCAGGCGCCCCCCTTTGTCCACATTCTTGTCAACACCTGTCATTTCCTGACTTATTAATTTTAGCCATTCTGACTGGTGTGAGATAGCATCTCATTGTGGTTTTGAGTGATGTTGAGCATCTTTTCATATGTCTGTTGGCCATCTGGATATCTTCTTTGGAGAAGTGTGTCTGTTCATGTCTTCTACCCATTTTTGATTAGATTATTTGTTCTTTGGGTGTTTGAGTTTGGTAAGTTTTTTTTTTTTTTTTTTTTTTTTTTATTTATCAGAGAGAGAGAGGGAGAGCGAGCGAGCAGAGGCAGAGAGAGAAGCAGGCTCCCCGCTGAGCAAGGAGCCCGATGCGGGACTCGATCCCAGGACGCTGGGATCATGACCTGAGCCGAAGGCAGCTGCTTAACCAACTGAGCCACCCAGGCGTCCCAAGTTTGGTAAGTTTTTTACAGATTTTGTACTAGCCCTTCATCTGATATGACTACAGACCATTTAATTCTGGTTACAAACTCTTCATTCCCATATGCACACAAAAATTTATAAGAATAAAGAAAATTTGGGGGCGCCTTCGTGGCTCAGTGGGTTAAGCCTCTGCCTTGGGCTCAGGTCATGGACTCAGGGTCCTGGGATCGAGCCCTGCATCCAGCTTTCTGCTCGGCGGAGAGCCTGCTTCCCCCCTTCTCTCTCTCTGCCTGCTTGTAATCTCTCACTCTCAAATAAATAAAAATCTTTAAAAAAAAAAAGAATAAAGAAAATTTGAACCCATACAATGGAAGCAGATCAAGGAAGGGGCATTTCAATCCCTCTTTATTATAATCCTGGGAAGCGACGTGTTCTACATGGCTGAATGGCCCAGTGGGAAAAGGACTGGCCTAGAAATCATGCATGCCAATAAATATGAAAATCAATGGGTTCTTAAAAGTATTCTCTATATATACATAGGGAAAGACTCCTGGGAAGTTCCCCTTCTTTCCTTCATCTGCTGCCTGGGATGCAGATGTGTTAACCAGAGCTCAGCAGTTGACTGAAACCATGAGGCACATGCAGGGAGAGTGTTGTAGCATTCTGCAAGGGCCCTGAGGAGCTCATGGAACTGCCCCACTGCCCGCACTGGTGACCTCCAGACTTCTCTTACGTGAGAGAAGCACCATCGTGAAGGGTCAAGTACAACACAGGGGACCAATCACAGAGAGTCCCTCTACAGAGTATACCCCAAACCCTCCGAGCTGATGGCACAAGCTTCCCCAGCAGGGTCCACCTGGATTCCCTGCTTTTCCAATGCTTGCAGGTTGGATCTGGACTTTGCTCTGACGGGAGCCCTTATATGGAATCCGGTCTGGAACGAGGGTATGGGAGAGAGGACTCTACACCTACACCGTCACTAGCACACTAGTGCAGGTACCAGCTGGAGGCGTGCTTCTCAATCTGCCCGTCATGAAGGATGTCGCACAATTTGTCGTGGACTGATACTTTTATAAAACCCAACTAAAATGAAAAATAAATTAAAATAAAAAATTTGAAATCACTCAATCTCACATTATTTAATTATTAGATTGAACAGACATAAAATCACTCTATCAGACTGCTATAAAACTTTCTAATCACAGATGCTCTCAGATTCTGTACTTGCCTGGCTGAGCCTGGTATTCACCAACAGATTAGCTCTGGTCTGTGGACCACACTTTGGGTAGCATGGACTTTTAACCTACACCCCAAGGAATTTTATGGGTGTGATATGTGTATTAATTGAAATGTCTAGTCTAGATAGAGGGAATAATTCTACTTTAGATAATTTTTACCCTGAACAATGTTTGTATAAACGTAAGTCATTTGAAAAGGTCACTGCTGCTTAGTTTTCCCCAAGTTGTTGGAGGCGGTGGAGTGGAAAGCAATTCACTGACGTTCTTAGATGCTCTGCTCCCATCTATATTGTTACCATTCTCCATTTTAAAATGTGTTACAATTTTAATTGTAAAACTCCTCAAATCATATCTGTGAGCCCTCTTTTCATTGTCTGACTACAGACTGAATCAGATTAATATGAAATTCAAGGGCAGGTTTGAAAGAAAAAAATAATTCATAAAGACAAGGGAGCCTTAAGGATGTACAGAGGGCAAAGAGGTATTTTTTGGTGATGGGAGGGGAAGGAAGAAAGATGTCAGGGGAACAGCAGTAGCGCGTCCTCTACCAAAGAATCAGAAACCATTTGGTGGGCGAATGGGTTTGTTGTCTATAGAGAAAGCTGCAGGCTTTCTCCACACCACAAGAGTGCCCAGAAGGTGTTCACACTCCAAGTCAATGCACCAAACCAGGGTTTGGTTTGGGTGAGGAGAATGTATTTCTTTTGTAAAGTGTGAGGGGGGTACTTCTGAAAAGATTGCTAGAAAAGGAAAATATTGTGTATGGGCTGAATTGTAACTTCCCCGAACATTCTATGTTGAAGTCCTAAGCACCTGTACATCAGATGTGACTATATTTGGAAACAGGACCTTTAAAGAAATAAGCTGAAATGTAGCCATTAGGATAGACCATTATAAGAAGAGGAAATCCGGACACACAGGAAATACCAGGGGTGCACACACACTGGAAAAAACCACCAAGTTGGAAGGCATCAGGACAGCAGCCATCTTTAAGCCAAGGACAAAGCCTTCAGGGGGAATTAAGCCCCGCTGATGCTGAGAACTTGGGCACCCAGCCTCCAGCGTTGTGAGACATAAACGTCTGCTGTTTAAGCCGCCCAGTGTGTGGTACTTTGTTATGGTAGACCTAGCAGACCAAGGCACAGTGGGATGCCTCAAATTTCTGAGTTTTCTTAGCCATATTTTTCTTTTTAAGTCTTGCATATGTTTATGAGTATGTAGGAACATACACCCGGGCAAAGAAAGACTGGAAGGAAGTCAGCAACATGCTAGTGATCCATGCATTAGGATGATTCTATCATAAATGACTTTTGTATCCTCTATTTTAAGAATGTGACATAGTTCTATTCTTTTCCCCATTTTTTTTAGGATTTTTATTTATTTATTTGACAGACAGAGATCATAAGTAGGCAGAAAGGCAGGCAGAGAGAAAGAAGGGGGGAAGCAGCTCCCCACCGAGCAGAGAGCCTGATGCGGGGCTCGATCCTAGGACCCTGGGATCAAGACCTGAGCCGAAGGCAGAGGCTTAACCCACTGAGCCACCCAGGTGCCCCTCTTGTCCCCATTTTTAAATAACTTTTATTTTGAAATAGGTGAGACTCACAGGAAATAGGTGGATCATTTTATTTATTTATTTATTTTTAGATGTATTTATTTATTTTGGAGAAAGAGTGAGAGAGATTGAGTGGGAGGAGGGGCAGAGGGAGAAAATCATCCAGCAGACTCCCCACGAAGCGTGAAGCCGGACACGGGGCTCGATCTCACACCCCATGTGATCCATGAGATCACAACCTGAGCTGAAACCAAGAGTTGGATGCTTAACTGATTGAGCTACCCAGGCCCTCCTAGGTGGATCATTTTAAAGAAGGAATGCAACAGGGGCGCCTGGGTGGCTTAGTCATTAAGCGTCGGCTTGGGTCATGATCCCAGGGTCCTGGGATTCCGTCCCGCATGGGGGGGGGGTTCCTGCACCGTAGGGAGTCTGCTTCTCCCTTTCCCACTCCCCCTGCTGTGTCCCTCTCTCACTGTATCTCTCTCTCTCTCTCTCTTCCAAATAAATAAATAAAATCTTAAAAAGAAAAAAAAAAGAAGGAATGCAGTAGACCTTAAGGATCTAGAAATGGATTCCTTTGAAACTACCCAAGTTTGTGTGGCCATTGCAGGGTATAGCCAACACAAACTCCCATTGGAGCCCCTACCAGTTACATAACTCTCATTTGACTCATTTGTTTGTTATACCCATTCTGCATCCATCTGATAATAATAGCCACTTGAGGAAGATCTCTCTAATGACAGGAAACTAGCCCAGTGGTTCTGAAAATGTGGGACCAGCAGCATCAGTAGCATTTAGGAATTTGTTAAAATGTACATTCTCATGACTACCCCAGACCTACTGAATCAGACACCCTAGGAGTGGGCCCCATATCTGTGTTTTAACAAGCCCTCAGGGGATTCTGATGCTGGCCAGAGTCCGAGACCCCCTACATATGTCTGTAAGACTCTGGTCAAATGGTGTTTGGACGATCATTTTAAAATTCTCCTCTAGAGCCTGGTGGAGGGCCTTGCACACATTAGTTGATGAATGAATGTCTTTAGATTAAAATAGAGTAGACGCTTCTCTTTGCGGGAATTGTTCACCCCAGCCTCCATGAGGAATATTCAAGCCTTGGTTTCATACTTTCTTCTCACTTTTCCTTGCCCTCTTGCCAGTAAATAATAATATCACTATTATTTATTTCCTATTTTATTTTTCCTTTTACTTTGTCCTATGTATACCTTCTCTTTCCTCCTATATCCTGTAATAAAGCAGAGAAAACCCATGTACTTCCCCTTCAGTCCACGTAACACTGACAATTAAATTCTTCCTAAACACAGACACATAGTTCCTACTTGAGTTCTTCCAACTGAAAGTAAAATGGTGGTCATTCACTCTGTCATTCCCTTATTCCTTCAGGATCTGCTATGTGCTGGACATTGTTTTGAGCAGGAATAGGTAAAATCTTTCTGTGAAGGGCCAAATAGTAAACATTTTAGGCTTTGTAGGCCAAGAACTAATTTTCTCAACTCTTTTTTTCAAAAAGATTTTTATTTTTTAATTTTTTAAAAAGATTTTATGTATTTATTGGACAGATAGAGATCACATGTAGGCAGAGAGGCAGGCAGAGAGAGAGGAGGAAGCAGTCTCCCTGCCAGAGAGCCCAATGCAGGGCTCGATCCTAGGACCCTGGGATCATGACCTGAGCCGAAGGCAGAGGCTTTAACCCACTGAGCCACCCAGGTGCCCCAAAGATTTTTATTTTTAAGTAATCTCTACACCCAGTGGGGGGCTTGAATTTACAATCCTGAGATCAAAAGTCACATGCTGTATCCACTGAGCCAGCCAGGAGGCCTCAAGAAAGCTCCTCAACTCTTAAAGCAGCTTCTCTCACCAAAAAACTAGTAATGATTTTTGGGTTTTGGGTGCTTTTTCACATTTTAAAATGTAAAAAACAGTCTTAGCTTGTTGGCTATACGAATACTAAGGTTGAGCTGGATTTGGCCCTGGGCTATTGTCTGCTGACTCCTGGTTTTAGGCATTGGGCATACAGCACTGAATGGAATAGAAGTACATTCCTTCTGTCATGGAACTTACACTGTGGTTGAAGGAGACAGAAAATGCATATAATTACATGATCTGCAAGAAAGGCTTGGTGTTGTGGGGAAAATGTAAGATAGTGGAGACACAGTGGGAGGGAAGGAGGAGTGGTAAGGGAAAGCATTGATGAAAAAGATGTCAACTGAGCAAAGACTAAAAGAAAGTCAAGGGATGATCCATGACGCTGTTTAGAGAAAGAGTATTCTAGGCAGAGGTAACAGTCAGTGCAAAGATCCTGAGGTCAGAATATGCCCATATGATAAGTGGCCAGTGGGATTACAGACAGAGTGAGAGAGGGGAGTCGTAGGTGGGATCAGTGTGTGTACTTTTAAGTTGTACATGTGTATGTGCACTTGTGTGGTTTGGGATATGAGGAAGCAGCAGCTGTTGCTAAGGAATGTTCAGGGGCATCACTTGGTCCCTGAACTCTGTCTCATGTCCTGAGCCTGATTCCATTCTGTTCCTCCCAATAAACCAGAAAGGATCTGATATCAGCCTCTCTCCAGAGTCATTCCATCTGATTCTTGGCCTGCCACTGCATCAGTCTGTCTGTCACTGCTCCTAACAGAGATAGGAATACAGGCTGACAAGCAGCTCAGGGTCTTGGTTCTCAGGGAGAACTGAAAACTCAGCTAGAACATTCAGGTAACCTTTCAGATTTGAAACAAAGTTAAAAAATAAAGGCTTTCCTGTTAGAGTTGAAAGGTTCCGGCTTTGAAAGGACCACAACAGAAAGGGTTGGATGTTTGGAATGGTTGTTTTCAGGATCTCTCTACTGGAGGAGGGAAAATAAAGCACTTCCTGGGAAAGGAAGGAAAAAAAGCACTTCCTCCCCACCATCCCCCAATCAGTGCATATCAAGAGGAAGGGAATGCGGGTGACTCTGCTCTAGGGTACCCTCAGGCATAGCCAAGTCAGCTGTGACTTGGGTTGCCAAAATTCAGTCTGAAGAGGGTGCATTCTGTGCTGAAATAGAAATAGAAATTGACTTTGGGAGGCAGGCCTCCTTAACTCCTGTCTTGACCCCCAGTTCTCTCCAGCCGGTCTGCTACCTCCCATCCTCCGAACTACTGCCAGTGTGAACTTCCAGAAAGCACAATCTGATTCCCTCTTGTCCCTCTCTTTTTTTATATTTTTTAAAGATTTTACTTATTTATTTGACAGACAGAGATCACAAGTAGGCAGAGAGGCAGGCAGAGAGGCAGGCAGAGAGAGGAGGAAGCAGTCTCCCTGCTGAGCAGAGAGCTCAATGTGGGGCTCTATCCCAGGACCCTGAGATCATGACCTGAGCTGAAGGCAGAGGCTTTAACCCACTGAGCCACCCAGGCGCCTCAAGGCAATGTTATATTAAGGTGATTCTGGTTCTCCTTTTTGGACAAAATAAAATACAAGTTTATCTTCTCTGTAAAAACAAAAGGAAAAAAACCATAAAGCTTTGATCATAAATGTATATAGTAGCAAATTATGTACCATCCAGAGTGTCATAAATGTTGGCATTCAAAAATGTTCCATGACTTCTTGAAAAGTAATGAGAGAAATTTAAATTTTATAGTAGTTGAAAGCCATCAACTTCTATTTTAAATTATATGAATAAACTAATTAAAAGATGGGAAAAAAGGTAGATTTTATCACTCATGCCCGGGAATAGTATCACTTTTGTATCTTTGTCATTGTGTTGATAAAAAAAGAGAGTACTTCTTCCTTACTCACTATTCCTGGTTTACTTCTAGGTCCTACCACAGAACAAAGCACATAGTAGGTGCTTGTGAAATTCTTACCAAACTAGCCAATGTTGAGCAAAAGCTATCCTGTTTAAATCAAAGTCTCCTTAATGAGAACATGAGCCAACTAGATAATGGAACCTGGGGTATTAGCATCAAATACCACATGGGAGATTCCATCATTATTCTCAGTTTCCAGAAAGGTCTTGGGAGGGAAATGATAGCTATAGATACACGTTTAAAACAAGTACAATTTTTCATTGTTGCCCACAAAATGGAGTCTTCATTCATTCAGAAGACATTATTCCACAGATAATACTAAGAAAAAAAACACAGCTGATTGTCATATTGTTAAAAGAAAAAAAAAAAGCAAATGAGTAAAATACTGCAGTTATGAAACTGTTAATAACATATTATTTTTAAAAATGGGGAAAAAATGGGACATAATGTATTATGGGTAGATTTTTTTAAACCTAATATGGAAGAAAATACTTTCTATAAGTGGCCTGAGGTGCAAAATGCACTTTTCACTTAAAATCTGCTGACTTTGGGGCTTACGTGGGGTTCTGTGTAATGCACACACATTTCTTTTAAGCCTGGCATCTCTGCAGATAAGTAAAAGGACAGAAACTCCTGAATCCTTTTAGTCTTGCAAACCCTGTATTGCGTGGACCTGATACCCTTCATTCCAGTTACTAGAGTGGAAACTGAAACAGTCAGCAAGCCGCTCATTTCAGTTCAAGTATGGTGCGACATTTTGGCTCAACGCACACACCCTACAGGGTAGTTATGCAGCACAGGAAGGTTTACGAAAGTCAAGACTCATTTTCTTCCAGGAACTAGAGGGCTAAATATTTACAAAAGTAAAGAGACTATACGCCTAAGACCCTCTCGAGGGAGGAGTGGTTGACTGAGAGGGTCTTTTTTCCTTTCTAGGTTTACACTGAAGATATATTACAGCAAAACAAATGATGAAAAATGAGAAATGTGTCCCTCTGGTTGTTTGGACAGCAGCATCGGCTGGTTAGTTTGGCCCATCTGTAGAGCATTTTCAGAATTACTGCATCAGACCCATCCTTTCCCACTGTCTTGTAATGGTAGGGCACACCACATGGCAGCTTTCCTGCGCTCCCTGAGGCTGAACAGTTAGGCCTGAAAAGTGAATTTTTTCCTTTTTTTTAAAAGTTGTGTTTTAAGTTAATGGTACCACTCTCTCTCTCTCTCTCTCTCTTTTTTTTAAGATTTTATTTATTTATTTGACAGACAGAGATCACAAGTAGGCAGAGAGGCAGGCAGAGAAAGAGGAGGAAGCAGGCTCCCACTGAGCAGGGAGCCCGATGTGGGGCTTGATCCCAGGACCCTGAAATCATGACCTGAGCCGAAGGCAGAGGCTTAACCCACTGAGCCACCCAGGCGCCCAATGGTACCACTCTTTATTGTGGTAATTTTTCACCAAAATATCTAGATTTAGGAAAAGTCCTTTCTTTTAGTGTATGTGCTGCTGAAGTGAGCACAAGTTCTTTCTTTTATAAATTAGAAAAATAATGCTTGACTGTTACATAAACTTCAAACATTCAGAAACATGTAATATAAAAAGGAAACTTTCTCCTTCCCCATGTGTATATTCCATATCCAGAGGTAATTTGGGATTTACTTTAGGATCGCGGCCTCTGGAGTGCATGTCCCAACTCTGCCATTTTCATTGGAAGACCTTGGGCAAGTTCCTTGACCTCCTTGTGTCTTAATAGGGACAATTATGGAACTCACGTTATAGGGTCGTTGTGAGGATTAAACGAGTTATGGCATGTGAAGTGTCTGGAACAGTGATCGGCACACAATAAGCACTAGATGTGTGATGATTGGGATTATTAGTAGTGGTAAGACTATACGCCCATACTGTGTTCCTTAGGATCTAGAATTAGCTGCTGTAATAGAAACTCCAGACTACAATGGCACAAGCAGCATAGAAGTTCCTTCCTCTTTCTAGAAGCAGTGAGAGGACTGGGAAGGTAACCTTCATTCCATAAAGTTTCATCTCCTAGAAGGGGTCCTTGTCTGCATTAAAATGTTATCTCTGGGGTCCAGCACAGGAAGGGAACAGGGGATGCAAACGACGGCAAACTTCCTTTTGAAGGATGTGACCATTTCGTTGCATGTGTAGCTTCTGCTCACATCCCATTAGCCAGAATTTGGACCCTCCGCCACACCTGGCTAAAAAGGAGCTTTTGGCTGTCCATATACATGTAGGATTGAGCTACGTTGCCCCTTGGGGTCTTCATACCCACCCAAGCTAATGTAGTCTTTAGGTGCCCACTTAAAATGGACAAGAGTGGCAGGAGGCCAGAATCCTATCACCAAATGAAATAAAGCAGGGATCCTGAAAAACAACTAGCAAGCCCGTCCTCACACTTTCTTTTTTTGATGGTATCATTTCATGCATATTGCTTTACACAGAGATTTTTCTCTTGGCAACATGTGGGGTAGGTCACCCTATGTCAGCATACACGTATCTCATTTACATTGCCTGTCAGCACCTCGTATGCCAGGGAAAGGAGGTCTCACAACTCACCGAATGAAACCCCAGATTGTTTTTGATTTTGCTCTTACAAAGCTTCCATGTGCATCCTTCTATGGAGATATGTTTGCAATTTTTTGCCAAGGCTTCTGCAACATAGGTTTATAGAAGTGAGTTGTTAAGGAAAAACATGTGTGTTTAAACTTTGTTACATACTATAAAATTCCACTCTGAAAACATTGTGTTAATTTGGGCTTCCTCAATCATGTATGAGAGTCTTATTCACAGAGGAGAAAACTCTCCTTTATAGGGAAAACAATTTCCGTCTGACAACCTGGGGGAGAAGGGCTGTAGCAAGAACCCCTATCTCACCCATAAATGATAGACTTAATTTATAGCTGGCTCAGTCGGAGAGTATGGAACAGGGACAAAAGAAGGAAAGAAGAAACCCAATATTTATTGCAGATTAGGTATTATCATTCTTACCTTATACGTATGGAAATAGAGGCGTAGAGCTATTCTGTACTTTGTTGAGTTCACCTAGCTAGTAAGCCTTGTTCCCCTCTCTTTGCTACCTCTTCTTGGAAGTGTTCCTCATTTTTCCTTCTCTTAATTAATTTTATTGATGTATTACATACAGTACAATTCACCGACTCTAGGTATGGGATTTGGCAGATTTTAACAAATGGATACAATCATGTAGCCACTATCACAATTATGCTGTGGAACATCTCCAACACTCCAAAAAGATCCTTTGTGGGTCCCCCCCCCAACAGTTAATCCAGTCTTCCACTTAGCCGCTTTGTCTCCTTTTCCTCATTTGTTAAATTGACTAATAACCTTTACCTTCTGTGGTTTTTGCAAGGATTGAGTTACTGCATGTAAACTACTTAGAACCATGCCCAGTCCGTTAAGTTTTGGGTTGTGTTTGCTCTCCCTTCACAATCATCTTCATCGCTCATTACTGTGTACCTATAAGTTAACTAAACCGGATTTCATTGGCACTCGGATTTTCTTGCCCAGTACCAAAACCAACTGTCCTGATTATATACAGAGTAGGTAGCCTCAGGAGAACGGGCGGAAGAGCTATCCTAGGGCAACACCCCAGCCTTTGATTCTGGGACAAAGTTGTCTAATCCATAGAGGGGGCTGTTGGAGCATTGTTTGCAGATTTGCACTGTTGTGCCCTATCATCACAGCGGGGGAGAATTTGGCAGTGGAGGTACGGCTCTATGCTGAGCTGAGAGTGTGGACAAATATTGTGTTTCCGTCCACTAGTTCCCACTCGGTCTTCCAACATGTGGCTCTCTTTGATCCGTGGAATTTCACAGGTACAGCTTTTTGCATACCCTGACGTGTACAGCACGTTGTTGCAAACCAGACATGCTTTTAAAGTTAACTTGAAATCCACGTATCTTTTGCAAAGCCCAAGATTGTTAAAGTAGCTGCAACCTCCAACACTTCCTTCCTTCCTGGCCAGAGGGTTTGCCTCACTTCTTAAAGGACTGGCTGGCCCAAGCGAGGTACCACAGCAGCCTGGGAGGAAGCCCTGCAGCCCTGGACGGTGACACAGGACATCTGGTCTGACCTGGCCTGACCAAAATAATGGTTTCAGCAGGCCTGCTGTCTACACAGGGCTTGAAACTCTGGGATCGCACAGCCTCTACCCTGTAAGCAAAGACAGGGGTAGGCAGAGAAATTACAAGTGAAAATTGTTTATTCATAAAGAAGAAGAAAGGAAAGAGGTAACTAAGACAGAATTGTAGTCCATTGCTTCTGGAGCTCTCTCGTAAGTTCTGTGAGGGCCAAGCTGGTGTCTCACTTACCTTTGTGAGCTCCTCCACAGAAAGCAGGCACCCAGTGGGTTCTGCGTGAAGACTCCCCTGCTGTGGGAGCATTGTTGGTGGACAGCCCTCCTCTTCCATCTGCTAAGGATGGAAGGATCACAGGATCCTTTTCAGGCACCTTTCTTAGTATCCCTGCTGCCTGCTGGTATCCTCTGAGTTCTCTCCTCTTCCTACAAATGAGTCTCTCCTCTTCTCTCTTCCTCTTCCTACAAATGATTTCATGTCCTCTACTGGTTTCAGTGTCCTTGTTTGTGCCATGAATCCCCGAAATCTCCAGTTCCAGCCCAGATCTCTCTACTGAATGCCCAATGGACATTTCCACTGCTATCCCATAGACATCTTTTTTTTTTTTAAAAGATTTTATTTATTTATTTGACAGAGAGAGATCACAAGTAGGCAGAGAGGCAGTCAGAGAGAGAGAGAGGAGGAAGCAGGCTCCCTGCTGAGCAGAGAGCCCGATGCGGGACTCGATCCCAGGACCCTGAGATCATGACCTGAGCCAAAGGCAGCAGCTTAACCCATTGAGCCACCCAGGCACCCCTTTTTTTTTTTAAGATTTTATTTATCTGAGAGACAGTGAGAGAGAGAGCAGAGGAAGGGTAGCGGCAAAGGGAGACGAAGCAGACCTCCCACTGAGTGGGGAGCCTGATGTGGGGCTCAATCTCAGGACCTTGGAATCATGACCCAAGCTGAAGGCAGATGCTAAACCCACCAAGCCACCGAGGCACCCCTCACAGACATCTTAAATTCATTATTTCCCAAACTGGAAATCAAAATTCTTTCCTGCAAGTGGCTCTTCCACCTGCTTCCTTATCTATGTCCACGAAACCAACTTTCCCTACCTGCTTTGTTTAGAAACCCAAGTCTTCTTCGATTCCTCTTTTTCCATCCCCCCCACTCCATACCTAATCCGTAGTAATAATTATAGCTAACATTGTTTAGAAGGTCCTATGTGCCAGACATTATACTAATCCCTAATATTTTAACTTGATGTACCAATGGTATGAGGTAAGTACTCTTAGCCATGTTTTATAGATGTAGAAACCAAGGCCCATGTTGCTTGCTTGAGATTGTACGTGAATAGATAGCAGAACTGGACCTTGGATCTGTTAAATTCTAAAGCTTGAGTTCTTTGAGTGCCACCTTTGATCATATGTCTTAAACACTCCTCACTTCTGCATCTTCCCAGCCCCCTGTCCTGGACTGGCCTTTCTGGTACTGCGCTATTCCTCACATGGACGAATGCTACCCTTCTGTGGCTTCTAGCCTGCATCTTCATGTTGCTAGCACAGTCAGTTTGAAAACTGTTCAATGGCTTGGTATTGTTTGTAGGAGAAAGCCGGACCTCCTAAGCATGGCAGAAGGAAAACAAAACCCTTTGCCCAGATTTTTACTATCACCTCTCCGCTTGCCCACACATATCCTGTATCCATTTCTTCCATGATGGGGCGTGATCTTTCATTTCTTAGGGACTTTGTCCATGTTGTTCTTTAATGGGGACTGGCCTTTCCACCTTAGACATTTGTGAATTCTACTTGTCCCTTAAAATTCAGCTCAAATGGCAACTTCCTTATGAAGATGTCTGTGATGCTGTGATTTATAATAAGAAATATAATTTGGTCTTTTCCTGGCACAGCAAAAGTCCAGTTCCTGGCACAGAGCTCCTAAAACCCTGGGAATTTTCTAGGTGATAAAGCCATACATATCTCTTTTGTTAGTCATAATAAACTCCTCTGAACTCCACTGAGTTTATATTAATAAGGTGACTTTTTGAAAGCACCTAAGATTGGGGGCTGGATGCCAGGGCAAGCAGCTATAACTACAGTTGGAACTTTCACTCCCCACTTCAGACCTCTGGGGATGGGAGTGGGGCTAGAGGTTGAATTAATTACCAGTGGTCAGTGATTTAATCAATCATGTCAACATAATGAAGCCTTCATAAAAATTCCTAAATTAGTGTTCATTCATTCATCTGACAAACGTTTATTTAATACTTGTCCTGAACATGCTTTATATTAGGCATTTAGAGAGCTTCTGGGTTGGAGGTGGTGGGAGGGTAGGCTTTTTAGAGAGGGTGTGGAAGCTCCATGTCCCTTCTTCCATACCTTGTACTGAGCATATCTTTCATCTGGCTGTTCCTGAGTCATATCCTATTAGAATAAACCAGTAATATAATAAGCGACCTGTTTTCCTATTCTTCAAGCTATCCTAGCAAATTATCAAACTTGAGAAGGGGGTGGTGGGAACTTCTGATTTTATGGTTGATCAGTAGTACAGCTGATGAGGAAGGCTTACAACTGATGTCTGATGTGAGGGCAGTCCTGTGGGACGGAGCCCTTAACCTGTGGGATCTGATACTATCTCTAGGTAGACAGTGTCAACATTGAGTTGAATTGTAGGACACCCAGCTGGTGCTGGACAATTGCTTGGTGTGCGAACCACCCCTCTCCTTCCCCCAATGTTTGATGCCAGAAATATTGAGAGTAGAGTGGTAAATAAAGGAGAAACAATGAGTTTTCCCCTTTTCAACATCGCAGCCCTTCTAGGCAGAATTAAATGTTCTTTCCTCTGTGTCTATGTTACTTTTTAAATTTCTTTAATAAGCGATAGCAATAATTCCTTTATTTGCATGTTACCATAGAGTCCTTGATGACAACATACCGTTGCCACCTTTCTTCTAAAGTGGGCACGTTGCCATTGTTGCAAGCAGATGATTAATCATGGACTCTTAGTCATTCAACAAAGACTTACTGAACTCCTTCTCTTAAATCTCAGATACTGTGCTAAGTGCAAGGGATGGAAAATAGTAAGACAGGGAAGCACACAATGAAGAGCTCTGATTTTAAATGCACTTTTATTATTATGTATCTTATCTCCAAGGGCAGGGACCAGGTTCTAATTGCATATTTATTTCTCATGCCTAATATAAGGTGTGCTCAGTGCAAGTGTAAAATAAATGTTTGTCAAGTGAATGAATGAACTTCAATTCTGCTTCTCATCTAATTTTTGGATTGAAACTAGAAGTGAGGAGTGAGGATAAATTCTCTCTCAAGAGCCTGACCTCTTGCTTTCCAACTAACATCCTCAGAGAATTCCAAAACCCCAAAGCTCACTTTTGGAGCCAGCACTCTGCAGGCAGCAGTGGGCCTCCCTGATCTATTTAGAGGGTCCTTGCTTAAGGCCCAGATAAAATTATTGTGATCATGATGCCAATTGATAAAACTTTCACAGACCATGGAGGGTAAGATTTTGCTTTCTCCTATATAGAATATTTATTAACCTCTGTGAAGCCTGGAACATAAAAATGGGAACTGTAGTTTACTTCCAAACCCTTGAAATTACTTCCTTAGTTTTCATGTTCTGAAAACCAAAAGGAATTACTCATTGGTATTTGTGGGAAACCTCCACAGGGCTTGTTAAGCAGTCATTATTGGAGGAGGACAAAGAAGGGCACGTGAGAAGACAGTGTGGGTTGCAGGCAGGGTGTCTTCTAAGCTGAGCCAGTTGAAGAGTTTCTGCCATTAAGATGGGGCAATTTCAGTGACCACCGTCCTATCTCCAGGAAGGCTGGGAGACCCTATAGAACAGAACTAGCTCCCAGGATGATAATTAACCATTAGGGATGCTTCCAGAAACCAGGGAAAGTTGTCACACTGGCCCAAGCCAATGATACTGTACAGCCCCTGGTTTCCCACAGCTTGGTCCCAGCAAGTTTAGAGTATGAAAAAGTGGGAAGAGACAATCCTTAGTGAACCCTCAGGTTTGGAGAAAACCTTCATGAATCTTGGCATCTTTAATACCTGTGTGACTTGCTCCTCAGGGTTTTAGGTAGCGCAGGCCTCTGGGGCAGCCCTGGGAAGCCTGAGGGGTAAAGAGGATCTGGGAGTCTCTGTCAGTGTGTGTGTGTGTGTGTGTGCGCGCGCGCACGCATGTGTGTGTATGTGTGGTTATGAACTATTTCTGATTTCAAACCATTCCTCACATCTGCTATCTCATTTGAGGCCTGTGAAAAACTACCCGAGCTCTCCTCTCTTCACCCATCTTCTGTATCTCATAGCATACTTTCTTTATGATAATGACCATTTCTCGGTTGGATGGTAGTCATTAGTCATACTGACCTGACTGAAAGACCCCTGAGGAGCGTACAGGAGCCAGTCTGGCTTAGAGTTCTTAGCATATAGTGGGTATTTAACAAGTATTTCATGACATCTAAACCAATCCCATGCTCAGCTCAAGGTGTCCTTTGGTATGTCCTTGAAGAGCTTTCTCTCCCTCATCCCTCCCTTCAGCTCCACAGAGCATCTCTCAGGCAGCTTGGGTGGGATGGGGGCAGCAGCTCACCCAGGCTTTGTCCCAGTGGACTCTGTTGCCACTCCACACACTGTAAGCCCCACCTGGCCCATGGGCCCCAATGAGTCACCACAGAGTGACTGAAGGCACAACCTGGGAGCCAGAGGTGCTGGTGTCTGGGGTCTGAACAGCGCCTCAGCTCTCCTGGAGCCTCAGTTTGTCATTGGTGGCATGAGGAGGGACACCTTTCTACCCACCTCACAGTGTGTTGGGAGGTGACAGCAATGATAGCCTTTGAAAAGCACAGAGTAATGCACAAATACCAAGTTATAACACTATGAAAAAAGGTCTGGTGTTCTTGGGGAGAGAAAAATGTGTTATCTGTGTCCTACAAATAGCCATTAAAAATGAATGTGAATAAGTAAAACTCAAAAGAGGAAGAGGAGAAGGTATCCTGAGCCTTTCTGAAGCTGCTCCGTGTTGTGGAAAAGAAGTTGTGGGGCTTGGCATTGGCAAATTAGGCTCCACAGGTGTAATTTGCTCAGGCAATTGCGAAGGCTTCTGTCCCCAACCCACAAGGCCTAGACTAGACTACAGTGGGAAGAAGCTTTCCAGCAGGACTGCTGCTAGGTGAGTGGCTTGTTGCTGCATGCAACTGGCATATCTTTTCTTGTTTTCATTTTGCTATGGTTATCTGATTTTAGTAGTTGCTGGAGGTACATTTCTCTCCTGAGGGAAAGGGTTGTCCTGGATTTGCATACAGAATCACTTATAAAGGGGATCCTAAAGCAAAGAGAGAACCCAAAGTAACATAGATCAGAAAGGAACAAAGACAGTATACAGAAACAGTTACTTTACAGATAATACAATGACACCAAATTCATATCTTTCCATAGTTACTCTGAATGTAAATGGGCTAAATGCCCCAATCAAAAGACATGGGGTATCATATTGGATTAAAAAAAAAAGTAAGACCCATTGATATGCTGTCTGCAAGAGACTCATTTTAGACCCATAGACACCTCTAGATTGAAAGTGAGGGGATGGAAAACCATTTATAATTCTAATGGCCATCAAAAGAAAGCTGGGCTGTCAATCCTTATACCAGACAAATTAGATTTTAAACCAAAGACTGTAATAGAAGATGAGGAAGGACACTACATCATAACTAAAGGGTTTATCCAACAAGAAGTTCTCACAATTATAAATATTTATGCCCTTAACATGGCAGTAGCCAATTATATATACCAGTTAATAACAAAATTAAATAAACACATTAATAATAATATAATAATAGTAGGGAACTTTAACACCCATCTAACCACAATGCACAGATCATCTAAGCAGAAGAGCAACAAGGAAACAAGGGCTTTGAATGACACACTGGACCAGATCATCCGAAAGCAGCAGAATACACATTCTACTTAAGTGTTCATGGAACATTCTCCAGAATAGATCACGTGCTGGTTCACAAATCAGGTCTCAACTGGTACCAAAGAATGGGATCATTCCCTGTATAATTTCAGACCACAATGCTTTGAAACTGGAACTCAATCACAAAAGGAAAATTGGAAAGAACTAAAATACATGGAGGCTAAAAAGCATCCTACTACAGAATGAATGGGTCAATAAGGAAATTAAAGAATTTTAAAAATCATGGAAACAAATGAAGATGAAAACACAACAGTTCAAAACCTTTGGGATGCAGCAAAGGCAGTCCTAGAAGGGAAGTATATAACACCACAAGCCTTTCTCAAGAAACAAGAAAGATCTCAAATATGCAACCTAACCTTACACCTAAAGAAGTTGGAGAAAGAACAGCAGATAAAGCCTAAACTCAGTAGGAGAAGAGAATTCATAAAGATTAGAGCAGATCAATGAAACTAGGAGCTGGTTCTCTGAAAGAATTAAAAAGATCAAGAAACTCCTAGCCAGACTTATTAAAAAGAAAAGAGAAAGGACCTAAATAAATAAAATCATGAATGAAAGATGAGAGATTACAACCAACACTGAAAAAAATGCCAACAATTATAAGAACACATTATGAACAACTATATGCCAACAAATTAGGCAATCTGGAAGAAATGGATGCATTCCTAGCAATGTATCAACTACCAAAACTGAAACAGAAGAAATAGAAAACCTGAACAGACCCATCACCAGCAAGGAAATTGAAGCAATAATCCAAAATCTTCTAACAAACAAGGGTCCAGGGCTGGTTGGTTTCCCAGGGGAATTCTACCAAACATTTAAGGAAGAATTAATATCTATTCTTCTGAAATTGTTTCTTTTTTAAAAGAAATATTTAATTTATTTATTTGACAGACAAAGATCACAAGTAGGCAGAGACGCAGGCAGAGAGAGAGGGAGAAGCAGGCTCCCTGCTGAACAGGGAGCCCAATGTGGGACTTGATCCCAGGACCCTGGGATCATGACCTTAGCCAAAGGCAGAGGCTTAACCCACTGAGCCACCCAGGCTCCCCCTGAAATTGTTTCTAAAAATAGAAATGGAAAGGAAACTTCCAATGTCTTTCTATGAGGCAGGAATTACCTTGCTCAGAAAACCTGACAAAGACCCCACCATAAAGAATTACAGACCAATATCCCTGATGATCATGGATGCTAAAATTCTCACCAAGATACTAGCCAATAGGATGCAACAATACATTAAAAGGATTGTTCACCATGACCAAGTGGGATTTATTCTGGGGCTGCAAGGGTGGCTCAACATCCCCAAATCAATGTGATATAGTACATTAACAAAAGAAAGGACAAGAACCATAAGAGCCTTTGAATAGATGCAGAAAAAGCATTTGACAAAGTACAGCATCCATTCTTGATTAAAACTCTTCACAGTATAGGGGTAGAAGGAACATACCTCAATATCATAAAATCCATATACAAAAAGGTCACAGCAAATATTCTCAATTGGGGAAAAACTGAGAGCTTTCCCCTAAAGTCAGGAACACAACAGGACTGTCCACTATCACCACTGTTGTTCAACATAGTACTAGAAGTCTTAACCTCAACAACCAGACAACAAAAAGAAATAAAAGGCATCTGAATCAGAAAAGGAGAAGTCAAGCTCTCACTCTTTGCAGATGACATGATACTCTATGAGGAGAACCCAAAAGACTCCACCTCAAAATTGCTAGAACTCACACAGGAATTCAGCAATGTGGCAGGCTAGAAAATCAATGCACAGAAAGCCGTCGCATTTCTAGGCACTAACAATGAGACAGAAGAAAGAGAAATTATGGAGTTGATCCCATTTCCAACTGCACCCAAAACCATATAATACCAAGGAATAAACCTAAGCAACAAGGTAAAGGATCTATACAGAGAAAACGATACAATGCTCATAAAAGAAATTAAGAAAGATATAAAGAAATGGGAAAACGTTCCATGCTCATGGGTTAGAATAACAAATCTTGTTAAAATGTCTATGCTTCCTAGAGCGATCTATACATTCAATGAAATCCCTATCAAAATACCATCAACTGTTTTTCACAGAGCTGGAACAAAGAATCCTAAAATTTGTATGGAACCAGAAAAGACCCTAAATAGCTGAAGGAATGTTGAAAAAAAGAAAACCAAAACTGGTGGCATTAGGATCCCAGACTTCAAGGTCTATTACAAAGCTGTAATCATCAAGACAGTATGATACTGGCACTAAAATAGACACACAGATCAATGGAACAGAGTAGAGGACCCAGAAATGGACCCCCAACTTTATGGTCAACTAATCTTCGACAAAGCAGGAAAGAATGTCCAGTGGAAAAAAGACAGTCTCTTCAACAAATGGTGCTGGGAACACTGGGCAACCACATGCAGAAGAATGAAGCTGGACCATTTTCTTACACCATACACAAAAATGGACTCAAGAAATTGATATAAGAGCTAAATGTGAGATGGAAGTCCATCAAAATCCTAAAGGAGAACACAGGCAGCAACCTTATGATCCTGTCTGCAAGAACTTCTTGTTAGACAGGTCTCCAAAAGCAAGGGAAACAAAGGCAAAATGAACTGGTGGGACTTCATCAAGATAAGATACAGGCACCAGCCTGTATGCCCAGCGAAGGAAATACTAGACAAAACTAAAAGACAACCCATTCTGTTGAATGGGAGAAGATATTTGCAAATGACATATCAGATAAAGGACTAGTATCCAAAATCTATCAAGAACTTACCAAACTCAACACCCAAAGAACAAATAATCCAATCATGAAATGGGCAGAAGACATGACAGATATTTCTACAAAGAACACATCCAAATGGCCAATAGACTTGAAAAA
This sequence comes from Neogale vison, assembly GCF_020171115.1. Classification (NCBI taxonomy): domain Eukaryota; kingdom Metazoa; phylum Chordata; class Mammalia; order Carnivora; family Mustelidae; genus Neogale; species Neogale vison. The sequence goes on along the minus strand of NC_058092.1, from coordinate 151,045,940 downwards.
ACACTCAACATCTCTTGGCATCAGGAAAATACAAATCAAACCATGATGAGGGGTTGCCAATTGGCTCAGCAGTTAAGCATCTGCTATTGGCTCAGGTCAAGATGAACCTTGCATTGGGCTTCCTGCTCAACCTGCTTCTCCCTCTTCCACTCTTCCTGCTTGTGTTCCCTCTCTTGCTGTCTCTCTCTGTCAAATAAATAAATAAAATCTTAAAAAAAAAACCCATGATGATATAACACCTCATACCAGTCAGAATGGCTAACATTAACAAGTCAGGAAATGACAGATGTTGGCAAGGATGAAGAGAAAGGGGATCCCTCTTACACTCTTGGTAGGGGTAAAGGCTGGTGCAGTCACTGTGGAAAACAGTATGGAGGTTCCTCAAAAAGTTGAAAATAGAGCTACCCTATGACCCAGCAATTGCACTACTAAGGATTTACCCCAAAGATATAAGAGTAGTGATCTGAAGGGGCACCTGCACCCCAATGTTATAGCAGCAATGTCCACAATAGCTAAACTATGGAAAGAACCCAGATGTCCGTCGACACATGAATGGATAAAGAAGATGTGGTATATGTATACAATGGAATACTACTCAGCCACCAAAAAAATGGTATCTTGCTGTTTGCAATGACATGGATGGACCTAGAGAGTATTATGCCAAGCAAAATAAGTCAATCAGAGAAAGACAATTATCATATGATCGCATTTCATATGTGGAATTTAAGAAACAAAACAGAAGATCATAGGAGAAGAGAGGGAAAAATAAAACAAGATGAAACTAGAGAGGGAGACAAGCCATAAGAGACTCTTTTTTTTTTTTTAAAGATTTTATTTATTTATTTGACAGAGAGAGATCACAAGTAGACAGAGAGGCAGGCAGAGAGAGAGAGAGGGAAGCAGGCTCCCCGCGGAGCAGAGAGCCCGATACAGGACTCGATCCCAGGACCCCGAGATCATGACCTGAGCTGAAGGCAGCGGCTTAACCCACTGAGCCACCCAGGCGCCCCATAAGAGACTCTTAATCATAGGAAACAAACTGAGGGTTGCTGGAGGGGAGGGACATTGGGGAATGGAGTAACTGGATGATGGACATTAAGGAGGGCACATGATGTAATTATATAAGACTGATGAATCACAGATCTGTACTCCTGAAACTAATAATACATTGTATGTTAATCAATTGAATTTAAATTTAAAAATTAAAAAATTGAGGACACCTGTCCGGCTCAGTGGGTGGAACACATGACTCTTGATCTCAGGATTGTGAGTTCAAGCCCCAGTAATAGTGTAGTAATACAGTAAAAAAAAAATACTAATATTTTAGGTAACAGAGATTACTTAAAAATAAAATATTAGAAAACATAGAGTTAAAATTTAGTCTAACAGCAGATTTGATAAATATTTTAGTATAGGAGAAGTTAGTATTTAAGTAATATTTTATTAAATTTGTTTTCCACATTTCCAAATTTCAAAATTGACCAGGTATCAGAGAACTGAGTACAAAATATCTATCTCATTTTATTAAATTCATACAGGGCATGTAATAACCAGAAGCTTCCAGAAGGTGGTGCTAACGTGTGTCTTTTCTCCACTTTCCTCCGCATTCTTGTTTGGAGTCTGCACATTTCACTCTCAGAAAATTAAGTTTCTATGTCAGCACAGACCAACTCCAGTTAAGATGCACAACCAAGCATTACCAGTAAAATGTTGAGGGGGAAGAAATAGCCCAAGAGCTGTAGCCTTGGTTGGTGTAATTAACAATGTCCAAGATTCTGAATTCTGATTCTGAATTGTTTATGGATTTTGTACCAATTTTGTACCAATTTTGGTTTGGTATTGTACCAATATACTAGCGAGGTCAGTCTCACTTCCTGTTTGCCACCTCCACCTCCCACTGCTCTCTTTGAAGCAACAAACCAGGCGTTTTGGTTAGTGTGAGGTACTGGGACTGAGACTCTAAACTCAGCATTAAAAGACCAGAAAGAATGGGTGCCTGGGTGGCTCAGTGGGTTAAGCCACTGCCTTCGGCTCAGGTCATGATCTCAGGGTCCTGGGATCGAGTCCTGCATCGGGCTCTCTGCTCTGCAGGGAGCCTGCTTCCTCCTCTCTCTCTCTCTGCCTGCCTCTCTGTAATCACATGTAATCCATAGTGAAAATCGTTACTGAGATATTTTACGTTCTTTTGTTCCTATCAATCTTTGAAATCCAGTGTTCATTCCACACCGAGGGTGTTTCAGTTCAGACATTTCAAGGATTCAGCGGGCACATGTGGCCAGTGGCTACCATGGAGAGCGCAGATCTAGGTGAATCTACACTGTTTGCCAAGGTTTGTAAGATGTATAAAATCGTGCCGGAACTTGTAAGTGGATTTAACCTTATTAAAGTGGTCCCCTATACACAACTGGATACAGGAAATGAAATTTAACTATATACCTGACATTATGAATATATGCAATTTCTTTTGTATATAAATGAAAACTCCCAATAGCCTTATAACATGATAAAAGCATGCTCAGTTTACAGATGAGGGAAATGAAACTCAGGTAGTCTAGATGGTTACCTAAGGGCTCCCCAGCAAGCAACTGGAGGAGGCAGGACGCAAACCCAGGTCTGTCTGTTGCCAGAGCCCAGGGGCTTCCCCTCCCCAAAACCCTCAATGTTGCCCTATTTTCCAATCGCACAGATGCCCCGGATGTCCGGTGGGAGATAAGCAAGCATGGTAAGATTGCTCAAGGCCATTGTGGGGACACCAAGAAATAGCATCCAGCTCCGTCTGGGTTAGAAACAACCCCTTGAAGCCTCATGAGTGTGCTGATGGTAATGGAACCAAGAGAGAGGCTGCAGGGAGGTGTCAAGGATGGTCCTTTAGGGACTGCGGATGGCTCTGGGTAGCTAGAACAGGGCTCACGTGTACTGGGGCAGGTATGTGAGTTGAGAACAGAGGAGAAGTCGGTGATGGGCACAGAACCAAGGGATTATACCCCAAAGGCTGTGGGATTTTAAGCAGGTGGTTGATATGAAGGAATTTGATTTATATGGCTCTACACCCTAGACACAGGATGGAGGATGAATAACCCGGCCTAGGTGCAACCCCACCTGCACATTTCTTTTGTATATTTAAATTTCAAGTCTAACCAGAGAGGGTAACCCCAGAGGTTGGGACCTGCCCAGTCCACAGAATGAAGCAAGAACTGGGAGGTGCTTGGTGTTCATGCTGGGATTTGGGGTCTGACAAATCCAAGCTCGAGTTCTGGCTTTGCTATTTTCTAGCTGTGCCAAGACTCAGCTTCTGCTTCTGTGGAGCAGAAACTATCCGGGACCGCCTGAATGGAGCTGTTGTGAGGAGTCAATGCAACAATACCGGCCAAGCGCTTAGCAGGGGAGCTGGTACCTGGCCAAGGCTCAATCAGGAATGCCCGAAGGTGTCACCGTCACCAAAGCCGTGACATGGCCGAGTGTTCAGGACCACGAGTGGATGGCAGCATACGGACTTCAAGTCACTTCCTGTGTCACATGCACGTAGCCAGGTCCAGGATACCTGCCCCGTGACCGATTCATTCCCAACTATTCCAATGTTACACCCCAGGCCCTGGGGAGGGAAAGATGTCGCTGCCTTCATGGAGCTTATAGCCTAACGGGGGGTGCAAGGGGCAGACAGAGGTCAGTTAAATAATACAACTGATACATAAAGTACAAATGTGACAAGTGTTTCAGGGCAGAGGTGTGCTCTAGTTAGAAGTGAAGAAAGAAAGTGAGGAAAAGTGCTCAGTGTGTAAGTTTGCCAGGGATGTAGTCTGGAGGCTGAAAATCTTAAATCCGGGTGTCCACAGCCACGCTCCTAAGGGAGGAACCGTCTTTGCCTCTCCCAGCTTCCGGTGGTGGCAGGCGATCTAGCGTTCTCCGCCTGTAACACCACCTGGCAAGCGCGCATGTGCGCCGGAGCACCGGCGAGGCTCACACAGGCGGAGGGACGGGTGGTTGCAGGGCCTCTCTGTGCCCTGTTTGCACTTGGTTCTGACTTCTTTCCCTCTTCTGTAATATCACTCAATACGGAGTCAAAATATATTTTAAAGCATTTTTGCACTTGTTGGAAAAAAGATCATGACCCCTTGTCAAACAGTCTGGTGCATGAAAACCACGCTTACCTTCCAGAAGTCCATGCTGATCCCTCCCTGCAACTCCCCAGGAGAGACCGAAACCCTGGAGGCAGGAATTCCAGTCTGAGGACCTGCTCTAAAGATAAAGATGTGTTCACTGAGATGTCTGTTACAGCAATATAGATTTTAAAATCTTTTTTTTTTTTTTTTTTTTTTTTTTTTGGGACGCCTGGGTGGCTCAGTTGGTTAAGCAGCTGCCTTCGGCTCAGGTCATGATCCCAGCGTCCTGGGATCGAGTCCCACATCGGGCTCCTTGCTCGGCAGGGAGCCTGCTCCTCCCTCTAACTCTGCCTGCCATTCTGTCTGCCTGTGCTCGCTCTCTCTCTCTCTCTGATGAATAAATAAAATCTTTAAAAAAAAAAATCTTTTTTTTTTAAAGATTTTATTTATTTATTTGACAGAGAGAGATCACAGTAGGCAGAGAGGCAGGCAGAGAGAGGGGAAGGGAAGCAGGCCCCTGCCAAGCAGAGAGCCTGATGCGGGACTCGATCCCAGGACCCTGAGATCATGACCTGAGCCGAAGGCAGCGGCCTAACCCACTGAGCCACCCAGGCGCCCAGCAATATAGATTTTTTTAAGAAATGCATTTTATCTTACTTTCAAGGCAGCTTTGAGTTAGAGCTGCCATGAAGTAGACTGCGCATGCCTGTCCGACGAGTGAGAACAACCGGGCTGCTTCCCAGCACATGCCACCTCCCAACCCAACCTCCAGGATGTTTTCATCCAGCCCCTCTTAAGTGATTGTGAATGGGTATCTCATCCCACATTTGACTCCTGTCCTAATGGTCAGATAGAGAAGCTAAGACTTTCTTCCTTCCCTCTTGGCCTTCCCCATTTTCTTCTCAACCCTTGCAATCTGGCTTCTGCCCATGGCTGCCCAGGAACTGGTGCCTGGGGCTGTCCACACGTCCTGGTGTCCCAGTGTCATGGGCTGCCACCCGGTCTTGTGTTACTCCTCGTCTGTAGGATTGGACAATCCTGTTTTTTTTGTTTTCTAATCTCTTCCAAAATTCCTATAATACCCTTCCTCCAGGGTTTCCTCTGACGTCTTGGATCTTTTCTTCTAGCTTCTCCTCATTCTGGCTCAGGAACTCCCCTCCCCTCCCAGAACCACCTGTCTTGCTCTGGGCCTGCCCTGCCAACCGGTATGATCTTTCTAACAGGGAAATTGGATCCTGCCTCGGGTCTACAAGCATGGCCTGAATTGACAGGATAAAGTCTAACCTCCTTAGTTAGATATCAAAAGTTCTTTCTAATCTGGCTCTCAGTGATCTCTAACACTATCCTCACCGGTCACCCTTTAAAGTCTGCAATATAGAACTATTCATAGTTCCAGTGTTGGAGAACAAAGCTGCTGGTTCATCTGCACACATGTAGTTGTTCTATTTTAGAACATAATGTTGTAATTGTTTGTGTGGCTCCCTGTTTCCTACCACAGGGCAGTCTCCTGGAGGGCTGGGATCTATCTTGCTTGCTCTCTTTATATCTCTTAGAGCTGGACAATATTTTTTTTAAAGATTTTATTTATTTATTTGACAGAGAGAGATCACAAGTAGGCAGAGAGGCAGAGAGAGAGAGAGAGAGAGAGAGAGAGAGAGGAAAGCAGGCTCTCTGCTCAGCGGAGAGCCCGATGTGGGACTCGATCACAGGACCCTGGGATCATGACCTGAGCCGAAGGCAGCGGCTTAACCCACTGAGCCACCCAGGCGCCCCAAGCTGGACAATATTTTAATAAATGTAAGCAGCTCCAAAAAGTAGATTGATGTCTTGATGGAGATCTCAGAATCATTATGGGGTACAGTTAGGACTGAAAGCCAGGCCCTCAAAAGTCCTGTCCCTTCCCACTGTAAACGTTCTCCCTACTGAGAGACCTGGGAGATCCAGGGACAAGATGCTGATGGGAAATGGACGCAGTCCCTCTGTGGTCCTAGGAAAATAAAAAGAGTTAGGGTTACAGTCCTGGATGAGGGTGGACAGACATTTTACGAACAACCCAATTGAGGAATACAGCTGGTGTTATAGAGCCACACTGCAGTAATGAAGTTCGGCATCTGACGGGAGCTCCTCTCCTGCTTCCCCCTGTATGTTCTGGAAGAAGGGTCCGCAGTGTGTGGGCAGAAGTGGTGTTACTCTGTCCTTCCCCACGCCAGGGAGGGGCCTCTGCTCACCTCCAGACGACAGCGCACAAGAGCTTGCTGGTTCAAACGAGCGCACACTAGGTCCAGCTGAAAGAGATCTTGTCCCATCAGGGCCCTTGAGTCCTGTTTTCTTCTAGGTCTGCCACTAATTGGCCGCATGATCTCATAATGCCCAAGAGCCTCCTTCATGTGTCAAAGGAAGGGATATTTAGATCTGTTTCAACTCTGAAACTCAGAAAGAGGAAAATATTTGCAGTTAGAGGTTGTTCAACACTTTTAAGATTAAACTGGTCCACGTTTTCCGAGCTTCAAAGTGACAGCGGAAGCCTCTCCTGGCGCAGGTGGCCATAGGTTTTCTTCACGTGCCCATCGCTATCCCTTGCTTCTTTGCTACTGTTGCTGATATAAATGCCCAATTTATTCGAAGTGCTTCTTGGGGCACCTGGGTGGCTCAGTGGGTTAAGTCTCTGCCTTTGGCTCAGTTCATGGTCCTGGGGTCCTGGGATCAAGCCCCGCATCGGGCTCTCCACTCAGCAGAGAGCCTGCTTCCCTTCCTCTCTGCCTGCCTCTCTGCCTACTTGTGATCTCTGTCTGTCAAATAAATAAATAAATAAAAATCTTAAAAAAAAGAAGTAACTTTAGTTGCACTGTTGGTTTAAACTATTTTCTTATGTTATGAGTTGGGGTAAATGATGTTTTTGATTCATCTGGATGGGATAGAACCTGCTCAGAGCTCTTGAAAGATGGCTCTACTGAATGAGAGGTCTGGCCAGAGCTATTGCTGAGATGGAAAGGAGACACAGAGAAAGAGAGAGAGACAGGGAGATTTCCTTTTACAAACACAGATGGTTTCCTTAGAGGCTGTGAGTAGTTTCCACAAAATCCACCTTTCATTTAGTCAAGACTGTTAATTAGGGGCGCCTGGGTGGCTCAGTGGGTTAAGCCGCGGCCTTCGGCTCAGGTCGTGATCTCAGGGTCCTGGGATCGAGTCCCGCATCAGGCTCTCTGCTCAGCGGGGTGCCTGCTTCCCTCTCTCTCTCTCTCTGCCTGCCTCTCTGTCTACTTGTGATCTCTGTCAAATAAACAAATAAAATCTTTAAAAAAAAAAGACTGTTAATTAGGGGGCACAGATATGGACTGCTGTCTATAGCCCCCAAGCTGGTTTTTAACCAGGAGGAGCAAAAAAACACTGGAAATTCACCAAGTGCTGTCCTGGGGAGATGGTCCACTTCCATGTCCTAGATGGCTATGCGCAAAGGCATTTCATTCTCTAAAGTCCTACACAGATCTTATTTCATTTAATATTCACAACCACAAAAGGAATAGAAAACATAAAATTTAATTTCCGGATTAGGAAACTGAGGGTCAGAGGGAAAAAGAACTTACCCGATATTATGCAACTGGGTATTCAAAACCACGCCTGACCCCAAGACCACGATCTGCCTCTCTTACAACCGGATCCACCTGTTTCAAATGGCTTTCTTGACGTTACCATCTGCCAAACAAATCACACCCAGGTCTATCCCTCATTCTGTCTTAGGCAATCTCACGAGTCTCTCTGACTCTGTGATTATTTCATGGGTTACTGACCACCCGGCAATTTCTTGAGGTCAAGGAGAATGTTTCCTACTTCGTTTTTCATCCAAACCACTAGATACCAAGCTGAGCACATGACTATATGTCTGATAGTCAGTGAGTCCCACAGGAATCCACAAATGACATGTTGTTCAAAGACCACAGATTTTTGACTTGTGGAATGACTCTTCTCTTTCTTTCCTACAAACCTGCTCATGTTTCACAGACCCTCTTAGAACAGAATTGTTATTCTACCAGAGCCTTCCCTGACCACCCTAATCTCAAGGGTTACCCTCGATTATTCCCTCTCATGGTCTCTGGTCTCTCTCTCTCTCTCTTTAATTTCTCTATAAAGGTATTGTTCTTTAAGTCATATAAACCAGAGTTCTAAGCCACCTCTTTGAATCACTCTTTCCTATGTAGATGTGAGATATATGTTAGTAAACTTGGGCTTTGGGGTACTTTGTTTGTTTGTTTTTGCCTTGTTAATCTATTATTGTACAGTGTTATCTGAGATTCTATGATGAGTAGAAGAAAATTCTTTCTTCCCCTACAGTAAGTCCTGATTGTGTGTGCGTGTGTTTACCTGATAAGCTCCTGGTCAAATGGCCTGTGACATAACAACATCCTCTTTCTAGTGTTGATAGGGGTCCATCTCGGAGTGCTGGGGTCTACATCCACTGTAGTATCTCTAATAAGTACAAAGCAAATTTTTTACTTTTTCTGCATGGAAAAAAGTCTCCCAAAGATACGTGCTTGGGCATATTAAGTGTCACATGTTTGTTGACACGTTAAAAGTTTCTTCCTTGAAACAGTTGCCACAGATCAAGATGCCCCACTCACCAGTGACCATGACCTGCATCTAGATTACTACATTGGACGTAGATTTACTTTGCTGTTTTCTCATGGCATCTCTTTTTTAAATTATTTTTTTATTCAAGTATAATTAACCCAGTGTCATATTAGTTTCAGGTGTACAATATTTAATGATTAAATAATTCTCTACATTTTTCAGTGCTCATCAAGATAAATCAAGATAAATGTACCTTTAATTCCTTTTCTCTATTTCACCCATAGCCCCTCCCATGCCCCATCTGGTAACCACTGTTTGTTCTTTGTATTTAAGAGTCTGGTTTTTGTTGTTTCTCTTTTTTTCTTTGTTTGTTTGTTGGTTTTGTTTCTTAAATTCCACATGGATGAAATTACATGGTATTTGTTTTTCCCTTCCTGATTTATTTCACTTAGCATTAGAATTAGAATCCTAGAGGCTTCTAGTTTCATCCATGTTGTTGCAAATGGCAAGACTTCATTCTCTTCTAAGGCTGAGTAAGGCCGAGTAATATTCCATTGTATATATATATATACCACTTTTCTTTATCCATTCATGTACCAAGGGATACTTAAGTTGCTTCCATAGCTTGGCTATTGTAAATAACACGTGATAAATACAGAGGTGCATATATCCTTTCTAATTAGTGTTTTCATTTTCTTTCAGTAAATATCCAGTAGTAGGTCATATGGTAATTTTATTTTTAATTTTTTTGAGGAACCTCCATATTGTCTTCCACAGTGGCTACACCAATTTTTATTCCTACCAACAGTGCATGAAGGCTCCTTTTTCTTCACATCCTTGCCAGTGCTTCCTATTTCTTTTTCTTGTCTGATTGCTGTGGCTAGGGCTTCCAGTGTTATGATTAATAAAAGGTGAAAGTGGACATCTCTGACTTGTTTCTGACCTTAGAAGGAAAGCTCTCAGTTTTTCACCATTGACTATCAAGTTAGCTAAGGATTTTTCACATATGGCTTTATTATGTTGAGGTGGTCTCTCTGAGCCTATGTTGTTAGGAGTTTTATCATGAGTGGGTGTTGTACTTTGTCAAATGCTTTTTCTACATCTATTGAGATAATCATATAGTTTTTATGTTTTCTCTTATTACTGTGGTTTATCATGTTGATTGATTTGCAAATATTGAACCAACCTTGTATCCCTAGAATAAATCCCACTTGATTGAGTGATCTTTTTAATGTATTGCGTGGTTTGATTTGTTAATATTTTGTTGAGGGTTTTTGCATCTATATTCATCAGAGATACTGGCTTGTAGTTTTCTTATCATTTTTGTATTATCTTTGTTTTCAGGTTAATGCTGTCCTCAGAATGAATTTAGAAATTTTCTTTCTTCTTCTATGTTTTCAGAATAGTTTGAGAAGAATAGATATTATCTCTTCCTTAAATGTTTCACGGAATTCACCTGTGAAGCCATTGGGTCCCAGAATTTTATTTGTTAGGAGTTTTGTGATTGCTGATTTAATTTCATTGCTAATAATTGGTATGTTTAAATTTTCTATTTCTTCCTGACTCAATTTGGAAGGTCATATGATTTTGGGAATTCATCCATTTCTTCTAGGTTGTCCAATCTGTTGGCATATAATTTTTCATAGTGTTCTCATAATATCTTGTATTGCTGTGGTGTGAGTGTTTATTTCTCCTTCATTTCTGATTTTATTTATTTGAGTCCCCTCTTTTTTTTCTTGATAAATTTGGCTACAGTTATATCAATTTTGTTTAATTTTTCAAAGAACTACTCTTAGTTTTATTGATCTGTTGTGTTGTTTTTTAAGTCTTCATTTCATTTTTTTTCTGCTCTAATCTTTATTTTATCTTTCCTTCTACTGGCTTTGAGTTTGATTTGTTCTTTTTCTAGCTCCTTTAGGTGCAAGGTTAGGTTGTTTATTTGAGGTTTTTCTTACTTCTTGAGGTAGGCTTGTATTGCCATAATCTTCCCTCTTAGAACAGCTTTTGCTGCATCCCCCAAATTTTGGACTGTTGTGTTTTCTTTTGCATCTGTCTCTATGTATTTTTGATTTACTCTTTGATATCTTGGTTGAAAGAAATTGTTTAGTAGCAGCATGATTTTTAGCCTCTATGTATTTGTGTCCTGTCCAGATTTTTTTTCTTGTAATTGATTTCTAGTTTCATACTATTTTGTTCAGAAAAGAAGCACGATGTAATTTCAATCTTTTTTAATTTATTGAGACTTGTTTTGCCTAACATGTGGTCAGTTCTGGAGAATGTTCCATGTGTGTTTGAAAATAATATGTATTCTGCCATTTTTTTGGATGGAATATTCTGGATATATCTGTTAGGTCCATCTGGTCCAAATGCAAAACTACTGTTGCCTGATTTTTAGTCTGAAATGATTTGAAGTCTTTTAGACTGATTTTTAGTCTGAATGATCTATCCATTGAGGTAAGTGGGGTGTTAAAGTCCCTTACTATTATGTATTACTGTATTATTATGTATTACATTTTCTTCCTTTATGTCTGTGAGTAGTTGTTTTATAGATTTAGGTGCTTCCATGTTGGGTGCATAGATTTTTGTAATTGTTATATCTTCTTGTTGGACTGTAGTTACATAATGTCCTTTATCTCATGTGACAAATAGAATTTAAAGTCTATTTTGTCTGATATAAATATTGCTTTCTTTTTGCTTTCATTTTCATGATAAAGGTTTTCTCGTCCCTTCATTTTCCATATGCATGTGTCTTTACGTCGAAGTGAGTCTCCTGTAGGCAGCACGTAGATGGGTCTTACTTTCAGTCACTCTGCCGTTGGACTGGAGCATTTAGTTCATTTACATTCACAGTGTTTATTGACTGGTGTGTACTTGCTGCTGTTTTGTAACTTGCTCTATCATTTTTGTAGTTCTTCTCTGTTCCTTTAGCCTCTCATTCTTTTCCTTGTGATTTAATGGCTTTCTTTAATGATATGGTAGGATCTTTATTTTTTTGGTACATCTATTACAGGTGTTTGTGGTTGCCATTAGGTTTATATATAACATCTTATGCATTTAACAGTCTATATTACATTGATGGTCAGTTAAGTTTGAACGCATTCTTAAAGCATTCTTCTTTACTCCCCTTCTTATGTTTTTATGGTATCATACTTTACATTCTTTTATTCTGTGAATCCCTTGACTGATTTTATAGATACAATTGGTTTTACTGCTTTCATGTTTTATCCTTTGAAGTGGTTTGTAAATGATCAATCTACCTCTTTTATTATGTTTGCATTTACCTGTGAATTTTTTCCTATCCTATCCTAACTTTATTACTCCTGATTATGGTCTTTTTTGTCCACACAGAGAATTCCCTTTAACATTTTGTATGGCTGGCATAGTAGTCATGAACTCCTTTAACTTTTGTTTGTCTGGAGAACTCTTTGTCTTTCTTTTCATTCTGAATGATAGCCTTCCTATAGGTAGAGTACTCTTGGTTGCGGGGCTTTGTTTTGTTTTGTTTTGTTTTGTTTTCTTTCAGCACTTTAAATATATCATGCTACTTTCTTCTAGCATGCAGAGTTTTTGCTGAAAACTCTGCTGATAGCTTTATGGGGTTTTCCTTCATGTAATTTTCCTTCTTTTTTCCTACTGCTTTTGAAACTATCACTACTTCTCATCATTTTAATTATTATGTGTCTTGGTGTGGATCCACTTGGGTTGATTTTGTTGGGGGTTCTCTATGTGTCCTGGGTCTGGATGTCTGTTTCCTTGCCAGATTCAGGAAGTTTTCAGTTATTATTTCTTCAAATAAATTTTCTGCACCCTTTTCTCTCTCTTCTCTTGGGATCCTTACAATCCAAATGTTACTATGCATGATGATGTTGCTGAGTTCTCTTAACCTCTTCTCGTTTTTTTAAATTATTTTTTTCTCTTTTTGCTCTCCAGCTTGTTTGCTTTCCATTATCCTATCTTCCAGCTCACTGATGTGTTCTTACACCTACTCTAATCTGCTTGATTCCTTCTAATGTATTTTTAATTTTGTCTCTGAGTTTTTCCATCTCTGATTTGTTCTTTATAATATTTTCTTTCTTTCTTTCTTTCTTTCTTTAGAGAGAGAGAGGGAGGGAGAGAGAGAAAGCACGAGTGGGGGGTGAGAAGGCCCGAGGGATAGGGAGAATCTTAAGCAGTCTCCTTGCCCAACATGGAGCCCAAGGTGGGGCTTGATCTCATGATACTGAGAACATGACCTGAGCTGAAATCAATGAGTCAGACACTTAACCCTACAGAGCCACCCAGGGGCCCCACTTCTTTTTTTTTTTCCAATTTATTTATTTTCAGAAAAACAGTATTCATTATTTTTTCACCACAACCAGTGCTCCATGCAAGCCGTGCCCTCTATAATACCCACCACCTGGTACCCCAACCTCCCACCCCCTTGCCACTTCAAACCCCTCAGATTGTTTTTCAGAGTCCATAGTCTCTCATGGTTCACCTCCCCTTCCAATTTACCCAAAAGCACATACCCTCCCCAATGTCCATAACCCTACCCCCCTTCTCCCAACCCCCCTCTCCCCAGCAACCCACAGTTTGTTTCGTGAGATTAAGAGTCATTTATGGTTGTCTCCCACTTCTTTTTTTTTTTTTTTGACAGACAGAGATCACAAGTAGGCAGAGAGGCAGACAGAGAGAGAGAGAGAGAGAGGAGGAAGCAAGCTCCCCGCTGAGCAGAGAGCCCGATGTGGGGCTTGATCCCAGGACCCTGGGATTATGACCTGAGCTGAAGGCAGAGGCTTTAACCCACTGAGCCACCCAGGCACCCCTGTCTCCCACTTCTTTTCATATTTTCTATCTCTTTGTTTAAATCTCACAGAGGTTCTCTACTCAAGTCCAGTGAGTATCTTTTTTTTTTTTTTTCTAGTGAGTATCTTTATGACCATTACTTTGAATTCTTAATCAGGCATGTTGCCTATCTTTGTTTCATTTAGCTCTTTTGCTATGGTTTTGTCCTGATTTTTCATTCGGGACACATTCCTTTGTCTCCTCATTTTATCCAGTTTTCTGTATTTACTTCCATGTGTTAGGAAAATCAGCTGTGTCTCTTGATCTTGTAAGTAGTGGCCTTATGAAGAAGAGGTCCTGTGGTGCCTTGTAGCACAATATCACCTGGTTACCAGACCAGCATGCTTCTCAGGTGTCTCCTGTGCGGGTTGAGTGCACACTACTGTTGTAGTTAGCCACATTTGCCTTTAGTCCAATACTTTTAATGGCCCATTTTGCCTTTGGTAGGCCCACGGGGCAGGGTTTGGTTCCTGTGATGTTAGGGGGCCAGTCTGGGGTTCTGTAGGCTTGTAGTTGGGTAATGTCAGCAGCTAGACCAGATGCCTGTCCTCAGCCCATCTTCTGGGGCTGTGGTCCCACCGACTGCAGGGTAGTCTCCCTACATTGTCCATTAAGAGGTTTCTGTTGGTGGGCAGGCTGGTAGCCAGACCAGATGTCTACCCCTAATCTGTTACTGGGGCTACAGTAATACCATTGTATGATTCTCCCCAGGGCAGGAGTCACTTTAGAAGGACACCTCTGAGTGATGTGATTTGGATGGGACAGATTCACAGAAGAACACTGGCCCAGGGCTGCAGTGTCAGCAAGATGGGTGAAGGGTATTCACACTGGTTTCCGGAAGTGTTGGTTTATCTAGGTGGGGGCAAGGGATTGGATGGGGGAGAAATCATCTCTGTCAGCTCTTTTGTTCTTGGAGAATCTCCTAAAGATCCCTTCCCCCTCAGCACACATTCTGAGGTTAGCAAATATTCACATACACCACAGGTGCTTTTCAAACTGCTGCTGCTAATGCAGTATCTTGGTGGAGTTGTTTGTTAGGCTTTTTCTTTAAGGGGGAGCACTCAGTTTCCGATCACCCTCCAGGTTTTCCAGAGCCAAGCCCCATAATTTTGAAAGTATCCAGAGTTAAGCCCTGCTGATTGTAAAAACTTGAAAAGTTAAGCCCCACCGGTTTAGGAAACCAGTGGTGAAGGTGACTTGTCTTCCTGGCGTAGGTCTGCCTGTGTCTGCGATGCCTGGTGAGGAGTCTCCTCCTCAGATGTCTCCAAGCTTGTGGTCAGCACCGTCAGGAGATGGTTTCCAACATGTCTTACCCCTCCTACCATTCTCACTTCTTCCTACAATTAACCATAGAAAGTCTGTTCTGTCGGGTCATTTTCTGAGCTGGTTCAACTGATGTGAGTGTTATCTAGATGTGTCTGTGGGTTGAGATGAACCCACTGTCTGTGGGTTGAGCCTCCTACTCCACCATCTTCCTCAGTCTTCCTTATGGCATCTCTTTTTTCTTCTTTGTAGAACTTACTACAACATGTAATGGGACGCTCATTTAATTATCAGCCTGTTTCTCCCAATAGAACATAAACCCACAGAGGTCAGGGACCATGTGCATTTTGTTCACCAGAGACTTAAAACATATGTTGAATGAATGCAATAGTGACTTCCGTTATCTGCAGACTCCAAGGCCCAACCATGTATGTAGTGATGACGGCCTCAAACTAGAAATCAGAGAACCAGTCCCCCAGTTCAGGCTTAGCGTGTTGAGTGATCAGTCCACAGACTCTCTCTTGGCCTCTGTTTTTCACTTGCAGAGCAATGACAGCATTTTCAGTCCCACATATTCTTTTTTTTTTTTTAAGATTTTATTTATTTATTTGGCAGAGAGAGATCACAAGTAGGCAGAGAGGCAGGCAGAGAGAGAGAGAGGAGGAAGCAGGCTCCCTGCTGAGCGGAGAGCCCTATGCGAGTCCCACATATTCTTAAAGGAGGTTAGGTAAAGGTGGGATAATTTTCCATTTACCTTGTTAAAATTAAAGCCTGATATGAACATGATGAATGACAAGTCCCCTTGGCAGGATGCAGGAGTGGTTCATGTCTGACTTTTTTTAAAACTTAACTTTTGTGAATAGGCCATACAGACACATGGTTCAAAAAAACATAAAAATAGAGGCCCCTGGGTGACACCATTGGTTAAGTGTCTGAATTTTGATTTCTGGACAGGTCCTGATCTGGGGTCACGAGATTGAGCCCCATGTTGTGCTTCAAACTCAGCATGGAGCCTGCTTGAGGTTTTCTCTCCCTCTCCCTCTGCCTGTCCCACTCGTATTCTCTCTCCACTAAGATAAATGAATAAATCTTTTTAAAAACATCAAAATATACAAAAAGACATACAGTGACAATCCTCCACTCCTGCTGCCTGGGGTGCAGGCGATCAGCCGGGGAGTGTGTGTGGCTCCCAGCTCGCCCTTGGCGGTTTGGCTCTCAGATGCTGGGAGCCCAGTAGCGCTCACCGAGATGCATCCTACCGGCCAGCATCGGATCTCTTACAACTTTCTGTTTGCAGCGCCAAGTGGGATCAAGACCTTGGCCAAGCCTGTGAAGCAGCTCATAGTTAAAATGCCATTGCCAAGTGCTTACTTGAGCAGGTATCACTGGAGCGCAACAGAGCAGGCTTTCCCGGGCCCTGGGGCTCACCACCCTTGCTGGGCTGACCAGAGTCCAGCAGGTGGCTACATATTAAAGAACAGCAGGTCTGGTGGGGGCCAGTTACAGTTTATAAAGTCACCTGCCCCAGTGGCCCAAGGCATTGGCTGTGCTCTCATCCTGGGCGGGTGGGGTTGGGGGAGGGTGTGTTTGGGGTCATCACTGTGCTTTGGGGCAGCATTGTGCCGTAGCTCAGAGCTAGACACGAGGCTTCCTAGTCCAACACTGCCCTCAGGGACTGTGTGCGTTCAGGGAAGCCTCGTAACCTCTCTGAGCCTTTCATCACCATTGGCCAGAGAGCACAGTATGTTAAATGGATGGGGATATGCTTAGGAATGCGTGAAATACTATCCTTGAAAATGTTTTCTTCTAACACCTTAGAGATGATTGTTGTTGGTTTGTTTGCCTGTTTGCTTTTCCTCAAGCATATTTACTTCCAGTCCTTGGCCCTCGTCCCCCAACCTTCTCATGCTCCAGCCTCCTCCGGGGGATCTTAAACCTGATTCCCGTCCCTCCTCACAGCCCATGCCACCGGGCACATCCGATCCCTTTTCTCTTCTGTGCACCAAACCTCTCTTCTTCCGTGCACTCCTGGTTCTTCATTGTCCCCTCAGCCCTTCCCAGTGCTGCACTTCCTTCTCTTTCCATCTTAAACTCGTGATTCTCAGCCCTGGAGATGAGGCATCACACGGTCTCCAAGTAACTGCTCATTTCAGGGCATGTGCGGCTGAGTCACTTGCCCTGCAGGGGAGTGAGATCAGAGGGGACGGATCAGCCTACTCCCCTCACGGCCAGGGGTCCCCCATAGCCATCGTGGGACCATCAGCAGCAGCACTGTTCCCTGCCCCCAGATGGTGGAATCTTCCAGATACAGGGCTAAAGGCTCATATGCATATTTTATTTCACTTTTTCACAATCCTCTGTGGGTGGATCACCTCGTCACCTAGTTTGGACACCAAGAACCAGGGTTATCAGTGAAGCTGTGTATAAAGCAGTGAGGCACAGTCCCTGTTGGTTCCACCTGGGGCCCAGAGGGACCCATTTCTGACCCATTTCAAGCAGCTTAGCACTGGGCTTGCCAATGGCCTATGTCCTCCTTTGGGGCTTCTGCGCGCTCCAGGAAGCCGCCTGGCTCAGCCATCTGCTCAATGGGCTGATGGGGGTCTCAGGCTTTGTGCGCTTTGGAGGAAGGCTCTCAGCTACCTTATCATAGGATACTGTCCAGAAGCTTGGTTGTTGAGTCTGTGCACGCAGAAAGCTGCCAGTTTCCCCTGACCCGAGTGTGCTGAGGCAGCACGGTGTGGCCCAGCCAAGGCCGAAGTGGCCGTGGCGTGGCTTTGTGCTCTTCCTGTGGGCAGAGGGGAGTGGCTTAGCCACCCTCTAGATCCTTCTTTTAGCTGGTGCTATGAACCGAATTAGGTGTCTCCCAAAATTCATGTGACAAAAGACTCACCCCCATGGGATTGTATTTGGAGTTGGGGCCCTTGGGAGATAATTGGGTCAGGAGAGGTGATGAGGCTGGGGCTCTCATTGTGGGATTAGTGTCCTTGTAAGAAGCAGCACCAGAGAGCTCACCTCTACTCCCATGTGTGGTGACGCAGCAAGCCTGTGAGTGGGGAGAGTCCTCGCCAGGACCCCTGGTGCCGGCATCCTGGTCCTGGACTCCCAGCCTCTGGAGCTTCGAGAAAATGCCTTTCTGTCGTGTAAGGCACACGGCCTGTGTTACTCCGTTACAGCAGCCCAAGCCAACTCCTACATTTAGTTTCCTTATTCTCGGGGCATTACAGGGGTCAGCATGATTGCTGTGGGGTTATTATCCTCAGTGTGGTTTCACATTTTGGGAGCACCACGGACAAGCATTTGGCTGTGGATCTGCTACTAGAGCCTCTGCCCTGAGTTTAAATTCTCTGTCTCCTCTAGAAGCGTGGGTCTGTTCCCAGGGCATCTATCTGTTGAAATCCTACCAGCCCTGACCACGCGGACCGCCAGAAACCCCACCCCGCCCTCCGCAGGGCCCCTAAGCTTGTCTATTTTCCTTCTCTTTCTCTCCCTCTTGGCCTGGTCTCCAGATTGCATGATGGTGGAGGCTGCTCCCTGGCACCGTGGGCAGGGAGCGCATTCTTCCCTTTCTAAGTACAAAGCGTCACTGTGCCCAGACTCACAGGAAAAATGCAAATGAGGCTCTGGGTGTGGCCAAGCCTTGGGGCCCCAAGTGCTGACCTGCATTTTTTCCTGCTGTGGCCTTTGTTCTCCCTTGCAGTAGATGGGACTTATGATATAATATAAAAAGAACTTAAACTTTTCATAGCCCCTGACAGGGCCATCACCACCCACTGGGTAATGAGAGCCATTGATTCAGACTCCTTAAAGCTCAGCACTGCCTAGGAGAACCGGACATGCCCCGAAAACTGTGAACCATAAGTGAAAGCAAGCTCATTGATGTTTTCCCAACCGGGCAGGAATCCTAAATATCAACATAACTCCCGTTAACTAGCTGTGAAGTCGCATCTCGCCTGACTTCAGTAATAAAACTGGTATCCGATTAATTGTGCTAGAGAAAAGAATGACCTTTCTACTGTCTCCACAGACGATGACACTGCAGAGTCTTTCTTTTGTGAAGAGGTGCAGGCAGCCAGAAAATATAGGGAACAAAGTGTGTGGAAATGCCTCAGACAATTCATTAGTAAAATCGCTGCATTCTTCCTCTGGATTTTGTAATATTTGTGGGACTGCTCAGCTTCTTAAACTTTAACTAATTTTTGTACTTGTAGTTTTGTTTTTCTTTCCTTAAAGAAGGTCTCCAACAGCAAGGAAGCTTCAGGACCCGTGAAACCCAGCTCCAGCCCAGCCTCTGAATCTTTCTCCAAATGACTTGGGATGTGCACGCTTCACCTTCTTTCCTTCTGTCCTGTGCCATGGCCAGAAGCCAGCCTTTCTGCAGAACAGATTCTAGCCACTCTCAGTGGCTAACCCTGTGCACGCCCGGGAGACCTGGGGTATAATTTTAACAACTAATTTTCCGTGCTGTGCATGAACCTTCTACCCCTAAAAATAAGATATGGTTCTTCCCTGGCCCTGAGACATTATGAAATGCCACAGACGGACTCGGCTTTCTCTGCCGAGTGGAAAGCACCGCATTTTCTAGAGACAATAATGGGATACGAAGAAGGATGGGGGCCAGTGGCAGGCTGTTTAAGCGACTTTCCAAGAAATCCTGGAAAGAACTGGATTGAGTTTTTCCCCTGAAACTTGAGCAAACCACTGAAAATTACTTCCCTGGAGCAGGGTATGCTTTCGGGTTTTCAATGGTAGTTAACTTTTCGTTCTGTTTTCAGGCAAGTAGGCAATATTCTATGCTCTTGACCTCTGTGGGCCCCAATTTGTACTAAATCCTTTTTTTAGTACATCTCCCACTTAATCCCCCACTTAATACCAAAATTTTAATGAGATGATTGAATTATGAAAAGGGCACTTCTGAGCAACCCTTAGGAAGGCTGTACTTTCTGTCTGTTTGCTTAGAAACCGGTTAAGCATTGTCCTAGATCTGGAGTTTGTTACCCATAACCCCACTGTGGCTACCTGACTGAGTTAAAATCTGATATGCTTCTTACTGGGGGGGATGAACCCTTTTTTTTTTTTTAAAGGATTTTATAGTTTATTTGTCAGAGAGCGCACAAGAAGGGGGAGCAGCAGGCGGAGGAGAAGCAGGCTCCCCACTGAGCAGGGAGCTGATGTGGGACTGCATCCTATGACCCTGAGATCCTGACCTGAGCCTAGACCAAGAGTTGAATGCCTAACCAAATGAACAGCCCAGGTGTCCACTAGTCTTTTAATTTAGGAATTACAAGCATGAGGGAAAAAAAATAGGTGCATAACTCATTCATATTTCACAACAGGTAAGATTTATTTGTTGAAATAGGAACTTTTGCCCCCGAGCAATCTGAGCTGGCGAAAGCCTTCTCACTCACACTGCTTCACCTGCTCCCCCTTGAGTCTCTCAGCATTCCCGAAATCTTTGAAACCCTTAGCGTTGAAAGTTTAAGACTGCTGTTTAGACCAAAACCCCCACAAGAATTGGCTACAGACCGAAAGGGCAGCCAGCGGGTCAGTGGCTTGTCTGATCACGAATCAAACACCTACTACGTGCTGGTCATGAAAACGAGGTGATTATCGTTAGGCTTTTCTGTCGGTTTCGGTCCACAAAGCAGTCCCAATCTGTCTCGCTGAGAACATAAGAGGAATCTTTCAGGAGTGGGAACTGGCAAGCCACCTGACACAAAGGTTTAGGGGTTGAACTTTAAAAATGTAAACCAGCAGTAAATCTGGGGCAAGTGGGACTGTTGAGAGGCTTTGTCTATCAACCTACACCTATGAATATTGATAAGCGGCTGTCGCAGGGGGAGTCACGCCTCCTTCCGTTGACTTCTTCCCCCGTGAGTGTGGGCCTTCTGGGCGCCTTTATTAATATCCTAGATGGAGCAGGCTACAGGGGTTGTGTGGTTTCTAATTATCCTACATTTCTGCAGAGGAATCAGCACGGAATAGGGTGCCTGTCCTACTGACTAGGACAGGGTGCTTTTTCCCAGGAGAACACCAGCAAAGATCTGTTTATCTAAATGAGCTCCTTCTTGCCTTGGAAGTCTTAGTCCTCTGAACAGATGCATTTTAGGGGGCATGGAGCATGGGGAGGGTATGCAAAGTCCTGCAGGGTGGGCACTCTGTGGTCTGCAGGCCTGGGGCACTTGTGCAACTGGCGGGGGGGGGGGATCCTGGATAGCTGTACCCTCAGTTGGGACAGGAAGTTCAGAACTGGGAGAGATGCCTCATGGCAGCAGGACCTCAGCAACCAATCAAGGGGCAAACAGATTTCCTTCTTTGGATGCTTTCTTCTCACTCTTTAATATTTGAATGAAGTCTGAGGACAGCCGACAGATAATTTTTTAAAATGATGACGTCACCCAGAAATAGACCCTCAACTCTATGGTCAACTAATCTTCGACAAAGCAGGAAAGAATGTCCAATGGAAAAAAGACAGCCTCTTCAATAAATGGTGTTGGGAAAATTGGACAGCCACATGCAGAAAAATGAAATTGGACCATTCTCTTACACCACACACAAAAATAGACTCAAAATGGATGAAGGACCTCAATGTGAGAAAGGAATCCATCAAAATCCTTGAGGAGAATGCAGGCAGCAACCTCTTCGACCTCAGCCACAGCAACATCTTCCTAGGAACATCGCCAAAGGCAAGGGAAGCAAGGGCAAAAATGAACTATTGGGATTTCATCAAGATCAAAAGCTTTTGCACAGCAAAGGAAATAGTTAACAAAATCAAAAGACAACTGACAGAATGGGAGAAGATATTTGCAAACGACATATCAGATAAAGGACTAGTGTCCAAAATCTATAAAAAACTTAGCAAACTCAACACCCAAAGAACAAATAATCCAATCAAGAAATGGGAAGAGGACATGAACAGATGTTTCTGCAAAGAAGACATCCAGATGGCCAACAGACACATGAAAAAGTGCTCCATATCACTCGGCATCAGGGAAATACAAATCAAAACCACAGTGAGATATCACCTCACACCAGTCAGAATGGCTAAAATCAACAAGTCAGGAAATGACAGATGCTGATGAGGATGCGGAGAAAGGGGAACCCTCCTACACTGTTGGTGGGAATGCAAGCTGGTGCAACCACTCTGGAAAACAGCATGGAGGTTCCTCAAAATGTTGAAAATAGAACTGCCCTATGACCCAGCAATTGCACTACTGGGTATTTACCCTAAAGATACAAACGTAGTGATCCGAAGGGGCACGTGCACCCGAATGTTTATAGCAGCAATGTCCACAATAGCCAAACTATGGAAAGAACCTAGATGTCCATCAACAGATGAATGGATCAAGAAGATGTGGTATATATACACAATGGAATACTATGCAGCCATCAAAAGAAATGAAATCTTGCCATTTGTGACAACGTGGGTGGAACTAGAGCATATCATGCTTAGCGAAATAGGTCAAGCGGAGAAAGACAGCTATCATATGATCTCCCTGATATGAGGAAGTGGTGATGCAACATGGGGGCTTAAGTGGGTAGGAGAAGAATAAATGAAACAAGATGGGATTGGGAGGGAGACAAACCATAAGTGACTCTTAATCTCACAAAACAAACTGAGGGTTGCTGGGGGGAGGCGGATTGGGAGAAGGGGGGGTGGGGTTATGGACACTGGGGAGGGTATGTGCTTTGGTGAGTGCTGTGAACTGTGTAAACCTGGCGATTCACAGACCTGTATCCCTGGGGATAAAAATATATGTTTATAAAAAATAAAAAAATTAAAATAAAATGATGATGTCATGCAAATGTTATGTCTGTTTCCCCAAAAGTCGATTCTAAACTTTTTTTTTTAAGATTCTTATTTATTTATTTGACAGGCAGAGATCACAAGTAGGCAGAGAGGCAGGCAGAGAGAGAGGGAGAAGCAGGCTCCCTGGGGCTTGATCCCAGGACCCTGGGATTACGACCTGAGCCAAAAGCAGAGGCTTTAACCCACTGAGCCACCCAGGTGCCCCTTGATTGTAAACTTTCAACCACGTGGAGATGATGATCTGGGAAGGTCTATAGCAATGCAGGAAGATCTCTGTCTCCACGTTGGCCCAGCAGCATCTGAACTCCCTTCCCACATTGTGGAACTTCCTACGTTAGGGAGTAGGAGCTCCCACCGTAGATAGTGAAGATGCTAGATGCTTATGTTTCCAGCCACCACGGCTGCTAGGAGTGAGAACTTGTTCTGGGTTCTGCCAATTGGATGGCCTTGCCCCAGACTTTGCACTGAAAGTTCTTGATTCAGAGAAGCGTGAACTTTATCCTCTTACTCTAGAGAGAGATTCCCTTGCCCAACATCCTTTACAACCCCTTTCCCTCACCTGCCCCTACTATAGTGCTTGGTCATGCCAGAGGTGTGTTTCCTCAGTTCCCTTTGCATCACTAGAGGAGTATATGACACACTACAGGTGGAGGTCTATCTTGAGATCTCTGGGAAAAAACTCTTGTCTTCCTGCTACGGAAGTCACCCTTTCTGTCTCTCCCGATTTCTGCCTTGGCCGTGAATGTCTTATCTAGGGCTACAGCAGCCATGTGGCCACCATGAGGGCACAGCACTGAGGAGCTGTCAGAGCCGATATGCCGAGGGTGGTAGAAAGACCAGAAGAGCCAGAGTCCTCGGCAGATTTCTTGCACAGTTGAATCCATGTTTGGCAGCAACTGACTTCTAGATATGGGAGAAAAAGAAGCATTTCTTTTTAACCTATTTATTAGCCAGGTTTTCTGTTTTCTGCAACTATTTTCATTCCCAGCAGAAACAGGCAGTTTCCAGTGTCCAGCGCTGGTGTAGTCTGTGATGCAAAGTACCACATGAGAGCTGGTGGTGGTAGTACTCGGCTGTTCCACAGCATGGTTTTGGGCATCATTCCTCTCTCGTAGCCTCCACATTCCACATTCCTGCAGAAGTCTGGAAGATTTTGTAAGCCACATACACTTTTTGATACTTCTTTTTCTGCTTAAACTAATCAATATTAATAAAAAATAAAAAGGATGAGATCTTAGCATGGGTCCTAATCCAATATGATGGCGTCCACATAAAAGGAGGAAAATTGGGGCGCCTTGGTGGCTCAGTGGGTTGGGCCGCTGCCTTCGGCTCAGGTCATGATCTCGGGGTCCTGGGATCGAGTCCTGCATCGGGCTCTCTGCTCAGCAGGGAGCCTGCTTCCCCCTCTCTCTCTCTGCCTGCCTCTCCATCTACTTGTGATTTCTCTCTGTCAAATAAATAAATAAAATCTTTAAAAAAAAAAAAGGAGGAAAATTTTACAGAGATGCCCAACTATTTCTATTGCTTACAACCAAGAACCCTGAGAAATACAGAAATTGACACCAAGAGGGCTGGCTGCAACACCCCCTCAGGAAATGGGGGAGAATTTGAGCTTGATTATCTAGCCTTGTTGGATTTAATGATGATAAAAATTCAAGTCATATTAAGACAGCTCATGCACAAATGATTACTTGTGGTCACTTGTAGCAATCACCCAGTACAGTGAAGTTCCCACTGCAGTTAGGGCATTGAGAAGCCTAGTGGTTGCTTCCAGAGCACAGCATGAGGGCACAAAGAAGTCACAAACTGTGGGGTAGAGTGGTTGATCCCAATGGCTGGAAATATTAAGCGGCGAATGACCAAGTCTTAAATGATAGTTCAAGGCACAGTCTGAAAACAAGGGGCTTTCAATGATTACTGAAAGACTATCTTGACTTTTGCAACAGCATCTGAAACCAAAAGGCAGATGTTGTGGGTTCCTGATTCACAACATCTGTTAGAGTCACAACCTCCTCTCATCTCTCACTGGTGGTTAGGGGTCTGATTGGAAAGAGTGGGAAATGGGACACGTGGGACTGAGGATTCATAGTGGACAAATCTTCCCTTATGTTAGGAAGTAGCTCCTTCTCCCTATTGTTCTTCACTTGCTTGAAGACCTATAATGTTCTTAGGAAGAAGTTGCATTGCCGGTGGGGGTGGGGGGTCCAAGTCCCTTTGTATCTCCTCTCTTCTCATTGTCTTGGTCTCCCTGGTCTTCAGACCAAAACCAAAGCTAAATGTCAACATGTCCCTCATCTTATAAAGCCAAATCTAGAAGAGGGGGGGAGATTTACACACCAAAGTAAGTGCAAGATTTTGGCCTTTATATTGGCAAAAGGCTCGGGGATACATGTGGGAATCAATCCTGAGCATTGTAAACCAGGGAGGGATCAATGGGATGTTTCTTTCCCAAGAGATTCTAGCTCAGTGAGCTTCCTGGAGCAGGGGGAGTGGTTCTGTTTGCTTGCATAGTTGGTAGAGTGAAACCTGGTAGCCCACACCAAGAGAAGTTGAAATGCATGAACTCCTTTGGCCTAATGGAGAAGCAGGACCCAAGGAAATAGGAATGCCAGTGTGGCTATATTGTGTATGACCCATTCACCAGTCTCCTAACTCGGTTCCCTGAGAAGGGCCGGAAAGATGCTCTTTTCGTCAAGGCATTAAGAAATCCATTGGTGAGGGAAATGCCACCATCTCTCAGAAGCACTGTTATGGTTGGTTCATGTACACCATGGATGCTGTTGAGAGCTGCCAGAGTTAAAAAGATTCCCTCACATTTGCCAGGATTCCGGGTGCCAGAGGTCAGTGGTGGCACAACCACTGGGAGAAGCAAGGTCATCTCAGTGGAAGGCACACTAACTGTCACCATTCTCAAGGCCAGTCTGGAAATAAGAATTGTCCGCACATCAGATATCTTAGGCAGAAACTAGTTGATCATGAGCCCTAGCACCAAAATAGATGGGTGGCTCTCTGTGGCCTTATATAATCCATATGAAAGAAGCAAACCAAAATGCTCCAGATCTGACAAGTCCTCAACAGACAGCTTGTATCCCTATGCAATTCTTAGGCCTGACATTGAATGCTACAGGAGTAGTAACTTCCTACAACGTCTACGTTTAACAGTCCAGTTGATATAGAAGATGGACAGGTCTTGGAGAGTGACAGTGGTTAACATAAGCTTATAAGGTGGTAACTTTGTACAACAAATCCACACAGCCCATGGAGGAAATGCTCTTTCTCATTTCCTATTAAGCAAAGAACTCCAAATACAGCGTTGTCTTATCTGGCAAGGACGGCTGCCCATTTCGTTTCAGAGTTATATCAACTCTGATTCCATGTTACAATTTGGTCTATCGAAGTTGTAATCATCTCACCATTTTCGAGGAAAATCACAATAATCACAGTAACTACTACATTGATGATATCGTGCTTGAGGACCTAAAGAGCACATATCATAGTTATTCTAGATACGTTATTAAGAAACATGCACATCATAGTGTGGGATGTAAGTTTCATGAGCCTCCAGGGTCCTGTGACCTTAGGAGACAATTTGAGAGAGTCTAGCGATCTAGGTAGGTTAAGATAGTTTCTCCAAAGCAAAGGAGGAGCTGTTGTACCTCACACAACCTCCTACAGGAAAAAGAGAGACAATGCTTCAAAGTTCCCTGAGAGAGACAATGCTTCAAAGTTCCCTGTGGAAGCAACATTTGTCACGTTAGGCGTGCTTTTCTGACCCCCTAAATGGGTGACTCAAAGGGAGCTAATTTTGAGGAATGGCCCAGAGACAGAGAAGACTGTCCATCTTGTTTGGGCCACAGTGCAGTCTGCTCTGTCACCTTTGACTCAGTGGATCCAATGGTGCTCTGAGCGTCAATGGTGATTGGAAGCATATGTGGGACTTGTGACAAGCCCTATTAGGAGAATCACAGTGTCAACTATCAGTGTTTTGGGAAAAAAACTCTGGCTTCTTTCTCAAGTGACTCTTCCTTTTGAGCAAAGTATTTGGCTTGTTCCTGGGCCATGGAAGAAGCCAAATGCCTATCAAGAAAGTCCGTTTACCATGCAGTTTGAGCTGCCTATCTGGAGCCTGCTGTTATTTTGATCCATCAAGCCATCAAGTCAGGTCACCAAAAGACCCAGTGACCCTAGAGACTCTCAATATTCAAGAGGACAGGTTAACTTGTCCCGTGGGTGTAAGTCTGCTTCTCTCCCTAGCTAATCCACTGCTTATTCAGTGGGTCATGGACACATGGACCACGTAGGTAGAGACTGAAATTATCTAGGTTTCTAACAACTTAGACATCCCCTCCCAAGGCCAATCTAGCTTCTTTCCTGCATCACTAACCAACTGTGAGTATTCTGAAAGGTACCAAAGTCAGAGGAGGTCCTGCACAGCTGCCTGGAAGCCGAGTACACAGACTTCTTTACTCATGGAGGGGATCCGTGATTTGTCTTCACGGGAATAGACAATGCTTCTGAACTTGGATTTACTGTCTTTGCCCACCACACCTGTGCTGTCATGCTCAGGCTTTCTGAGCACTTGTCATCATGGTACGCCTAAAAAAAAAAAAAAAAAAAATGAACATCCACAGATCCCTCAGATGTGAGGATTATTTCCTGATTAGCTGAGATGGTTAATAAAAGAAAATGAAGATTTTATAACATGCATTTAAGAGAGGAGTCCTAGGGGCACCTGGGTGGCTCAGTCAGTTAATCGGCTACATACAGCTCAGTGCATGATTCTAGGGTCCTGGGATTGAGGCCTGCATCGGGCTCCCTGCTCAGCAGAGAGCTTGCCTCTCCCTCTCCCTCTGCCTGCTGCTCTGCCTACTTGTGTTCTATCTCTCTGTCAAATAAATAAAATCTTTTAAAAAAGAGAGGAGTCCTAAATTGATATAGCTTTATAACACTAATAGTCTTGTGACCACTTGCAAAAATAAGGTCTCTAACTTCTACTTATGTTTTCTTTCTTGCTGAGTCATATGTATATTTATGTGTATTTTAACTAATTCCTTTTTTTACTTTTAATTTTCTTTGTTTATATAGGATAAGTTAGTAATAGATAACTTAATCTAGAATATCAGAATATTGAGATGGGGTTGTGGCAGAATTAAAGGAGGAATGACTATCACCCACAGGTCCTGGACTTCAAGCTGGACACAGAAAATGATCCTTCAGTGTGACCCCTCTGTGGGGAGAAGTGAAGGTATTTTGCAAGTGGACAAGGTATGTTGCATTATATAAAGAGGAAGCATTTTATATGGTTTTTATTTCCAGATATGTCAGAATAGTAAAAAGCATATTTGATGCTGGTAAAGATAGCTAGTTCCTTCCCAAATGGAGTCTCCTCTTTGTCCATAATAACAGAACTTTGACTTTTAGCCATATGGAATAAACACTACATTTCCTAATCTCTCTTGGAGTTGTCTCATTAGGGTAACTAAGTTCTAACAATGAGGTGAAAGTGGATGCTTTCTGTGGTATTTCTGGGAAGGCTCCATAAACAGGAAGGGACAAGTGCCTACTAGTTCTCTCCTGTCTTTCCAAATGCCAGCCCGGGAGGTGGATGTAATGGTTGGAGAGGCAGCAGCCATCTTGGATGGTAAGGTAGTGTTGTGAATAGAGGCTTTACAGATGAGAAGTATCAGAGCCCGAGCCTCTGATGGCAAATTACATTCTTTCAGCATAAGAAAACATAAATAGATATTTTTTGAATGCCCAGGCAAGCACAGGGAAGATACGGGTAAACAAGGCATAGCTTCCAGCCTAAGGAAACTTACAAACAAGTCCAGGGGCAGGCCAATTATGCAAGGTTGCTTGGTGAGCACACAGGTGCTTTGACCTAATCCTGGGCAGATGGTGGGCAGTGAAGTCTGGGAAAACTTTCTGGAGGTTGCTTCCTCCAGAAGCAAATAGTATTTGGCTAGTTGTTGGAGGAAGGGGTGGAAAGAATTTTCCAGGTGTAGGGGAGTTAAGGGGTGTTTAATACTCTGTAACACCTCTTAAGAGAGACAAGTCAGGGAGGTGAGCTGGGGTAAGAATGTGGACTATATTCTCCGGAAGATGAGGGGCAAGCGAAAGGAATTAAGCGAGGGAATGACAAAGAAAAGAAAAAAGATCACTCCAGATGCCCTGTGCAGAAGGGATTGAGGGGACCAAGATCAGAGGCGGGGGGACTGTTTTCTCTCCACGATGGAAAGAGAAAGAGGAAGGAGAAAAGGAGCTTGACACCAAAGGCACACTTGGCCTTGACAAAACACCTGAAATGGATTGGCACAGTGTAAACACTAATTTGGAGGAAACATAGAGCTGGATCCAGGCTCCACGGGGCCCGTTTCAGAAAAAAAAAACAACAACAAAACAAAACAAAACACACACAATTAGGCACGAAGCTGACTATAAAGATGAAAAAAGGAGTCACAAGGAATTACTGGAGCCTTGCAGACTGGGCCTCTTTCCTCTGTCTAGACTCGCTTCCAGAGGTCAGCCTGGCATCCCTTCTCTGCCCCGGGCACTCCCCAACTCCCGGCCCCGCAGACGTCCCGGGGCGTCCAGCAAGTCAAGTTTTCTGTCTGGGAGGAGCGACCCTCTCCGGGGCGGCAAAAGAGCGGCCGTGGAATCTGGCCGGCCGGGGTGGGCTGGAGCGGGAGCCCATGAGCGGAGAGCAGTCGCGCTTCACCAGGAGTCCTGCGGCCTCGGGGGCTCCCGCCAGCGCTCGCCGCACTGGCGCGCTGCCGGGAGAGGCGCAGCCGGCGCGGCGGGTCTCCGGGGAGCACTGCCCTGTCCCCGCCGAAGGAAGAGTGCCCTGTCCCAAGACGGGGCCCGAGCCACGGGAACCAGTTCGCTCGCTCCGGCGTGCGCGACCCCACAAACACGGGCTTTCCTGCAGGATACTTCTGGATTCAGAGTCCGCAAAAAAACGCCGGCCCTTCACAGCCATTTCATTTACTTTTAATGAAAAAAAAAAAAAAAAAAAAAGACTTAAAGTTTGTTGTTTTGAGATAAAAGAATTAACTTCTGCGAAACAAGTCAGTCATCGTCGGCGGAGAGCTGGGGGCCGCGGGGAGCCCTGAGCGGGGCCGCGCGGGGCCGGGACTTCAGGTGCTGAGCGCGGCAGGACCCGCGGTGTCCCGGGACGGGGGGCGGAGCGGGCAGTGGAGGGGGCGGGGCGGCGCCTGGATCCGGCTGTGCGGGACGCGCAGTGTCGGTGGCGGGTCGGGGCGGGTCGCGCGGCTCGGGGTCTGACGTGGGGCAGTGCGGGGTGCTGCGGGGGCACGGGGGCGCGTGCGGTTCGGGGTCCGACGTGCGGCGGCAAAGGGCGGAGGGCGGGGCGGCGCCGGGGACGCGCAGGGCGGGGGCGGGGCGGGGCGGGTGGGCCAGCGGCTGGGCCGCGGGGCAGCGCAGGGGCGCGCGGGGCCGCGGGCGCGCGGGGGCGGCGGGCGCGGCGCCGCCCCTCCCGGCCGGGGCCGCCCGCGGATCATGTGGTGCGGCGGGAGGAAGTGCCGCTTGTTTTCTTTCCTGCGGGCGCCGGGCTCCGGGCGGGGCGCGCGGCTCCGAGACCCCCCCGGGGGCGGCGCGGGCCGCGAGCGCAGATGAGGCGCCCCCGGCCCCGCCGCGGCGTCCCGAGCCCGATGGCGGCTCCGCCGTGGGACCCGCTCCGCAACGACTCTCTGCCGCCCACGCTGACCCCGGCCGTGCCGCCCTACGTGAAGCTCGGCCTCACCGTCGTCTACACCGCGTTCTACTCGCTGCTCTTCGTGTTCATCTACGCGCAGCTCTGGCTGGTACTGCGCTACGGCCACAAGCGGCTGAGCTACCAGAGCGTCTTCCTCTTCCTCTGCCTCCTCTGGGCCTCCCTGCGGACCGTCCTCTTCTCCTTCTACTTCAGAGACTTCGTGGCGGCCAACGCGCTAGGCCCCTTCGTCTTCTGGCTGCTCTACTGCTTCCCTGTGTGCCTGCAGTTCTTCACGCTCACGCTCATGAACCTCTACTTCACGCAGGTGAGCGGTGCCGCGCGGCTGGGGGCCCTGGGGGGCGCTCACCGAGGGGCCGGGCGCTCACCTGGGGAGCGGGCGCTCACCTAGGGCGGAGGGCGCTCACCTGGCGGGGAGTGCGCTCACCTGGGGAGGAGGGCGCTCACTTGGGGCGGGGGCGCTCACCTGGGGGGGAGGGCGCTCACCTGGGAGAGCCCCCCGCCTCGGCGCTGCGCCAGCTACGGGGCTTATGGCTGCGAGGGGCGGTCGCGGAGCCCAGAGGGTGGGCGGAAGGCCCTGGCTCTGGGGTCGCCCGAGCCCTGTCCTACCTGCAAGCCGTTCTCCCCCCCCCACCCCGCCCATTCCCAAATGAGGCGACAGAGAGAAAGTGAGGGCCTGCCTTCGTAGCCACCGGTGGGTTTGGGGCCCGCCCTGTCTGGGCTCAGGGGCCGCTTCCCGCACACATTAGAAGGCGGCTGCCAGGGAGGCTCGACCTCTAGACTGACGCCTCCGTTCCGTCATCCCAGAGCACCTGACCTGAGCCTGGAAAGGTCATGTGCACGCTGGCCTCCAGATTGGGGTCAGACGCTGATATTTTTGAGTAATGACAGGACAGGACTGCCCCATTTGGGATGAGATGTTTTTGATCTCCAGCTTGGAGCCCTGCTGAATGAACTAGAGCTTCGGACTTCATTTCTCAGGGCTGCTGAACAGTCTGGGGGTGACACCCAGCTCCCCAGCTGCTTCCAGGGGAGGTCAAGGCTTGCTGTCTGAGCTGGATGGAGAGGCCCCGAGAAGAAGCCATAAAGTTTACCGGGGCTCTTTTATGGGCACAGAGGAGCTAGTTTATGAGGCCTATTTTTAATAAGCTAATGGGAGAACATGTGAATAGACTGGGCTGCTGTGACTTAAGGAAAGGACGGTGATTGTAAAGTGCTTTGTAAATACCATGGCAGGTATTGCAAAAAGGTTTAATTACACAACGCCCTCATCATCATCTGTGATTCTCATTAGCTTTCCAAGCCCTGAAATGTCCATTTTCACAAGGACTTTGCCGGTGTCATCTGGTAAGGGTAATTGAAGAGCTCTCCCACCGACAGACGCCTGATGCAGGCAGGCATTCTCCTTTTATAAGTGTTCCTGTTCTCTAAAGAAAACGTCTTTACTTCAAAAAAAGAAAGGCAAGAAAAAATAGAGAAGGATTGCCGTGCTGTGGGAGCCCCAGAGACAATCAGCAGGAAACAGGTCTGGCTCCAGAATAGCTGGGTACTAGTTAGTAGCCATGATAGTCTTATAAAACAGCTCTGCGCTCACAGCCTTCTGATAAGTCTGGTGTAGCCACATATTTTTCCAGTGCTCGAGTCATAGGTATTATCTGTCCAAAAATTACCTTTGAGCCCAAAAGCTGGTTACTCAGGCAGTCCTCAGCTCCACTGCTGACACTTTAGCTCTTTAATTGGATCCAAAAGGGTAGTTCCAGCAAGATACAAAGGTCAGGTAGGCTGACATTACTTTAAGAACCGTGACTGTGATCGTGTTTTGTATTTAGGTATTTGTGTTCCTTTCTAAGAGAAAAAAAAAAGGATAACGCAGGCCAGGGCTATGGCTCTCCACACTAATCACATGCAAATTCTGCACTAGCTGGCTTAGGAGCAGGGCCGCACATTTTCTGCACCATCTGCTGGTTGGCAAGTAAACGCTGAGCGAGGGAAAGAGTGACCAGGCAGACAGAGCCACTCCAGTCAAGAGGCCTCAAGCCCTGGCCCGGGCTTCTTTGTATCTTCCACCTCTTGTTGCTTTTCATGTCTCCCGGGTGGCTGGCAGGAAAGGGGGTACCTAAGTGCTGGTCTTCGAGGCTCTGTAGAGCAAAGCCATCCCCTGGCTTCCTGACAAATACTCTTGATATTTCTGGGGAACTAGAAAGGGAGTCACCCTTCCTTTGACTCTCAGCTCTGACGTCTCTCCCTAGCTCTCCCTCCCGCGTGCCTTCTCTTAGACAAGGTTCTCAACCACTGGAATAGCCCAGGGAGCTTTTAAGAATTACCGCTTCCCTGGGGCCCATCTCAGAACAAGTCCATCAGATCTGGGAGGGAGGGGGTGAGCAGCAGGTAATGGAGAAGCCCGACTGGGTGCCAGGCTCCATTCGAACTGGTTTGGCCTCTTCATAAGGGCCCTCTGATGGTAGTGATGAGACGGTCCCCATATTGTGAATGGTTAGAGAGGTTCAGTGGCTTGCTCAAGGTTACCTGTTCGGGGCATGGAGGCGCTGGGAGGTCCCCCACATCTCTGGCATCTAAGCGATGGCCCGTGCTTTGTGGTACAGTGTTCAGAGGGGAAACATACTCTACCGTAGTTGTAGCCCCTGTTTGCTGGGAGCCAAACCCCTGGCTGGGGGGTACGAATCTTATACCCCACCCAGTTAAGCGGTAATTCGGGGGACTTAGGTGGTGTATATTTAAGCTGTGGGAGGCTTCCGTGGGACCCGAGCCTCAGGAGGCGGGTTTGTGGCAGCTGGGGAGGCCGGTGGGAAGAAGGAGAGGGCCGTGGCAGAGGGGCACCATGGCAGCAGTTTGGGGAAGAGCTAGAAGGTGCTCTTGGAGCTGGAGGGAGTCTCATCTGTCATGGCCCTGTGCTCTGTGCCTGGCCCAGCGCCTGGAACTGGCTTAGGCCTCTGTGTGGAGCCTCCCTGGTAACTGGGGAGAAGGTGTTACCATCTTTCCTCTGGGGGGCGGGGTGGTCAGGAGCTGGCCCACCGTGCCCCGAAGCCTCCGAAGCACCTCCTCTTGCCCCGGCCGCTGGAGGGCCATGGTCCCTTCTGTCCAGAGCTCCGAGTGCAGGAGAAGGGTGTGTCCTGAGTGCTTAGCCTCGCCCCCCATCTTTGGAATCTGGCTCTTCTGGGGCTGGCCCAAGGAGGTGGTTTTACGGGATGCTCTGCCTGTTCTCTGCTGGCTTTGCTTCACCTTGGGCTCTGGGGGTGACCCTGTCACGGGGCCGCAGCCACATGGCGGACTCTGTCTTATCCTGGCTCCCTCTGCCTGTCCGCCTTCCACCCAGTCCCTTCTGCAGGTGCAGCCACGCAGGTCAGGGGCTGGTGCCTATCCTCGGTCTCCTCCCAGGTCCCCACCTGCCCTCTTTCCTTCTCTGCCACCTACAGAAATCCCAGGTAGAGGCAGATACCACCCCCCCACCCCTCCCCACCCCCCGCTTAGACCTCCACAGCACAGGTGGGCCTCTGCTGGGACTCTCCAGAATCCACTTTGTTGTCATGTCTACACCTCTTGGGTCTGAGTCTTCCCATCTCAGCACGTCACTGTCCATGGAGTGGCGTGATGAGGTTCCTGCTTCCTAACCCCCCCTGAGCAGTTCCTCTGGGGTTTTCTCCTCAGTGACCAGGGATGATAGTTGCATCTCCTAGCATGAACGCTGCTCTCCTGCCGGGGCTGATGACTCCTTTCTCCGCTCTCCAGCTCCTGGGACAGGCTGAAACATGGGGAGGAGGCTGGTGGTAGGACTGGTTCTGCTGACTCATAGCAGCCCTGTGTGAGGTGTGTGACTGGCCCCAAATGTCTGGGGCTGTCTTTGGAACATAGGGTGTTGAGTACCTGTCCTATCTGGCTCTGGTCCCCCAGTACCAGCCCTGGGGACAGCCAAACTCCCACTCAGATCTTTTCTTCTTTTTCTTCTTTTTTAAATAAGATTTTATTTGTCACAGAGACAGAGCCTGTATACAAGCAGGGGGAGCAGCAGGCAGAGGGACAGGGAGAAGCAGGCTCCCTGCTGAGCAAGGAGCCCGACCCGCAGGACAGGATCCCAGGACCCTGGATCATGACATGAGCTGAAGGCAGAGGCTTCACTGACTGAGCTGCCCAGGCATCCCTCCCACTCAGCTCTTTGCTGCACCAGGAAGTGGTGGGGCCGAGGCTTGAACCAAGGTCTGTCCTCTGGAGCCTGCTCTTCTGGCACCGTTTGCCTCAGACGGAGGTTTCGAGCAGAGCAGGACCCCAAGAGCACACGGGAGTCTCTGCGCTTGGGCTGTTGGGGTGCCTTCCACACCAGGCTGTGGGGTTGAGGCCCAGTAGAGAGGCTACCAGCTTCTGCACTGGGCAACCCCTGGGCCAGCAGGTCTGTCTGTAGAGCTCCTGGTGTGCCATGGGCTCAGCCATCCCTTCCAGCCGTTTTCCCTTGGAATCACGGGTCTGGACCTCAGACTCTTAGGGACCCGAGTTTGGTGGAGTGGAGGGGGCTCAAGGTCTCACTGGTTCCGCTCTGTCTTGAGCCCGGTGACAAATTCCTGCCACGACAGGAGGGTATTTTGAGGAAGGAAAAGGAGAAGTGAACTCTGGGGACGGGGCGACATGGGGTGTGGTTAATGGATGCTGACGCAGAAGCCGGGATGACAGCGCGTCTCGAGGGCGGCCGGGAAGCTGCTGCAGGGCCGTTGGTGGTGGGGAACTGTGGCTTGTGGGGGGTGTTGGAGCGTATCATGGGAGTCTGGGGGTCCTGGTGTGCCAGCAAAGGCCTATAAATGAGGGGGCAGCACTGCGCATGGAAGGAGGGGGGAACCATGTGAGCAGGACCGAGTTCAAGTCCTGGCTTCACCCCTAGTGTAGCTCCCGTGGCTGGTTACTGACATTCCTCATCAGGAAAGCAGCGATCCCCGGGGGCACATCCCCCTGGTGGGAGCTGGGTTAAGGAGAGCCTGTCTATGTCGTACCCTCTGCACCTCAGTGAAATGCCCTTTCTGCATCTAACAAGAGCGACTCTGGCTCTTGCCCAGATACCAAACCAGGTCTTAAAGGTCTGACCCCTGGGGCCGGCTCTGCCTTTTGTCCCCCCACTGTGTCATCCAAATGACTTGTGGTGCCATGCTGCAACATTTGTGTTTGTAAAGTGGCAGGGACTCTTGGCTCTCCCTTAGCGGGAGCGTGGAAGGGAACAGCTCACCTCTGTGGCTCCTGGAGCCGAGAGCTGGGGGAGGGGGTCCAGCAGCCCAGCCCTTCCTCTTCCAGATGAACCGACCGAGGCCTGGAGGCTTCTAGGGACTTGTCCAAGGTCACCAGCCTGGGGTGAAGAGTGGGGTAGAGGGACGGCACCCGTGAGCCTGTGTTTGTTGCACACACCTCCCCAACTCAAAATGCACTCTGTCCCCATCCTTGGTGATAGGGAACCAGGAGGCAGCCAAAATCTAATCAGGGACCATCTCTCCCTCCCCCACCAGGAAAAGGGGATGTTGATCTTAGGAATAAGTGAGTCTTGCTGGAGTTCTGGGCAGTCCATTTAATCAAGAAATGTTTACCATGGGGCGCCTGGGTGGCTCCTTTGGTTACCTTCGGCTCAGGTCATGATCCTGGAGTTCCAGATCAAGGCCCCGATCAGGATCCCTGCTCAGCAGGGATCTGCTTCTCCCTCCTGCGCTTTCCCCTCTCATGCTCTCTCTCTCAGTCTCTCTCAAATAAATAAAATCTTTAAAAAAAAAAAAGGTTTACCAAATACTATTGTGTGCCGGGTCGAAATCCTGGAGGTGTGAGGAGGGACGCTTCTAGGCCTGTACGTGATTATGAAGAAGAAGCTTAGGAGCACACAGACAGGCCTTTGACAGTCTGCAAGTACCTTATTTCAAAGCTGGGACCAAACAGTCACACCAGGGCAGGGACTATGCTGGCCTCACCTCTGTGTGCCACACCCATGACCTCTTGGTCCCAGACACTGGCCCCTGTGGTCACTCAGTGGCGTATGTGTATGTACCTGTGTGTGTGCTTGTGTGTGGGTTTGTGTACATGCCTGTGTGTGCCTGTATGTGCGCTTCTGTGTGCGTACCTGTGTGTGTGCTTATGGGTGTTACTCTCTGTGTGTACCTGTGTATGTGCTTGTGTGGGAGCCTCTATGTGCATGCCTGTGTGTGTGCTTGTGTGTGTGTGTACCTGTGTGTGTGCCTCTGCAAGGGCAGACACACATGGAACCTAGGAGAAGTTTTCTTATTTGCATTCAGTTGACTATTCACCACCAGCCCCTCCCAGGAAGTAGCTTCCGAGCCTCACTTCTAAAAATTTCCCTAAGAAGGGGCCTTCTGATTCTACAGCCCAGTTGCCCAAGATCTCTCATGGGAGCGCAAGTTTTTAATTCTCTCCACTCCGGTTATCACTGTTTCAGCGCTGGCCTAAGCTGAGCCACGTTTTGTGAATGCCCTCAGCACTCTTGGGAGTTGTCAGACTCAGCTGACCCCAAGTCCTGTTTCCCTGACCCTGCGGCCTTGATTTTCCAACAGCAAAAGCAGAGCAGAGCCTCCTGGCTGTGTCCTTGTGTGCTGAGCATGGACCTGCAGCTCCCGTCTCCACCAGGAGCCTTGGTCTGGGTCCCATACACCCTGCCACCTACGAGGTTTTGTGGCATCTTTTTTGCCCCTGTCTTTCCCCGGGTCAGACAGGCAGGGCCTAGTGGGGTGGGGGATGCCCACGGCTGTGTCCAACAGCATGTGCCCTCCCCAACCAGGGACGGTGGTGTGTCTCTCATCTTGGCCCCCGAAGGCCTGCAGTACCGGGGAGGAGAGCGTCCCCGAGGTGACGCCATCAGGGCGGTGAGGGGCGGACTGCCAGGAGGGGCGGCCATTGACAGGGTGGAAATCTGCTCATCCAGCGACATCGCTCGGAGACTCAGGTTTTTGAGAACAGCGAATCATGTGATCTGGAGAACGGCTTCAGTCAGTCGGTTCCTGTTGTCCTTGTAGCTCTAGCGAGGGGAGAGGAGCCTCTTCCTGGTTTGTGGGTCTGTCTCAGGCCTGACATTCGGGCAGGTCAGGTTTTCTCGGGACAGAAATATTCTCAGCCAGTGGTCGTGATGATCCCTGCTGCACTGGCGCTCAGGGAGCCTGCAGAGCCTTGTAAATACTTTACTTTTTATTTATCCTTGGCCTGAGGTTAAGAGTCTGTTCGCTAATGAGGATAGATGAAGGCCGAGTGGTTTTTCTCCACAAGTAGGTTGATTTCCTCAAATTTGCGTGCGGAGGGCCTCGAGAAAGGAAGGAGTGCAGGGAGCCTGCGTCCGTGTCTTGGGCCTTCTGAGCCCTGTGTGATCTCTGTTGTGTGTTCTCTGTGTGTGTGTGTGTGTGTGTGTATTTATCTTTCAAAAGATAAAAACTGCTCTTAGCTCACAGGCCATACAAAAACAGGTTGTGAGCTGGATTTGGTCCTTGGGATAAGGTTAGAACAGACCCAGCGTTTATCACCAAGCTCCCACCCCATCTTTATCCTGTTGTTTTTGCTGGGACAAGTTGGAAACGGGCTTGGGTTCTCCTCTCCTGCTTAAAGAGTGCCGTTCCAGAGGCAGTAAGTTGGAATTTCTTCCCCTAAGGGCCACTGACTATGGGGAAGGACAGACATGATGTCACAAGACATCAAGCCGGTGCTGGGCCATTGTCTGTGTCTCCCCAGCCCCTGGCCGCCAGGAGACAGGTTCCCTTCTGTGGCCGGCGTGTAACATCATCAGCTCTCTACCCCTTTCACGGCAGACACTTGTTAAGCATGATCTTCAGGGCAGAAATCCTCACACACTATGGGGTACACTCCCCAGGCTGCCCCCTACCTCCTGCTGCCCTTTTGGGGGATTCTAGACCTAAGAGCTGTGGGGGATTGCATTGCCCATCAGGCCTTATGGATGACCGGTGGCAGACGCAGCAGGGAGAGAAGCTCATGGAATGTCAGCACCACGGCTCACTGCGGGCTGAGCCCCCCCGTCAGGGCTGCACTCCTGCCCCAGGGGATGATGCACACGTCTGTCCACGCATAGCTGTCACACGGCAGCCCCAGTTTCCACTGCAGCCTGGAGACTCTTCTGCTCAGTCAACGAGCATGTTTTCAAAATCAAGGTGGAATTCACACAACATAAAAGGAACCATTATGTTTGTACAGTTTGGTGGCATTTAAGCCCCTCCTGCTCTGCAGCTGTCACTTCTGCTCACTTCTCAAACGGTTCCATCTCCCCAAACCCTTCCCCTCGCGCCAGCTCCGGGCAGCCACAAGTGTGCTTTCTGTCTCTGTGCAGTGACCTGTTCAGGATGTTTCCCACCAAAGGCATCCCCCCGTCAGTGGCCTTCTGGGCCCAGTGTCTCTCGCCTAGCGTGAGGTTTTCAAGGGTCACCCATGTTGTGGCACTTGTCATGACCTTGCTTCTTGAGGCTGGAGGCTGTTCCGTAAGTATCTGCCCCCGTTGGCCACCCTTTCCCCCACCGACGGACGTGGAGGTGGGCTGTCGTGTGTTTCTGGGAGCCTGTGACTCTCTAGATGCTGTGTAGACAGGACTGGGGACAAACGTGGCTCCTGCCTTGATGGAGGTGCGTGTTGAGTGGGAAAACAGACACGTGACGAACATCGCTTGTGCCACTGGCCAGCATTACTTGGGGACAGTCCTTACAGTGGTGATACAAAGTGGGATGTTTCCAGCGGAAGGTTGGGGACTTAGGTCCCTCCTTCATCTCTGCGATTCTCACTGTCGGGTGCTTGTTGCATGTTTTTAAAAGAACCAGTGACATCTGTCACTATTTAAATGTAAGGCAAATCCATTTGCTCTGGTTCATTCCCAGAGGCAGCTTCCTGGGGTTCAGAGCGCTGGGACAGAGAGGGGTTGCCTGGGGGATGTCTGCTTGGCTCCCATTCCTGCCTTCGGGGCCCTTCTGAGCAGATACAGTCCCTCCTGCCGGGATAGCCCTTCACAGATACGGTGGCAGAGGTCTCCTCCAGGTCCTGTCCTCATGGGCTGTGCCATTCTCAGTTCCTTTCTTTGTTTCTGATGGGATATGGGTTTGTCCCTCACCATCCTGGTCCCTGCCGGCCCCACCCAGTGGCCCACTGTGAGCTGGGGCAGCTCCAGGAGCAGAAGGAGGCCTCGGTCCCCGTGTCCCGTCATGTCGCTTCCTCTCTGGGATGTCCTGAGGGGTGGGACATGAGGGGTGGATATGAGGAGCACCATCTGCGCTGTCTTGGGCTCCCCAGGCTGCTGTAACCAAATACCATGGGGGTTTGGCAGCAAATTATTCTCTTAGTTCTAGAGCTGGGAGTCTGCGGTCAGGGTGTCACCATGGTGGGGCTCTGGTGAGAGCCCTTCCAGGTTGCAGATGGCAGTTTCTCCTTGGGTCCTCACGGGTGGAGAGCAGAGAGAGCACTGTATGCCCCTCACGAGGGCTTCATCTTCCCGATCTAACTGCCTCCCAGAGGCCTCGCCTGCTGACTGAGTGGTGGGACTCCACATGATCTGGGGGGACACCCATGGGTGGCCCGTAGCCAGGACTGCACTGCTCCCAGCCAGGGCAAGAGTTCCCGGGGATGTCAGAATTCTCCCCACTTATGAGGCAGAGTTATTTTGGGGAGGGAAAGACACCCGCGGCATCTTCCATGTTATCTTACATTGTCGTTCTGGAGGATTCAGTGCAAGGATTATGGCCGCGGTAAGACATGGGCCACTGTGGTCACACAGGGCCTTTCTTCCTGGAGCCGTTGGGCCTAGCTGGCCGCTGACCCCCGGCTAAGCTTCCCGAGCTGGAAGAGGTCTCCTCCCTGCTACGAACGTGTTATTTCACTTGCGTGTTCCGCACCTCTGGAACAGTCGCAGGCAGGGCCTCTACTGGCGGATCATGACCTGGGGTGGCAGTTGCTGTAGGAGAGGTTTGGAAACGTAGTGATGATCGTGGCACCTTGTGTGGTCAAGGTCCTTTCCGTTCACGAGGCTGAAGAGAGAGGATCCTGCCTGGGAGGCCAGTCTGCACGGTCAGTCTCCATCTGTCCCAGAGAGACATGGGTCTTGCTGGAGATGATGGCGGGTCTTCTCCCCGTGGCCTCTGCCCAGCGGAGCTGGTGGGTCTGGGGTAGGACTGGGCTTCTGTGGCCCCGGGCTGTTGTGGGGGCTGCTGGGCCCAGCTCCTTCCTCCCCCTGACAGGTGGGGCCCATGCCCCTGAGAAACAGGCTGCAGCAGCCCGGGTGGTGCTTCCCAGGCCGCCAGCTGCCCTCTGCCAGGGCCCTTTATGTCCTAGAGTTTTAAAGGTAGAAGGCACGTGAACGGGTTTTGGGACTAACCCTTTTGTCTCACGGAGGAACACCAAGGCCCAGAAAGGCAAAGAGAAGTCATCAGGGCTGAACCAAGCAGGTTGTCGGTTGTCTGGCTAGCCACATCCCTGAGGCCGCTCGGGTGCCTGCCAGCGAGGGTAAGCGGGGACCGAGGGCCAGGCTTGGTGTGCTGCTGGCGGACTGTGAGGGGCGCTCTCCGGGCTTCCACTGCCCCTCCTGGGCTGCCTGCCGGCCTAGAGCCTAATGGGAGGTCTGGCTGGTGTGGGCACTGTCCGATGGAACCCAGTTCTGTTGACGAGGACAGGGAGGCTGTCCTGAGCCACTGGGGGTGTGGAGGTGGGAGCAGAACTTGGCCGAACGGATGGATACTGGAAACAGGAGAGGATGGGAGGAAGCAAGTGAAGGTGCCGCTTTCCTGTGAGACCTTTCCCTCTGCTCCCCGAGTGAGCACTGAGAGTCGGGGCAGTCCAGGCGTGAGACCAGTCCTGCTCCTTGCCCCACTGTGCGGCATTTCGGGTGTCGGGTCATCCTGACGGGACAGGACGGCAGAGCGGTCAGGAAGCCGGGAGACAGCTAGCACCACTTGCAGGCGAGATCAGAGGCGAGGCAGGGTCACGGTCCTTCCTGAGATCACGTGCAAAAGCAGCTCACTTCATTGCTGGGGACTCTGTTTGTGTTCTTCGGGGCAGCATGAGGCCGGGAAGTGAGCCGGACTTGCTCCTCTGGCTGTGAGCTGGCCAAGTTCGAAGGCAGGAGTTGAAATGGTGATGACCTGACCCTGGAGCCCAGTCACCTCCCTGGAGGCCCCTCACATGGGGCCCTCCCAGGACCCAGACAGAGCCCACCTGTCTTCAGGCTTCAGGCTGAATTCCCACAGAATTCTATGGCCTTTTTCCTCCATGGATTTCCATGGCTTTAAATGCATGGCCCGTCTCCGTGCCCATGAAGACACCAGGCTTGCCCTCATTTTCATAGAGAGCTGACCTGATGGCCAACCCCCTAGTACTTATGCATGTCCTCGGATTCCTGCAGAAGGGGAGAAGTGCCCCCTTCGGGTCTCAGAGACTGTTGTCCTACAGCCCTGGCGCT
Source organism: Neogale vison (assembly GCF_020171115.1). NCBI lineage: Eukaryota > Metazoa > Chordata > Mammalia > Carnivora > Mustelidae > Neogale > Neogale vison. The sequence goes on along the minus strand of NC_058092.1, from coordinate 151,004,226 downwards.
CAGCACAGGGAAGTTCAGAGGGAGGCAGCTGACCGCCGACTCTCACCTGGGCAGACCAGCGTCTCAAGCTTGCGTAATTTCCCCGACGTATCAGGAAGTGGGCAGCACGGAGGGTCCATAAGCGCGAACAGCGAATGTGTCTTGGTTCCTAACCTTTCAGAGTGTGAAAGTTCCTTTTATGGTTAAGAAGGCCTCTGTGGCCACGATTTAGTAGTTGTGCATTTAGAGTCATGGTTTGAGAACATGTACAAGGACTAGTAACAGCAGCAGGGCTAGCAAACACCTGAACCCAGAGTGTCTGCGAGGTGCCCGGCATTTGTCTCAGTGCTGGATGTGTGTTAGTTCACCTGATCCTCTCAGAAACCTGTGAGGTGGGTACTGTGGTTACTCTCATTTGACAGATGGGGTACTTGAGGCACAGAGAGGTTACATAACTTTTTCAAAGTCACACAGCTGCCAACTCTTGGAGCCAGGATTCAGGTCCGGGTGAGCCAGCTCAAGTCCACACTCTTAACCATATTTACATGTCTCTGTGCCAGAGAAGGACACACAGCTGCGGCTTGTGGACAGGGGACACTGGGCCTTAGTGAGAATGTGTATTCCAATGGTCAGACGTTGTGAACACGTCAGGATGGGCAAACATACAAGTTGCAGAAGGGTGTGGAGAGTGTTAATGTTGTTCAGATGAAGTGAAAAACCACCCAGGATGGTACTCTATATTTTGTATATGTAGTATATTGATATACTGTGAGTTATTTGTGAATGCATGCATGCACAGTAGAAGCGTAAGCCTTCCTGGGAATGGTAAGGCTGGATTCGGAAAGTGATTCCCTTTGCAGAGGAGGGAGGGATTAGAACTGGGGAGAGATGTCTGGGGCATCAGTGATACCTTTTTTATTTATTAAAAATAAAACTGAGCTAGAGCAAAGATGATTGTGTTGCAGGTTGAACTGTGCAATGGGTACATGAGTGTGAGCTAAATAGTTTCTTTCTTTCTTTCTTTTTTTTTTGTGAAAATTTTTTTTAATTTGTCAGAGAGAGCACAAACAGGGGAAGCTGTAGGCAGAGGGAGAAGCAGAGTCCCTGCGGAGCAGGGAGCCCGCTACGGGACTCCATCCTGGGACCCCAGGATCATGACCTGAACTGAAGGCAGACGCTTCACCAGCTGAGCCTCCCAGGAGTCCCCGAGTTAGGTAGTTTCTTTGGATATATGTGACATACTTTATAATGAAGCTTAAACCTACCATAAATTTGTAACATTTTCCTGTTTTTCTTTTTTAAAAATTTTATTTATTTGATAGAGAGAGACATCGATAGACGGAACACATAGCAGGGAGAGTGGGAGAGGAGGAAGCAGGCTTCTGACTGAGCAGGGAGTCTGATGCGGGGCTTGATCCCAGGACCCTGGGATCCTGACCTGAGCTGAAGGCAGATGCTTAAGGACTGAGCCACCCAGGTGGCCCAAAATTGTAACATTTTCAAGTGAATTTGCATATATACATTTAAAGAGAGTGTGTGGGAAGACATACTGGTTTCTTTTGACTTCGGCCTGCTTGGCTGCTGGAAGGGTCTCCCTGGGGCCTCTGCCCGTGGCCGGCCCCCGACACAGCAGGTCAGATGTATGCAGCCTGGAGCCTGCTCGGGCTGGGACAGGTGGGGAGTGTCTCTTCAGCCTGTTCATTTCCAGGGAGCGGTGGCCCTGAAGGGCAGACGCAGGGACCTGGGTCAGGTGGGGCGGTGTGTGGAGCAGGACGACTGCGGACAGAGCCTCTGAACCGAGTGCGAGTCTGGAAGGAAGGGCTCCATTCAGCTGCAGACACTGCCTCTGGGGACAGCGGTTACTTTTGTTTAATTTCGCTGAATGCACAAGGGACACTGTCATATCCACAAGGAAGAGCATGGGACATTCTGTCAGAAGCAGCCAGCATGACATTGGGAAAAATGATCATGAGGCAGCAAATGCCAGTGTGAGTGAGTGGGAGGAAAAGCAGGCAAGTGGGAGTTCAGAGAGGAGAACAGTTGCTGAGAGGGTCGGGCACTGTGATTTATGAGGGGAGGGGACAAGGTCAGCAGCTGCTCGAGAGACTCTTTGCTTCTGTCCCAGCGAGACGTCATCCACTGGGCCCTCTGGCATCCTCTGAAAGGTGGTGCAAGGGGCCTCGGGTTACCAACGGCAGGCCCGCAGGTGGACCAGGGGTTGCTCACATTCTGCTGCAGCCTCAGGGGTCTGCCAGGGCTTCCAGCTTCCCCTCTTGCCTCCCTGGAACCTGGTCTTAAATCAGAACCCGAGGGGCCAGGATGGCTCGCAGTCCTGGATGACCTCTTGGGAAGTTACCCAGCTTTCTTCCTGTGGTACAGTTTTGGGCGGGACTTTATACTGCAGTGGAAGTGATGCTGAGACCACGGGCGTCTGCGAGGGGAAATGCTGTCTTTCTGAGAGGCAGCGGCAGTTTCTGAGGAAAGTGGCCACTGCTCCTACCCCGCCCTGCGCTCCAGACCTCACGGCGGCGACCGCTCTGGAAAACCCCGCTGTTCTCTCCGATCTCCCCGACTCTGTACACACCAACGGGACAGCAGGGAAAGACCTGGTCCCTTTGTTCACCTTTCTCTTCCCCAGGAAGCACCTCGACTGTCCCTGCACGTCAGGGTTCCAGCCAGACCGCACAGTTCCCCAGGGCCACCGGCCGTCCCTGTGACTGCTCTTGGGCCCCCTCAGTTTCTCGCCGTCTGCCTCCCTCTGGGGCACCATCAACCGCTCTCTGCTGTCTGGCTTCTCCCTCCCTCAGTTTGACACCCAAAGCCCTTCTCATTGTCTGGGTCTCCCCATCCTAAAACCATGGTCCCATTCCCTGTGCGGGGCCTCCCTCTTTCATTCCCCCAGAGCACACCCCGCCTGCAGTGCTTCCCTTACCCCCCGCCGGGCCTGGCCCTGCCCAGGCCCCTCCATCCCTGCTCCGCTGCTCATTCCTTGCCGCTCCTGTGTGTTTGTGGGGACACACCCTCACTTCCAGGCGGCGCCCCGTTTCAGGGACGCTGTAGTCTCAGCCTTGCGCAGCCTTCCCGCTGCCGATTTTGGAAGATTTTCATCAGCCCCGAAAGAAACGCTATAGCCTGAGTGGTCATTCCCTGTGTCTCCCTGACCCCCGACCAGACCATTCCTCACTTACCTTCTGTCTTCGATTTGCCTCTGTTTCCCCTTCCTGCTCAGCCCACAGACGCCCTTTGCATCTCATCCTTACCCCTGCACCCTGATTGCTGACTGGCATCCCCATCCGGTCCTCTTGCGTCCTGCTGCCCAGGCCCAACGGGCCTTCCCAGCCTTGGCCGCTGCCTCACGGCCTAGCCCTGTGGCTGTGACGCTACCCTCCCCAGGGTGCTGAGGTGCCCCTTGCCGAGCAGCCTCCTCTCCTCACACCTCCCTGCCTCATGCCGCCTCGTGCCATATCATGTCTCCTCACACCCTCTCATGCCCCCTCACACCTCCCATCTCTCACCTCCCCACACTCTCTCTTACCCTCATGCCTCATCACACCTCATCCACCCCTCATACCTCCCACCTCATATCTCCTCATACCCCCTCACACTTCTCGTGCCTTCCCACATCCCGTCACACCTCCTCTTGCCTCTGCATACCTCTCCACACTATCTCGTGCCTCCTCACACCTCTCCCTACCCCTCACACCTCACACCTCCAGAAATCCCCTCACACCTCCTCACCCCTCCCTGCAGCTCCCAGCACCACCTCATGCCTCCTTGCACCTCCCCACACCTTTGCACACACCCTCACACCTGTCCACATCTCCCCCCCACCTCGTCAGATCACCTCATACCTCTCTGCCCTCCTCCCACCTCTGGAGTGTGTGTGTTTGCTTGTGAGTTTCTTGAGGTCAGAGACCAGCTCTTTCTCATCTTTAGTTCTCGAGTCCGGATTCCGTGCACCACGTTGCCGACCTGGTCTGCGCTCCGTCAGTCTGAACGTGAGAATGACACGAGTTTTCGTCCAGCCTCAAATGTTCCTCAGCTGGGGCGCCTGGGTAGCTCAGTCGGTTAAGCCCTTGGTCATGATCCCAGGGTCCTGGGATTGAGCCCCGAGTCCGGCTCCCTGCTCAGCAGGGAGCCTGCCTCCTCCTCTCTCTCCGCCACCTGCCTCCCTTGCCTACTTGTGATCTCTGTCTGTCAAATAAATAAATAAAAAATCTAAAAAAAAAATGTTCCTCAGCTTCTCTCACGGTCTCTGTCTTCGTCCTCTCTGATTTTATGGGTCTGGTTTTGTACCAAACAGGCAGAACCCGTGCTGTCAGGAGTGCCATAAAGTAGGGACGGGTGATTTATCTTCGTCTGCCTCTCCCTCAGGAGCTGCCTCCTCCCAGCCCAGGCCCTGCTGCGGTCAGCGTCAGTGGGAGCCAGTGGAGACCGAAGGAGATGGGCAGTGAGATAAGGGACCCCCGGCAGGCCAGAGATCAGCACTTACCCAGCGCATTTAGCTCCAGTTCTGGGCACGAATCAACATTCAATGACGTCTCTTGAAGCACAGATTGGGGTGGGGGTGAGTAAGAGAGTTTGGATTTATTTTCCTAGAGACTCGATCCGGATATTTATACACCTTAAGTAACGGAGGCAGACACTGTGTTGTAAAAATGTGCATATGTGTGTATTTGTACGTGTGTGGGGGCGTGTGTGCCTGTGTGTATACATACATTTGCAGTTAAAAAATGCCAGGAATTTAAGTGCAACTTGAAGGACCTTAACATTAAGAATTAACTTGAAGAATAAAGGAGGATTTTCTCAGCTTGAGTACACCCAGCTGCATTAAGACCTAGATGTGTCATGGATGATCGGCTGTGGATTAAGTTTTACAAATCCTGATCAGGCTTGTCTTTTGATGTGGTGTTCACTTTGGCTTTTAGTTTCGAGAGCATCAGATGATTTACTGAAGATCAGGTTGTGTCTTTCCCTGGCGACGACTTTCCCTCTCCAAGCAGGGACGAGTTTGAGCTCTGTGGGTGAGGCTCTGGGCCCCCTCAGGGTGGAACGCCTCACCCATGGGCCCCTCGAGCTCTGGGGGCTGCATGGCTGGTGGCCCTGCATAATGGGGTGTGTGTGTCTGAGTATTGTTTTAAAGTTACCCTTCTTGTTTGTTGTGTTACAATCACCGTGACTTTTACTAAGGCTCTGGTGAATAGTGGCATGGGCAGGGTCTGTCCATGCTTGGTGGCTAGGGCAGTGTTTCCCAAACTCTGTTCCTCAGAACACTCAGAAGACTGTAAGTGGCCAAGTGAGTTCGGAAAACTGCCGCGTGCTACATGTTTTCTCGATGGTTTGCAGCAGTCCTTTAAAGACTGGGAAATTCCTGTGGGAAAACCATGTAGCCTAGCAGTTTCTAAATTTCTTTGATCATTTGACGCTTAATTTCCAGGAGCATTTATTAGTTCTCAATTCTGTAGGAACGCCCTGAGAAGCCCTGGCTCAGAGTAAGTGTGTGCAAGGGGAGGCGTTGGGGCAGAGCGCGTGATTGCCGACAAGGCTTACATGCTAGACCGCGTATTTGACCATCACAGCTGGGAACCCTGTCCTTCCCCGTGTTCCAGGAAGGGCGTTCCGGGTCCGGGATGGCCTTGAACGCTGGCCTCCCGCACCTGGCTCTGTGCAGTCCACTCCCAGCGGAACATGTGCGGATGGGGCTGCAGGGGCTGGGCGTGGAGGAGGCCAAGGTGCCCCCCACGAGGTGGTGCCCCCCACGAGGTGGTGCCCACCCGCTCACTGCCTGAGCTCAGACCAGCGGAGACTGCAGCCTTCTGGTCTGCGTCCCAGCTCGTCACCTCTAGGTCTTTCCTTTCTAGCTGTAGGCCTGTTGAAGGCAGGACTGTCACAGTTTTCTCTCAGTCCTGCTAGCGCTTTGCACAGAGCTGAGTTGGTTATGACCCCCTCGTTGTCCCTTGTCTGGGGGATGCTGTCCTGTGGAGTGTGCTTGTGCCGTGCCTGGGAGCACCAGGGTAGGCCTGGCGGGTATGAGTAAACTGAGTCACTCGGGCTGAAGTTACCCACCACCAACCAAGCCCACTAAGTGTGGCACAGTATTAAAAATATTTGCATATTGACAAGGTCAGGCACTTTTTTAAAAATACTGTAGTGTCTTCTCTGCGCTTCGATGTTTGTGAATTCTTTTTTTTTTTTTTTAAGATTTTATTTATTTATTTTACAAAGAATGAGAGAGAGAGCACAAGCAGGAGGAGCAGCAGGCAGAGGAGAGGGAGGGGCAGGCTCCCCTCCAAGTCGAGAGCCCAATGTGAGGCTGGATCCCAGGACCTCAGGATCATGACCTGAGCTGAAGCAGATGCTTAACCAACTTAGATGCCCAATATCTGTGAACTCTTAGTTAAAAACTACTAGCATTTTTAAATAATAAAGAATTATTAAAAGCAAGGTCTCTAAGTACTATTTAAGGAGAATTTTTCCAAAACCATTGTTCTGTGTTGCGTGAAACGGTCATATTTTGTAGCAAATCTTTGGAGTCTCCCATTAATCTGTTCCTAAGAGAAGTTGTTTTGTAACATTTCTCCTTACAGGCTACAGAGAAACACCAAAGGTGATGGGACTTGCCTAAAATCCCAGGGGAGATTGTCAGGTGAAGCCGGACTAAGGACCCCTTTATAGTAGGGGCAGTGTCCTTTGCCACATATTTGTCTAATTACCAGACATTTCAGTCAACTCCACTTCCTACTTCTTTCAAAAAACAGTGTGGGACAGATACAGAACTCATGTCAGAAGCAAAATCATTTGTAGGTTCAGAATGCTTACCTATGAAGCTTGGAAAGTGTGGTTTAAGTGGGGGCAGGGAGATGGGTAGATTTGTTTCCTGTAAAGTCTGTGGGAGTATCTGCGTGTCCTGCTCCCCAGATATGGAGTCTGTTCCTGAGAGTCTCTCGTGGCAGCGCGTGACTGGACATCGGAGGGAGATCTGGCTGGGGGGCTGTCCGTGGACCCCCAGCATCCCCTGATCTCTGGTCTCTGCACTGTGCCCTGACTCTCCATGTCATCTGGTTACTGCTATCGCCTCTTTCCGCGTGTTGTAAGTGAATGGTTGCGAAGCTACTCGAAAGGTGGTCCTTGGACTAGCTGAGTCAGAATCACCTGGGCTGGGGAATTTAGTGACATGGAGGTTCCTGGGCCCCTCCCCAGACTCCTCCCCAGGTGGGGCTGTGGGATTTGCATCTTTAGCAAGTTCCCCAGGTGATTCCTTTTTTCCCCTTTAATTGAAGTATAATTGACACACAGTGTTATAATAGTTTCAGGTGTACAACATAGTGATTGGGCAAGTCTGTGCATTACTCCGTGCTCACCATGAGTGTGGTCACCATATGTCACCGTACCACGTTATTGCAATAGCGACCATCTTCCCTGTGCTATACTTTTCATCTCTGTGAGTTATTTATTTTATAACTGAAAGCTTGTACATCTTAAACCCCATCACCTATTTTACCCATCCCCCCACCCACCTCTCCTCTGGCCACCACCAGTTTGCTGCATTGTAGAGTCTGCTTGTTTGTTTTTGTTTTTTCCAGATGCCCCATCGATGTGAAATCATACAGTCCTTGTCTTTCTCTGACTTATCTCACTTAGCATAATACCCCATACGTCCATCCATGTTGCTGCAAATGGCAAATCTCATTCTTTTTTTAAGACCAAGTAATATTCCATTGTGTATACATACCCTGTCTTCTTTATCCAGTCATCTGTCAGGGGATTCTTAGGTTGCTTCCATATCTTGGCTGTTGGAAATAATGCCGCAGTGAACATGGGGGCGTAGATATCTTTTCAAATGAGTGTTTTCATTGTCTTTGGGTAAATACCCGGTAGTGGAATTACCAGATTATATGATCTTTCTTCTTTAAATGTTTTGAAGGCTCTCCATACTGTTTTCCACAGTGGCTCTTGTGCACATATAAGTCAGAATTACCTACTGAGGGTCCTCAGGGGAATGCCTTTTAGAAGGCCCCCAAGGGAAATGGCTTCTCCTGTTGCAGATGTATTCTGGGAACTGACCCAAACAGTCCCCATGGAGGCTCCCTATGACCTCCGCATCAGCATGCTTAGCCACGTACTTGGGATCCACCAAAGAATCTCCTTGGGTTACTTCAAATATCCCTCTTGCACACAGATTTCTCACTGAGTCTTCCTGAGGCAGGGGGGCAATGATATTTAACTTCTGTGTGGCCTCAAAGGTCCCAGAGCTGCCTGTTCTCTCCTCCCATTCCCCGCTCTCACGCTGCCCACCCTGTTCTCCCTTGTCCTTCCCTCCATCCAGCTCGGGCAATGTGTCAGTCCCTTAGCTATTTTCAGGCGCTGAGCAAAATGTGGGAGAAGCCCCGAACGCAAAGAGAGCTGAGAAGTGGGAGAGCATGTGTGAGGTTGGTGGGGAGGGGTGGGTCCAAGAGGGGCCAGGGCCAGGCCAGGCTGGGAGCAGGTCTGGGAACTCGGTGCAGAGGCCTTGCTGGGCAGCAGGGGACGTGGGTCCCAATACGATCCACAGCAGGGGCTTTGCCCTTCTTCCAGGGTTGCCCCTACCCCATGGACACCAGGGATCTGGGGAGAGCACAGCCATGAGCACATTACCCCATCTCAGTCCCCCGGCCAGCCCCCCAACACCCCTGGGGGCCACCTGCCCTTGCCTCAGAAGCCCCCACGTGCATGTGCTGTGGCCATAGAGGCCATGTCACAGCTGGGGCTGGAGTGGGAGCTGCCACCTACCTTCCCTCTCCTCTGCCTCCTCAGAGGTTCTTCCAGGCTGGCCGCTGCACCCTGAGTGGACATAATTGGCGATGGGGCAGGACACGAAAGATGTGGAGAGATTTCGACACATGATGTTTTCTCCTGTAAATAATGGTCATTTGATGCTTCAATAGCCCGGAGACGTTGGAAGTAGGCTGCCGAATTTGAGACCTGTGTGGGTGGACGCTTACGTTCAAACAACACGGATTTGGTGCCAGTGAAAATTCTTTTTTTTTTTTTCCAATTTATTTATTTTCAGAAAAACAGTATTCATTATTTTTTCACCACACCCAGTGCTCCATGCAATCCGTGCCCTCTATAATACCCACCACCTGGTACCCCAACCTCCCACCCCCTTGCCACTTCAAACCCCTCAGATTGTTTTTCAGAGTCCATAGTCTCTCGTGATTCACCTCCCCTTCCAATTTACCCCAACTCCCTTTTCCTCTCTAACACCCCTTGTCCTCCATGATATTTGTTATGCTCCACAAATAAGTGAAACCATATGATAATTGATTCTCTCTGCTTGACTTATTTCACTCAACATAATCTCTTCCAGTCCCGTCCATGTTGCTACAGAAGTTGGGTATTTATCCTTTCTGATGGAGGCATAATACTCCATAGTGTATATGGACCACATCTTCCTTATCCATTCGTCCGTTGAAGGGCATCTTGGTTCTTTCCATAGTTTGGTGACCGTGGCCATTGCTGCAGTGAAAATTCTAAGGAAGGGTGAGGGCGGACTGTTGATCTTTAGGGGAAGTACAGGTGTGAATCTTATTAAGAGAAGTACTTGGCTGTGGTAGACCAGTAATACCTTTACTCCCCCCCCTTTATTTAACCCTTTCCATTATTTAAAAAATTTTTTTTTCTTTTAAGATTTTATTTATTTACTTACTTGACAGAGATCACAAGTAGGCAGAGAGGCAGGCAGAGAGAGAGAGGAGGAAGCAGGCTCTGCACTGAGCAGGGAGCCCGATGCGGGGCTCAGTCCCAGGACCCTGAGATCATTACCTGAGCTGAAGGCAGAGGCCTAACCCACTGAGCCACACAGGCGCCCCACCCTTTCCATTATTTTAAAAATATATATTTTATTTATTTGATGGAGAGAGACAGCGAGAGAAAGAACACGAGCAGGGTGAATGGGAGAGGGAGACGGAGCCTTCCCATTGAGTGCAGAGCCCGATGCGGGCCTCAGTCCCAGGATGCTGAAGGCAGGCACTTAATAAATATCTTTACTTTTGGAATTGTGTGGAGAGCTTGAAGAGTCTTTAGCTTAACAAACACTCTCACAAAGCCGACGTCTCAGTTTCAGAACCGGGCCCTGGTGGCTGGTGTAAAGGGAAAGAGGACTTGAGAAGGACAGTGCTGGGTTGTCGGTGACAGTATACTGTGTCCCAGCTCTGATATTGTCTGTCGTTGCAGGTGATTTTCAAAGCCAAGTCAAAATATTCTCCAGAATTACTCAAATACCGGTAAGTACCTGGGGGGATTTCCATCCTCATTTGGAAAATATCTTTTCGACTATTTAGGACTTGGTTAGGCAGCCTGAGGCAGAAATGTAGCTTGTGTCCTTGAGGGGCCAACACCCTGTGCAGGTATCCTGAACAATGCTGAAACTCCCAGAATCCGATGAAGCAGGTGATGTTCGGGGTATTGGGCAGTCTCTGGCCTGGGCTGCTGTGTACTGTGAGAGCCACAGGAGTTTCGTGGAAAGTCAGTCAGTGCTGGGCTGAAAGGGCGGGCTCGTAACCTGGAAGGGAGCGCCTTAAATTATGTGGCAAGTTTACATGAAGGGGTAGATAGGCTTGTTTTTCCTACAGAGAAGGTTTGTAGGTTTCCCCAAATTTTTAGAGGTCTGTGACCCCATCACCCCCAAGAGCAAAGAAACCGGTGGCTTAAAGAATGGTCAGACTTGGTCAAAGGGGAAAGGACGCAAGGCATTCAGAAGACATGGGGCAGGTATATGGCGTTCTGATGTCCCTGCCCAGGCGAGCTCCAATGCCATGAGCAGACATTTCTGGGAAAGCAATTTCGGCCACTTACCTTCTTTTTTTTTTTTTTTTTTTTTTTTAAAGATTTTTATTTATTTATTTGACAGAGAGAAATCACAAGTAGACTGAGAGGCAGGCAGAGAGAGAGAGAGGGAAGCAGGCTCCCCGCTGAGCAGAGAGCCCAATGCGGGACTCGATCCCAGGACCCTGAGATCATGACCTGAGCCGAAGGCAGAGGCTTAACCCACTGAGCCACCCAGGCGCCCCTCGGCCACTTACCTTCTTGAATCAAAATGAAAATTTAATTATTTTGTGGCTTTAAAAATATGTAAAAATGTGTGCATATTGTATTTTATTTAAATATGTAATTTTAAATTTATGAACACTTTTTATTTAAAATTCTGAAAGTATATTTTTCTCGAGATATAATTGACATACAACATTATATTAGTTTCCTGTATCCCACAGGATGATTTGATATTGGCCTATTGCAAAATGACCACTTCAGTAAGTCTAGTTAACATCTATTACTGAACATGGTTACAAAATTTGTTGTTTCTTATGATGAGAACTTCTAAGATTATGAAAATGTATATTTTGATCTCCATTTTATATCCAAAGAAACTGAAATTCAGAAAGAAATACGACAGTACTGGGACCAAGAGAGAAGTCATGAGACTCAGGGCGCCATGTTTGTTTCTCTCACCTAAACTTGAAGTCTTTGTTCACTACTTTTTGGGTAGTTTGGTGCATGTTTCTACTAGACTATTCAGCTGGGACTTGACCATCCACCCTGAAAATATGTTGGTCTGAAGGAGAACCCTTTATTTTATTTTATTTTATTTTAAAGATTTTATTTATTTATTTGACAGAGATCACAAGTAGGCAGAGAGGCAGGCAGAGAGAGAGGAGGAAGCAGGCTCCCTGCGGAGCAGAGAGCCTGATGTGGGGCTCGACCCCAGGACCCTGGGACCCTGGGACCATGACCTGAGCCGAAGGCAGAGGCTTTAACCCGCTGAGCCACTCAGGCGCCCCTGAAGGAGAACCCTTTAAAGGGGCAATTCCAAGTACATAATCCCTTCCCTTCTGTGGTAAGAAAATAGCTGGCCTTTCCTCCACACCCATAATCTAACCCTCCAGCCTCTTGACTAGAAATATGGATCAACCCGGGGACTGGGGAGCCAAGAATGGGTGAAGACTGGGAAAGAGGAAGAGATTCTGATTGGATCGTGGAGCTGGTCTTACCTTGGAAGTGGTTGGTTGAAGCTGAGGTAATGTGGTTTCTCATAGAAGTGGAATATGAAAGCACTGGTCAGAAAGGAAGGCTGGTTCAGAAGTTTTCAGCCTCTGAGCCTTGGGGGGTGGGGTCCATTAAATGTGAGGGAGTGTGTGTGTGGGGGGTGCAGTTCTTGATCCTGGAACCGAAGTGCAGACACCAGGATGGGCTGTTTTCAGTGGGAGGGGGTTTGTGGAGATGGAGAGAGAATACCAGGAGAAATTCAGCTGGGTGAGATGTTCAGGCTGGAGAAGACCAAAGAGTTTCTTGAAGCCAGGAGGGTGAGAGTCCAGTGGGAGGAGCCTCTTGACTCCTATGTCATAATAAAGAAATGCTCAGAGTTATTCGTGTTTGTGCCTATCTTCCATCTTCTCTGTTTGATCCCCCACTTCTTTTTCTTTTTAATATTTTATTTATTTTTTGAGAGAGAGACAGCAAGAGAGGGAACACAGGCACTGGGGGTGGAAGAGGGGGAAGCAGGCTCCCCGCAGAGCAGGGAACTCGATCCCAGGACCCTGGGATCATGACCCGAGGGGAAGGCAGATGCCCAGTGACTGAGCCCCCCAGGCGCCCCGATTCCCCACTTCTCTTAATCCAGATGCTGCTGCAAACATTTCAGGCCATGATTTATCCCTCAAGGTGCTTTGGTATGTTGGCTTTTGAATAGGCCGGCTTCCCTGACTGAACTACAGCTCACTTGGAAAGAAGCACAAGCCGTCACTCTAGAAGTGGGGGCAGCTTCTCCCCCGAGCTGCTCCGGTAGCCGCTCCGTGTCTCTGAAGGTGGTTTATACTCAGCCCCACCAAGAACCACTTCATTTCCCCTCAAGTCCCCTCTCTCCCTGACACACCCGCACACTCAGCTTTGCTGGAGTTGGTGCCCATGTGATTCAGTTTTTCTCTTTCTCAGGCTCTGCTTGTCAGTCTTCGGCTTAGAGGCTTGAATACCGCACAGGGGGCTCAGAACACTTCGATTTTCGGCGGGTTTTTTTTGTTTTGTTTTGTTTTTTTAAATTTATTTGACAGAGATCAGAGGTAGGCAGAGAGGCAGGCAGAGAGAGAGGAAGGAAAGCAGGCTCCTTGCTGAGCAGAGAGTCCAATGCGGGGCTCGATCCCAGGACACTGGGATCATGACCTGAGCCGAAAGCAGAGGCTTTAACCCACTGAGCCACTCAGGCACCCCCGATTTTTGGTGTTTTTAATTGTTTCCCTTCCACCTTTGAGTAAAAAACACAACGAACCAGGCTTTGCTTTTCCCATTCTGGAAGGAATCTCAGATCTCAGAAGAGAAATTTAAACCACGCTTTACAAGCCGTTGACACTCTCCCCTCACCGTCGGAGGGAGCAGAGTTCTTGGGCGTGGAGCTCGCGGGCAGCCCACAGGCCAGGCACTGCGGTGGCCAGGCATTGCGGTGGCCAGGCCCTGCGGTCAGCGGCCTCAGCGACTGTCTGCACTTGCAGACCCGCCTGAAGCTGATCCTTCTGGGCTCACAAGCAGAGTCATCCTCCCGGATGCCTGGTCCCACTGATTTCCTTTTCCTTTGGTCTTTTTTCTCATTATAGGCTGTTTATCCTGACCCTATGTTTGAGCTGAGAAGTAGTCATTTTGGGGCAGGTGGTCAAACACTGTTGCCGTGGAAATGCCCCCTTGCCATAGGATTTGTTCTGCACCACCCCTGCCCCACGCTCTCTCCACACCTCCCAATCTCTCTTCCTCCAGAGCTGCAGGCCCCAAGGGAAGAGTTAAGTTTTGCAAGGTTGTTTTTTTTTCTTTTTTTCATTATGAAAGTTATATAAGCTCATTAGAAAAAAACAGAAAATATAAAAGCATTGGAAGTTTGTGCATAGAGACATGTGGAAAGAAAGAAACCAAATCTAGTGCAGCCCCTGCCCCCGCCCCACCCTACAGAAACCCCGTCCAACTCTGAGGAGACACAGTAATGTTTTCCGTTGTAGGTTTTCGTCTACCTTTCCCAGAACAGAGTTGTTTTGCCACATTTATGATTTTTCTCTCTGACGTTGACCTTAATGTTGGATTAATGTTGGATTATAAGTACTTTTCCCATGTTGTCTTAAGCCTCACAACACAGCTGATTTCTTTGAGACAAAGCCAGGCAGTTCAGCTCAGGTCATGATCCCTGGGTCCTGGGATCCAGCTCCATGTCGTCATCAGACTCCATGCTAGGAAGGGAACCTGCTTCTCCCTCTGTCTTTGACCTTCCCCCTGCCTGTGTGCATGAGCACTCCCTCATCCTCTCAAAAAACAAAACAAAACAAAACAAAACAAAAAACTAAAAAAGAAAGAACTAAAAAATAGTGGACGGATAGGATTCTGTTTAGCAGGTGGTCCTAGAGGCTCACGGAGTAGGGTAGGTTAGAAAGGGAAGGGCAGGAAGGTTTTAAGCAGAAAGCTCTGCTTGTGTAAAGACGGGGAGATGGGGACACCTGCTGGATGGGCTTCTGGCCAGCACACAGGACGGCTGATTAGGATGGGTGGCGCCCATCGGTTGACCTGGCTCTGGAGACTGATTGGAAGTATAGGGGACTGGAGGGTGCCGGCGTGGAGTCGAGGGTGGGGGGTCAGTCTGGACACCGTCACGTTGGTTTTAGACAGAAGCATGAGGCCATGCAGTCGGTGACGATGGGAAAGGGGGGCCCACAACGAGGGGAGCAGGAATAAAGAATCTGTTGAACTTGACAGCTGGTTAAACTGGGGTGGTGAAAAAATAATGAATACTGTTATGCTGAAAATAAATAAATTAATAAAAAAAAAACCTGGGGTATAATCCAAGATCTTTATCATTTAGAACTACAAAGAAACTGTGGTGCCTTTCAGAGAAATAGGAAAGCCGAGAGGAGTCTTGGAACAGGACCTTAGGGAGTTAGGCTTGGACATGGTCTGAGGGGACAGGGCTCCTGTGGCGGGCTGTTTGGAATGTGAGTCTGGTTGTAGGACAGGGCTGTGGCTTTAGACGAGCAATAGGAACCTGGGCGCCCGAGGCCGTATCTGAGGCTGCACGAGTAAGTGCGTTTCCCGGTGTGGAGGAGAGCCCATGGGAGTCGTCACTTTGGGGGAGGAAGAGGAACGGGGGCTGTGCAGGGGCAGGTCAGACAGGGGAATGTGAGGCAGGCATAGGGTCGTGGAGTGATTGACAGCGGGGCTCTGGGAAGGCAGGGAGAGGCGGCGACCAAGAGCTGACCCCTTTTGGTTTGGGAGTAGGTCCTGGGGACCTGGGAGAGTGTGGGGTCTGCAGGGGACGACCTGGGAGGTAAGGGTGATGGGGTGATGTGAAGACTTTCTAGGAGCTGCTGCTGACCGAAGGGGAAGCTGGGGTGAGGCCGTGAGGCCCCGTGGGGTGAGGACAGAGGACTGACGCAGTAAGAAGGTCACAGAACCCAGTGGATTCTCACGGCGGCCCTTTGAGGCAGGCTGGGAGACCTCATCTCTCTTCTGTAGATGAGGAAACGCAGCCCACAGTGGGCAGGAGAGACTGGCCTGATATCTTGGCTCCATGTGTCTCTGGGTCACACTGGGCAGTTGAGGGGAGGGGGAGGGGAAAGAAGGAGGGTGGTGGGGAGCCTGGGTTGCCATTGTGTGAAAATCCAAGATGGAAAGGCACAGCAGGGAGCTGGGGACGTTGACTGTGCTGGCTGTCGTGGGCAGCACACGGTTGGCATCGAGTTATGCCCGGCTTCTTCACACTTTCCTTACACTTCTCTCTCTCCTGTGTCCCCTGCCTCCTGCTGTGGGTCCTATCAGTGACAGTGTCTAGATTCAGGAGTCTTTTTTTTTTTTTTTAAGGATTTTATTGCAGGAGATGGAGAGGGAGCATGAGTAGTGGGGAGAGACAGAGGGAGAGGAAGAAGCAGGCTCCCCACTGAGCAGGGATCCTGACATGGGGCTCAATCTCAAGACTCTGGGACCATGACCTAAGCCGAAGGCAGACGCCTAATGACTGAGCCAGCCAGGCGCCCTGTCATCCAGGTTTTTGCGTCCCGGTCTGTTACATCTTTAGAAGATACTCTAGCTTCAAAACCGTTTTTTTTTTTTTTTTTAATTTTTATTTTTTTAAACGATTATTTATTTATTTGATAGAGACACAGCAAGAAAGGCAACACAAGCAGGGGGAGTGGGAGAGGAGAAGCAGGCTTCCCACCAGGCAGGGAGCCTGATGCAGGACTCGATCCCAGGACCCCGGAATCATGTCCTGAGCTGAAGGGAGGCACTTAATGACTGAGCCTCCCAGGCGCCCCTCAAAACCGCTTTTAGTTGAGAGTTTTCTTTTTCTGGATTTACAGACGTAGTCAACGTAGACCCAGTCTGATTTTGAGCCCTGCATGTCTGTTCCTTGGTGGCTTGTTTACCGAAGGCGGTAGACACCATGGGCCGTCCAGAAGCAGTTGGAGGCTGGGGTCTTGGGTTTCAGTCCGTCCGAGAAGTCCACCGGCCGTGCGCCGGTCACAAGGAGGTGGGCGGCTCCGGGAATCTGTGGGTCACAAACGGCCAGGGACCCAGCCAGCTGGTGTCCCTTCAGCCCTGGGCAGAGGCTGCGGCAGATCTGACCACCTCCCAGCGGCAGGAAAAGCAGGGCTGGGGCAGCTTCCCGAGGGCACTGTCTGTAGCTGGTCTGTGGTCTGCACGTGAGAGCAGCTGCCCTGCAAACCCGTGCTCTGCGTGTCCGCTGCCAGCCGTTAATGGAACGGGCCGCGCTTGCCTTGCGGGTCGATCCAGAAACGCAGCCAGCAGGCAGGGCATGGGGCTGACCACGCTCTCTGTTCTCCCCAGGCTGCCCCTCTACCTGGCCTCGCTCTTCATCAGCCTCATTTTCCTGTTGGTGAATCTGACCTGCGCGGTGCTGGTGAAGACAGGCGGCTGGGAGAGGAAGGTCATCGTCTCGGTGCGCGTGGCCATCAACGACACGCTCTTCGTGCTGTGTGCTGTCTCCCTCTCCGTCTGTCTCTACAAAATCTCGAAGATGTCCTTGGCCAACATTTACTTGGAGTCAAAGGTAGGTGGACATGTGGTCAAGATCCCTTCGTTAAGCCAACTCTAAAAACAGTCTCCCGGTCGCAGACAGAACTCAGCAGACACCTTCCACACCTGACCTGCAAATGGCTGGCCGCACCCTGCTGCCCAAACCCGGAGCCGTGTCGTTCCTTGAACTTAGTACGTGAGAAGAGTTGCTTTGATGTGTGGGGGTGTGAGGAATTACTGGCAGGGAGGTGGCCTGTGCATAGACACAGTGTTTAACCAACATTTTAAAGGACTTGCTGATTGCTTGTGCCGGTGAGACTAGTAGAAACACTCGCCTAGTGTCCCCTGTGTTCCAGGCATTTTGAGATCTGCATTCGGCCTGTGTAAGTTCATGGTGTCCTCCCAAATCTCTGGGAGACCAGGCCCTGGAGGTCAGTACCTGGCGTTGCCCTACACAGCCCAGAGACAGAGAGCCAGGCTTCCAATTCACGGTCTGGCCGCAGGCTCTGCAGATGTGGATGGAGGCTCCCCTCAGGACTGACTGATGCGCCCAGGAGAAGACGGTAGACACTCCAGGGAGGACACTGCCCCCTGGAGTTCAGGCCAGCCCCTGTACCGTGCTCTCGGTCAGAGATGGAGGCAGCCGGCAGAAGAGGCCGGCTCGGTTTGCCGTGTGCTGTGCACCCTAGAATGCCCTTTTGCTCTTCCTTTCCCCAGAGTTCTAGGGAAGAGCTGACATGCTTCTGGGCCCCCGATTGGCCTCACCCCAAGTCTCCCTTGGTTGGGAAGCCCAGGGAAGAATGGAGGCTGGGGAAGGGGCCTTGGTTTTTGCACTTGTGCAATGATTGAACGATTTCTGTAATTCCTCTGCTTCTAACCATGTCCTCTGGTGGACCCCCTGTCTGGCTGACCCCCCTGTCTGGGGGACTCCCGCTGTCTGCCAAACCCCTGTCTGGCCGACCCCCATGTCTGCCTTCTTTGCCATGCGGCCCACTTGGCTATAAATAGTCTTATGTCTGAAGACCGTGGGGAGCTCTGTGACCCATGATACTGTGCCTTCAGTAGTGACCAGTAGGCTAACCTACTCAGGCTGACCTCTGGCGAGGTCCCTTGAGACTTGAGTATGGCAGGAGTAGTTTTTTCATGTATGGGTTTTGACAGATTTCAGACTTGATTTTGACACAAGTTTTGTCTGTTGTTTGTACTGTCTCCCATGTGAGGGCTATCCAAGGCTTTAAAAAAAACAGAATTGTGGTTTTTATGGGAAGAGTTACATTTTGGTTGCCAAATAACTATTTAGATCAGCCCTGTGGCAAACACGCTGTTAAACTGCTGCTGGCAAAATAAAATAGTATCTTGTTGATGTATGATTTCTCAATGCAGATTTCAAAATCCCGTTTCATTTTTTTTGGTCACATTAACTATATGTTTCTAGCTTAGGGTCCTTTAATGGACTGTAAATTGATAGCTTCATAATTGGGGGTACAAATCACCAATTTCCATGTAATTCCAAGTCTGGAGTGAGACCAGGGCTTCCAGCCTAGAAGATTCTGGAATTTGAGGAAGTGCTCCCTGCCCAAGGCCATGGTCCACAGGACCGCTCCCTCAGTCGCCACCTTGCTGGGGTTGGTTGTCCCTGGGCTGGATGCTGGGCAGTGGGCTCCCAAGTTGGGAGATCCTGGAGAGTGAACAGCATAAACCACCTGACTTTCTCATTCTTACAAACCTGGGCTTTAGGCAAATGGCCCCTATTTTAAGGCTTCTCCAAGCCAAATCCCAGATTTGGAAGCCTCTGTATGGAGATCCTTTGACATTTGAGGAGGGGGTGTGGGGTGAGGTGAGGTTTGGGTGTGGGTTTACTGGTGAGAGCGGACACTGCGGTTTGTGGCCCCGAGAGCTGAAGGGTTTATCAGGTCTGAAGCCAGGGCATGATGAGGCTGGTGTGTTGGACCTGGAATGGATGCTCCCCTCATGGCTCCCTCTTTTCCAGGGCTCCTCTGTGTGTCAAGTGACGGCCATCGGAGTGACCGTCATCCTTCTCTACACCTCCCGAGCCTGCTACAACCTGTTCATCCTGTCGTTCTCCCAGAGCAAGAATGTCCATTCCTTTGATTACGACTGGTACAATGTCTCAGACCAGGTCAGTGGGCACCGGTGACGTGTCCCCCGAACAGCGACCCTTTGCTTCACAGCACCCCATGTAGCAGAGAGAGGCTCCTTGCTTTTGCTGCTGCATTGCTGGGTGACCTTGACCGTCACGTACCTGGGTGGTATCTGCGTCCATGTCTGTCAGATGGGATCATAGTACCTGGCTTGTCCCAGTTCACATCTTCTGAGACAACTAGCATCTAGGCACAGGCATGCTTGCATGTGCGTGCGCGCGCGTGCACACACACACACACACACACTAATTTCTGGGGCTCTTGGCAAACGGTACTTAAAACATTTTTAAGTGCTTCCATATAAATGTAAGATGGTTTTATTAAAGGTGAAGTTTGCCTCGGTGAAACAGATTGTATGCAGATTTCAGAAAATACATAAAACCATGGCTTTATTTTTTTTAAATTATATTGTCAGAGGGAGAGCTGAGCACAAGCAGCAGCAGTGGCAGAGGTAGAAGCAGACTCTCCACAGAGCAGGGAGCCCGATGCGGGGCTTGATCCCATGACCCTGGGAGCACGACCTGAGCCGAAAGCAGATGCTTAATGACCGACCCATCCAGGCATTCCTAAAACTATGGTTTTTTAAAAGTGGAGCATGGAGACAGCATTTGAGGAGATCGAGACAAAAATGACTGGGGGGTTGAAGGTGGGAACAAAATCTCATTTTACCAGCGGTGACCCCATGATATTCTCGCCCTTTTAATAATATGCTAGAAACTCGTGAGTCGTAAGTTATAAAGCCACGAACAAAGGTAGTGACATATCATCTGGCATTCTTGTTCACAAAAGCCAAAAATAAAAAAAGAATGGGAATGAGGTCGCATCCTTTTGTTTGAGAAATACTGGTTCTTCGTCTGTCATGCAGGACAGAGCGCTGGGGGTACAAACGCACACAGATGGCCTCCCTGCCCCACAGCAGGAGTTTATGTCCCCTGAGGAAAACAGACACACAGATAAGCCATTACAACACGCAGAACTTCTGCTTTATAATAGGCTCTACTGGATTGAATTACGGAAAGCTCCTTAACTGTCCCTAGGAAAACACCAAATGCTCAACTCTAGAAAACCCAAGTCTCCAGTCCCAGCAGTGCTCCCTCCCTGGGCTGGATTCACACTCCAGAAGAAGACATCAAGTGACCCCGATAAGCGTGGGAGGACAAGATGAAATTCGGAAGGGGCACAGGGAAGGGGCTAGAATTCGGAAGGGTTCAGACCACCACTGCCCAGACCAATCCCCCCTATATAGGATGGGAGATATTTGGGCAAGGCACTGCCAAAGGTGTGCCCTGTTTGGAGAAAATCAAATATATAAAAATTGAATCTTGGAACAATAAATGAGAGACTTACTCATAAGACCTGAAGGATTTCATTGTAGTGAAATGTCCATCAATGGCTACTGTCGTAACAACTTCTGGGCAGATGGCAGCAGCCTGGCATTCAGCACTGTCCCCTTGCTGGGCAGCTGTCACCGCTGTCTGTCTCGAGAACGTGCTTGTCCTCCCAAACCGCAACCCCATACCCATTAAACACTAGAGGTTAGGTTTTAACAAAATAATTATTTCGGTTTTTCTTTCCAGTAAGGGCTTATAATGGTAACAAACTTAAAATAACACAGTTTTAAAAATTCTGTTGTTTTTAGGGGGAATGTTTATTTATGAATATCTAGACCTGTGTGTTGCTGGCCCCAAGCTGCGCACTATCCATGTAGAATGGAAGGGGCCAGCGTGCTACCCAGCTGAGTTAGAGAAGGGAAGCGAGATACAGAGATGGGGAGACGGTTTCCTGGAGGGGCTACTGCCTCCAAATGCGATGCACTAGAAGAAGGTAGAAGGATTATTTAGGTGATCGGCTTTTCATGGCTTGGTTTTGGTGCACTTTGTCTGAAACACTGCCCTTTGTGGGAAAGCTGCCCAGATGCGACCCTATGCATATCCTGGGCCCTGCAGATGGGGGACAGACTACACACCAGGCCTGTTCGGCCATCCCACTGGTCCAGACAAACATCCTGGTCTGGAAACAGTTTTTTTCCAGGTGATCTACCCTGCAACCAGCTTTAAGGATAAAGAATAGGATATGGGGAAAAGGAAGAGAAGTTTAAAAATTGATGGGTTTATCCCAGGGATAAGACAGAGGGTGACAGTTACATGCTGTCCTCAAAGATATGGGAGGGAGGACGCCTGGGTCGTTCACTGGTTAAGCAGCTGCCTTCAGCTCAGGTCATGATCCCAGAGTCCTAGGATCGAATCCCGAATCAGGCTCCAGCTCTGTGGAGAATCTGCTTCTCCCTCTGACCTTCTTCCCTCTTGTGCTGTCTCTCACACACTCTCTCTTTCTCTCGCTCAAATAAATAAATAAATAAATAAATGAATAAATAAATAAATAAAATCTTTAAAAAAATGTGGGCGGGAGAGACCTAACATCTCCCTATTTGATTGTTGAAGGCAAGAAGACTTACATTCAAGAGATTTAGCTTGGAAATGAGGTTTTGGAGGGTGACGTAATAACTCTCAGAGATGGGCAGTTCCCACGCTTGACTGTTTTGAAGATAAGAATTCTCTGCCCTGTGTGGTTGGAATGACTCCCCACCTGGGTTATTATCTGATTTCCACATGCACGTTGCAGGGGGAAGGAATTGCACCGTATCAGAATTAGCCTTTCTTCACGTTCGTAAGAACCAGAGCAAAACCTCAGTGTGCTGACTGCATGCCTCCCCTCGCTTCTCAACAGGCGGATCTGAAGAACCAGCTGGGAGACGCCGGATACGTGGTGTTCGGGGTGGTCCTCTTCGTGTGGGAGCTCTTACCCACCACCTTAGTCGTTTACTTCTTCCGAGTTAGAAACCCTGCGAAGGACCTTGTGAGTAAACCATCTTCTAGTTGTGGAAACTGTCTCCTGCTTCTCATCACAGCGCATGCCATTGGGGCTTGACCTTAGATTTTCAGGAGCAGGCCTCTTTCGTCCTGTTGTGATGTAAAAAGTTCCCTTGTCTGCCCGAGACGGTCTTCTCCCTTAACTCTGATTTATTTAGTTGTTTATTTATTTTTATTTTTATTTTTTAAAATTTCTTTTCAGTGTTCCAGAATTCATTGTTTATGCACCACACCCAGTGCTCCATGCAATATGTGTCCTCCTTAATATCCACCACCAGGCTCACCCCTCCCACCTCCCCTCCAAAACCCTCAGATTGTTTTTCAGAGTCCATAGTCTCTCATGGTTCGTCTCCTCCTCTGATTTCACCCAACTCCCTTCTCCTCTCCATCTCCCCATGTCCTCCATGTTATTCCTTATGCTCCAAAGATAAGCGAAACCATATGATGATTGACTCTCTCTGCTTGACTTATTTTACTCAGCATAATCTCTTCCAGTCCCGTCCATGTTGCTACAAAAGTTGGGTATTCATCCTTTCTGATGGAGGCATCATACTCCATAGTGTATATGGACCATATCTTCCTTATCCATTCGTCCGTTGAAGAGCATCTTGGTTCTTTCCACAGTTTGGCAACTGTGGCCATTGCTGCTATGAACTTGGGGATGCAGATGGCCCTTCTTTTCACGACATCTGTGTCTTTGGGGTAAATACCCAGGAGTGCAATTGCAGGGTCATAGGGAAGTTCTATTTTTAATTTCTTAAGGAATCTCCAACTGTTCTCCAACTTGGCTTCACCAACTTGCATTCCCACCAACAGTGTAAGAGGGTTCCCCTTTCTCCACATCCTCTCCAACACACGTTGTTTCCTGTCTTGTGAATTTTGGCTGTTCGAACTGGTACAAGGTGGTGATCTCAATGTGGCTTTGATTTGAATCTCCCTGACGGCTAATGATGATGATGAACATTTTTTCATGTGTCTGTTAGCCATTTGTATGTCTTCGTTGGAAAAGTGTCTTTTCATGTCTTCTGCCCATTTTTTGATGTGATTATCTGTTTTGTGTGTGTTGAGTTTGAGAAGTTCTTTATAGATCCTGGATATCAGCCCTTTGTCTGTACTGTCATTTGCAAATATCTTCTCCCATTCCGTGGGTTGCTTCTTTGTTTTGTTGACTGTTTCCTTTGCTGTGCAGAAGCTTTTGCTCTTGATGAAGCCCCCAAAATTCATTTTCGCTTTTGTTTCCTTTGCCTTTGGAGACATATCTTGAAAGAAGTTGCTGTAGCCGATATTAAAGAAGTTACTGCCTATGTTCTCCTCTAGGATTCTGATGGATTCCTGCCTCACATTGAGGTCTTTTATCCATTTCAAGTTTATCTTTTTGTGTGGTGTAAGAGAATGGTCGAGTTTCATTCTTCTACACATAGCTGTCCAATTTCCCCAACACCATTTATTGAAGAGACTTTTTTCCACTGTATATTTATTTATTTTAATTTCTTTTTCCTTTTTTTTCCCCCTTAACTCTTTTTGAGGGAAATTCATTTTTTCAGCTTTCCTCTTTCAGAAGAAATGAAAGTTGCCTCTCAAAGCCTAAAGATAGTGACTAACTGTTTTCCTAGTGCAACAAATCTCACTGGTATCTGAGCCTTGACTTAGGGTGAACCAAATATATAAGCTTTTATTTTTGGAAAGGGAAATAGAAAATGATACTTGAGGGCGCCTGGGTGGCTCAGTGGGTTAATCCGCTGCCTTCAGCTCAGGTCATGATCTCAGGGTCCTGGGATCGAGTCCTGCATCGGGCTCTCTGCTCAGTGGAGAGCCTGCTTCCTTTCCACTCTCTCTGCCTGCCTGTCTGCCTACTTGTGATCTCTCTCTGTCAAATAAATAAATAAAATCTTTAAAAAAAATGGTACTTGAGTTCTTCAGCCCTGTGTTATGTTGGACAGTGAGTTGGGAACTTGGTGACAGGGAAATAAAAACATCATGAGGGTTGCTAACCCCACTCGCCTGGTTTGGTCCTGTTTCTGCTAGGCCAGCTTTGCATAATTGTCTTTCTCAGGACATGACAGAAAATGCACAGCTTGCGAGAGTGAGAAAACCCCTGGGCGCTTGTGGTCCATGAATTATTCTAGCCACACTAACGGGGGGTAGTATTTTGAGTCACTGATCTATGAAGCCCCCAGAAAAGTATAGAGAATGGCTTCTAACTGATAGTGTAGCTGTGGCAATCCAGGGTCGGCCGGGGCGGTTGGTGCCAGCGTTGCAGAACAGCTGGAGCTGCAGGCTGGCGCACCATCCGCACTGGTGTTGAGACCATGGAAAGGGCCAGTCACGTCTTAACCCACTAATCACAAAAATATTTACAGCCTTGCAGGTGCCGGAACAGATCTCAGGGACACACTGAGGCTAAGCCCCCATGGACAGCAGCTTAGTAGTGAATTAAAATGATTCTCTATGCCCTGAACAATGTTTTCTCCTGATTTACCACAAGGAAGTGACTTCAGTAGGAGGGAGGCATAATCCTAAATAGAAAAACATTTTCCCTCTTCTACTTAGGAAGGAACTCTCATTAGCAGGGAATGTGGGTATCAGATTGGGCTTGGGGTGTTCGTGAAATCTCCTTAGGCGAGTCTCCCGGAGGGAAGGCCATCTGGTCGCGTAGAGTTTGGTCAAGTGAGCCAGGCACAGTGGAGCACTTCCATGTGCCAGGCATGGTGCGGAATGGCACTTCAGATATATTCTGTGTTCTAATGCTCACACTCAGCCTCTGAGCTGGAAACCATTATCACACTCATATGAGGAAACAGGTTCCAGATCACGGGGCTTGTCGGAGGCAGAGCTGGGATCGCACCACGGCAATCTGGTTCCCGAGTCCGTAAGGATAATTACTGGGCTGCGCTGTGGCTTTCCTTGGTGTAAGGTCTGGAGAAACTAAGTTGCTGCTGTGTGTGACTTGACAATAGTCTTACCGCTGTCTGTAATTCCTGTGATTGCTTGGAGAAAAAACAGTCTGGTATTCCTCTGCGTGGGTGGGCGGGGCGATTTATAACCCAACTCCTGTTCCTGGAGTTAAAAGAGCCCGTTGCAGGTGGGGACTTTCTTCAGCTGTGATCGACCGTCTGGATGTGCAGCGCAGTCGCTGTGAACATGTCTCTCCCCTGGCGGCTGAGCCCAGCGTGACCATGTTCAGAGCGTGGCTCTCTGCCATCCACATCACAGTCCTGGGGGCCCTTGGGGTCAGGGCAGATTCCTAGGTCAGAATCTCTGGGGCAGGGTCTGGGAATCCACGTTTTAAATACGAAGAAGCCCCGGTGATTTGAGTGTGCTGTGAATTTTGAGAATCTCCTGGGTTTGTTGTTCTTGCTTAAACAGCTTTACCGGGATAGAATTCCCATCCTGTACAACACTCCCATGTCCTGTGTGCAGCTCAGTGGCTTGGGGTGTTTTCAGATATGTACAGCAGTTTTGAGAACATTTTTTATCACCTCAAAAGGAAACCTGTACCCATTAGCTGTCACTCCCCTCCCCGGCCCCAGGCACCTGCTTGTCTGTCTGTGGATTTCCCTGCTGGAATTCCACGGGCATGGGCCGTACACTGTGTGGTTTCCTGCGACTGCCTCCTTGCACAGGGTTCATGTGTGTTGTAGTACGTATTAGCACCTTATTCCTTTTTATGGCTGAATAATACTTCATCGTATGGCGGTCTCCCATCTTGTTTCCAGTTCTTTACTCCTAGGAGCAGTGCTGCTCTAGATATCCATGTGTAGGTTTCTGTGTGCACACGTCTTCCAAGGTGCCTGGGGGCTCAGCTAAGCATCGGACTCTGGGTTTAGGCTTACGTAATGGTCTCAGGGTCCCCTGAGTCGAGCCCCACATCAGGTTCCCTGCTCAGCGTGGCGTCTGTTGGGATTTTCTCTCTCTCCCTCACGTTGCCCCTCCCCTCCGCGCCACAGGCACACTTTCTCTCTCTCACTGTCTCTCAGATAAATCAAACTTAAAAAAAAATATGTCTCTTAGGTATATATCTAGGAGTGCAGTTGCTAGGTCATATGGTAACTCGATATTGAAATTTTTTAAAAAAAGTCTTGTCTGGTTAACATGCAGTGTTGTGTCAGTTTCAGGTGGACGGTACAGTGACTCCGTCCTTCCACACATCCCTCACGGCTCATCAGGACAAGTGGCTCCCACTTCTCCTGACGAAGCTCCCCATCCCTCACCAGCCTCGCTTCTGGTGACCCTTTGTTTGTTCCCTGTAGATTAGAGTCTGTTTTTTGGGTTGTTCTTTTTTTTTTCTTCTTTTGCTCATTTGTTCTGTTTCTTAAATTCTATATGAGTGAAATCACGTGTTATTTATCTTTCTTGGACTTACTTTGCTTAGGATTATACTCTCTAGCTCCATCCATGTGGATGCACATGGCAAGATTTCATTCTTTTGATGGCTGAGGAATGTTCCATTGTATACGTACACCATGTCGTCTTCATCTGCTCATCCATCAGTGGACACTTGGGCTGCTTCCACAGTTTAGCTATTGTAGATAATGTTGCTGTGAACATAGGGGTGCAGGTATCCCTTCAAATTAGTGTTTCTGTATTATTTTGGTAAATACCCAGTAGTGAAATTACTGATTTGTAGAATAGTTCTGTTCTTAATTTTTTGAGAAAATTTCTCCACAGTGGCTGTACCAACTGTCCCAACAGAGTAGGAGGGTTCCCCTTTCTCCGCATCCTCGGGATGGGGAGCTTCGTCAGGAGAAGTGGGAGCCACTTGTCCTGATGCATCCTCGCCAGCATCTGTTGTTTCTTGTGTTGTTGGTTTTAGACACTCTGACAGGTGTGAGGTGATCTCTCATCATGGTTGCGATCTGCATTTCCCCGAGGATGAGTGATGTTGAGTATCTTCTCATGCATCTGTTGGCCATCTGTTGGTCTTTTTTGGAGAAATGTCCATTCATGTCTAATGTCCATTTTTTATTTGGATTGTTTTTGGGGTGTTGAGTTATATAAATTATTTATATGTTTTAGATGGTAACCCATTATCAGGTGTGTCATTTGTGAATAGCTTTACCCAGTCAGTAGGTTGTCTTTTAGTTTTGTTGGTCTTCTTTGCTGTGCAGAAGCTTTGTATTTTGATGAAGTCCCTGTAGTTTAGTTTTGCTTTTCTTTCCCTTGCCAAAGGAGACATGTCTAGAAAAATGTTGCTGTGGCTGGTGTCAGAGAAATGACTGCCTCTGCTCTCTTAAAGGATTTTTACAGTTTCATGTCTCATATTTAGGCCTTTAATCCATTTTGAGCTTATCTTGTGTATGGTGTAAGAAAGTGGTTCAGTTTTCCTAATACTATTTGTCGAAGAGACTTTTTCTTATCACATGTTCTTACCTTCTTTGTTGGAGATTGATTGACCATATAATTGTGATTTTATTTCTGGATTTTCTGTTCTATTGTTTGTTTGTTTGTTTTTTGTTTTGTTTTTGTTTTTTTTAGAGAGAAGAGAGGGCAGACAGGGAGGAGCAGAAAGGGAGGGAGAGGAAGGGGAAGAATGTAAAGCAGACTCCGTGCTGACGGCAGAGCCTGATGTGGGGTTCGATGCCGCAGCTCTGAGATCATGACCGAGCTGAAACCAGGAGTCAGATGCGTAACCCACAGAGCCACCCGAGTGCCCCAACATATGTGTATTTTGTGCCAGTCCCATAGTTTTGATGACTATAGCTTTGTTATCGACCTTGGAGTCTGGAATTGGGATACCTACAGTTTTTCTTTTCCAAGATTGCGTTGACTGTTTGGGGTCATTGGTGGTTCCATTCAAATTATAGGAGTGTTTGTACTCTTGGCTGCAGACTTTCTTCTTTCAGCACTTTGAGTATGTCACGCCACTCCCTTCTGGTGGACAAAGTTTGTGCTAAAAAAGCAGCTGATAGTGTTATGGGGTTTCCCTTATATGTAATGGTCTTTTTTTCTCTTGCTGCTTTAAAAAATGTTTTAGCAGTATATTTTGCCATTGTAATTACCATGTGTCATGGTGTGGACCTCCTTGGGTTAATTTGTTTTGAAGGGTCTCTGTGCCGCCCGGATCTGGATCTCCGTTTCTTCCCTCAGAGTAGGAAGGTTTCAACTGTTATTTCTTCAAATAAATTTTCTGCTCCCTTTTCTCTTCTTGTTCTCCTGGGATTCCTGTAGTGCTGTGGTTATTACTATGCCTGATGGAGTCACCGAGCTTCAGAATCTGTTCTCATATTCCGTGTTTGTTCCTCACCCACTCAGCTTGCTTTCCATTGCTCTGCCTCTGGGTCATTATGCTTCCTCTAGCCTGTGACCTGTTACACCAGGTGTGTTTTAAGTGTCATGTATCCTTGCCAACTGGTTCTTTTTTATCTCTGTGTTACGGGTCTCACTGATGTCCTCCCCTCTTTTCTCAAGTCCAGTGAGTCTCTTTACGATGTTACTTTAAGTTCCTATTGGTCATACTACTGATATGTTTCACTTAGGTCTTTTGTTGGGGTTTTGTCCTTTCATTTGGGACATAATCCTTTGCTCATTTTATGTAATTCTTGTTGTCTTTCTCTGTGCAGATAGTCCGTGACCTCTCCAGCTCTTTTTTTTTTTTTTTTAAAGATTTTATTTATTTATTTGACAGAGAGAGATCACAAGTAGGCAGAGAGGCAGGCAGAGAGAGAGGAAGGGAAGCAGGCTCCCTGCCGAGCAGAGAGCCCGATGCGGGACTCCATCCCAGGACCCTGAGATCATGACCTGAGCCAAAGGCAGGGGCTTAACCCACTGAGCCACCCAGGCGCCCCGACCTCTCCAGCTCTTGAAGGTAGTAGGTAGGGTGCACACTTTCAGCAAGGTGGCCCTGTCCTCCTACAAAGAGGCGGTGCCCCTGCTGCCAAGCCCGGGCCGCTCCACGAAGTGTGCAAGTGGGATGGGCAGTGCCTGTTCTGCGCACCAGCACTCTGCCAGGGGTGCCCACAGCTCCGAGGAGACAGGCTGGCCAGGGCCGCTCTGCAGAGCACACGCAGGATGTGCATTTTTATCAGGGAGCGAGTGTCCTCCATGGGAGGTGACCCACGGCTGCTGCTGGGACCAAGGCCCTGCAAAACCCTCAGCAGGGACACGGCATGTTGGCAAGGTTTGCATGGTCTTCTGGGGAGGGGACCTGCTGCACCAGGGCTGAGGCAGGCCCAGCTGCGGGAGGGCGGCAGGGTACCACGTGAGCAGGTTACGTACTGGCTGCTGGCCCCGTCCAGGCTCTGCGTGGGGACCGGGTGGGGCAGTGGTGCCTGCCAGCTCCTTTGTTCCTGGAGTCGTCTCCCGGGGAAGTCTGTCCCTCTGGTCTGGGCTCTGAGATCAGTGAGGAACTCGCTCTCCCGTCCGCCCCGGGCCTCTCTCAAACTGCCCTTCCTGCTTCTCTGCTCCAGCCACTACAGAACGGAGCCTGTTGGTTTTTAAAGTTCCAGGCTTTAAGTTCCAGGTGGTTGTAGGAACTTGCGGAATTTGGCCCCCCTGGTTTGCAGAGACAAGTGTTATGGGAATTCGTGCCCTGCAGGCTCCCAGGCATGCCCAGGCATGAGGATCTGTCATCTCCCCTCCCTGCACACTCTGGTCCTTCCTGGCTGCAAGTGGCCTTGGCCCTTAAGCTCCCAGCCACATGTCCACTCTCCCCACCCGCCCTCACGTGTCCTCTTCTCTCCGTGGCGCTGTGGTCTTCGGGTCGTTTTCTGGGCAATTTAAGTGGACATGTTATCCTGTGTCCATACACCGAGGTGCACGTAGGGCCCTTCTCTGCCATCTTCCCAGAAGTCAGGGCTGCACTTTTTAAAAAAACCTGCCAGACTGTTTCCTACAGTGGGTGTGCCATGTGCCGTCTGCTTCTGGGTCCTCCTCCTCTTCCCCAGCACTTGTTATGGAGGTTTTGATTCTAGATGTCCTGGATGGCTGTGCCTTTTGTCCTGATCTCTAATGAGGTCAAGCATCTTTTCATGTACTTATTGGACATTTATATCTTTATCCAGATCTTTTGCCCATTTTTAATTGAGTTGTCTTTGTATTGTTTTAAGTGTTCTTTATGTATTTTAGATCTAAGTCCCTTGTCAGATATGATTCTGCAAATATTTTTTCCCCTTCTTGTGGTGGTTTTTTCATTCTCCGGATGATGTCTTTTGAAGTTTTTAATTTTGGTGAATTTTATATTCGTTGTTTATGCTTTTGGTGTCTATTCAAGAATCCTTTGCCAAATCCTGGGACATGATTTGTCCCTATATTTTTCTTCCCAGAATTTTATAGTTTTTACTCTTACATTTAGGTTTTTGATCTATTTTGAGTTACTTTTTGTATAGGTGTAATGAGGTTAGGATCCAACTTCTTTCTTTTACGTGGACATTCTTGAACTGCTGCAAATCCTAAATTTTCAGGCATCCCACCTTATCTAGGTTATATTTTGTTTCCTGTATTTGGCTAGGTTAGTCTTAGAAAAGGAGGAGTTTCCGTATCAATACTCATGGTATAGCGAGCAACCTTATTTCATACCCTTGTTTAACTTTAAAATAGACCACTGACGATAGGTCCAAGGACCTCAAACAAATTCTGGATTTTATGCCAGCCTTGAGTTGCCTTATAAGACAGTTTTGATCTTCTGCTTACTTGAAACCATTTGAAATTTTTTGAATGGTGAACTCAGCTTGAGGACAGAAATGGGGGAAATGATTATAGAAGCAGGAAATGGAAACTTATTTGATCATTATGATCATTTCACTATTTTAGCTGGTAAATATCCACATTACTATATGGTTTTATAGCTAATTTGGGACTATCTAATTTGGTTAATTTGGGCATCGCCTTGTGTTTCAGTAAGGGATTAAAATGATGGTAATTCATGGCGGCACGCGGAACTCTGAAAGAAGACTTTGTCCATCCTGAGAAAAGAAAAAGATAACACCTCTCAAATATAAATGCAAGTGAAACGAGCACTGTAGCGGAACAGGTCCATCCTCCTTTGAGACGAGAACTGCATCTGCGGTCTCCTACAAGAGAGATCTTGTTTATCTTTGTCTCGAGCACACTGAACAATTAATTATCTTTCTAGAGCAACCCTGGAATGGTCCCCAGCCACGGATTCAGTCCCAGATCTTACTTCTTTGACAACCCTCGAAGATACGATAGTGATGATGACCTTGCCTGGAACATTGCCCCTCAGGGACTTCAGGGAAGGTAAGGCCCTGGTTCGTGGTAGAGAGGCATGGTGAGGAGGCTGAGCAGGGCACCCATGAAATCGGTTCAGTCCAAGAGAAAATCCCTGGAGTCGGAGGGGGGTGAGGCACACAGGAAATGGAGGGGGAGCCGCTGAGAACGAGACAGCGCCCCACTCCCAAGATTCTACTTCCATAGGTGTGTGGCAGACAGGAGGGGTGGGAGCTACTGGGGTTCCCTGCACTCTCCTGTGACACTTCAGCCACCCTCCATGGTCCAGTGGTCATGATGTCCCCTCCTCCTGCCTGTGAAGCTGGGCCTTCAGGGTGAGCAGAGCAGAGAGAAGCAACAAGGGCTGAGCCAGGGCTCCCTGAGCTCCCTCCACTCTCTGCTTGTCATCCCAGGATCTGGTGCAGTTCCTGGGCAAGGGAGGCTTCCGGCTGTGTTTCTTGGAAGTGAAAGCTTATTGTTGGTCATCCTTTGTACCTTTAAAAGCAATCATTAACATTTTACTATAAACCACCCCCCAGTCCCAGGTGGAATGATACAAGAGAAGATAGCCTGGCTTTTCTGCTCCTTATTATGAACAGTGAATGTCCTTAGAAAACTTTAAAAGAGCTCTGAAAAGAGCCCTTGTTTGGGACCCAAGAACAGAGAAGCTGGGAGGGTATCCTGCTTTCTCAGTGGACAAGGGAGCAGGGAAGCAGAAAGAATGTAAGATGGGGCGTGGGGAAGAGAAAATGCAGCCCTGCACAGACTAAGCCAGCAGATGTGCAGAGCACAGAGGTCTGGAAGCAGGCCAGTAAACAAGGACTCCTGAGGTCCAGAGCTGTTTGAACCCTCACCCCAACACTGCTCTCTTACCCAGTTACCCCACTGCACGTCCTTCTGGGGCCCGCGGGAGCAGCCCTACCCTCACATCTGCCCAAGGCAGCCTAGAACCAAGTGCCCTCTCTCCTGAGGTAGAAGATCCCCCTTCCACTCCCTGCAGGAGAATAAGGAGATGCACATTAGTGAGTGCTTACTGTGTATTAAGGTACTGTTCTAAGCACTCGATAGGTATTAACTCACAGAAGCCCAGCGAGGCAGGTACTGAGATCACTGGTATTCTGTAGGTGATAAAGCTGACACACAGAAGTTATTTTTCCAGACATACCAGATACGATTTTTTGGCAAAATATTTTGTTACACATAGTGATTGGCTTATGGTTCTAGTAATACTATGCTTCTGGGCTCTGTGGAGCTCAGTGTTTTTTGTTTGTTTGTTTGTTTGTTTTTGTTTTTTTTTTTTTAGAGTGAGCAAGCCTGAGTAGGGGTGAGGGGAATCATAAGCAGGCTCTACACACAGAGCCCAAGTAAGGCTTTATCTCTCAAGCCTGAGGTCAGGACTTGAGCCAAAATCAAGAGTTAGATGCTTGATGCTTAACCGACTGCACCGCCCAGGAGCCCTGAATTCACTACGTAGGTGGACTTGTAGCCACTGCATGTGGGCTTCAAGAAGCCACTTTAAAAACTGGGATTGTCTATGGTTTATACAAAATCCCAGTTCTGTCCAACTAAAATAAGATGTCATCGATAGAAAGTATAGTATTTCAAGTCACCAAACTATCTCTTTTTTCAAGTTTTGCTCCAGACTACTATGACTGGGGACAACAAACCAACAGCTTCCTGGCATCAGTGGGAACTTTCCAACCAGACCCAGTTTTGGATCCTGACAAACCAGGCCATGGGTAGTATCAGTCAACAATTCTGTGGAAGATTCCTCAAGTGAAGACCTTCAAAGAGATTAACTTCATGACAGCTGAATTTTTATAAGGCACTTTTCCTTAAGAAATCAGACTTGATTTTTGTTACAGGTTTCTAATGGCTCCATAGGACTAAGCAATAATTTAGATTGATAAAATCTTATTTTAGTACTAAAAAGTGAGCCTGGCTGCCTTTTTCAGTGGGTATAATTTAAACTTTAAAAAAAACTCTGTACTTTTATAAAGATGTATTTTATATAACTTAAATAATAATGCTAAAATATATACTAGGATTTTTTGAGAATGTTATTGCAATATATGTTTGTAGTTTGCACGGACTTTTATGCATAATCCACTTTAAAAGTCCACAGTACATGGTCTGATGGTTGTTTCAGGCTTTTGGACTAACGTATCTTCAGATCCTTACCTCTTCAGGCCGTGCAGGGGCTGAGCTGGGTAGATTCGAAACCCAGCTGACATCTAGAAAGTCAGTTTCGACTCCAGTGTTAAGTTATACTGTAGCAGATTATCAACAGACTACAGACAAGGTAATTGGCTCCTTCCTTCAAGTTCTTTAAGGTCCAGACGGTTGTTGTCTCAAAGAATCTAAATTTTGACAAAAATGTTGTACTCCTTTGAGCAGGGCCCTAATGTGTACCCTTCAGCCATAAGTGGATCCCTTAGAAGCATGGATAGAGCTGACCCACTGCTAAGCCTCCTCTGCTGTATTCAGAACCTTTGCCTAGTTTTTCAGCCCAGGGAAATCTAGGCTCCGTTACCTCAGTCCTTCCCAAGACATCACCTTTCCCAAATCACGGACCATTCATTCCAGTCCAGGAGCACAGGAGAGGTTCTCCGCCCTCCATCCGGCAGGCTGTATGCAGTCCTCAGTCTTCCTGCACTTTCCCACGTATTTAAAATAATGGCCTGCATTTCTAAGTGGCTCTGAAATCAGGCTACTGGCAATAGCAGCTTTAAAACGGGAGTTGCTCCCTGGTACCCAGGAGCACGATTCCTGTCCCTCGGCCACGTGAAGAGGCACGTTTCAGACGACGGTTTCAGTGAACTCAGCTGGGACTCCAGCCCCGGTGCAAGTCTAAAACCTCCAAGATCTATCCAGGTACCAGTGCCTACGATGGGAAACTGTGTCAGGAAGGTTAAATGCTCGGATTTTCTGTAAAACAGAAGGTCCTGGAGGAAGGATGGTTACCAGTGAGATGTGACCTGCTCCGCCTAGGAATCTCACCTCTCGGGACAGGAGGAGGAGGAGGAGCAGATGGACAGACAGTCATGCTCTGCCTTCAGGGTGAAACCCATTGCCAGTATCTCTTATTTCTCATTATGGTCTTCAGAAAGGATTTCTCTCTGGGCATTGATTTCACAGAGATCAAGTCTACTTCTCTTGATGGTGATTAAAATTGCCATCTCAAGTTGTAAAAAATGGCTTGTGACTGGGTTTTTCATTTGTACAGAATGCCTTTGTCCTGCGTCATCCAACACAGTAGTGTTCTTGCCTTTTAGTATATGGAAGAATTGGGGTCACATGTCAAAATAGTGACTGTCAGAGCAAATTCTAGACTGAAGCAAAATTTGCACTGATTATTTGGGTTGCCTTAAAATATTGTAAGTTGTTGTTATTCTAAATAGCTTTAAGAACACCCTTACTTGTCATGCTATCTTTGTTACTAATACTTAAGAGAATTTAAAGGCAGACCAAGCATAGACTTAAAAACTTTAAATCATGCTTTCAGAAAGTACTTCACAATTAGGTCATTCAAGGGTAGGTATATTTTTAAAAATACAGTAATAAAAAAATCACTCAAATCATCCAATTATTACACTCATGCTGTATCAACACATTATCCTGTTATTACTGGCAGGAAAGTCGCAATAACCAGCATTAAGTGATAAAAGCCATAATCTCTTTTTATGATAAAGCTGCTACTATTTGAACTATCTTCTTACTGGAAAGGATAAAAATGTTCTAAGAGCTTATTTTTCTCTTTCCCTTTTTAAAAAGTTTTGCTTAAGCACAAGTATTTTAAATACATCTAGAATATTAATAGGATTGTATTCATCTTTTTCTCATAGTAAATGACCATGTGTACCCTGTGAAACATTATAGGTATGGTAGGTATGAAAAGGGAAATTAAAATTTCTTCAGTTTCCTAATTGTGTTACGGTGTTAAATAGGTTCACTAACAAAACTTCTCCTTAATGTGAAATATTAAAGGCCCAAAGAAGGCAAAGAACAGGGATTACTGGTTATAAAACACCGAAAACGTCCTGTTTTAAAGCAAAATAATGAAATTAAAACCTTGGTCACTTGAAAGTTAAAAATATATGGGGAAGAGGCAGTGTCACTGGAAATTTTGTACGAAGTCTGATTCAACACTAAAGGCTGCATGGGAGTATTTCTGGACACCTGCTAGAAACAGGCATAAAAGGGGTCTTCTGCAGGTAATTGTCTAAAAATGCCAACTGATTTGTGTAGATATCTTGCACTGGCTCTTTTTATTAACCCATTTAACTGAGCCACTGATTACAACATCCAGAGTACATTACACAGGGACCTGTGGACTGTAAGGAGGGTTTTTTTTTTGTTTTTTTTTTTTTAACTTTTACAGTACATACATCATAGTTATGCCAGTTCTTTCTTGGATGCATCAGATGTGTTGTTAAAACTATGCTGGTTACCACGTTTAGTGGTGTAGATCATCAGGCACATTCACTAGTATGTCCCCAAATATCCTCTTTTCCCAAAATCCAATAGAATTGCTCTTTAATTCCTTGAATATTTAATTCCTGTTAAGAGGAGAACAAGCATTACTAAATTCCAGAGCATGAAAAGTGCTTAAAGGTTCTCATTTATATTTATATAGTAGATATTACTAGAATTTTTATTTTTTAGAATGAATCTTTTTTTAATAAGGGTAACCTTACATGAGAATTAAATGGGTCTAAATATTTGTTTTTTTTAGCATTTCCAACTGGAGAAACTTTATTAAAAAGTCTTCACTTTAGAGGACTATATGATAAAATCTAGACAAGTGTAGGTCTGATTGAAGACATATCTAATACACTTTTCCATTTTTTGTCCTGGGGAGAATTTTATTTAAAAAAAAAAAGTTCTAACGTGCATAATGCTATTTAAGACTTCTCATGGTCCAGAGGAGCTGCTGGAAAGGATCAGGCTAAAAAGTGTGGAGTTCTCATCAAAAACTCGAATCCAAGTGAGGAAACATTTAAAAAGGAATGAAGGGAGTGGAGTTCAGTCAGTGTCTACCAAGTGCCTACTACATGCCAGATGCTGGGACGACTAGGGGTTTGCCAGTCTGTAAATTCAGCCACATCCTTCTTTTAACCCTACTTTAGAGCCCAGTGGGGATATATGGAAAGCCCTTGCACTAATGGGTCAGAATACCAGGAAGTATGCCAAAGCTGTACCCGTGCCCCCAACCTAGATCTCTGTGCCGCTCTCTGGGCCTGGGCACTGAGGCGGGTTCCTTCAGTGCGGAGCTCTGCCTGGGTCATCAAGTAGGGATCAAAGTCCTCAGATTCAAATCCACTGATTCAGCAGCTCCTAGTGGTATCTGCCTGTTTCCTCTAAAGCCAGATTTCTTTCATCTGTTCCTTGACCTGGGACTGACACCTGTCCTCTACTTTTCCAGAAACAGGTTAATTCCCCTGTAGCCTCCAGACTGGTCTTCCCTTTTGCATCCTGGTTGCCCGACTACTTGGAGCATTAGACATGATCTCCAGAACGTATTTCCTGCCTCTGAACTTTGGTGTAGTCGGAACAGACCAGACGCCTCCCCATCTAGATTTGTGACCTCCTCCTCTTTAGTCCATGTCAGCCTCAACGTCCCTCCCTTTCTCTGAACCTCAGTTTCCCATGAATCTTATTAACGTGCAACTGTCCCTCTGGTCCCTAGTCATGGTGCTCCTTGAAGGCATTAATTGAGATATAAAAAGGCATGTCTGGGTTAAACAGATGGTTTGCCAGGGACATTTTGTGTTGCTGAGGATCCTTGGCTGTCCCCGTACTGAATTCACTAGCCCAGAGCCTAGGCTTTAGGTCTGTAGACTCAATACCTACCCAAGGGAGAACACTTACCATTTAAAGGTATCTTCTGTGAAGGAAATCCATATGGAAAGTGACATAATGTACCCAGGTGCTGGCTGAAGAACTGCAGACTCTGACCCAGGAGAGTTAGTTAGATGGTTTTACTCTGCGACAACGGGTTGGCACCATTAAGCTGACACTAAATTTCACTCACACTGAGAGCATCGTCTCACTGAACAGGTTTCCACTTGCTATTCCTCTTCAGCTGGTCTGTTCCTCTCTGGTGAGCTCTCACTGTGAACCAGAGCCAGCCTAGTTAGGTTACAGAATTCATAAGCTGCCTGATGGCAGGGATATCTGTATTTTATTCACTGCTACATTCCCAGCATGTACAACAGTGAATGGTCAAATCCTGTTCTTGTGGTAGGCCATGTCTTTTTTTTTTAAAGGTAACTTCTTTCACTTGCACTTTCATCCAGTGAGTGGATTAGGCAACTATAATACTCATGTAAGGGCCTATCCCTGTTTTCTCAGATATCCAACTTTTGGGTAGAGAATTCATAATGGAATAAAAAAGGACATAAGGACTTTACATAAGGATAGTCTCTGGGAATGATCTGAGAACTCAATCTTAAAACAGAAGCACTGAGATAAAATTCTGTCTAAACAGGCACCTCACGTCCTGTCTCTGCCCTCGCGTGTTTGGGCACCGGCAAATAGAATCTTGAAATAACACAACAGGGAGTAAAAAGTAGATCTTTATCTGATAAAGTATAAAATTAAGAGAATAGGGACACACTACAGGGGTTAAAAGTGCAACTCTCAAGAGGAAACACTGAACGGGGCAGAGTTCCAGCATGATCTATAGGTTAAAGAATTTTTTTTAAAAGCTCATATAGAATACTCAAGGCCAGCTAAAGAAAACTGCTTTTACAAAGGGCAGGAGGTGTTGGAGCGAAGAGAAGATATATAACCACAGACCCTGAGTAATTAAAATGACTGCGGTCCTGGTGTCTGAGTGAATAGACCAGTGAAACAGAAAGAGAACCAACCCCGGTGCGGAGCTAATGCTGTGTGCAATGTCATATACGATAAATGTAGCATCGCAAACCAGGGAGGATGGGACAGACTGTCCCGTAATAATTGGTCACCCAATTATTCCCATGGCATTGGTATATCCAATGGTATTGGAATAATTGGGTGACCACCTAGGAAACCTAATTAGGCTGGATCCATAATTTACACCCTACATGGGGGACACACTTCAAAGGGATCAAAACTTAGATCGAAAAACCATGAAAGCTCTAAAAGAAACTGTAGGTGAATTACTGCCGTATGAGGAAGGTGTTCAAACTATGACTCAAAGTCCGGAAGCCACTGAGAACCTGAGAAATTAAAAAAAATTGCATAACAAAAACCATCATAAGCCAAGTCAAAAGACAGACACCAAACTGAAAAAAAAAATAGAGCTCCTCACAAAGGATTACCATCTGTAAGCAGTACTCCTAGAAACTGATAAAAGATCAACAATCCAGTAGAAAAATGGGCAACATTATGAACACAAGTAACTACAAGCGAATCTTAAACATGTTGAAGGGAATCACTCTCATTTGTAAGAAAAACAGAAACTAAAACACAATGATATGTAATTTTGTATTGATCAGAATGGCATCAAACCCAGGTCTACAGAGGTAAGGGGGTGGGTTAGCAGGTGCGGTTTTAATTGCAGGTGGATATGAGGACCGGTAACTGCCTCTAGGGAGGGAAATATTCTATCATGGTCTGCGACCCCAAAATTCTATTTTGGGGACTTTATTCTACAAGTACATATTTATGTGTGAAATGACATATACACAAGGTCTGGAAACAATCCAATGCTCATTCACAGGGGATTGGTTAATTAAACAATTATACATTCATAGAATGGAATACCAAGCAGTTGCTAAGAAAAGAAAACTTTAAGTAAGCTGTCTAGGGAGGTGGGAAGACTACCATGAAAACTAAAGTGAGTAAAAGCAAATGGTATGTATAGGGTGCCCCTCTGGGTAAAAATGAGAGGGAAAAACTAAGACTTTCCATTTGTATTTGTTTGTATATGCCTAAAAATGTATGGATGGAAACATAAGGAACCAAGAACCGAGTCACGGGGCGAGGGGTTGGGGGAGATATGCAGTATGGACGAGGGGCCAAGGACAGGAAGACATTCCACTGTATAGCCTTTCCTATTTCTTGGTCTTTGAACCATGCGAATGTATTACCTATTTGAAAAATAAAGGAGATTTAAAAAGCCTTACGACTCTGCACACACATCAGAAGATACTAAAAGTCCCCAGTTTTTAGTGGTATAGTAATAAGCCAACTTACGTA
Source organism: Neogale vison (assembly GCF_020171115.1). Taxonomy (NCBI): domain Eukaryota; kingdom Metazoa; phylum Chordata; class Mammalia; order Carnivora; family Mustelidae; genus Neogale; species Neogale vison. The sequence goes on along the minus strand of NC_058092.1, from coordinate 150,964,829 downwards.
GTAACACAGATACAGGACATGCTAGCTAAGGACCTGGGGTCAGACTTTTTGGGTTTTGTTTGTTTTAAGATTTTATTTATTTATTTGACAGAGACACAGTGAGAGAGGGAACACAAGCAGGGGGAGTGGGAGAGGGGGAAGCAGGGATGTGGGGCTCGATCCCAGGACTCTGAGATCATGACCTGAGCTGAAGGCAGACGCTAACAACTGAGCCACCCAGGCGCCCCAGACTTTCTGGTTTTAAACTCTAGCCCCACAACCTAGAATTTGTGACTACAAACGAGTTAGCCACTACTATCCTCAGTTTTCTTATAAAATGGGCTAGTAATTGTACCTGCCAACTAGGCCCACTAGTGCAGCTGTGAGGATTAAGGAACCCATAGAAAGCCCTTCCGACAGTGGCTGCTGACGCCTGCCACAGTAAGAAACAAGCTCACGCTCCTTATGTACTTCCTCCATTCTCCACAAGTTATAATCAAATCCTCAGCTCCTGAGGGAGATAATTTCAAAGGCGGGAGGGGAACAAGAAAGAAAAATTGCAGAAACGTTTATTTAACTCACATTCGCTACAGTCTGGTGTGCACAACAACAAATTAGTTGAACAAATGGAGTTCCGAATCAAAGCCGCACCTGTCGACATTAAACCAGAACACTTGCCCACCTGTGTGTGTGTCTGCGTGTGTGATTTTGTTTTACCAGAAAATTTCCATGACATCACATGACCGGTCTGTGCGCTTGTGTGAACAGCTACGGTTTCTGCAGGTACTTCACTCTGCATTCTGCTGAAAGGTTTACTGTAAACTGTTCCCAGACTTCCAGCTGAAGGCAATGCTGATGAAGATAAAAAAGCTGTCCTTTTGGGGCGCCTGGGTGGCTCAGTGGGTTAAGCCTTTGCCTTCGGCTCAGGTCATGATCTTAGGGTCCTGGGATCAAGCCCCATGTTGGGCTCTCTGCTCAGCGGAGAGCCTGCCTCCCCCTCTCTCTCTGCCTGCCTCTCTGCCTGTGATCTCTGTCTGTCAAATAAATAAATAAAATCTTAAAAAAAATAGCTGTCCTTTCTTATTTACACTGGCACCTGGGTAAAGTTGGAGAATATGGCAGTGTTTCATGGACATACAGAGACTACAAGTATCGAGTAAATTCACTATGTTACAATGTCACAGCATTTGACTTAATCAAATTCCAAAACTGGGAAAACTTTTACTATTCTGTCTCTTTGTAATCTAAGAATCAACACAGGAGAAACATTCAAATTTCACCAATTTTAATATATAGTATTTCTAACTTACATAGATGCCACTTAAGAAAAAAAAAAAAACCTCATGCCATTGAAGGAAGGAAGTCTTTTCCTTCATTTTCATGACTCTGTCAGCTGGTACAATCATTTCTGTCAGTTATATTATCAAGTGCTGGACTTTGAAATTAGGTGATGAGATAAAGACAAAGAGGAATTACCAGCCAAGCGTTTGTAAAAGGCAGTCAGTCCTCTAGTGTCTCTGCATGACAAAGGGTCTGGGACATAGAAAAACAGGTTATATCACAAAGATCATACAGTACCACCAGGCTACAAAACAGTCCTACACCTATACAATCATTTAAGAAATACACACAGACACAAAAATGGAGGCTTCCCCCCCACAATCCAATTTGTGGTAAAATCAAGTTAATCAAATTTCAGCTGAAGAATACTTCATTCGTTTATTTTCTCGGTGGTGCAAAAATTCATTAAACACTTGAGAAGAACTTTTAATATTAACCTTTTAGTTTCCTAGAACTCATTCTAATATACAATATTTTCCTAAGCTTGAAACAAATCACAGTGAAGAAAAAAACAAAACAAACAAACAAAATAAAACCCAACAATCACTGGAAATGACCAAGGATTTTCTCTGGTTAACAGAATTTAAATAATAGCTTTTAACTGAGGGAACAGTGAAGTAACACTACCAAAAAGATTTTTAAACTTACAGTAATAGACAAAGTGCAAAGCTTTCACATTTTCTTAAACTCTGAATGAACACTAAGAAGAATTCTTTTTAATTTACCAGCAAGATTACTTATTCACTTTTTAGACAAGTTTACCTTAAGGTTCCCCTCTCCTACACACAATACTTACATCCTTAAAAATGAAGAAATGGAGAAGGCTCCAATCAAGCCTGTTTTATTCAACTTAACAAACAAACAAAAAGTCACCACCATCAACAACAACAAAAAACCCTGGGTCTATAAAGGTTGAAACTGGGCAAGAAAATAATTAATGAGACTTTACACCTTTCAACCATATCCCTCCAAGGGATGACCAGATATTTTTAAAAGAGGGGTGAGCCGACTAAAGACAGTTTAAAATACACGACTAAGTCATGGCGGAACACGCTTCAGACTCTGGCAGGTAAGGTGTGGGTTTAAGAGCACTTACTTCATAAAAGACTGAAGAGTCAAAGGAGAAACTAGGTTTGGTACCCGCGTTACTTTTCCACAGATGCCTCCTTCCAAGTTAATCACATTCTATCTCTAAACAGCTTTTAAAAGAATATTTTAAATATTGGAGGATATTTAAATCGCAGCTTTAGAAAATGAGCTTAGGACATGAAGGTCATCTGTTGGTACAAGTCACACAAAGTCCCATTTATATAGGATGAACCAAAATGAAAAGAAAGGTAGGGAGAGGGGAAGCTTCACGAGCCTCGAACTCATCTACCTGTTTAAATAACTGCCAAAGAAATTCAGGTTGAGAGAGGATTGCATAGATTGTATTCTAAAATAAAATCCTTAAAAAAAACACTTAAAAGGGTAAATTTTATGTATACTGTTTTAAAGTGGCATTATAAGTCCATATATTCATTCAAATTTTATCAAAGTGAAACTTAAATATTTATGCAAATTTTTTTTCTCAAACTAGACAAAAATTTTCTAAAATTGGAGACAGGACAAAGAAATGCAAAATCAAAAGAAATGGATACATAGCATGGGTTCTAAGTAAAGAACCCTCTGGAGCAGCCCACAACACACATGGGCTGTCTGGCTGGGCAGCTAAGGGAAGGGATAGTATACATTCGCCTTTACTGAAGCAGGGCCTTTAGACCAAAACAAAACAGCAACAAGAGCAGCAACTAAAAATCTTAACTGAAAACCAATGAAACTGAAGTCCTAGGGATTCTTCAGTCCCTCCATAACCACACACTGAAAGGACTGTTCACCACACTGACACTTCTGGCTTACAGAAGGTGACATCAGGCAAGGCTAAGAACACAAAAGTCACTGAGAAATTTTTATCACTGGTCCTAATCCGAAGCCACATTTGTTCTCTAGCTCTCCTTTTCCATAACAGACTGCTAACAGTGTTTATTAGGATGGTCATTTAAGTCCGTAAACTGGAAGTAAAGAACAGAATAAGAAAAAAACAATTCTAAACAAACAGAATAGCAGAATATTCAACAGATGGAAACATGAAATTAAACATAGAATTAGTATAACTTACATGTTTTAAAAGTATATATTTCATTTATAAATATCTCTAATTGACAATCTATTAAAAATCATAAATATTCAAGTGAACATTTGAATTTTCTCTTTAAGAGTTCAGAATTCCTTCTTCAAGTCTTTGAAGATTAGTCTCCTTCTGCTGAATGTCCAAGACCAACAGGCTTCACACAGTCAGATTATGTCTCTAATTAGACATAGAAAAGCCTTTATTACCTTCTGTGTTGCAGTAAGACTTTGAAATTCTGTAACTCTCTTATACTTGTAGAAAGCCTATAGAAGAAAAATAGAACGTATCAGTATAGTTCATATGTGTACATATTTCGAATAAGATACTATTCTACGAGCCATAATTTGAAAGCAAAATTCAAAATAAAAGAATATATACAACACTGACCAATGAAACTTCCATTTTTAAATGCATGTGCTGTAATTAATTATTAAAGACTGATGAAACACCCAGCTGCAGTTCTTCACTCTTGGGTTAGGAGGGGCAGAGGAGCCAGGTACTTGTTATCAGTAGATTCTAGATTAATGATGGCAACAGTGATACGAATAACTCATTACAATAAAGAATCTCTAATCATTTACAAGTGGTCTTATAAGTTCATTCTGCACATTCCTCTCCAAATGTCCACTCCTTCCTTGTTGTCCCCCAAACACCCTACACATGACCCTTGAACACTATGGGTTTGAACTGTGTGGGGCACTTACAAAGATTTATTTCAATAAAGATAGTACTATAAATGTATTTTCTCTCTCTTTTTTAAAGATTTTATGTATTTATTTGACAGGCAGAGATCACAAGTAGGCAGAGAGGCAGGCAGAGAGAGAGAGAGGAGGAAGCAGGCTCCCTGCTGAGCAGAGAGCCCCATGCGGGGCTTGATTGATCCCAGGACCCTGGGATCATGACCCGAGCCAAAGGCAGAGGTTTAACCCATTGAGCCACCCAGGTGCCCTAAATGTATTTTCTCTTGTGATTTTCTTAACACTTCCTTTTCCCCAGCTTACTTTGTTTTAGGAATATAGCATATAATACATACAACATATGAAATATGTGCTAAATGACGGTATCATCAGTAAGGTTTTTCTGATCAACAGTAGGCTAATTGTCATTAAGTTCTCGGGGAATCAAAGCTGCATGGAGTTCTGACCACATGGAGGGTAATGTTAGCTCCACAGGGGTAACGACTGTTTATTTTATCTACTGCTGAATACCTGTGCCCTACATCCACCACTATTTACAGTGTTAATAAGTAATTATTGAACGAGTGAATGATTGCTGGCATGCTTTTGGGCCCAGGCCCAGAAGTAAAACTCTGGAATGGGAATAATAAAAAAACAATTCTATAAGCTCAGTTTAATGATAACATACAATTCAGGGTTGATAATGATAAAAATCTAATGTTTTTCTATGACATAAGATGACGTAGTACACAGCGTTAAGCTTCTTTCTTTAGTCTAAGTACTTAATAAATAAGAACTTCTCTTATACCAAGAGGTTAGTATGTCAGGCAATGTCCTGAGCATATCATATACATATTCTCAATCATTATAAAAAAATTCTACAAAGTAGATAAAATTAACCCTGATGTTCCAATTTGAGGAAAACTGAGACTGAAATAAATTAAGTAATTTTTCAGGGTCACCAGTTCATCCTGTCTCATGATTATATAACCTCTCAAAAAGTCCATGCTCTCTAGAGTTTCAACATTTTCTTTTTACTCTTGCAACTTGGAATTAGCAGAAAATGAATTCTTACTCTAATCCTCAGAATATCAAAGGATCCAGACAGTTTTTAATTATTAGGGAAAACAACAGAATATGATTATTAAACAAATTAAATGTGTAAAATCATATGCTGTACCTTAAAGTATCTATTTTAAAAAAAACTGTCAAATATATATGAAGATACAGTAAAAAGATCAAGCCTAAAATTTAAAAAAAAGAGAGCCCAGGTAAGCAGCAGGAGGTGTGTTCAGAATGAAAAAGTACACTCAAAGTCTGACTTAGACACAAATGGGAGACAATCAGAGAAGTCAAAGGTGACAGCCAAATTAAGGACAGGAGGACTGATAATCAGGTAGAAGATAAAAAGAAAAGATCCCATTAACAATTATTAAGAAAAACTGTAACATTCTCTATGGAAAAAGTAGATGTACAGAATCCATATAAATCAAAAAGTAGGGCCCAACTAAGATTAAAAGGAGAGTGGCTAAGTAAATTGTGGTATGTCCTTGTAACAGAATATTGGCATATAGTGAAAAAAGAGAGCGACAAACCAAGAAACAGACACTTAACTACAGAGAACAAACTGATGGTTCCCAGAGGGGAGCTCAGCGGGGGGGAAGGGGGGAAACAGGTGATGGGGATGAAGGCAGGCACTTCTGAGGGGCACTGGGTGTTTTGGGGAACTGCTAAATCACTATATTGTACAACTGAATCTAGTATTACACTCCATGTTAATTATACCAGAATTTAAAACTTAATAAAAAATAAAATAATGCTGATGTATTTGGAAGTTGCTAAGAAAGTAAACCTTAAAGCTCATCACAAGAAAAAGAATTCTATAGCTGTGTGATGGGGATATTAACTAGTCTTACTGTGGTGAAAGTTCCACAATATATATACAAGTATCAATTCATTATGTTGTACACCTAAAACTAATATGTTAGTTTCTTCTCAAAAACAAAATAATGCTTATGAAAAATTTTAATAATATCAGGAAATGATTATAATACAATGCCAAGTAAAACAGGAGAGTACACAAAAAAATTGCTTTCTGTTAACTCTGTTAACACATACATACATAAACATACATACACAAACACCTAAATATTTTATTTACAAGTCGGGGGAAAATACACATTAAAAATACATTGAAAGCTGAAACAGTCCGGGGTGGTAGGGATAGCAGTGATTGTTAATTATTTTTAAATTATACTTTCATACGTTTTTCCAAAATTTTATGATGACCTTGAATTATTTTTATAACTGGGGGAACAGGGAAAGAGGATTACTTTAAGAGCTTTAATTAGTACATGGATAAACTAGTGTTTGTTTTTCCCTGGAGGGGAAAAAGGGAGATTAAATTGGGTTGTACCCTTACTTGTGTAAGCATCCCACTCCAAGTGTCACTGCCCTTAGGAGAAGAACAGTTTTCACAGACAGTATCTTAAGCACTGAAAAACAAGAGCACCAGCCATCCAGGGGTTTGTAAAGCAGCATCACAGCCCCAGCTGCCATCTTGTAGTTTGGAAAGTGCAGTTACACTGAACCTCTCGTCATCCTCATGTTCACTCTGGAGAAGGCTTTCTATTGCCCTCACTTCACAGTGCGTGGAGGGGAGCCGGGAGAGTGGAGTGACCCGCCCAAGCCCGTGTGGACAGCGCACAGCAGGCCCAGGACTGCAGAACTCCAGCACGGCTGGCTCGGAGCCCAGTTCTCTGCACTTTCCTTCAGCAGAAGGAAATACCAGACTCTAGATGGAGACCTGAAGCCGATGGGGTTGCCTTTATGGATGTTTTCTTTGAGACTCAGAGACCTTCTGAGGAAGTCAACGTCAGTTTTTTTCTCAATTTAATCTTTTTTTTTTTTTTTTAATTTCTTTTTTTTTTTTCCAATTTATTTATTTTCAGAAAAACAGTATTCATTATTTTTTCACCACACCCAGTGCTCCATGCAAGCTGTGCCCTCTATAATACCCACCACCTGGTACCCCAACCTCCCACCCCCCCACCACTTCAAACCCCTCAGATTGTTTTTCAGAGTCCATAGTCTCTCATGGTTCATCTCCTCTTCCAATTTACCCCAAAGCACATACCCTCCCCAATGTCCATAACCCTACCCCCCTTCTCCCAACCCCCCTCCCCCCAGCAACCCACAGTTTGTTTCGTGAGATTAAGAGTCACTTATGGTTTGTCTCCCTCCCTATCCCATCTTGTTTCATGGATTCTTCTCCTACCCACTTAAGCCCCCATGTTGCATCACCACTCCCTCATATCAGGGAGATCATATGATAGTTGTCTTTCTCCGCTTGACTTATTTCGCTAAGCATGATACGCTCTAGTTCCATCCATGTTGTCGCAAATGGCAAGATTTCGTTTCTTTTGATGGCTGCATAGTATTCCATTGTGTATATATACCACATCCTCTTGATCCATTCATCTGTTGATGGACATCTAGGTTCTTTCCATAGTTTGGCTATTGTGGATATTGCTGCTATAAACATTCGGGTGCACGTGCCCCTTTGGATCACTATGTTTGTATCTTTAGGGTAAATTCCCAGTAGTGCAATTGCTGGGTCATAGGGCAGTTCTATTTTCAACATTTTGAGGAACCTCCATGCTGTTTTCCAGAGGGGTTGCACCAGCTTGCATTCCCACCAACAGTGTAGGAGGGTTCCCCTTTCTCCGCATCCTCGCCAGCATCTGTCATTTCCTGACTTGTTGATTTTAGCCATTCTGACTGGTGTGAGGTGATATCTCATTGTGGTTTTGATTTGTATTTCCCTGATGCCGAGTGATATGGAGCACTTTTTCATGTGTCTGTTGGCCATCTGGATGTCTTCTTTGCAGAAATGTCTGTTCATGTCCTCTGCCCATTTCTTGATTGGATTATTTGTTCTTTGGGTGTTGAGTTTGTTAAGTTCTTTATAGATTTTGGACACTAGTCCTTTATCTGATATGTCATTTGCAAATATCTTCTCCCATTCTGTCAGTTGTCTTTTGGTTTTGTTAACTGTTTCCTTTGCTGTGCAAAAGCTTTTGATTTTGATGAAATCCCAAAAGTTCATTTTTGCCCTTGCTTCCCTTGCCTTTGGCGATGTTCCTAGGAAGATGTTGCTGCGGCTGAGGTCGAAGAGGTTGCTGCCTGTGTTCTCCTCAAGGATTTTGATGGATTCCTTTCTCACATTGAGGTCCTTAATCCATTTTGAATCTATTTTTGTGTGTGGTGTAAGGAAATGGTCCAATTTCATTTTTCTGCACGTGGCTGTCCAATTTTCCCAACACCATTTATTGAAGAGGCTGTCTTTTTTCCATTGGACATTCTTTCCTGCTTTGTCGAAGATTAGTTGACCATAGAGTTGAGGGTCTATTTCTGGGCTCTCTATTCTGTTCCATTGGTCTATGTGTCTGTTTTTGTGCCAGTACCATGCTGTCTTGATGATGACAGCTTTGTAATAAAGCTTGAAGTCTGGAATTGTGATGCCACCAACTTTGGCTTTCTTTTTCAATATCCCTTTGGCTATTCGAGGTCTTTTCTGGTTCCATATAAATTTTAAAATTATTTGTTCCATTTCTTTGAAAAAGATGGATGGTACTTTGATAGGAATTGCATTAAATGTGTAGATTGCTTTAGGTAGCATAGACATTTTCACAATATTTATTCTTCCAATCCAGGAGCATGGAACATTTTTCCATTTCTTTGTGTCTTCCTCAATTTCTTTCATGAGTACTTTATAGTTTTCTGAGTATAGATTCTTAGCCTCTTTGGTTAGGTTTATTCCTAGGTATCTTATGGTTTGGGGTGCAATTGTAAATGGGATGGACTCCTTAATTTCTCTTTCTTCTGTCTTGTTGTTGGTGTAGAGTAATGCAACTGATTTCTGTGCATTGATCTTATATCCTGACACTTTACTGAATTCCTGTATAAGTTCTAGCAGTTTTGGAGTGGAGTCTTTTGGGTTTTCAACATAGAGTATCATATCATCTGCAAAGAGTGATAATTTGACTTCTTCTTTGCCAATTTGGATGCCTTTAATTTCCTTTTGTTGTCTGATTGCTGAGGCTAGGACTTCTAGTACTATGTTGAATAGTAGTGGTGATAATGGACATCCCTGCCGTGTTCCTGATCTTAGTGGAAAGGCTTTCAGTTTTTCTCCATTGAGAATGATATTTGCAGTTGGTTTTTCATAGATGGCTTTGATGATATTGAGGTATGTGCCCTCTATCCCTACACTTTGAAGGGTTTTGATCAGGAAGGGATGCTGTACTTTGTCAAATGCTTTTTCAGCATCTATTGAGAGTATCATATGGTTCTTGTTCTTTCTTTTATTGATGTGTTGTATCACATTGACTGATTTTCGGATGTTGAACCAACCTTGCAGCCCTGGGATAAATCCCACTTGGTCGTGGTGAATAATCCTTTTAATGTACTGTTGAATCCTATTGGCTAGTACTTTGGTGAGAATTTTTGCATCTGTGTTCATCAAGGATATTGGTCTATAGCTCTCTTTTTTGATGGGATCCTTGTCTGGTTTTGGGATCAAGGTGATGCTGGCCTCATAAAATGAGTTTGGGAGTTTTCCTTCCATTTCTATTTTTTGGAACAGTTTCAGGAGAATAGGAATTAGTTCTTCTTTAAATGTTTGGTAGAATTCCCCTGGGAAGCCATCTGGCCCTGGGCTTTTGTTTGTTTGGAGATTTTTAATGACTGTTTCAATCTCCTTACTGGTTATGGGTCTGTTCAGGCTTTCTATTTCTTCCTGGTTCAATTTTGGTAGTTTATATGTTTCTAGGAATGCATCCATTTCTTCCAGATTGTCAAATTTGTTGGCGTAAAGTTGCTCATAGTATGTTCTTATAATAGTTTGTATTTCTTTGGTGTTAGTTGTGATCTCTCCTCTTTCATTCATGATTTTATTTATTTGGGTCCTTTCTCTTTTCTTTTTGATAAGTCTGGCCAAGGGTTTATCAATTTTATTAATTCTTTCAAAGAACCAGCTCCTAGTTTGGTTGATTTGTTCTATTGTTTTTTTGGTTTCTATTTCATTGATTTCTGCTCTGATCTTTATGATTTCTCTTCTCCTGCTGGGCTTAGGGTTTCTTTCTTGTTCTTTCTCCAGCTCCTTTAGGTGTAGGGTTAGGTTGTGTACCTGAGACCTTTCTTGTTTCTTGAGAAAAGCTTGTACCGCTATATATTTTCCTCTCAGGACTGCCTTTGTTGTGTCCCACAGATTTTGAACCGTTGTATTTTCATTATCATTTGTTTCCATGATTTTTTTCAATTCTTCTTTAATTTCCCGGTTGACCCATTCATTCTTTAGAAGGATGCTGTTTAGTCTCCATGTATTTGTGTTCTTTCCAGACTTCCTCTTGTGGTTGAGTTCTAGCTTCAGAGCATTGTGGTCTGAAAATATGCAGGGAATGATTCCAATCTTTTGATACTGGTTGAGTCCTGATTTAGGACCGAGGATGTGATCTATTCTGGAGAATGTTCCATGTGCACTAGAGAAGAATGTGTATTCTGTTGCTTTGGGATGAAATGTTCTGAATATATCTGTGATGTCCATCTCATCTAGTGTATCATTTAAGGCCTTTATTTCCCTGTTGATCTTTTGCTTGGATGATCTGTCCATTTCAGTGAGGGGAGTGTTAAAGTCCCCTACTATTATTGTATTATTGTTGATGTGTTTCTTTGATTTTGTTATTAATTGGTTTATATAGTTGGCTGCTCCCACATTGGGGGCATAGATATTTAAAATTGTTAGATCTTTTTGTTGGACAGACCCTTTGAGTATGATATAGTGTCCTTCCTCATCTCTTATTATAGTCTTTGGCTTAAAATCTAAGTGATCTGATATAAGGATTGCCACTCCTGCTTTTTTCTGATGTCCATTAGCATGGTAAATTCTTTTCCACCCCCTCACTTTAAGTCTGGAGGTGTCTTCGGGTTTAAAATGGGTTTCTTGGAGGCAACATATAGATGGGTTTTGTTTTTTTATCCATTCTGATACCCTGTGTCTTTTGATTGGGGCATTTAGCCCATTAACATTCAGGGTAACTATTGAGAGATATGATTTTAGTGCCATTGTATTGCCTGTAAGGTGACTGTTACTGTATATTGTCTCTGTTCCTTTCTGATCTACCACTTGTAGGCTCTCTCTTTGCTTAGAGGACCCCTTTCAGTATTTCCTGTAGAGCTGGTTTGGTGTTTGCAAATTCTTTCAGTTTTTGTTTGTCCTGGAAGCTTTTAATCTCTCCTTCTATTTTCAATGATAGCCTAGCTGGATATAGTATTCTTGGCTGCATGTTTTTCTCGTTTAGTGCTCTGAAAATGTCATGCCAGCTCTTTCTGGCCTGCCAGGTCTCTGTGGATAAGTCAGCTGCCAATCTAATACTTTTACCATTGTATGTTACAGACTTCTTTTCCCGGGCTGCTTTCAGGATTTTCTCTTTGTCACTAAGGCTTGTAAATTTTACTATTAGGTGACGGGGTGTGGGCCTATTCTTATTGATTTTGAGGGGCGTTCTCTGAACCTCCTGAATTTTGATGCTCGTTCCCTTTGCCATATTGGGGAAATTCTCCCCAATAATTCTCTCCAGTATACCTTCTGCTCCCCTCTCTCTTTCTTCTTCTTCTGGAATCCCAATTATTCTAATGTTGTTTCGTCTTATGGTGTCACTTATCTCTCGAATTCTCTCCTCATGGTCCAGTAGCTGTTTGTCCCTCTTTTGCTCAGCTTCTTTATTCTCTGTCATTTGGTCTTCTATATCGCTAATTCTTTCTTCTGCCTCATTTATCCTAGCAGTGAGAGCCTCCATTTTTGATTGAACTTCATTAATAGCTTTTTTGATTTCAACTTGGTTGGATTTTAGTTCTTTTATTTCTCCAGAAAGGGCTTTTATATCTCTGGAGAGGGTTTCTCTAATATCTTCCATGCCTTTTTCAAGCCCGGCTATAACCTTGAGAACTGTCATTTTGAACTCTAGATCTGACATATTACCAATGTCTGTATTGATTAGGTCCCTAGCCTTTGGTACTGCCTCTTGTTCTTTTTTTTGTTGTGAATTTTTCCGCCTTGTCATTTTGTCCAGTTAAGAGTATATGAAGGAGCAAGTAAAATACTAAAAGGGTGGCAACAATCCCAGGAAAATATGCTTTAACCAAATCAGAAGAGATCCCAAATCGTGAGGGGGGATTTCTCCTCCCTCACGATTGGGTGAGGGATCTCCTCTGATTGGGATCTCCTTTGATTGGGATCTCCCAATCTCTTCTGATTGGGATCTCTTCTGATTTGGGGATAAAAAGAGGTTCAAAAAGAAAGAAAGAAAGAAAAAAAATAAAAAAAGAATTAAAAAAAAGAGATTGAATTAAAAATTCAATCAAGAATTTAAAAAAGAATTAAGAAAAAAAAAGATTGAAGAGATTAGGATCTCTTCTGATTTGGGGATAAAAAGAGGTTCAAAAAGAAAGAAAGAAAAAAAAGAATTAAAAAAAAGAAAATGAATGAAGAAAAGTATAAAAAAGAAAAAAATATATATATATTAGATAATCTAGTTAAAAAACGTTAAAAAAGAAAAGGGTAAAAGTTATAAAAATTTTTAGCAGAAGAAGTGAAAAAAAAAATGAAAAAGAAAAAAATTAAATTAACTGCAAGACTAAAAAATCACAGGCAGAAAGCCATGAGTTCTGTGGTTTGTTTTCTCCTCCTCTGGAATTCTGCTGCTCTCTTCTTGGTATTGAAACTGCACTCCTTGGTAGGTGAACTTGGTCTTGCCTGGATTTCTTGTTGATCTTCTGGGGGAGGGGCCTGTTGTAGTGATTCTCAAGTGTCTTTGCCCCAGGCGGAATTACACCGCCCTTACCAGGGGCCGGGCTGAGTGATCTGCTCGGCTTTGCTTTCAGGAGCTTTTGTTCCCTGAGCGCTTTCCGTAGAGTTCCGGAGAACGGGAACACAAATGGCGGCCTCCTGGTCTCCGGCCCGGAGGAGCCGAGACCCCGGGGCCCCGCTCCCCTGTGCGCCCTCAGCGAACAGCTCCTAGTAACTCGCGTCTGCCTAACCTCCCGCCACGCTCCGAGCTCACCGAGCTTGCGACCAGTTCAAGGCAACTCCGAGCTGCGAGTTACTGTTGGCTCTGTCTCTGCAGCCGGCTTTCCCGTTCCAATATCCGCAAGCTCTGCGACACTCAGACACCCCCGATCCTTCTGTGACCCCACGGGACCTGAGGTCACGCCGACCCCGTGTGGGCTTCGCCCCGGTTTAGCCTCCGGAGCGATGTCCCTCAGCGGAACAGACTTTTAAAAGTCCTGATTTTGTGCTCCACTGCTCCGCCGCTTGCCGGGAGCCGGCCCCTCCCCCTGCGGTCTATCTTCCCGTCGCTTTGGATTCACTTCTCCCCCAGTCCTACCTTTCAGAAAGTGGTTGTTTTTCTGTTTCTAGAATTGCTGTTCTTCTTCTCTTCGATCTGCCGATGGATTTGCAGGTGTTTGCAATCTTTAGATAAGCTCTCTAGCTGATCTCCTGCTAGCTGAGGTAGCCTCAGCCTGCTACTTCTCCGCCATCTTGACTCCTCCCTCTCAATTTAATCTTATTTGAATTTAAAATGTATAAATTGTTGAAAATATTTTTCACTTAAATTTCATTTAAATACTCTAAATTTAATTCAATTTTCCCTGTTTTATCTTATTTACAGGCCTCATGAGTGAGTGAATGAAATTCTTCAGGAAGTACTAATTACTGATGGACACCCTACGTCTAGCTTATGCTTGAAATCCCAACCTACACAGCCAGCTGTAAACACATGGCAACAACAGGAGAAATACACAATGGGGAAGGAACAATTTATTTTTCACTTCACTGCCCCTTTTTAGCTCACAAATGCTTGTTAAGAAAACATAAGAAATAGGGGCACCTGGGTGGCTCAGTGGGCTAAAGCCTATGCTTTTGGCTCAGGTCATGGTCTTAGGGTCCTGGGACTGAGCCCCACATCGGGGCTCTCTGCTCAGTGGGAGCCTGCTTCCTCCTCTCTCTCTGCCTGCCTCTCTGCCTACTTGTGATCTCTGCCTGTCAGATAAATAAATAAAATCTTAAAAAAAAAAAAAAGAAAGAAAGAGATAATCTGTGTCACTTGGCTCCCTGGCCTTTAAAAAAAAACAAAAACAAAAATAATTCTTCCTTGACTTTTTATTTCCCAGGGCAGCACAGTTTTCTCTTCTTTTTCTTGGATTCTTTTCCTTCTCTTCTATATTCCTCAGTTAGTTGGTACCATATATATCTCTGCAGGCAAATTCATATTCTGTTTGAAACCATGTGTGGCATAAGCCAAAAGTAAACTATAGGTCTATGCAGGGGAAAATGGGGTTAAGAATGAACAGAGGGAAAATGCCTCCTCAGCTTAAAAAATAAAGAGCAGTGTGTGCATATTGGGTGGCTCAGTGTGTTAAGCTTCCAAGCCCTGGTTTCAGCTCAGGTCATGATGATCTCAGGGTCATGGAATTGAGCCCTGAGATGGGCTGGATGGAATCTGCTTGAGATTCTCTCTCTCCCTCCTCATCTGCCCCTATCCCCCTGCTCCTGTGTGCATCTGCTCTGTCTCTCAAATAGATAAAATCTTCAAAAAAAAAAAAAAAAAGCAATGAGGTTTAATCTCCTCTTCTTTCATTTCTTTCATCACCATCTCAACCAAGCTTTCCTTTCCTGACCTGTTATTGTACTTGACCAAGCTACAACCAACTGAATATGAAGATATCTTCCCCACAAAATTGAGAAGGTTATCAGAAACACTGCCAATCTCACACTAAATTTTTCCCGTGACCTGCTGAGACCCTGGCTTGTGAGTGCGGATACAGTAGATAACTCTTTCTCTTTGTCGACCAAATAAAGCAAAACAAACTACTTTAGCAGAGAAGATGATCTTTGAAAGTTGCTGAAACCAGCAAAACCCAGCAAGTCCTCACTGTGAAAACCATTCTTACCTTCCGAAAGCATTTAAAAGAGCAACTATTTCCTGTCGAGTGAGTTGGAAGCCTTTAGATGGGCTGTTTTCTGGAAGCTTTTGGATTTCTTTTTCAGAGAATAGTATCTTCAGGGCAGTTCCTAAACCCTGAGTCTAAAGAAAATAGATACACATAACAATTAATGTAATAATTACTATAAAGGTTGAAAGGAATATGCAGCCGCTGTGATGAGAGTCACGAAATTCGCGTGAACTGAACTTCTCACCAAAATGTTAAACTGCATAATACAGTTTCTACTTCCTCATACTTATGCATGATAAATTTATCTTAACTGTTAAGGAACCTGAAGAGTTCAACATTTATTGGACATAAATTACTAAAATGCCTTTTCTTAACCTAGAAAATATCACATTAGAATTATAATATTCAATTTGTAACCTTGAAAGCATTCTTGACAGCTCCTAGCAATTCAAAACTTAGAAATTATTAGTGATAACTACACTTAAAAATTTACCAATTATTAGAACTAGAGAAGATGTATTAAAATAAGTAAAATAATTCTGTCTCCTGATTTTTCGGACTTATCATCTTTGTGAGAAAGTAAGACAAAATATCAAACAATCCTTTTTACACTGAATACATATAGAGAGAAAGGGGCCCTCTTGGCACAACTTTATTTGTGACTAGATGGTCTTCTTTGGATCACTAAAATAAATTCAGTGATGGAAGCATGATAATTAAGCCTTTTTATATTTTATTTTTATATGGGTCTACAAAATACTAATATTCTATTTATAACCACCAACTTTAGAAATGAATCTCAAGACTATACCAATAGAAACAGATACAATAAAGCCAGAATCATTAGCATAGAATAGGGAAAACATTCTTACACATACAATACAGATTTAATATATTCAGCTTTTACATCAATAAAGCAGAAACGCCATACATACTTCAGATCTTCTGTTTCAACAGACAGTGAGGGTATTATAATAAAAACTTGCAAGTTCCCAGCAGGAATATTTAAGGTTAGTAATAGTTTTAAAACAGAATACAAAACACAAACCTGCAACTTTCCCCATAATCTGCATTTGTCGCATCCAACACAGTCCATTATACGGGAGATATTCTTGAAATGTAAGCGGAATTCCTCCTAACATGCAGAAAATATTTTTATTCTCATTAGAGTTTTATAAATTAAACTGCACTTGTATGATTTACAAGAAATAAAAGCTCTGAAGATTATTGAATGACTTGTGTTTTTCAACAGTCAAGAAGAAAAATGATTGGATTTGTATGGCATAACATGGCACTAAAACAACTAGCCACGGAAATTCGTAACATTCATTCCACATGCTGATTCAACAAACTTTTTATTGAGATGCTACTCTGTGCAAAGCACCAACAAAGGCATGATGTGGAAAACAAGAGTAAGTGATACATGGTTTTTACTTTTAAGGAACTTTACTGCTGCCCCCCTTTGATATCTGCATACAGCCAGTGGTAAACATATCAGTATTATGTTTGACTTATTTTTCTTCTTTCTTTTTTTTTTAATTTTTATTTCTTTTCAGCGTAACAGTATTCATTGTTTTTGCACCACACCCAGTGCTCCATGCAATCCACGCCCTCTCTAATACCCACCACCTGGTTCCCCCAACCTCCCACCCCCCTTGACTTATTTTTTATGTATTGCTCATGTGAGTCCAAATTGGAAAGTCAGTCTTAGACCAATGATCAGTTTTCATCTTTTTCCTTAGGACCACACACTGTTTGCAATGGGGGCTGCATCAGCACCGGTGATCCCAGGACTCTATGTTGGGTGTGTTCTCTCTGTCCCCTGCGTTTGCCAGTAGGCCTCTCCAGGGATGTTTGCTGACTGGATCCTTGCTTCCTGTTGTGGGGGTGAGGAGGGGGGGTACTATTTTGCCTGTGAGCAACTGGGCATGGTTTCTAGGACTCTAAGGCCAGTCTCATCTGAAGCTAACAGTAGCTAAGAGTTTCCTCATCTTTTCCATGTGATAAACATAGAAAATAAATTTCATCTTGTTGTACCGAGGTAAACATTTTATTGCAAAAAGCTAGAGGAAAGCAGCCCAAAACTCTGGCCACCAGAAGCCCTGCCTGCTGCTTTCTGAAGAAAGGTTCTGAAGAAACAGGACCCTGGCTAAAAGACAATATACAGAACACAGAAGTCCTTTGCTCCTCATTCTCATGTAATTCATGTTTTTGAGAGGAAATGGAAAAAAGGACTTAAGTTCTCCTTTATACACCTTTGAAAAATAGAAAACACAATTTCCAGCAATTCATAGACGACAGTTCTTTTCTCACTCCTATCTTCCTCCTCCACAAAGAGGACCAGAGTTACTTATATAAATACTTAAAAAATAGGAAGCATGACAAAAACAAATTAATGTTATAGTCAATACCACAATAGCAATATAAAAATAGCAAAAAAATCACAATAAAAATAAAATAGCAAAAAAATAGCACAATAGCAAAAAAAATCATAAAACAAAACCACTTTCCAAAACCAAAATACAGTTGTGACTAAGTTACTTCACTTCAGAAGCACCAAGAGACTCTTACCAGTGGAGGATCACTCAGTGCTCATTTATCAGTGAGCATCTAAAACATCTCAGGGCCAGATGTGTTTGAGAATTCCAAATTTTAGAAATATAGTATATGCATTATTTATGAAACACCCCACCAGAGTGTGTAGCAACACCTAGCAATTAACATATACATTAACGGTTCTGTAGCAAAACACAATATTCAAACAAAGCAGAATTTTTAAAAAAGACTATAAATAGTCTTATGTCAGTACAGGTCAGGTTTTGTCAACAAATTAATTGGCACCAAACATGAAAAAAATGTTTCAGGTTTTGGAGTTTTCTGGATTTCAGAACTACATATATAAGACCTTGGAGCTGCAAACAGAAGACTATTTGTCATTCAATTTCAAATACTTTTATGAACATTTTAAGGCTATAATGTATTCCTTGATATGCTGTAAGCAAATGAAAACAAAGAGCTCCCAACATGAAGTTTGAAAATGTTCCTAAAATACATTCTCCTTTGATATCACAGGGTAACAGGTAATTTTTGCCTTTTATGTTAGAGTCCTTAAAGACAAAAGCATAATAGTCCAGAAACTTGAACATCCCATAAAATATTCCATAAAATAAACTATAGGAAAATACAGTATTTATTGCCTTCAAAGTGGTGAACAGTCATGATTTTTAAAATCAAAACAATATGCACTGTGATTTTAAAGTAAGAAAACTTCCTCTCAAAATAACACCCTTTAAAAAACCTTTACAAAGTTGCCATATTCACTGGTCAGTTAACAACAGAAGCTTCACTAAGAGGTGGCCAAACTTCCTTAGAAAGGCGAAAGGAATTACAAAGTCTGGAGAAGGGGCTTTCTGTGCCATTTATAGTAAAACCCAGTCAGATCAACTTCAACGAGGTGCAGGGCTGGGCAAGAAGTGTTTGGATGGAAGGGACTAAAACACAGCCGGTCAACTGCTCTCCCCTCCCCAACCCCGTCCTCCAATCAAGAACTTTTTACCTTTAATGACTTGGCCCCCTTTTTGTCACCTGCAAACATGGATTTCTCGTCAAAGTGCATGGGAAAGGACCTGATGAAATGACAACACTAGAAGTTACAGACGAAAAATTCACGTACTATGCAGTAGAGCTCTGGCATAATTTTCTAACCCCACAAGTATTTACAATTTGTAATTAACTTGTGGGTAAAGTTTAATAACACAGGAAGGTGGCACATAGTTCACATGTAAACTACTCAATAAAAGAGTAAAGCAACATAAGATGGCTTTGTAACTTATAAGACTGTATGTTTTAAATTAATTACATGATAAAAATCATCAAAAATTGAACTTAAAAGCAATTTATGTGAAAAATGTGCAACACTCTGTTAAAAAGATGTTTTAAGTTTTAATGCATAATTTGAACACTTTTTTTAAAAAAGGTCTTATTTATTTGAGAGAGAAAGAGAGCAAGTACACCAGAACGGGGGAGGGACAAAGGGAGAGGGACTCTCCTGCCAAGAAGGGAGCCTGATGCCAGACTCAATCCCCAGGACCCAAGGACCCCAGCATCAGGACCTGAGCTGAAGGCAGACGCCTAACCAACTGAGCCACCCAGGCATCTCTAAACACTTTTTTTTTTTTTTTTTTAAAGATTTTATTTATTTGACAGACAGAAATCACAAGTAGGCAGAGGCAGGCACAGAGAGAGGAGGAAGCAGGCTCCCTGCTGAGCAGAGAGCCCGATGCGGGGCTCGATCCCAGGACCCTGGGACCATGACCTGAGCTGAAGGCAGAGGCTTTAACCCACTGAGCCACCCAGGCGCCTCTTCTCTAAACACTTCTTTTTTTTTTTTTTAAGATTTTATTTTTTATTTATTTGTTTGACAGAGAAAGACCACAAGTAGACAGAGAGGCAGGCAGAGAGAGAGGAGGAAGCAGGCTCCCCGCTGAGCAGAAAGCCCGATGCGGGACTCAATCCCAGGACCTTGAGATCATGACCTGAGCCGAAGGCAGAGGCTTAACCCACTGAGCCACCCAGGTGCCACGCTAAACACTTCTTAATCCAACTTTGGTTCATGCTCAGTGAACTGAAATTCTATAGAGAACATTTTTTAAGAAGAGGTATATTCTAGAAGGTAAAGCTAATGTTCTCTTAGGTATCTACTTTCATGTGGATAGCACCATCTGAATTTAAACAGCAACTGAGGGTTTTGGAGGGGAGGGTGCTTCTGGTTGGGTGAGCCTAATGGTGGGTATTACGGAGGGTATGTATTCCATGGAGCACTGGGTGTGGTATATAAACAATGAATCTTGGAACACTGAAAGAAAAAGTTAAATTTTTAAAAATTGGTTTAAAAAAACCCCATTAAAATCACATTAAGCTTTGGGGCACCTGGATGGCACAGTCAGTTAAGAATCCTGCTCTTGGTTTTGGCTCAGGTCATGATCTAAGGGTCGTGGGATTGAGTCCCAAGTCGGGCTCTGCAATCTACCTAGAGTCTGCTTAAGACTCTCTCTCTCTCTTTCCCTCTCACTTGCTGATGTCCCTTCCCCTCACTTGCTCTAAGACAAATAAATCTTCAAAATAAAATAAAATAGCATTAAACTTTGATACTACATAAAACTCAAAGTTCTGTTTGAAAATAGAGCCGACTCTGAAGTGTGACTAGGCTGTTCTCCTGTTCTACTGACCATGATCCTTCTCAGTTCTAATTTTCCCTCTTCCTAACTTTCCGGAGTCAGTTTTGGTTTTATTTCAAGCACTATCTCATTCCTATTCATAGTGCAGAATTTCAGATCACGGATACCCAATTCTTACTTTGTATCTTGGAAGATATTCAGTAGAAGCGTTTTTGTGTCAGCATCTTCTTCTACATTTCCAGTGTAAAGATCAACAATTGAGCGCTCAAAATACGGGGCCACCTTTGATAAAGCACGAAGCTCAATTAAGTATAAGAAGTATAGATTCTTAAGCCTTCTTGGACCTTCTCCCTTAGTTTCCACAGGGTCAAAGCGGCGTTTAAATTCCTTCATATTAGGTCCCCAGCTAGGTTTACCCCAGGTTTCTGAAGAGAAAATGAAATACAAAATACAGCTTTAATAAATGGGATTTTTTTCTCTAGAGAATATATATACCCCCTCCAAGAATTTTTACACTAATGGAAGGCAAGGTTTGTAGATAAAAATGTGATTACCTTCCAAAAGATAATTTGCACACAGATGTAAATTGATACTAGCATGAAGTCCGGATATAAGCTTATAGAAGACTCTCTTCTCCAGGCACAAACCTATTCAGAAAAATATTGAAAAAGAAATAACATCCATTTAGATAACGGAAATACTGAATCAAGAAGATTCAGTACACATGCTTATTTTTAAAGTTAAGGTTCAAGGACATTAAAAATAATCAAGGAATAATATAAAATTATTAGATCAAGATGCTCTCCCTAGAAAATAAAATAAGATTCTGACTTTATAATGGAGTTATGACTATGATAACTTAATGCAGAATGAGGCAGAAAATGTGGGGCTCTGGAGGTCAAAGCACTATGGATGTACCTGGAAAGCTCCCACGTTACCTAGAAGGCAAGAGCACAGATTTTTCATGGGTTTGGCTAAACTAAAGCAAATGTAATTCAAAGTCACTGCTTTGGCTTAACAATGGCTGTTTCTCCCATTCCCTTCCCTAGAGATGTTCTTTCTGTGAACCTACTGGATTGTGGAGGAAGAATAGATTGCATTCCATTTCTCCTCTTCTTCCAGATTCTTTACTGTGTCTTACTAATCCTCTGCCCTAGAATTCTCCAGATCTATGTAACTGTATGGCCCACTTGCAAGGAGCTCAAACCTGGAGAAGAGTCATCTAGGAACTTTAACTAATAAACAATATATGCTGACTATCTATCATGTGAACAGAACCATATCAGATGGAGTGATGGAATATGATGGAAAATTCTTTTATGTAGACTTCTTAGGTCTTTTGCTCTTAGGTCTTCTTAGATAATTCCACTCTCCTATCCTACCTCTGCTTCAATTTTAAAAGACTTTTTCTTATTATAAGAGTAATATGCATTGTAAATGTACTTAATGCCACTAAATTTAAGATGGTTAAGATGGTAAATTTAACATTATATATATTTTACCATAATAAAGAGAAAAAAATTCTAGAAACAGTTCTTTATAGATAATTTTTTAAATAAAGAAAACGCAAAGACCTAAGTTTTAAGAATCCACTAAATTCAAAGCAATTGGCTCTTTCCTTCCCTTACCATCCAACAGCATTTTTTGCCTTATGTCATTTTTTAAAACTACTCCTGAGGAAAATGGGCTTCAATAGTGGGAAGGAACTAAGAAATAACCTCATTTATAAGCTGAGGGATTTTTGAAATGTAAGAGTACTTTGCATTTTTTCCCAAGATCTTTTAGATCTTCAATTTACTCTATGTTCTACCCAAAGGACACTGAAGCAAGTATTTTCTCATAGGAAAAAAATAATTCTTTTGAGATTTCATTCTCTACTTCAGAATTCTTACTAGAATATTCCCATCTTTACAAATAGGGACCAAAAAGTAAAAATTAAGTTCTTTTTTGCAGCTTCTTCTAAAAGTATATGGGCAGGAGTGCCTGGGTGGCTCAGTGGGTTAAAGCTTCTGCCTTTGGCTCAGGTCATGGTCCCAGGGTCCTGGGATGGAGCCCCACATCAGGCTCTGCTCAGCAGGGAGCCTGCTTCCTCCTCTCTCTCTGCCAGCCTCTCTGCCTACTTGTGATCTCTCTCTGCCAAATAAAGAAATAAAATCTTTTTAAAAAAATAAAAGTATATGGGCAATTTGAATGTTCAGGGTAGCAAGGGATACAACCATCATGAACAAGTTAGATAAAACATTAGTTACTGACTTTTCTTCTAGTAAAACTTTCAGTCAACTCTGTTACCAAACAGCAAAATGATCAAATCTGAAGTTCACTTTCTCTTCCTTCTAACCTACCTTTCTAAGCAGTGCTTACACCCAATAAGATGTCTTAAGACCAGAGAAGGAAAAACAGACAAAGCAAAGCTTGTGAAGATTCATATGCTTAGAATAAGAGCATAAACCAGGAGGCCATTCTCTTTTGTAAAGCCCTCAAAGCTCTGTACTTGAAATGGGGATGGATAAGTGAGAGTAAGGAGTAGAAAGATACTTCGGTAAACTGAAAATTAGGTAACTTCAAGCAAAATGGTAAAAATAACACATGTGCCAAATGAGTGTACAAATAAGACCCACAATACTGTCGGCAGGAAAATGCTGGACGGCTTTTCCCTGCATGATGCAGTTAAAACCACAGAAGTCCTGACGGAAGTGTTAAATAACTCAGTAGGCAACACGGTAAGGCTATGTAAAATAATTTTCCATCATACTCCTGCACTCTGATATGATTCTGCTCGTATGTAACAGTCAATGTACATCGTTTACTGGTTGAAATTCCTGGATGAGTGTTAAGTAACATCTGCAAGGACTGATTTACAAGGACTGATTTACAAAGTAAAAATTTACCAGCTTCTATTTCTTTCTTTTCCTGATTAATATTATTTTGTTATTATGTTTGTTAGTCACCATATAATACATCACTAGTTTCTGATGTAGTGTTCCATGATCCGTTGTTTGCGTTAACACTCAGTGCTCGTCACAACACACACCCCCCTATCACCCATCAGGAGGGCACCCAAATCTCTACCCTTCCCCTCTGAAACCCTCAGATCATTTCCCAGAGTCCATAATCTCTCATCTCCCCCTCTGATTCCTGCCCCCTTTTCCAGTTTTCCTTCCCTTCCCCTAATGTTCCAGTTTTCCTTCCCTTCCCCTAATGTCCTCCGTGCTATTCCTTATGTTCTACAGATGTGTGAAACCACATAAAATTGTCTCTGTCTGACTTGTTTCACTTGGTATAATCCCCTCCATTTCCAACCATATTGATGCAAATTCTCATCCTTTCTGATGGCTGAGTAATATTCCTTTGTTTATATGAACCACATCATCTTTATCCATTCATCTGTTGAAGGGCATCTCGGCTCCTTCTACAGTTTTGGCTATTATGGACACTGTTGTATGAACATTGGGGTGTATGTGCCCCTTCTTTGCACTACATCTGTATCTTTGGTGTAAACACCCAGTAGTGCAATTGCTGGGTCAAAGGATGGCTCTATTTTTAACTTTTTGAGGAACCTTCATACTATTTGCCAAAGTGGCTGCACCAGCTTGCATTCCCACCAACAGTGGAAGAGGTTTCCCCTTTCTCCACATCCTCTCCAACATTTGTTTTTTCCTGCCTTGTTAATTTTTGCCATTCTAACTGGTGAATGGTGGTATCTCAGTACGGTTTTGTAGTCAAATGCTCTACCACTGAGCTATACCCCCTCAGTACGGTTTTGATCTGAATTTCCCTGATGGCTAATGATATTGAATATTTTTTCATGTGTCTGTTAACCATCTGTATGTCTTCTTTGGAGAAGTGTCTGTTGATGTCTTCTGCCCCTTTTATGACTTAATTCTTTGTTTTTCAGGTGTTGAGTTTCAGAAGTTCTTTATATCAGCTTCTATGTCTAACAATACAGAGCAAGCTCAACTATCCAATTTAGACAGTGGGTCTCTTTCTTTTGGATTTAATTTCATTCAAATTTACCTTTATCAAGTGATTTATAAGACATTAACTATAATTTTTTCTCTCACAAAAGGGCTAGATTTACTGTAATAAGATTATGTTACATTTGGACACTGTGTAGGTAAGATGGTTGGCAATTGTCAGTTTCATGGCCCAGATGAGGAAACAATCTCAGAAAAGTTGAGTCAGTTGCTTATAAAAATAGGAGTATTCTCTGAAACCATATATCAATATTCAGGGGTTCCCATCAGTAGGATAGTACAAAAGAGGTTAATACAGAATACCCTAGAATTCATTATTGCCCATACATTTTACTTCCATCTTCCACTATCAATATTCAGAATCTCTCACCACCTCTTTTAACCTAAATACTACTTTTCACAATTTGTGTCTTTACAAGACAGCTAATGAAACAAAGTTAAGAATCTTCTTCCCCATGTGCCATTTATCAATATCACTCCTAGTATTAGTGGCATATAAATAACATTCACCTTAAAAATGGCCAATATATGTAGACACTTCATTAAAAACAAAGAGAAATTATGTTCACAAGTTGACATCACCAATTAGCAAACACAAAATAGAATTAAGTACTTAGTTTTTCTCTGTAGAGTTCCTATAAGATTATGATCTCCTGTATCATTCAACTTGCTTATCTTTCATTAATATTTTTTAACTTTTGTTTTCATAAATGAAAGGCAATTTGGTAATTTTTTAAAAAGCATCATATATCCAGTTTTTTTAACAAAGCTATTAAAATCCTAGAATGTTTCAGCTTTCCATTAATAGCATTTATATTTTCAACACTAGAAAACATAAGAATGCAAAGTAACTACTGGGACCTATACTGCTTTATCCTTTAATTAGACAAGTTTAGGCTATATTAACATGTGTAAACATTGTTTAAAATCTGCTGAAACCAAATTTACTTTCCCTCAATTTATATCAATAAACATATATATATTTATATATATATAAATGTTTATTATATCAATATAAATGTTTATTTATATCAATGTTTATTATATCAATAAACACATATATATTTATATATATATAAATATATATAAATAATTATATAAAATACATAAATTATATATAAATGTATAGATAAGGGATATATAAGTTATATATATATATATATATATATATAGTACTTCCTTCTGAAAAGAAGGCCTCTGTTTACAAAGTAGGTTTGCATACTGGTTACTAGAAAGCAGTGTGGATGGGTGGTATATACAGAATTAA
The DNA here is from genome assembly GCF_020171115.1 of Neogale vison. NCBI lineage: Eukaryota > Metazoa > Chordata > Mammalia > Carnivora > Mustelidae > Neogale > Neogale vison. The sequence continues at coordinate 150,939,228 of NC_058092.1, read as the reverse complement.
TTTTCATACAGAATCAAAATAACACTGAGAAGCCAGTTACAAAAATCTGAGAACAGTATCTGTCCTGTGTATTTCCCTCATGCTGATTATCCTTGGCTGAGCAACAGCGTCAAAATTTTTAAGCCACTGTATCCAAAATACTGTAACTTAAAATATATTATTCTCTTTCAAGCTCTGTTACAATTAGTTGTCTAGGTAATGAATCCTGAACTTACAAAAATATATTAAATTAATCCATACATTTTTAACAAGAATCCAATAAATTTAAAATGCAGACATATAAGTTTACCTTCCAGCCATGTGTAGAACGATTCTCCTTTAAAAACAAACAAACAAAAAACCAAAACACACACACACACACACACACACACACAGATTTGGGTTAAAATATTTTAAATAGTCATTTATAAATTAAGTATATAAAATATTTCCTATGACAGACTAAGGATATCTCCAGAAGTGGCCACTGCTTCATGTGAAGTAGAAAAATAGGGATATGGTTCTAGGAAATAAAGCCCTGAAGTAATCTGAGTAACTTTGGACAATTTTCTTATAAATGACATTTAACTGAACAAAAATTTTAAGAAACATTTCAGTCAAAATATTATATAAATCTTATTCATTAGAAAGATTAAATATCCTTAAGTATGGAAGGTTAAAAATCCTAAATTTGCTTTTGATAACAACCATAGAACTCCTCTCCTTAAAAATTCTAGAAAAAACAAAGTGAATTATAATACAAAAATCAAATTAGTAATTATTCCATTTTTTCCCTGAGTAGTAAAGCTATGTGTATTTCCTCAATTATCTAAGACTACTAAATTTCAAGGAATATTTTTAAAATCCCTTAATTTTCAAGATAATTTTTCAGAAAAGTCGATGACTAGAATACAGAGGGATCTGACTTACCTATGTACTAATGCTAAAAGATCTATTTCTAGATCAGTACTATTCTGAGAGCAACAAAAATGGCAGTCAATACAGATCAAAATGATTCATGCACTTTGTAAGTTACCTACTTCTGTTTTAAGAAACGCAAAGCATAAGAAAAACTCAACACATAGATGACTAAGCAAGGATTCTAGGGGATAAATTAGATAGTGAGGAATTGCTTTGTTTCCTGAGACTCTTCACACTTTGCAAAACTCACAAACATTTCCCCACATACTAATTCACTCAACAAACTCTTCCTAAGGGCCATTGATCATGATCTGACTTGCTTACTCGAGAAACCCCAAATGCTATCAGGAAAAGTTGAGCCCCCAAGTCCTCAATAATCTGGCCTCCCATCCTGCTAACTTAAACTACTCCTACATAAAGTTCTCCCTACTGCTAACAGGGTCTCCTCAAATATGCTTGATTCTTCCCTTTCCAACTCCTTGGGCCATGCCATTTTCTCCGCATGGCACACAGGATCCAATTCTACCAGACTATATCTGTCCCATTACTCAAAACTCATCTCAGATATCACTTCCTGTAATAAGCTTTCCAGATCCCTCCAGTGAGACAGGCTCTGTCCCGCCTCTGAAGAGCCCTACCACCTACGGCTTATGTAGTCTGTATGTGCAGCACTTCCTGTCACCATGCACAGTGCTTATCACTTCTGCTACGTACTGTCCGCTCCTGAAGTGAAGGCGTAACGTTTTACACATATTTCTATCCTGCACAATGCCCATCGCTGTGTCCCTGAACACAGATAAGTAAACATCCAGTTGAAATAGTTATTTTGATGTTTTGGGGCAATTTATTATGACATTCATCTGGTATCCTTGAAAAACCAACTGTTGATAAATCACTATTCACCAAATTAAGTATTATAACAACAGATTATAAAATACAAAGTCAGGAAGAAAATAAAGTCACAAGATAAATTATCTGGTAAAACTATCTTAACTTCTCTCCATTTCTTCAGAACATATTTTAGTAGATTATAATAGCCAGAGAATTGGGAAGTTGGAATGTAATCCTGCTTTTTATATGAAACACTTCAGCAAAAGGGAATTCATAGTTTTTTTAAACATAAGGTAAATTTGCATTATAAAATCTTTTTGTCACCATTTGTTGGTAGTTATTTCTGAAAAAATAGGATAAACATTTTCTTTTGAATTAAATAGAGGAAAAATCAAATTCTGATCATTAAAAACATTTTCTCTACACTTGAGGCATACCCAAACATAAGAATTTTAACTCACCATCATCTTCTCCTGAAAAAGAAAACAATGAACAGGATTTTAGAAACCGTCCTCCACAGTTCAGATTCCAATTCTATTTACTTTAAAATGAGATTAAAACTTACTGTGTGTTGAACTATTAGTTATACTACAGACTGTGGTCAGGGTGTAGTCACCTTGCAAATGAGACTTCTTAATAAGAATACAGGCCCAAAGCACAAGATCTTCATATGTCTTATACAGTAAATAATTCCAGAGAAAAATCAAAAACTACTCGTAAAGATCACTAGATTCAGTAATTAACAAACGGACACAGGCACTCCTTTCATCATTGTACACACAACTCTCTCTTCTCTTCTCTTCCAAATTACTGCTCCTCTACCTACACGCACCTTAAGAAAAGTATTTCCCAAACTGGGGTCAGTGAAACCCTCACCGGGGTGCCACGGAGCTGCCCACACAGCGGGAAGGAGCCAGAGGCTGGGCTGCGGGGAGCCACAGCAGCTCTGCCTTTACCGGCTTTGGATGTGGGATTCTGAGCCCAGGTTTCCTTTCTGGAAAGAAAGGTCCCGTCTTTCAAAAGCTGTGGGAGAGGTGGCCAGAGAGCCTCACCATTCAGCTCAGCAGGAACTCGCAGCCAGGCTGAGAGGCTGAAGAGCCGGGACCCAACACCTGCAGCCCCGGCAGGAACCGCTCGCAGACAGCATCAGCCCAAGTGCCCTGATTGCTGCATGGACCTCTCACCTGCAACCAGAACCCAGGTCCTGCCCTCACCCGGTCTCTGTCTCCCTTCTTTCTTAGGACGGGGGTTTCCTCCCCCTCTCTCTGCCTCTGTCTTTTCCTAAGTGCTGCTCTCCTTCCTCTCATCTTTCCAGTGGTCTCACGTCTCTAATTTGTCACAACATGGATGTAAGGGATTTCTTAGCATGGGATGGTTTCGTTAAATTAACTACATGCTCTGCTTTAAAGGAAGTGATCATATTATTCAGCCACAAAAAAGAAGGAATTCTGGGACGCCTGGGTGGCTCAGTTGGTTAAGCAGCTGCCTTCGGCTCAGGTCATGATCCCAGCGTCCTGGGATCGAGTCCCACATCGGGCTCCTTGCTCTGCAGGGAGCCTGCTTCTCCCTCTGACTCTGCCTTCCACTCTGTCTGCCTGTGCTTACTCTTCACTCTCTCTCTCTCTCTGACAAATAAATAAATAAATAAAATCTTTAAAAAAAAAAAAGAAGGAATTCTGCCACTCGCAAGCACATGGACAGACTCTGAGGACCTCATGCGGAGGGAAGTCAGCCGGAGGAGGACAGATACTGTACTCTCTTGCACGTGGAATCTAAAAACAAAACCAAACCCCCAAGCTCATAGATCCAAAGAAAAGATGGGTGGTTGCCAGAGGCAGGCGATGGGGAGTGGGAAAGACACGTAAAGGGTGTCAAAAGTTAACCAGTTTCTAGGACAAGGGGTGTTAGGAGAAGAGAGTTGGGGTAAATTGGAAGGGGAGGTGAACCATGAGAGACTATGGACTCTGAAAAACAATCTGAGGGGTTTGAAGTGGCGGGGGGGTGGGGTGGGAGGTTGTGGTACCAGGTGGTGGGTATTATAGAGGGCACGGATTGCATGGAGACCTGGGTGTGGTGAAAAAATAATGAATACTGTTATGCTGAAAATAAATAAGTTTAATAAAAAAAAAAAGTTACCAGTTTCTAAGTCCTGGGACTGTCACATACAGCTTGTCAACTACAGTTAATAACACTGTATTTGAAGGGTATAAATTCGCATCACAAAAATAAAAATTCTGTAATTATGGTCACAGAGGTTAAAAAGATTTACTGTGATCATTCTGCAATATACACAAATACCTAAACATTATACAGAACACCCGAAACTAATGTGATGTTATATGTTAATTATACCTCTATTTTAAAAAAATATTTTAACTCCAATCCTAAAAATAAAAAAACAAACAAAAACAAACAAACGAAAAACCACAAGTGATCATAAAAAAGATCCAAAGAATACCTACCAAATTCTATACTATGGAACAGAGGTGTGGGGGCAGGGCAGGGGAGCTTTCTCTTTTTACTTTATGTAACTTCTGTGTTGTTTCCATTTTTATGTGTGTGTGTGTGTGTGTGTGTGTGTGTGTGTGTGGTTTCCACTTTTATAAGTTATAAGGGTAAAACAGGCAAAGGAGAAGAATCCATGCACACCTTTTTCATGATCCAATTCCCTTTTCCAGCAGTATCAGAATGATTTGCGGAAGAACATTTGCTGCATTTTAAGACAGCATCTGAAGGCAGTCCCTTCGGTTAACCTTTCTGTGTCTCTTTGGGTCTCAGAAATGTCTTAAAGATACAACTAGACCAGGGAATTCAAGTTCTTAAATCAGTCCTGGTCTAAAGAAAACAAGAGAATGGCAAGTCAATGAGAGGGCTGCTCCCAGGGTTTGGCTCCTTGCTGAAAACAGACGGAGTATGTGCCCAGTAAGTTTGATTAACCTCCAAAAATGCTGTCCCACAGAAATATAATACCAACCACATATATAATTTCAATTTTTTTCTAAGGCAAATTTCTAGTAAAATTTTTCCTAGGATCCACGTTTTAAAAAGTAAAAAGCATACATGTGCTACAATGCAATAATCATACACTGTGTGAGGCCAGAGCTATCAAAACAATAAAATTCTGTTTAATGACAAAAATATTTTGCACTGCTTCAGTTCTTAAATTTAAACCAATTCAGTGAAATGTCAAGTTGGGTTCTGCGCCAGCCATACTGCATCTGCTCAACAGCCCAGTGGGGCAAGCAGAGACCTTGCTGGAAAGCATTCTGCTGCAGGCATCACAAGTATCTGAACAACTCTGCACCCTTAGCACTCAGACATGGTGTGTGGACCAGTCAGCACGCTGGGCATCGCCTGGGAGCTCTTAGAATCCTGTGCCTCCCTTAAGACCCACAGAATCAGAACCTGTATCTCAAAAAGGCTGTGCGGTAATTTATATGCACAATGAAGTCTGAGAAGCACGTTGGGAGCCACTGGTTCTCAAAGGTGCCTGCATACTGGAATCATCTTAAAAATACAAACATACACTAACAATGAAAATACAGAAAGGGAAATTAGAGAATCGATTCCATTTACTATAGCACCAAGAACCATAAGATACCTGGGAATAAACCTAACTAAAGAGGTAAAGGATCTATACTTGAGGAACTATAGAACACTCATGAAAGAAATTGAAGAAGACACAAAAAGATGGAAGACCATTCCATGCTCTTGGATCGGAAGAATAAACATTGTTAAAATGTCTATACTGCCTAGAGCAATCTATACTTTTAATGCCATTCCGATCAAAATTCCACCGGCATTCTTCAAAGAGCTGGAGCAAATAATCCTAAAATTTGTATGGAATCAGAAGAGACCCCAAATCGCTAAGGAAATGTTGAAAAACAAAAATAAAGCTGGCGGCATCACCTTACCTGATTTCAAGCTTTATTACAAAGCTGTGATCACCAAGACAGCATGGTACTGGCATAAAAACAGACACATAGACCAGTGGAACAGAGTAGAGAGCCCTGATATGGACCCTCAACTCTATGGTCAATTAATCTTCGACAAAACAGGAAAAAATATACAGTGGAAAAAAGACAGTCTCTTCAATAAATGGTGCTGGGAAAACTGGACAGCTATATGTAGAAGAATGAAACTCGACCATTCTCTTACACCGTACACAAAGATCAACTCAAAATGGATAAAAGACCTCAACGTGAGACAGGAATCTATCAGAATCTTAGAGGAGAACATAGGCAGTAATCTCTTCGATATCAGCCACAGCAACTTCTTTCAAGATACGTCTCCAAAGGCAAAGGAAACAAAAGCGAAAATAAACTTCTGGGACTTCATCAAAATCAAAAGCTTCTGCACAGCAAAGGAAACAGTCAACAAAACAAAGAGGCAACCCACGGAATGGGAGAAGATATTTGCAAATGACAGTACAGACAAAAGGTTGATATCCAGGATCTATAATGAACTCCTCAAACTCAACCCACACGAAACAGACAAACACATCAAAAAATGGGCAGAAGATATGAACAGACACTTCTCCAATCAAGAAATACAAATGGCTATCAGACACATGAAAAAATGCTCATCATCATTAGCCCTCAGGGAGATTCAAATTAAAACCACATTGAGATATCACCTTACACCAGTTAGAATGGCCAAAATTAACAAAACAGGAAACAACATGTGTTGGAGAGGATGTGGAGAAAGGGGAACCCTCTTCCACTGTTGGTGGGAATGCAAGTTGGTGCAGCCTCTTTGGAGAACAGTGTGGAGATTCCTCAAGAAATTAAAAATAGAGCTTCCCTACGACCCTGCAATTGCACTCCTGGGTATTTACCCCAAAGATACAGATGTCGTGAAAAGAAGGGCCATCTGTACCCCAATGTTTACAGCAGCAATGGCCACAGTCGCCAAACTATGGAAAGAACCAAGATGCCCTTCAACAGATGAATGGATAAGGAAGATGTGGTCCATATACACTATGGAGTATTATGCCTCCATCAGAAAGGACGAATATCCAACTTTTGTAGCAACATGGACGGGACTGGAAGAGATTATGCTGAGTGAAATCAGTCAAGCAGAGAGAGTCAATTATCATATGGTTTTACTCATTTGTGGAGCATAACCAATAGCATGGAGGACAAGGGGCGTTAGAGAGTAGTAGGGAATTTGGGTAAATTGGAAGGGGAGGTGAACCATGAAAGACTATGGACTCTGAAAAACAGTCTGAGGGGTTTGAAGTGGCGGGGGGGTGGGAGGTTGGGGTACCAGGTGATGGGTATTATAGAGGGCACGGCTTGCATGGAGCACTGGGTGTGGTGAAAAAATAATGAATACTGTTTTTCTGAAAATAAATAAATTGGGAGAAAAAAAATACAAACAAACAAAAAACCATGAAAAAACCACCACCACCACTTGGGTCTAATCCTACAGATTCTGATTTAACTAGTCTGGGCATCCAGATTTTTAAGAGTTTCCTGGGAAGCCTCTGTTATATGGATTACTCATATATTTTGATTTATTTACCATGAAACTCCTCTTTTATTTAGGGCCTGACACATACCAGGGCACTCAATAAATGCCAGCAATTACACAGAACATGCAGAAAACTTGATATTGAACTATTAACTAAACTTTTCCTTTTGATCAAATTAAAGAAAATATAAAATAGCTGAAAACTTACTCAGATTAAGTTTAGGTACAAAGAAATTTTGAAAATAATCTCTAAAAGCATGGAAATGTATGAAAAACCCACCTCGGCTAGGTGCCAGAGGATTTAAAGGACGATAAACAGATCGAGGCCTGAAAAAACAAGTGTGAAACTCAAACATAAAATGCTTTTACATAATTTTCTTCCCAACAGAATCCTACTCCCCTTCCTCTACCCTCCCTTTAGCCATTCCTCCTCAGTTACTTGAAACAGTTTTCCTCGTAGATGCTGTTCCACACTCTCCACGCAGAGGACCCTTTATAGCCGGTGTAACGCTCTGGGTTCAGCAACAGGTCTACATACTGAGCAGCTGGAGATCGCTCATCTGAACAAGAAACAATTCATCAAAACCACCCATAGGTCACCAGTTGTCTGAAATGTAACACTGTAATGCAAACATAACTACTGAAAGGTCAGAGAAAGGCTATGCTTTTCAAGTAATGTCCAATTTAAGTGAAAGAGTGGTTAGCACACTCACGACTGTACTTGACCCGGGATAACTTACACTCCTGAGAGGAAAAAACAACTCCTCCCTTTCCTTTGGATACTCAGTGCTCTCTTAAGGAACAGAACACCCCTCCCCTTCTGAGAGGCATTCATCATTCCTACGTTTTAACCAACTGGGGTCGAAAAGACCTAACAATCATAACCTGTTCTACTACTTGATTTGATTTCTTCCCTATGCATACACTTACCTAAACACAGGCTCAGAAACATTTTTTTAGCATTTAGTATACTAAAAAGAAAGATTTTCCTGCTATTCTCTACTCTGGACTTATGAAATAAATGGCTCAATAACTTCGGGATTCAAATTTGATCTTAGAATTACACAATGCTCTAGTTTAAACAAATACACATTACGGTTTGTTTCGATCACTGTTAATACAGAGTACTTTTGCCCTCTCAAGCCAATATACAGCAGACACAACTTCAGGAAATTGTTAAGACATATAAATTAACCATTTTATTTTATTATTATTTTTTAGGATTTTATGTACTTATTTGAGAGTGAGTGAGCGAGCGCATAAGCAGGGAGGGGCGAAGGCAGGGGAGAGGGAGCAAGAATCTGAAGTAGACTCGGCGTGGAGTGCAGAGCCCCATGCAGGGCCTCATGCCATGACCCCGAGATCACAACCTGAGCCAGAACCAAGAGTCGGACACTTCAACGACTAAGCACCCTGGGTGCCCCTAAATAACTACTTTCTGTGTTGAAATCCAAATGAGTTTTTACTAGTTCTTCACTATTTGGACATTTTAATAGAGGTCTCTGAAGGATACAAAAGACCAAGAAAATGGTCTTAATTATCAAGGCTTACATTCTGGATAGAAAAGGGAAATACATGCTTTCATACCTTTAGAAAAAGTGTAATGATCATGCTTCACACATTGATGATCATAATATCATAATACATGGAAATGAAAGAACTATCTATGTTGACACAGAGGTACTCCTTTATTTGTATGCGTCCTACCTTTTCATGTCATGAGATTAAATCAATAGTATGCAGACACCTGACTTAAAACAGGGCCAAATATGGCCATTAAAATATGGTCCCTCTTTTTTTCATTACTAATAGTGTATTTTCCTTTTAACCAACAATATTTATTGAGCATTCAGTGACCATAACTGAGATTATCCATAACTCTAAGAGGAAAATGGCATCCTGATCCATACCATCCAAGAACTACTTGGTACTTCTGTAGAAAGTAGGAAGAACACAAGGAAACGAGTTAGATCTAACTTACAGACAATAGAAACATAAACTGAAGAATATTGGCTCTATATTTCTGCCCTAACATTATATAGATATTCCACTATAGAAGTTAAGGCACAGAAAATAGGTAACTTACAGATGGATTAACAGAAACTGTCCAAGGACATGGACTGGTTCAAGAGTTAAAAACAGTAATTTTTAAAAAATCTTCCTTAAAAGAAAGAAAGATTCAAATTATGGAGTGTGGCTTTTAAAGTTCAAACAGAAGTTTTACAACTCACTAGTTTCTGTTATTTTTTTTTAATTTCTCTGAGGTGGTCTTGATTAAGCTCATTTGCAAAACTGATCTGACTATTTACAAATACTAAACCTACCAGAAGCATATATATTCATTGAGATATGGTGTGTACACATGTATAAAGAATGTGTGTGTGCATGTAAGTTTACACATATGTGGGGTCACCTATGAATGTACCCTCAGGCTAATATCAACCCAACAAAAGCAACTAACCAACCAATAAGGAAAAACAACAAGATTAAGATATTAAACTACATTTTAAATCATTATACCTTAAGGAAGTGAAAATCACAAGAGTAAAATCAAGTATATCAATGTTTAACTTAAAACTTACATTCTCAATGTCCTTAATGTGTATTCCCTTAATTGAATCAAAAGTGCATTGCTGGTTTAAGTGGTTCTTAAAAAATTTAATACTTTTTCAAATCATGAAAGGCGGGTCTTGTTAATTTATAGAAGAGATTAGCAAACTATGATCCACAGTCCAAATGTGGTCTGTATACTTTTTTTGTAAAGAAAGTTTTATGGGAACATAAGCCATATTCATTCACTGCTTTCACGCAATTATGGCATAGCTGAGTAGTTGCAAGAGAAACCGTACAGTCCACGAAGTCTAAACTTTTTACTACCTGTCCATTTACAGAAGAAAATGTTTCTCAAGCCCTGACCTACACTGACATGGCATCTAGATGAGGAAGTGGGGGTGAGGGAGCATCCACAGGTTGAGTTCCCCTCACAAACACAGCAGTGCTGGTATCCCCATGCTTCCCCAGTGGCCACCTGTGACACGATTTTAATTAGCCTGTTCAGAAACTTCAACTTCTTTCCATTTGCACAGCGGGAGCATTCATTTGGATAATGCTCTTTGGACCCCTAATATGTCTTCCTCCTCCCCAAAGCTTTCTCTTCTTGCTCCCTTTGTAAAGCTCTTCCCAAACTTCCATCCGACCATGCTAACCATTCCCAAAGGATTCGAAGAATGTCCACGGAATCAAAATACCTAATTCTGGGAATTCATCAATTTCAACTAATGCTTTTTCTTCATTTTCAAGTATACCTTTTTTCCCCAAATGAATTTTCTTTTCATGGTCACTTATAATTGTGTATTAGTGTTAGGAGGCTACACAGCATGTTCGAGGATGCGAGCCAGTCCTCCACACCTCCTAATCCAAATACCTCTTCAAACATAGCACAGGTCAACTTAGCATGCAGTCTTTTTGTTGATGGACACAGATAAAAAATACTGCTGTAGACTCAGGATTGAGCCTCCCACCCTCCATCACCAACTCTAACTTTGACTGCTAGTAATGCATTATTAAAATGCATTATAAAATATTCAGGTGAGGAGAACCTATAGTTAATAAAGCACCCAAGTAATTCTGACACACAGCCAGATTTGGAAACTACTGTTTTAGACAATACTTTAAATTTATTAATGAACGGGTCGCCAGAGTGGCTCAGTGGGTTAAAGCCTCTGCCTTCGGCTCAGGTCATGATCTCAGGGTTCTGGGATCGGGCCCCACATCAGGCTCTCTGCTTGGCGGGGAGCCTGCTTCCCCCTCTCTCTCTGCCTGCCTCTCTGCCTACTTGTGATCTCTGTCAAATTTAAAAAAAAATCTTTTAAAAAATTATTAATGAACATTTTTTTTGAATTTTTAAAGGTTTTTATTTATTTGACACAGAGATAGAGAGTAGAAGTAGGCAGAGCAGCAGGCGAGGGAGAGGGAGAAGCAGGCTCTCTACTGAGCAGGGAGCCTGATGTGGGGCTCGATCCCAGGACCCTGAGATCACGACCTGAGCAGAAGGCAGCAGCTTAACTGGCTGAGCCACCCAGGTACCCCTAATGAACACGTTTTAAGGGAAAACATAAAAGTAAAAATCTGTCATACTATATAGGTTATTTATGAACCAACAACTTCATTCAGCAAACATTTATTGAGCAAGTACCATGTCCAGGCACTGTTCTAGGCACTAGGGATAAAGCAGTGAACCTGAAAGACAAAGCCTCAGGCAGCTGACAATCTAGTTGGAGCAGACGGACAATAAACAGATTAACTAAATAACCTGCCCTGCACTCTCTGGTCATTCCTGGTACTCAGAGCGGGCAGCAGTGTCAACACTCAAACTGAGAGTGGTTGCTGTTTTCTATAGGCAAGTGACAGCAGGTTTCTCTGATGAGGTGACATTTGAGCAGAAACCCAAAGCAGAAGAGGCCACGCATAGAGACAACAGCGACAACAACAACAAAACAGGAGTAGGGAAAGGAGCTTACCTTAAACTGCTAAATTATTTAAAAATCTACTATTTGATCTATAAGGGTCATCTTCTCTTCAAATAAAGACAGAACAAAAACAAAACGGAGAACAGGGGTGTAGAGATATATACCAATAAACTGGGGTGAATATTCTTTAGATTGTTTTAATCAAAAGGTTTTACATAACTGAAATAACTAGATGATGACTCTAAAGCTTCTCTGAAGTGTTTTAAAAAATTGTATATATAAATCATTGGGACATACACAAACATACACATACAGAAGTAGTGGTAATCCAACCAGTAAAATGGTTTATATGTTTCAGGACTACACATAATATAAAAATTACTAATTTTTAAATTATGAAATCCTAAATTCTTGTAGGACATCTCTTCCATTTTTATAATATAAGAAGCTAATGTTAAAAAATTAGTTAACACTATATTGATGAAAGGTGACTGATACATCATTGCTCATACCAAGTGATCTCTGGAATGGAGTAGCATTTTTTGTTAAATACCTATAAAAGAAATATATACTGACATTATTTACTATAAGAAATATTCACAGAAATGATTTTTAATTTAAAAATCTGTTAATTAAGCACTAAAAATTTTTTATTTTAATCAAAAAATAGGTAAAATGATATGCTGGCAAGAAGTGACTGTGAGTGTTGAACAGTAAGCATAATTAGAATGACAACCGGAGAACAAATTAAAGAGTAAGCAGTGATGTCAATCCTTAACCTAGGTACAACAGCTTGCTTTGATGAAACATTTGTCAATTCTAAATATCCTAACAGGAGTTTTTTATTAATTTTCCATTATTCTATCCAGATACCCAAAGAAATTTTTTTCAGATCTCTTAAAAATATTCTTTCTGGCGGCAGGTGCAGTGCCTGGGTGCCTCAGTTGGTTAGGCATCTACCTTCAGCTTAGGTCATGATCCCAGGGTCTGTCCTGTGACAGGCTCCCTGCTCACCTGGGTGCGGGAAGGGGGTGGAGGTCTGCTTCTCTTCCTCCCTCTGCTGCTCCCCCTGCTGTGCCCTGTCAACTAAAAAAAAAAAATCCTTCCTGGGGTTGCCTAGGTAGCTCAGTTGGTTGAGTGCGTGACTCTTAAAAAAATTTTTTTTAAAGATTTTATTTATTTATTTGACAGACAGAGATCACAAGTAGGCAGAAAGGCAGGCAGAGAGAGTGGAAGTAGGCTCCCCGTTGAGCAGAGAACCCAATGTTGAGCAGAGAGCCCAATGCGGGGCTCGATCCCGGAACCCCGATCATGACCTGAGGCAAAGGCAGAGGCTTTAACCCACTGAGCCACCCAGGTGTCCGAATGTGTGACTCTTGATTGAGGCTCAGGTCATGATCTTTGGGTGGTTAGATCAAGCCCTGAGTCAGGCTCCATGCTCAGCCCGGAAACTGCTTGAGTTCTCGCTTTCCCTCTCCCTTTGCCCCTCCTGGCTGCTCACATTGGATAGATAGATAGACAGATAGATACATACATAAATACATACATACATAGATAAAATCTTTGAAAAACAAAAAATGTCCTTGCTGAAACCCTATAAGCCATGGTGATAACACTGCACCTCTTGGCAACCTCTCAATCTGCTGTGCTATTGTAGCAGCTCACTCTAACTTGCTGCAAGGCAGACTGGAGGATGAGCACAATTCTACAGATGGATCCCCTAAAACCCTCTAGGAAGCTCTATGACTACTTGAATGCTTTCCAAGATCTGAGGAACTCTTGCTGCCTCCAGCCATGCATGCCTGAACCCCAAATTCTTCTCCACCACCTATGATATCAAGGTAAAAAGTGAAGAGAGGCCAAGTGAATGATTTAAGTTTACTCGGCACAATTCTTGGGAATATTCTCCTTAGATCAAAATTTTTGAGTCACTTCAATTACCTTCTGAAGTAAGAGTCATGGTACTTACTGCTGAACAGCGCCCTCTCTTTATACTATTCCAGTGGACTCTTGGGAAAAGGCTTGTGGGGAAGTCAAATTAGAGTCCTCCCCAATATTGCAAGGTGTCTTTATGTTTGTTGGGACCTCCAGAAAATTTCAGTGTGAACTTGTTTATATGTTCATAGACCTAAACTGAGTGGCTTGAAATAGAGGTCCATAGGAGATGATGTGTCATGATGAGAAAAATATAGGGCTGGGATCCAGTCAGATCTGGGATTGAATCCTGTCTCAGCCTCTTGTTACTGTGTGATCCTGGGCAAGCTAGTCTTCTTGAGACTCAGTTTCCCTGGACATGAAATAATACACAGTTATCCAGGTAACTATAAAGATTAGCAATAATGTACTTAAGGCACTCAGCACATGGCTAGAACATAAGCTCCCAATAAATGCCATTATGAATAATAAGATCCACTCAGCAAAACACAGTGTATTCAAGGTATAACTGATTATATTTTCACTGATTTCCATTTCTTATAAAAGGATTAAGGTTAAAATAACTTCATTACAATAGTTTATTTACCATCAAGTTCACAAAAGTGATCCTGTGAATCATCATATCTCGCCCAGTCAATGAACGCTTCTTTGCTTTGATTACTAGAAGAGGGAATAAAAAAGAAAAATGATTTAAATTGGGAATGGAAAATGTTACACTGTATCTTATATAATTAAAAACAGATAATCTGAGATCATGTCTTTAATTCAGTTTCATAAATTCAATTAGTGGTTACTGAAGGAATGATAAACAAGTTACCTGAAAAATATAGATATTAACTTCCATGAAGTATTTGTTTAACTATACTAAAACTATGAGCCCTATTCCAATAATAATTTTCACTAGAAAATTAATTTACAAAAATATAGGAGATGTAGTTAAATACAAAAGTCAACCTAGCCTTTTCGACTGACTTAGAAACAGCAATCATTTTTTTCTAAAGTAGGAATTAAATTTACATTCATAATTCCTTTAACTTAAACTGCTTCTGTATTTATAGGACAAAATACCAAAAACTGCATTTCTAGGATCTCCCTTCCTACATGGTATTCACTGGTAGCACCAATGTCACTTTAATCATGGCCTATCATTCACTCTCCATACTACCTCACATTTAATAAAATAGAAGATCAAGATCTCTACTTGGAGATCTTGGAACAATTACAGTCATTCAAATAAATTGTGACCTATATTCACTTTAACCTATATTCAGATAGTCTCTGTCTTAAATACATAACAGCAACATCTGTAAGAGAGCTATTATCCTTCTTCTTTATTTGCTATACAACAGGAAAAAAAAAGGTAAAAAAATTATTTGTGTACCAAGTATAAATCACATAGTTCCTAAATATGTTACTGTCATAGCCAAGAATTTATTTTGTATTTGAGAAACTGCTACGTGACATAACCACTAGAAGTCCACATAGGGCTGGCTGCACAAAATCCACTATCAATAAATGTTGCGGGGGCGCCTGGGGTGGCTCAGTGGGTTAAAACCTCTGCCTTTGGCTCAGGTCATAATCTCAATGTCCTGGGATGGAGCCCCGCATCAGGCTCTCTGCTCAGCAGGGAGCCTGCTTCCTCCTCTCTCTCTGCCTGCCTCTCGGCCTACTTGTGATCTCTGTCTGTCAAATAAATAAATAAAATCTTTAAAAAAAATAAAATAAACATTGCCAATTTAATTCACAGTGGGACTTTTTTTCCCTCCTATGGGAATATTCAATTAAGTTAATAATATAAGTTAATGGAAATACTTGTATCATAGTTGACTCAGCTGGAATACAGGATGTGATAAAGCAAGAAGGCAAGTTCTAGTTAAGGCTAAGACGGTAACTATAGTTACATTACTTAATTAGAGAGGTGTTCTCTTTGAAAATAGTCAAGAACATGGGGCGCCTGGGTGGCTCAGTGGGTTAAGCCTCTGCCTTCGGCTCAGGTCATGATCCCGGGGTCCTGGGATCGAGCCCCGCATCGGGCTCTCTGCTCTGCAGGGGGCCTGCTTCCTCCTCTCTCTCTGCCTGCCTCTCTGCCTACTTGTGATCTCTGTCAGATAAATAAGGAAAAAATCTTTAAAAAAAAAGAAAAAAGAAAATAGTCAAGAACAAAGCAATTATTTCCCACATAAATTCCTATTTTCTAGTTAACAATATGATTTAGAGGAACTTTTATCCTTGAGGATTCTTATGTGGTGATGCTTTGCTGGTCGTTTCATCCTAAACCCTGCCTGAAAGCCACGGCAGCAGAAAAGATGGTGAAGGCTAATCTAATGCTAACAGAGTTGGCTCGGTCTTGCTTATAGGTGGGTTGAAGGGAAGTAGTCCAGCTTTTCTCAAAGTCAGTTTGAAGATGGATGCCAAGCTACTTACGTCACAACTTCCTAGTCTTTACCAGGGACTTCCTGTCAAGATGGTGCTGGGTTAAAACCAGTGGCCTTCAAACCCCTCAGATTGTTTTTCAGAGTCCATAGTCTCTCGTGGTTCACCTCCCCTTCCAATTTACCCCAACTCCCTTCTCCTCTCTAACACCCCTTGTCCTCCATGCTATTTGTTATGCTCCACAAATAAGTGAAACCATATGATCATTGACTCTGCTTGACTTATTTCACTCAGCATAATCTCTTCCAGTCCCGTCCATGTTGCTACAAAAGTTGGGTATTCATCCTTTCTGATGGAGGCATAATACTCCATAGTGTATATGGACCACATCTTCCTTATCCATTCATCCGTTGAAGGGCATCTTGGTTCTTTCCATAGTTTGGCGACTGTGGCCATTGCTGCTATAAACATTGGGGTACAGATGGCCCTTCTTTTCACGACATCTGTATCTTTGGGGTAAATACCCAGGAATGCAATTGCAGGGTCATAGGGAAGCTCTATTTTTAATTTCTTGAGGAATCTCCACACTGTTCTCCAAAGAGGCTGTACCAACTTGCATTCCCACCAACAGTGGAAGAGGGTTCCCCTTTCTCCACATCCTCTCCAACACATGTTGTTTCCTGTTTTGTTAATTTTGGCCATTCTAACTGGTGTAAGGTGATATCTCAATGTGGTTTTAATTTGAATCTCCCTGAGGGCTAATGATGATGAACATTTTTTCATGTGTCTGATAGCCATTTGTATGTCTTGATTGGAGAAGTGTCTGTTCATATCTTCTGCCCATTTTTTGATATGCTTGCCTGTTTCGTGTCTGTTGAGTTTGAGGAGTTCATTATAGATCCTGAATTTGAAGTGGCGGGGTGGGGGGAGAGAGGTTGGGGTACCAGGTGGTGGGTATTATAGAGGGCACGGATTGCATGGAGCACTGGGTGTGGTGAAAAAATAATGAATACTGTTTTTCTGAAAATAAATAAATTGGAAAAAAACAAAAACCAGTGGCCTTCGAAGTGGGCAATGCAGGGGCAGGAAGGAAAGGGCCAGAGCGATTTCCAAAGAACAGGAGAAAACTTTTCAGGGTGGTAGATAAAATAACTATCTTGATTAAACTGATTTTCATGTGTACACACTTGTCAAAACACCAAGGAGATATTTAAATAGGTACAGTATACTGCATGTCAATTAAATTTCAGTAAGGCTGTTTAAAAGTTATAGTACCAACTTCTGGAGAAGTTGTGGAATGAGGAACTCTCATACACTACCAGTAGCAATGTATTTTAGGAGTCATTTTGGAAAACGTCTCAGCAGAATTATTTAATTTCACCCCTAGGTATATTCTACATAGATGCATACCAAATGCAAACACCAAATGTCCGCCACTATATTTTTTGGAATGGCTGTGAAGTGGAAAACTCCAACTATCAATGATAGGATGGGAACATTTTGGTGCAGTTTTAACTATGGAAACCAATGAAAAAAGAATTAAATGCTACTACTAAGTCCAAGAACATGGATGACTCTCACGACATGATACTTAATAAAATAAGTCAGACACAAAAAATACATTCCATATTATTTTATAAAAATAGGCAAAATTAACTTCTGCTACTGTAACTCAAAATCATGGTTATATGGACATTGGGGAGGGTGTGTGCTTTGGTGAGTGCTGTGAAGTGTGTAAACCTGGCGATTCACAGACCTGTACCCCTGGGGATAAAAATATATGTTTATAAAAAATAAAAAATTAAAAAAAAATCATGGTTAACTTTGGACAGTGGTAATGACCAGAAAATTACACACAGCAATCTTCAGGGCAGCAAGTACATTGTTTTGGATAGTTGTTGCAGAGCTGGGTTCGCTTTGTAAAATTAAACTCACCTTTATGCTTAACATTTGTATACTTTATTGTATTTCTGTTATACTTGGATTTAAAAATTTAAAAATAACTCTGTTCCACAAAATATCTATAAGCAAAATTAAAAGATAAGCCCTAACAATGCATATAGCCAAAGAATTATGATCAGATTGTATGAGGAATGCCTACAAATAATATATTTTTTAAATTCATTTGACAGAGAGAGAGAGATCACAAGTAGGCAGAGAGGCTGGCAGAGAGAGACGGGGCAGCAGGCTCCCTGCTGAGCAGAGAGCCCAAAGCAGGGCTCGATCCCAGGACCTGAGATCATGACCTGAGCTGAAGGCAGAGGCTTAACCCACTGAGCCACTCAGGCGCCCCCAAATTAATAATATTTTAAAAGTACATATAATCCCACCTCCACACTCCACGCCAATCCCATGTTTCACCATGGAGAAACAACAGCAAAGAATATAAAAAGGCACTTTACCTTAAAATTCTACAGTGACTTAATTCCCAACCCCTGGATAACTTCTCTAGTTATATTCTTTCCTGGGTAATGTCATATGGTTTTAAACTGCCATATATTCACACATGACTCCCACATTTTATCTCTCCCCTGAAATTGAGACTTGTGGATCTAACTACCTGCTCGACATCTCCAACAGATGTCTCATAGGCAGTTCAAATGTAGCAAGTCCAAGACTGAACTATAATTTTCCATCAAAATTGTTCCTCCTGCAAGTATCCCCAGTTCAGTAAATGGCAACTCCTAGTTTTCTAGTTCCAAATCTTTTTTTTTTAACGTTTTTTGGAATTTATTGATTTGTATTTAAAAGGAACTGTTGACACAGATTCCCTGGAAATCATCTGATTAAACACGAGAAAACAGTTAATTCTACTGAGACAGTAAAATAATTCCAAGACATATGATTTACCCAAAAGAACAATACTGTAGATGCTGTCTCTGATACAAAAACTCACTGTTCCTTACTCTTCTAAACACACAGTGGTATAGAGTTAACAATATTCAATCACTTCTGTTCTTTCTTGAATATATAAAAATTAAAATACCAATTAAAAAACTAATATATCTTCTCTTTAAATGTTTCTTACAGATACAATTTCAATATTTTCATTCAACAGTGGTGTGGTTTAAGAGACTATTTTTCATTCACAAGTCAAACAACACTCCACACAAAGAGGAACAGTATATAGGCTCGTACTGCAAATAAAGACTTCAGGAATGCAGCAACGGACATTTCTAAAATACTAAGTGGATAAAATTCTGAGAGGATACATTCAATAAAGCTCTACTAAGCAGATGGCCACAGACCTAGAACATTCTACTGATAACTTCAATGGGACTCCAGATGCTTCCAAACTCAACATGAACTCTCATCTTAGGCTTTGTACTTCTCTTTTCCAGTTTCACTAATGACACAAACATGATTCAAATCCCTGAAGTATTCATTATAGTCAAGGGCATATCTTACACTAAACTTGTCTGGATTTCAAATCCAACAAAGTCTGATTTATAGCCAACACTTCAAGGGGTCCTCTTCACCAGCAAGCTTCCGACCTCGACGATCTTTGGATTATGCTCCTTGACCAATGAAAGCAAGGTTTGCATTGTTTTGCCAGTGTCAGTTTATCCTCAATAATCAAGACATCCTTTCCAGTCAAAGTTGAGAGATCAGGATGCCTGGGTGGCTCAGTCAGTTAAGCTTTGGCTCAGGTCATGATTCCAGGATCCTGGGATCAAGTCCCCTGTTGGGTTCCTTGCTCAGCCAGGAGCCTGTTTCTCTCTCTGCCTCTGCCAGCCACTCTACCTGCCCATTTTCTCTCTCTCTCTCTCACTTTCTCTAACAAATAAATAAATAAAATCTTAAAAAAAGAAAGTTGAGAGATCATCTCCATCATTTACTTTGATGTTCCCTGTTGACTGGTCATTATAGTAGTTCTTCAGTCTGATGAAATCTACAGTAATGGGAATGGATCCATCACAATTTCTGTTCAGTGCTCTGATACAACCCAGCAGGTCAGCAAAGAATTTATAGCCTCCCTCGAGCACACAAAGGTCTACGATGTGACAGCCTCCCATGTCTTCATCACATCTTGAGTAAGCTGCTCAGTCCTGTCCATAATTCCATGAGGAATAAACACCTTTTCCAAATCCTCAGCATAATGATTGAGGTATACAGAATAAGTCTAGGTGATCACCTGGTTTATCATCACTCATCAAGATGCTGGGGTCGCCACTGTAGAGCCCAGTGGGCGAACGGGTTAACTGCAGGCTGGAGAGGAGGAAGCTGGGGGCATAGCAGAGGAGGCGGAGGCTCCACAGAAGGTGGCAACAAGTGGGAAAGCTGAGCAATGTGCTCGCTGTTGCTCTCTAGGCCGCTGCTGGAGCAGAGGCCTCTACTTCCCAATCCTGTAGTCATTTATAGCTCCTATCTTTTTCCATACCCCACATCAAATCCCTCAGCAAATCCTGTCAGCTCGCTCTTCAAAATCTGTCCAGAATCTGACCACTTCTCATCATTTCTACAGCTATCACCATTCTGTCTTACCTGGATTAGTACAATAACCACATAACATAGCACCCGGCTGCCTCAAAGCATTCTCTCCAGTTCTCCAGTGACTTTCCATTCCACTCAGTTTAAAAGCAGCATTCGTAGCTGTCTTCAAGCCCTCCACCCCACCCTACCCATGCCCCCATCCCTAGCATCTTCTAACTCAGTATTCTACTATTTTGCCCTTGACCACTGTACTCCAGCCACACTGGCCTTCTTGGGAGTCTTCAAATCATCTAGGCACACTCCTGTCACAGGTCCTTTTTACTAACAATTATACATGCCTAGAATACTTCTCCCTCAGGCAGCCATATTATGACTTACGACTTGTGCCTTTATGGGCACTTTGTTCAAATGTCCCATTATTGCTGTGCCTTTCTCTCACCACCCAATCTAAAACAGTGCCACTTCCCCATCCCCATCCACACCACCCCTAGCCCTCTGTCTTTCTTCTCTGCTTTATCTTTCTCCCAGGCACTCATCGCCACTTTACTTACTTCTTATATATTTTACTTTTTTACTGCAGATCTCCAAAGAGGATTAAGCTTCATGAGAAAAAGAATTTGTCATGTTCACCACTATACACTTAATACTACTCTAGAACATTGCTTGACATATATTGTAGGCATTCATTAAGAAACACTAATATGCAATAAACAGATTAAAAAATGCTAAAACTTACTAGTAATCAACAAAATACAAATTAAACAAAAATGAGATGCTATTTCATCTGCAAACATTATTAATTTTTGGCAAGGATGCGGAGACCAAAACCAGTTCTCAGCCCCAGAGGCAGTACACAGTCATACAAGCACTTTGGAAAGCCCTCAGGCAATATCAAGAACAGGTACATGGGGGCATGAGGTTCAGCAATCTCATTACTGCATGCCAAATTTCCTACTGTATGCCAAAAAAATTATCAAGGCACTCAAGGTCACATAATTTGTAGAAGTAAGAAATCTGAATAATTCAAATGTCTATCAGTAGAGGAACAGATAAGTAAAATAGGTAATAGTCATCTGATAAAAACCATTCATCAGCTGAAATAATGAGACAAATCTCCCATGTTTTAATATAGATCTAGAATGCAATATGTGCAGTGTAAAAATAAATTTGGATGTTAAATTCAGTATTATTTTATATAAGGAAAAAATAAAATCATATGTAAAATAACCATCATTTTATATATATAATAAAAACAAAACCATAGATAGATTCATGACAGTAGTTACCTCTAGAAGGAAAGAAAATAGAATTGGGAAATAGGGCATAGGGGATTTCAAATTTATCTACATTTCTCTCTTTTTAAAAACATAGTAGAAAAAGTTAATATCTAGTCACTAAATAAAAAAATAAATAAAATAAAATAAAATGTATTTATTTTATTATCTTATTATATTATCTTCTCTAGTTTTCTAT
Source organism: Neogale vison (assembly GCF_020171115.1). Classification (NCBI taxonomy): domain Eukaryota; kingdom Metazoa; phylum Chordata; class Mammalia; order Carnivora; family Mustelidae; genus Neogale; species Neogale vison. The sequence goes on along the minus strand of NC_058092.1, from coordinate 150,917,338 downwards.
ATTAAAATTTTTCAATAAATAATGACTGATAACTTTATTAAGTCTAACACTATAGTACACAAATGCCAACCTAAGCAAATAGGGAAATTAAAAAGATTAGTAATAATCCATTCCCTACTCTCAATTATAGATATGTTCAGTCATTTCATAGTGCATAATCTGAGACCACTCACAAATTATGTTGGCCTTCACAAGCAGGTTTTACTTAGAGAAAATAAGGAAAAGTCAATAGAAAAAAAAATCCATGAAACTTAATAGTCATGGTAATCAAAACTTTAACTGTTCAAAATATAACACACAGATTGAATTACTATTTACAAAAAACTCAGAAGTTCAAGTTCCTTTTACTATTATAACCAGGAAGAATGGATCCATAAGTCCTGCTGGCAGAACAATCTTCTGTATTTTTACATTTTGATAAAGTCACTATTGATGATATATTTTTGAAATTTAAGAACAAATCCACTAAGAGGAGGAAGCAAAGCAATCATGAAATTTAGGATGAAGAATAACTTCTTAAGAATGACTTGAAAAAAAAAAAAAGAGAATGACTTGAAACTTTACTGTTTCATCAAAATCACAAGAAAAACAGAATATTTCTGATATAAAGATACTAAAGAAGAGAATATTTTTTAAACTTGCCTTAGCGTGCTGTTAATTGCTCCCAGTTTATTAGCTTGCTCACAGTCTTCTAATTCTTTGGTATCGTTTGCCACTTTTGAGTACTGAAAGGAAGTACATAGTAAGTTTAGTAATTAGCTTTCTCTCTATTTCAAGTTCCACTGGCAATCTGTCAGTGATGACACAGATACATCCTATTATCAAAACCTCTCACACATGTAAGAAATGGAAATCAAAATGAGTCACAAATTCCCACCAACTCAAGAAGACATTGAAAACAATTACCACTGGTATGTTAGTGATCATGTAAAATAAGAAAACCCTCTTGGGAAAGTAATTTGACAATATTTATCTAGAGCTATAAAAATGAATAAACCCTTGAACAAACAGTCTTACAACTGAAACCATATCCAGAGCAACACTAAAAAAGAAAACCAAAAATGAAGTACAACCACTTTAGAAAGTAGTTGGTACTATCTCATCATGCTAAGATAGGCATAATCAATGGCCCAGCAACCTTACTTCTAAATATCTACCTAAATATCTACCTGTCTACTCTTACATGTGTACACAATGAGACAAAGGATGAAAATGTTGATACATCACTGTTCTAATAGCAAAAAACTCCAGGGACGCCTGGGTGGCTCAGTTGGTTGGACGACTGCCTTCGGCTCAGGGCGTGATCCTGGAGTCCCGGGATCGAGTCCCACATCGGGCTCCCAGCTCCATGGGGAGTCTGCTTCGCTCTCTGACCTTCTCCTCGCTCATGCTCTCTCTCACTGTCTCTCTCTCTCAAATAAATAAATAAAATTAAAAAAAAAATCTTTATTAAAAAAAAAAAAAAAACTCCAAACAACTGAAATGCCCATCAGCAGAGGAAGAGCTAACCAATGAGATACTCATACAATGGAGTACTACACAACTATTAAAATTAACAAAGCTACATATATCAGCAGAGACAAAATTTCCAAAAGCATAATGAAGAATAAAAAATAACTGAAAAAATATTTTTAAAATAAAAAAATTTTAATGCCATTTAAAAGTACTATGCCCCAAATACCTTGATAACTGTGTACCCTATACAGTATAATCCTGAAGATGACAGGTTGACTAGTTGGAACACAAGACTAAAAATACATGCATGATAAAACACCTGTTGCACAGGGCATCTAATACTGTAGTTATACTATGCTACTATAGTTCTTCTACAGAAGACAGAATTGATGTGTCTCAAAAGAATCTATATAATTTAACTGTAAAAACATACAAGTTCTCTGCCTGCGGCAAGAATTAAAAAGGTGGGACTATGGAGCAAAATGTTCCCACTGCCAACTAATTCTAGAACAGTTCTCTTCTGCAACCACTGTCAAGCAGGAAATGTAAGTTTCACAGTGTAAAGCAAAAATATTCAAGGAAGAAAAGTGACTCACCTTATTAGAACTCCCAGCTTTAATTCCGACTGGAATTTTGCTCTTAAAAGAATAACAAGAAAAATTTAGGAAGTTATCTTCATTTTTTTCTTGAGATTTCTTCACAAATAGTAATGCCACTGCTCACATACAGAGACTATTTTATTCTATGATTAAAAAATGAACATTCATTCAAATTGTTTTCATACTATCTAATAAAAAACCAATTTATGGACTTGTAAATCACATTTTAGCAAACTGAACGACATATACAAAATAACAGTGTCAAAATCAGCTAAAATTTTTTAAAAAGATTTTATTTATTTATTTGACAGAGAGAGAGATATATCACAAGTAGAGAGGCAGGTAGAGAGAGAGAGAGAGGGAGAAGCAGGCTCCCCGCTGAGCAGAGAGCCCGATGTGGGGCTCCATCCCAGGACCCTAAGTTCATGACCTGAGCCAAAGGCAGAGGCTTAACCCACTGAGCCAACCAGGCACCCCCAAATCAGCTATAATTTAAACTGTAATGCAGTATGGAATAGTTCACATAATTTTTAGGTTAAAAAAACTGATAAAAATCACTATTCCATAAACTTTCCTACCACAGAAAGAGAAGCTTTAAAAAATTTCAAAGTTCTTTGAAAAATTTTACGCTCAATCTTAATTTCTGCTCTAAAGTGACATCTAAAGTGAAGGCAGTTTGGGATTAATACTGACAGAACCAGGGACGCCTGGGTGGCTCAGTTGGTTAAGCAGCTGCCTTCGGCTCAGGTCATGATCCCAGCGTCCTGGGATCGAGTCCCGCATCCAGCTCCTTGCTCAGCAGGGAGCCTGCCTCTCCCTCTGCCTCTGCCTGCCACTCTGTCTGCCTGTGCTCACTTGCTCTCCCTCTCTCTCTGATAAAAAAATAAAATCTTAAAAAAAAAATACTGACAGAACCAGTTCCTTGGTGCACAGGATTGACCTTGGTTTACCAATCTAGGTAATCAGGGTTTACTAACACTAAATCCCTATGTCCAACTTTCTTTTCTACAAAGCCAGTAATTAGTTTCAGGCTTTAATAAGCAAAGCGAGAACTCATTATAACTGGTTCATCAGACACAATTTTAAACAAACAAAAAATCATATCTGAAAGCAGAAAATCACAGGTTGATCCTCTAATCAATCTAGGGGACTGATTTCTAGCATCAGAATCTATGGTATAGCAAAATACCTACTAAAATCTTTTCATGTGTCATGGTAAATTTTAGCTTAGGTAAATTTAACCAAATATTCAGAATAAATATCTTCCTGCCAGGTGAAAGAATATAAATAATGATTAGAGATATTTCCCTAATCAATAGATTAAAACTTTACGCGTTGCCAGCATTTTATTATTTTAGTATTTGCTAGTACATCTAACAGAAGGCAGAAGAGAGAAGACTATAAAACTTAAGTCAAATCTAACAGCCACAAACCTGAATTTAAAATGTGGAAGGAATACTAACCAAAAGTGACTGCTGGCTACAGGGTGTCCTCTGACTAGTATAGTATAATACGCTAAAATCAAAACCTTTAGCAGCTTTTCTAAAGGTTTGATGCTAAATACAATAGCTTGACTCATGCAAATCTTAACAATAAACCTTTTAGACATACTGGGGTAGGCATCACAGATGATTGTCACGAATAACACATAACAATCACAGAAGAGAATTATTAGAAGTAATGAAAAATGTAAAACTAATAACTAAATCAAGAATGAAATAAACCAGCTGGGATTGAGGCTGGGAAGATTATGGGGTAGGAGGACCCTGCTCACCTCATCCTATGGATACAACTAGAAAACAAAAACTTCACACAAATAATCTAGAAAACAACCCAAAGGCTGGCAGAACAAACTCCGCAACTAAAGGCAGAGAAGAGGCCACATCAAATTGCGTAGGAAGGGTAGAGATGCAGTGGGGAACGAAACAGGCTTTGGCTGTCTGCAGTCAAGAACTGGAGGTAGAGGGAAGGGTGAGAAACAGACTATCACACATGCATAGGGAAGACCAATCCCCATAACTTTTGGTTTTGAAAGCCAGAGGTTCCAAATTTCAGGAGTTCCTACAACCAGTGGGAGTTGAAGCTTGGATTTTTAAAAATCAGCACCTCTACTCTGGGAGAGCTGAAAGGCATTAGGAAGCAGAGTTCCTGCCCTTAAAACAGACAGCAGGAGGAGGGGAAAAGATAGGACAAAAAGGCCCAGGTAGCTACAACATAGAAGCAGCAATTTGAAAAATACCTAGGGCATATGGGAGGGAGACTTACTAATCTTAGAGCATGTCCTGAAAGGCAGGGATCACAGGGAGGCCCCTCCAGGAACAAAGGAGGCAGGCACCATTTCCCCCACCTCTGCATCCCCACTCACAGCATAAATACATAGGCACCTGTGGGAACCAGCACTATACAATGCTTTCTAGCTAAATTGGTTACACTGAGCCCCACCCACCCACACCTAGTAAGGTCCCCTTTTCGACACATTTGTGTCAATTCTGGTTTTGGACCCCTCCCATGGAAGACCAGTGTAAACATCACCAGCGCAGCTTTTCCTGACCCACACGTTTTGCAGGGCCTCAGTCTGAGCAGCTGTGGACCTTGCAGAAGCTCAAGACCCATCCTGTTGAAACTGGTACCCCACCCACACAGCCCTCCATCCACCAGTGCAGGAAACAGATCTCCTCTCACAAACAGATCAGCACACACCTTGTTAAAATGTGCAGCACTCCAGCGGGGGACCAAACACAGCCCACAAGCAGCTAAGAGAGCAGCTTAGACAACCGGACTAAAGGAAAAGCTGACCAGGACACAAGAGCAGAGCAGGGGACAACTCTACCACAGGGCACTACAGGACATCTTGTTCATAAGACCATGAACTTCAAGAGGAGGACGCAGAGCTGACTTCGCTAACACACAGAAACAGATACAGAGTATCAGACAAAATGAGATAAGGAATATGTCCCAATCGAAAGAACAGGACAAAACCACAGCAACAGACCAAAGTGAAATGGATGTAAGTAGTATGGCTGATAGAAAATTTTAAGTAATGATCATAAACATACTCCCTGGGCTTGAGAAAGAATGGAGGACATCAGTGAGACCCTTAACACAGAAATAAAAAGGAACACATCAGAGATGAAGAACACAATAAATGAAAATTAAAATACACTAAATGGAATAAATAGTAGGTTAGAGCAAACAGGCAAATGAATCAACAACCTGGAAGACAGAGTAAAGGAAAGTAATCAAGCCGAGCATGTGAGAGGAAAAAAAAAGTTATACAAAATGAGAATAGACTTAGGGAACTCAGTGACTCCATTAAGTGTAATAACATTCAAATTACAGGGATCCTGGAAGAAGTAGAAAAAGAAGAGAACAGAAATTTTATTTGAAGAAATAATAGCTAAAACTTCCTGAATCTGGGGAAGGAAACAGATACTGAGATCCAGGAGGCAGAGAGATCCCCCAACAAAATCAACCCAAGGTGATCCACACCAAGACACATAGTAGTTAAAATGGCAAAAAGTAGTGATAAAGAAAAAAAATTTTAAAGCAGCAAGAGAAAAGAAAACGGTTACATACAAGGGGAAAACCCATAGAGCGATCAGCTGATTTTTTTTTTTTTAAAGATTTTATTTATTTGACAGAGAGAAATCACAAGTAGGCAGAGAGGCAGGCAGAGAGAGAGGAGAAAGCAGGTTCCCTGCGGAGCAGAGAGCCTGACGCGGGGCTCGATCCCAGGACCCTGGGATCATGACCTGAGCCGAAGGCAGAGGCTTTAACCCACTGAGCCACCCAGGCGCCCCTCAGCTGATTTTTTTTTTTTTTTTACCAGAAGATTTGTAGGCCAGAAGAGAGTGGCATGATAGATTTCAAGTGCTGAAAAGAAAAATCTGCAGCCAAGGATACTCTATCCAGCAAGCCTATCATTCAGAATAGAAGGAAAGATAAAGAGTTTCTCAGACAAACAAAAACTAACGGAGTTTATGACTACTACACCAGCCATACGTTAAAGGGGACTCTTTGAGTGTTAAGAAAAAACTGTAAGTAAGAGTAGGAAAAGTAGGAAACATAAAAGCAGTAAAAATAAGTATACCTGTAAATATCAGTCAAGAGATTCACAAAGGATATAAAATATGACACCATATGTCCAAAATGTTAAGCAGAAAGGAATAAAGAATGGGTTCAAACTTAAATGACCTTCAACTTAGCACAGACTGCTATATGCAGAAGATGTTATATACAAACCTAATGGTAACCACAAATCAAAAACCAGCAATAACAAATAACATGGAGGACATGGGGAGATGGAGAGGAGACGGGAGTTGAGGGCAATTGGAAGGGGAGGTGAACCATGAGAGACTATGGACTATGAAAAACAATCTGAGGGTTTTGAAGGGGTGTGGGGTGGGAGGTCGGGGGAGCCAGGTGGTGGGGATTATAGAGGGCACGTATTGCATGGAGCACTGGGTGTGGTACATAAACAATGAATTCTGTTACACTGAAAAGAAATAAAGAAAAACAAAACCAGCAACAGATATGCAATGAATAAAGAGAAAGGAATCCAAGCATATCACTAAGGAAAGCCAAAACACCACAAAAAAGAGCAAGAGAGAGATCAGAGAAAAACTACAAAACAATTGCAAAGGAAGTAACAACTTGGTAATAAATTTATATCTACCAATAACTACTCTGAATGTAAATGGACTAGACACTTCAATCCAAAGACATGGGGTGTCTTTGAATTACACAGAGTGGATAAAAAAAAACAAGAGCCATCTATAAGGCTGCCTACAAGAGACTCATCTCCAACGTAAAAACAACTGCCGACTAAAAGTAAGAGGATGAAGAAAGATTCGTCACCCAAATGGATGTCAAAAGAAAGCTGGAGTAGTAATACTTGAATCAAACAAAATAGACTTTAAAACAAAGACTGTATCAGGAGATAAAGAAGAACACTATATGATGATGAAGGGGAGACTCTAACAAGAAGATACACAATTATAAATATTTATGCACCCAACATGGGAGCACCCAAATACACAGTTAACAACAAACATAAAAAAACTAATTGATAGGAATGCAATAATAATAGGAGACTATAACACCCCTCTTACATCAATGGACAGATTGTCCCAACAGAAAATCAACAAGGAAACAATGGCTCCACTCACCAGACCAGATGGATTTAAAAGATATTTTCAGAGCATTCCATCCTAAAACAGCAGATACATATTCTCCACAAGTGCACACAGAACATTTTTCCAGAACAGATCACAGATTAACCCATAAAACAAGCCTGAACAAAGTCAAGAAGATTGAAATTATACCATGCATCTTTTCTGACCACAACACTATGACACTGTAAGTCAACCACAGGAAAAAATCTGAAAAGAGCGCAAATTCATCAAGGTTAAATAACATGCTACTAAACAATGAATGAGTCATCCAAGACCTCAAAGAAATAAAAAATTACATGGAAACAAATGAAAATGAAAACGCAATGGTCCAAAATCTTGCGGATGGAGCAAAAGCAGTTCTAAGAGGGAAGTTTAGGACCATACAGGCCTACCTCAGGAAGTAGGAAATATCTCAAACAACCTAAATTTACATATAAGGAGCTACAAAAAGAATAACAAAACCCCAAACCAGCAGAAGGAAGGAAATAATAAAGATTAGAGCACAAATAAATGATACAGAAAAATTTTTAAAAACAAAATAGAAGAAATCTATGAAATCAGGAGCTAGTTCCTAGAAAAGATAAACAAAACAAACCTCTAGCCAGGCTCATTAAAAAAAGGGGGGGGGAGAAAGAGAAAGAGAGAGGACCCAAACAAAATTGCAAATGAGAGAAAGTAACAATGGACACCACAGAAATACAAGTAACTACAGGAGAGTATTATGAAAAATTACATACTCCAAACCTGGACAACCTAGAGGAAATGGACAAATTCCTAGAAACATATGACCTATCAAAACAGCAACAGGAAGAAAGAACATTTAAACAGACTGATAACCAGCAATGAAATTGAATCAGTGATCAAAAAATTCCCAACATGGGGTGCATGGGTGGCTCAGTGGGTTAAAGCCTCTGCCTTCAGCTCAGGTCATGATCCCAGGGTCCTGGGATCGAGCCCTGCATCGGGCTCTCATCTTAGCGGGGAGCCTGCTTCCCTCTCTCTCTCTCTGCCTGCCTCTCTGCCTACTTGTGATCTCTCTCTGTCAAATAAACATAATCTTAAAAAAAAATAAAAATTCCCAACAAACAAAACTCCAGGACCGGATGGCTTCATAGGCAAATTTTATCAAACATTCCAAGTAAAGTTAATACCTATTCTTCTCAAAATATTTCAAAAAAATGAAGAAGAAGGAACATTTCAAAATTCATTCTCTGAGGCCTGTATCATCCTGATACTGAAGCCAGGTGAAGACACCATTAAAAAACAGAACTACAGGGGCACCTGGGTGGCTCAGGGGGTTAAAGCCTCTGCCTTCAGTTCAGGTCATGATCCCCTGGTCCTGGGATTGAGCCCTGCCTCCCACTCTCTGCTCAGCAGGGAGCCAGCTTCCCTGCAACCACCCCCTCCCACCCCCTCCCCCGCCCTACTATTGATCGCTGTCAAATGTCAATACATAAAATCTTTAAAAAAAAAACAAAACAGAACTACAAAAAATAACAAAGATTTTTTTAATTAAAAAAAAATACTATAGGCCAATCACTCTGATGAACATAGATGCAAAAATCCTCTACAAAATACTAGCAAACCAAGTCCAACAATCCTTAAAAAAAAAAAAATCATTCACCCTGATCAACCTTTACCCCCAGGTTGCAAGGGTGGTTCAATATTTACAAATCAATCAGTGTGATACATCATATCAGTAAGAGAAAGGAAAAGAAGCTTCAGATTTCAACAGATACAGAAAAAGCATCCAATAAAATACAGCATCAATAACCCTCAACAAAGTAGGTTTAGAGGAAACATACCTCAACTATAATAAAGGCCTTATAGAGAAAATCCATTATACTCAATGGGGGAAAAACTGAGAGCATTTACCCTGAGGTCAGAAAAAGGACACAGTTATCTACTCTAACCGTTTTATTCAGGGTAGTACTAGATGTCCTAGCCACAGCCATCAGACAACAAAAAGGAATAAAAGGCAACCAAACTGGTTAATGAAGAAGTCAAACTTCCACTATTTGCGGAGGACATGATATTCTGTGTAGAAAACCCTAAAGACTCCACCAAAAAACTGCTACATCTAAAAATGAATTCAGTCAAGTTTCAGGACATAAAATCAATGTACAAAAATCTGCTGTATTTCTATACAGTAATAAGGAAGCAGTGGAAAGAGAGATTAAGAAAACAATCCCATTTACAACAGTCCCCAAAATAATAAACCAGCTATGAATAAACTTAGCAAAGAGGTGAAAAGACCTGATTGTGAAAACTATTAAAATATTGATGAAAGAAGCTGAAGATGACACAGAGAAATGGAAAGACAGTCCATGCTCATGGATTACGAGAACAAATATTGTTAAAATTTTTATACTACCCAAAGCAAGCTACACATTTAATGCAATCCCTATCAAAATACCAACAGTATTCTTCATAGAACTAGAAAAAAGACATCCTAAACTTTGTATGGAACCACAAAAGACTCTGAAGAGCCAAAGCAATCTTGAAAAAGAAAATCAAAACCGGAGGGAACACTATTCCAGATTTCAAATTATATTATCTGTAGTAATCAAAAAGGTATGGTACTGGCACAAAAATAGACACTTAGGTCAATAGAACTGCGTACAAAGCACAGAAATAAACCCATGATGCTACTGTCAATCTTTGACAAAGGAGGCAAGAATATTTAATGGGAATAAGTCTCTTCAACAAAGGGTAACTGCATGGCTGCATGCAGAAGAATGAAACGGGACTTCTTACACTGCACACAAAAACTCAAATTGGATTAGGGACCTAAACGTGAGACCTGACACCATAAAATTCCTAGAACAGAGCACAGGCAGTAATTTCTCTGATGTTGACCATAACAAGATCTTTCTAGGTATGTCTCCTGAGGCAAGTAAAACAAAAGCAAAATAAGCACTTGTGATTACACTAAAATAAAAAACTTCTTTCCAGCAAAGGAAACCACCATAAAACTAAAAGACAACCTAACTAACTGGTAGAAGATATTTGCAATGACATATCAAACTAAGGATTACTATCCAAATTATATAAAGAATTTATACAGCTCGGGGCACCTGGGTGGCTCAGTGAGTTAAAGCCTCTGCCTTCAACTCAGGTCATGATCCCAGGGTCCTGGGATCAAGCCCCACATCGGGCTCTCTGCTCAATAGGGAGCCGGCTTTCTCCTCTCTCTCTGCCTGCCTCTCTGCCTACTTGTGATCTCTGCCTGTCAAATAAATAAATAAAATCTTTAAAAAAATGAATTTATACAGCCCAACACCAAAAAAAATCCCAAATAATCCATTTAAAAAATGGGCAGAAGACACGAACAGACATTTCTCCAAAGACAATATCCAGATGGCAAACAGATACATGAAAAGATGCTCAACATCACGTATCATCGGGGAAAGGGAAATCAAAAACAAACTGAACTATCACCTCACATCTGTTAGAATGACCAAACTCAAAAACTCAAGAAACAAGTGCTGGCAAAGATGTCGAGAAAAAGTAACATTCATGCACTGTTGGTGGGAATGCAAACTGGTGTAGTAACTGTGGAAGACAGCATACAGGTTCCTTGAAAAATTAAAAACAGAACTACCCTATGATCCAGCAATTATACTACTAGGTATTTACCCAAAGAATACAAAAACACTAATTCAAAGGGATATATACACTCCTATTTTTTTTCCTAAAGATTTTATTTATTTATTTGACAGAGAGAGATCACAAGTAGGCAGAGAGGCAGGCAGAGAGAGAGAGAAGAGGAAGCAGGCTCCCCACCAAGCAGAGAGCCTGATGCGGGACTCGATCTCAGGACCCTGAGATCATGACCTGAGCCGTAGGCAGAGGCTTAACTCACTGAGCCACCTAGGCCCCTACACTCCTATGTTTATAGTAACATTATTTACAATAGACAACCCATGGAAACAGCCCAAGTGTCGATCAATTGATGAACGGATAAAGAAGATGTGGTGTATACACATAAAATGGAATATTATTCAGCCATAAAAAAGAATGAAGTCCTGCCATTTGCAAAACATGGATGGATTTAGAGAGTATAATGCTTAGGAAAACAAGCCAGTTAGAGAATAAGAATTACCATACTATTTCACTCACTCTCGTGGAATTTAAGAAGCAAAACAAACACAAGAACAAAAAAGAGACAAACCAAAAAAACAAACTCTTAACTAGAGAACAAAGAGATGGATACCAGAGAAGAGATAAGGAGGGGGCAATAGCTGAAACCGGGGAAGTGGATTGAGAGTGCACTTACCTTGATCAGCACTGAGTAGTATATAGAACTACTGAAGCACTATTTTGTACACATGAAGTGAATGTAACACTATAAAACACTTTTTTTAAGCTATATAGCACATTATTAAGTCATTCAGCAATATATGACTAAGGTCTATAGATTAGACATTCGTATTATAAAAATGTTAATTTCCTGATTTTGTTAATTACATACGAGAATAATCTTGTTTTTAAGGAAACACAAGTAATTAGGGGTAATGTATCCCCTTGTTGGTAATTTACACCCAAATAGTTCAGAAAATAATATATACAAAGAGTAATAAAGCAAACGTGATAAACATTCAGAGAATCTGAATAAAAATAAATGAGGACTGTTGGTATTATTCTCCCAATTTTTCTGTAGGTCTGAAATTATTTCAGACTAAAAAGTTAAAAAAATTTATTCTTAAAGGAAAATGAAGAGGATTTTTAAAATTGTCCCTTTAAAAAGGACATTGGTTAAGGTTTTTTTCCCCATTTTTAAGGATAACAAACTAGATTAATTGATTAGGTAAGAAAAGTAAAAAGTGAAATGAAAACACAGCTTATAATGAATTACTGTTTAAGAAGAATTAATTATGGTATATGTCTAAAACAAACATCTAAAATATAAGTATAGGGCGCCTGGGTGGCTCAGTGGGTTAAGCTGCTGCCTTCGGCTCAGGTCATGATCCCAGAGTCCTAGGATCGAGTCCCACATCGGGCTCTCTGCTCAGCGGGGAGCCTGCTTTCCCCCTCTCTCTCTGCCTGCCTCTCTGCCTGCTTGTGATTTCTCTCTCTGTCAAATAAATAAATAAAATCTTTAAAATAAAATAAAATGTAAGTATAGCTTTTTTTTAAAATGTAACAAAACCACCAAGTGAAGACCTCATACCAAGCCTGAAATTCCTCTACTTTACAAATCACTCTAATTCCCACTCTAAATGTAAAAGTTAAGGTCCAGTAACATCACTTTTCTTATGAAATAAGAAGCATATTCAATAAAGCATGAAATAAGAGTTAGCCAACTGTAGATCCAGTCCTAGAACAGGCTGCCCAGGCTTCCACCTGGCTTAGAACCATACTATACTTCCACAACCAATCAATACTACTGGGTAGAAGAGCTTCTTCAAACCCATATTGGTGACAAGTATAAAATAAACCTTCAATAATGTGGTTAAAAAGAGAGAGCTGACAGCATATGAATTTGAAGACAAGTCTAAATCCATTAACAGTGGCCTAAAATATAAATTCATGCTTATCTAAGGGCCCAAGAGGAAGCAATGTTTTCCTTATTGTTATTTTTTTAATTTATTTTACCTCTGGGCAGGGCTCCACATGGCAGTCTTTTATTGAACAATGGCCATCTTCTGCCCAGAAAGGACATGGTCGCTTCAGATTGACCTTGAGAGAAAGATTGGATAAACGTTAGCACACATATGGCACAGTTCTTCAACACTCTCTAGGTGTCCCTGTGCTGCGCACCACTGATGTGGTGGTGGGAAGAAGAAAAAGCTTCCTACCCTGTGGCATCTATAGGGTTCAAAATTTCAAACTGCAGTTTTTCAGACACCCAGTTGTAATATCAATTAAAAACAATAACTGTTATTAGTCCTCTGAAACTTCAAAAAAGGAATAAAGTCCAAGTATACTGCTCACCTGCAGACCCTGGGCAGCATTTTACTCTGATGTCTGTCAGCACCTTACCTGTTAGGGTTCTCCCGAGCGCCCACCCGCTTCAGTGTGCACTGAGCACCCACTGTCTGCACTGTGTAGGGTCTAGGGCAAAGAAGATATATAAAAAAGTACTTCACCCACCTGGAGTCTACTGGAGGGAATAGAAATTATACATGTTTGTTTAATTACAAATTGTAGTAAGTGCTACAAAGAACATCCAGAGTTTCATGATGGAAAATAATGGGGCCGGCGGACAGTGACCTTGACTGCTCAGTGTAACTGGGGATTTTGTTTGTTATATCTTATTGTTTACATTTAGGAAGATATGGGATTTTGTATATTAAGTTTATAGCCTGCTATCTTAATGCATTTTTTATCATTTTTGTTCATTATTTAAGTTTTCTAGTATTATTTTGTCATTTATAAATGGAGATAGTTTTACTTATTCTTCAAAAATGTTTATGCCTCTAGTTGCTCTCTCTTGTTTGGTATGCTAATATCTCCAGCAGTAAAGAACAGTGGGTACCCTGGGTCCCTCACCTAAGTGAGAATTCCTCGACTATTTCCCAACAAGCAAGATTGGTGGCAATGCTAATGTTAGGATTAAAATGATCATGTTAAGGAAGTATCCATCATTCCTATTAAATTTCTTAAAAATCAGGAATGTGGGTTGAACTGTGTTGAGGACCTAAAAGCCTTGTTCCCGCATTCTTAGAATAAGATTAACTTGGTCAGGATATATTTTTCTGTAATGTGCTCAAAACTCCACATCATCTTCGATTTCACTTCTACTCTCACAGCATACAATCACCCCATCAGGTAAGTCTGTTGGTGTTACCTCTTATATACGACGTTCGTTTGCTTATTTTTCACCTCTTCCAACGCCCTATTCCAACTCCACTTTCCATCTGGTCTCATGCAAAAACCTACATGGTTTCTCTATTTCCTATCTCACACCCTGAGAGTCTGTTTTGTACAAATCCCCCCAAAAGCTTATTACACTTACACTAAAATTCAACATCCTAACACAAGATTTTCTCATCTGGCTCTTACTTTCCAACTCTCCATATCTCACTCACCTTGCTCCAGCCAGGCTGAACTTATTCCTCAAACACGCTCAACCTTTATGCCTGCACTCAAGACGTTTATACCTGTTGCTCTACTCTCCTTCCCTGGAATGTTCTCTCTCCGCATCTTGTCATGGCTTTCACATTATGTAGGTCTTTAATCAAATGGCACAGCACGGATACCTTCCTTTCCTGATCATCTTCCTTAAAAGTAAAGCTACCTAACTTCCCCACCCCATTAATTTATTCTGTCTCCTACTTTATTCTTCTCCATAGCATTAACCTTAGTAAGCATATGAAATTATATTTCACTGTTTATTGTTTGCCTTCCTAATCTGGATAAAAGCTTCATGAAGTCAGAGTCTTTGTGTTATTCACTATTGTATCCACAGCACTTAGAATAGCACCTACTGCGCGATGCCTGGGTGGCTCAGTCAGCTAAGCATCTGCCTTCAGCTTAGGTCATGATCCCAGGGTCCTGGGATCAAGCTCTGTGTCAGGCTCCCTGCTCAGTGGGGAACCTGCTTCTCCCTCTGCCTGCCACTTCCCCTGCTTGTGCTCTCTTTCTCTCTGACATACAAACAAAATCTTAAAAAATAATAATAATAAAAATAGGAAAACTCTTTAAAAAAGGGCACCTACTGCAAAGTAATTATTCAATAAATATTCTGTAAATAAAGAAATGGAATAGATAGTATAAGAAACTGTAAATACCAACTCAGCAGCCAACTGAGCAGTTGACAGGGATAGTCTGGCTTCCACCTAGGTATCCTTGCTCAATCATAAGTATGTTTGCACATGTTTAAAATTAACCTATTCTCTTTGCTTTCTTTTTCTGCCACTAGCATATGAAAAGTATACTGATGGTGGTTAAATGTCCTTTTTGTTTAATTTGTAGGTTGGCAGAACTAGAGAAAGGAATAATCATCACCAGAATATCCTTGACTTGGAGACAAATGCATTAACTAGATCACTGCATTACCTTCCTTGGGAAGTAAGTGGATATTTCCATTACATATGGAATAATTTCATCAAATTGATTAGAACATTTTCTTAGAACACTGTTATGTTTGCCTATCCAACTTTCATTTTTCCTCCTCCTGTAAACCCTAATGTTCCTTTGAGAAACAATCACTCCCCCTTATATTTATGTAAATAGGATTGTTAACCAAAGTGTCTTTCCCTCTTTTGGTCAATTAGACCAATAAGACACCTGTATAAGTGTTTTTCCAGAAATTAGGGAGGAATTTCTTCCAGAAATTTGATATAGAGTGTTGCAAAAACAAGGGAAATGGCTATTGCATTTCTTCCTAGGCACATGACATAATAAAATTTTTGTCACCTTCAAAAAAAAAAAAAAAGAAAAGGGCAATGGCCAATGGTGCCAAAATTTTGGTGGTGACATAAAAATAATGGCTATTAGTTCCTGCTCTAATTTCTTTTTGTACCCTCAGAAATATTTAAAGACGAAGATAGCTATATAGAATCAGGATAAAAAAGAAAATCGTGCTTAATTTTTAAAATAAACTAAAAAGGAGTATCAAAGAAATTATAACCCAATCGAATACTGAGAGCAAGAGCAAAACAAAGCATAAGAGCAGCTTTTAAAATATTGTTCTTCGATTTAAAATACTGCTTTTGAATATTGCTTATTGTTGCTACCTTTAAACTAGCATTGGTTATTCTGTAAAGGTCTAGAGCAGAGCGCTCAATTTAAGAATCAATTCCACAGTATTACTAAGAAGGCTGTTCTGCTTGTGCCCTCAGCCTGGTTCAGCAGCCCTTCCATTGAGCTCCCCAGGAACCATGTGCTGCTGTGGTACTTACACTGAGAAAAGCACTAACAGGACAGAGCCCGCCAGCACAACACAGAGCCTGGGGAGGGGTCTAGATGGCGGAGCCTAAATTACAGTGAAAGCTGAAAGGTAAGTCTGTGGCACTTTCAGCTTCTGTGGAAGTAGTCTCTGTCCCAAAACTGAAAGATTAGGAATTTCCCAAACACAGGAAGAGGGCTCAGGTTCTCAGTGCTCAAAAAGACGATCAGGTTTTACTACAGTACTTAATATATTCCAATGATAAAAAAAAAAACACAGAGCATTCTGAGAAGTCAAAATGGGTTTTCAAAAGGGTCATAGAAGTCACATCTGTAGAGAGCTATGTAAAAATTTTTGCTACTAACGGAATCAAAAATTATAACTATACCTTATAATAACGGAAGTAGTCTCGCTCTTGCAATTTTTTTATTTTGGGGAAGATTTTGAAGGTGTTAAAGTTATCGATGCTATTGATATCGCACAGGCAATCATCCAGGACTCCGGTTACCTGGGGGTGGGGAATATATACATATAAAATTTAAAATATGTAAATTATAGATATTTCAACCTTTGCAAATCTGTACTATTGTATAAAAAGATAGTTTATTCATTTGAGGTAACTAGTCTTTGTTAAGATACATAACATTAAAGGGGTGCCTTGGTGGCTCAGTTGATTAAGTCAATTAAGTCGTTTTAAGCCAGTTAAGCCTCTGCCTTCAGCTCTGGTAGAGATCCCAAGGTCCTGGGATCAAGCCCTGCTCAACAGGGAGCCTGTTTTTCCCTCTCCCTCTGCCACTCGCCCATTCATTCCTTTCCTCTCTCAAATAAAATTCTTTAAAAAAGATATATAACATTAAAACAATCATTTACTTTTTACTATGGCCAATTAGGTAAAGAACAACAGAAGGATTAGATATACCTATTCTGAAGAACTAAGCATTATTGTTTAGTGGCTAGAGAAATATATTGAATATTCCTCCCTACCCCAAACATACATAAAATCCAAATGTAGTAGGAAAACTAAAGCATTTCTTCCAAGACTAACCTAAAAGTCACAGACTATAATAATACTGCTGTAGTAACCCCATCTTTCTTTTCTACTGCCATTTATGAAACACTTATGTGATAGGCATAGTGCTAAGAACATTACAGGTTACCTCATTTATTCTTTAAATATTCTATGAAATAGGTATTATTATCCTCATTTTACACATAAGAAAATTAAGGCTTAGCATAGTTAAAATAAGGGCCATCTGTACCCCAATGTTTATAGCAGCAATGGCCACGGTCGCCAAACTGTGGAAAGAACCAAGATGCCCTTCAACGGACGAATGGATAAGGAAGATGTGGTCCATATACACTATCGAGTATTATGCCTCCATCAGAAAGGACGAATACCCAACTTTTATAGCAACAGGGACAGGACTGGAAGAGATTATGCTGAGTGAAATAAGTCAAGCAGAGAGAGTCAATGATCATATGGTTTCACTTATTTGTGGAGCATAACAAATAGCATGGAGGACAAGGGGAGATGGAGAGGAGAAGGGAGTTGAGGGAAATTGGAAGGGGAGGTGAATCATGAGAGACTATGGACTCTGAAAAACAACCTGAGGGTTTTGAAGGGGCGGGGGGGGGTGGGAGGTTGGGGTACCAGGTGGTGGGTATTATAGAGGGCACGGATTGCATGGAGCACTGGGTGTGGTGCAAAAATAATGAATAATGTTATGCTGAAAATAAATAAAAAATAAATTAAAAAAATAATTTTTCCAACGTAAAAATGAGACTTAGTCCCAAATAATCACACTTAAAAATACATGCTTTATCTACTGCTCAAAGTATACACTAACTGAACAGAAAATGATATTTACAAAATGAGTTCAGAATCCAAAATTTCCATAAAACATTCCTCAGCTAAATTTAAAAATGGGACTCACTGACATCCACATCTCAGATGAATCTTCAGGGAATCAGGTTGAGTGAAAAAAAAGCCAACCTCAAAATGTTACTTATTATGTGATTTCATTTATACAACATTTTTTTTAAGATTTTGTTTATTTATTTGACATAGATAACAAGTAGGCAGAGAGGCAGAGAGAGAGAGGAGGAAGCAGGCTCCTCGCTGAGCAGAGAGCCCGATGCGGGACTTGATCCCAGGACCCTGAGATCATGACCTGAGCCGAAGGCAGAGGCTTAATCCACTGAGCCACCGAGGCACCCCTACAACATTTTTCAAATGGAGAAAAGTTTGTTGGTTACCAGGGCTTAAGGACTGGAGTAGGGAGAGGAACTGGAGTCAGGGAGAGGGGTAGAAAGGAGGGAAAGTGGTTATAAAAGGGCAAGAAGAGAGGTGCCTGAGTGGCTCAGTCAGTTGAGCTTTTGACTCTTGGCTTCAGCTCAGGTCATGATCTCAGGGTCATGAGACTGAGACTCACAATGGGCCCATGCTCAATGGGCAGTCTGCTTGAGATTCTCTCTCTCCCTCCTCTGCCCCTCTCCAATCCCTCTCTGGGTGGCTCAGTGGGTTAAGCCGCTGCCTTCGGCTCAGGTCATGATCTCAGGGTCCTGGGATCGAGTCCCGCATTGGGCTCTCTGCTCTGCAGGGAGCCTGCTTCCTCCTCTCTCTCTCTCTGCCTGCCTCTCTGCCTACTTGTAATCTCTCTCTGTCAAATAAATAAATAAAATCTTTAAAAAAAATTAAATTATTTTAAAAAGGGCAAGAGGAAGGATCCTTGTGGTGACGAAATTGTTCGGCATCTTTACTACGGTGGTGGACACATAAAAGTGGACAGAATACGTATAGACGCGAGGGAGACCAGGAGGGATCTGAGTAAGATCAGCGGGTGCGTCAGTGTCAATGTCTTGGTGATAATACCGCACTCCATGTTTGCCAAATGGTACCAGTGGGTGAAACTAGATACAGTGTAGATGGCATTTCTTTGTATTATTTCTTATATCCGCATGGAACCTGCACTTACCTTGATTAAAATTAAAAAAAACAAAACAAAACGGGGGGGGTACCCAGGTTGTTAAAGATCATTCGTATGATCCATTGGAGGAATCTATGCACAGATGATCAGAAAATGGAAACCAGAAATTCCCAATTGTTTCTTTCTCATGTTTTCCCCCTAGGAATACAAATGTGTCCCCAAACTCCCTACAACACAGAGTCAGAGGTATATTATCTTTAAAGAACAAAGGATCGTTCACAACAATTTTGGCTCTAGAATTCCAGATGCTTTACTATCCTAGTTACTAAGATCCTGTCACTAACTATTGAATTTTATTCCATTTCTCTAGCTTACTATTTGTAAAACTTCAAATTCTAAGTAATTGTGGAGAGTGTGGGGGGAGTAGAAATACCAACTGACAACTTTCTAGGTTTTAAAAATACTTTATCCAGTGACTGCTCTTTCTTACAAATATTTCTTAAATTGTTCCTTTTTAGTAAACCACCATATTTTTAAAAAATATTTTCATTGTGGTAGAGGCTGGGGTAAGGTATACAAAATTATCACGTACTTATTTCTAACTCTTAAATACTAAGACAAAAGCCTGCATATCACTAAATTTTTAAAAATAGAAATAGATATCTCAGTGTGGTTTTAATTTGAATCTCCCTGAGGGCTAATGATGATGAACATTTTTTCATGTATCTGATAGCCATTTGTATGTCTTGATTGGAGAAGTGTCTGTTCATATCTTCTGCCCATTTTTTGATGTGTTTGTCTGTTTCATGTGTGTTGAGTTTGAGGAGTTCATTATAGATCCTGGATATCAACCTTTTGTCTGTACTGTCATTTGCAAATATCTTCTCCCATTCCGTGGAAACAACATGTGTTGGAGAGGATGTGGAGAAAGGAGAACTCTCTTCCACTGTTGGTGGGAATGCAGGTTGGTGCAGCCTCTTTGGAGAACAGTGTGGAGATTCCTCAAGAAATTAAAAATAGAGCTTCCCTATGACCCTGCAATTGCACTCCTGGGTATTTACCCCAAAGACACAGATGTCGTGAAAAGAAGGGCCGTCTGTACCCCAATGTTTATAGCAGCAATGGCCACGGTCGCCAAACTATGGAAAGAACCAAGATGCCCTTCAACGGATGAATGGATAAGGAAGATGTGGTCCATATACACTATGGAGTATTATGCCTCCATCAGAAAGGATGAATACCCAACTTTTGTAGCAACATGGACGGGACTGGAAGAGATTATGCTGAGTGAAATAAGTCAAGCAGAGAGAGTCAATGATCATATGGTTTCACTTATTTGTGGAGCATAACAAATAGCATGGAGGACAAGGGGCGTTAGAGAGGAGAAGGGAATTTGGGTAAATTGGAAGGGGAGGTGAACCATGAGAGACTATGGACTCTGAAAAACAATCTGAGGGGTTTGAAGTGGCGGGGGGGGGTGGGAGGTTGGGGTACCAGGTGGTGGGTATTATAGAGGGCACGGCTTGCATGGAGCACTGGGTGTGGTGAAAAAATAATGAATAATGTTTTTCTGAAAATAAATAAATTGGAAAAAAAATAGAAATAGAGAGGTGCCTGGGTGCCTCTTGGCTGAGCATCTGACTCTTGGTTTCAGCTCAGGTCATGATCTCAGGGTACTGGGATGGAGCCTCAGGCTGTCCCTGCAGGCTCCCTGCTCAGCAGGGAACCTGCTTCTCCAGCTCTCCCCACCCTCCACCCCCTTCTCTTTCTAAAGTAAATAATCTTAAAAAAAAAAACAGAAATAGAATACGGCTATTATCTTTTAAGTCCCTTTCTAATTATAGCCATCTCCCTCCCCCTGGAGGTAGAGTAACTTATTTTTGTTAATTACCTTTCCTTGCAATTTCATCACAAATGATATATCCCTAAACAATATAGAGGGTTCTTTTTGTTTTTGAACTTTAATATTAATGACATGTTTCTTTTGCTAATATTTTGCCAGCTACCCACCATAATGAGCTTTTTTTTTTTTCTGACAGAAATCACAAGTAGGCAGAGAGGCAGACAGAGAGAGAGGAGGAAGCAGGCTCTCCGCAGAGCAGAGAGCCCGATGTGGGGCTCGATCCCAGGACCCTGGGATCATGACCTGAGCCGAAGGCAGAGGCTTTAACCCACTGAGCCACCCAGGCGCCCCCATAATGAGTTTTATGGTCATTCATTTTCCCTGCTGTAAATGTTGTATTATATGAAAATATCACAGTGCATTTATTCTATTGTTGACCTGTAAGGTCGGCAGAATAATGGCCCCCAAGATATCCATGCCATAATTCCAAAAGCCAGTGAATATGTTACAGTACATGGCAAAAGTGACTCTGCATATGTGATTAAGATCTTGAGATGGTAGTTAATACTGGATTATTTAAGCAGATTCAGTAATAAGATCCTTGTAAGAGGAAGACAGTGTCAGAGTCAGACTGGAAGGTGCTACATTACTGGCTTTTAAGACAATGGAAAAGGACACAGGCCAGGAACACAGCAGCCTCTAAGAGCCTGGAAAAGGGAAGGAATGATGATTCTCCCCTAGAGCCTCCAGGAGAAATGCAGCTTTGTTGATACCTTTATTTCATCCTGTAAAACCCATTTTCAGACTTCTGGCCTACAGCATTACATGATCATAAATTTGTATTATTTTAAGCCACTAAATTTGTGGTAATTTGTTAGAGCAGCAACAGGAAACTAATGCAATCCATATTTAGGTTGTTCCCAGATTAAGTTAAAGAACAATACTACACAAACACTTTTTTCTTTATGTCCCTATATATGTAAGAGTTTCTCCAGCTTATATGCTTACAAGTGAAATTACTATAGCTCATTTCCAAAATAGGTATACCACTTCACAATCCTACCAACAGCAGATAGGAGTTACTGCTAAATCATATATTTGCCATTATTGGATATTTTTTAAAAAAGATTTTATTTGGGGCACCTGGGTGGCTCAGTGGGTTAAGCCTCTGCCTTCGGCTCAGGTCATGATCTCAGGGTCCTGGGATCTGCACCCCGCATCCCTCAGTGTCTCTGCTCAGCAGGGAGGCTGCTTCCCGCCCCCCCTCTGCCTCTCTGTCTACTTGTGATCCCTGTCAAATAAATAAAATCCTTTTTATTAAGAAAAAAGATTTTATTTATTAAAATTTATTAAATTTATTCAATTATTTAAATCAAAGCATTAACTTATTAATTTAAATTAAAATTAAAATATTAATAATTTTAATTAAAATTTATTTATTTAAGATTTATTAAATTTATTAAAATAAATTATTTTATTTATTAAAAATATTTTATTTATTACTTGACAGAGAGATAGAGAGCACAAGTAGACAGAGAGGCAGGCAGAGGGATAGGGAGAAGCAGGCTCTCTGCTGAGCAGGGAGCCTGATGTGGGGCTTGATCCCAGGACCACAGGATCAAGACCTGAGCCGAAGGCAGCTGCTTAACCAACTGAGCCACCTAAGCACCACAATTATTTGATATTTAAAAAATTTTTACCAATATAGTAAGCAGGAAAGAGTATCTGATTTTTGTATTGATGAAGTATAATGTTTTATGTTCCATAAGACATGTGTATTTCTTGTGTGAAATACCTGTTTTTCATTTTTCTACTGGGTTGTCTTTTTCATATTAACATGCAGGAATCAATACTTTTTCCCTATTCTGGCACATTCTTCTGGAACTCCAACCTGACATATTATATTACTGTGTCTCTTAAGCTCTCTTTAAAATTTACTAATCCATTATCTCTCTGAGCTTCCTTCCGAATAATTCATGCTTTTACTTTCCATTCATTCATTCATTCAACATATTTGAGAATCTACCTCACATAAGCCTTGTACTGTTCTACCTGCTGGAAGTGCAAAAAGAGAAGAAAGAAAGATTAAAAAAAAAAAGAGAGACCAAAATCTCTGCCCTCCATGAGCTTACATGCTCATAGGAAAGGGCGGGGGGAGAATGAGCCACATACAGAGTTTGTCAGATGATAATAAAGTAACAGGGAAACCAGGGAATAGGAATTGCAGGACGGAGTTGCTACGATTTTCAAAAGGAGAGTTACAAAAGGTCTCAGTCAAATTTTGGCAATGCTTGAAGGGGGAAAAGGAACAAGCCATACAATTTGGGAGAGTGGAGGAAAGCACTCCAGGCATTGGGAACACAAACTATAAGTGCCCCGAGGCAGTCAGCTTGCCCAATGTTTCTGAAGAAAAATAAGGGGGACTATGTAGTAGGTGAAAGGAGAAATAGGAGACCATTATAAGACTTTGGCTTTAGTGGAACCCGGGGTTTTCTCACACCAACCAAGTCTCCAACTCTCCAACACAAAGTGAGTGCCCAAATCAGTTTTGATACCACCTGGAGTCAGAGCAGACCTCACGGAATTAAGGGCTCAGACACACAGACTGTCCCCACCTTAGATATCAGTCCCAAGTTCCAAGCCACCTGTACTTCTGACTGACCAGCTATAAATCGAGGTTTTCATGACTCTCTTCTCTGGTTCAGTAATTTGCAATGGCTGACAGGACCAAGGAAACGCTTATGTTTACTGTAAAGGATACAACTCAGGAAGTACCAAATAGAATAGATAGGGGCACAGGGCAAGTGTTAGGAGGTGCAAGTACAGACCTTCTCTGCCTCCAACGCACCCTCCCAGCAAGGGTCTATTCGCCCACCTGGAAATGCGTCAATCTTGTTTTAAGAGCTTCTACAGAGCTCCATCTCTAGCACCCCTATCCCCATCCTAGTGGCCATGGTGGGGCCCAAAGAGGAGAAATAAGCAAAAGATACCAGAAAGACTAACCAGAAAGACAAGACAAAATCAGAAAAGGACAGCATCCTGGAAGCCCAGAGAAAAGGAGTATTTCAAGGAGAGTAAGTGATGAACCGTGGGGAAAAAACTGCTGTCTAGAGGTAAAGCTAAGGTTTAAAAACTCACTATTGGCTTTAACAAGAAAGACACTATGGACCTTGCCAAGAGCAGTTTCCGAGGAGCTGGAGTAGGTTGAAGAGAGAACCAGCATGGAAGGAGTAAGGATAATTCCTTTGATGAGTTTGTTTTTTTTTTTTTGATAGAGAAGAGAAAAATGGAGCAGAGCCAGGAGAGTTGGGCAGGTTGAGAGGTAACTGTAAACTAGAATTAACACCATGTTTTAGAATGACAGTAACAGTCCATCAGAGAAGGAAAAACTAATGATCCAGGAGAGAAAGGGAAGAGTTGTTGAGCCATGTGCTTGAAAGAGGGAATGGAACCTAATGCAGAGGAGGCAGGGATTGACCTTTGATAAGAGTTCACCCGTTCAAAAAAAAAAAAAATTTACAGTTCATCTATGATAATCCATTGGAAGTCATGACGTGTGGATTCAAAAGCCAATAGGTAAACACATAAGGATTACACTGATTACTCCAATTTTGTTAGTGAAATACAAAGATAAGAAAAGGGGAAGTGTTGGAGGATTAAGTAGAAAAAGACATAACATGGTAGCATGATTCAGTAATCCTTTCTTTTTTTTTTTTAAGATTTTATTTATTTATCAGAGAGAGAGAGAGAGAGAGCGAGCACAGGCAGACAGAGTGGCAGGCAGAAGCAGAGGCAGAGGGAGAAGCAGGCTCCCCGCCGAGCAAGGAGCCAGATGTGGGACTCGATCCCAGGACACTGGGATCATGACCTGAGCCGAAGGCAGCTGCTTAACCAACTGAGCCACCCAGGCGTCCCAGTAATCCTTTCTTCTGCTGGACGTAATCAGCTAGCTAATCCACCCATTGAGTTTTTAATTTCAGCTCTAGAAATCGCAGGTCTTTTTCCATAGTCTATATTTCTAATACCTCATTCATGGTGTTTAGTGTTTGGTGATTTTGCCTATTAGCTGCTTATTCTCCTTGACACTGTATCTTCAAGAATTCTTTACGGCCTGTGTTGAAAATAAATTCTTCCAGAGGAAATGAATATTTGCTTTTACCAGTAAACCAGCCCCACTTCTGGGAGACATATCCAATAAAATGAGATAATATATACTGAAACACGTTGGAGATTAAATACTATCTATAATACGCTCCAATACTGTATTAGAAAATACCACTGGAGGGGACGCCTGGGTGGCGCAGTTGGTTGGACGACTGCCTCCGGCTCAGGGCGTGATCCTGGAGTCCCGGGATCGAGTCCCACATCGGGCTCCCAGCTCCATGGGGAGTCTGCTTCGCTCTCTGACCTTCTCCTCGCTCATGCTCTCTCTCACTGTCTCTCTCTCTCAAATAAATAAATAAAATCTTTAAAAAAAAAAAAAAAAGAAAATACCACTGGAAACAAAAACCAAATGTATCCACTTTTGAGGACTGTTTCACAAAACGTTCCTTTGAATATGCACAAATATTTAATTTTTGAACTATATGTATTCATTTGGACATGATAAAATGATACGTATTTGTTTGGAGATAATAAAAGTAAACGTGCAATTATAAAACAGTAACACATGTCATTAGTAGATGAGAAAAACCTAAAGTGAAGTTTCCAGATTGATGACAAAGTATACAATTAACATAGGCTATAAAAAGAAAAAAATGAGATAAGTCTCCTTTAAGAAAAATATCTAAATGTATACCCCAAAACTATCACCGCTAGAAGATAATTTTGCTAAAGACAATTTGGAAAATTTACTTTTTAGAAGATTTCCAGATTTCCATTAGTTCAGTGTTTTCTAAGCGGGGCTCACAAGGTAGTTCAGAGGATAACTGCGTTGCAGTTACTTACAAACAAGGCCTGTTTTAAATTGCTGATCGCGGGGCGCCTGGGTGGCTCAGTGGGTTAAGCCGCTGCCTTCGGCACAGGCCCTGATCTCAGGGTCCTGGGATCGAGTCCCACATCGGTCTCTCTGCTCAGCAGGGAGCCTGCTTCCTCCTCTTTCTCTCTGCCTGCCTCTCTGCCTACTTGTGATCTCTCTCTGTCAAATAAATAAATAAAATCTTTTAAAAAAAATAAAAAAAAAATAAATTGCTGATCGCTGGGTCCCATCCAGAGCCACTAAATCAGCACAGGTGGCAACGGGGCCAGAGAATCTGCATTTTTAACACGCTCACCAATAACGAACCCGGAAGTCTGCCCCTTAGATGTTTACCAAATCATTCATTTAAAAAATCCCCACACAAATATAATGTTCGTGCTTTCTGGGATGTGCACGCACCATAATGCCAGGAGGAAAGTGTGTGAACAAAGTCAGAAAAGCACGTTTACACGGTTGCACGCACGGCTTCAGCCGTCCTCAGCCGGGAGCACCAACTGCTTCAAATGGGCATCTCAGCTCGCCGTCGAGCCACGGAGATACCTGCCCTCCCAGGGGGCAACCCGGCACAGCCGCACCTGCTGCTGCAGGAAAGCAGCGAACGGGGCCTCGGGGCAAAGGCTCTGGCTTTCCACACCCTCGACCTCCAGCGCACTCTGTCCTGCAGGTGTCACAGGGCGCCCCCGGGGCCGGCCCACTCTCCCCACGTCACCCGTCACCGACCGGCCGTGTCCGCGAGCTTTCCCCTCGGGCCCCCCGGACCCCGCGGACCGGCTCAGCCGGCGAGAACTCCCCCGAGAACGAGGGACGGCAGAGCCGGGGCGCAGCAGGGGGATCTCCAGCCCAAGAGCTCCAGGACTCGGGGTCTGGCGTCCCTCCCCGCCCGCAGCACTCCTGAGGGACGCGGGGGAGCCCCCCGGTGAGGGGCGGGCTTCCCCCGTCCGCGCGTCCCTCCCCACACAGCGGACGGAGTCCCCAGTCCCGCCCGGGCTCCCGCACACGCCCCGCCGCCCCACAAATCAGAAGGAAAAGCGGAAACGCCTCCGGGAACCGTCACCGCCGCCCTCATCCTGCCACCGCCTCCACGAAAGTCGCCGCCCCGCACTCACCGCGCGCATCTCGCAGGCGCCCCGGGACGCGGCGGTTCGGGTCACGGCCCCCCGCCCGCGCGGTCCCCAAAGCCCCTGCGGGTCCGGCCTGGCCCTGCCCGCACCCCCGCCGCGGCCCGCTTGCCGCCAGCGCCTGCGTCCTGCCCCGCGTCCCCGCCCCGCCGGCCCTGGGCTCACCTGGGCCTCGACGACGCGCGGGAGGAAGCTCAGCGTGACCAGCAGCTGCACTGCGGCCGCCCCCCGCCCGGAGCCGGCCCGCCGGGGCCCCCGGCTCATGCTGACCTCTTCCCACAGTGCTTCCCGCCGGGCCCCTCGGGGCCGGGGAACGGCGGGCGGCCCGGGCGACGACCCAAGGGGACAGCTCCCGGCGGCTGCGAGGCTCCAGGGTCAGAGGTCCGCGTCGTGCGGACGCTGGGGACG